>NC_090989.1:209801342-211001342 GCF_041146395.1 Eulemur rufifrons
TAGCCTGGGCAACAGAGTGAGACTCTGTCTCAAAAAAAAAAAAAAAAAAAAGGAGAGGATCAAAAATGGTGCAGAGATGCTCACCTTTACATCAGTCGTCTGAGCGAGAGCCCTGGGGATCCACGGAGAGGAGGTGGGAGTGAAGTGAAGAAGACACAAGTGGGATGAGCTGCTCAGCAGGACTGCAGGTAATTAGGGAAGTTGCCCACACGTGGGAAAGGGACAGAGAAGAGCCCAGGCTCCACACTTCCCCTGAGGATACTGCAACCAGAGTGGCACAAGGATCCCTCCCCTGTAGCAGGCCTCGGACTGATAAGGAGACCTGACTGGAGGCTGTGCAGCTGCACTACTCTGGAGAGCAGGGACGGCCAGCTCATGAGCTCTGGATGCTGCAGCTGGAATACTGTAACATCTTAACCCCAGAAAGCTACTTTTGCCAGGGGGTCAGATCTGTGACTGCAGCCTCCCCCTTGCCCCTGCCAAGCAGGGAATCCCAGTGCACCTCATGGGGAGGCGATGTGCACCACTAACCTCCCCACCCCCTGCCATTGCAGGCCCTAGGCAGAGCAGGAGACTAAGGGCCCAGCACCCACTGCTGTGGCCTGGGTGATCCTGCTCAACCACACTTCCTGTGGGACCCAAGTGGAGGATGTCCTGTAGATCTTGGTGCCTACCGCTGGGGCAGCAAGACTGTTGCCACTGCTACCACTGCCTGAAAGGTCCCAAGCAGGACAAAAGCCAGTGCAACCATGGCTTTTGGATCTGGGAAATCTGCATGCCACAGACCTGCACCGTCCTGCACCCTGGGTACCATGCCCTGTGCATGCCCTGCCCCACCCATGTGCCCCAGCTCACACCTGTGAGCACCCCACAACACAGCCCTGCTTCATCCCGAGTAGGCACCTTGCCCCATGGGTCTGCTCTGTCTGGAGGTCCTGCTCCAGCCCACATGTGAGCTGTAGCCTGCTGGCCCAGTCCACACTGGGGCCACTCCATCCCATGCCCTATGGGTTTGTGGGGCACTACACCCTGAGGACCTGCCACACCCTGTGTCATACTCTGCACAGACCTCACCCAGCCCACCTGTGTGACACCTCAGCTGCCCAGGCCTGCACACATGCCCACTGTTCCCAGCAGACCTCCTCCATCCCCACCCCCCCACCACACCCCATGCTGCTGGCCAGGTCCACCTTGCATGTACACCTAGCACCAGGGGCTGGCCCTGCCACAGCAGCTCAGTGACAAACACAGGGGAGCTTGGGCGATGCATCAGCATTAAAGGCTCACAGTGCATCCGCCCCTCTCCTCCCTAGTCAAGCTTCCAGAGTAGGACCCAAGCATGCCATCTAAGGACCCGTCCCTACCTTCACCAAGCAACAGAGGTCCCAGCAGAGGAGAACAGGTATACCATATCTGCTGTCTGTTCTGAGCCGAGAGAAGTGGCCCCAGATGAGAAGGCATCAGCATAAAAACTCCAGTACCATGAAAAATCAGGCTGTCTCACCACCCCCTAAGGATCACAATAGCCTTCCAGTAAAGAGCTCCAATCAAAAGGAAATTGCTGAAGTGACAGACATGGAATTCAGATTATGGATGGCAAGTAAGATGAATGGAATTGAGAAGATGATAGCAAACTACATCATAGAAACCAAAAAAATGATTCAGGACATGAAAGAAAAATTCACTAAAGAGATAGATAACATTAAAAAAGAGATAACAGAACTTAGAGAAACAAAAGAGTCACTTAGGGAATTGCAAATACATCAGAAAGCTTTAACAACAGGCTAGACCAAACAGAAGAAAGAATTTCAGGGCTTGAAGACAAGGATTTTGAAGTAACCCGTTCAGTAAAAAATACAGAAAAAAGAACAAAGAAGAATGAATAATCACTGAGAAAAATATGGGATTATGCAAAGCAAACTAATATAAGAATTACAGATATGCTGAGGTAGAAGAAGAAAAAGCATTAAGCATGAAAAATCTATTTGAGAGAATAATAGAGGAGAACTTTCCCGGTATTGCTAGAGGTTTAGATATCCAGATACAAGATGGTCATCAAACCCCTGGAAGACTCATAATGAATAGGACATCGCCAAGACATATAGTCATCAGTGTTAGGCCTGCTCAGGGTGGGAACCCAGAAAGTATGTATACGACTGAATGAAGTTAATGGAAAACTTAGATAGTGATCATAAGGCCTGTGAAACAATAGCCGCAGCAGTCTGGAGAGTCCAGAGGTTGTATATGTAAGTCTGACCACAGACAGTTGCAGTGACACCAGCAGGAACTGGTTACTGTTCAGAAAAAAATTCACCCTCCCCAAAATTCCATCCAAAGCCACTGCTCTCCCTTTCCTGGCATGGACACTCTTTTCGGCCTCCATCCATCTTCTCCCAGATGCTCAAATAAACAGCATTTTGCTACACCTGAGGCTTTGTGTGTCTCCCTCTCACCGCTGGACCTAACAGTCAGCCTGACCAAAGTCAAAGGGAAGGAGAAAATCCTACAAACTTCAAGATGAAAGCAACAAGTTACTTGCAAAGGAAAACCCATCAGACTAACAGCAGATGTCTCAGCAGAGACTTTCAAGCCAGAAGGGATTGGGGCCCCACTTTTAGTCTTCTTAAACAGAATAATGGTCAGCCAAGAATTTTGTATCCTGAAACATTAAGTTTCATATATGAAGGAGAAATAAAGTCTTTCCCAGACAAGCAAACACTAATGGAATTTGTCACCACTAGACGTGTTCTAGAGGAAATGCTTAAAAGTGCTCCATACATGGGGGAAAAAAAATCAATTTCCACCAACATAAAAACACCTGAAAGTTAAATCCCACAACCCTTAGAAGACAGTAACAAAGGAGGAAACAAAGCAACTAGGTGTCATTCAGCATGATGAACAGAATAGTATCTCACATATCAATGCTAGCATTGAATGTAAATGGTCTTAAGGCTCCTTTTAAAAGATATAGACTGGTTGAATGGATGAAAATACACACTTCAAGCTTCTGCCCTCTCCAAAAAACCCAGTCTAATTCACAAGGATACTCACAGCCTCAAGGTAAAGGGAGAGGAAAAAATATCCTACACAAATAGAAACCAAAAGTGAGCAGGAGTAGCTATTCTATGTCAGATAAAATAGACTTTAAATTAACAATGGTTAAAAAAGACAAATAGAGTCATTATATAATGATAAAGAGAGCAATTCAGCAAGAAGATATAACAATCCTAAATATATATGCACTTAACACAGGAGCTCCCAGATTCATAAATAAAACACTGCTACCTCTGAGCAAAAAAATAAACAGCAACACCATAATTGTTGGAGACTTCAATACTCCACTGACAGAACTGCACAGAATCACTGGGGCAAAAGATCAACAAAGAAACACTGGACTTAAACAGGACTCTAGAACAAGTGGAACTAACAGGTGTCTACAGAATAAGTTTACCAATAAACTGCAGAATATACATTCTTCTCATCAGCACATGTGACATTTTCCATGATAGAGCATATATTAGCCCAAAAAACAAGTCTCAGCAAATTCAGAAAAATCAAGATCATTCCCTGTATCTTCTCAGATCACAGTGGAATAAAACTAGAAATCAACTCCAAGAACTCACAAATCTAGAAAAAGTCATGGAAATTAAACAACCAGCTGCTGAATGATCCTTGGGTCAATGAGGAAATTAAGATGGAAATCAAGGCCAGGCATGGTGGCTCACGCCTGTAATCCTAGCACTCTGGAAGGCCGAGGCGGGTGGATCATTTGAGCATAGGAGTTTGAGACCAGCCTGAGCAAGGGTGAGACCCCATCTCTACTAAAAAAAAGTAGAATGAAATTATATGGACAACTAAAAATATATATAGAAAAAATTAGCCCGGCATGGTGGCGCATGCCTGTGGTTCCAGCTACTTGGGAGGCTGAGGCAGAAGGATCGCTTGAGCCCAGGAGTCTAAGGTTGCTGTGAGCTACACTGACACCACAGCACTCTAGCCAGGGTGACAGAGTGGGACTCTGCCTCAAGAAAAAAAAATTGGAAATCAAGAGATTTTTCTAACTAAATGACAATTATGACACAAGCATCAAAAATCTAAGGAATACAGCAAAAGCAGTGTTGAGAGGGAAATTCACAGACATATACTTACATCAAAAAGACAGAAAGATCACAAATTAACAACCTAATGTCACACCTCAATGAACTAGAAAAAGAACAAACCAAACCCCAAGCTCACAGAAAAAAAGAAATAACAAAGTTCAGAGCAGAACTAAACAAAATGGAAACAAAAAAAAAATGCAAAGGATCAATGAAACAAAAAGTTTGTGCTTTGAAAATGTATACAAAATCAATAGAACTCTAGCTACTAGATGAACCAAAAATAGAAGAGAAAGAATTCAAATAAGTTCAATCAGAAATGAAAAAGGAGACATTACAGCTGATACCACAGAAATACAAAATATCATCCGTGAATACTACATAAACCTCTATGCACACAAAATGGTAGATGTTGAGGAAATGGATAAATTCCTGGAAACACCCAACTTCCCAAGCCTGAATCAGGAAGAAATACAAATCCTGAACAGACCAATAATGAGCAGTGAGATTGAAGCAGTAATAAAAAAAACTACCAAAAACAGTAACAACAAAAAAGGGCCAACTTAAGCATTATGCAAGGTATCCATGTAACAAAAACATTTGTACCCCACTAATATTTTAAAATAATTAATAAAAAAAAGAAGAAGAAAGGCAAGACAATTGGAAAAGACAGAACATATAAGTCCATTAAATTACACAGAAAAAGGACTGGGACGATAACCTAGCAAACTATTAACATCAGTTTCCTTTGGAATGGGCAATGGTTATGGGAAGGGAGGGGGGGTTACTTTTACATTTTATTTCAACCATTTCCACATATTCCTTACCATAAGGAGTTTCAGGAGACAGGAAGTTGATGGAGTAGAAGGCAAGAGAATCCATCTGATGTTGTTGCTTAAAGAGACAGAACAGTGCAGTAGTGGATATCATGGACTGGAATCAGACTGCCTTATTTCAAATCTCATCTACTCTACTCTTCACACTGTGGAATCTTTGGGCAAAGTCCTTAAGCCCTTGGATCTCTGCATCTTCATCTTTAAAGTGGGATTTGGAGCATTCCATAACTATTAGTGTTATTATTAATATTGCTTTGAGTGGCAGCAGTTTAGGTTACATTTCCTTTTCTGTGCTTAATTATGATAATGGTCTTAGAAATAAATAATATTTACATTAAAATATTATAAATTTTGCTTGGCATCAATATTTAGGATGACATATGTATGGCATATAGAATAATTAATCATATTTACAAAGCATAAAACAAATATTATTAGCATTACACTATAAAAGTAATGGTTTTTAAAGTTGTAAAAATAACCAAAAGAGAAATTAAAAAGAATAACGAGGCAGACAGGGAAGAGCAAGATGGCCTAATAGAAACCTCCAGTGATCATCCCTCTCCACGAACACCAAATTCAACAACTACCCATGCAAGCAAGCATCTTCAGAAGAACCAAAAATCAGGTGAGGTGAGTGATCATACTACATAGTTCTAACATCATATCAAGGAAAGAGGCACTGAAGAGGGCAGAAAAGACAGTCTTGTATTGTCTACACCACCCCTCCCCATCCCCCAGCAGTTCTGCACCAGTTCTCTAAGTGGAGAGAGAATCTGCATGCCCAGGGGAGGGACAGTGAAGTGATTGTGGGACTTTGCACTGAAACTCAGTGCCACCTTGGCACAAGGGAACTCGGCACAGGGTAGAATTCTGCCAGTGCCCATGGAGGGAGCATCTGGACCAGCATACTTAGAGGGAAATCCTGCCCCCTCTAAAACCCAAGTTCTGGCTAGTCCGACCACTGCTTGAAACACCTGGCCTCAGCAATCCTCCTGCCTCAGATTCCCAAGTAGCTGGAATACAGATAATGCACCTCCATATTTGACCTCCAGGAATTTTTTTTTAAGATTCTTAAAGATTTTCAGCATAGATGATCATGTCATCTATAAATAAAGACAGTTTTATTTCTTCCCTCACAATCTTTACACATTTTATTTCCTTTATTATCTTTTTGCATTAGCTCAAATTTCCAGTACCATGTTGAAATGGGTATTGAGAGGGGACATCCTTGCTTTGTCTCTGATCTTGGCAGGAAAGCTTCTAGTTTCTCACTATTTAGTATGATGTTAGCTGTAGGCTTTCTGTTGATGTTCTTTATCCAGGTGAGTGTGTTTCCCTGTATTCGTAGTTTGCTGATAGCTTTTATCATGAATGCACATTGGATTTTGTCAAATGCTTCTTTGGCATCTACTGACATAATCACACAATTTTTCTTCTTTATCTGAGGATGTAATGTATTACAGTAACTGATTTTCAAATGTTGAACCAGACTTGCATGCCTGGGATAAATCCCACTTGATCTTTGTGTATAATTTCTTTTATATTTTGTTGGATTCTATTTGCTAATATTTGTGGAGTATATTTTCATCTATATTCATGAAATATAGTTTGGTCTGTAGTTTCCTTTTCTTGTAATGTCTTTGTCTGGTTTTGATATTAGGGTAATTCTGCTTTCATAGAATAAGTTGCAAAGTATTCCATTTTTTATGTTCTAAAAAGATTGCACAGAATTGGAATAATTTCTTACTTAAATGTTTGGTAGAATTTGCTAGTGAACACAGTTGGGACAGGTGCTTTCTATTCTGGTAGGTAATTAATTATTCATTCAATTTCCTTAATAGATATGGGCCTATTCAGATTGTCTGTTTTTCTTATGTGAGTTTTGGCAGATTTTTTCTTTGAAGAAATCAGTCCATTTTATCTAGGTTAATAAATTTGTGGTAATAAAGTTGTCTATAATATTTCTTATCCGTGGGATCTATAGTGATGTCCCTTCTTCTTTTTTCCGATATTAGTACTTCATGGCATCTCTCTCTTTCTCTCTCTCTCTCTCTTTTTTTTTTTTCATTAGCCTGGCTAGAGACTTATCAATTTCATTAGTTTTTTTTTTTTTAAAGAATCAGTTTTTGGTTTGTTAATTCTCTCTATTGAGTTCCTATTTTCAATTTCATGCATTTCTTCTCATATTTTACTAATTCTTTCTTGTGCTTAGTTAGGATTTAATTTGACTTTCTTTTTCTAGTTTTACAAGGTGGAGTTTTAGATATTGATTTTAGAACTTTCTTCTTTTCTAAGGTTGGAAAATGCTTCAAGTATTCTTCTAAGAACTGACTTCACTAATCCTAAAAATGTTAATATATTTTAATAATTTCTATTGTTTTAAATTTGTTAAGGTATTTTTATGTCCCAGAATAGTCTATCTTGATGTATATCCCATGTGATCTTGAAAAGGATGTGTACTATGCTATTGATGAATTAAGTGGTCTATAATTGTCAATTATATACAGTTGACTGATGGTGCTATGGAGTACAGCTATGTCCTTACTGATTTTCTGTCTTCTGAATCTTTCTGTTACGGTGTTGAAGTCTGCAACTATAATAGTAGATTCAACTATTTCTCTTGGCAGTTCTATCAGTTTTTGCCTCATACATGTTGATGCATTGTTGTTAGGTGCATGCATATCAAGGATTGATATCACTTTCTGGAGAATTTATCCCTGCATCATTATGTAATGTCTGTCTTTTTCACTGATAATTTTCCTTGCTCTGAAGTCTGCTCTATCTAAAATTAATACAGCTACTCCCACATTTTTTATTAGTGCTAGCATAGTATATCTTTCTCCATCTTTTTACTTTTAATTTACATATGTCTTTATATTTAAAGTTGGTTTCTATAGTTCAGTCTTGTGTTTTGATTCTCTCTAACAATCTTTTTTTATTTTGTCTCTTTAGATCATTGAATTTTACAATGATTATTGATACAGTTAGATTAATATTTATCATATTTGTTACTGCTTTCAATTTATTGCCATTAATCTTTGTTTCCATTTTTGTCTTCCACTCTTTTTCTGTCTTTTATGGATTTGGTGGAGCATTTTATATGATTTTACTTCTGTCCTTTCTTAGAAAATAAATTTTACCCCTACTTTTTTTTTTTACAATTTTTTTTTTAGTGGTTGCTCTAAAGCTTGCAGTACACATTTACAATTCATACAAGTTATACTTAAATAACACTATACCCCTTCAGAGGTAGTGCAAGTACCATACAATAAAAAAAAATTCCTAATTCCTCAGTCTGTGTCTTGTTTCATTTCTGTCATTCACTCCCCTTACATAAGTTTATATAAGAGCATGTGTGTTTATATATAATTGCTATTATTATTTTGAACACATTGTTCTCTATTAGATCAACTAAAAGTAAGGAATATAAAAGATTTTCCTTCACTTATTCCTTCTCTAAAGTTCTTCCTTTCTTTATGTAGATCCAAATTTTTGACATATATGAATTTCTTTTTCTCTGAAGATCTTTTATAAACATTTCTTGAAAGGTAGATCTACTGGAAACAGTTTCCCTCAATGTCTGTTTTTCTGAGAAAGTCTTTCTTTCACTTCTGAAGCATAATTTTATAATATAAAGTACAGAATTCTAGGTTGGTATTTTATTCCTTAACACTTTAAATATTTTATTTCACTCTTCTTGCTTGCATCGTTTCTGAGAATTCAGATGTAATTCTTATGTTTGTTCCTCTGAAGGTAAGATGTTTTCTCATCTGGCTTATTTCATGATTAAAAAAAAAATTTATTTTCTACAGTTTAAATCTCATATGCCTACGTGTATTTGTTGATTTTATTTATTTATTTTTGCATTTGTCTTGCCTGATGTTCTCTGAGTTCCCTGATGTTCTCTGAGTTCCCTGAATCTGTGGTTTGGTGTGTGACATTAATTTGAGGAAATTCTCAGTCATCATTCCTTCAAATATTACTTGTATTCCTTTCTATCTTTCTTCTCCTTTTGTTATTCCCATGACATGTAAATTATACATTTTTGTAACGTCCCAGAGTTCTTGGATATTCTGTTCAGTTTCTTCAATAATTTTTCTCTTTACTTTTTGGTTTTCACAGTTTCTATTTTCAGATCCTCAAGCTCAGAGATTTTTTTTTTTCCCCTCAGCCACATCCAATCTACTAACAAGCCCATCAAATACAATCTTCATTTCTGTTGCAATGTTTTTGATCTCTGTCATCTCTTTCTTTTTTTATTTCATTTCATTTGTTTGTTTGTTTGTTTGTTTATTTTGAGACAGAGTATCACTCTATTGCCCAGGCTATAGTGTCGCCGCAGCTTGCTGCATCCTCAAACTCCTGGGCTCAAGTGATCCTCCTGCCTCAGCCTCCCGAGTAGCTGGGATTATAGGTGCACCACTAGGCCCGGCTAATTTTTCTATTTTTAGCAGAGACAGGCTCTGGCTATTGCTCAGGCTGGTCTTGAACTCCTGAGCTCTAGCGATCCTCCCACCTTGGCCTCCCAAAGTGTTAGGATTACAGGCGTGAGCCACCAGGCCAGCCCGTCATATCTTTCTTATTTTTCTTAGAATTTCTTTCTCTCTTTCTCTCTCTCTCTCTGTCTTTGCAAACACATGGAAGTAACATTCATCGGGTGTCGAGCAGGTGGGGGGGGAGGGATAGGTAAACTCACGCCTCAGGAGTGTGGTGGGTGCTGTCTGGGGGATGGGCACGCTCCTAGCTGTGACTTCGGAGGTGCAAAGGCAATTTATGTAACCAAAGCATTTGTACCCCGTAATACTCTGAAATTTAAAATAAAATAAAATAAAAAGAATTTCTTTCTCTCTACTTACATTATTAATCTGTTCCTGCATGCTGTTTACTTTTTCCATTAGAGGCTCTAGCATATTAATCGTAGTTGTTTTAAAATTTTTGCTCTGGTAATTCCAACATTCCTACCATTTCCGTTTCTGGTTCTCATGTTTGCTCTGTGTCTTCAAACTGTGTCCTTTGCCCTTTAGTATGACTTGCATTTTTTTGTTTGTTTGTTTTGATACACAGCTGTAATGTCCTGGGGAAAATGAACTGCCTTTACTGAGGTGGTGGTAAGGTGTGGGGGAAGGGGAAGAGCTCTGTATTCCCATGATTAGGTCTCAGCCCTTGTAGTAAGTCTGTGCCCTTAAGCTATTAACTTCACAGGTGAATCTCAGATTTTTCTCCACCTTGGGTGGCACAGGATGACTGGAGGCAACTGGAATTGGATGTTTCTCTTCTGCCAGGTCGTTTAGGCTTTCATACAACCTCAATAGGTTAGGTTCTGGTAAAATAGTTTCTCTGAGGGCACGTCTTGTTAGGCAAAACAGAATGCTCTGGTGTATTTCAAAATGGCCACTTTCCCCTCCACCTACAGAAGCACAGGGGGATTTTTCTCCAATCTTCACAGTGACAACCTGGTAGCTCTGCAGGAGGCGAAACTTGCAAGAATGTGGAGGCCTCCGTTCTCACGGACTTGTTCACCTTGAGCCTGCAGCACTTCAATTGCAGTTCAGGTTTTCCTATTTCACTACTGGTTTTCACAGAGATTTCTGCTCCTGGGTTTCCACTTTGGTAAGCTGTTACTCTCTTAAGTAACCTGTCTGTCTTTCCAATTTGGGTGATAGTGGTTTGACCTGCACCTCACTTTTCTAATGAATCTACTGAGAGTTGTTGATTTTTCCATTTGCTCAGCTTCCTATTTCTTGTTAGGATGCAGTGGTCACTTCCAAGTTCCTTAGACCAGAAACTAGAAGTCTCAAAATTTTTGTTTTTTACAATGGAAAAAAAAATGTTAGTTCTCAATATTTCTAATATTTTAAATTATGGTACATTAATTAAATATATGGTTTACTATTTTTTTCATTTATTTATACCTTTTTATCCAACAGGAGAGTTTCTAATGTTTGTCAGAAAAATTTTAAGTACATGAAACAATCATATTATTCTGATTGATAATTATAATCACTTTGCACAGTTCCAGCTTATGTAGGTCATTTTTGTAGTTACACAAGCAAGGATAGCCTGTACTTTATTTATCCCATATTTTATTTGCCATATAGTCATGGGTCCTCTTTTGGTTCAATAACATATCAATGTACTACTGACACAGTTATCGGATTTTTTAAATGACTGAAACTTTGGAAGACATTTTGATATTGGATATAAACATTTCTCTACTCATCCTACCTATTACTTTGTGTTTATAAATCTGCTTTATGGTGATAAACTATGCTTGATCATGGGGACTTATATTTTTCATGTACTGCTGGAATCCATTTCCTAACATTGATTAGAACCTAGGATCTTAAAAGAAATGTGCCTCTAAATTTTCAAATACATAGGTATAAAGTTGGCATAGTATTTTTTTGCAATTAAAAACTTTTCCCTCTGCTTTATAGCTAATCATATTTCTATCATATTTGGCAAATATTGCATATTTCAATAATCTTTCCAAAGAGCAGCATTTGGTTTTATTTGTTAAATTTATGACTTTTCCTCTCTATTTTCACTTTTCTTTTTAATTATTTTGTCCTTCTACTCATTTGGATTTACCTTATTCTTTTTCTATGTCCACTATTCAATTCCTGTAGCTTCAAGGACCATTTTTAACACCTCAACCAGTTCAGCCAGCTGTGGCACGCCCTTTCATCATGTGTCATTAGAACTTAATCTCATATACTGGGTGATGACGCTACAGCCTTATTTTGCTCTTGGAATTGCTCAATGACCTTAGACCCCTCTCCTGAATTATCTCTATCGTCAGGGAAAATACTAGTAGGACTTCATGCTACTTTTAAGATTTGCCTTTTCTTCAGTTTCATAATGAAAGAAAAAAACTTTTCTGTCTCTTTTTTGGTGTTGGTGAAAAACTTAGCAAGACTTCTTCATGCTCTATTCAAATCCAGAAAAGTGAGCAAGACATCATTTTCACAGTTTAATTGAAATGTCTGTATTTTTAACTATGTGTAAAGCTTCAACAATTGTCCTTTCAAACACTCCATGATCCCCCTTTTTCCAGGTGTCTAGAGTTTTCCATTTCCACATCTTTTACATACAGTCAACTTGTGTCATAAATTCTTTCTCCTCAGGACACTCTTCCCCAGCAGTATCTAGTAGCCTCTGCCATGTTGTGTATCGTATTCTTATCTCTTGGAATAGATCACCACCCCATACATCCTATGCAATTATTGGTGTATCTCGGGTATTGTTTACCATTGTTTTTGTGTCTTTGTAATTCATTCTTTCTACTTCTGGCAACAGAACTTTGTTTTTCCTTTGGATAAGTTCCTGTGGTTCAAGTGGGGTGGGTGTTTTCAACCTACTCCCATGATTGGGCCCTGCATAATCAACATATTTTGTATATTCTCCATATGTCTTATCTACTCATTTCTCTATTTTATATTATTTTTTTCTTCCAAATTTTAGTCTGGTTATTTTTTATTGACTTTAGTAATCCTTTTTTATATTTTGACTAATGTAATGTTAAACCAATCTACTGATCCCTTAATTTCAGCTATTGTTTTTCACTCTTAGAATTTTCCTTTGCTTTGTATGAATGCTAATGTTTTGCTTAAATTGTCCTTTATTTTCTTGAGTACATTAATAATAGTTTTAAAATAGTAGCTCCATTGAGATACAGTTTACTTTTTATATAATTCATCTTTTAAAATATACAACTAATGGTTTTTAGTATTTTCACAAAATTGTGCATCAATCACAATTTTAAAATATTTTCATTGATCTTCTAAAAGAAAAAGAAACTTCTTAGCAATCACTCACTTTCCATTTTCTCCAACCCTAGGCAACCACTATTCTTTGTTGCTCTATGTTTGCCTCTTCTGGACATTTCATACAAATGGAATCATACAACATGAGGGCTTTTGTAACTGGCTTCTTTTACTTGACACGTTTTCAAGTTTCATCCATGTTGTAGCATGTATCAGTACTTCTTTTATGGCAGAATAATATTTCATAGTATGGACGTACCACATTTTGTTTATCCATCCATCAGTTGATGGGCATTTGGATTGTTTCCACCTTTTGGCTATTATAAAAAATGCTGTTATGCTTGCATTCGTGTATATACTTCAGTAAGTGTAAGTCTAGCTATTTATTCTAAATTAATAGACTATTTTTCTTAGCAATTTTAGGTTTAAAATAATTAAGCAGACTAGAGAGAATACTCATATACCCACTCACCTTTTTACCCAGTTTCGCCATCATTAATATCTTGCATAGTGTGGTGCATTTGTTACAACTAATGAACCAATGTCATATATTATTATTAACCAAAGTCCATAGTTTGCATGAGGGTTCACTCTTTGTTTTGTATATTTTATGCATTTTAACAAACGTAAAATGACACATGACATGTGTCTACCATTACAATATCATACTGAATAGTTTCCCTGCTTTAAAAATTCCCCCGTGCTCTACCTATTCATCCCTCCCTCCCTTTCCCTGAACCTCTGGCAACTACTGATCATTTTACTGTCTCCATAGTTTTGCCTTTTCTTGAATTTCATATAGTTGGAATCATTCAGTATGTAGTCTTTGCAGATTGTCTTCTTTGACTTAGCAATATGCATTTACTTTTCCTTATGTCTTTTCAAGGCTTGATAGTTTATTTCTTTTTATCACTGAATAATATTCCTTTGTATGGATATGCCATAGTTTGTTTATACATTCACCTATGGAAAGACATCTTGGTTGCTTCCAAGTTTTGACAATTATGAATAAAGCCACCATAAATATTCATGTGCAGATTTCTGTGTGGACATAAGTTTTCAACTCCTTTAGGTAAATACCCAGGAGTACAATTCCTGGATTATATGATAAGAGTATGCTTAGTTTCATAAGAAACTGCCAAACTATTGTTGACCCAAATTAGTGACTGAGGCAAAAATCTCAATCAATGGGTGTTTACTCAGCCAAATTGAGGGTGGCCTCAGGAAAAACAGGAACCACAGGCAGACCTGTGGTTGTTTTTCTGAAGGGGAATTTGGGAGCTTCAACATTTAAAGGCATGTGGAAAGAAAAGAAAAGGGGGGGGGAGGCTGATGAGGCAAAGTGGTTACCTTCTTGTGAGGTCCAGCAAATCTATACTTTACATAAAATAAGGGGAAAGTTAGAAGACAAAAAGGGAGTGAAGGAAGCATTAATCATGTAGATGTCCCTGGGTAGGTAGAAGAATGTCTGATTCTGTATGTTTCCAGTTCTGTTTCCTGTAAAGTTAAATTTTTAATCGATTATTAGAGTAGAATGGAGCAGGCTTTAGTTTTAGGTGCTGGGCATAGTTACAATTTGCACCTCCTTCCTTACGGGAGATCAGCAAGAAATTTCCTTAATGAATCATCTATGGTGGTGGCTCCTCACAGGTGCCCAAGGCTTTTATCTTTTCTTTTCCATAAGGAGCTGGGGGTGGAGGCGTGGCCCTGAGGTTTCGATTTTCATTTTCTATTCCCCCCATTCTTCTAAATATTTTGGAGAAATCATTGTGGAAGAGATGCGTTTGTGCTTGTATTTTTTTAAAATTTAATCCCACATTGCTAGGAAGGCTCATTTTCAAGGAGATCATGTCTGTCAGAGAGGAGAAAAAATGAGTAAAGATGAACCAATGTCAAAAATTGTACGCAAATAATAAATCTCAGAAATGATGGACAAGGCCAGAATCTAATAATGAGTTTACTGTAGTTTTTTCTCTCTCCAGTTTCCCATTTTCATTAAAGACAAATCATAATGGGACCAATTTATTTGCAAAATAAATTTTAGCCTCATTATCTTTTGGCCTGATTATTTGCAGAAAGTATAACAAGAAACTTTTTTTCATATTGAATCTCAGGTTAGACTTAAAAACCTCTTGAGCTGAACCAAGCCAAGGATATAACTGTGCCTGTAAATACCTGTATGAATTGGGTAAATTTCTCTTTTTTGAAATCCCAACATAACTTGAGGTTCCTGGACCTGTCAGAAAGTGACATTTTTTACTTACCACAGACCAGGAAACGTTATAGATGAGGTACCAAGCCAGTTTCATAGTGGGCTTTTTATTGAACTTACAAAGTTAACCTAATTCCTCAAAACACTCTCAGTGTATCTGAAAATATGCCATTCCAGTCAAAGCCTTAGTAAAATAAATAGCATCCATCTCTAATTTTGTCCTGTTATAAAAGAAACATTTTTATTGAGCTTATTCAAATAACTATTAATATATTGCCATAAAATAAGAACACTTACAAATAGTTTCCAAATTCCAGAGAAATCAAGTAGAGAGAAAAGTAAATACTTCAAATTGCTCACAAAAATGTACTCTACCAATTTGTTGTAAGGTACAAGTAGCGCAAAAGAAGTTGGAAAAAAAAAAATGTTTCTTGACTTCTGGAAAACAAAACATAAAAAGAATCAGCAATGTCCTAAATAAAAAGGTCATAAAAAAAATTATTTCAGTCCCATGTAATTAATTTTTGTTCTGTTTGAGGTTGGTTTAGCAATCCTCATAAATGTGTCAGTTTTTAATTAAAGTAATCCAGTTTCTTTAGAGTCTGGAGAGAATCTACCTGAGGTGTCTAGATGTTAAACTCGAAGCATCTTCAATTAAAGTGGAAGTAGCTTTTAAAAAGAAGAAAAACAAAGGTTAATATTTGGAAGAGTTTATCCTGGAGTTTGTCTGTCACAGGTGTGCTTGCTTGTAAAGCCTCAAGAAAAAGAAGATGGCAATTTCAAATCTTCCCAGTCAGAAAAATGGAAAAAGAATTTGAAAACATTATTTGGACACTGTAGCCAAGAAAGAATTCAGAGTTCAGTCCAAATGGTATGATCTCTGATGTTATCAGAAACTTGTATTTGAGAGTACTTGTTGGAGTCTTTCCTATAAATTTTCTTGAAGAAACAAGTTTTGGACTATAGCTAGTTGAAAACCCCTTTTTTGAGAAGAATCAAGGTAAATTAATAATTGTCTGTGGATGACAAAAGTCTTAGAACAGCCATGGTTAAACAATTGACAAAAAAAAATTTGGCTATTTCTTTGGCATACAACAATTTAATGTAATAACCATAGTTATTCATAGCATACACCAAGACAAATCAGAATTTAGGAATCTCATTCAATTTTGGAACATATACTGGTAACACGTTTTTTTTTTTTTTTTGGAGACAGAGTCTCGCTCTGTTGCCTGGGCTGGAGTGCTGTGGCATCAGCCTAGCTCACAGCAACCTCAAACTCCTGGGCTTAAGCGATCCTACTGCCTCAACCTCCCAAGTAGCTGGGACTACAGGCATGCGCCACCATGCCGGCTAATATTTTCTATATATATTTTTAGCTGTCCAGATAATTTCTTTCTATTTTTAGTAGAGACGGGGTCTCGCTCTTGCTCAGGCTGGTCTCGAACCCCTGAACTCAAACAATCCACCCGCCTCGGCCTCCCAAGTGCTAGGATTACAGGCGTGAGCCACCGCGCCCGGCCTGGTAACATGTTTATACAAATAAAACCCAAAAAAGTTAAACACCATTTCATATTTGACAATGTTTCCTATATTTTTTTTAATTTGTATTATTTTTATTGTTGTATTGTTTTTTGTTTTTTTGGGTTTTTTTTTATTTCAGCTCATTATGGGGGTACAAAAGTTCAGGTTATATATATTGCCCATGCCCCTCCCCCCCATATGGTTTTAACATGCCAAATAAGCCAAATGTGTCTCTCTTGAACTTCAGTAGCTCTAATATTAAAAACTAGTTGAAGCCAAAAAGACTGAATTTTAATTGTGGAAAATTTGACAAGTATCAATGGTTTAAAACACTTATTGTCATAAAACAAGATTACAGGTTACTATAAAATAATAGTCATTTATTCAGCCAAAGTGACAGTTCAAAGATTTTAAAAGGCAAAAATTTTACTCTTTAGGAGAGAGGAGATTTTTTTCTTGCTGATTTTCCTGAGTTCTATATAGATTCTAGTTATCAGCCCTTTATTGGATGTGTAACATGTGAATATTTTCTCCCATTCTGTAGGTTGTCTGCTTTTGTGATGGCTTCCTTGGCTGTACAGAAGCTTTTTAATTTGATCAGATCCCATTTATTTATTTTGATTGCTTTTATTATACAGGATCTTCTCTGGTTCCATACAAAGTGAAGAATTTTTTTCTAGATCTGTGAAAAATGATGTTGGTATTTTAATAGGGATACTGTTTTGTCCAACTTTTGTATTTATTTAGTTTTATCTATCATTTATTATTTAATTTAATATAATTTCTAAAACCTTCAAATTAGGAAAAATTATTTAATAAAAACCACATTTCCATGTCTTTTTATAACCTTTTTTAACCAAAAAACCCATTTAACTTTTTCAAAATATAGTTCACACATAGAATTCTTTTTTTATATCTAGTAGTTTTAATTACATATAAAAATATAACATTAACTCTTATTAATCTTAATTTTCAGTGAAAAACCTAGGAGGTAAGCAATTTTACTTATATGTCAGAGAGTCCAAAACAAAAGAAAATGTGTAGAGTATCTAATCTTTATTAGCAGCTGGGCCAGGAGAGACAGGCCGGTGTTTTGTCTAGTCCTCACCATAGCTTAAAAGCTTAAATTGAAAGTCATAAGCATGTAGACAAATGAAGCAAGTATTAAAAATATCACAGAAGCAACAGTTTTATGATTTTAAACCATTAGGTGAGATAGTAGAAACCCTCCTGACCAGTATGTTCGGAAAAGAATGTGTAAATTATATTTGAAAGACATTTTTATTTTACCAATAATTTTAAAACTATCTTTACTTGTTAAAGATTACTAAGGGGTTTGGGGGCAGATCAGGATGGCCAAATAGAAACCTCCAGCAACCATCCCTCAACACAAATACCAAATTCAACAACTATCTACCCAAGCAAGCACCTTCAAAAGGGTCAAAAATCAGGTGAGTGATCATAGCACCCAGTTCTGACATTAAATCAAGAGGAACTGAAGAGGGCAGGAAAGGCAATCTTGCATTGCCTACACCACCTGTCCCCTATTGCCTGGCAGTGTTGCACCAGCATATCGAGTGGACAGAGAATCTGTGTACCCAGGGAGGGAGAATAAAGTGATTGTGGGACTTTGTGTTGAAACTCAGGGCCACCCTGACACAGGGGAACACAGCCAGTGCCCATGGAGGGACTATTTAGACCAGCCCAGCCAGAGAGAAATCCTCCACCCTGAAACCTGAGTTCCGGCCAGCTCCATCACCGGCTGACAAAAAGCAGCCTGGGCTCTGGATTAAATTCATAAGGCAGTTGGGTCACAAAGGCTGCAGTCGTTGGGCAATTCCTGTGGCTGTGCCTAACCTTTTTCAGATTTTGAAAAATCTGAAAGTAATCCCATTTACAATACCTATGGATAAAATAAAATATCTAGGAATAAACTTAACCAAAAATACAAAATGTCTATATAATGAAAACCATGAAACATTGATGGAAGAAATTGAAAAGGACACACAAAAAAAATCCAAAGATATTCCATGCTCATGGATTGGAAGAATCAACATTGTTAAAATGTCCATACTACCCAAAGCAATCTATAGATTGACTGCAATCCTTATCAAAATACCAATGTTCATTCTTCACAGAAATAGAAAAAAATCATAAAATTGATACGGAACCACAAAAGACCCAAAATAGGCAAAGCCATCCTGAGCAAAAAGAACAAAACTGGAGGAATCACATTATCTGACTTCAAATTATACTACAGAGCTGTAGTAACCAAAAAAGCATGGTACTAGCATAAAAAACAGACACATAGCCCAATGGAACAAAACAGAGAACCCAGAAACAAACCCACACATCTATAGTGAACTTGTCTTTGACAAAGTTGCCAAGAACATACAGTGGGGAAAGGACAGTCTCTTCAGTAAATGGTGCTGGGATAACTGGATATCCCCATGCAGAAGAATGAAACTAGACTCTTATCTCTCACCATATACAAAAAGCAAATCAAAATGGATTAAAGACTTAAACCCATAATCTGAAACTATGAGACTACTAAAAGAAAACATTGGGGAAATGCTTCAGGACATTGGTCTGGACAAGGACTTCTTAAGTAATAACCCCAAAGCACAGGAAACCAAAGCAAAATTGGACAAATGGGATCACATCAAACTAAAAAGCTTCTGTGCAGCAATCAGTCAACAAAGTTAAGAGACTGTGTCTCCTCCCTCAACCCCACCTGAACCCTTATCCACAATAACCTCCAAGAATCCAGGAAGAACAGACGGCACCACCAGATACAGGGCTATGAATTCTTATTTGGCCTGTCCAGTTTTGCAAAACATTATCAAACGATGAAAATAAATCACCTCCTTCCATTTTTTGTTTAAACAACAACTGTGGATAGAGACTAATGCAAAGCAATGTGTGTGACTGACAAGGTGGGTAAACAGGACTTCATGAGCTGCTGTCTACACCACAACTTGCAGCAGAGGTGCCTGGATAACCACCCAGCTATCCCAGGTGTGTGTCTGTAGACAGGAAGACTGTAGTCATGTGTCATCTATAAGCATGTCTAATAACTACCATAATTTCAAAGTAGTTGCAAACATACACAGGATTTCAAGATACCTGCAACTGTAATAATATATGCAACTTATCATTAACTTCTTTAGCTGACAAAGTCCCTGGGCAGAAAGTACTGATAATATAATTGTGTTTGGTGCTCATTCATAATTAAAGGAAATGCTGTATTTCAGTTAGAGTTTAGTGAAAATAAATATGTAATTATTCCTATCCAAGATCACGGACACCCAAAGTTCTATCTGTGGACCCCAGATCAAGATTCTCTGACATAGATCTAAGTATAATTAGATTCATAACCCCATAATTATGAATCCTGTTTGAGATGGACTGGTTGGTCTGCAGCCAGGCTTGAAGCCTAGACACATTGGGGAGGGGTTGCATACAGATGCCACATGTCAGACTAGAGAGGATTCTAGACCAGAGAGTATTCCATATTGCCTCAAAATCTAAAATCTAATGCATTAAAATTCAAAAGAAGAAATCCAGCCTTTTAAAGGGATTACCTTAGTTGTGTAGTAAATCTCACAGTTTTGAGCAATTAGAATTGTCCTCATTGACTTTAATTCCCCAGGCTGGTGAGAGATGATTAAAGAAATCACAAGTCGGAGATATTTTGAGCTTTTGATGAAAATTTACTTCTTTAACTAAATGGCCTGCTTTATGCTATATGCACAAGGATGCCATCTAAAGTACCAATCTGTGTACCTTTTAAAACATGGCCTCAAGTTTGCTGACATTCTTCTCATCAAGAGGTGGGGTCTAGGTTTCCTCGCCTTGAATCAAGGTTGGCTGATGGGTGTTTTGACGAATAGAATACTACCAAAGTGACACCATATGGCTTCCAACACTAGGTCATGGATGGTTATGGAGCTTCTGTCTTGCTTGATAAAATACTTGCTCTTGGATTCCTGAGCCACCGTGTAAGGAGTCTGACTCTACTGGAGCTGCCATGCTGTGAGGAAGCCCAAACCACATGGGGAGGCCATGTGGAGCACCCAGTTGACAGCCCCAGCAGCCCAGTCTTGACATATATGAGTAAAGGAAATTTCAGAAGATTTCATCCTCCAACCATTTGAGTCAACCCCTAGATGATCAAGCCTCCCAGTCAAGTCCCCAGTCACTAAGGAGCAGAGCCACGCCATCCCTGCTGTGCTCTTTACCAAGACTGGTTGCATCTCTTTACAATTTTAGTGTTTGATGACAGAATGCTACGGTTGGAATATTCGTGTCCCTCCCAAATTCATGTGTTGAAACCTAATCACCAGTGCAATGGTATTAAGAGGTGATGCCTTTAGGAGGTGATTAGGTCTTGAGGGCCCCACCTTCATGAATGGGATTAGTACCCTATAAAAGAGGCTTGAGGGAGCCTGCTTGCCCCTTCTCCCATATGAGGACTCAGCGAGTAGTCACCACCTTGAAACAGAGAGCCTTCACCAAACACTGAATCTTCTGGTGCCTTGACCTTAAACTTCCCAGCCTACAGAACTGTAAGAGGTAAGCTTCTGCTGTTAATAAATCACCCAGTCTAAGGGTATTTTGTTATAGCAACTGAAACAGACTGACACAGAGCGAGGCTCTACTAAAAATCAACCATGTCCTATCAGACATTTATCTCATCTGTCATATCTTCTTTGAGTTATATCTCAGAGCAGAACATCCCTCCTCAAAAGCCTTCATTAAACATAATGAAGTTCTTTTTAGCTCAACATTCAAGGCCTTCCAAAATCTTACCCTAATCTAATCCCCTGCTGTATCTTTTTCCAGCTGCATCAGACACTTTGCTCCCCCAGGTGCCTTCCCAGCTCTATGTTTGGCTCGTGCTACTCCAAGCACAGTGTGCAGTGGTGTGTGCCTCTGTAGCTCAAAAGCAGCTGAGATCAGTATAGAAACAATTGGCTGCATTACAATAACACTTCATTTATAGACAATGAAATTTGAATTTCTTATATCTTAGGAAATATTATCTTTCTTTTGGTTTCTTTCAACCTTTTAAAAATGTAAAAACCATTCTTAGTTTGTGGGCTGAACAAAAACAGGTGGCTAGACAGATCTGGCCCACAGGCTATAGCAGTTTGTCAGCTCTAAACTAGTTCATGGCTATGGACCCAATCCTGACCTGTGGAAGAGTTTTCTGGAGTGGTTTCCTGGAAAACTCCTCCCTATTTAGAAGAGACACTGGGAGGAAACATCCCCTTTGGGGAAAGACATTGTCTTGTCTCCATCTAATGCCGTCTTGGGCCAAGAGGGGCAAACCTAACAACTTAGCCAGGATGAAGAAAGAGGAGGGAAAATGGAAAGATCCTTGTTCCTTGTTGATATCGTTAAGCTGCCAAAGCAACCCTGAAACCACCTGACTTCAGTCTTTTTTTGTAAGGCAGTGAATTGTCCTCATTGTTGATGCGACATGTAGCTGGGTGGTTTGTAGTGGTCAACCAAGCAGGGCAGGCAGGGGGGCAGCCCACCCTGGGTGCAGGCAGTAAGGGAGTGTGCAATCTGTAAAGAGCTTAAAAACAATAGCAAAACCAACTACAAGTCTGTCTGCCTTTTATTATCACTGTCCACCAGCGATTCTAAATCATACCAGTGATAAAATACTCACCCATGTCCAGACCAACCACTCCCATCCTGCCCCGGCACCCAGCACAGTGTCGACTTTAGAAACATTTTGCTGACACGTTGAATAACCCGTGGCCCACACACATACACATGAGGACACATATGAACCCCTGCCGTAGTGAGTCATGTTCTAATTGCTTCTCCTGGCTTAAGAAAATGAAGAGTATTCTTATGTTTCTGCCGCTTGGCATTCCTCAAACCCACAGTAGAATCCATCAAACCTCTACAGTGTAGTGATGTCATGGAGCTTTACAATCGCTTCTCAAGACCTGCTATGTTCGCCAGGACTGTCCTGGAAAAGGGTGCATTTGCTTCAAGTAAAAAGAGAAAATCAAACTACGTTTAAGACAACTCACTTGAATTTACTCAAGAAATGCACAGTGTCCCAAAATAAGAAAATTACCCCAACCTAGAAGACTGTAGCTCAAACACCCAGGATTCACAAGCATATGAAGTGGGGGTGCACGGGCTGCTGGAAGTGGGCACAACTTCTACACCACATGTGTTCCTCCTGCTGGCTCTGCTCCGGACCCCAAACCATTTAGTCAGACCATGATTTAGCATGTCCTAAAGCCATTTTCTATTATATAAAAACCGTATGCACATTGAGCTTTGATTCTTTTAGCAAGGGTTTTTCTCAGCTGCATTTTCCACTGTGCTATAAAATCACACACACAGGCACTCACACACACACAAACATGTACATTGATAAACAAACACATATGTAAAGACATGCAAGTGAATCATATACATACCCAAATGTACATGCACAAGCATGCACACATAAACATACACACATAGGCATAACACACATGCATACACAAAGACATGCACATATGCGCATATATACATACATGAACAGATAGACGCATGCACACATACACACAAAACAAATATACAACCATACTCACATCTCTCAGCACCTGGATATTAGATTTTTTTTTGTTTAACTTAATATAGCAGAATCATTAAGAGAGGCTCAAAACTTAGACCAATGTGGTTTGAAACTTAATCCTGCTTCTTTCTAGCTATAAGATCTTGACAAGTTATAGACTGAGCATCCCTAAACCAAAATGCTCTAAAATCTGAAACTTTTTAAGCACCAACATGATGCCACAGGTGGAAAATTCTACACTTGACCTCATACAACAGGTCACAGTCAAAATGCAGGTGCACAACACACAGTTTATTCATTCTCCCCAATGGGAAAATAATATTACCTTCAGGCTACGTATAGACTGTGTATATGAAACATAAATAAATTTTGTGCTTAGACTTGGGTCCCATCACCAAGATATCTCATGTATGTGTAAATATTCCAAACTCCAAAAAAACAGTAAAATCTGAAATACTTCTGGTTCCAAGCGTTTTGAATAGGGGATACTCAACCTATTTAAGTATTTAAGTAAAGAAGTATTTAACTTCTTTGAACCTTAGTTCTCTAATTCCATCAGAGAGAGAGTAACAAAAGTCCCCCTCTGATGGAATTGTTGGAGAGATTAAATGAGATGATGTTTTAAATGCTCAGCACAGTCCCTGTAACTTAAGTACTGACTATACTTCTTCTTCTTCCTCTCCTCCTTCTTCTTCCTCCTCTTCTCCCTCCCCTCCCCCTCCCCCTTCTCCTTCCCTTTCTTGTCCTTCTCCTTCTCCTTCTCATTGTTCTTCCTCAGACACTTCTAGGCAACCACACGTAGTAACTAGGAGCCAGACTTGAGACAGTGCTTGTGGTTTACCTGGTTCATAAGGTCGAGGGAAGCAAAGGGCTTTGTGTGGCCCCACCTGTCAGGAGTAGGTGAGGAAACATTAGCCCATTGGTAGAAACCTGCTGTTGCCCCAAACCCTCCCCACCCCAGGCTGCCCTACCTCCTATCTGCTCAGATGCCACCTCCCAGGAGAGCAGCTATGGTGGCTGGGCACAGTGTCTGGATGGGCACTGCTCCCGTGCACAGGCCATATGTCCTTCCAGATGGATTCCGTTAATGTGCATTTCCATGAATCAGAGCAAGCAGTTCTCATGTTAAAAGACCAACATTGCCTGACCTGAAAGGATGAGTT
Source organism: Eulemur rufifrons (assembly GCF_041146395.1). NCBI lineage: Eukaryota > Metazoa > Chordata > Mammalia > Primates > Lemuridae > Eulemur > Eulemur rufifrons. The sequence goes on from NC_090989.1 coordinate 209,825,536, forward strand.
AATGCTAAGCTTGAGGTCTCTGGGGCTCCAGGAGGGTAGCCAAGGAGGAAAGAGACCTGTGGGACCTCTCACCCTGGGGCTTGACATTCGAGAGGAAGAAGTAGATGCCCGGCCAGAAAAGCACATCCCAGACGCCAGCAGCAGGTCTACACCAGGGAAGGGAGTCAAGGAATGAGAGAAGAGAAATGGTGAAAGGCAAAGGGGACAATGGGAAAAAAGCACAAGGACATAATCATGGCAATGTCTTAAAACCAGCCTAGCACTGACCCTGTTATGACACGAGCCCATCTTCAAAGGAGGATATTCTCTCCCTTTCCCCTCTTATTCTCTCCTCCCCCTAAGAGCACATTCAAAAAGTTGCTATATTTTCCTATTACTTGAAGAAATAAAATTAAAAATGAGTGAAAGAATTGTTTACTATTAACTGAACCCAAAACATCTGCTCCTTAAGCCGAGATCTACAATAAACAGTCTGATGCTAATTCTGCCTTTCAGGAGTGTTGTTCTAAAAGAGACAACACACATGCAATAAATAAATAAATATATTGAATACATAAATAAATGATAAAATAAAATTCAGTAAGACAAACTCCAAAACAAATCTGCTCCGTCTGACCTCCTGAAGGATGATAAAGATTATTGTCATTCGGAAATTGCTTGAATGTTTTCTATCTGTCTGAGCCACGCTGGCTTTCCTGAAATGTAGAACCGTTTCAAAATGTTTAATGAATATGGATAAAACATGATTGAAACCCAACAGCAAGGTGGTTTCAAAGGTAGATAATGGATCTTTGTTCTCAAAGCAGGGCTCAGCCTCAGTGGGAGCCCCCCCTGGAGAAGAGGGGTGGGGAATTTGAGCGCAGAAAAGCCCCTGAGAGAGGCTGGCCTTAGTGTCCAGGGAAGGGTGGATGCCTACAAAGACAAGCTGGGATTCATCTTGCATTCTAGCAAATAAGCAAATTTGGGGACCATCTATGAAAAATATGCTTACAGACACGTATTTATGTTTTCTCCTGTGAATGTGCCCTGTAAGCTCAGTTTCATCTCTCACATCCACATGATTGGGGCTTCTCATGACATCCATGAAGGCCTTAGGTGACAGGTGCACCATTAAGAAATAGAAATGCCCCCATTTATCTGTCTGCAGCCACAAAAAAAACTACTCTTTATCTCAACTGGGTGAAACTTGCTTGATTAGTAAAGCAAAGATTGTCTTATCCAGGCTAGGCAAAACTCAACAAGTAGAATTTCTCCCCTGCAAAATGTGTCGCAATTGAAGACTTACCTAGGACCTGGTAAGCCAGCAGGAAAGTTTGCTCTCTCCACAGAGACTCCAATGAGGCCATCAGCAAAACTGTAAGAGAAAGAATGTGGAGCTGTTGCCACCAAAAGTGAAAGAATTAAAGATTTGGCTTAAAAAATGTAGTGCTAGTTTTGATATGATATAATGAGAATGGCACTTCACCTCTGGGGTCTTTCTGTCAAAATTCATAACCTGAGGCTAAGCATGAGAAAAACATCAAACGACCCCAAATCCAAGAACTTTCTACAAAATACCTGACCAGTAGTTCTCAATGTTGTCAAGGTCATGGAAAACAAGGAAAGTCTGAGAAACTGACTTAGGCCAGAGGAGCCTAAGACAACTATAAATAATATGATACCCTAGAACCTGGAACAGAAAAATGACTCTTTGGGGGAAAACTAGTGAAATCTTTTTTTTGGGGGGGGGGGGGAGATTTTGTTGGAAGATTATATTCGTTTTCCAGGGTTGCCATAACAAAATTACACAGACTGGATGGCTTTAAACTGATTTTCTCACTGTTCTGGAAGCTAGAAGTCCAAGATCAATGTGTCATCAGGTTTGGTTTCTTCTGAGAAGTCTCACATTGGCTTGCAGATGGCCACCTTATTGGTGAAATCTTAATAAAGTATGGAGTCTATCGAATAGTAAAGTGCCAGTGTTAGTTCCTTAATTGTGACAAATGTACCACAGTAATGAAAGATGTTAATAACAGGAGAAACTGGGTGAGGGGTGTGTAGAAATTCTGTACTATCTTTGCAGATTTCCTGTGCATCTAAAACTATTCTAAAGTAAAAAGTTAATTTGCAAAACTTCAGTGGTAGTAACTGATAAGAGGTTAAGTTTGTTTAAAAAAAAAAAAACTTACCAAAATGTTCTTATATATTTGTGATGTTTATATATCACTCTTAATTGAATTATTGCTATTAAAGCACACTATACTCCAAGTTTAGCACTAGGAAATGTATTTCTATAAAAAATGTATTTCTATAAGCAAAGCACAATTGACTGAAAAGCATGGTGTTCAGCAGTTGACCCCAATTCCATGTCTGTACAGAGCCTGGCTGTCCGGGCCACACCTCATAGCCAGGCCATATCATCCCCCTGTTTGGGAGAAGCTCACCAAAGCCCATGCATGGTGTCCAGGAGAAAATCAAGAACTGAGGCTTGGTGTCATATACATGCCTCACTCATTCATTCTTTATTTCGTCTCTTCACCCATTCCTTTGCTTAATTTTGTTTATAAAACATTCAGAAACATGTAAGCGTCACTCTGTGCCTGGCACGCTGCTAGACCCTGGGCCCTGCACTGACAAGGCTAATAATCAGTGGTCACACAGTAGTAAAGACCACCGTGCTTCCAACCTGGATTCAGACCCTGGCTTTTGACACCTGATAGCTTTGTAACCTTGGGAAAATTAAATAAATCTTAAAGACGGTTTTCTCATTTGTAAAATGGGAAAAATAGCCAAAGAATTTTCATTATGTTATTTTTGTGAGTTAATGCATGTGATATGTTGAGCACACACATTATCAGCTATTATCATTTATTTATGAACATTAAAAGCTCTGAGTGCTTGCATAGAAGATTGAGTAGAGTACACTGGGGGCAAACCATTTTTTTTGCTACTTAGAAGCTGAGGAGTCTTGGGACATACTTAATACACTGGGACTCAGTTTTTTTTAATCTCAAAAATGGGAAACACATTTCCCAAATTAGGTTTGGAAGAGAATTAGGAGAGAAAATACATGTGACAAACTCACCAAAGTGCCTGGCCCATGACAGACTCTTAGCAGGTAGTAGCCGCTATTCCCTAAATACAAGGGAAAGCATGCTAGTTACAGAGAAGTCTGGCCAAATGTCATAGGAAGATGGCTAGAGTAAGACGCTACTTAAGGGAGAAATTTTGGTTCCTCACAAGATGGAGATGAAAGGTTTCATTGAGGATCACCGTCCCAGACAACTCAATAAGCCTCAGACTTGACTTGGGGTGAAGGAGGTTGTTAAAATAAAGTTTACCCCCTCAGGCTCCCCCAATCTACCAGCAAGTCTACCAACCCCTCCCACCCTGAGGACAACTTTTAACATGGAAGGAAGGAAGGGAAGAAGAGAGGAAGAGAGGGAAGGAGAGAGGCGGGAGGGAGGGAGAGTTTATCTAACAATGTGTTCTTGTAACCACCACGTCTTGAATTCTAGTCTGTTTCTGTCAATCATTTGATAGGCTGCAGTTACCTACCACGGATTTTCAGCTGGACTATAAAGACATGCTTAATATAGCCAGCCAAAACTGACGTTTTTAAAGTGAAAATCTGAAACCCTCTGGTTATAAATGCACAATTCTAATGAGTCTAAAAGAACTCAGAGCCCTGTAAGACCCTGTTTTGATGCCAGCCTGGGCTTTATGAAAGCACTTCTCTCTTAGACTCACCTGGGTGAAGGGGTAGAGAGAAGCTGCTCCTAAGTTAATGCCCATGAGCATTAATTGAGCAAATCAACTAGTAGGGGAGAGGGTCTCACAAGGGCATTCAAATTTGGGGGGGAAGGTGGAGAGAAACAGAGTTTCCAGTCGCTTAGAACTTTGTCTAGTTTGACATAATATTTTTCTCTTTAGTTAAACCCTTATTTTTTCCAGAGGAAATTTAATTTAAACAATGTGTTATTGTAATTAAATAAAGTACTCACTGATACAAGCACCAAAATTCTTGCTTGAAAGTAAATCTTTCCTGGCTTCCAGGACTGCCAGGGAATTTTAAAAAGAACTGCAGCAGCTTAGATCTAAGAGTTTTCACAGAGCCAGAGTGAGAAAATTAATCAGGAATTTATCATCTGAACATGGTGTGTGGAGCCTGGGAGGATGAAACTCACTTTCCTGAGCCTCATACATTCCACTACATGTGCATATTAGGCAATGACATTTCTGAGAAAACTCGGAAGTCTCAGCGATTCTTCATTCATGGTGAGCCTGCAGCGCCCTACATCACATTGACTAACGAACGGCACAGGCAGTAAGTGCCACATGAAAAACTTTCTGGGAGCTTCAGCTGTGTTAGTTGATCCCCAGTGATGCTTTCTCCCAGCCACTGACAGCCGAGATGATCGGATGAGGGTCATCCTCCTGGGAAAATGTGAAGTTTTAAATGGAAACACAGGACAGAATGAGGATGCTTGGAGATAATTGAAAAACAATGAAGAACGTCTCGGCAGCAGAGGGCTGAATAACTTCCACGGAGAAGACCAGACAAATTGCCCTCCAGTGCACCAGGAAATGCCTGATTATTTTCTGGATTATGGCAACACTGCATGAATACTGGATCATTTGCTATATGAACAACCAAAGGCAAAGAATCCACACTTGTGTCTGGTTCCAATTATGTGTAAGAATCTAACGAGGCAGACCCCAGACAACGCCACCACCCAAACTCTTGTCAACAATGAGGCAGAAGGAGACTCAGACAGAGAGAGAAGGGATCCAAGACCTCAAAAACGTGGGAGCTACAGCAACTGGGGTGCTGAGCAAGCGAGGTCACCGTCCTCTCCCCATAGCTAGTATCTTGCCTGCAGATAGAGACAGAAACCTCCCCTATAGAGGAAGAACCAAAGGGAAACAAACAAACAAACAAAGAGAATTTCGGTCTATTAGTGTGGACCCCGCCTGCCTTCTGAAAGACCACAACACAGTGTCCTAACTTGCCAAAGCGGTCTTGGATCACTCCAATCCTCTAGGATTGGACCCATCAGAAGCAGTCCCCCAACGGAAACAGAAAAATCTCTAAACAATACACAACAGTCTCCCCCTCTTGCCAAAAGAAGCAACATACCTAGACTGCCTAACAGCCTAAGAATAGAGCACAAAGAGTGCTGTTAACCAGACTAAATCTATAAGTAAAGATCCAATGATAAATCTAGATGGGAAGGGCCCAGCGAAAAAACACGGAGAGCACAAAGAATCAAATGGAAAGCTCATCCCCAAAGAGAAATACCAGCTCCCAACCATTTGACACAAACCAGACTCAAAACACCAACATGTCACAGGAAGAATTCCAATTATGGATCATAAACAAGCTGAATAATATACAAGAATCAATGGATAAACAACACAAGGAAAACACAAAAAAAATAAAGGATTTGGAGGAAAAATTCACTAAAGAAATTGACATATTGAAGAAAAACCAAACTGAACTCCTAGAAGTGAAGAATTCACTCAGAGAGCTACAAAACACTGTGGAAAGTCTCAAGAGCAGGGTAGATCAAACAGAGGAAAGAATCTCAGAAATTGAAGATAACTTCTTCCAACTAAATAAGTCAGGCACAGAGATAGATCGAAAAAGTAAGAGAAATGATCTGAATCTTCAAGAAATGTGGGATTATGTGAAGAAACCTAACTTGAGAGTTATTGGCATTCCTGAGGGTGAAGAAGATAATAAGCAAGGGTTGGACAAGCTATTTGAAGACATAATCGAGGAAAATTTTCCAGGCCTTGCCAATACTCTAGACATACAGATTCAAGAAGCTCAAAGGACCCCTGGGAGATTCATAGCAAATAGGAAAACACCATGCCACGTAGTCATCAGGCTGACCAAAATATCCACTAAAGAGTCCCTTCTCCGAGCTGTAAGGAGAAAGAAACAAGTAACTTACAAAGGAAAACCCATCAGAATTACGCCAGATTTCTCAGCTGAAACCTTACAATCAAGAAGAGGTTGGGGCCCCATTTTCACGCTTCTGAAACAGAATAATGCCCAGCCTAGAATCTTGTACCCAGCTAAGCTAAGTTTTCTGTACGAAGGAGAAATCAAGACATTCTCAGATAAACAAAGGTTGAGGGAATTCACCAAGACAAGACCAGCCCTCCAAGAAGTACTCAAAAGAGAACTACACACGGATCAACACAAGAAAGATCCACGAATGTAAAACTACTCAAGAGCTAAAGATCAAATTCCAGATACCACAATGGCCCAGGAGAGCAAACATCACAATGAAGTTCTACCCAACAAGCTGAACAAAAAACTGTCTCACTTATCAGTTTTCTCAATAAATGTGAATGGCTTGAATTCCCCACTCAAGAGACATAGACTGGCCCAATGGATAAAAAAACACAACCCAAGTATCTGCTGTCTTCAAGAAACTCACCTAACCTGCAAAGATGCATTTAGACTGAAAATAAAAGGATGGAAATCGATATTTCAAGCAAATGGTAACCAAAAGAAAGCTGGTGTGGCAATCTTAATTTCCAATAACTTAGCTTTCAAACCAACAAAAATAATAAAACACAAAGATGGCTACTACATACTGATTAAAGGCACAATTCAGCAAGAAGCCATGACTATACTCAATATATATGCACCCAACCTAGGTGCACCTAGATTCATAAAGCAAACCCTACTAGATCTGAACCAAATGATAGATAATAATACTGTAATAGCTAGAGACTTTAACACCCCACTGACAGTACAGGACAGATCCTCTAAACAGAAAATAAACAAAGACATAATGGACCTAAATAGAATGCTAGAACAAATGGGCATGGCTGACATCTACAGGACATTCTACCCAAAGTCCACAGAATATACATTCTTCTCATCAGCTCACGGGACATTCTCTAAGATTGACCATGTCCTAGGACATAAATCATGTCTTAAAAAATTCAAAAAAATAGAAATTATACCATGCATCTTCTCAGATCACAGCGGAATAAAAGTAACAATGATCACAAACAGAAACCCTCACTCTTACTCAAAGTCATGGAAGCTAAATAACTTTCTCCTGAATAATTATTCTATAAAAGAAGAAATCAAGATGGAAATCAAAAATTTCTTTGAATTAAATGACAATGGAGACACAACTTATCAAAATCTATGGGACACAGCTAAAGCAATCCTGAGAGGAAAATTCATATCCATAAATGCCTATATCAAAAAGACAGAAAACATGCAAATAGACAACCTAACGAATAGACTCAAAGAGCTGGAGAAAGAAGAACAGAACGATCCCAAACCCAGCAGAGGTGAGAAATTACTAAGATCAAATCAGAATTAAATGAAAAGGACAACAAAGAAACTATAAGGGAAATTAATAAAACAAAAAGTTGGTTCTTTGAAAAGATAAACAAAATAGACACACCCCTGGCTAGACTAACCAAGAGCACAAAACTAAAATCTCTAATAACCTCCATTAGGAACATGAAAGGAGAAATCACAACCGACGCTACAGAGATACAAGATATCATCTATGAATTCTACAAAAATCTTTATGCACACAAACTGGAAAATGTGGAGGAAATGGACAAATTTTTAGAAACACGTAGTCTTCCCAGGCTCAACCAGGAAGAAATAGAGTACCTGAACAGACCAATATCAAGAACTGAAATCGAAACAGCAATAAAAAACCTTCCCAAAAAGAAAAGCCCTGGTCCAGATGGGTTCACACCTGAATTTTACCATACATACAAAGAAGAACTGGTGCCCATCCTACATAAACTATTCTCCAATATTGAGAAGGATGGAATTCTCCCCAACACGTTATACCAAGCCAATATAACATTGATACCAAAACCTGGAAAGGACGCAACAAAAATAGAGAACTACAGACCAATTTCCCTCATGAATATAGATGCAAAAATTTTCAATAAAATACTAGCAAATCGAATCCAAGTACTTATCAAAAAAGTAATCCACCACGACCAAGTGGGCTTCATCCCAGAGATGCAGGGGTGGTTCAACATACGTAAATCTATAAATGTAATTCACCACATAAATAGAAGCAAAAACAAAAACCATATGATACTCTCATTAGATGCAGAAAAAGCATTTGACAAAATTCAACACCCTTTTATGATAAAAACGCTTAACAAAATAGACATTGATGGAACCTACCTAAAAATGATACGAGCCATATATGACAAACCCACAGCCAACATCATACTGAATGGGGAAAAACTGAAAGCACTCCCACTTAGAACTGGAACCAGACAGGGCTGCCCATTGTCTCCATTACTTTTCAACATAGTATTGGAAGTCCTTGCGAGAGCTATCAGGCAAGAGAGCAGAATCAAGGGAGTCCAAATAGGGAAGGAAGAGATCAAACTCTCACTTTTTGCTGATGATATGATGTTATATCTGGAAAACCCCCAGGATTCAACCATGAGACTCCTGGAATTGATTAACGAATATAGCAAAGTCTCAGGCTACAAAATTAATATACACAAATCAGAGGCATTGATATATGCCAATAACAGTCAATCGGAAAACCAAATTAAAGACTCAATACCCTTCAAAATAGCAACAAAGAAAATAAAATATCTAGGTATATATCTAACTAAAGAGGTAAAGGACCTCTATAAGGAAAACTATGAAACACTGAGAAAAGAAATAGCAGAACTTGCAAATAGATGGAAAAATATACCATGCTCGTGGATCAGAAGAATCAACATTGTTAAAATGTCTATACTACCCAAAGTGATCTACAGATTCAATGCAATCCCTATTAAATTACCAACATCATTCTTTACAGACGTAGAGAAAATAATTATACACTTTGTATGGAATCAAAGAAGACCCCGTATAGCAAAAGCAATTTTAAGCAACAAAAACAAAATGGGAGGTATTAATTTGCCAGACCTCAAACTATACTACAAGGCCGTGGTTCTTAAAACAGCCTGGTATTGGCACAAGTGCAGGGACACAGACCAGTGGAACACAACAGAAAATCCAAATATAGAACCATCCTCATATAGTCACCTAATTTTTGACAAAGTGGGAAAGAATATACTCTGGGGACAAGAATCCCTATTCAATAAATGGTGCTGGGAGAATTGGTTAGCCACTTGTAGAAGACTGAAACAGGACCCACAGCTTTCACCTCTCACAAAAATCAAATCACGGTGGATAACAGACCTAAACCTTAGGCATGATACAATCAGAATTCTAGAAGAAAATGTAGGAAAGACTCTTACAGACATTGGCCTAGGCAAAGAATTTATGAAGAAGACCCCCAAGGCAATCACAGCAGCAACAAAAATAAATGAATGGGACATGATTAAATTAAAAAGCTTCTGCACAGCCAAAGAAACAGTCCAGAGAATAAACAGACCACCTACAGAATGGGAAAAAATTTTTGCATACTACACATCAGATAAAGGACTGATAACAAGAATCTATTTAGAACTCAGGAAAATCAGCAAGAAAAAATTAAGCAACTCTATCAAAAAGTGGGCAAATGACATGAATAGAAACTTCTCGAAAGAAGATATAAGAATGGCTAACAAACATACGAAAAAATGCTCAACATCCCTTATCATCAGAGAAATGCAAATCAAAACCACAATGAGATATCACTTAACTCCAATGAGAATGGCCTTTATCAAAAAAACCCAAAACAACACATGTTGGCGTGGGTGTGGAGAGACAGGAACACTAATACACTGCTGGTGGGACTGCAAACTAGTGCAACCCCTGTGGAAAGCATCATGGAGGTATCTTAAACAGATTCAAGTAGACCTGCCATTTGACCCAGCAATCCCATTACTGGGTATATACCCAAAGGAAAAAAGGTCATTCTGTAACAAAGACACATGTACCCGAATGTTTATAGCAGCACAATTCACAATAGCAAAGATGTGGAAACAACCCAAGTGCCCATCAATACATGATTGGATTAGTAAGCTGTGGTATATGTATACCATGGAATATTACTCAGCTATAAGGAATGATGAAGATACGACATCCCTATGGTTCTCCTGGAGAGAGTTGGAACCCATTATATTAAGTGAAGTATCCCAAGAATGGAAAAACAAGCATCACATGTACTCACCAGAAAATTGGTTTCCCTGATCATCACCTAAATACAAATCTGGGAACGACACCAATCGATATCAGACTGAGGTGGGGGGTGGGGGAGGGGATGGGGGTATGCCTACACAATGAGTGCATTGCGCACCGTTTGGGGAGTGGTAACACTTGAAGGAGCTGACTCGAGAAGGGGGGGTGGGAAAGGGGGGAGGGATATATACCTACAGGATGGGTGCAACGCGCACGACCTGGGGAACAGACACGCCTGGAGCTCTGACTTGGGGGGAAAGGCGGTACAGGAGCAACGTATGTAACCTGCAATTCTGTATCCCCCATAACAAGATGAAATAAAAATAAATAAATAAATAAAAATAAATAAAATAAAAAAAAAAAAAGAGGAGTCAGGAAACTTTTTCTGTAACAGGCCAGATGGTAAATACTTTAGGCTTTGTGATAGAGATGGTCCATATCATAGCTATTGTAATGTGAAAGCAGCTATTGTAATATGTAAATGAATGAGTGAGGCTGTGTTCCAATAAAACTTTTTATAGATATTGAAAAAAAAAAAAAAGACCTCAAAAAGCTACATCAACAAGCAAAGATAGTCCTCTTTCCTCTTTCTGATGCCACCTGGGTGGCTGTGTCCTCTGGTCTAGGTAAGGCCATTTCATTTCCCACCTCAACATATGGTACCACCATCAATTTATCCTGACTCAATAATAAAGATTTAAGAAATTGATGAAAGTCCACTCATAGGACCAAGGACAAGGGTTCTCCATCATCACTCCTCACCAATCAGAGAAGGTCTCATGTCCTGATTTTCCTGGAGGGCCAGGAAGGGCGTGGAAGTACAGTGTCTCCTTCCTGTGATATAAAAATCATATCCCAGGGAGGCTGTTCAAAGCCAGGGACAAGAAAGCCAGTCAAACAGAGTTATCAGTCAAGAGCAGGGTGTGGAGGTCAAACGAGGGTAGGTTGAGTAACCAGTTCTAAGGAGACAGAAGACAGATCAGTGGTACTGAATGCTAAGTACCAAAACATGGGTTTTATGAGGGAAACAGGCTCAGTTAAGAGGGCTGTGGATGGGCAAAGATGCCTGGTATACTCATTCTGAAACAGCAACAACAATCGGTAACATTTATGGAGCACTTACTATATTATCTCATTTAATCCTCACAACCCAGCTTCCTAAAGCAAGTACAATTATCATCATCCCCTTTTTTTCAAGTGAGGAAATCAAGACATAGAGAGCTCGAATAATTTGCCCACTCTCGCCTTGCTGTATAAAGTAGAAGAACTGAGATTCAGACCCAGGCAGTGTAGCTGTACAGTCTCTGGGCATAATCAGAAAGCCGGCAGGCTCTTCAGGGTCTACTGCCCAGCAAGAGTCTGTATCTTCGTGTCATTCACAAAATATCTGAGGCTCAGAAGGCACCCTCACCCTGTGGCAGGATTATTTCAGAGGTAGGGTAGCCTTCATTCTTGAGTGTGAAACTTGCCCTCTCTCCCCAACAGGAAGAGAGCCATGCTCAGGAGCAGGGGGACAGGAAGTTTTCTTCCTGAAAGAGTAGGAAACTGCAACCCTTGATAGAAGGAGCCCCATGTTCCCTCCGGACCCTGCAGACAGGATAAAAGCTCCTTCTCACACTTACCAGCGTGTGGTAAAACCCTATTTTAGAACCAGTGTTAACCAGCTTGTCTAGAGCAAAGTGGAAGAGTTATTTAAGGCATTGACTAAAAGATAAGTGGAAAAGTTGAGCATGAAAGTCTCACAGAATGGTTCATAAAAAAGTATTTTAAACTTTTCTAAGCATTATAAATATTCACACTTTGAACACCTAAAATATTTGCATAACTTTATCCCAAGGGAAGTCTTAGCAGGGGGCTTTCAAATTTTCATAGGCTGCAGAGACTCCGGTCCTGTTTTCCATGTACTGGTTGTTGGGCAGAGCCCAGGAATTGTCTGGCAAACCCAAAGTGAGACATGTTTTCTCTCAGTGAATGTTCCAGGATCTGCCCTCATTTCTGATCTAAACTCCCCACTTTCCTTGCTTAGCACACTCAATACTGCCTATCCATTCAACAGGTATCTGCTGAGCCCCACTGGGCACTGTGCTAGGGGCTGAGGACACAGCAGGCAACACACAAGCCCCCCCATAGAGCTTGCATTCTAGTGGGCAAGGCAGACACTAAACGAGTGGGCTATTGGGGATTGTGGTTAACAGCATGAGGGAAACACAGGAGCATGCGCTGGACAACAGGATAAAGGGCTTCACGGTGGATGGCTGAGGGTGGGACATTTCGACTGGAGAGCTGGGGAGGAGCAGCCACCCATGGACAAAGCCAGGGGAAGAGCAATCGGGCAAATGGGGACAGCAAGTGCAAAGGTCCTGAGGTGGGAGTGAGCTTGGCATATTCATGGAACAGAAACTCGGTGACTGGAGCTCAGTGAATGAGGAAAAGAATAGAATGAGACACAGTGGAGTATTAGGCTAGAAGCATCACGGTAAGGAGTTTGCTTTTTTTGCCATAAATCTATGAAGGAAGTAACATGATATAATTTACATTTTTAAAACATTACCCTGGCTGCCTAAGAGAGAATATGTTATAAGAAAGAAAGCAAAGCAAAACAAAACACAGAAACCAGGGGGTGGGGGGAAAGAACAGAAAGCTTCTGCAATACAACAGGTAAGAGGAGATGGTGGCTTAGGTAAGACATCAACTAGTAGAGAGTTCATGTAGATAAATGCAAGATGTACTCTGGAGGCAGAACTGACAGAAATCCCTAACGTGTTGACTGTGGGGGAGTGATGGGAAAGGAGGAACCGGGATGACTCAGGTTTGGGACTTGAGCAAATAGTGGAGCCATTTGTTGAGCGAGGGAAGCCTGGGGTGGAGTAGGAGCAAGTTTGGGAGGAAAGCCAGTATAGCATTTTGAAGAAAGCTTGAAATTCCTCTGACACAGACCTGGAGCTTGTGTATCTCCAAGATACACAAGACTGGATTTCAGGGGCCAGATTAGGACTAAAAAAGAGGCATGGGGATTGTGACCATGTAGATGATACTTAATTATAGCTCTGGAACTGAATAAGGTCACCAAGGAGTGATCTAACAGAGAAGCGAAGAGGTAGAGTTGCCTTGAGCAACTCTTAACATACACAGATGGAAACAGAAAAGGAGGCACCAAAAAGGGACCTGGAAGGAGGAACCCAAGAGGCAGGGGACAAACCAGGCGGGGGAGGTGTCCTGACAGCCAAGAAGGGGAAGTGCTTCTGCAGCAGGGAAAAGTCTTATTGCCTAGAAGGAAGGATGAATGGGAAGTCATATACAGTTGAAATGGAAAGTGTAGATAACTGTCTTGGTCTGTTTGAGTTGCTATAACAAAATACCAAAAACTGAGTGGCTTATAAACAACATTTATATATTTCTCACAGTTCTGGAGGCTGGGAAGTCCAAGATCGAGGCACCAGCAAATTTGGCATCTGGTCAGCCCCTGCTTTCTCATGCATTGTGACTTTTTGCTTCATCTCACATGGTGTAAGGGACAAGGCTGCTCTCTGGGGCCTCTTTTATGAGGGCACTAATCCCATTCATGAGAGCCTGCCCCCATGAACTAATCACCACCCAGGAGCCCAGCACCATCACATTGAGATTAAGCCTCAACATATGAATTTTGTTCAGACCATAATAACAATGCCTTGTAAGAGAAATTTTCTCTGGGGGCAGGGATGGTAGAAACTAGAGGGGTATGAGGGCTCAAAAAGATTTCCTTTTTCTTTTCTTTTATTTCTTTTCTCTATATTTATTTGCTTGCTTGCTTGTTTGAAGAAGCAAGCTAGTAGAGCACACTCATATGCTGCAGAAATGGCCCAAGAATGAAGGAGAGTTTGACAATGGAAGAGAGTGTGAACAGCTATTGGAGTAAAGTCCTGCAAAGGGCAAAAAGGCCCACTAAAGTAGAGCTCCAAGTGGCCACTGCTTGGAGCAGGGACACATCTTCCTCTGGAATGGAAGGAAGGGCCCTGAGAAGACCGGCCCTAAACAAGGATATGGCACAGTCGGTGGCGGGAAGGTGAGTCAGGTGCACTCTCTGAGACATGATCTTCTGAACAAAGCACGAAGTGAGGTCATTTGCCACTAATAAGGTTGGAGGAAAAGTAAGAGAAATTTGAGAACAGAGGAGAAGGTATAAAGTCATTATTTGAGAAAATAGTTACTCTAATCAAATAGAAATCACCAAGATAAAATTGTCAGGCAAGGTTGAGTATTCATTGCTATACATCACCATAAATTTAAAAGGGAACTCATCTTAGCCAGTTGGGTGATGCTCTGTCAGCATTTAGTTGCTTAAATGCAGAGATGGAAAATAAGAATGGATGAGCTCAACACGGTTTAGGGTTTGCTAAGAGAGCAGAGAGGAGGGAGAGGGGGCAATGGAGCAGCAGAGGTCAGCAAGGAAGTGGCTAAAATGACCGACCACAAATTCTAAGTGGGGCAAGGAAGGAAATGAATAGAGGAGGGCGGTGATGGTGAATAGAAGTCAATGAATCGAAGGTCTTAATGAAGTTGAAGAAGCATCACTGTTGACAGTAAGAAAGTAAGTGACCAGGAAGGATAGGAAGTTATGGTCACAGTAAAAGACTTGAAATTGAGGCTTTTGGTGATGGTTACAGTTAGTTACAGGTGTTGTCACTGTCTAGGGTGTGAATACAGGTGGTGAGGTGGAGAAGAGAAGTCAAAGGCTTGCCTTCAGCCCTCTGTAGGCTCTGGGATGAACTCTTGTTTCAAAGGAGGAAGATTTACTTACTACTAATACTTTGAACCTTATAATTCACAGCAACTTTCAACATACATAACCTTGTTTCAATTTCTCCATGACTGTCTCAGTATTATTGTATCCCATTTTATAAAAAAAAGATATGGCAGCTCTAAAGGATTGTATAGAATTGCCCAAGATTACACGGAATTGAAATTTGAAACTAAGTTCTTCTATTTCAAATCTTGTTCTTTTTGTATTGTCCCATGCTATCTTGGACTTAGGCTGACATTATGCTGGTTTCTTACCCACTAATTTTCCAGAGGTCAACACTTCCCAGATTTAATCATCTGGGAATATCCATAAGAGACTTGACTAGCTCAGAAATGTGTTTGTGTTGCAAGAGGCCATATGACTGTCACTGTGAACTGCCTGCTTTGCTCATAGGAGAAGGAAGGTAGCACATTTGTGACACTAGAAGAACCAGTACATGTGGCGTGGATCCCTGGGGTGAAAAAAGCATTCTGATCTTGTTACCAGAGATTCCTAATACTCTCTCCTATTTCAGAACTGGTCTGGAGCTGCACAGCTCCCTAACGTAGACTCAGAGCTCCCTTCTCTCTCAGGGAGACACAACCAACATGCACAAGGCACTCTGATCTGGTTGGGAGTCAGCGAAAGAAAGGGACTAGGACTTTTGTCTCTTACAAGGTTTCATTGTAGAGGTCAGAGGCGATCCAGACCTTGAGCTTCTCTGAGTGCATGAGATTTGCAGCCTACTTGTAGTGAGCCAGATATGAATCACCTTTTGTGAAGTTTTGATAGAAAGTCCACAATCCTGTTACTGCCCCCAGCATACCCTTTCAAATTTACCACCATTTTTCTCCAAATAAACCCCCCATTTTTATACATCTAGTTCATTTGATTCTTCCTAACGTGCTATGTCTATTCTTACTTTCTCCTCACCTTCCCCCATGTGTTCTCTCCACCAGAATGGTTCATCTTCCTCTCTGCCCAAGTCTAGCTGGTCTTACCTACTGTATAGAGCCTTCCAGCCCACTCTGTCCACAACTGAGAGGTGAACACCTACAAACCTCAGTGTGCATATCACTCATTTGATGCTTGGTATTCACTGCTTTGGTTGTGAGCTAATTTTTCAGTATTTATATCTAGTCTCTTCAAATAAACAATGCATTACTTGAGATCCTATGCTGCTTTGTATGTTCCTTTGCTGCACCCAGTGACTGGCCAGGGCCTCTGTAATCCGGTATAGCAGGTGTGACCCACCATATTGCATTTGGCAGTTTACTTCTATCTCCTAATATCTCTCTCATCCAATCAAGCACCAAGTACTCCTGATTCAGACTCCTTTGTGTGTCTTGTATCTATATGCCTCTCCTCATTCTCTTCCACCTACCACGACTCCTACCTGGGTAAGTGCAATAACCTCCCTACTGACATTTCAGCGTCCATTGCTGCCCCTCCAAACCATTCAATGAGCAGGGCAGAGCGATCTTTCTAAAGTGCACATCTGATTATGTCACTCCCCACCCCCAGATGAAACCTCCTCCATGCCTTCCTGTTGCCCTTAAGATAAAGCCCAAAATCCTGCCATGATCTCCAAGGCCCGGCCTGGTCAGGCCCATCCAATTCTCCACCATTTTGGGCCATTCTTCCTCTGGTACCAGCAAAATTCTCTTCTGCTCCAAAGCTGTTATTTCCACCCTCGTACCCTCTATCTGTGTCTCCATGACATTTTTCCTGCTCATTCTTGTGAGCACAGCTCTCAGGCCACTTCCTCAGAGAATGCATTCCATCTTATACTCACAGCATTCTGGTCTTTTCCTTTGTGGCTCTGATCACAAGCATGATTCTATAAATAATTGTACAATGCATGGTTCAATGTCAGCTTCCCCCTCTAGATCTGTGTTCCAAAGAATAGAAACCTTTATTTTCTGGTTCACTGCTTTATCCTGAGCTCCTAGCACAGTGTATGGAGTATAATATGCATAAAAAAGTCTTTTAAATAAATAAACAAATGAACCAGTTCCTGGTTTAAGTGTAAGCTCCTTAAAGACATGGAATATGACTCATTCACTATTCTATCCCCACACCCAGCACACAGCCTGATACATAGTAGGCCCAAAATAAATATTTTTTGAATGAATGACTCTATTTCATTGTGTTAGCTTTGTCTTTTACAAAAGTCAAAGGATAATAAGGAAGTAATCAGTAGGGAGGTTTGAAAAAGGAAACAGTTTATGATGGAATTTTTTAAAAACTCAACTTTCAGTGCAGATTTAAATCAAGCGCGTAACTTGTACTTAACCTCCACTGCCTAGAGAGCTGGGCCTTGCATTTGTACGTGAAGATATAATGTTCAGCTTACCAATTCTCAAATAAAATATGACTCTGACCTAAAGTTTAGACATCATCTATGAATATAAAAAGGAGCAATTTTCTATGCCGAACATGGCTTAAAGGTCAGTTGTTGTTTGGTTGTTGAATTATATGTTCTTACGCTGTAGCGCTATAAAAATAAGCAGGACATTTGTTTTTAGTTATCAGAGAATCTGAATCTTGGCAGCTTCCACCTCTGCTATATGTAGGGTCTCTCAGACACAAGCGAGTCTCTTAGACAGTTTTAAAAGCTGCATTAACTTGTTCAGGCAGGTTGGAGGATGTGCCAAAAACCAACGGAGATGCTTCAGTGAGGAAGAGTGCGTGGCAGTGATATGTCTGAAAGACTAAACCCAAGCCTGCAAACCCAAGAAGAGAAAGCCCTGGGTGAGTGCTGCTAACCTAGAGCAGTGATCTTACCTTTGTGGTGAAATATAAACCAACCATGAGGCTGCAGTGTAGCCTTAACGTTTTCAAAACTGCAGTTCTAGTTCACATATTTAGAAACATGGCTTGTGTCCACGAAGAAACTGGTTTGCTGAGGCCGAGTGTGAGAAAAAGTCTTATTGCTTTGAAGTAGTGACTCATAGATGTGTTCCATGGAAACTCACACAGGGTGATAAAGTGGGAGTGGAGTCTACTGCCCTGCCTGAAGATCCCCCACTCGTGCAATCACATTGAAGGCCCTGGAGTAAAGAAACCTGTTAAACCTGGCATTTTTCAAAATTAATTTACTGTGCAACATTTTCCTATGTAACATCCTGTCACCATTTGTCATTTTGGGGCTGCCAGGGATCTGAAGCACTTTCCTGTGTTTGGGGAATTCCCAGCTGCGTGAGTCTTACTGAAAGGCAAGACCCAGCTCTTGCCACAGAAGGTCAGAAGGCAGAGTGTCACCTTCCTCATGTCACGGTGACTAGGGTACCACCCACTCTTGATTGGGGCCAGGTGTGTGCTTTTTCTTTGCACTTTGATTCTGGAGAAAGCAACAGAGAGGCAGGGGCAAAGGAGACGCATTCAGTTGGGCATGACGAGGGTGCAGGGTGCAGAACTCAGAGCCACTGGAGGCACAAAGAAAGCGTTGGCTGTCTACAAGTGCTGGTAGTTGTGTCCCCACCAGGCTGTCCTCGTGGCACAATTTTGGCTGTGATTCTGGCCACCTGCCTCTCTTTCTCCCCTGCCCACTTCCTCAGCCTGTTCTCCCCATTTCTCATCAAGACCTTGAATTGGCGTACCCTGCTTTACCTGTTCAAGTCATCCCAGGTCAGCTTCAGTTGCCTGTAGATGAGAACTTTGCTATCACCTTAACATCCGACAGAACAGGGGTTTAGCATAATACCTTTGAAACATGCTGCATTCTCATGCAGTAAGACCAACCTAGTCGGTTGGATACTAAGACAATAGCATAGTAAATAAGTATTTACTATCTCTACTGTCTTGGTGACCAGACATGTTAACACAGCTTCCAAAAACAATGCACTTCTAGGTATAGTTTATTTTTTAACTGGCTGAGAAAGGATTTCATCTCCAACCTCATGCTCAGATCATTTATTAAGTCTCTGGTAGGCACTCACGTCACTTCCACTGATTTGACTACAATCCTTCCTCCCTGTACCCCCTCACACCACAATCATTTAGTGCCGACCATTCATTTTGTCCTTAAACATAATCTATTCCCTCTATTTTAGTGCTTAAGCAATGTGAGTTTTGTTTTGATTACGTGGATTGCAAAACTAAAAAAGAAATGATAGTTGTGCAAATGATCCTCCTTCAGCCAAAGAAAGATTATAAGCAGCTGAATTCTAAAATACTGAGATTCAAAGGAAAATATGCCTGGCAAGCTTTTCTGGGAGCAAAAAGCAAGTTCAGATGGGACTACCTGAGTAGCAACAGGAGTTGGAATCCACCAATGTTACTGACAAGGGGCTGAGAGATACAAGCACACAGGTAAGTACAAACATTAGCACTGGAGATGTATTTTTTCCCTCCTTTCCTGGTTGATGAGAACAATCTCATATATTTCTATCTAATGATGTCATATCATGAGGGTAAATATGATATATTTCTTCCTAATAGGAGTAACTTCTGGACCTCTGTTTGAAATAGCATCAAATCTGATAACTCTCCAAACTCTTAAGTTTGTCATCTTGGCCTAGCATTTCACTTGTGAAAATGGACCGATTCCATTTCCACTTGTAACTTAAGAAAGTCATAATTTCTGAGCATAGCCACTGTCATCAATACACATTGGATAACTTCAGCTTATCCTCCTCATCCCCCCACCCCCTACATCCTACTGATTCTTGTAAGAAAATGGGGAGTTCTATACTGTGCCTTTTAAAAAACTTTGGCTAAAACAAAAGACCTCTAGCAAGTTCTTAGTTTTTTACCGTACATTCAATATATAGGCAATAAAAGAATTCAGCTTATTTGGAGAGATGATACTTGGAGATATGAACTGAGATGTCCTTTGTCCTTCTCCTTTATCATTCGTCTCTTGGGGTACAAACATTATCCTATCATTTTTCCAAGGATGGGGTGGCGGGGAGGAGAGTTAGAGAGTCAGAAAGAAAACAGAGAACAAAGACATCCAATTTGTAAGTGCTGAGGTCAAAAGCTAGAAGTTCAAGCAGAAAGAAAAGAGAACTAGGATGTAGATGTATGAATCAGAATGGGAGTCTTCTCCCTTTTGACCACCTAATGAGGATCTGGTAAGCAGAGGGAGGCAGCTCAGAAGTTGACTGTGCAGGGGTGGCCAAGTCTGAGCACCGGGCGATACAAGGAGCATCTCAAGGGGTAGCAGCAGAGAGCCTTATCAGGTAGAGACCCAGATGCAGCCAAATGACATCTGAGCCTCTTCCTAAAGCTTAACACCAAGCTGAGGGGCAATGAGGAAAAGCAAATTCCAAATGTGGCCAAATATAAGTGATTGAGAAAATTGGAAATTTGACTGAGTTTACTTGGAAGTGACGAGATCCCCTTGTCTCTATCAGGAAAAATGGACTCTCGAAGCCAGAAATAACATTTTTATTACAAAAAAAAAAGCTCCATTTTCTACATCTAATCTTGAGAGTTGTGAAGTTTGTATTCATTTTACTTAAGATTTACTTAAAATGCCTGAGTCTGAGTGCAGTCCCGTCAGAACTGGCCTTTCTGATCAACCTGAACTTCTCAAGTCTTCAGAGACTGTTGTACTATGAGGAAGAGGAATGAGAGAGGATGTGGTGGGACAAGGTGGCACCTGGAAGAGCTGTGAGGTGTCCAAGTCAGAAATGAGGGCAGGAGGGACACGGGAAGAACGCAGAGCGGAATGCCTCCTCATCTGTCTTCTCTGAAGTCCTGACGGGGACAGACCCCCAGGCTCATCGCTGAGGAGGCTCCAGGCAGCAGGAGACGGAAAGGTCAGGAGCTGTGGGCACATGGAGAGACGCAGATGACGTGGGAGAGGATAGTTGAAAGCTGGCTTTGCAGGAAGCATCCAGTTTGGATGGAATGAGTTAAGAAATCCAAGAAGAAAGCATTTTCATGCATCACAGTGAAAGAAATGCATGCAGTGAGAATGGGTAATGCAACTAACCTCCATTTTCCCTTGAGGCTGACAGAGTGATATTATCATCACCTTGGACTCCGAGTCTGATAGTTCCTTCACTTCTGGCATTCTGGCCCGCTTCCCGTATAGGTAATTACATTCTGCTTACCTAACTCCCTCTGGAAAACCTATTAGGTATGTTTCCCATCCCTCTGGCCATGGTTGTTCCCTACTTTAAATCTCTGGTACCCAAGGGGATGGTGAGCCATGACAAGCTAGCATTTATCATCCATCCTGAGATCTCTGGATGAGAAATGCCATAAAAGTGCAAACTGATCTTCTCAGGGAGAGCAGGCCAGCATTCCTGAGGTTAGGCAGCCAGATCATCCCCTTATGGACATCTTCCCTCCGATTTGCAAGTACGTCACATTTGTCTTAATCCTTTCCCACTCCCTCACTGTAAGCATCGCAAGAACAAGGAGTATATCTTCCCTCTCTTTGGTAGCTTCCAGCAAATAATGAATGTGCCATAAAGCTTGCTGACAGATTACTTAATCACATGTTCACAAATCCATAGCAGGGTCCTACCTCCTCTGGCCCGTCATAAACTCATACCCATGGCTCCTCCAATCCATCTAAACTAAAATAGCTATTAAAAATTGTTTTTTTCCCTCATATATCTGACATGAACAAAACTACACAGTAAAGAGGAAAATAGGAAAGGATGGGTGGGTAAGGGGAGCAAGATGGGAAAAGGAAAGCCCACAAAGGTGTGACACCTAGCAGGTACTTAGTAGCCGTTTTTGAGAGTGTGTGTGCACCTTTGGATGAATGAAGAGATTAGTCAGTCAATGAGCTTTTTGCTGTTGCAATGTCAGATACCCAATTAGATCTAGTGCATAAGAAGAAATGCATCATAAAAAGAAATGCACCAAATCCAGGGAAAGCCACAGGCCCTGGCTGCATTAAAGGCAAGGTGTGTCCAGCTGTGCTTCAGGGCAAAGGGAACTTCCCAAGCACACACTGACCATCTCTGGGCTCTCTTTTTCTCCACTTACCAGCTTCATTCTTTCTGTTGACTCTAGACATGGTCTACAAGAGCTCCCAAATATTATACCTACAGTTCATTCATCATGTGGAGAGACTGATCCTAAAATGAGTTCTAATTCCGAATGACCCAGGAAGGTCCCCATTGGCCCAGCTTGGGCCAGGTGTCCATGCCAGGACCAGTCCACTGAGGCCGTAGGGAAGATGGTGTAATATGGAGGCAACTCTCTCAGTCATGGTGTGAAACAGTTTCCAGGTGGGCGTGAAAGAAGGAGACAGAGTTGAGGAAGGTGCTAGCTGTACAATCCCAAAAGTCAAGGATTAACTGGAACAGTAAGCAAAGAACCCAAAAATGGACTTTAAAAAAGGCTAAAAGCCTATGTAGGGTTTGGTGCATTAGCCTAATATTCTGGCCATGTCAGAAAGTCAATGGTTTGACCTTGTCTCTGTCAGGCCACCACTAATACTAGATGGAAAACATCAAGACTCTAGCTTACTCCATAGCCCTGGCCACCAGATGTACTCAGTGGGGTGGTGAAGAACTCATTTGCCTCAGGGGCCTTCCCGCATGCCTGGTTATACAAGGTTTGTGCTTGTGCCCATAAAGTCCACCTGCCAGGTCTCGTGGCAGATGTTGGGAAAAAGAGATGAGTGAAGAGAGAAGAAACTACAGATGCAGGGGTATGGGTCAGGAGGGGTGGCACACATAGTGGGGTGCTGGCGTGGGAGACAGAGGGGATAGGTTTGCTACAGGCCCAGGACAGGCTGGCCCTGGAACAAGCATTCCTTGTAAATCAGACCTAAGCGTTCCATCAGTTGTCCTCTTGAGTTTTCCTTTAGTCCTGGGGCTCCCAAACCTTTTCAGAACCTCCAAATCCAGGCCCCTAGGTATGCCAGGCTGCTGCAAGGTAGGTAATAAGGTAACCAGGAAGGACTTGTGTTCTCACTCTGTTCTCAGCAAATCATTTACATCCTTGGCTTCAACTTCCTCCTTTGTAAAATTATGGACTGCTCTATGGTCATGGTTTCTTCTCTCTCTATGGTTACAGCTTTGATCCCTGTGATAACAGCTGACCTGGGCAGGTGGAAAGATTAATGAATTAACTGGTAACATTGCAACAAGAGACAAGCAACATGGGAGGCAAATATTTAAAAACCTTTTGAGGTCCCATTAAAACCTACTGTCGATCCTAACTCAACTAGCAAATTCTGATCAGATTTCATGGTCACCCCGTAATGGTGACTTAAGAATCTAGGTAAGAGTCAGGAATTTTGAAGCCTTTACACAAACACTACAATGGTTTTGGTTTCATGAGGTGCAGTATAAAAAGCACTGGTCCCACGGTGATTAACTGGGGTTTTATAGGCAGTGTTTCAAACAAGCGCTGTGCTGCGTGTATTCAGTTACTGTAGTTATGATTTCATTAGCTTCTCTGATAAATAATGCAACGACTTTAATGATGCATTTCCTCTTTAAAAAACCCACAATGGAAACTCCATTTCATAAAGCAAGGAAGAACAATGACTTCTGTTTAATTTTTATTACTTTTAAATTAATCTATAATGTTTGAAAAAGTGAAAACCACTTCTAAGGGGGAAAAAAAACGGAAAGAGAAAGGTTAACCTGTTTAAAAGGTGCAATCATTCCTGGGTGAGTGCAGAATGGATATAGGTCAAAAATCAGCGTGAGGGCCCCACCTCCCACAACTGAGCCCTTTCTAGATCACAAAAGGAAAGTGGTCCTGCCAAATTAAAACCCTCCATAACAATAAAACCTGATTTAATGCAGTCATTATTTTTCCATTAAATCTGAATATCATCTAATGCATGGATGTTATTTTAAACCTACCACACTAATGCAAATCTAGCATTCCTTGTAAATCAGACCTAAACGTTCCATCAGTTGTCATTACTGCTATTGACAATCACAATACCTCATCCCCAAGTACAGCGTCCCCTCAACCTCTGACTCTAGGGAGGGAGGAAAGAATAAAGGAGATGTATTTTAATTTTGAACAGAGAGCTGCTTACTGATGTGTAGAGGTTGGGTCAGGAACACCCTGGAGGTCTCAGCTTAATGTAGTTCGGCATGTAACCCTTGCTTCTCCAGGCCACACCAAGCTGGGAAAATTTTAAGGCTTGGGTTAGGAATAACTGGCAAAAGAGAAACCCCTCTAAATATTTAAACCAGAAGCAATTTAGTGCTGGGAATTGGTAGCAGGGGGGTGGATGTGAATGGGAGGGCTGAGAAGCCAAACAGGAGATGGTGCAACCCAGAGGTTGGCACCTGCAGGGAGCTGTTACCACACCTTGGCTGGGGGGACAGAGGGGAGATGAAGTGGCACCAGGATCCATGGGGCAGGGATGCTGGGAGGATTTTAGAACCACACCAGGTCTGTCCAGTGGGATTTGGAGCCAAGGACTCAGCAGAAACATTGTCACTGCTGGAGATGCTGCCCAAGGCACAGGGGTGGGACTGACACCCTGGCGTCTCCCTTCCTCCTGCCTTCCCAGCTCCTGCCAGTGCCTCCCATTGGCCAAGCCCAGCTAGAAGCCAACTGACCTGAGAGCCTGGGAAATGCAGTCTACAGACATCTGTCCCCCTGGAACACAAAGCAGAGCAGGAGAAGGACAAGGAAAGGGTGTGAGGACAAACAGACTCAGAACCAGCAGAGATTCCAATTACATTCCTATTCTGGTGTCGGCCTCCCTGGGCTGGGCTGCTCAAGCCCTGCTGCAACCCCCACCACAGACCCTTTGCTAAGAGCTGCAGACATTTATGGAGGGGTTTGCAGCTCTTTTCATCAACGTTAAGTTGCTGCACCTCCATGGAGTCTGTGGGGTGGTGGGTATGGTGGTTGACTCCCTAACACTTAGTCCACCCTCTACAGAGAAGTCATGTGATCTGGGAGGGATTGTCCCATCCTCGGTTCCAAGGTTGGGACTCAACTGATTCTGCCTGAGCCCCTCTTGCCACAGAGACTAGCTCAGGGATGGACACATGATACAGGCCTGGACAGGTCAGCACACAGTGTCACCCTCGTCATAGTGATTGATCCAGGGCCAGATGCTGTGTCCTAAGTGGGCTTTTGTTCTGAAAATGGAGGAAACAGAAGCCATGGAAGAAACCTGTGTCCCCAGGAACTAATGGCAGAGATTTGGCTACCAGTTTGAGGATGATGCAGTCACCCAGAGGAGGGCAGAGCTAAGAGAAAAACAGAGAAACTAAGCTACAGCCCTGATGACAGCATGAGCCTTAAGAACAAGCCAACCCACCCACCCTACCTCTGGACTTTACAATTGCATGAGCTAATAAATTCCCTAATGGTTTGAACCATTTGAGTTTTCCATTGCTTGCAACAAGAGTCCTAACTGATACAGGGAACCAGTTGGTTCTTCAAAGGGTTGGCACATGGTAGATGTGTTAATAAGCAATTTGTCGCTAGTGTTTTCTTGTATAGCTATTGAGAAACTGATATCAAGTTTCCTGGGGGCTGGGAAGGTGATGGCCAGGGGCTCTCCTAGCAGGACACTATCTTTTATGTGATTCTCAATATTCACAACCCACACTAACCCCTCTCCAGCACAAGGCAGTCATCGCACCATTCCTCCCCACCGCGGGCGGGTTTCCTAACTTGAATCATAGCAAAAGGGCTCAGTAGCAGCCATCAAGAACATAAACTTAAGAAATGAATAGAAAACATTTAATAAAAAATGTTTTATTTTGCTATATGGCTTAAAAGAAGGTTGTGTTTCATTAAATGTGAGAGATGGAGACAGGTGACCGACACTATCCACATCACATAAACAAAATGTCTAAGGCAAGGTCTACTTCAATATCATAGTGGGATGTCTCTGTTGGGCAGTGGTGCCCAAGGGAGAGATTTTGTCCCATATGGAACATTTCACAAAGTCTGGAGACCTTTTTGGTTCTCAGAACTGAGGGTAGGGGTGTTACAAGCATCTGGTAGGTAAAAGCCAGGGATGCTACTAAATGTCCTACAATGTACAAAACAGCCTCCACAACAAAGAATCATCCAGCTCAGAATGTCCATAGTGTTGAAGATGAGAAATGCTGCTCTGGATTTAGACCTTAATTAAATAAGCAAGAAAAAAAATACCAGCTTAACATTTTTCAAATAGGTTGAGTACTTTTATTTTTGGTTGAATACTTTTGAATAAAACAAGATATAGGTGGCTCAATTAAATTGTTGTCAACAGTGAGATTTACCAAAGTGCTCATAATTTTTTAATTTTTATTTTCTGGTTCCATAACAAATTGACTACCTTCTATTATTCTAGAAGAAGCAACATTGTGGCTTATTTTCTACAATTGGGGTGTAGCTAGGAGAGATTTTCAAATAATTAAAGTGAGCTATGGCGCAGACACCCACCAATCAGAGCAAACACAGGCTGCAGACAACCACACCAGATCCAGCTGAGCGTTGCTCATTTCTGCGTACCTTTATCCCTTTATCTCTTTTATCATCTTTCCACCATTGCAATATTTCACCCTCTGGAAAGCTGAGGGTGGGCTGCACAGCATGTAGAAACTCTCCTCAGCAACCTCTGATGTTAAGATAAGGGCTCTTCTTTCGCTCTTTTGTAAGCCACAAGGCAAAGAATCATGAAGGAACAATTGACAATTCTGGGACCAAGAATGGACAGACGTTATCAGGGGGCAAAAAGGAAACCATTCTCAGCACACAAAGGACCCACAGTCTATCCATGTATCTAGTAGGCCACTCAGTAGAGGTCAACTTGTGGCTTGCGAGAAATAAACATCTTTAAAAATTGAGTTACTCATTGGGAAACAGTTGAAATGTACGACCTTGGATACCTTGAACAAATGTCAAGAAGTAGTTCTCTCTACTCCATTCACCCATCTTCATGCTCCCACGCTCTCCAGCGGGAACCTGCTCCATCTAAACCAACCTCCAGTGATGTCTCTCTTTTCCAAAATCTTATTGCAGATGACATTAGTATCACCAAATTTAGCTTGTCCATGATCTTTCCCTTTTTTTCATGTTTTAAGGTCCTTGAGCATAATAAACATGTTGTTTATCAGATCACTGATTATTTATTAGGTGCTTATTACAAACTTGTGGAATGGTTGATTAAAGCTGCATGGAATTTGAATGACACAAAATAGCATTTTTGCCTGTACTATCATGACAGGGTTTTACAAAGCTCTGGCCCACATTTGCCTTTGGCCTAAACAATTCAAGGTACTTTATAAAATTAATTTTAGAAATTAACAATAGGGAGTATTAGTTCTTCCTGATATCCAGATAAGGATGAATGTTACCTAATTTGATATATTCCCCCAAAAACATATTGTTAATTTTGCATGTTTTAAAATTTACTTAAATGGAATTATACTATGTGTATTCTCCTGCTACTTGCATTTTATGCTAAAGATTATATTCATGTTGCATGCAGCTGTAGTTCATTCATTTTCCTGCTGTATAACATTCCATTGTGTGAAGACGCTGCAATTAATTCCGAGTGTTTTACTATGACAAAGATCATTGCTATGCATGTTTTGTGCACAATTCTTGGTGCATATTTGTAAATGTTTTTCTAAGGTATATGCCTTAGGAGTAAAATTGCTGAATCTTTGGTTGTGCACTTTTTAAAATGTACTATATCATGCCTAATTGTTTTTCAAAGTGGTGGAAGCAATTTACGCTCAAAGCAGCAATGAATGAGAGTGTTTGCTGCTTCTCAACTGCTCTAAGAGTTGGAAAGTTTGGAATTTATTTTCATATGTACATAGGCCATTTATGTTTCCCTTTTTGTCTATTTTTCTGTTTGGTTGTCCTTTTCTTACTGAATGGTGGAATTTCTTTTTTTTTTTTTGAGACAGGTCTCGCTCTGTCATCCAGGCTAGAGTGGAGTGACGTCATCATAGCTCATTGCAACCTCCAACTACTGGGCTCAAGCAATCCTCCTGCTTTGGCCTCCCAAAGTGCTAGGATTACAGGCATGAGCCACCATGCCCAGCCTGAAATTTCTTTATGCGTTCTGGATAACCATCCTTTGTTGATTGCATGTGCAGTAACTATCTTGTCTTCTGTAGCTTATCTTCATTCTCTCTCGCGCTCTCTCTCTCTTTCTCTCAACAAATGGAAATTTTACATTTTAATGTAGTAGAATTTATCAATCTTTTCACTTACATTTTGACTTTTCGTGTCCTGTTCAGGAAATCCTTGGGGTTACTCAATCCCTGGAATATCTCTATGAGAGAAAAGATATATTCTCCCTCATTGTCTTCCAAATGTTTATAGTGTTGTCTTTCATTTTTACATTTAGACTACCTGGAATTGGTTTATTATTTGGTGTGAGGAAGGAAACCAGCTTCACTTTTATCCATATGGGTAATCAAATATCCAGTACCAACTAATGAAAAGTTCTCCCTTTACCTGTTGAACTGCACTCCTACCTCTGTCATGTGTCTGATGTTCGTATGTGGTGGTTCTATTCCTGGGCTCTCTTTCTGTTCCAGTGGCCTGTGTGTTTAATCTCTGTGCTGTATCACATTGTCTTCACTTCTATAGCTGTAGAATGAATGTTGGCATCTGATAGGGCTACTCTCTGACCTTGTTTTTAAGAATGCTCTGGCTATTCTTGGCCCTCTGCACTTCCATATACATTTTAGAATTAGTTTGTCAAGTTACACACACAACACAAACACAAACACACACACACACACCAGCAACAATAACAACAGAAATCTTTTAGGGTTTCATAGGAATTAGTTTGAATCCATAGATCAATCTGGGGAGAAATGACATTTTACAATAAGTCCTCCAAACTATGAAAATACATCTGTTCATTAATGTAAGTGGTTTTTTTCAATAAAGATTTATGGTTTTCTCCCTAAAGGTATTGCCTTTCTTCTATTAATGCAGTGAATTAAATTAATCAATTTTCTAATGTTAAACCAGACTTTCATGCCTATCATAGACCAAATTTGGTAATGAGATACTGTGATTTTTATGTATGCTGAACTGATTTCCTGGTGTTTTGCAAAGGATTTCTGCCTCTATATTTAAAAGTGAAATTGGCTTGTAATTTTCCCTTCACTTAATTTTCCTTTCTGATCATTTTGGCATTGGGGTTATGTTAGCCTCTTTAAATGTGAGGAGTTTTCCCATTTCTATATTCTTTGGAAGTGTTTATGTAAACCTGAAATCATCTGCTCCTTGAGAGTGCCTATAAGCCCATCTAGGCATCCTGCTTCCTTTAAGGAGAAGACTTTTCAATTACCAATAAATGGTTATAGAACTATGCGGATTTTCCTTTTCTTCTTGAGTCATTTGTGATAATTCGTATACTTTAACATTATTTCTACTTCATCCAACTTTTTAACTTCATTTGTCATAAAGTTGGTTTACACTATTTTCTCATTATATTTTAAATCCCTGACACTCAGTTACCTACATATTTTGTTTGGCTTATACCTTTTATTCTTGTTCCTCTTGCCAGAGTTTTGTCAATCTTATTAACATTAGTATTTACAAAGAACCCTCTTTTGGCCTTGTTGATTCTGTCTTTTTTTTCAATTTATATTTGTACCATCTTTGGGTTTATTCTATTGTTTTTTTCTTAATTTCTAAAACTAGATGCTGACTTCATTAACTTTTCTCCTTTTTGCCCTTAAATGCAAATGTATGACTTTAAATTGACCTTCAAATCCTAGTTTAGCTGCATCCCACAAGTTTTGACATTTTCATTAATGTTTAGTTCCATATGCATTCTCATATATATTATGATGTCTTTTTTACTCATGGGTTACTTAATAAATATGCTTTTTAAAGTTCCACACATAGAAGTTTGTTTACCTTTTCTTTAGTATAAACAGATAATAAAAACTCTTTATTTTGTAGTCAGATAGCATGTCCTATATGTTGTCAATCCTTTAATCCTTTGCAGCCTAATAGGTGATCACTTTTCATAAATTATCTACATGTGCATAGAAAGAATATAGATTTGGGAATTAATTGTAAACATATTTATTTGATCCAGTTGAATTATATTACTCAAACATTCTGCATGTTTATTGACTTTTTATCCATTTGATCTATTGATTACTAAAATTGGTGTGTGAAAATCTTCTACCATAATGGCAGACTTATCTTTTACTCCTTGTACTTTTATCAACTTTTATTTTAGATATGTTGTGGTTATTTTATTAGATGTATACAATTTAGAATTTTGTATCTTCCTGGTGAATTGAATCTTTTATAGTTATGTAGTGACTCATTTTATCTCTGCAAAATATTGTTCCAGATCTATTTATTAATATAATGATGCCAGCTTATTTTTGTTGCTACTTGCTTGATACATGCTTTTTCCATCCTTTATTTTTCAACCTTTATTTTCCTTATTTTTATGTTTTTATTAATAAACAGCATACATATTTTAAGCCAATCTGATAACCATTGTTGTTTCTCAGGATTGATTTTTCATTTGCATTCATTGGGATTACTGGTATTTGGATTCACTTCTATCATCTTGTTTTGTGCTCTCTGTTCCAATTTTCCTTTTTTTCTCTCTATGCTGACTCCATTTTTTTCTTCTCATTCCAATTTTTCCTTCTATTAACTTGGAAATTGTACATGATTATTTTCCTTTTTTGAGGGGTGGTGGTGGGTGATTTAACCTAAAAAAATCTAAAATTGATCACATATTTACCTTTATAAGAAAGAATCTGAGAACCCCAGAATAATTTAACATTAATCACTTCTCCAATGTATTCATATATGCCATTCTTAATCAGTGTTTTTGTTCTATTTTTTAAATCCACAGATTAAACATCATCATCAGTGTTTTATCCAATCAATATGTGTTTATACTGACTTTTATATTTACCAATTTGTACATTTTCCTTCTTTCTTGTATCTCAGATCTTCTCCTGGGATTATTTTCATTTTCCATTAAATACACATTTTAAAATTTCCTTTACATTTATCTGTGGATGGAAAACAAAAAATTTATTTATCTCAAAATAGCTTTCTTTTTCTTTAACTTTGAAAGACAGTTTCATTATATAGAATATAGTAAATAGTTATTCACTAGATACAGTTTCAGCACTTTAAAATATTACTTTCTGATCTTTTAGCTTCCATTGGTGCTATTAAGAAGACAGTTCTAAGTCTAATTATCATTTTTTGTCAGAGATTTGTCTTTTTACTCCAACTTCTTTTCATTTTTTATTTATATGTGATGTTCTGCAATTTCCCTGTTTTGTTTCTAGATATGGATTTTCCTTTATTTATCCCATTTGGGATTTACTGGGTGTCCTGAAACTGAGAATTTGTGTTTTTCAATTCTAAAATATGAAATGTCCGATTTTGAATCAAAAGTGTAGTTTATTATATCTCAAACAAGAAGCAGTACAATTAATCAAAGTATGTGCCTAAACTATTGACACAGTTTTGCCATCTTAATGATAGCTTATCTACGCCAGCAGTGAAGAAGCCTGGAGAGCAAGTGGCAATGAAATCACAAAAGGTGTTTTCCACAGCTTGTTGAGAATTGACTATTTTTCCTTGCAAGAAGTGGTCCAAAGCTTGGAAGAAGTGGTAGTCAGTTGGTGCAAGGTCTAGTGAATACGGTGGATGACAGAGAGTTTCCAAGCCTAGCCTCTGTAGTTTGAGCAGCGTTGTTTGTGCAACATGTGGTTGAGTGTTGTCTTGCAAGAGGATTGTCCAGTTTCTATTGACCAATCGCAGCTGCTTAATCACAAGCATCCTCATCATTTCAACCAACTGGTTGCAGTAGACATCTGCTGTAATTCACTGACCAGGTTTCATGAAACTGTAGTGGATAATTCCAGCGCTGGACCACCAAACAGACACCATTAGCTTTTTTTTGATGAATATTCAGTTTTGGACTGTGTTTTTCCACTTCATCTTTACCCAACCATTGTGCCAAACACTTGCAATTGTCAACAAGAATCCATTTTTCATCACACGTAACAATACGGTGTAGAAATGGTTTGCTTTTATGTTGTGACAGCAAAGAAAGGCAAGCTTCGAGACGATTTCTCTGCTGTCGCTAGTTTAATTCATGCAGAACCCAACTATCCAGCTTCTTTACCTTGCCAATTTGTTTCAAATGGTCCAATATTTTTGGAATAGTAATGTTAAACCTTGCTGCTAATTCACGCGTAGGTTGAGATGGATTCGCTTCCCCTATAGCTTTCAGCTCATCATTATCCACCTTGGTCTCATGTGGCCCACATGGCTCATTTTCAAGATTAAAATCACCAGAATGGAACTTCTCAAACCATCAATGTACTGTGTGTTCATTAGCTGCATCCTTCCCAAACACTTTGTTGATATTTCCAGCTGTCTGGGCAGGATTGGTTCCATGACGGGGAACTCATTTGAAAATAACACAAATTTTTAACTTATCCATGGTTTCACAAAAATTGTTCTAAAAAAATCTTTGAAAGATAATCACAAGCCAAACCATGTGTTTGAAAGAATGAGGATGTACCTTCACAATAAAAATAAAACAAGAAGTGTCAAAGTGAAATATCAGAGATATCAACTGTTAAACTTAGTACTTAAGGAAATTGGACATTTCACACTTAATAACCTAACACTAAGCCATTTTGGGCTTTGAACATTGCTTCTCCTTCATTCACCCTCTTATATGTTTCTGTAATTCTCATTAAACATGTTCAACTTCTGTCTTACATTTCTCATTCCTTTGTCCTTCTTTGCTGTATTCTATGGAATATCTTCAGCCCTTAACCCTCAGTTCACTTATTCTCTCTTCAGCTATGTCTTACTTGATATTGAAACCACCCAGTGTCTCTTGAATACCAACCGTGATATTATTTCAGAATTAGAAGTTTTATTTGACTCATTTTTGTATCTGCTTAATGATTTGAATAGTGTCTTTTTCCATAATCATATTTCAATCCCTTTTATTACTTTTCATTGCCCCTCTGACCTTATGTTCTACCTCTCCCGCTTATGGATGGCATCTCAGCAATCCTGACCTCCTATGCCAAGCATACTCCTACCTGCAAACTTTTGCCCTTGCTGATTCCCCTGTAGAATGCTTCCACCTGACCCCCCAAAATGCACAGGACTTACTTCCTCACCTCCTTCAAGTTTTTGTTCAAATGTCACCTTCTTATACACATTCCATATACCCACTCCCTGCTTCATGGTTCTCTGTAGCACCTTTTCCTTCTAAGTCTATACAGTTGATTTATTTAACTTGAATATAAATGTTTAAAGGCAGGGATACTTTCTGGTTTTTCTCATTGTTATATCTCCAGTACCTGGAATAGTACCTAACATGTAGTGGACACAAAGTAAGTACTTGTGAATAAATATTAAATACACTTATTTTATCTGTTGTATCTAATAATCTTAGTTTCTGCTTTTATTCATGATGTCTCTTTCTCCTTGTGTATTTTATGATGTTTGAGTACGAGCTCAAGTTCTCTGAATTTATATATGCGAATTCTTTGAGGTCTGTTCGGAAGATATGTGAGCCCAGAGAAGATTTACATTTGCTACTGCCAAACATTTAAGATTACAATAAATTCATGACCTCTCTTAAATAATTTATTTGTTTGAAGTTCTTCAGACCACACATAACATACTAGCTAGAAATATAAACAAAAACTATCAAAACACAAATAGTGGGATAACATAACTTTTTCAGGACACATTTTGAAGTCAAAAAATAAGCAATGATATAGATTAATTAGTACACGTAAGAACTTACATCACTCAATAGAAAAATACATTTATCTGTATGTGCAAAATAAATCAAATACTTGGCCCCAGAGAAAAACTTCTTAAAGTTTTAAAAGTAGGAATTGTAGAAATCACATGTTAAATCATAAGCTTAACAATAGTAATAATAATTTCAACTACTTGTAAGTTAACAAACATTCCTATCTAACTTTTGGAGCAAAGATTAATTAAAACTGAAGCTTCAAATTACGTAGAAGGCCATAAAATAAGAATATTTATAACAAAATCTGTGGGACACAGCAAAAGCATACTTAGAAAAAAATTATAGCCTTAAATATTAATAGTTTCAAAGGCTAAAATTAATGATACTCAGGGTTCATCTTAATAAATTAGAAAAAGAGCAATAACATTAATTGGACCTACAGAGAAAGAGAGAGAGAAAATATGAAAGAAAGGAGAAAAGAAAAATAAAATCAAAACTTCATTTTTTGAAAAGACCAATTAAAAAGATAATCCTTTATAGGGAAAGAGAAAAAATTCAGATTAAGAATGAGAAATAAGACATAACCACAGATACAAAGGAGGCCAAAATAATCATAAAAGAATATTGTGTGCAAATTGATGACAAGAAGTTTTAATTTCCTAGCAAAATTCCAATAGAAAATTTGATTAGAGCAGTTACAATGGAAGAACTGGGTAAGGTGATTTAAGGTCCTCTGTTAGGATGCCATTTTCAATACAATAAAGCACAACAATTTTAGGGCTAAAGAATGCATAGAGGCTTTGGGGTGACTTCAAAGTGAACCACTCCAGAAGAGTAGTGACCCCAATACTCTTCTCTTAAACACTGTGTAAATCCAATATTGGGATAATTGGGCCCAAGATTGCAACATCACATTTAACCTTATTGTGAGCCCTGAATTCCAGAGTGAGCTCTGGGACAGATTAATTGAGAGATGCTGAGAAGACAACAATCTGTGAGGACGTTGACTTTCTTTGGAATCAGTATTCAGGACAGGTTAATATTAATAAACTTCAGGTAAATCCAGAAGGCTGAGCCCTCTTGGTTCCAAGGTCTCACTTGAAAATTCCAATGGTTTCTCAAGATGTGCAAATCATCAAATCTAGCCTTGTCAAACTCCGCATTCCTGAGCTATTGTTGGTATTGGCCATTTCTCGGGAAAGTGTCAACATCATGTTCATGTGATTACTGCTCAGATGGAAATGTTTAAAAACTCATGAAAGGAGAAATTAATGATAATGCAGTCTCCAAGGTCAGAGTCATACATTTCAGTAAAATTTATCTCCTTCCAAAACAAAAAGTGACATTGAACCACAGTTTCTGGCGGGGTGGGGTGGGGGCATAAATTAATGAACATACTCAGCAGAAGGAGCTGCAGAGATTATGTATGATGGAGAAATGTTTTTTTCTTGACCACAGTCTCACCATCGAACTGTGAAATTTGTATTATTGGATATTGCAGCCGAGTGAGATCTTGCAGTCGAGAATCTAGTTAAGCTGTGCCCAGAGTCCTGACCCACAGAAAGTGGGAGGTAATAAATATGTGTGTCTTTTTAAGCTGTTGAATTTGTGGTAATTTGTTACGCAGCAATATAAAACTCATACCCACCCCTGTAGCTCCCTCTCCACACTGTTCTCACTGCCTCTCCAGCCTCCCACCCCCTTCCCCTTCCCTCCAGAGGGATAATTTCTACCATCTTTTAAAGCTCAGTTACAACATCATCTCTTCCAAGAACCTTCTCTTAACTCTCCTCCACCCCTCTCCTTAGCCTCCATAATACCTGCAGATATCTATTATTACACCTATGTATTAAGCATGAACTTGAATCGCCATCACTTTAGACATTTGTCCCCATCAGCAATGATGTGTGCCCCTTTAAGCAAGGGACTATGTCTTTGTTATATTTCTATTCTCAAAGTCAAGCACAATGCCTGCCACGTAGTAAACAATAAGTGAATAAATGTTTGTGGGGTGGTTGTGCATCTAAGCCCTAAAATTCCTTATTTTGAATAAATGTAATTACCAATGTAATTACCAACTTTAAGCCCCCACGTCACCAAGCTGACAGAAAATGTACCCTCTGTCCTTTCCTAGTTTTCCTTCAGGGTCATCTCAAAAGTGCAGGATCTCCCACTGTGCCAAAGCACTATGTGCAGGGGCTCGTCACCCCTCTGCCTTGGTGACTGCTAAGATACCCACGGTCTCTGCTTTTCCTGGCACATCTGCAGCAGGCTTGGGACAAAGGAATTAGATGTATCACCCAACCATTCTGCTCTGAAGACTTGTCTCGTCCCGGGGGACCCTTAGAGAGAGCAGAGTCCAGAACTACTCCGGGAACACAGTCCTCTCTCACCTCCTTCCCTCCCATAGCCAAGGGCCATCTCCTCGTCTGGAGGTGGGGCCACTTCTCCAAGACATGCCGTCTAGATATTCCAATCCCTTTTGCCTTTTTACCTCCTCAGCAAACCCTCTAATTTCCCAAGGGCTTAGACTTTTAGACAGAAAAAGCCAGAAATCCATACGGGCCTCCTCTGCTTTCAGCCCTAAGGGGAATCTTCTCTGGGGCAACACAGCACAGGTCACCTCTACCTGCTTGAACAGGAAGAAAGCAAAGGAAGGAAACTGCATAAATACGCATCTCAAACTATCCACCAGTCTATCTTTGGGGTTGACTACGTTAATTAACTGATTGACTAAATGAGAGAAGACATGATAAAAATGCAAATATCTAGGCAGAGAGAGCGTAAGTAAGCAATAGAGTACTAATCATCCATCCTAGAGGAATCACTGGTGACAAACAGATCAATTCCTCTCCCAAATGGAGGAGGAAGAGCAGGAATAACATAGGCAGATGAACTCCGCAGATAATTTGTAAACTTTCAATGTAGGTCATCAATTTTAAACTATTCGCATTTAAAACCCTTCTCTAAAGCTACTACCACCGACTGATGTAAATTTCCCCCTCTGTGGGACACTTTCTAGGCCCCCTTGACTTTAGCTCACCTGAGGTGACAGTTCTAGCACGCTCCGGCTTCCCTTCTCAACAGTCAGGGCTCCCTGCTGTTCCGCCCTGAGCCTTCCCCTAAGCCTTGGAGGACCATCCCGGGTGTCAAGTGGAGTTAATACTCCCCTGGTCCTTCTGCCAGTGGGTCACAGGGGTTGGTGGATAAATGTCCCAGGCTCCTGATATTCAGGATGACAAGTCTGAGGTGCGTTCTACACTGTTCTTCAGGGGGCCCCAGGGAACTGAGGCTTGGTTGCCACAGTGGTAATCGGCAAACTTGCATATTCTTTATTTGTTTTTTTCCTCTTCTCCATCTCACTTCCCAACACTCTGTCTTCCAGGAATCACAAGACAACCTTCTGTCCAGAGCACGTTTTCTGAAGGCGGTGCCAATGAGGAGTCACATGCCAAAAAGGCAAGTACCAGACTGAGCAGAGGGGATGGCGAGGCGAAGCAGGACAGATAACCAAAGTAAGGAAACTGGGTAATCACCTACAGAGCTGCAAAGGGGCTGTAAACTGGCCTGTAAAGGTTCATCTGTGCAACGTCTGGGCCAAGTTCAAAGGAGGAGCGCACTGCCTCCAGGACCAGAGTACTGACAGACCGCTGACCGGGGTGCTGGGGAGCATGCAAGCTCAGGCCGTGAGGGCGCAGCAACGTGAAGGCTGATGCATGGCCACACCGTGACCTCACCCCAGCTCTCAAAGTGGGGCAGGCGACGAGAGTGCTGAGGCAGCGCTCTGGGAGGAAGAACGATGCCAGCGTCAGCTGAGAGGTATAAGCAGTAAGGCTGCTGGGAAAGATTACAGCATCTAGAGCAGGTCCATGAGGTCACAGTCAAGGAGAGGGGAGAGGGAGGCATGAAGTCAGGCATGTCCAGAGCCCCTCCAGGGCGCTCAGCACTGGGCTATGAGCCCAGCTTACACAACCTGGGTTTCCCAGACCAGCTGAGGGTTTTAAATGGACACATGTTAAGAGAAATAACCTACGTTTGACCTGATCTTGCCCCTGCCTGCCATTGCAGGAGTTCCAGCCCCCTGCAGAGGCTTCCAAATTATTTCAATAGGTCCAGTGGGTCAGACACATGCTTGGCTACAAGTCCTGGCATTCACCTCATAGCAATTGCCATTTCTTCCTCCCTTGCTCTAACCACTGTGCCAAAAAAGCCTGTAGAGCTACGGGAAGATGAAGGCAGCACATTTGGCCGTGGCTCCTGGGGTCCGCCCTCAGGCTGCCTTCCCCCAAGCCCAACCTGTGTCACGGCAGGTTCTGCTAAGCCCCAGTCCTTCTGTAAGCACTGCCATCCCCAGCACGCCTAGCAAGTGTCACCGCTTCTATCAGAGACTGCTTCCGCCTCCTCCTTGGGGTACAGCCCTACTCTTGGGGGGCACCACGAACAACTCTGCTGGAGACGAGCCCCCCATGGAGTCACTGTCATTTCCACTGCCTCTGCTGTGTACTGGTGTCCTCAAGGCATCGAAGCATGGTGGTGGCCAGATCAGAGGAGAAATTGTTCCTTTCTCCATTCATTATTTTCCATTTGGTTGGAGGTATAAGAAAAATAATAGTGGCCAATACATATTAAGTTTGTAATTTAAGCCAATGGGCTGATCACACAGTAATGACCACATCCTAATCCCCAGACCCTGAAAACCATTGTTGCTTTACACGGCAAAAGGGAATCTGCTGGTGTGATTTTGAGATGGGGAGATTGTCCTGGAATATCTGGGCAGGCCCAGTGTAACTCAAAGGATACTTATAAGTGAAACATAAAGTCAAGAGGACAGGAATCAGACAGAGATCTGAAGATGCTACACTACTGGCTTCAAATTTCAGATTTCCAACCTCCAAGACTGTAAGATCCTAAATGTGTGTTGTTTTGAACCACTGAGTTTGCAGTAATGTGTTATAGTAGCCACAGGAAACTAATCCTGCCAAGTTCTGGGCCAAGTACTTTACATATATTATCCCACTGAATCCTCCGAGTTACCCGATGAGGGAAGTAGCACCATTAACCCTTTGTAAGAGAGTAACTGAGTCCAGGAAGGGAGTTAATTGCCCACAGTCTCACGGCTGTCACGTGGCCGAACCTGGCCCCACACCCAGGCCATCTCATTGCAGAGCCTGTCACTTAACCACTGCACGTCATGGCCTCCCGACCAAGCAAGCGTTGTGCCCGGCGTTTTGTAGCATTTTCAGTGAAACAGCGGTAGCTGGAGCATGCCAGGGCCCCGCCTGCGCAGTTGCAAAGGGTGTGCCTGGCCAGCCAGGGTAAACAGCAGGGAATTTAGTCCTTCTCTGTTCCCACTGGCCTACGAATGCTCCACCTCCAACCCAGTCCAGCCAAAGCCCTGTAAAGAAACTGGGGGCTGTCACTGCTGTCCCTACCTTCAGTCTCATCCATCTCATCTTCACCAGTCACGTGTAACACATGGAGTTCATAACAGATCTCCGAGCTGGAAGAGCAAACACTGGGGCTTGAATGAACTTGCTCTTCCTTTTGGAGCACTCAGGGGGCCTCATAGCCTGCGACACCCTGAGGTGGGGGCCCAGTGCTTCTGTTCCCTCTCTCCCCACCTCTGGCCAACCCCACCATCCTTCTGTGCAATCCCCTCTTCCAAGTCCCTGTGGGTCTGGGGCCCTGCTCCTTTCTTGTTGTCATCTTGCAAAAGGGGTGTGGACGGGGCCTTCCTCTGCTCAGTTACTGCTGAACTGGAGAGCACATCTGTGAGCTCTGGCCAACGGGTGAGGACAAGATATTGGGTGCTGAATTTCAGTCCCGTCTCTCCACCAATAGAGGCTGTAATTGATTTCCTTACTTGCTTAGCTCACCAAAGAGTATAATTACTCTTAGATTCAGCCCTGTCTAGCCTGATAGGAGGGAGGTCATTTGTCCTGACAGCAGGGCTATGAGGACTTGTGGGTAAACCACTCTTTAGTCCCTGGTCGGAGGCACTGGCCCAGGTCTGATATAGCAGAACCGCCAGACCAACTGCAATGGTTCGTCCTTAGACATTCTGGAGAAGTGATCGGATGCTACCTTTGATTCTATACGAGAGGGGCAGGTGGTGTGCAGGAAGGAGGTTTTGCAGTTATCCTAACTCACCCTTCCTCTTGCAGGCTGGGGGAAAGACAGTTGAGCTGCAAACACCAGGCTGCCCTCAGACTGGCCCTCAGCCTTGGGCCAGATTCCTCTTGCCCTGGGGCCCTGTTCTCTCTGGGAATGCTCCTTATCTCCACAACAAACACCAGATGCTTTGAGCACATCAGCAAATCTTTGAAGTTTCTTGCAAAGATCTTTAACCCTACACTTCCTGGAAGATAGAGAAATGAACCTTTCTTTGTGATTATTGCTGCGTTGGTGGTGACTGTTGTTTTTGACCACGTTGATGGTCCTCTGGGTTCTGTTCCCAGGGATGCTAATGTTCCTGCACTAAGCAGCTGTGAGGGGTACATGTGTGTGAGTGTATTTATGTGTGTGACCTTCCTCCAACACCCCAACAACTCTGTAAGTCATCCTTGACTTTGGCCTAATGTCTAGACCTCCCACATGGGGGCTGTATCTCCTACAGCCACCCTTGCTCCTTAGGCAGTGGAGCCATTGCCCTAGCCAAGGCCCCCTCCAGTTCTGGGGGAACTCTTGAGAGCCCTTGAGGTGAGGAGAAGGGGAGAGGTTGCTCTCTTGAGCTCAAAGGCCACAGCCTGAGCCCAAGGCCATGTGGGTTGGCCACATAATCTCTGCCTCCACCACCTCCTCTTCTTTCCCCTGGGTCCTCAGTGTCCTCTGATTAGCCTCCTCCCTGAAAATCACCCCACTATCTCCACCCACCAGCTCTGACCCTTCCTGCCAAGCCAAGGACAGGGCAGACTGGGGGAGGGTCAGTGCCTGACCAGGGACTTAGGATCCAGAGGGTGTACCTGAGTTCCAGGTTGGCAGGAGGGACATGGCTGGAACCAGGTGGGCTGAGCAAACAATGGGGTGGGAGAGAAGACCAGAAAGGTCAAAGGGGAACAGCAGGGAGACGGGACGCAGAGAAGGGGGGCTTCTCCATGCCAGATGCTAAGTGCTGATGCCGGGAACAGCTTCTCACACTCTAGCCTAAACTTGGGAGCCACCAGTGGCTTTATTCTCAGCGACTACACTCGGCCCCCAAAGTTACCTCGGATACTCCTAACTTACCCCAGATCCTGCTCCCTTGCTTAGGTGTGATTTTGGGGATTTATGTGGCATCTTTTCCTAGGTGTGATTCTTACACACCCCACCATGGTGGGACCCTGTATAGGTTTTCTGTGACTGCTATAACAGATTACCACAAACGTGGTGGCTTAAAACAACACACACTGACTCACTGTCAGTTCTGGAGGCGGAAGTCAGATATTGGTCTCACTGGCCAGACATCAAGATGTCAGCAGGGCCTCCCTCTCTCCAGAGGCTGGAGGGGAGAATGTTCCTCTGGCTTCCCTAACTTCCCAAGGCTGCTGCATTCCTGGCGCTCCTTGACTCGAGGTCCCTTCCCCTGTCTTCAAAGACAAAAGTGCAGCATCTTCACCTCTCTTGCTGCTTCCACCATTGTCACATTGCCTTCTTCCTCTTCTTCCTCTTCAAATAGCCTCTGCCTCCTTCTTATGAAGACTCTTCTGATTGAGTTTGGGGCCCTCTCAGATATTCCAAGCAATCTCCCCATCTCAAGATCCTTAATGTAATTCTATCTGCACAGAACCTTCTTCCATGTACAGTGACATTCCCAGGCTGCAGAGATTAGGACCTGGTTGTCTTTGGGGGCTTGTATTCAACTGCCACAGAGACTTCCCCACACCCCTCTCAGGCCTGGAGAAGGGATCAGATTTATGAGAGGATAAACTCATAAACAGCAGGATTCAAACTTGTGTCTTTTTAGCCTTTGCAGCCTGAGATTGTCCCACTCCATCACACTGCCTCTCATGAAATAGCTCTGAACTTGTATATCTAGGGGGTTACAAACTCACTCAGGATCCCCAAAATGGAAATAGATTCCTAAGCTCCAGAGCCTGCTGCCTGCCCGGGGTGACAGGCACCTCTGCAATCGCTCTTGTGGCCACAGCGCTCCACCAGCCTCCAGAGCACAGGCTAAGTCATTCCAAACCCCCAGGCTGGGGAGGAGAGAGCGGGTGGGCAGCAGAGCTTCATCGTGACCTTAAAAACATAACTGGTGTCACTTATCCTACAAGCAGTGGGTCAGGAGTATTGTTTTCACTGAGGCAAGAGATCACATTTATTACGTTATAAAAATACCTGTGTTGGCTAAATGCTAAGTCAAATAACACCACGGCCACAGTTCTGCCCTTTCTGTGTGTCATCACATGTAAATCATAATTTCATTAGTCATATGTATCCCTTTAAGTCCTTCCCAGAGCAGCAATTTTTTCCATCTGTGTGAGCAAAGCAAATACAAGCAGTGTCTACCTAACAGGCGCTTGCAATTTCCAGTAAATATAAATTCCCATGTATTTTAGAAGCTTTTTTCTGCTGCTATTGTTGTTATACAAAGACGACACAGCTTGACTCATGAATGCTATTACCTCAGATGAATCTGCAAGCAGTGCAGAGAAATGTTGGCAATAATGTTCCATTTCAAAGGGATTTTTCTTTTTCCATCAGACAGGTGTACTTAGCTTTACAGGCAAAGCTTTCCTAAAGAGTTGGCTATACTGTATATTTTGTAAAGTAAATCTCATTTTAACATTGATTTCCATTATGTCAGAGACATTCTCCCAAATCCTTCGCTATTATTGTTTAGTTGTGATGACTGTGCAAACAAGGAGAGAGGAAAACAGTGAGTTTCTTAAGGGCCAGCTGCCCACCTGGAAAGGACAGTCTAACAAGTGGGGAGATTCAAACTACAGAACGTTTCTACACCACCCCTGTGAAATGACCCAAGGCCCATTCCAGCTCAGACAGCCTTCAAGTCCCCCATTCTTCCATGAATTTGACGGTGGGGCAGAGCGGACAGAGACATGTCATGGAGAGATGCAAAACTAAGGCACATTTTTGCTTGTG
Organism: Eulemur rufifrons; assembly: GCF_041146395.1. Classification (NCBI taxonomy): domain Eukaryota; kingdom Metazoa; phylum Chordata; class Mammalia; order Primates; family Lemuridae; genus Eulemur; species Eulemur rufifrons. Next base: position 209,868,151 of record NC_090989.1, read on the forward strand.
CGGGAGCCAAGGATGGCTCAGAGGGGGCAGAAAGACATGCAGGGTGGTGTGAATGACAGTGACTTAAATTTAAGCATGTCACTTAAATTTAAGGAACTTAAATTCCTTAAATTAAGGAGGCAGAGGGGTGCATGAAAGCACTTAGAGTTTGGTAACAGACTCTATGCAAATCAAATAAAGGTTTTTTTTTTGGCCTAGTGTGCTCATCCTCAGGCAAGTCGGATACATTTCTGAGCCTGTTTCCCCATGTGTAAATGAAGGGTAAAAATACCTACCTGGCAGGTGATTGTGAGGATCAGACACAATCTAGAATAGGGGTCAATGAACTTTTTCTGTAAAGATCAGATAATAAATATTTTAGGCTTTAGGGGATATATAGTCTCTGTCACAACTAAACTATACCATTGCAGCACAAAAGCAGCCACAGGCAATATAGAAATCAATGACAGGAGATGTGTTCCAATAAAACTTTATTCATAAAAACAGGCAGCAGGCTGGATGGGAATCATGGGCCGTAGTTTGCAGACCCCCTTATCAAGAATGTGCCTAGTAGACAGCCTGGTTGGGGTGCTGGTTCTGGGTCTGTGTAACCCATTCCCCGTCCTTCCATGCACCTCTCTGGATCACAGGGGGTTGACCCTTGCAGACTGCAACTCCCACCCTCCTTTGCTAGCTGACTTCAGGATGGATTTAGCCAATGGGAGGGAGTGGGAGTTTGTGGGGGGGCGCTCTCTGCTCTGCCAGCAAATCTGGCAGGACTAGACAGCCCCTGCCCACACAGTCCCAGCTCCCAGCTCCTGTGGGGTGGCCTGGCATCAGGACCCCAGTAGCACCATTCCTTGCTTTTTCCTCCACCACCTGGGGATGGCAGTGGCTAATCTCTGGGCCTCCTCATGGTGCCTGCTGGCTTCCAAGCTCCTCTGGCCTCTTTGTGACTAGTTCTCCAGATTCAACTACATCTATCGAACTATTTGGCTTGAGCTCATTTGTTGTCCTGACTGGACCCTGACTAACGGTTAGTTCTCCATAAAGGGCTGATGTTCTTAATTTATTCATCTTAACACTCTGCATGGATATTTTTAATTTTAGGAAGTAACATTTCTGCATAATAAATGTCTATAAATAAGTTCTTACATAGTTCTTATAAGGAGAAATGCAGAATCTTAGTCATTTAGTCAACAAGCATATAATGAGCACCTACTGTGTGCCAGGAGCTGTTCTAGGCCCTGGGAACACAATAGTGAGCTCATAATTATACATTCTAATGAACTAGTTGATGACTTTATCCATCAGGCACCAATCCCACCCCTTCATATTACACATGGGGGAGCAAAGACCCGAAAGATAATCATAGCTAATGTTTATTGGGAATGCCATTTTTTCCAAGCTCTCATCTAATCATTTTGCATGAATTAACTCATTCAACTCTCATAACAGCCCAATAAAAAAGGCAGTGTTATTATCCCAATTTTACAGACACAAAACTAAAGCACAGAAGTAAAATAACTTGTCCAAAAACATGTAGCTAGTAAGTAGGTGGAGCTGGGATTTGTACCCAGGCAGTCTGGGTCTACATCTCAAGCTCCTAATCACACCATATGATTCACCCAAAAGAGTGAGTGATGTGTGCAAGGCTGTGGTTAGTGGCACAATCATGACAAGCACCAGGTTCTCAAGTTCTAATTATATGTTCCAGCCATTAGTGAATTGGCAGCCACTGATATAATCACTAAGACAGCAGCCATCCCTCTAGAAGAAATAACAAAAAGTCATTATATGTCTCTTTACAGCCTTTCATAGGACCATAGAAGACTGTAAAAAGTCAATAATGACATTAGCAATCAGCGAAACACTTTGAAAAAGTCCAAAAGCTAACAAACACAGGGAAAATCATAAAATCAGAATTTAGTAGGTGGAAGATCATCAGAACAGACAAAAGTGAACCTGTCCTCGTTGAGATGTGTGGAATATGCTAGAAGGCCCATCTCCACTGCCCAATGGCCCCCCCATGCAAACTCCCAGGAGCCCAGTTTTAAAGCCATCATGCTAGTTCACCCCAGCCTCTCTGAACCCCTGAGAGGTGACGAGGCTAGACCATGGTCATTCAGGGGTCGCAGCAGAGTCACGGTCAGAGCCCAGCTCCTAGTCCCTCACTGTCTGCTCTGTTGACATGGTTTTCCCGCAGCTGTGAATAGACACGCAGCAGGCAGCTGTGTGCATGTTTTTGAGCCCATCCACACGGGTAGCAATAAAGGAAGTCGGATGCCCGGCAGGGGGAGGATAAATGGAGCGGAGCTTTGGCACGCTTGAAGGAGCGGGCCTCATTTCTGAGGTCTCGGCTACTTGGTCAAGGCTGTGTTGCGATAAACGGAGAAGAAAACAGCTCTCTGATCTACTTGGGATAGCACTCGAAACTGCTCAGCAAGAAGCATTTCCCAAGGTATCAAAAGCCCGGTGCTCCTAAGACTGCTGCGAGTTGCCCAAGTTGTCAATGCAAATCTGTGTCCCCCGACTTGCTGCTCGCAGTTGTTTTTATGGCATAACAGCGGGCTCCGACAGCGTTCGAGCCCAGAATCAGAGGGGATCCGCGGGCTTCCACACTGCAGTGGCTTTTACACATTATGCATTTCTCTGAGGCTTTCGCATAATGTAACTGACAACCTCCAGCTGCCATTTAGACTTCGTGGGGTTCCCAGATCTCAGTATGGAGAAGGAAAAGCCCTGGAAACACCAAGCTTTTAGACAGCTCTCTTAGTCTAGGTGACCAAGGACTCAGACACAAATCCCTGATTAGTAAGCAGAGGAGGGCTGGATACAGGCAGCAGGGTGGAAACCTTGCCCAGGAATCTTTATCTGGGGATACACTGTCCAGTTTAATGACTAGAGCAAGATCACTGAAGGTCACCAACATTAACCAAGGGGGTTTCACCTCCAAAATCACCAGCCAGGTTTCATGTCTGCAAATGCTCACCACCTCTGTTCTGATCTCCTCTCTTCTGAATTTACTCACTGCAGACACTAAAGTGAGGGCCATTATTCCTCTTATGGCTCCTTTTGTCTGGATGGTTTATTTTCTTTGCAATTAAGTGCTGGTTGAAAACTCAGGACTTGTGCTTGAATTACCATCAAGCCAAGTCTTATAAAGACATAAGGGACTGACAGTTTTCCATTTATGGATTAGACACTGGTTATTTTTCTGGCTTTTAACAGCTTTTCAATCTAGCTTGTCATTCCAATGTTCTTCCCATTCCAAGATGACAGTGCAAATTGGATATAGACTGTGCACTTACAGCTGCCCTTCCAGAAACTCTGAGTACCTAATGGTTTGTGAAGATATTGGCTTGGATTTTTTTTTTTTCTTCTTGTAAATTCTTTTTTAAAATTCCAGGAAATTGGTTAAGTTCATGTCTTAAAGAGAAAATAAGTCAATGTCCTTAATTGTTCACTTTTCTTTTAGGGTGTCCTCCCGTGGGAGTGGTCAGCATCTGATTCAGCCATGGGTCTGACATCGTCTACCTCCCTCTAATGTTTCAAATGCCCCCACTTTCTTTGTGAAGTCTTGATGCAGCCACAAGCCTGACTTGGGGGAACTACCCAGCCCCACCCTCAATGCATCCTGCTCATCGTTCGCTCCCCGGTTCTCCCCTTCTTAAAAAGGTACCCAAAAAAATTAGCAGTGGTTGTCTCTTATTGATGAAATTTGCAGAAGATTTTAATTTTCTTCTCCTTTATTTATTTTTCTAATTCTGTCATTATTTCTCTTGGAATAAAGGAACCACTATCCTTATTTGTGTGATCATCATTCCTTTGCATTTTGTTCTAATTTTGCCACCTACTTCTACGTTCCTAAGCAAGAAATTGTTTAGCGTTGCCAGTTTTAAAATTGTGTATAAAATTAATCATACATTGTTTTTAAGTTTATTAAATAAAGGACAAAACCGTGATGATGCAGAGGAAGCTGTCTAGAATTATGCTATTCAATATAATAGCCACCCACCACATGTGGCTGTTGAGTACTTGAAATGTGTCCCAGTCCAAATTGAGATCAAATTGAGACAAGCTGGAAGTGCAAAATGCACACCAGATTTTGAAGACATACTTTAGTATGAGAAAAGGAATGTAAAATATCTCATTAATACTTCCATATCAATGATATGTTGAAATGATGATATTTAGATATATTGTTTTCAATTAAATATACCATTAAAATTAGTTTCAGCTGTTCTTTATTTTTAAATGTGGATCCTACAAAATTTTAAATTATATCTGTGGCTCATATTATATCCCTATTGTATAGTTCTGGTCTGTAACCTTTCTGAATTCTTTGCATTCAAAATTCCCACAAAACTGCAATTCTAAACATTATTTGAGAATTATTGGAGATCTATCACACGCCAATTATTTTGCTGTGTGTTTTTTTCCATTTTGACTAAGTCCTCTTAGTCTAACTCCTCATATTGCAAAGCTCCCCCCATACCCCTGTATTTCTCTCTTACAACTCCCCACCCACTAGTCAAAATGAGCATTGTGCCAATTTCTCAGAGCTCGTGGAAAATGGTCAGTGTCTTCACCTTCCAATTCCTCAGACCTTCCCTTCTTTCCTGGCACCTCACTTCTGCCCACACTGCCCGTGTATTCCCATATCTTGGGCTTTGCTCTCCTGCCCTCACCCCATTCTCTCATCAAAACCATCCCGAGGCCTTGGCTCACGGTGCCAGACCATCATGGAATCAACACGCTCACATCACCATTCCAGCAAGACCTTCTACTCTCTGTACAATAAAAGGCTTCATATCTTAAAGCAAAACAAACAAAACACCTCATTGTCATTTCTGTTCTCTAGCAAGTTCTATTTTTTTACTGAAGAAATTTATCTTCATTTTTGTAAGTTGTTTCTGTTCTTTGTATTCATATGTGCGTAGAAAGTTTATACTGTGTTAAATCAATAAGCGATTTCAAGTTCATCTCAGCTCATCCTGCCATATTATGGAAGAAGAAACTGAGGCTCAAAAAGACTGAACCATTTGCTTGACCCAAATGAGAGCAGTGGTCCTTAGAAATCACTTATCTTCAAAGCCATCTTATAAAAATATGATTCAGGAAGGAAGCAAAAATGAAGACAAATTGTCAACCGAAATTAAGGCTGTTGAGGCAGAAATCATTTGATAAAGGTTTATCGAAAGCCATATCTGAGGATTGACTCGGGAAGACACACCAGCAAAGTTCCACAGTCTGTTACAAATTGCAAAGGTTTTATAAGAAAATTTAGGAGAAGGGAGGGGAGACTTCTCATATTGGAGTTGTCTTTTTTCATTGGAGGATACAATACAGAGGTTACAGTCATTGGCTGCAAATGAAACACAGAGGCTAAAATGTTTTACACGCAAGACAATCAGTAAACTTCATGATTCAGAAACACATCTGCAAAATTTTATCATTTAGAAACAAATCAGTGTCCCTTTCAATGTTAGTAGGTCACGTGTGAGGAGGAGCTCACGATAAGATCTGAGGAACTGACAATAAGATTCTTTAGCCAGGGACAGGATGTTGCCATGAATCATAGACCTTCCCCAGGCAGTTAGCTTGGCAGCCTGCCAAATGTGACCTGTAGGTTATCAAAATGAAAAGTGATCCATCCATTCCATCATATGCCTGACTCAAATACTGCTTGTTCAGATGTAATGAAGTGTTTTCATTTATTTAAAAGTGTTCAGATTCTATTTACGCATGATCAATTGTGAAGCCTTTGTGATGAGCTTAGAATGATCTCACATATTGGGGTTTTCCTTATCATTAGCACATGGGAATTGGGGATTTAGAACCTAAGCTCAAATTACCCTCAGAACATGATGAGGCTTGAGCTAAAATCTCCATTCTCTGGCCTCTGCCTCAATCCCCCTTGCCCCTGTAACATCTGCAGAACAATTCTCACCATCACTGTGTGAAGATCTACAGTTTGATTTGGAAATCACATAATGTTAAAACTGCCATATCATCAAACCGTCAGAAAATCCTTATGTTGGAGAAAAACTCAGGAATCTTCTAACTCAACCTGCACTCAATTCTATGAACCTCCTTATAGCAATGTGGGAAGCATTATCCAATTTCCATAGCCAAGGTCTGGTTATAAGGAGCTGACTGCCATGCAAAACAGGCTGTTCTCTTTCAAGCAAGAGACAGAGAATCTTTCTTGGTGGCTCTGAAATCTTAATGCAATATACGGGAATCTCTCCCTGGTTGTGTATTAATATGTGTCTTTAAGGAACTTGCTTCTCCTCGCTGCAGCCCAGACCCCTCATCTGTGAAGGAAGATTTTGTACCCAGTGATTGCCAGGTTTGCTCAGTGATATGTTTCTAGCAACAAGAAGCTCATTATTTGATTCCTCGTATCTAAGTCTCACTTTCCTCATCAGCAAAACCAGAACAATAGTAGTACTTACCTTGTGTACGATGCTAAGCATAACACAGGACCCTTACTATTTCAGACAATCACACTGGTTTGTGCAAAGACCACAAACAGCCCCTTGAGGGCATATTGTGCTCATTTTAATGTATACTTACAAACTCAGTAGTTGTTATTTCAGAAAGGTGTCCTGAATTTATAGTTTTATTTCCTTAAATTGGGTCTTCTCTCAATTTCTTGTCTTCCTGGTTAGCTTAGAGTTAGTTGTTAGTTTCCAGTGACAACGTGGGCAGTGGAATCCCAGCTCATGAAGACTCTTCTCAGTTCTCCATCCCCATTATTTCTTTGCCCAGTAGCCAGATGTCCAGATGTTTTCTCATCAGACCGCATGCAAGTGAAGACAGGACCATAAATCACCCTCTTGCTCACTTTGGAGACACTGCCTCAACTTCTCTCAAACCTGGAATCCTATGATAATCCAAGATAATTTTTTTGTCCCATCCAAGCCCTATAACTGCTCTGTCCAATATGGCAGCCACCAGCCACAGGGGGCTACTGAGCTTGTTAAGTGTGGCTAATCCAAATTGAGACGTGCTGAAAGTATAAAATACACCCCAGATTTCAAAAGGTAAGTGCAAAAATAAAAAAGGGATGTAAAACATCTCATTAAAATTTTTATATTGATTAGATTGTGAAATCATAAACATTTAGATATATAGGTTAAAATATATTAAAATTAATTTTATTTGTTTATTTTACATTTTTTAATGTGTCTGACAGAAAAACGTTAAATCATACATATGGTTTGCATTATATTTCCATGGGATAGTGCTGCATTTATGATGATCAGCTTTTGTTGCCTTCTACTCCAGAGTAATATCACAGAACTTTCCTTTTAAACTACTGCAACCAGTAAATGGAACAAATGAACATCTTAGATGTAAGAATAAAACAGCTTTATTTTGTTTTCCCCTTGTCTGCTAACTTACTCAGTGGGGCTAGTTTTCTCTCTGCCCCTGGATGAAGACTTGACTTTTGGTCACTCTTAGATAATAGAAAACCTTAGAGTCATTTGAGTCACAAAACAAACTCATTTTGTACTTAGAATTCCAAACACACAGACTAGTAAAAGCTTCCAACTTCATTCAAAGTTTCAGGAACTCACCCTCCCCTAGCTAGAATATGCTATTAAAAAAACAGAGAAAGAAAGAAAAGAAAAAGCAAAAGAAAAAGAAAAAGAAAAAGAAAGGAAGCCCATAGTCAGCAAGGAGGTGGAGCTGCCACAGTTTTCTAGCTTCCCAGCCTCTTCCCCAACTTGCTAACCAAGGTTTCCCCTGCCCCAGCATTGGAGTGCAGGCAGGAGGGAGGCCCAGTCCTGCTGAAAGCAGGCTGTGGGCTTTTAAACCTGACTCTTCCTCTCCTAGAGCTGTTTTGGAAGCTGCCTCTTTGCTGGGGACCACTCACCTGAAATTCCTTTAATGTTGTTCATGTCTTCTCCTCCAACATTTTGGTTACTCTTTCTGCACCCCCAAGGAATCCACTCACTGGGATACTTTCATCTTCTCTTTAATGAGGCTTCTTCACTTTTTTCTTAAAAGCAATTTTTATTGAAGTATAGCAAACAAACAAGTATGGAAATAAGTGGACAACTTGAAATGTCTCAAAGTAAGAGTGTGTGACCACCACCTACTTCAACAAATAGTCTGTTGGCTTTTTTAACGGTCCTCTTGGACAGGGTCTAAAGCCCCAGCCCTTTCTCTGGTGTGGCTGCATCTTGTCATGCACACTTTGCCCCCACAAATTCTGGGAGACCATGCCCAGAGCACAAGCAGCCCCTCCCTCACTCCCATCACCAGGGCAGGAAGCAAGCTTTATATTCTATGCAGGTACAAATCAGACACCTGTACACCCAGCTGCTGGGGATGCACATCAGCTCTCTGAGTGGCCTTGTTGCCCCCCTTCACTTATTTTCAAGTGAGGGACAAGTATCTCTCACTGCTCTCTGTTGGGGGTGGCACTGGGACCTGTAGCATGCCCGTGACTCTTGCCAAAGAAATCTCCTTCAAAATTCCTTCCTTCTTGGCCACGCTATTCAGGGGAGGAAGGTGGGGTTCTAATGGGTTCTCGGCTACCTGCTTTGAGCATTTGCAACTCCATCTGTCTGGAGCGTCGTTGGGCATCTTACAGCTATCACCCTAGGGCTTCAGCCAAGTGTCCGTTTTAACATCCTGTTTTACCACCATGGGCACTCAGTTGTCTTCTCTTCTCCATTCTCTCTTCTCCAATTATTAAACAAGGCTGGGTGTAGGCAGAATTTCTGCCTGCATACTACATTAAATTCAAGGCCATGAAAGGTTACCTTCTTTCCTTCCACCTTTCTATCAAGCTCTGCTTGGATTCAATGCCTCATGCACAAGGTCAAGGATCCTACCTACAGCCACTCAGTGCAGGACCGAAGCCCAGGCCAGTTGATAGAGGTGGCTCTTTGGTTCAAATCCAAGCTCTGCCACTGACTAGCCTATAGGAGCCCTGGGTCCCTGGCTAAAGTTATACTTCTTGCTTTGCAGAGTGGGGAAGAGGGTGTCAAATCATGGTAGGTGCTTAATGAAGGAGTAACCTGACCAAATTTCCACGCATTTTCCTGGCTTACAAGGTAGCATCAGTTTTCTTTTCTTCTGAGGAAAATATTCTCTTCTTCCAAATCTCTTCTGAGGACGTTCACTTCTCACAAAACTTTCCATAACTATCTTTCATTGAAAAACTTTTGCTGGGTCTAAAAATGGGAGGGGAAGGAGGAAGAAGCTAAAACACAAAATAAGAAATAAGCGGAAATAATCTAAAAATCATATTTTTATTTACTTAGATATTTATTTCATATTCTTTTTAATTTTAATTGAATTTTTTATTTTTTCAAATGGACAGATAAAATTATATATATTTATTGTGTACAGCATGATGTTATAAAGTACATATTCATGGTGGAACGGCTAAATCTAGCTAATTAACACGTGCAACACCTCACACGGTTATCATATCTTTCTGTGGGGAGAATATTTAAAATCAACCCGACATTTTTCAAGAATAAAATATATTGTTAGTAACTATAGTCACCATATTGTACAATAGAGATCTTGAACTTATTCCTCCCGTCTAACTGAAATATTATATCCTTTGACAACATCTCCCCAACCACCCCCCCTCCAAAATCCTATTCACTTTTGCACAGCCATGATCGTGCTCACCATATATGTCAAGTCTGGTCTTCCTCACTTTCCATGTTTTATGTGCATGAATATCACTGTTTCTAAAACTCAGATTATCTTTTTTATTCACCAAATAAGCACTTTTCCCAGCAGACTCATTTAAAACTATCTTACAGCCAAAAGGATTGAAACATGGGGATTGAGGATAGTTTAAATATCACTTTGAACTTGCAGCAAGTCATTTTTTTAACCTAGTAGTGAATTCCCATCATCGTTATTTGGTAGTTTGCTTAAGCAAAAGAAGACGCCTCACAGTCATCCACCACTGCCACTGACTTACATGTTTCCCTAAGGCTGGTGGCCCTCCTTGCTTTCTTGGGGCTGTTTCCCAGATGGGACTATCTGCAGAGGCAGCAGAATAGCTGAGCAAACAATGAAGGGGCTGTTCGAGGAGCAGACAGGATGCAGAGCTTGGCGTCTGGTGCAGAACAGGGAATGTGTCATGAGGCTGCTCAGCCTACTCTAGAAGCCCACACATGTTCTCTGAAGCTCATGCCCGGAGAATCCCATTGTAACAGGAAACACAGTGGCCGTGGCCGTCTATTCCAACAGCTCCGTGTGAACGTCTGCTGCAGACAAATCTACACAGCTAAACTCTGTCCTTGGTCATGGACCCTGGCCAGAGATCGTACCATTGTGTAGTTAGTTAAAAAGGGACCAGGACAAAAAGTACAAACGGGTCATATGACCTGTCCTCTCAGTTGGGAAAACAACTCACGTACCAGTCTCACTGACAGTGGGCCATCTCGGGAGGGGACCGTCCCGCACCGTGGGGAAGCGTTGCTGGGTCCTTTCAACCGCGTTCACACACCTGGCTGCTGGGTTTCATCAGATGCAACAGCAGGAATATGAAAGGCCAGAAGTATAATAGAAACCAAATAGTCCCTGCAGTTGAGAGGGAGAATGAGATTTGAAAAGCAGTACAGAGTTGCTTCTTGTCTAGGCCAGGGGCTTACTGTGGTGTAGAGAAAAGGGGAATGTCTGTTCCTATTCGTAGGACATAAAACAGGAATCATAAAACCTCGAATCAGCAGCAAAGGACCCGTTGTTAGAAAGGACTACAAACACCCGTGTTTGTTCCTGCAGTTTATAGAGGAAGCAGTGGTCTTGGCCTTTGATTTCTGTCTTCGCACTACAGTTCCTAAACTCCTGCACGTTAGTCGGAGGGGAAATGAGAGGTCACTTTGCTGCGTTGCGTCCTTCCCCTTTGTCCCCAGATGGATATACTGTGCTTACCTTTGCATATAGCAAACACTTTTAGAGCTTCCTCTTCCCACTCTGACTCCACTTGCTAAACCAGTTTGTGTCACCTGAGGAGAAATAAGCATTGGGAGATCCTTCCAGTTCAGCAAATTTTCCTGATATCCCAGATTATCTCAGCTTATCCCTCTACTTCAGTTCTAAAAACAGCTGGTCCAGGAAAACTACACACACACTCTAACCTTGGCCGAAAATCCCCAGGGCAACCCAAAACATTTCCAAGCCCAGCCACCATCTGAGTAAAAGTAATTTTTAAATTAGAACAAACTTCATTTTATATTATGCTTGACACAATGATGTAATGGCAGATCCTGGTGGAAACTGCCTGACACGCAACAACACATGTGAAATGGAGGTAAAAGAAAAGATTAAATGAAAATACATACTTGAGTGGATTATTAGGAACAGTAACATTTTCAGGAATGAGTCACTTGAGGAAACAGTTGATTTGGCTGGGGACAAACAGTGCCCCTTAGGTATGCCCTGGGAAGATATGATCAGAGCTTAATTTTAAATCTGAGAATTGTAATAAGAACTTGGTTACTTAAAATCACTGCCAAAGAGAAGGGAGCAAGCACAAGCCAGCCCCCAAAGGATGAATTATAAAATGTGTGCGTTACCTCGGGGTCAGGAGAAGGGGCAAAGACCTGTTAAATTAGCTAAAGCTAATTTCGACTTGCCTTTTCACGTACTCTAGCAATGGAAACCCTTTGATTGCATGGCTATCTGCCACAAAGGGTGCAACAATGAGCTCCTGAGATCAGCATTAATGAGCGGGGCAGAAAGGAGAAAAAAGACTCATCTTCCAACTCCATAGAGAGCTCTCTGCCTGCTTAGGCTGCGGTCCCCAACCTCCGGGCTGAGGATAGGTACTGGTCTGTGGCCTGTCAGGAACCGGGCCACATAGGAGGAGGTGCGCAGCGGGCAAGCATGGCAGCTTCATCTGTATTTACCGCCACTCCCCATCGCTCACATCACTGCATAAGCTCCGCCTCCTGTCAGATCAGCAGGACATTAGATTCTCATAGGGGTGTGAACCCTACTGTAAACTGCACATGGCACGCAAGGGATCTAGGTTGCATGCTCCTTATAAGAATCTAATGCCTGATGATCTGAGGTGGAACTGAGGTGCTGATGATAGCACTAGGAAGCAGCTGCAAATACAGATTATCCTTAGCAGAGAGGTTTGACTGCACAATAAATGTAATATGCTTAAATCATCCCAAAATCTCTCCACCACACCCCCACCCCTGTCCGTGGAAAAATGTCTTCCATGAAACCTGTCCCTGGTGCCAAAAAGGTTGAGGACCACTATGCTAAGGGGTTTGGGTGAGATGTTTGTAATCCAGTGCTTTTGGTCTTAATCTTCCCATTTATAGACTGATTTTACATTGCTGGATACAGTGTCCATTCCTCCCCAATAAATGACATTTTTGCAGAAGAATGACTACACAATAGATGACACAATTCTCTTTTTGCCTAAGCGGGACTCTAAAATTTGAAACAGCTGATGTTTTCTTTCTTCCTAAAAGAACTAAAAGACAACGTTGGTACTTAAACTTGGTGTTCCACTAAAAATGTGCTCAAATGGACAAATCTGAACTTTGCAAAGGGTAGGGATGGGATGGTCAGGCAGGAATTCATTGCATTTCCTGATTCTGTGCTGAGAAGCAGACTTCAGGGCAGTGGAGCATCCGGGAGGCTGTGCTTGGAAATGAAGAACTTGCAGTGAACAACCTCTTAGGAGCAGACTTGACAGCAAGAGGAGCTAATAAAAGAGTAATTGTACCCTTTATATCAGATTCATCCCAAACTAACCAGGGTCTTAATTTTACATAGTATCATCGTCTACAAATAAGTTATATCAGGCATAAACTTCCCAGAGATTAAAATTGGCTGTATTAATCTTCCTTTAAAATATCATTTTATTTCTCTGAAATACAAAAGCAAATGCTATGAGTCACAAAAGTATGAAATTTCAAGGTCAACTGATAACTGCGTTTCTCAAGGCTTCCAAGGTACTAAATAAGAACTCCATTATTTTGTGTGTGTTTTAATAACTGCTCCCCTTGCCTGACTACAATTCAGTGACCTTCAAATGCAATATCCACTGTTGCAGTTACTTTCATCTTTACCTGAGTGAAGCAGAATCAATGTTCTTGTCCAGCGATTCTAATTAAGCCACTATAGCCAACCCTGCTGAATCTGCAAGCTTTGGATTTATATTGAATTAATGAAAGCTGAAAGGGTTCCCATATTACAGCCACACTTAATGCATCCTTGTCAAAAGGAAATGTAATTACAATGTTGCACATACATAGTAGGTTGATCAACTTAAGCAGGGTGACAACCATGAATTGATCATGTGAGAGTGTCAATAAAAGTCCCAGTAGCTATTATAAAATGTGCCACTTTTAGATTATTTAATTCCCTCAAGCCTAGATGGTTCAGATGATTGGTAAAGAGATATACAGTTAGAGTCACCTATTTTTAGGTCAATAGTTTAAATAGACCTGTAGATAGCATCAAGGTGACTACCCCATTTCAATTAGTTTTTATTATTTAGACAAATCTCAGTTCTTAGTCTAACATATTTCCATGTGGGAAAATTTAAAAAAATTAATATTTACATTTAGAGTAAAAAAAAAATCTTCCCTGAAAAAAAAAAATAAGGAATTGATAAGCCGGCATAAACAAAGCAATATATGTGTCTGCTGTCTGGAGACTTTTCTGATTTAGGTAATAGACAAACTGTAAAGCATTAGCTTTGCTGATCAATTCTAACATTAGTTTTTGACTTGCTGGATTTGATTAGAAGAGGAAAAAAATCCAAGCTTTAAAGTGGTAAGGACAAAAAAAGAGGTACATCTGGTTAAGTAATGTCACCAGTTAACCTGTGTAATAATTTTGACTGATCGTTGGCAAACAACTAGCTGTTTTCATCAACAATAATATTATGTTAATTTCTTATTTAAGGTAGTACAGAAAAGATATCTTTATTCCCTCTTCTCCCCTAAACTAAAAAGGACAACTAGGAAAACTCCTAACCCTGAACAACAATCTATGAAGAAGGGCTGCCCAATCCCCTGGAAATTATGCACAGGGAAGGGAGGGCTCAGAAAGAGAAGCTTGAGCTCTGCAAACCTTGAGCTAACACACATTTCTCCAAACTGGATGGCCTGACAGGGGTAAACCAAGTGCCCTGATTGGAGGGTGTAGGCAAGCAGAGTGAGCTCTCACGGGGAGGGAGAGAAGTTAATTTGCAAGAAATAGGCTCTCGCTGAGGCTGGATTTAGAATAAACCCGGATAACATGCAGAGCTGCAGCCTTGGATGATACCCAAAGGTAAATAAACTTCATTTTTTTTTTATTATTACATAGTTTTTACAAAGGTCATGTGATTTAATTTTATAACAATATTAGTTACTTCAGTCTCATGTGATTTTAGATTGTTGATTTTTTAAAACATTTTTAATAAGGCTTCAGGTTCCATTTTATAATTTAGACATTATTTATTTTATCTTTTTTAAATTTCAGAATATTAAGGGGGTACAAATGTTTTGGTTACATAGATTGCTTTTGTACTGCTTGAGTCAAAGTTATAAGTATGCCCCTCACCCAGATAATGTACATTGTACCCGTTAGATATTTCACTCATTTTCTCCTTCCCCCACCCACCTTCATGATTTCCATTGAATTTTACTTCCATCTGTGTACATGAATGCTTATCAGTTAGTTCCAATTTAACAGTGAGTACACGTGGTGTTTTTTTTTTCCATTCTTGCAATAGTTCACTTAGGAGGATGGTCTCCACTTACACCCAGGTTGTTGCAAAAGGTATTTCATTTTTTATGGCCGAGTAGTACTCCACAGTCTACATATACCACATTTTGTTAATCCACTCATGAATAGATGGGCACTTGGGTTGATTCCACATCCTTGTGATTGTGAATTGTACTGAAATAAACATTCTAGTGCAAATGTCTTTTCACCACATAAACAGATGCAAAAACAAAGACCATATGATCATCTCAATAGATGCAGAAAAAGCATTTGACAAAATTCAGCACCCTTTTATGATGAAAACTCTTACAAAAATAGGCATAGAGGGCGCATACCTCAAAATTATAAAAGCCATATATGACAAACCCACAGCCAACATCATACTGAATGGGGAAAAGTTGAAAGCATTCCCACTCAGAACTAGAACAAGACAAGGATGTCCACTATAACCACTTCTATTCAACATAGTTTTGAAAGTTCTAGGCAGAGCAACAGGCAAGACAAGGAAATTAAGGATATATAAATGGAGAAAGAGAAGGTCAGACTATCGCTCTTTGCTGATGATATGATCTTATATCTAGAAAACCCCAAAGATTCTGCCAAGAGACTTTTGAAATTGATAAATAAATTCAGCAAAGTCTTAGGCTACAAAATCAATGTACACAAATCAGTAGCACTCCTATGCACTAACAACAGTCAAGCTGAGAATCAAATCAAAGACTCAATACCTTTCACAATAGCTACAAAGAAAATAAAATACCTAGGGATATATTTAACCAAGGAAATGAAAGATCTCTACAAAAAGAACTATGAATCACTGAGGAAGGAAATTGCAGATGATGTAAACAAATGGAAAACCATACCATGCTCATGGATAGGTAGAATCAACATGGTTAAAATGTCCATACTGCCCAAAGTGATTTACAGATTCAATGCAATCCCCATCAAAATACCAACATCATTTCTTCAGATCTGGAAAAAATAATTCTATGCTTTATTGGGAACCAGAAAAGAGCCCAAATAGCCAAAGCAACCTTAAGCAAAAGGAACAAAACTGGAGGCATCATTTTACCAGACTTTAAGCTATATTATAAGGCTAAAGTAACCAAAACAGCATGGTCCTGGCACAAAAATAGAGACATAGACCAATGGAACAGAACAGAGAACCCAGATATACAACCATCCACATATTGCCATCTGATCTTTGACAAAGTAGATAGCAATATACACTAGGGGAAAGAATCTCTATTCAATAAATGGTGCTGGGCAAATTAGATAGCTACATGTAGAAGATTGAAACAGGGTCCATATCTTTCGCCACTCACAAAAATTAATCCAAGATGGATAACAGACATAAATCTAAGACCTGAAAACATAAGAATTCTAGAAGAAAATGTTGAAAAAATTCTTTTAGATATCAGCCTAGGCAAAGAATTTATGAAGAAGACCCCAAGGGTAATCACAGCAATGACAAAAATAAATAAATGGGACTTCATTAAATTAAAAGACTTCTGCACAGCCAAGAAAACAATCAACAGAGCAAAGAGACAACCTACAGAACAGGAGAAAATATTTGCATGCTATACATCTGATAAAGGGCTAATAACCAGAATATACAAAGAATTCAAGCAAATCAACAAGAAAAAGTCAAACAACCCCATTAAAAAGTGGGCAACATACATGAACAGAAGCTTTTCAAAAGAAGGTACACTAACGGCCAATAAACATATGAAAAAGTCCTCAACGTTACTAATCATCAGAGAAATGTAAATCAAAAACCACAATGAGATACCACCTAACCCCCGTGAGAATGCCTTTTATCAAAAAGTTCCAAAATAATAGATGCTAGCACACATCCAGAGAGAAAAGAAGACTATACACTGTTGGTCGGACTGCAAACTAGTGTAATCTCTACAGAAAATAGTATGGAGATTTCTCAAAGAACTAAAAGTAGACCTACTATTTGATCCAGCAATCTCACTACTGGGTATTTACTCAAACGTAAGTAAACTTTACATTGTCACTCAATACCTGTGACCAAAGAGCCAGACTGATTTTTTCCTAGTAGGTGGCAGAATCATACCAACAAGGCAAGGTGCTAATGACAAAATATTCAGAGACAACTTAGCAAGTTTTTCTGATATCCTAGTTTATCTCCGCTCATCCCTATACTTTTGTTCTAAAAACAGTTTGTCCAGGGAAATTGTTCGGTCCAGCATTCAATGATGGGCAAAAGCAGGGAATTTATGTAAACATACTTCAAGAAACAAGGAGGAAATTAATATGAAACAAGGTGAGTTAAGAATATACATCAGAAAACTATGCCACAAATCAGTTGGAGATTATGATCAAACAACTTTATGAAAGTCAAAGAATTTAAATGAAAAATGGCCTCCCAAGGGTGAGGGGGGAAAGGAAAGCAGAAAGAAAAAACATAAGAGCTTGGGAGAAAATGATTTATTTTTAGAAAAGATATGAAATGATAGAGAAAATGAACACACAATAAAGTGAAGTTCCCATTAGAAATAGAAATTACTAAAGCAGAGTCACTGCTGACATGGATGATGAGAACTGGAGTCTCAGCCAGTTGTAAAAGAAAAAAAAGGAGTCAAGAATATAAAAGAAAAGGCTTTAGAAAATTGAGCGTAATAAAAAGGAAAATAGCTAGGTTTCTTTTTTTAATTGCTAAACGGTAAATGTTAATGACAGAGGACAGTTAAAAGAGAGCAGCCACTGTGTCCTAAAGAAGAAAACTGGCCAGGCGCGGTGGCTCATGCCTGTAATCCTAGCACTCTGGGAGGCAGAGGTGGGAGGATCACTCGAGGTCAGGAGTTCGAGACCAGCCTGAACAAGAGCGAGACCCCGTCTCTGCTAAAAATAGAAAGAAATGATCTGGACAGCTAAAAACATATACAGAAAAAAAATTAGCCGGGCATGGTGGCACATGCCTGTAGTCCCAGCTACTCAGGAGGCTGAGGCAGAAGGATTGCTTAAGCCCAGGAGTTTGAGGTTGCAGTGAGCTAGGCTGACGCCACGGCACTCTAGCCAGGGCAACAGAGCAAGACTCTGTCTCAATAAATAAATAAATAAGAAAACCAAAAATCAAACAGGAAAAATTCAAATATAAAATAGAAGACTCCCACAACAGTAGTTTAAGTAACTAATCAATTAATTTATTTAATAAAGAACTACACCAAGGCCCAGGAAGACAGCTCAATATAAAACAGTTCTCAAAAACTTTTCTAGAAAAAAAGTATTATGTTACAAACTGCAGCCATCCAAGAAAATAATATAGGTCATTAAAAAGAATGGTAGTGACTGCTGAATCAACATAAATATAAAAGTAAGTGTAAATATGTGCGGAAATTATTGTTACATTTTGCAATATAAATGTTAATAAGAATGACAATGTAGAAATAATAATCCAATTAGCAAAACAGGGAGAAAAGTTGGAAAAAACGATAACAAGAAAATATTGAAAGAAATAATTGTAGAAAAATTTCTAAAATTCAAGAAAAACATTATTACAAAGACTGAAAGTTTCTCTGAACCACAAGGAGGATAAATAGATGTAAATTAATCCTTACTGATAGCCAAGACACTTTAAAGAAGAATTAGGTAGGAGGGTTGTCCTTGCTAGATATAGTAATTTTTAAAAGTATCTTACTGGCCATGGATAGATAAATAACTAATGAAGCAGAATAAACAGACCAGAAACAAACCAAACATATATAGAAACCTGGTATATAATAAACTAGTAAGACATATCAATGGGGAAAGGAGGGATTATTCAATAAATAGTGATGGGAAAATTGTTTATCCATATGAAAAAAATTAAATGGAATCCTACTTCACATCACTCTCGGCTATTAATTCCAGATAAATCAAGCAATTAAATGTGAAAAGCAAAACCTTCAAACTTTTAAAAGTTTGTAGAGGACTCTGGTTTCTACTCTGACACGTAAAGGGGTTGGAAGTGATCACTCCCATCCTCACAACAAGAAAAAAGCTGAACAAACAGAATATCAACGATGTTTCTAGGCCCCATTATAAAATTGAAGTCACAGGAAAAACCACCACCTGAAATCTGAAGGGAAAGGTGAATAAACCAAAATCAGCTTACCTAAAGCAGTAGCAGTTGGAGCCATAAACTGGGAGGAAAACTTAAATGGCAACTTTGACAAATTGAGGGAGGCAGAGTGTAGATTAGTGTAAGAATGAGAAACTCCTAAGGGCAGCAGTCACAGGGGACCCCACACTTCCACTGGTGTTACCCCCAGGAAACCCACCAGCATTTCATGCTGAGAGCCCAGAAAAACTTTTGTTTCTAGCTGTGGGAAAAGAAAAGTAAAGCATTTTGAGTATACTCAAAGCATTCTCCATAACAAAAGCTTACTCAGCAAGAAAGAGAAATCCCTGCCAGATGTGGGAGAAGGGAAATTAGCTCACTCTACCCCGTGCCCAGTGTCTCTCCTAAGGGGCGATTTAAGGACTTGATTTATGGAGTCTATGCAATGCCAATCAAAATACCAGCAAGCTATTCGGTGGATATTGACAAATTGATTTTAAAGTTTATATATAAGGGGAAAGACCCAGAATAGACAATACAAGATTGTTGCGAAGAACAAAGTAAGAATTGCCTGTGATGGCTAATTTTAGATGTCAACTGGACTGGATTAAGGAACACCTGCAGAACTGGGAGCATTTTGGGGTGTGTCTGTGAGAGTGTTTCCAGAAGAGATTGGTGTGTGAGTTTGAGTGGACTAAACAGGGAAGATCTTCCCTCAATGTGGGCAGGTACCGTCCAGTCAGCTGGGGGCCAGCATAGAACAAAAACAGAGGAAAAGCAAATTGGTCTTGCTGTCTCAGGGTGACAGAGGTGGAAGTTCGACTATAAACTATGAACTTCAGTTAACAACAATGTATCAGTATTGATCTCTGTATTATATGCTCAGTTTTCTGTAAACCTAAAACTGCTCTAAAAAATAGTCATTTAATTAAAAAATGTTTTAAATGCATTATAAGTCTTAAGCAGGGTAAACAAACCCAAATCCACACTTAAACACATCACAGTGAAGTCACAGAACTCCAAATTTTTTTTAAATCTTAGGAACTTCTAAAAAGTAAAAAAAAAAAAAAAGAAACCTTAAAAAAAAAACCCCAACAATCAGACTGACTTCAGACTTCCCGTTATCAACAATAATTAGCAGAAAACAATTCAGTAATATCTTATCATAAAAGAGCTGAGGGAAGAAAAATACTGTAAAACTGATTATTTCAATCAAGAGGAAGCAAAAAATAAAAACATTTTCCAAAATATAAATATCAAAATAATTCACTGTTCATGGACCCACAATGAAAGATTACTAAAGAGTAACACATTGAAAAGTGATTGGAACTGAGAAAGAAATGAGGATACAAGATGCATTCTTAAGAAAGAGATATTTTTGTAATTCTAATTAATGATGATGATAATTGAGTGTGTTAAAAACAAGTTGGAACAAAAAAAAAAAAAAAAATACCAAGCAAAAAATAACATGGAAGATGGGAGAGGATAATTTAGATTAAAGTGTTACAAGGCTTTCGTATTTTAGAAGATTGAGTTGTTGATTAACCTTAGACTTCTTAAGTGAAAAACAGTTTTAATATTTTTAAGATAATTAGTAAAGAATAGGCTGGGTGCGGTGGCTTCCGCCTGTAGTCCTAGCACTCTGGGAGGCCGAGGCGGGAGGATTGTTTGAGCTCAGGAATTCGACACTAGCCTGAGCAACAGCGAAACCCCTGTCTCTACTAAAAATAGAAAGAAATTATCTGGACAACTAAAAATATATACAGAAAAAATTAGCCAGGCATGGTGGCGCATGCCTGTAGTCCCAGCTACTCAGGAGGCTGAGGCAGGAGGATCACTTAAGCCCAGGAGTTTGAGGTTGCTGTGAGCTAGGCTGACGCCACAGCAATCACTCTAGCCCAGGCAACAGAATGAGACTCTGTCTCAAAAATAAATAAATAAATAAATAAAAATAAAAGTAAAGTATATAACCTCCAAAGCTGTACGATGGAGGGAAAGTTGACTTAAAACAATAGACAAGTGACTATCCAAAACGAATACCATCAGAAACCAATGAAATTGAGCTTTATAACGTCCATTCTTTCCAAAGCATTCCTAAACATTTTGTTCATATTTGTAAACAGGTTGCAAGTGAAATACCTATGTTATAACCTTACTGCTATCTACCTGGCCTATTTGGAAAAGCACACAAATATTTGTACAAGCGTCATGAGTGACAATTTATTAGCAGAAAGTAAGTGAAAGCAAACCCATTTCCCTTTTGAAAACTTTCAGTGTTAACCATACACTCTAGAACCACGAACTCTAGAATCAGACACATTTGATTTTGACTTCTGTTTCTATCACTGAGTATCCCTGAGGCTTTGAACGAGTTATTTAATCTCTTTGAGCTTTGGTTTGCTCATCTGTATAACGGGGAAAATATAAACCTTAGAGATTTGCTGTGAGGCTCAAATGAAATAATGTACATAATAGAAACTGAGAAATGTTTGTTATTGTCCACCTTGTAGCAAAGGCCACTAGTTGTCCCCCAATATTCATTCTCCCCTTCCTCCTCAGGAAAAGAATCTCCAAATTTTACTGGACATCTACAATGGAGACTATCGTTTCTAGTCTTTATGGCAGCTGGGTGTGGCCATGTATTTAAATTCTGATCAATGAAATGCACTGAAGAAATGTTAACAAAGTCTGGCAAGCGCACTTACAGAAACAGGCATCCTTTTTCTTCCCTTTGGTCCTTCCTACTTACTGGGAAGTGGACATGATCGTTGACATCAGGGCAGCCACCTTAGACCATAAGGTGACAATGGAAGCTACACAGGCATAAAGCAATAAGATGGGAAGAGCCTGGGTCTTTGACAACACTGGATTCGAAACCAGCCCTAGGCCACCTGCGTCAACTTGGGTAAGAAAAAAGTAAGCATATCTTGCCTGTGCCATCGTTATTTGGTTTAGACAGATATTAGCCACTTGCAGCCAAATCTAGTGAAATTAATAGACTCATTAATTTGTGTTCTTTGAAAACATATGCTGTTTCATTGTATATTTCTTGTAAGAAACTTTGAAATAATTGTAGAATAAAATCAGGTTTACAGTTAATCTTTATCCAAATAAGAACAAAGTAAGATCTCAAAAAGTTGCCTATCATTAGAAGGCAGCTTACTGTTTAATATATCTCTGGCCTCAATTGTAATATTTATATTTGTACTTTCCCTCCTTTTCTTTCAATAAAATTTTATTATAACCCTATATTTCAAGCAGTGTGCAAGGCAACATATTCAATGGGGTGAAGAGTTGTGTTTTTTTTTTTCCTCGTGTGCTCACAAACTGGAGGGTCAGACTCACAGGTAAATTAAAACTATCATCCAATACAAGGTCAATCACAGATGGCTGTTATGGGAAACTCATGACGCTATGGGAACACTAATTATTCATGGAGTCAAGGAAAGCTTTATGGGAAAAAAAAGACGGGGAGTAATCTTAAAAGATGGGGAGTAATCGATCAGGCAGAATCAGAAAGGGAAGGTATTCTAGGAAAAAAGAATCATTGAACCTGAAAGACAGAAGTGAAGCCAGAGAAGATGCGTGAGAGAGAAAGAGCAGTATAGAGCTGCTCCAGAAATACATTGCAGAGTACAAGTCTCCGCACATACGAGGGTATCAGTACAGAACGCTGATTGGCTTAAGCTGAATTGTATATTATGACAGCATATAAAAAAATTTATAAAGGCCCATTTTAATATGGAAAATTCTAGTGATATAATGTCTAAGTGAAAATGGCAGGATTTTGAATTCCATATTCAGTGTAATTCTCTGAAATTCTCTCGTAATTTAACTAGGCATCAAAGAAAATTGACTGATGAGCTCACAATTGTTCATGTCTGCTGATGGGAACATAACTTTTGGCTCCAAAATGTCAACTCTTGTTTTTTCTTCCACTGCTCATATTTTTCTGTGCCATGCACCAAAGGACATGTGTGTGCTGTAGTACGACTTCTGGCCCTGAAATATCGAGCCAGAATACTAGATAGGTCAGCAGAAAGGCACATTCCTAGACATCAGATCCACAGAAGTGGCTATGAGCCACTTAAACACAGCCAACTGAATCCCAAACCAGTGCATCCACAACTCCGCTTCTCTCAGCCAGATCCCCAAAATTCCCACTGCCACTTTATCACCATGATGTGAGAAGCAGCATGATGGATGGAAGTCTGAGTGGGAAGAGACAGCAGTCCTGCCAATCTCAGTTAATCCATAGTACCTTCGCCAAGTTTATAAAAACATGTGACCATGTTAATAACACGTTGCTAGTGTCTCTCCCAAGCTTAGAAGGGTTTTTTTTTTTAATAAGTGACAGACACTGAAGTACTGAAGTTGGAGATCTATTACTTTCACAGTCATATGTCTCCATACTCTGTTTAGAAACAAAACAAAACGAAACAAGAAAACTAACACACAGAAAAGAACTAGAAAGAAAGACACCTAAAATTTTAACAATGTTTATATTTTGGTGATACAAGTGGGTGGATTTTATTTATTTATTGTCTGATTTCTTATTTTATAAAAATTCTTTTAAATGATCATCTTTTGCTTAGCATTATGCTGAGCTATTTAAGCTTAGTATTAAAATAATTAAATTAGGTTAAGTGATATTTCTGGCTTTAGCTGTTCCGTGGCTGTAATCGTTTGATTTATTTTCTCTCCAGATAAGGATCATGAAAGACGTTTTAGTTCCCAAGGCATTTCAGCCCTTTACTAAGATGTTTCTGAATCATTTATTCACAAGTTATAACTGCTCAACCAAGTCTTCTAGAAAACGCAACATAGTTGCATATATAAAGTTGCAATGCTTACAACTTAATTGATAATTAATAATATACAATAATAAAGACAAAACTTCACTGACAGATTGCCATAATTCTCACTTGTTATGAAATAAATATATGTGCAAACATTTTTCTCTGTGTGAAATGTTTATAAGAGGCAGAAGTGCCCTCAGGTTTCCTTTCATGAAACCTCATCATATTCATGTTCAACTACATGTACCAAAGTGAACACAGATGAATCCAAGAATAATTTTATTTACTCTTAGAATGAGTTTTAGGGCCTGTTGCTTAAACTGTGTAAAAATGCTGCTCATTCCCATCATGAATACAACAATAAAACCTACAAGAGTCCACATATGGTCATCATTAGTCAATGAATTTAGAGCAAATTTCCCAAACCAGAATTACACACAGCATTCTTTCAAATGGTATTTATAGATATGGTGTGAAAAAAATTCTTCTCAAAATATTGGGTAACTACTGGGTCAAATAATTTGTGTGTGTGTGTGTGAGAGAGAGAGAGAGAGAGAGACTGAGAGAAAGGCTCTGTTTTTGTTTTGTTTTGTTTTTAACTAGTGGACTACCAACTTTAATGGGTAAACAAGCATTGTAAATTATCAAGAGAAAATAAAGTGTGCTGCTTTTCCCAAACTTATTTAATCATAGAACAAAATTTTCTTCCTATAGCTGTTAAAGTCTCCAGGTGAACGTTTTGATGACCACCATTTGGAAAAATGTTACTCGGAATTCTGACTTTTGTGGCAATGTGTGTACCCTGTGAAGTGTGGTATATGGAATCGTTGAAAGTATTTGTCATCTGTCAACACTGAAAACTAAACAAAACATTGCTACTGGAGAACTGGTTTACCTTCGCTTGAAGGTAAATTCCATATTTATATTTTTGGCAAAATTCAATTTGGAACATTGCAACACAGGAAGAAAATCAAGCACCCCAGGGCAGTCACTGTGGAGACCTGTTAAAGGGGGTGAGAGAGTGGCGTTGAGGAAGAGAATTACTAAAATATTCCAGACAAAATTACAAAAGATGAACTCACAAATATATTTGGTTAAATGCACGTCTACCAGTTACCTACCCCTTTTAAGTGAAGAGTGATAACATTCTAAAGGAAAGCATAGTGGAAAGGATTTTACATTTATCTTTCTCCAAGTGTTTACTAGAAATGTAAAACTCAGTGGAATAAGTTTCACTTTGCTAAATAACACAAAATACTGTCAATAATACCTATTTAATATTCATGAAAATGTCATGACATGCTCAAATGAAAAAAGTAAAATTTATCATTCCATCATAACTACAGAAAGAATACACTGATAAGTTAAGGCAGCCATGAGATCCATAGTGTTATACCAGATTACAAGACTGAGTATAATACCAAATATATGAAGCATATAAATGGGATGTACTTGGTTGGCAGAACAGCTCTTGAAAGGCAAATACCAGATGGAGGTAACAAAGATGACCCAAATTCCGGTGGAAAAAGGACATTGCACATTGGAAAGATGGAAAACATGCAACTGCCCACAGTAATATCTTTATTTAGAAAACAAGTTACAATTTTCTAAATAAAGGTTATAGTTTTGAAATAATATTCCCAGAGTGGAGCCATTCATCTCTACAGGGTGCAGATAAAATAATTTACAGACAGACTGTCATCTGCCCCTCAGATCAGAGAGAGCTGCTCTGTCTTACAGCTATTGGCTGTCCTAGACCTATTCAATCTTCAAGCACAAGACCTCAAGTTTGTGGTAATTGTTTGATAATTTTTTGGACTGATTATTCTTTTAACTTTGAAAATCCAGTTTCAAAATTATCACTAATAATTGAAATAAAAGTATTAGTGTCCTATTTTATGTACTACTCATCCAGTACAATCCAGGGGTGTGCTGCAGACAACTGTATGTACGTCTTCCCATGATGTCAATGCAGTGATAGCTTGAAATCAGCTGTGGTGGAAGTTTTTACACTACAGAAATCAGCAAAGTGTTATGTACTTACCAATACCACCCTGGTAATATCTATCAGTGTTTTGAAATTCTCTTGATTATTGATAGTTAATAATCAAGAGAATTCCAAATTCTAAATTTACCATTGGTAAATTCTAACAACATGCTAATTGTAGCTTGTAAGTACCAAGCATTAGTAACCCTTAATGACTCACTTAGTAAGGTTCCTTGTAAACAGAGCCACTGTGTGGGGAATTTGGTTTATGTGCTACACAAAGGCATCTGCCAAAGGGGTGAGCAAGGGCCGAAATGCCATCTGCCCTCCACTTACAAGCTGTGGGGCTGCAGCCACCTGGCATCTTGTGATTTTTACAAAGGTGTGTTAAGTGTTAAGGACTAAGGACTGTAGACTTGCAAGTCATTAAAATATAAGAACAAACAACAACAACAATAAAAGACTTGCACCTTTCAAGCAGGAGGTTTCTCTTAAGAGAATACTTAGGATACTTTAAAAATCATTCTGGAGAATTCCACCCAGTTCTGTAACTGCAAGCTCTGACACACTTCTGCTACTCCCAATACATAATGATGATAGATTAAAAAAAAAAAAAAAAAAGTAAAAAGAAGTCACAGCCAGATTCCAAAACAAGACAAACATATCTGTGGGCCAGAAACAGAAGAGCAATGCAAACTGACAAGCAGAGCCGGAGCCCTGGCAGAGGGGCAGGCAGGAAGGATGAATGCAAAGAGGGGGAGAGAAATGATGGACAGACAGCGAGAGACAGACAGAGGAGTGGATCTGTAGATATGGGGGGTGGATAGAGAGATGGCACAAGAGGTAAAACCAAAACTCTACACAAAATAACAAGATGGGGTGACAGTCACTGAGTTGTCCCAACACAGGGAGGTTCCTGTCACTTCTAGCAGAAGGATAGAAATGTGACATAACTTGCCATATTGTTAGAAAACTATTTTGCTAAATATGTATGTTGAAATATTAAGGGTAACTATGAAAAGAAGAGAAATGCGATCTTCTGGCTTGCAAACCAGCAGAGGAGTGAAAGGCAAGCTAGAAAAGTTTATCAGTCCATCTGAAGGCAGGGAAAGAATGAAGAAAGAAACAAAGATAAGGAATATGAAAGAGGACAAAATCAGGTGGCAAAAAATAAGCCTAGTCTCAGTGGTGCTCACAATTAAACTTGCTATGAAGACAGCATTTGTCTTAATGCTTTAAAAATAAAAACCTGAACCAGCCACCAAAAGCATACATAAAATGAAATCACACAGAAAGGCATAAAAGCAGGCAAAAAAGGTATATTCCAAGCAAATATCCAGCCAAAATATTTGGATTAGATAAATAGGAGTTAAGAGAAAAAGCATTAAGAATGACAAAGGGGCCGGCGCGGTGGCTCACGTCTGTAATCCTAGCACTCTGGAAGGCCGAGGCGGGTGGATGGCTCAAGGTCAGGAGTTCGAGACCAGCCTGAGCAAGAGTGAGACCCTGTCTCTACTAAAAGTAGAAAGAAATTATATGGACAACTAAAAATATATATAGAAAAATTAGCCGGGCATAGTGGCGCGTGCCTGTAGTCCCAGCTACTCGGGAGGCTGAGGCAGTAGGATTGCTTAAGCCGAGGAGTCTGAGGTTGCTGTGAGCTAAGCTGACGCCACGGCACTCACTCTAGCCTGGGCAACAAAGTGAGACTCTGTCTCAAAAAAAAAAAAAAAAAAGAAAAGAAAAGAAAAGAATGACAAAGAGGGATCTCACGTAATAGTAATTAGAACAATCTACCAGGAAAATATAAAAATCATGAATTTGTATGCATAAAGCAAAACTACTAGAATGACAAGAAGAATTTGGCAAATATATAATCATGGTGGGTGAGTTTTAACATTATCTGATAGATACAGACAACCAAAGATTAGAAAAGATAAAGAAGATTTAAACAACCAAATTAACAAGCTTGATCTAATGGATATATATAACCCTGCACTAGCAGAAAACATCCAATCTCTTCAAGTAAACAGGGAATATTTATAGAAACATGCCATGGACTAGGTCACAGAGAAGTCTTCAACAAATTCAAAGAATAGATGTCATTGGAGCAATGTTCTCCCACAATAAGGCAATTAAATTAGAGAGAAATAAAAAGAATTTTTAAAAGAAGACTCACCACTAGAGTAGGAAGGAAAAAATGGGCCGTGCACTGTAAGACACAGGCATTTGAATCCCAGGTCCAACATTTGCCTGCACAGTGTCTTTGAACAAGTCACTTAACCTCGCTAGGCCTTGGTTTCTTCACATGTCATACGGGTATAATAATACCCCTCTCACATACATTAAATGAGGAAATATCTGTAAAAGCACCTAGCACATTACTTGGCAGAAACTCAAATGCTAGCTTCAGTCTTTTCACATAATGTGTGTTCAATAAACATCTATTGAATTAATAAATGAAAACCAAGAGAAGAGAAATATACATTCTTTTGCAAACAGAATATAGAATATAATTCAATTAATCAACAAGGTCCAGTTTTTAGACAGAGACAAGAAAAAATATGGTACATTCTATGTTTTTAATTATCCTCTGATTTGAAAAGAAAGAAAAGATTTTGTCCCAGCCTCTGGAAAATCTGAGGCCACATCCTGTTTGTCCTTCTCATGTTAATTTTTATAATCAGTTCAGATCATGAGGTCACTTTGTCCAAATAAAAGGAGGCTTCACTTGTGAAAGAAGAGAAGCTTAGAGGGCAATGTCTGGTATCTTGTGGCCCACAGTCCAGAGAACAGCAAGCTGCACGACCAGTTTCCAGAGAGGACCCAACGAAATTCAACAAGAATAAGTCAGCTAGATAGAAGAGAGGATTTTCTGACCATGAGTTGCCGCTCCATTGCATCAGGCAGGGGTTTGTGTGATCTCCTTCCAAAGTGTGATATTTCCAGACATCCACACTTGGTACAGGCCATGCAGCAGGCTGAGATCCACAACTTGCTGCCGTGCTAGCTAATGAGGTGTGTGCAGTGGCATGGCATATAGACAGCCTCCATCACTCTCCATGCTCTTGTTGGCCACCCTCCCTCGGAGGCTTTTCAACATAAGTGTTTAAGCCAATTATTTGTTTGGTTGCTTCATTTCTGTGGGACTCAGAAGAAAGGTTTTCTGCTCTCTTCATTTTTTCACTAGTGCCAAGGACTTTTCAATGTAATTGGTATATGCAGTATCATGTTCCCAAGGCCAACATCAAGACTTTGGTCAAAGAAAAAAGCTTTTCCAGATCTTAGATTAACATGGCCTTGGTGACAAGGCGGACAACAGCAGGATGGACAGTTTAGAAATTCAGCAGTGCTACCAGGAAAACATATGGTTTATAAGCTATATAAATGCTCATACTTCATTTTCACCTGAAAAGCACAACATGTTGGTTTTTTTATCCCCACTAAAAATACTAAACATTTCTGAAGCATCAGAAAACTTGGCTTAATGTTGGGGGTGGGGGTTGGAAATAGGACTGGCTAGATCAGTTTTATACCAAAATAATTCCAGGTAGATTAAAATTTTTAATATTAAATTAATATAGGCAAATGCTTTTATAATCCTATTGTGGAGAAGACCTTCATAAGATCAAATGCAACACCTAAAGGGAAAGACTGACATATTTAAATACATAAAACTCTAAACATTTATATGGTTAGAAAAATCATACATAAAGTCAAAGACAAATAGCAAGTGAAGAAAACAGTTTTAAGATCTATGACAGAGAGTTCATATTCTTAATGTATAAAAAGCACTTATAACCAAAACTAAAAGGAAAATGGGAAATGGACATGATCAGTCACTTCCCAAGGCAAGAAATACAAATGACTGGCAAACAGATCTAAGAAAAGTGCAAATTCCTACTGGAGTACTACTCGGCCATATACAAAAAACTGGTGAACTAATACCTCTTGTATTAACCTGGATGAAACTGGAGTCCATTCTTCTAAGTGAAGTATCACAAGAAGGGAAAGCAAACATCACATGTACTCACCATTAAATTGGAACTAATCAATCAACACCTATGTGCACATATGACAATAACATTCATTGCAAATCAATCAGGTGGGAGGCGGGAGGAGGGGATGGGTAAATTCACACCCGACAGGTACAATGCACACTATCTAAGTGATGCGCACACTATCTAAGTGATGCGCAAATGGTATAAAAGAAATTTATGTAACCAAAATGGTTGTAGCCCCATAGTATTCTGAAATAAAAAAAAAAAAGGGAGAAGTGCAAATTCAGTAGCAAACAAGGGAATGCAAATTAAAACAACAAAATACCATTTTTTTGAATTTTTTTTTTTTACTTATCACATTGGTAAAAACTCAAGTGCATATCCAATGTCACTGAATTCATCAGTGATATGTATTAGAGGAAACACACACTCTCTTGTTAGCCTGATGACAGTAAAAAAAATAGTACAATTGGCAAGGGGTAGTGGGGATGGAAATTGACATAATACATTAAAATCTTTAAAATTGGGTATGCTCTTTAATTAAAGAATTTCATTTCTAGGACTTTATCCTAAGGAAATAATCAAATAGGAGTACATAAATGTACCTTTAATCATCCCAGGCTTGTTTATAACAGCAACAAATCAAGCCTAAGTGTTATTCAACAGTGGAACTTTTAAGTAAATTGTGAAACACACAAAATAAGTCACTTTGTAAAGATTAAAAATGAAGAAGTAGAACTATATTTATTGACATGGGAAAATGTCCACATTAAATTAAGTGAAAAATGCAAGTAAACAGGATTTGTATAGCTTGATTCATTTTTCCCTACACTTTTATGTATATGCATATATGTGTGTGCCTGTGTGTGTGTGTGTGTGTGTGTATATAGTGTGTGTGTATATAGGCCTATAAATACATAGACATAGAGTGTGGAATGACAGACGTGGTGACTTGGAAGGGTGGGAGGTTGGCGGAGTGAGGAATGAGACATCACATAATGGGTACAATGTACATTATTCGGGTGACGGCTACCCTAAAAGCCTAGACTTCACCACCACACAATGTATCCATATAACGACACTGCATTGTACCCTTAAAGTTATAGAAAAGAAAAAAAAAAGAAAACAATGCATAGGGAAAAGTCTAAGAGATAAACAATGAAATTTTCACAGCCATTTTCTCTTAGTAGAATTACAAAAAATTTCCGCTTTCTTCTTTATATTTTTCTGATTATCTCATTTTTTTACTTTAGGAATCAGAAAAATCATAAGGCAATGTATACTGAGGAAAATATAAACAACAAAGACGGGAGTTTAGGTAAAGAAATTCTAGATTTAGTAACTTCTGGGTTTTGCTACTAAATTCATTCAGCCCATTCACTTTTTTTTTTAAATATCTCTTAGAGTAGCTCAAGGTAGCTCAAAAACTTACTTTTTTTTTTTTTTTTTTTTTTTTACTTTCTTTTTCACTGGGCAGCAACTCTGTGCAGACATCCGACACACACGCTCTCATTCAATCCCGCTGACATCTGAGGCAGACGTCAGCACGCCCATTCTGGCTGTGAGAGAGCGCTCCGGGGCCTGCAAAGGAGCAGGCGCTGTGTCCTGGGGTAGTTGGTTGAAGCGTCACCCTTTGGCTCCTTTCCCTGGGAGGGAAACTTGATGTGAAGTTAATCACACAGACACCAAAGCCGGACCCCATGTGTTTAAATCCCAGGTTTATCACTATGACTGCATTGCCTAAAGGCAATTTTACCTCCAAATGTTTCCATTTCCGGATCTACAAAATAAAGATGATGAAAATAGTATCTACCTTAACAGCCTGCTGCCGGAGCTGAGTATATGTGAGGCACTTAGAGCAGTGCCCGGCACATTGGAAGTGCTCTGTGTTTGTCTTTGTGTTATTCTCCACGGGGCTCCCAGTTTCCTGCTCCCAATAGCAAGGATTGCATCAGGGATGTGCGATGGCCACACCCACCTATAAGCTTCGAATCACTACTAAGGCCCTACTGTAAGGGGAAGTGCTCAGGGGGAGTTGCTCTCTTGGTTCTACCTCTCCTCTTCCAGCTACTTGTTCTAAGCACTAAATGCAAATGTTCACATTCTACGTGTTCATTAAATAACACGCAAGTCACAAGGCTGTTGAGTTGGTGGCAGAACTCAAACCCACATTCACCTGGCTCCCCTAAACCTGCTCTTTACTTTGTACCCCTGATAATATATAAAGAGGTAAAAGTATATTTACATTAGCAGTCTTACCAGGTCAACAGAGATGAAAATGAACACGTGCAACAGTTTCTAGCACGCCTCTGGTTTTGTGCTCGGTTTTGCTCTTTGTGGTGCTTTCACTGTTTGTCTTGCAGGAAGCATATTTGTGGAATTACCAAACAAAGATCCTTGCCCTCTAAAATGATGATAAAGAAGTGGATCTGCAGAAAGGGGCCAAATTTTATTTTAAAAGCAAAAGCAGCCCCTCACACGCTGCCTGAAGTTCCATGAGGGCAGCAAACGTGTACGTCTTTTAACACCGTTGCCCGTTTATCCTCACCGGGGAACATCTTCCGGTACCCTTTAGAATCCTGTTTTGGAAAACTGACCCTAAATATTTTGCACATTGTGGCTTAGACTTCAAAAGAGATTTTGATTCATATTTCCTGTTTTAAAAATCTGGTACAACTTACTGATTGCTGGGGAAAAAATTCCAGTTTGCCTCAATCACACTGATGCCCGACAGTGTTTGTGAGCAAGTAATGATGTTTGTTATATCATACAGTGCCCACAGCTTCTGACACAAACACCAAGACATTTGGTTTGACAATCAGGAGTTTATTTATGGGGACAGAATAGTTAGCAAACCAGAAAAATCCAGACCATACACATGCCATCAACTACATATAATGAATGACATGGATGAATAATGTATGGCTATACAGGCTGGGTAGTGTCTTTCAACTGACCAATGTTCACGGCCAGTCTTTCAGAGGTCAACCAACTGAGAGCCACTATGTTGATTTTGCGCTTCTTTCCAATTGCTTGTTTAATTGATGTCAACTGTCTTCATTAGGTCAATTAACCCGACAAAATGATTGATTACTCTTATATTAACTCTTCTCTTAGACAAATATAAAATTATTTTTAAAAATACTTTAATCTGCTAAAAGATTCATGAGAACTATTAATATTATATAAATAAGCCATTAAGTAGACAATTGTGATTAGAGGAATATTGTACTAATTTGCTGATTGCTAATGGATAAAATCACGACAACCATCAGACATATTTAGAAATTATGCACCTAGTTTTGAAAAATGAAAAATAAATATGCTCATGTAGGTGATGGCCCATTTCTCTCTGAGCAGGAATGCACATTTGCAAAAGAGCAGGTGAAGCGCGTCTAGATGTGAAGTAGGGAACAGTAACTAACAAAACCTACATCCTAGGGCTGCTCTGTGGGGTCAGTGAGCTTATGTTTGTAATGTACTTAAAAGAGGGCCTGGCACACAGTAAATGCCATATAAGTACTGTTAGCAGTGTGGGCTTTAAGACAGAATTATTAACTTTCTTTTCAAAAGTCTTTTGAAAAACTTGTCAGAAGTTTTAGCTAAAGTTTATTTTTTGATATGAAGCATTTTTCTACTTTTTAAATGTAAAATCTGTGAATTAATCATCATGGATTAAAATTCACAACCTATTCGCAGTTATTTGTGGCTCTTTTTTTTTTTTTTTTTTTTCCCTGCAACTGTGTGGGTGATGGCCTGGAACCAAATCTTTGCCTAAACATGATCTTCTGTTCCCTCTTATTCTGGCCAATATGACCCGTCAAGACATGACAAATATGCATGTACAGCTACACTATGTTTCTAAATACGGACTCTGAGCAAACATGGCAAATATATGAAACCTTGAATACATAAAACATTTTAAATGAGTTTGGTTAATTACAATACAAACAGGCTCTCCACTCTACTAAATGAGTCATTGATTCTCCCAGATGGTCTGAATAAAGTTCAAGTGACATTAAGAGAAAACAAAGTATGTCCTTAAGATAGTCACTGAGCTGAGGTGGATGGGGCTACAGGGGAGGTGTAGTCAGCGTTTTTCATGCTGGGGGAGGACTGTCCCAGCCTGTCTGATAAGCCTGTCAGGTGTGGCCTTCCAGAAAAGTCTATTCCATGAGGGCCTAAAAAGTTTTATGGGATAGGACTTGTAAGAAACAGGCAGGGAGACAACCATGAGCTGGCAGAAAAGCCAAACATTGTGCTACAAAAATATATCTCCAAACCTTACTCTGTGTCTGAACTTTATGTGAGCCTATAAGTCTGTGGGTAAAGGGGGAAAGTCAAGGGAAAAAAGGGGAATACGCAAATGCTACTTCACCAAGCGCTGTGAGAGACTGAGACACAGGACACGCAGCTTCCATGCCTCCCTAACAAATTCAGCAGGAGGAAGTTGGGTCTCCTTTCCCACCCCTCCATAGAATATCATCCACTTGGGCAGCTTGAGGTGTCTGTAGCAGGAGGAGGAGGAGCTATTGGCAGAAGCAGGGGAGAAACCAGGTGGCAGCCTGTGATGTGCAGGGGCAGCACTTTTAGCAGGACCAGGTAGGAAGACCCAGAAACAGTGGCCATGTCCAGCAGATGGGTCCAGAAGAATGATCTGGATGCTGCCAGAAGCATTGCCAGTAGATGAAGATCCTGTTTCACCCAGTAGAGCAATAGCCAGGAGAGCGGTTCAGCAGCAAATTAGAGCAGGCAAAAGAAAGAATTAGTGAACTGGAAGGTAAGATAATCGAAATTATTGAGTCTAAGGAGCAGAAAGAAAAAAGAATGAAGCAAAGTGAACATACACATGTAATACACTGAGGACCCAATATAACCTACTCGTCCATTTAATTATGTGCTTACAAATAGTTTATGTACTAAATGTGTTTTCAAAAGTCAATAGAATTTTCAAAAATGAAATCACCAAAAGGGTTACTTTTTTACAGAACTGGTTGAATAATGAATGACATCCCACAAATATGTTTTTCTGATGCCCACTATGTGTTAGTTATTCTGTGCAGTGGGCATGCAAAGGTGAACATGACAGAGAGCAAATTCCAATGAGTGGGGCTAGGCTGGGGCCATAAGTGTGCAGCGTAGACAGTCTGTCAATGTGCTTGATCTAATGTTCTACTGCCACTGTCTTAAAATTCTTAATAATTTTTGAACAAGGGCTCTGCTTTTCCATTTTGCACTGGGGCCCCCCCAAGTTGTGTAGCCAAGCCCATGGGGCACACAAATAGATGATAAAGAGAGATGGTACAAAGAAAGACACAAACACTGAGAGCCCTGAGCCAGGGTGCCTGACCCAGCACGAGGGGCAGGGCTGGTGGGGCTGGGGGTGGGCCTTGAGCTCAGGGACTCTTTCCTAGAGCAAGTCACTGCTGAAGAGCAACCGGAATTAGCCAGACCTCTGTTAGATTCCCTTTATTTTGAAAATTCATACATTGAGAGTTTAGCTGTTTTTAAAGTAAAACACATATCTATGTACATGTGCATAATATTGTTGCAAAAGATTATCCCAAACTTGCAAACAAGTCAAAAGGATTTTCAGGCCTTTAGGATCATTCTAGAGGATTTCTTTACAATTCTACCTAACAGTTATCTGACTCTGCATTTCTAGAGCAGAGGCGAGCACACTTTTTCTGTAAAGGGCCAGATCTTAAACATTTTTGGCTCCGTGGGCCCTACAATCTATGTCACAACTATGCGACTCTGCCATAGGAGCACAAAAGCAGCCACAGACAACGGAAGAATATATGCCCCTGTGGTCCTGGATGCACAGAACAGGTGGGGGCCCGACCATGCTTGAGGGCAGGTGACTTGGACTCCCCATTTACTATTGAAAAAGACTCAGACTCGGTAAGGTTAGATGTTACCTTATTGATTGATAAATGACAAATGATTTCTAACTGGCAGAGACCATAACCCCAAAACTTGGAGCTTTATTGCCCTACAGGCTATTAACTAGTTTTGTATTAACTTTGCATGATTCCATCCCAGAAATCTTTCCCACTCACTACGTATGTATGTACGTATAGATATAGGTAGATATAGACGTAAATACAGACATCAGTTTCTCCTGCTTGCCTTTACACAGGCTTCGTCATCCTGCTGGTACCCTCATTAATTAATTAAATCTTTTACATATGCTTACTATATACTTGTATGAAAATTGTGTTTTTAACTTTTTAAATATTGGCCGGGCATGGTGGCTCACGCCTATAATCCTAGCACTCTGGGAGGCTGAGGCAGGAGGATTGCTTGAGATCAGGAGTTCCAGACCAGCCTGAGCAACAGTGAGATCCCATCTCTACTAAAAATAGAAAAGACATTGGCTGGACATGGTGGCATGTACCTATAGTCCCAGCTACTCGGGAGGCTGAGGCAGGAGGATCACTGGAGCTCAGGAGTTTGAGGTTGCTGTGAGCTAGGCTGATGCCACAGCACTCTAGTCAGAGCAACAGGGCAAGACTCCATCTCAAAAAAAAAAACTTATTAAATATCAACAATGTACCTTGTCAGCATATACAAAGAGAAGCATAGTAGACACAGAATGAATGAAAAGCTTTGACAGGTAATGCTGCAAATATGATTCTCCCTCAAGTAGATGCATTGCACCTCAATAGCCTGAATGAATCTGCCCCAATACAAAAATCTTACAACCTGCCTTGTTTTTACATGCAAACCATTATAGAAAAGAGATCTAGAGAGCAGCTGGTTTTTTTTTTTTTTTCTTTTTAAATTAGTGTTAAGTTAAAATACCAACCAGGAAGAGAATCTGAGTGTGAGGAAGAGTCAGGACACTGGGCTGTCCCTATTTCTGGCCTCCTCTCTGCAAGCCCCTGCACCTCCCTGGGCCCTAGCCTCACCTCCTCTAAGCCAGGAACCTTGTAGGCCACAGCCTCCCAGCCCTCGCTCGTGCTGAATTCCTCCTGACATAGGGGCAACAACACCCTTTCTTCTTACTTCCCCTAAGATGTAGTTAAAATTTTTCAAAGTAATGGTTTACTCTGAAGCCAAAGGGAAACAAAAGCATACAAGCAGATTACCCGCAGGCGATGATGCTATCAAAGTTCAACGCCTCCAGCCCACGCTCCTCCAACTTGGGTCCATAGACACGTGGGTTGCCTCTCCTCAGAGACAGGTACAGAGGCCCAGAAGCAGAAGAAGGTGGCAGTGGTGTGAACGGCCCCCCTGGGCCAGTCTGCTACCCGGCATGCATCGGGACTGTCCAGCAGAAGAAAAGAGCGAAGTGCAAAGATTTTAAAATGTGTATTTAGATAAGCTAAGGGTACAAACTACTTTGGACACTGGAGGCAGAGCCAAGGAATCTAAAGGTGTTGGGCAGGGGACAGGTTGCTGACAGCTTCTCTCACCCCTATGCATTCCCTCCACCCATTAGCCAGCAGCAATATACTCCTGCACATTTGGAGTCTATCAAAAAAGAGAAGTCGAATAATACGTGAAGTGGAAGGAAATAATCTAAACAATTTTGCAACGTATTCACTAGTTGCTTTCATTTTATATAGTCTCCATAGCTTTCTGACATGATTGATTTTAGCCAATAAGTAAACAAAAATAAAGGAGAAAAGAAAATGATTTTTAAAAAGGGACAGAGACACCTTCTGTTTACTGTCACCCCTAGTACTTCCTGTGCAGGTCACTTCCATCAGAAAGTCCTGACATTGCTGTTTACCTTGAAATCCCCTCCCCCAAAGTCATCTCACACACACAGAACGAGGCTGCTGTCTGTCAGTTCTTAGTTATTTGTTCCACATTTGTTACAAGCCAGCTCGCTTATCCATCTTAAAATGCTTCTTGTCTAGGTGTTTCTACAAACTTATCTGTGAGCATTCCTCCTAACTGACAGCACAGCAGTCAAGAATTTCCAATTAGTGACAAAAGATAATTGAAAGTGCAAAATTGCAGTATCCTAAAGGGAAAAAATCCATATACATCAACTCTGGTGGTTTGTTTAAATGCTATTTGTCTTTGAAATCATTTGTTTGGAAAAGCATATGATATATGGTATATTAGAAAGGTATTTTAAAATGTTTTTATATATTCATAAACATATATAATATATAAAAGTTATATATATGATATGTGCATATCATATACATGTAAAATTCATTCCACTACAACACATAGTTTGTTTTCTGTCAATCTGAATGATGTCTACTGCTCTGACCCACGAGCTAAGGTGACAGATCCTACTGCCACTCTTGGGCAATGGCAGCGTCCCCACATCGAGAGTTCTTTCAACCAATGGACATGCTCTCTTGCTATCCCAAGTTGTGTTGGTTCTATCATGCATGTTGTTTGCTTTCCCATGTCTCCCTTTCTTCCCTGTATTTGTATTCTGGTGAGGGATTTTTATCCACTCTGGCTGATAAAACTTGTGCAGGTCATTCAAGATGTGAAAAAGCAAATTTTGTGGCAACTCACGGAGTCTTCAAGAAAATGGTCAAGAAAACATTAGAAAACACGGTTCCAAGACCCACAAAGGTCTTACTAAGACTTCTCCTATTTAGTTAAAACCAAGGTTTAACGTTTGTCATAAGAGCAAAGCCGCAAAAGCTTGAAAGCTGATGTGTTTTCTTAAATCAGATACTCTCACTCTGGATCAAAATAGAAAAAAATTCTTCCCACTTTGGGGACTGCAAAGAAAGGTAGCTGTGCAACTGCCAACTGTAATTCTAAGACACTGTGCGTGTGAAATGCAGAATTTTCCCCTGATCAGCTCAATCTGATGACCAGATCCTCACAACCCAGGCACACTGTGCCCTCTGATTGCATCCACACCACCCGTGCAGCGTGTGCTGGGGAATGTGTTTTTGGCATAATGTGTGCACTGGACTCGCTCCCTGAGTTCATCAACAATTGTGCTCTCTTCATTTTTTCAGTTCAATTGAACTGGGATTTCGGAGCACAGTTTGCTTTTAGATATGTGCATACCCTAGCAAATCGCCAAACTTAAAGAATAAATGTTAGTACTCGGACATCTTCAGGAGCCGTTATTCTGCCCTCCACAGGCGGTGATCCCAAGGAAGCAAGAACAGGAGAGAGAACTGAGGCAGGGAAGGAAAAAAAGCCACTGTAAGAATGTATTATGAAGGTTATGATGGAAGAAATGGTATTGGTTCTGCCAAAACTTCCTGATCAGCTAAAGCTCCCAGAACAGCGCACGTGGGCCAAGTGCAGCTGGAGCCTGTATTCCGTGGCTTCCACCTCCTTTGAGGGCTGCCCCAGGAGCACTGGCCTCACTGCCAGGCTGTTTTCATGCCTGCTGAGTGTGTGCCCTGACATGGGAGAAGGCCGGCACGTGCCTGAGGTGGAACACTGTTGAGCTTGTCCAGAGCTGTCCAGTGCAACTGCAGATGAAATCGGAGTTGACCAAGGGGATGTGACGTGAGACACAAGCAGCTTCCGCTGAGCGGGGAGAGCCTGATGCCACTTGCCAAGAATCCACATGTTATGCAGCACACATATCCCTGGTAACTGCTTAGGATTTGAGGTTTCATTTTAAGTAAGAACTCTAGCTTATTTCTACTCTCCTACTGCAAAACTGTATGTGTCTTGCTCAACATTTAGGCGTATGGAGCTGTTACTTAACAGGGCCATCCTCTTGAATGTAGAGCAGGAAGGAAAACAGGAGTAACTCCATGACAGACTGGACCTCTTAGGAAAGGCCTAAGTTTTGGTTTCCCCAACGCAGGCCCTCCCCCTCCCCGGAATGCCGCTGGTAACAACTGAGGGCCCTGGCTTGGAAACTGGCCAATCAGGAGCCAAAGCTATCGGCCACTTTTGAGGGAACAAATGAACTAAAAGGGGGGTGGGGGGGTGTGCCCGATACATGTAACCTATCGATAAGTATAAAAGCTTTGTTTCCACCCCAGGGCGAGGTCCGGGCTCGTGGAGAGACCACTGCGCTGGTGCTCTGAGCCTTGGACCCTAGCCTAGGCTAGAAAATAAACTCCTTTGTCTGTTGCAGCCTTGGTGACTCTGCCTATCTGTTCCTGGGACTGAGGGAAACCGGTTCTTACATGAAGGCACAGTGCAAGGTGGTGGCTAGGGGTCAAAGTTGCTCCTAAGAGGATGGCTGTTACCAAGGTAATCATCAGGCAGCAAGCAGGTCAGAAAACAAGATTTTGAAAGGGATCCACAAAGAAGCCACAGAGGCAGGGCAGTGGCTTGAGCGCACTGGCAGATGGGAAGGAATTTGCTAAGTCGACCAGAAGGTCTAGGTTAGGTTATGCAGTGGTGGGAAGTACACTATACTTCATATGAAATCCTGGCTTATTGAAACTCTGCCAAGGTATTCAGCCTAAGAAAAGCCAAGATCTAAACCCAGGTTTTCTAATTCCAAATCTCATCTTCTTTCCCCTGCTCCGGAATGAGACCTTTCACATGTGGATGAGAATCAGGAGGAGAATGTCCAGGTTTTTCAAAATGAGTGGGCAGCGTCTGTCCCTCCGCTGTGTGCTGTTGACAGAGGAAGGGCACTGCGGGCCTCTGGCTGCTGCGAGGGACCTCCAGGGGGAAGAACACACCTGAGGGAGAGGTGACCAGGGATGGAACACGGGCCGGGGGAGCAGAGGAGCCGGAATCTTCTGGGGCTCACTGTTGGCAGGAGTCATGTCCTGGGCCCAGGCCCCCCCTCTGCTGCAGGGTTTCGATGAATGAGCTGAGATGACGCTGGGCTGTTCTTGCTCTATTCTTCAGAAGGAGTTTGCCACCCTATCTCCCCCTCCCCTAGGTTTTGAACCTCTCTAGGGAGGTTCTTTCACCTAGAGATTGTAATTTCCTTTTGTCCAAACTCCACCCAACAAGATCAAAGCTGTTTGTTTTCTGGGTGAGTCCAGAACAGAAGGTTCTAACCCTTTGCTCATAGTTTGGATATTTTGATGACATTTCCTACCAGCTAGTTTATCATAGAGGTTCAGTGGACTCTTTTACCCCGTATTGCCTGACACCTTCCCTTGACAAAACCTCAGGTGTTTTAAATGAGTCGTGCAGCCAGAGTCAAATCCAGCACCACGGTGACTTCTTTTGCTCAGCTGAGTCCTGCACCGCTGTGTCCCTGACTTCCTTCTTGTCATTCCCAGGGAGGCGTTAACTAATCTCTTGGAAACCTGTCAAAAGCGAATGGTTCCAGTCTCCAGAGGTGGGAAGGGCATTCCATTTCATACAAAATCTTGGTTTATTGAAACTGTGTAAAGGAATCTTCTTCAGTCTAACAAGAGCCATTGAGTACCATTGATTTCCTTTCAGCCATTGGCACTTGTTCAGTCTTACAGAAACAAATTAAAAGGAAATATCTTTCCCCCAGATTTTTGTTTTTTCTTAAGTGGAATGGAAAATAATCATTTTTGGATCCCTGTGGACCACTCTGTCTCAAGATTATTACATGGTTCACTGTAGTTGTTCGTCTCCCAGTCCAGACAGCAC
The DNA here is from genome assembly GCF_041146395.1 of Eulemur rufifrons. Taxonomy (NCBI): domain Eukaryota; kingdom Metazoa; phylum Chordata; class Mammalia; order Primates; family Lemuridae; genus Eulemur; species Eulemur rufifrons. The sequence continues at coordinate 209,909,212 of NC_090989.1, forward strand.
ATCCTCAGAGTCCTTCCCTGACCAATCAAACATAGCCAATCACGTTATGCCATTCTATTCTCTCCAAAACATTTGTCAGGATCTGAAATCAACCCTGTATGTTATTTACTATGGTGGTTGTTGGTGTTGTTTGTTGGACTCCATCCTCCATGGAACACAACTCCATAAGAATAGGGACCTGGACTCTTTTCACTGGGTTGGGGAGTCACCAGGGCTGGTCCCAGATCTCAAGTTCTCCTCTTCTCCAGGTGTGGCATTGCATGTCCCTCTCCAGCTGAAGTTTGGCACAGCGTATGATTTGTTTCAACCACATAAAATGTGAACCAAAGTACTCTCTGTTACCTCCAGGAGAAGGATTTGTGAACTAGTGTGCAATTTGACACATAAAGATGAAGTGGTTATAGAAGCAGGTTCATAATGGAGCCTCCAACAGCCTGGGTGAGTGGCTGACAACAGCCAGAGCCCTCACCTGGCCCTAGCTAGACTCTAGTGTGAATAAGAAATAGACCTTGTGGTAGGGTGTGGTGGTTCACAACTATAATCCCAGCGCTTTGGGAGGCCAAGGCAGCAGGATTGCTTTAGGCCAGGAGCTCAAGACCAGTCCAGGTAACAGAGTGAGACCCTGTCTCTGAAAAAGTTAAGAAAAATTAGCCAGGTATGGTGGTGTGTACCTATAGTCCCAGCTACTTGGGAGGCTGGGATAGGAGAATTGCTTGAGCCCAGGAGTTTGAGGTTACAGTGAGCTATGATCAGGCCACTGCACTCTAGCCTGTGTGACAGAGTGAGACCTTGTCTCAGAAAGGAAGTAAGGGAAAACGGAAAGGGAGAGAAGGAAGGAAGGAAGGAAGCTTTGTTGATGTAAGTCAAAGAGATTTAGGGGCTATTTGTTACCATGGTCTACCCTAGCTATCCTGATTGTATTAGTTTCCTATTGCTGCTGTAGCAAATTACCACCCACTTAATGACTTAAAACATCACAAATTTAGTGTCTTACAGTTCTGGAGGTCAGAAATACAAAATTAGACTTTGGGACTAAAATCAAGATATTGGCAGGGCTTTGTTTCTTCTGGAATCACTAAGGAAGAATCTTTTTCCTTGCAGTACCAGATGCTACAGGCCACCTGCATTCCTTAGCTCATGGGCCCTACCTCCATCTTTAAAGCACATCACTCCAGCCTCTGCTTCCATCACCACATCTTCTTCATTCTGACTCTGAGCTGCTTCCTCTTCTCTTACAAAAACTCTTATAATTACATCAGACCCACCTAGATAATCTGGGATTATCTCCCCAATCTCAAAATCCTTATTTTAATCACATCTACAAAGTCCCTTTGTTCACATAAGATAGCACACTCAACTGAGGATTAGGACCGTGGATATCTTTGTGGAAGGAGGGTGTCATCATTCTATCCACCACACTGACTACTACAATAGTGAATCCATTGTACCCACCACACCAAAGGCACTCATTAATATTTATTAATATTCATTAATACATGAATGAACATCCAAGAATAGAATGGAATAGCAAACCATAGCATAGCACCGAGTAGCAGAACATAGAATAGATGTAAATAGATTTTTTTTTTTAGTCAATAGCATTTGGAGTCTAGCTATAGCTTAAAAAATATGGGTCCTGAAATGCCTCTTTATTTAAAGTTCACCATTTCTTTATCTAAAAATGACATTGGGAGTTCTTCAAACTTAAAAAGAAAACGCTAGTTGTGCGGATCGAAGAGCATAACTTTTCTAGGTCAAGGTGTTTTATTTGTTTGGGGTGGAGTAGTTGGTATGTTGTTATTGCTATTGTTGTTGCTATTGTTGCTTGTGTTTTGTTGGTTTCGTCTCTTACTTTCTTCTTTATTCTGACAGTTTGAGAATTTCCCCAGCTAGATCAAGAGAGACACCAGGGCCCTCACACAGCCCTAATATCCAGTATGGTTTGGAGGAAAGGACAGAGGATTTTTCAGCTAGGCACTCCTAGGTTGGAATCCTAGCCCCATCATTATTAGATAACTGACCTTGTGCAATTTACTCAAACTTTCTGTGTCTCTGTTTCCTCAACTGTAAAGGGCAGGGGGTGTACACATGTCTCACACTGTCACTGAGACAGTTCCATGAGATGCCATATACTCTCTCCTAAGGCCTAACACCAGGCAGGCACTCTCAGTGTCAGCTTCCTGCGTTCCCCTTCTCCCTGCCTCCTCCCCCGCCTTCGCACCAGAGTTTGGTACACACTGTTGGAAACTGTCCCTTTCTCCACTATCAACGTCTGAGGAGTGAGGAAGTAAAGGCTGTTCCCTGGAGAAGTAACAGCTCTGGCCCTCTCTGAGATAATGTCCGGGAAGCCATTACTACACCATGCACTATAGTTACAGGCAAAGCATTCTGTACGCATCATTATCATTACCACAGCTAACATTTTTTGAGAGTTTGTGGCAAGAATTTTTCTAAAATACCCTATACCTGACTACTCACTTAATATTCACAACAACCCTATGAGGTATGTATTCTTCTTATTGTTTCTATTTTACAGATGAGAAACTAAGGCTCACAAGTCATCTCACTGGAGCCAGGGAGAGAGGTCATCTGTATTCAGAGCTCCCACTGCCAACAACCACGCTAGACCAACTGGACCAGGGAGGACACCTCCTTACTGAATCACAGGAAGATCAAAAGCTGGATGGAGTTTGTAGCTTGGGCCTGCTGTGTGTGGCTCCTCCACAGCCCTGCCAGCCAGCCAGGAACAAGGCAATGGGTGAGCGGCCCATGAATAACATGGGAGTTCATGTCAAGTTAAGGCGGAAAGTATTTAGCATTAATAAATGTCTTTTGCGTTTGTCCAGAGAACCAAATAAGGTGGCACATAAGCACATCTCCTGGGAATTAGAAAGACAAGTTAGGGGAGCCACAAAATGCTAGACTAGAGCTTCGATCTAGCCTTCTGAGGCTGGATTGTAGCTGTCTTGGGGTCAGAAAACAGCATCTTTGTTTTTTTTTTGAGACAGAGTCTCACTCTGCTGCCAGGGCTAGAGTGCCATGGCATCAGCCTAGCTCATAGCAACCTCAAACTCCTGGGCTGAAGCAATCCTTCTGCCTCAGCCTCCCGAGTGGCTGGAACTACAGGCATGTGCCACCATGCCCAGCTAATTGTTTCTATATATTTTTAGTTGTCCAGCTAATTTCTTTCTATTTTTTTAGTAGAGACGGGGTCTCGCTCTTGCTCAGGCTGGTCTCGAACTCCTGAGCTCAAAGGATCCACCTGCCTCGGCCTCCCAGAGTGGTAGGATTACAGGCGTGAGCCACCACGCCCAGCCAGAAAACAACATCTTTGAACTTGAGTTCTATTACATAATTTGTATTTTCCAAAATGATTTCTTCTTGCCTTGTGTTCATTGACAAAGTTTGTTTCGAAGATGTTGGCCTGTCGCAGCTGACCTAAAGAGCACAGAGAGAAAAGACTGGACATGGAAGGAAGGGCCATGACTCCTTGGAGGCTGAGTGTGGTGGTAGCAGTGGGAGTGGGGATCGGGGAGGTAAGCTAGGGATCAAATGCCAGCTGCCTGTATGCCTCCACCTTCTGGGAAGTACCTTTCTAAAGCCCTTCTCAACAGAAACTGTGGCCCAACTGGTGATGGCAGGAGATGGCCTATGTGAACAAAGAGTTGTCCTCTTATAACCTCTGGCAGCTAATGGACACTCTCCTCTAGATGGGTCTGGTCAATGACATTCTCCATGGGTACATGTGATTTCTGGCTAATACTAGTGCCAGTAACCTCTAAACTTTGTCAGTACCATAGTCATGGAAATAGCCACTGGCCAACTGCACTAGCCAAGTAACACCTAACACTGATGAGTTAACAACGACAGCTGGTTTCACTTAGGAAAGTTACAAAGTGCTTCCCCGGAAGAATGGGCAATGAGGTTGGAAATTTTTAAAGGCTACATAATTATTTCAGTGCCATCCATGTTGGAGTTGCTTCGCTGTGAATTACAAACCCTTCAAAGACTAAGAACAGTGCCAGGAGCCTAAGACTCATGCATGCACTCCAACACGCAGGCTGAGCAACAAGGACTTTCCAAAGCGCCTTTGATAACATCTCACTGGGATCACTCCTTGACTCCACTTTCTCCAGCAAATCATGACCTCAGGCTACACCACAGGATCTTACATGTATTTGCCAGGCATCATGCAACTGCTGTCTTGCTAATTGTTCCCAGTAGTTTTGGTGTGAACACTAACAGTAAATTAAAGATAAGCATACATTCTTTATTCCTGCCATTGAAAAGTAGAGTCCAAGTCTCCTCTTCTTGAAGCTGGGCTGACCTTGATGATTTGCTTAACCAACAGGATGTGGTGGAAATGATGTTCTGGAATTCCTGACACTAGATCATAAGAAGCTTTGCAACCTCCATCCAGATGACTTGGAATGTGCTCTAGAGAGCCCTGCACCATAGTGCAAAATGTCTGACCACCCTGATGCTGCGTTGTTGGAGTGACCTTGTGTAGCCATTCTGATAGACAGTCCCAGCTGAGCCCTGCCTTTTAGCCATGCCTGTCAGGTGCCTGACTTGTGAGTGAAGCTTTCTTGGAACCTGAAGACCAGCCCATCACTTGCCAAATACCACCAAGCAACCTCATTCAACGGCTCATGGTGGTGAAGATCACCCAGCTGCACCCTACCCTAATTCCTGACCCACAAACTCATGCAGGATAATAAAATGGTTTCTCTTGAAGCTATTGAATTTTGAGGTTTTTCATTGCATAGCAAAGAAATAACCAGAACAGCTATCTAATCAATAACAAACTCCTAGAAATTAGTGGTTTTACTTTCTTTTATTTTAATTACTCTTACTTCACACTTAGCTTCATCCTCTTATAATACCCTGCTGTACACCAAAGATAGATCTGATCAATGCTTCTGGAATAAGCATATTTTAGTCTATCCATTTCTGTTTTGTTAAACATCCAAGAAGAGCTCTCATTTTTACAGTGAGCAGATTCACTTCGGATATCCAAAAAAATCTGATTTAATTGGCTAATTTCTAACAAGTTTTAGAGATTATTGATGTATAAAGTTCATGGGCTAATGATGATAATTTCCATTATCGTCTTCACAATGACTTCTTACCAAAAAAAAGTGTGACTTATATATATGCTCCACTTCACTTACATTATGTAGGAGCAGTTGAAAGCCAAGTCTAATGCTGACCACAATACAAAAGAGTTAGAAAATAACAACCAAAGAATAGCAAATGTGGCTGAATTGGGGGATTTAATAAGATTTCCCTTGGGTCTAATATTTAGACCACTACTCAGCACATTGTAAATGCTTAATAAATGCTAGCTACTATTGAATTAAAGACATATATAATTTTTAAGCCCAGTTTTAACATAGCAGGAGAGAACTAATGCTACTCTGCTGAGTTCAAAAACTTGCAGTCAAAATGCTAAGAAACACGATGTTTTGCTAAACCTGTGCATCCTCATCAGAAAATAGGTAATATTTCTGCTAGACTTTTACAATACTATAAATTCCATGAGTAAGCTCCATAAGCTCCTTTGTAAGCTTAACTGGGAATTACTAATATTGACTCAGACTTTTATTTGCAAATGAGAAAACCAAGTTTCAAAGAAAAGTAAGCAATTTGCCCTGGACCACACAGTGAGCCCGAGAGCCTATGACTTCTAACTTCCCATCCAGGACCCTGTCCATTCAGGCTGCTTCTCTTGAACCAAATCGGAATGAATTGGCATTGTTTTTTAGGAAACAAAGAAGGAAAGAAAAAAAAGGTTCTCCTGAACTCCACTGTTTTGTCTTAGATGATAACAGAGCATTGAAATATGCTTTGTACTTGACCTCTACAATGTACAAGATCAAGAAATCAGGGTATAACTTTTAAGAGCTATAGGAACCTCCTATAGGATTTCTTTGAGTCGTGCCCATCCACAAAATACTTGAGGCCTGAGTCTCCTATGAATATCTTCTATTGCAGGAAATGTAATATATGGGGGAATAAAAGGAAAATATTAACTGACATTGTATACAGGTCACATCTTAGGCCCTAGATGTGGACACCACACCAACCTATTCTCATCTCCTAGCTACAGCCCTGTTTCCTAAAGCATTCAGATTTACAATCTTATTATTGTACAACCAAATGATATATGACCAAGTATGCGGTGAGGCTTTTCCCTCTAAATCATCCCTCAAACAAAAGGGATGATTTTTATTTGAGTCCTTACAAATTCTCTCACATTATAGAGATACTCCTTCACTTACCTTATTTTTGGCAAAGCCATATTTGCCTCAACAATTTCAATCCATGGTAGTTTAGCTGCTTAGAGAGGTTATCTCACAGAACTTATTTCTTTTAAGAAGGAGGAAGAAAGCATATTAGTATGTAAAGTAGACCATGCTGCAGTAACAAATTAATTCTGAAATCTCAGAGGCTTATCATATAAAAATCTACTTGTCACGCAGCCAGGTATGATGGCTCACACCTGTAATACAAGCACTTTGGGAGGTCAAGGTGGGAGGATGGCTTGAGGTCAGGAATTTGAGACCAGCCTGGGCAATATAGCAAGACTCTTTCTCCAAAAAAAAATTTTTTTTAATTAGCCAGGCATGGTGGAGTGCACCTGTAATCCCAGCTACTTTGGAGGCCGATGCGGGAGAATTTTTTGAGCCCAGGAGGTGGAGGTTACAGTGAGCTACGATCAGGCCACTGCACTCTAGCCTGAGCAAGATCGTGTCTAAAAAAAAAAAAAATTTACTTCTCATCACAAATGCCACTGTGGGCCTGAGTGACTCTCCAGGAAATTGTCCTTGAGGTGGTAACTTAGCTTTAATTTTGTGGCCCCACCTCCAACACAAGGCTTTGTTAGTTGCCAATAAGGGGGAGGGAGAGTTGGAATGTCATGCAGGGGGTGCTCACTGCCTCAGACTAAAAATGATCATGTGTTTCCAACTCACATTTAATTGGTCAGAACTGCTTGACCATGAGAGGTCAGTGAGTGTGGTCTTGGTCTTCTGTATGCTCAGGAAGGAGGCATAGGAAAAGAGGATCTAGCGAATGCAGGGCAATTTCTCTTCCTTCCAAGGCAAATGGTTAATGTAGATCTAGTGATTATATGACTTCACAATGGCAAGGGTTGAAAGTCATTATAAACATGTCTCTTAAAAATCACTTTACAAAGCAATACTGGAGGCTGGAACAATTGGATATCCATTTGGGAAAAAAAAAAAAAAGACTCTCAACCCTTACCCTAATACATACATAAAAATGAATTTGGGCCGGGCGCGGTGGCTCACGCCTGTAATCCTAGCACTCTGGGAGGCCGAGGTGGGCGGATCGCTTGAGCTCAGGAGTTCGAGACCAGCCTGAGCAAGAGCGAGACCCCATCTCTACTAAAAATAGAAAGAAATTATATGGACAGCTAAAAATATATAGAGAAAAAATTAGCCGGGCATGGTGGTACATGCCTGTAGTCCCAGCTACTCGGGAGGCTGAGACAGGAGGATCGCTTGAGTTCAGGAGTTTGAGGTTGCTGTGAGCTAGGCTGACGCCACGGCACTCACTCTAGCCTGGGCAACAGAGTGAGACTCTGTCTCAAAAAAAAAAAAAAAAAAAAAAAAAATGAATTTGATATGAGTCATAGATCTAAACTAAAAGCTAAAACTATGAAAGTCCTAGAAGAAAACATAGGAGAAAATCTTCAGATTGGAGGTAGACAAAGATGTCTTAGGAAAAAGCACAAATCATAAAAGAAAATATTGATAAATTGTACTTTATCAAAATTTAAAACTTCTGCTTTATGAAAGACATCTCAGAAAATAAAAGGCACATGATAGAATCAAAGAAATATGCAACATATCTACATTGTTCATACAGTGGCTTTCCATAGATTGTCACAAGAGCTTTATTCACAAGCCCGCAAGCTGGAAACAACCCAAATATCCACCAAAAGTAAATAGATAAACACATTTCATTTAATCACACCAAGGATATTATTAAGAAGAAAAAAGAAATGAAGTACTGATATATATACAGCATGATGAGATTTCAAAACTATTGTGCTCAGAGAATCCAGACACTAAGAAAACATATTATATGGTTCCATTTATATGATAGTCTAGAAAAGAGAAAGCTAATATGTAGTGGCAGAAACAAAACAGGTAGTTACCTGGGCCCAAAGATGGGTGGATCGGCCACAAAAGGGATCAAGGGAACTGTGGAAATAGTGAAAATTTCTATCTGTTGATCGTGTTGGTGGCTACAGGACTGTAGGCCTATGTCAAAGCCGACTAAATTGTACACTTAAAATATTTATATTTTATCTTTGTATAAATTAAATTGTACTTCAATAAAGTTCATCTTAGAAAATACTGTTAAGTGGCAATATTGCAGTGATCACAAATACACACCAGAAGGATGAATAGGAACAAGTTTTAAATTTGAAAATAGTGCTTTTGGTTTATGGTAAAATTACCTATGGAAGCACTATCGATGAATTCCAAAATAGGTCTTTCTCTAAACAACTTTTATAGAAATGAATATACTATATTGGGAAAAACTGAATCAGTTGACAAACAAATGACTGTGTTATGGGCCAAAGCACTAATGTGAAGACAGTGAATAAATAGGAAATGGAAAAAAAAAACATTACTCCTAAATTAATATATAATTCATAACATGTGATATGAAAGTTTTATCGAATCAGTCAGAATCTAATCGGAAAACAGAAACCACTTGAATATTTTAAAAGGAGGGTCTTTAATAGCCATAATTGTTTGCACAAGTAGTGGAAGACCAGGCCAAGCAGGGGACCATACAGCAAAAAGGAAATGAGAGTCCAGTAGGCAACTGCGCTGTTTGCCCTTTCCCTGTCATTGAATAGCATTGCCAGAGCCCACAAAGGGAGCCCGGCCCTCACCGATCTGGGGACAGCGCAATTCCTGGGGTGGCTGTGTTCCCGGCGCTCACCCACCGCTGCCCACTACAGAAAGAGGCAGCATCCAGAGACGAAGCTTGCAGGCCACACGGTGCTCCAGGGCCAGCGTAGACAAGCAGGTGTGAGCACCAGCAGCCCAGGCAGGATTCAGGTGAATGAGCCCCATGGTGACAGCTGTCCCCAGTCTGTGGCCTTCTCCTAGAGCACTCTAGCCTCCAAACTCTCCTGATTTTCAAAGTCTGGGTGAATTTGAACTCCAGAAACCAACTGTGCAAGAGTGCACACTGGCTGGCTGTTGTCAGATCTGGGGCCCACGTGTAATGGGTCAATACTAATTTTTAAAAGAGGGGATTTCACATAGAAATCCAGATTTCTGACTTCCCCAGCAAATTCAGAAGGTCTGGAAAGACACTGCCATAGGCTGCTGGAGCTGAGAAGCAGCTGCCCCTTTTAGGCAGGGAAGGTGTTCTGCACTTGCCTCTGTGCTCAGCACTCCCTGCTGTTACATCCGCCTGCTTCAGTCATTTATGACCCTAGCTCTCTCACCCGGCTCCTGTCTCACTCCTGATGTATAGCTTTGGGCATCCTCTGCCTTCTGAAATGTTTATCAAGACAGATCAGGAATGCATGCATTGCTCTGCTACTGGCAGAATACCTTGTAGCAAACATCTGTATGGTTGATACCAGCTTCTCAGACCTTCCATCTATCCCTTCCCACCAACTAATACCACTCATTCACTTCTCTCACTGTCCAAGTCTTTGGTACATAGTTCCAAAGTCCGGGAATTTTGAATGAGTCTGTGGACAGAAAATTCCCTTGCTTAGCACCAGGCATACAGTGGCACTAAGTGAAGGTTAGTTCTCCTCCCGTTTCCCGTCTGCAGAACTAACTATGCCTTCAGAGGGTAGCCCTCAGCTTGTCCTTCCCAAACCGGCCATGAGCAGGCCAGATACTAATAAGCTCTAAGGCCAAGCTCTTTAATGTAGCATTTCTGAGTAAAACCAAATTCAAATGACTGGAAAAGTTAAAGAGCTTTGGGCAACGTCCACTAGATCCCAAAGCTAAAATGGAAGGGCAGATGTTGTGTTGAAAAAGTTTGTCAGTATGAAGCAAAGACTATGACTTTCTAATCAGAGAGTAAATAGTTTTATGATCTCTTAGTTTCCCCCGCCAGGATTTGTGGTAAATATATTTTATTAGTTTCACTCTGTGACTCTGTGGCCTCATGTAGTTGCCAAAATCCTTGGAGCAAATGCAAGCTGAGAACAAGTAGTACATAAATCAGGAAATAGCACCAGGAAAAGCCAGGGCCTCAGGTTCACTTCTGGGGAGTTCTGCCTCTTGTCTCTTGCTTGAAGCTGCCTTGGAGCGGAGGCGCCCAGGGCTGGCCCAGTCACAAGCTTGCAATCAGCACTGTCCAGGCTTGGAGAGAGCACAGCTGGACACACATACCCCAGAGCGTCCAGACTCCACTGAGCTCTTTCCTAACCACCTTCATTCCAAAAGTTCTTAGCAAGCTGGTCTGCGTGCAGCCAAAAGGGTTTCTATCTTCATTGTATATGTGTAACTTAATGGTATTTCCAACTCTTGGGGCTCATTCTCAGCCTAAGTACACCAATAGCTTTATCTAATATTTTGTATGACTGGTAAATAATCTAGGTCTTTAAATATTAATCTACTTTATGAATGTACAATAACAATCTTGAAAGAAGTGACAAGATTCAGGATGGGGATCATCTGTATGGGGACAAACTTCTCTTTTGTAGACAAAGCTTTCTTTCTGATGATCTTTCCCCTCTCTCCACCCATCAAGCCACTCCTTTCCAAACTGTCTGTCGGGTTTCTTGACTGCCTCTGAATAAATTGTCCCTGTTAACAAGAAGAAGGACAAAAGAATGGAGCCATACTCTTTACTGTCAGAATAATCCTCACAGAATGAACATTTCCCCTTGGCATATGAGAAATAGCACAGTCAAAATTACATCACCACTGTGCCCAAAGATCTAGGACAAAGTGAACATTTTCTCTTTTTTTTTTTTTTTTTTTTTTTTGAGACAGAGTCTCACTTTGTTGCCCAGGCTAGAGTGAGTGCCGTGGCGTCAGCCTAGCTCACAGCAACCTCAAACTCCTGAGCTCAAGGGATCCTCCTGTCTCAGCCTCCCGAGTAGCTGGGACTACAGGCATGCACCACCATGTCCGGCTAATTTTTTCTCTATATATTTTTAGCTGTCCATATAATTTCTTTCTATTTTTAGTAGAGATGGAGTCTCGCTCTTGCTCAGGCTGGTCTCGAACTCCTGAGCTCAAACGATCCGCCCACCTCGGCCTCCCAGAGTGCTAGGATTACAGGCATGAGCCACCGCGCCCGGCCAAAGTGAACATTTTAATATTACAGGTTAAACACTCAGCACAGAAGCAAAAACAACCATAATACTGTTTCAATTTTGCTATTTATGCTAAGATAGTCCCTTATTTTATTTTTATTGTTCCAAATTGCCATTAAACAATGCACGTTGTTTGTCACTGATCCCCAGCCCCAGCTATAAGACAACAAGGTCTTGTCAGGCAACTTGGTAAAGGCAACTGGACCTGCCAGGAGACTGATTCTGCCCCTAACCAATTGTTTGGACCTAGCCAAATCACCTAACCATCGGGGTCAATTTTCTTATCTGCAAAATGAGATAACTAGACTACTTAAGCACTGAGGGCCATTCCCGCTCTAAATGTCTGAAGCTTTTTTCATCAGTGGTCCTTTGTGCTTTCAACAGTGTGCGTGAATCCCTCCTCTGTGGGTGCCGTGCCCGGGACGCAGCACGCAAGTGAGCAATTAATTGGATGTGCCCTAGGGATGATTAGCAGGGCGAGGTGAGGTAAAAATCCAACGTGTGTGATCCATATGGAAGTCTGATCGATGACAAGGGTGAATCCAGAGGGTCCTCAGTGGCCTATGACAATTAGACGTGACCAAGAAGAGAGTCAAGTGTTGACGGAAATCTCAAAACTACATACTGTCCTTCTGTCGGAAACCTGCAGAATATTACAGTTTTTAAATGTAATTTTAGTGGAAGGCACTCGAGGAGCTCAACATTACATACTTAATTACGTTTAGCTTCTTCTAGAATTGCTAACTGATTTAAGCCTGCTAACTTGAAACTGGCATCAGAAGTGGGAAAGTTAAGTTTTACTGGCCTAGAAATTCAAAGTGTGTTAACTATCGAGGGGCAGTGATGCTCAACCTTGACTGTACTTTAGAATCACCTGGGGAATTCTTTGAACATACTTAGGACTGAGCTCCACTCCTGAGAGATTCTAATTTAATAGGTCTTAGAAGGGGCACAGACATGACTCCTTTTTAAAAGCTCTCCGCGTGATTCTAATGTACAGTCAAAATCGACAACCACTGAACCAGGGAAAGAACAGCGTTTTGATCAAAATTCCAGGTAAGCCGTAATCCAGGGTTAAGCAGACTGTATTTGACACATATTGGAATAGAACCTCGAGTTCCAAAGCTCTGATTCTTATAAGACCCAACCTTTAAACACACCTAATGCAATAGATGGGAATCCAGCTGATTTCATGCAAAAGGTTGTTTTTCTGCCCAAACAATTCCCTGTGGGATTTCTTAAAGTAGCCAGCTGAAAGCTGTGCATTGAAATCACAATTCCATTTAGCATAAACATGTATAATACATGCAACTTCTCAGCACACTATTCAGTGAGGCTATCGGTGCTTTAAAAATAGCTACCAGATGCCTTTTGTTTGTGCAGAACAGTAAAAGAAAAGTAGCTTACTTTTGCCAATCAACCCCTATCTGCATTGAGGACAATTTCACCACCCTAAGGATGGATTAAATAGATTTAGTCTGTCTAACTGGCAAGCCTAGAAGGCCAATTGAGTAAGTAATTCAGCACCCCTAATACCAAGCCATAAAACCAGCTACAAGAAAATGTGGCTAACACTTGCTAACGACCAGATCAGATTCACGTATCACATGGACCATCACGGTACTGGGACCCCTTTAAGCAATTCCCTTAAAGCTTTTCTTTTTTTCTTTTCTTTTTTTTTTTTTTTTTTTGAGACAGAGTCTCACTTTGTTGCCCGGGCTAGAGTGCCGTGGCGTCAGCCTAGCTCACAGCAACCTCAAACTCCTGGACTCAAGCAATCCTTCTGCCTCAGCCTCCCGAGTAGCTGGGACTACAGGCATGCGCCACCCTGCCTGGATAATTTTTTTTATATATATTTTTAGTTGTCCAGCTAATTTCTTTCTATTTTTAGTAGAGACAGGGTCTCACTCTTGCTCAGGCTGTTCTCAAACTCTTGAGCTCAAACGATCCTCGCGCCTCAGACTCCCAGAGTGCTAGGATTACAGGCATGAGCCACCTCGCCCAGCGCTTAAACCTTTTCTAATTAAAAATTGTTGGGAAAAATCCTGCTTATTAGGAATGCAAAATCTCAGGCCCCACACCCAACCTACTGAATTATGTGAGACGAAATAACATTGTCAGTGGGATGAAAAAGAAATGGGCCGCGAGCAGTGGCTCATATCTGTAATCCTAACACTCTGGGAGGCCAAGGCAGGAGGATCACTTGAGGTCAAGGGTTTGAGACCAGCCTGAGCAAGAGCAAGACTCTATCTCTACTAAAAATAGAAAAAATTAGCTGGGTGTGGTGTTGCACACCTGTAGTCCCAGCTCCTCGGGAGGCTGAGGCAGGAGGATCGCTTGAGCCCAGGAGTTTGAGATTGCTGTGAGCTAGGCTGACGCCACGGCACTCTAGCCCAGGCAACAGAGTGAGACCCCTGTCAAAAAAAGGAAGAACGAAAGAAAGAAAGAGACAGAGAGAAAGAAAGAGAGAGAGAGAGAGAGAAAGGAAGGAAGGAAGGGAGGGAGGGAGGGGAAAGAAAGAAAAAAATGGACACAAGACAATTAAGGAGGTAGAATTCACAAGATTTGGTCTTGACAGGATGTGGGAAAAGGTGAAGTGAAAGATGACCCTCAGGTTCGGGGTAACATTCACCAAGACTAGGGACATGGGAGGAAGAACAGACCTTCTCATAAGTTCTTCTTCTGCCTCATCCTACTTTTTCCATCCCTTAAATTCATTGTTCCCTGGGATTCTGTAGGGAACACCTGTTTCTCCTCTTTTGACTGCTGATTTCCAAAGCTTCATCTACTCTCTCCCTGCACATACACGTCACCAGCCTGCTCAAGGTCCCGAAGGCACGTCATGCTCAGCTTATCACCTTTCTCTCAAAACTTGCTCCACCTCACTCAATCTTCCACTTAATAGAATAGAATCTGTTACCTATCCGTTCACTAAAGGGACAGACTTGGAGGTCACAGAGAGTTTATTCTCTTGCCTCAGCCCCACGTGGAATCAGCCACCAAGTCCTGGTTTTCCACTTCACCGAATGTCCAATATCCAACCCTCTCTGAGCCCACGTGAGTCTGTTATTGCTCATGGGAGTTGGTGCAATTTTCTCCTTATGTTTTACTGTCTCCACTCTTGTTGATGTCCCTACTGCCCTGCACCCTCCTCTATACTATACCTACGGAGATAGTTCTAAAGCACAATTCTGGTCATGCCATTCCCCTGCTTGGAGAGCATTTGAGGCCTTCCAAGGCCCAGCCCTTTCCAACCTTGTCTCCTGACACTTGCCCGGCACACTCTGCATTCTTGTCACCTGCCACCTTTGCCACTTTCAATAAAAATATGGACCAAATAGTAAACTCAGGTACTCTGTATTGCTTTTAGTTCGTTGAACCCTTGGGGAATAAATTCGTCTACAAGGTCAAAGCTTCTTTTGAGTCCTTAAGGTATTCACCATTGAAGAGATGAAATTCTTCATCAGCAGGGGTTTCTTGGGTGCCTTTTTGTGGACAGTGTTCCTTAGATGCTCTGGGCAGTGCACAGAATAAGAAAAGATTTTATTATTTTTTTTTGAAGGCCCATGAAACACCTTTAACTTCTTGTTCTCTAAACTACTACCACTTTTTCTGGTAGCCCAGAAGGAGAAAGAACCTTGAAATTCTATATGAGAAGCAACATTTATCCTCGTGGTGTTAAGTGGTTCCCATTAAAGGCTAGAAATAGCTATGACTATTGAACACCTGCTAGCTTGTTTATTCCTCACCTTGATCCCAGGAGTTTGGTTTTACTATCCCATTTTACAGATAAGGGATGAGGGTTGCATCCCTTTGATGCCTTTACACCATTTAAAGGCAATTGTAGACTCTGAGAGGCCAATAAGCATTGTGTATCTAGTTCACTACTCCTGGAACATAGTGCTCAAATAAAGGTGTATTGGATGAGCAGATGAATGAATGAAGCAAACAGCCACTGAGTGCAGAGCTGGTGTCTAACCCCAGGGTGATCTGACACAGAGTGGCTGCTCTGTGCTCATCATGGGAACTGGGCACAGGGGAACAATCAGGTCAGGAGAGGCCAACCAAGCTCCTCTTTGTCTGATCTCTCTGTGCTCTCTGTCATTTGAAAAGAAAAGGGAAAAAAAAATCCAACCAAGCTCATAACAGTGCTAGGAAGAATATATAAGAAATGTTTTATGAAACTTTATAAATATATAGCATTATAAAATAACAATGGTTCCCAATTAATCAACACGTCAAGGCCACTGTTTGTTTCTTTACAGCTGTGGAATATACATGGCTTCTTACCATCAGGGCAACATATGAGTGAAATGCCCTTGCTTCATTTTGTATGACGCTTACTATTTCAGGTCACCGTTGCCATTTGTGTGGAATAGGAATAGGGTGATTCTGTAGCCCCCAGAGGGGTTGTTACCAGGTCACACAGATTCACACACGTCTGATAGATTTACACCTAACACCCCTGGTGGGAAAAATTACATTCACTAAAGGAGGTGAATTAGGTCCAGGCTTAGACATTACCTATTAAACAAAATCTATTACACTGTCAAGGACACTAAATTGTTTAATTCAACATTTTAAGTGTGAGAAGTTAATGTTGGTGGAAGAGTTAGGCACCTTATTCATTTATCACCCTAAAGATAAAGACATGAAAATGTCTAAACCATTAGCCACCTAATGGCTTCAGATGTTTTATCCCAATAACCATAAATTGGCTAAATTATGAAACCACAATTAAGAATAATTATCCATGCAGTAATCAGGTAGCTGAAGATACCCCAAGAATTAGACAGCTTGCCTCGGTAATATATCAGCTGCCAATGTGAGTCAGTCTGAACGGTGATAGACTCACCAGTTTATATCCCTCTAATAACATTTCATAAACCATCAAGGAATAGTTGGCAGCAACGAGCAAAGGAAAATTGTGAGATCCTAATTCAAAACCTATGTCCATCTAAAACTGAAAATACAAAATACTCCAGAAATTATTTTTTCTTGTTGAACATGGATGACATTAAACTGTTCATTTATTTTCTAAGTCATCCATGTACAAAACTATTCTGTAAGCCTTTGATTTTAAAAAGATTTTGTATCTGTAGATTTCAGTAAATAAGCCAGTATTTTCAAGTTAACAAAAGCTAGCTGACTCTAAGATCACATGGTAGTCCTGTTTTTAACTTTTTGAGGAAACTTTATACGGTTTTCCATAATGGCAGTACCAACTCAGCTATCTCACTTTGGGTACATATCCAAAGGAAATGAAATCAGTATCTCAAAGAGATGGCTCCACAATGGAATTATCTAGAGAATTTAAAACATACAAGTGACTGAGACTAATCCCAAAGATTCTGATTTAATGGGTCAGGGATGCAGCCTAAGTATCAAGATTTTCAAAGCTCCTCCAATAATTCCAGTGTGTAACTGACACTAGACCAATGTTTCCCAACCTTTTTTTTCCCATTATTTCCCCCGTAAGAAGACTTTTTAGACATTTTCCCTAAATGCCCCCATACAACTTTAATAGCATAGATATATTATGTATCTGTGTATTGTACACATACTTATGATTTATATATAAAAGAGCATCCACAAGTCAGGCTCCAACACAAAGCCCTTCCAGCAGAGGCATTAAGTCTCAGATACAAGGAGCCAGCCACAGAAGGCCACCATATCAACACACTGGCGACACTTGCCTCCTAAGCCAGGACCAGCTGCAAGGCCTGAAATCCCTCTGCTCTTTCCACCACCTCATTGGCTGTGGCCACAAAGGACACTGTATATCCTGCCTGAGCAAGTAAGCTCTGGTGTTTGCCAATATATCCTTACTTGTGTTCACAGCCAAGGGCAACATCTGCCCGGAGTCGAACGAGCTCTCCATCACCACATAAAGCAAAGTGACTGCAGGAGACTTTTTTTTTATTTCAGAATATTATGGGGGCACAAACATTTTGGTTACATAAAATGCCTTTGCCTCATGCTAATCCCTAACACTCACTCGGTTACAACATAACGTGTGTAAATTGTGCAGGTGTGGATCACAGCCATCAGAGGCAAACAGCAACTCATTCTAAAGGCAAAGAAAGTTGGATTCTAATCCAGGTGCAAAGTCTTGATTATGGGGAAGGTGGATGAAAATTTGGTAAGAAAAGGGGGAAGAGATGAGTAGAAAGAAAGGGGAGGAGAAAGAAACTATTATCATTGCACATCTACTTTGTGCCAGGCGGTATGTAAACATTATTTTATCTAACCTGGACTCCATGAGCCTAGGAGGTGGGTATTGTTCTCTTCATTGTACACACAAGAGCCCTGAGATACTGAAACTGCCTAAGGTCCCCTTCTAGAATGTGGGGCAGTGGGGGGAGCTAGCATTTAAACCCTTGTCTGTCTGGCTCCAGATCCACGCATGCTGCCTTCGTATCCTCATGACAAAAACACAAAATGAAGCACCATAACCGTGAAGGAGGGCATTACAGATTTTACACCAGGAAGATCAGGGTGACCTTGCCGGGGCAGCAGGAACTCCAGGTCCTGCAGCAGCCGCAGAATAGAGATCAAGGCTGAAATGGATGTGCAAAGTCAGCACGAGGCCATCTGTAGTCAGGACGTCCACAGAGCGTGGATCCAAGCAACTGAATCCAGGAAAGCACTAGAAGTCATGAGGAAGAACTGAGAAGTGAGGAGTCAGGGCTGGTCCACATCTCACCTTAAACAGCAGGAACAATGGGAGCCCTGAGTTTCCTGAGGACACAAAGACACTAGAAACCATGGGGAAGACAGGAGGAGCAGTGATGGTGGGGAGAACGGCCCCAGAAGAAAAATAATTTACTTGCCTTGAGGAGATAGGGCCCCTGGGCCACGGTCCCCTGCTCTACTGGGGCCCTTGTGACCTCCAGGTAGGCAGTAGGAGAAAGAGAACAGAGAGTTGAACGAACCACAGGGATTCTAAAGATGAGATTCTCTGCTCAGAGGAAGAGGAAGATAGATCTTCTCCATTCCCCACCCCAGACCTAATGCCTGACCTCACCAGAGAAGCCCCTTTCCCTCTCTGGGGCAAAACTAACCCAGCCCCAAATACTCTGGGACGGAGGGAGGGAGGTGTGAGAACCTGGGAGTTCTCGTGTGCACACAGGGACACAGAACCCACAATAAAGTTCATCATTAACACCCGCCTTTATCCAGGAGAGGAGCTGTTTCTTCCTCTTTGTCCAAACCATGTAGCCTGAAACCCACCCAAGGCCACCACAGATCACGGGGGTGAATTACAGGGCTGCCCACACATCTCTCCGAGGGGGAGCTGAGGAAACCCTAGAAGTTAACCCTTTGTCTTAGCACCAACTGTGCTACGAACGACAGCCTCACCCCTCCCTCCCTGCAAGTCCAAAGCCAGGGAGACCACTTCCCGTGGAAGCCCACTACCTTGGGTTACTTTTCAAAATGACATATTTGTGGAAAAAGGAAAAACTCCTGAATAATACACTGAAAGCCAAAGGCCCCTGAATCTTTTCCACCCATGACCACCTGGAGCTGGAGATCACGTAGGATGTAGGAGCTACTTCAGGCAAGACAGAGACCCTGGCACCAACACCTCTCTTCACGGTGCCGGAAAGTTCACAATGCTCTTCAGGGCCTACAGGAGACCCTGGCTGTAGGAGGAAGCATAAGAGACCCACTATGCAAACGTCTCCTCCAAGGAATTTGTCTGATTATTGCCAAAGTATTTTTAAATTGCTGGATGAACAAAGGGCAGATTTATCTCCAATCTACCCCCACGCCCCACAATCAGGTATCTGGCACATTGAAGGTTCAGATTAAACTAGTCTGCAGGGCAGAAAAAGGGAACTATCCCTGAATAAGGGATGAGGAATTCCTGCCCTCTTCCTCACTTCGCTATTAATACATCGGTCTCATTCCCAAATTTATTTAGCTGCTCGAAGTAACCGGTTGACTTCCACTGAACATGTTTATCGAAACACTGAGTGAGAATTGGCAGTGCCGGGTAACGCTGGCCCCGGCAGAAGAATCCCCACATGGTGTTTTGACAAGAGCAGTTCAAAGGGCTCCTCCAAACTGGCACCAGCGAGGTTTGCATTCCCGGGAGGAGAGAAACAGAAATAGTGTGATTGTTTGCTGAGTATTTACCCAAGCACAATTACACTCGATAGGCAAGATTAATTTCAAGAGACAAACTTTACTTTGAATTTCTCACTAAAGCTGACAAGAACATATCTGCTCATTTTGACTGGAAACAATCTGCCAGCAGAAATCCGTCTCTGCACGGCATAAGGAGTGTGGTGCAGTAGAACCGAATCGGGGGCAATTGCTCGGTGGGAGCCTTATACTCTAGCAGCAAAGCTCAAGGTCAACAACGCTCCCCCGGCAGGTCGAGATAGTAGCAGATACCTAGAGACCTTACTCCAAAATAAATAGAGAGAAAGGGAAGGAGGAAGAGATGAAGGGAAAGAAAAAGGAAAAGAGAGCAAAAGAAAGGAAAGGAGGGTGAGAGGGAGGGAAATAAAGAAATAAGAAAGTAAGAAAGAAGTCCAACACTTCCTTACTAGTCTGAACTAGTAGACCTTGCCCAGATTCACGGCTCTCAAACCCACTGAGTAATTGTGCACATTCCTGGATAGTTACCAGATAGTCTCCTCTCTCCCATCCCCCCGGAAAAGCTCATTAAACTAAAAGTGCAGGATGGTGTGGAGAGAGAGTTACCATATTTTGTAAAAGAGTTGGGCATAAATATATGTAGTATTTGCTTATATTTTCATGATTGCCCATGTAACCAAACTGGAAGTATACACAAGTGACTGCAACAGGTTAGCCCGGGGTGGGGGTACAGGGTGACTTGGGGGGAAGAGAGATGCTTCCTTAGGTGTCTTTTACACATTTTGATATTTGAACCATGTGAACACGTTGCCTGTCTAAAAAATTAAATAAATGAATAGACACATAAAAAACAAATAATTGAAATGGCAGCCAGCAGAAGCCCAGTCACGCTTACATCAGGCTGGGAAAGGAGGGAGGGGGGACCCCACTCGCATTCCCTCTGTCCCTGTGCCCCAATCCTCCCCTCTGCCCTTCCTCTCCCAGTCAAGCCTGGGTTTTGATTCTGTAAGCCCCTGGGACATCCCAGAGCTCAGCAGAAGTTGAGAATATGACAGCTGTCTGGTCCTTGGAGCAGTGGTATGAGAGTCCCATACCTGAAACCTACAAGCAAAGCAAGTCTATGCTTTTCCATCTAGACTAGGAATAGAAGCACTTGGCAGGGAGACGGCGGGAGGATCTGCGAAGGTGGCAGTCGGAGCATCTGCTCTGTGGTCAGACTGCTGGGGTTCGCAGCTTAGAGGTGCTGCTTCTCTCCTCCTTGAGCCTCAGTTTCCTCCTCTGAGAAACTGGCACAGTGAAGACCCAAAGTTGGGGTGCAAAGACAGCCCCGGCACGGGGGCTGGGTGAGAGAAGGAGCTCATGGTGTCAGCAGCCGTTATTCTGCTTAACCACAGCCTGTGCCTCCTGCCTCAAGCACTTTTTAGTTCTGAGCAGCAAGAAAGTATGGAAGCAAAAAAAGACTAGCCATAAGCCTAAGATCTCGGCAAGCTCTATAAGTGATCGTTGGACAACTGGAGGTGATAAATTTCTGCTCTTCAGAGGTAGCACAACGAAGAGGG
Source organism: Eulemur rufifrons (assembly GCF_041146395.1). Classification (NCBI taxonomy): domain Eukaryota; kingdom Metazoa; phylum Chordata; class Mammalia; order Primates; family Lemuridae; genus Eulemur; species Eulemur rufifrons. Next base: position 209,930,221 of record NC_090989.1, read on the forward strand.
AAAAATCTGGCTTTGGAAACAGAAATCCCAGCTCCTTTAACTTCCTGATTGTGTGACTTCAGACAAATGGTTCAACCTCTCCTCTCCCCTGTTTCCTCATCTCCAAACTAGGACAACACCAGGATCTACCTCCCAAGATGGCTTTGAGGATCCCAGGGGACAGCAGCATGTTGTGATAGAACACCTAGCACAGTGTTGGCACCCTTTTTGAGAGAACTGCTCGTTAAAGTGGGAACCTATAGGTGATGGTGACAGACCAAGATCCAAAGGAAAAAGTAACTTAGTGTTGCTATTATTCATTTTATGTTTAGTTCTTTGCTGTCACATGGAAGCAATGATTGTGGCTCTTCCTTATTTTTTGTTTGTTTTAAGCATAATATTTGCAAAAATGCTGGAAAGAATGCCACAGGGCCAGTGTTGAAATCATCTCACTTCCTTTGCCATGGTGAAAATAGGGTTAACCGTCAGCATTATTATCCTAAATCCTCAGGGACCTTGAGAAACCCCTTACAGGGGACCTAGTATATTTGACACTTGAAGGAGATCATTTTTTAACACACTATTTTCTATAGGACAAAAAATTATTTTCAGTTATAATCATGTTCTTTGAGTAATGATCATTTTTGATGTGTTTGTTCTTTATTTTAAAGCAATTAACAATTTAAAGAAAAGAAATTTCTGTTTTAAGTATATTATTCAAAACTTTTTAAACTAGTTCACTTATGAACTAATATTCACACTTACCAAACAAAAATTGTTTTTGTTTTGGGGGTTTTTTTTTGTTTTTTTTTTTTTTGAGACAAAGTCTTGTTCTGTTGCCCGGGCTACAGTGCAGTGGCATCATCATGGCTCACTGTAGCCTTGAACTCCTGGGCTCGAGTGATCCTCTTGCCTCAGCCTCCCAAGTAGCACCACCACACCTGGCTAATTTTTTTATTTTTCGTAGAGATGGTGTCTCCCTATGTTTCTCAGCTGGTCTTGAACTCCTGGCCTCCAGCAATCCTCACACCTTGGCCTCCCACAGTGCTAGGATCACAGGCATGAGCTACCGCTCCCAGGCAAACAAAAATGTTACACTTTGGATTTACTGTTTCAAATTTGAAAGACGAAAACTCTAAGTGGTCACATAGCATGACAGAATTAAAATAACTCAGATTCTGAGTTTTTGTCTTGATAGTCATTGGAATATCATTGTTTACTTCAAACCTACTATTCAAACACGGAGATTTGCAGCCTCAGGGTTTGGAGATGCATAGTGTGCTCTGAGCAAGCTGGAGCAATTGCAGAGAGTTTCCCATTCACTTGCAAAACAAAAGCACGGCTGAGTCCGCCTACATCGGAGTTCTCCAAATTAACTTCGATGTAGCATACAATCTGTATTAAAGAATAAGAAATAGCCTGTAATCCTAGCACTCTGGGAGACTGAGGTGGGAGAATTGCTTGAGCTCAGGAGTTTGAGACCAGCCTGAGCAAGAGTGAGATCCCGTCTCTACTAAAAATAGAAAGAAATTAACCAACCAACTAAAAATATAAAAAATTAGCCGGGCATGGTGGCTCATGCCTGTAGTCCCAGCTACTCGGGAGGCTGAGGCAGGAGGATTGCTTAAGCCCAAGAGTTTGAGGTTGCTGTGAGCTAGGCTGATGCCACGGCACTCTAGCCCAGGCAAGAGAGTGAGACTCTGTCTCAAAAAAAAAAAAAAAAAAAAGAAGGAAAGAAATAAAAATGTCCTAATCTGAAGCTGAGGTATATATTATTTTTAAGTCTCAACAGTAATTCTAATAATTATTAGGATATAGACCCATAAAAAGACGTTTTTAGGTACAATTATTTATTACTGACATTGTTTAGATTTTTCCACACATGGTGATAATAAAAAGCAAACTGACTTTTCATTGGTTTTATTGTTTTTAAATTCTCTGCAAACATTGCCTCCACCCCCAGGAGACCACCCTCACCCATGTATGGGCACGTGGGCCTCTTGCCCACCCATCGATCCAGCTGCTATGGTTCCCAGAGCCCAACCTTAGCACAATTAAAATAGAGATTCATGTTCATCAAAAAAGCACCCATTGGTGAAGCTATTACTATAGTTCTCTTTTGGTATTTTAGGCCATTTTGCCTTGGGATTGATTTATAGATGGTCTAAGACATTTTTATTGAAATATGGAGCAAACAAGAAGGTGTGACCAGGTAAAAGCTGGCTGGTTGGCTGTGAGCAGAGCGCCTTACTCAGGATGGCATTAGGCTAATGAGTTTATCACAGCTCAAGTTTGTTTCACAGCCTTGCAAGTTTAGCAACTGGGTTTTTCTATTACTCCCAGAGGAAGCCAGATGCTCTGGGATAAAAACAAATGAATAAAATAAAATGATCAGTGTATTCATTTATAGTGGCAAACATTGTAATGCCATAACTAGAAGTCTAACTCCCCTCTTTGGTTCTTCCATTGTGGTGGACCTTTGTCACCCTCTCTATATTTGGGGACTTTGCCCTTCATGAGTGGCATCTCCCACAGTAGAATTAGAGAGTGTGCTTCCCAGATTCCCTTGAAGCCAAGGTGAAGGAATGTGACCTAGGGTTTTCCAATCAGATACACCTGCATGAAATTTTGACTTAGCACTGTGCAGAATCTGGGTTTTTTTAAGAGGATGGCAGTAAAGGTACTTTTAAGACAGCAGTAGCCAACAATTGGGTATCTACTTTCCAGCATCAATAGTGGATTCTGCTAGTATGTCTATGACCAGGGGTGGAGTCAGTGGGATTGTCCCTGGAACCATCCCATCATGAGGACTGCTCCAGGCTGTAGAGCACCCAAGCATAACCTTCTGGCCCTCCTGGAGAGTTTGCAAGGTATCCAAGATCCCGTAATAAACGTAATTTCTGCTTAATTTAGCTAGAATGGGTTTCATTATCTCCAGTATTGCAGGAAGCCAGATTAGTAATTAGAAGGTTGTATGTACAGCATACAATGTAGGTAGATTGTGCTGAGGGATATTTTGTGTGAGCCAAGATAAGAACTGTTTATAAGAGAACATTTCCTATGATTTCACTGTGTCCCGCCAAGTAGGTTCCTAGCCCGGGCAGTGATGTTCACACATTGACAGAGTTTATGTCTCTTAAGCCCACTTTTTATGCTATGATAAATATGTTCTTTATTGCACTATTAGTATCACTGATTAAATGACAAGTAAAGGAGTTGTTCCCATGGGCTGATGCCTCCCAGTTAATTTTATTTAAGTAGCCTACTTTATTTCTACTTAATTCAGCAACCTTATATCTAGATTCCCATGGGCCAACTCCTCCCATTTAATTTTATTTAATTAGTCTAATTTATTTATATTTAATTAATCCACCTTATTTCTAAGTTATTTGTGGGCATCTCACTGCTACCCATATATGACACCTACAGTTGACAAAAGTTTCTGGAGTCTTGTTTTTTAAGATTTTTGAAGATAAGGTGTTGTAGTGTGAACTGAGAACCACCTCAAAGCAGTCAGGTTTCCCCATGTTCACTGTCTACCAAATTTCACTAAAAATTGTTCAATATTATAGGAAATTAATCTATTTGAACACCTTAAAGACTGCCATTTTCTTTCAAAATAGTAAACTAAATCAAAAATCAATGTACGGCTCCACTACCTTGGGTAAAAGTTACTCATCAGCTTCCAAAGCTGTCGTGACATGTGCAGTCCTTGAACACCGGTTGAGAGCTTCTGCTGGAAAACAGAGCTCACAACTGGTCCATCAGCTGCTACAGCTCTGGAGTGATTTTCAGGCAGCCCTGACCAAGGCAGAGGGATGAACAAGTGACCCCTTGAACTCCTCAGATTCCAAAAATGCTAGAATTTTCCATGATCAGACTCATATGGAACCTCTAGGAGCCTGGATGTATTTAAATTATTTTGCTTGAGTGGGAGTGGGATGAGAGATAAAAACTTACCTATGAGTACAACGAACACTGTTCTGGTGACCACGCATACTAAAAGCCCCGACTTAGCATTATACAATGTAGCCAAGTAACGAAAACATTCGTACTCCCTTAATATTTTGAAATTTAAAAAAATTATTTTGCTATCTTATAAAAGGTTATTACCAGGCAAGGGAACATTTGGCAGTGCAGAATGCTAATTTTCTAATACCGCTTTCTGCCAGTATAGTTTTGTTTGTGGTATTGTTTGTCTTTGTTCTGTTTGAGCTTCACAGGGTGAACAAAAGTTTACCTAGAAACATGCTTTTAACAAGTTCACTGCATTCAGAAGATTTGTCAGCTGTCAAAAGTTATTCCTGGGCTTGAAAACATCTTGCTATATCTTTCACAAGAAAATGTTCGTAAGCCATTTAAATCATATACCAGGAATAAGCCAAAAGTTTTGAAGGGAAAATTCTGTGCTAGGCCAAGATGGATCTTCCTTTAAAAAGAGAAAAATAATGTACTTAGGGCTAAAAAAGAGTTTTTCTTGTACTCACTCCCAAGAATAAATTTTGAGTTAAAATTAAATGTTTATTCAATTTTATTTGACATAGCATAATGTTAAAAAGAAATAGAGTTTTTGGCTATTAATTTTCCCTATCCTAGATTTCAACAGGCAGATTGACTCAGAATTGCAAACTCTTAAAATCATAAACTGGCAGACCCAGCAAACTCATCAGAGACTTAGGCATCCACTAGCTGGTGCCACCATCAGAGAAGCATGTGGTAGCTGAAGTGTTCCCATACCCCTATCTGGTCCAGTGTTTTCCAAACTTCAGTTATTCACCTACCACTTTCAGGATTCTTGACATATTATGCACTACCTGCTTTATTTATTTTTTCTTTTATAATCTCGTTCTTAAAACCAACACACTTTTTTTTTTTTCTTACACAAATTTGACTTGCCTTAAGCGTTAATATCCATGAGATCAGGGATTTGGTGTGTGTGATAAAGACTGGTTAAATGCTTACCAGTTTTATTCTTCTTCTTGGTGACACGGAAGACTATTCTTCCCAGCCTCCCCTGCATTAGGCTGGCACCATGTGACTGGATTCTGGCCAATAGAATCTGAACAGAAGTGAGACTTGAACTTACAACCCTGGCCCCTAAAACATCCTGTGTGTTCTTCCTTGCCCTCATTCTGCCACCTGTGTGACGAGACACAGTGGACTCTGAGATGGCAGAGCCCGGTTCCCTAACTGCTCAGAGGAGGGCTGGCCAGCAGAGCAGCCAGTTGTGCATCAGACTTTATGTGAGCAGCAAGTAAACTTTTACTGTATCAAGCCGTTAAAATTTTGTAGCTGTGTTTGGCCACCAAGACCACTCTTTGGTTCAATGATTTACTAGAAGGACTCACCGAACTTTAAAAAGCTGTTATAGTCACAGTTAATTACAGTGAAAGGATAGAGATTAAAGTCAGCAATGGAAAAGGCACAGTGGGCCTTCCCACTGGGCAGGGGCCAGGAGAGACCAGACCAGGGTGTCCAGATGTGCTCTCCCAGTTGGGTTACGTGGACACACTGAATTCTCCTATCAGTGATGTGTGATAACGCGTGTTAAGTATCGTAAACCAGGGAAGCTCACCAAAGTCTTGGTGTCTGGAATTTTTATTGGGGGTTTAATAACATAGGCAAGGCAGATTGACTGTGTACCACCCCCTCCAGACGGCAGCCTGGTATTGTGTGGCTCAAGACCCCCCCACCCCCCATAAATCATACAAATCACAGCAGCTTATCTAGGTAGGAAATCTCCAGGAGCTTATCAACCTCTGATCCCACCAACCCTTGGTCTCTTGATTGTTTAGATAACCTTGGCACACCCTGCCCTAAAAGAAAATTTAGCAGGACTCACTCTCTCCAAGTCTCTTCCATGAGGACCAGCTTCTGGGTTTCTGTTCCTCTACAGCACAGCAGAGGGAGGGAAAGTCAAGGGTACGGACGTAGGCCGTGATCACAAACCCAGAGTTCTTAACCACCTGGTTGATTCAGTTTCTGTGTCTTGTAATTAAAATCCAAGAGAGAAAAGTAAGAACGGTCCAGCTTGGCCCAACCAGTTGTGACTACGGGGATGTAGGGAGGGGAGCCAAATGGCACCAATAAGAGGGACAGAGCTGCTGGGGGGTGGTGTGGGCAGGGCAGAAACAATCTGCTTATCTTGTGCGATAGAACGTGGAATAATAGAACAAGGGCTGAAAACCCATGCTCCAAGTAAACTACAGATATTCCAGAATGGTGGTCTGGCCCTTCACTTAGAAATTTCATTTTATCTGAACTAACCTTTTCTTCGAAGGGTCAATCCAATTACTTGCGACAAATACTGGTGGCACTTTGATACCCCTCCCAATCCCCAGAGGGGAGCTCTGAAAGGGGAGGGCTGAGAAGACTAGCAGGGTCTCAGTTTCACTGGCGGTCCCTGGGGCTCCACTGTGTGGACGGCAGTTTAGAATTACAGCTCAGCGGGCCCTGGGCGAGATCTGGTCACGGAGACCATGAGGGATCCCTAGTGTGCTAGCATGTGAAGGACTATGATCGTTCTGCTCCCAATTTGTCCCTACCTAAAGCCATTTTCATTTTTTAAATGCCAAGTGGTTATAAATCTGGCCAATAACAAACAACATCTGGTTTTTGTTTTGTGTTGTCTCATTTTTAGCTCTAGCATGTTCCATGTCAGAGTTCCCTGAGAAAGAGGACACGTGTGTGCCAACTCGATCCCCAGAGCCAGGACAGCATGGGCCCACAATTCCTCGACTAAATTTATGAAATCTAAAAGTTCTGAAAATTAAAAAAAAATTTTTATAAGAGAGGCTCGAAATCATTTGGCATCCAAAAAAATGTGATATTTTGTACTTTGTATTCATCCCACTTAGTTTGCATGTTGATATGTTTCACTGCTAAAATATTAATGGGTTTGATTACAGGGTGCTACTCCAGCTCCCTCTGGGAGTATTAAGTCGTATATGGAATATGGGTCATATTCTCATACCATACCCTACTGAATTTCAAAACACATCTGGCTTCAAACCTTTTGGATAAGGAATTGTGTGAACTTGTTCAACAGGCAAAGCAAGACCTTTGGGTCAGACAGGCAGCCCTGAATTTGAATCCACTCTGTAGTTGTATGGCAAGTGACTTACCTTCTCTGAACCTCAGTGTCCTCCTCTGTAGAATGGAGCTAAGAATAGTGACTTCCCCATGGGGCAGGGAGTGGTTGGGATTAAATGGGACAAGTTACATAAGAAATATAAGGTTCTGCCTGGACCTAGTCCATGCACAACAAAGGATACTTTTCTTCACCTCATAACATGCCCTTCCTTTCCACAGAATCCAGGCACCATGGTATATTAATCAAAACACAGGAAGAATAGGAGGGAAAATAAAACTTTCAATAAAAGGAGGGCACGATAAAGTGGAGAATGACAAGATAATTTATCAGAAATGTCATCCTGCTTTCAATGAATAAGGTGCTTAAATGTGGCTACAAATGAAAACCAATAATAACAAAGATCTACTCTCATTTGTATCTCTTTATGCGTCTCTTGGATTGATTTTTTATGGCCTATGAACCAATTCTAGCAATTGGTGCAATTATGCAGACGGGTGGGTAATTTGCTTTCTCCATCGGTCCTGTCTTCCTGGTAAGTGATTGGTTGTAAACAATGCCAGCATTATTGACCATATCGACTCCTCAATCCCACACTGTGCTGTATTATTTCTCCCCCTTTAGAGATGGACTCATAAAGACTTCACCACACTGTGGTCAACTGCAAAGGCCACAAAGCATTATAATATTTTTTCTTAAAATGAAATGTGTACGAATGAAAAGGCCTGGAACATGTATATGGGTTGAATGAACTTTTCTTAAACTTGTGGGGGAAAGGAGATCCAAGAAGCAATTTATACAGAATGTGAATTTCTATTTCAGCAATATTTTTAATAAATTGATGTAGCAAAAAAGTAGTCTTTATGCTTTTTGTCCTCTCTAGTACAAAATATGATTGATTGCTAGTTTCTATTTGTAGTTCTGTGTTTTATAAAAGATTATGAGGCAGGTCACCAGAGAGAGAGAGCTCAGACCCCTTAGCCACCCCTTCCGTGGGCACGGAGTTGGGCAGTGGCTGCTCACGTGCTGCGGTTTTGCACATTCCATTCCATATTTTCTGAGTGCTTTTCTCCATTCATTCATTTACCCATCCTCCATCTATCTATCCATCCATGGCCCTTTCTCTATTAAGTACTGAACTAATTTAGGAATACAAAGGTGAGTAAGACACAGCCCCCATGGGTGAAACAGGCAGGTTTTTCATTTAACAGTTCATGTTTAACTAGAAGAATGTTTTCTTCTATAATAAAAACCCCATCACCATCACTGGAGCATCAACCCTGCTCTTTTTTATTATTATTAATATTTGAATATTAATATTTGTAGAGACAGAGTCTCACTATGTTGCCCAGGCTGGTCTTGAACTCTTAGCCTCAAATGATCCTCTTGCCTTGGCCTCACAAAGTGCTGAGATCACAGGCATGAGCCATCACAGCCGACCAACCCTGCTCTTATGAAGGACAAGATCTGGGTCCTGGAGGCCCTCTTGTTGCTGGGAGAACTGGGATGGGTGTGGCCTGCAGGCTCATGAGTGGGGAGTGGGGGCACAATGAATTCTGCATAATAATGGCATGGGACTTATGAGGCTTCCCATAGGAACTATAGAAAATAGAGACTGGCACCAGCAAAACTGAGCTCTGAATGGAGGAAGATGCTGAGAGCTGGAATAGCCAATGGCTGTGTGAGAAAAGGGTTGTTTCAAGGAAGGAAGTGACAGCCTCCAGGGTCAGAGAAGGTCTCACGGGGGAAGCGGCATTTGGGCAAAGGCTTGAATGGGTTCTGGTTATTATGGTTGCAGAGTAAGGCACCCTAAAACTTAGTGACTTTAAAAAAAAGTATTTTAAGCTGGTGTAGTGGTGCATGCCTGTAGTACCAGCTACTTGGGAGGCTGAGGTGGAAGGATTGCTTCAGCCTATGTAGGGCCTTCAGTTCAAGGCCCTATGTAGTATGCTATGATCACTCCTGTGAACAGCCACTGCACTCCAGCCTGGGCAACTGTATTAGTCTGTTTTGTGCTGCTATAAAGGAATGTCTGAGGCTGGATGATTAATAAAGAAAAGAGGTTTATTTGGCTCACAGTTCTGCAGACCATATAAGAAGCCTTGCACCAGCATCTGCTTCTGGTGAGGGTTTCAGGAAGCTTCTAGTCAAGGCAGAAGGCAAAGAGGGAGGAGGTGTGTCACATGAGAGAGAAGAAGCAAGACAGGGAGGAGGTGATGCCAGGCTCTTTTAAACAACCAGCTCTCGTGTGAGCTAATAAAACAAAAACTCACTCATTATCTCAGTGAGGGCACCAAGCCATTCATGAGGGATCTGACCCCATGACAAAAACACCTCCCACCAGGTCCTGCATTCAACACTGGGGATCAAATTTCAACACGAGATTTGGAGGGGCCAAACATCCAAGACACATCAGAAACATAGCAAGACCCTATCTCTAAAAAAAAAAAAAATAATAATTTTTTTGTTGCTCACAGTTTGTGCATGTCAGGAATTCAGGAAGAATTTGGTTAGATGGTTTGGGCTCAGGGTCAATTGGGCTGAAGCTGGTACATTGTGGGTTGAGAGAGAGGGGCTAGGAGCAGCTGGAGAATGGCCTGGCCTCTCTCTCTACATGTAGTCTTGGGGCTTCTCCATGTGGTCTTGCTGCATGGGCTAGTTTGAGCTTCCTCACAACATGGCAGCCACAGGGCAGTTGGACTGCTTTATGGTAGTTCTGGGCTTCAGTACAAGTCTACAGCTCCAGCACACAAGACGTAAGCAGAATTACTTTTTATTACCTAACCTGAAATCATGAAGCATCACTTTTTCCACATAAAAAGTCATAAGCCTGCCCAGATTCAAGGGGAAGAGAACTGGACCTCACTGTGTGATGGGGGAGCGGCAAGATTCTAAAGAGCAAATGAGATGGAAGCTAGTGTCGTGGCCACCTTCAGAAAATACAATGTCATAGGGTAATAGGGGTCAGGGGCTGAGAAATCTGACCCTACGTGAATACCTGAGTGCTACCTGTTCCTGTCCTTCTCTAGTCCCACTGAGTAAGAAATCGGCCACCCTTCCCAGCATCCTGTGGTATGCACTTACACCACTGCTGACAGGCTGCCTGACCCCCGCTCCTCACCTGCCAGCACCTCTGGGTCCCACTCACCACCTGTTGTCCCACCTCTGCTCACCCTCCCCCACTACCCTGAGGCTGACACAATGGCCCTTTTATACTGTCTTAGTTTCCTAGGGCTGCCATGCCAACATCTGCAAATTCAGTGGCTTAAAACAACAGAAATTTATTCTCTCATAGTTCCAGAGGCCAGAAATGTGAAAGCAAGGTGTAGGCAGGGCCGTGCTCCCACTGAAGCTTCTCGGGAAGCATCTTTCCTTGCCTCTTCCTACCTTCTGGTGGTTGCTGGCAATCCTTGGCATCCCTTGGCTTGAAGCAGCTCCATGCCAATCTCTGCCTTCATCAGTACATGGTCTTCTTCCTTCTTCCAAGGACACCAGTCACTGAGTTACAGCCCACCTGTCTTAGTCCATTCAGGCGGCCATAATAAAACACCATCAACTGGGAGGCTTATAAACAACAGAAATGTATCGCTGAATATTCTGGAAGCTGGGAAGTCCAACATCAAGACACTGGCTGATCATGTGTCTGGTGAGGGCCCACTTCCCAGACAGTGGTCTTTTGATGTAACCTCACATGGTGGGAGGGGTAAGCGAGGTCCCCTGTGCCTCTTCTATAAGGGCATTAATCCCATTGATGAGGGCTTTGCGCTGATGACCTAATCACCTCTAAAGGCCTCACCTCTTAATATCATCACGTTGGGGGTTAGGATTTCAACAGCTGAATTTTTGACGGACACAAACATTCAGACCAGAGCACCACAGTCATCCAATATGATCTCATCACAAGTTGATTACACCTGAAAAGACCCTATTTCCAAATAAGGTCACATTCACAGGTACCAGGGGTCAATACTAGAACATATTTTGTAGGGGAATACCATTCGACCCACTGCCAGAGGGCCATTAAAGTCCTGTAGTCACCTCAAGGCTTTAGGACTCTTACTTCTTCCCACGCTCAGTCCCTTCCCCTTCAGAGCAAAGCCAGCACCTCCCATTCGGCAGGCCTTGTCTCCTTCCTGGGACTCTCAGTCACACAGAGTTTGGCAAGAATGGTGCAGAAGTCTCTGCCGCCATGTCTACTGGATCCCACCCTCTTGCAGCACTAGTGTGTACATCCACACGCGGTGAAGCCACCTGATTCCTGACCACAGAGAACAGAATAGAGCCACACACAGGGGATTATTGATTTTCTCTTCTGTCCGCTTTTCATTAGTGCCCACAATTGCTTTTGTCCTAATGGCTTCCTTTACCTAACTTTCTTTAAAATGAGATTTGTTAACAGAACGAGCCCAGTTGTTTTCCTCACTGCTCATGGAACTCAGCAGAGCTCTGCAGAACCCCAGCTCATCCGAGGTTTTTTTTTTAGGACTCTCCGTCCACAGGGCTTTTCGTGAGTCTGGATGCAGACCTAGCGGCCCTCTTTCATCATAATAAAGTGGGAGAGGTCTGTAGAAGGAAGACGAATCTGTGTTTTACAGTTTTCCATCTGAGAGAGAAATAAAATTGCAAACCCAGTTTATAAAGCCCCGTGGTAATGAATGTGAGCCCCACCACGCTAAGAGACTAGTCTTTGAAGAGTCACCACATTCTGACCCTCTTCTGGGGGCTTCTACCTGTCCCTTGTCCTATTCTTCTCTGACACATGGGTAAAATCTAAAAATCACCCACATTTAAATTTGTCCACACACGTGATCAAACCACATGGCCCAGCAAAAAGGGATTCAGCAATTCTTAATTAGACCTCATTAAATAAAATGTGTGTATGTGTATAAGTGTGTGTTGATATTTATACACACAGTATGGCTGACATCCCGAAATAAACTCATTACAGCACATTTTTTTTCCTGCAAATGTAATAACTCTACTATCCTAAATTTGTAAAAGTAGTTTTCTTCACGTTGGAAAACTTCTCCGCTTGACTAAACAGGCCGTATGTGGAGGAAATAGTAAGAAGCCCGTCTCCCCTAACTTGGAAACTGAGTACAAATCATAATTGATCTAAATAGAAATACAGAAAACCATTGTCAAAACCGAACCCAACCTTCACAAGAGGCCCTAACTCCTGCCTGAAAAGAAAAGGGGGTGTCAGTCTTGGAAACGTAGAAATAAGAGTGGCTCTCCTGTCCCAGCCTGCCAGCCCTGGGCTGTGTGCTAGTTTGTGGGCGGGCTCTGAGTCTGAAGCCACACGCCCTGCCTCGTGCCCCCCATCACCCGCAGACGGTCTGACTTCTTCCAAACTATATGTAGGAGGAAAATGTGCTCCTCAAATATCAGTTTGTTTTTAAAATTTGTCTATTGAGTTTTAGAGAAAGCCACTGAAGTTTTCAAAACTATAATGAATGGAAGTAGATGGGACATTCGAAATCTACCCAAGCGGGAGCTAGTTCAGCCTCTTTCAAAGTCTCAGACCCAGGTTACCTTCATGTGGGTTTTAGTATCTGATTCATTGCCTGTGCTGACCGTCAGAGAGCACTTGATTCTGACAGTTCTGGTGGTCTTCCCTCTACATCGCTGCCATGTCACTTGATTTTAAAGGCATTTAAATGGTTCTCCAGTTTTTGACGAGCCCATTGTAGCTCTCATGAGCACGTTTTTGCCCCCGTGGACTTGAACATACTCCATAATGTACTGAGAAGTTGACCGGCTTGTGTTTAAGAGCTCGGGTCATGGGATCAGCCAGAACTGGGTTTGGATTTTCAGTTGTGCCACCAAGTAGCTGTGTGAACTTTGGCAAATTGCTCATCTTCTATGAGGTCTGTTTCCACAGAGATAAATGGAAATCGTGATGACGAACACCTATAGACAATGCAAAGATTGAATGAATCCTGAAATGAAGGATTCAGGAGCAAAGGGCTGCCCACTTAGTCTTCACTTTAGTCTCAAGGCAACAGAGCTATAACCATGATTTTAAAAATACAGGAAAAGTGTCTGGGTCAGCCAGGAGATCAAGATCTGAGGTTGGGTAATGAACTAGCTCCACAGTTGTAGCTAGATCTCAGAAGTCATGCCCTCAGCCCCAGCCCAAAAGGGTGGCCAGAAAGCAACATGATTTCAATATATTTGTTCATATTAACCAATTAACCATTTGTTCCTTGATATTTGAGGAAAAAATTTAAATTTTACCCTCAAAGATATCTTGTCACTCAGGCTTTAAATTCAGTTCTGCCTGCCCAGTTTGTACCCAGTCCAACGTTACCAGCTTGGTCTGCTCAAAGGGAACTGCTGACTCTGTCAAGTTCATCTCCCTGGCTCACCTGTCTGGCTTGTACCTCTCATTTCAATGTGCAGATAATCAGTGTGTGCTGTGCACATCAGCCCAGCACTTCCGGCCATGTGTTTGGAGTTGGAAAGACAGAAAAATAATAATAAAATAAAATAAAAAGCTAGTCAGTGTCCTAAAAAAAAAAAAAAGTTAATGTAAAGATTAAATGAGATAAAGTGTGTAACGCGTTGTATTAGGAGAGGCTCAGTTATGTAATGAACAACCCTAAAATGTCAGATGGCCTAAAACACAGAGGTGTAGCTCTGCCACATGTTCCACATCCGACTCAGGTTGCTGGGAGAGCTCCAGCCTGCACCATCCTCCCTCAAGGACCAAGGTGATACAGAGACACATTGTCTAGAGCATCACTGTTTGCCACAGCAGGGAGAGAGGCACTTGTAAAACTGTGCACTAGCTCTGAAAGTCTTCCACCCCTACATGGCTCCCAAGGTCAAGAAGAATTATGATAAAGAAATAAGGCTCAGTTTTGAGCTAATATGGAATACTCATGACCAACAATGGAAATTTGAGGTATAACGCTCACAAAAACATCCCTTTTGCCACATTCCGTTGGCCAAGTCCAGTCCTGTCGCCACACCTATCTTCAGTAAGGAAGGGAAGTTCCCAGAGGCAGGAAAATCGGAATCGTTGGTGAACGGCACTAAAGCTGGCCACGTGTGCAGACCATGGGTTCTGGTGATGCAGGTATCGGGTGATACTTGGCTCCTGTCCATTTTCCCCTACAGTTTTGACTCATGGGACATTCTGACCCTGGAATTTGGTCCAGGGGAAATGTTGGCTCCATGTTAAGGAGCACGAGCATTTTAATGGGAATTTGTTCAAGCAATATTTGTTGAGCCTCTTGCCTGCCAAGCCCTCTTGGAGACACTGTGGAGTGAGCAGTGAATCAAACCCTTTGGAGCTCACATTCTAGCCAAGGAGGTAGACAAATAAATAGACAGCTATAATAATGTCAGGAAATAATAATTACTCTGAGAAAAAAGAAAACAAGGTAAGGGGTGGAGAGAGAGTAGGGTAGCCCAGGAAGTTCTCTGTGAGGATTGACATTTGAGTAGAGACCACCATGAAGAGAGAAAGTGAGTTAGGTGATACCTGCAGGAATAGGAAACACGGCAAAACCCGAGGGGTATGTGCTTGGCACATGTGAGGGACAGTAAGGAGGCCAGTGTGGCTGGAGCACCGGGAACCAGGGCCTGGAGGAGGGGATGAGGCAAGAGCGGGGACCAAGAGCCAGGCCATGGGGGGCTGAGGCACAGCAAGGACTTGCAATTTGAACTGGTGCTAGAACATCCCTGGAGCTTGCGGAGCATGTGGAACAAAGGAGAGGCCTGAGTTGCACCAACATTTATCCATTTGCATAAAGAGATATTTTCAGGAGTGCACTCCATTAAGTAAATTTAATTCCTTGCTTGGTTTAAGCAGTATCCAATTTTTTTCCATTTTAATTTATATTTTAATAAACATTTTAATTGCCTTTAAATCTTTTCCTTATAAAATTTATAGCACAAATTTAGTTCATTGATTAGTTTTATGTTCATATCGAATATTACAAAAGTTAGCACCTGTGTCAGTCAGTGTTCCCCAGGGGGATAGAACCAACCAGATATAGTTGGAGACAGAGCTAGAGATATAGAGATATAGGTATATGAGCGAGGACTTATTAGAAGAATTGACACACACAATCACGGAGGCTGAGAAGTCCCACAACTGGCTATCTGCGAGCTGCAGACCCCAGGTTGCCAGTAGCAAGGTTCAGTCCCAGTTTGAAAGCCTCAGAGCCAGGGAAGCTGATGGTGTCACTAAGCACAAAGCTCAAAGCCTAAGAACCTAGGCAGCCACTAGTGTAAGGCCTCAGGTCCAAAGGCCAGAGAGCTTGAAGTTCCGATGTCCAAGCAGGAGAAGAGAAGGACATCCCAGCTCCCGAGAGAGAGACCAATCCCCTTTCTCCTCTCTGTGTTCTGCCTGCCTCCCAGCTGATGGGATGGTGCCCACCTACACTGAGGGCAGATCTTCCCCAGTTAGTGCACGCACAGTCACATGCTAGTAATCTCTTCTGGAAACACCCCCACTCTAGGTATCCCTTAAACCAGTCAAGTTGACACCTAAAATTATTAAACAAGAAGTATTCCTTATTTATTTTGTCTTGTCTTTCTGTGGCTAATATTTTTGTCAAATCCAATGTTTTTAGCCCAAGCTTTTCAGATCTAAATTTTTTCACAAAGACTTGAACTTTCCATCATCAATGTTCAATTAAAAAAATTATCATGTGCAATTTTAGCCATTGACTTTTTTATTTCCTGTTCTTTTATTTTTTCAAACTCAGAAGTTCTTACCACCGTGTTGATTATTTTTAACCAGGCAAATTTTCCCCAGGTCAGTTTTTTGCAGTTTGCTATATATTAATAACTACCAAGATGTAATTCTTTAGTCAAGGTTTTGTCAGATGATTGTTTTGTTTTGCATTGCTCACATATTCCAGTAATATTCATTAGGATTGGATTTTACAGGAGTAGTTTTAGTGGTTTCTTAGAGCAAAGTGTAAGATCTGGGTGAAACAAAAGGTCAAAATAATGAAGCCAAAGCTTCCTGCTCTTGGCATACACTAAATGCTTGACAAACCACAGACAGGATTGTCACATGTTACACGTGGGACAAGACTACACACTTGAATTCCCATTTGTGCACTCCTAAGTAAAGATCTATGTTTACATTTTTATTGTAAAAAACAGGCACTATTAGCTGAAGTAGGATTCCATACCTTAATTTCATGCATCAACACAAGAAAGGAGCCCTGACCTGAAACGCAAAATGTGAAAAAGCAAATTTACCTGCAGAATTTATTTTTTTCACTCATAAGTACAAATGATTTTACTCAAGGTTGATATGAAGAAGACAGGCTTGTTAATCCGCAGCCCTAACTAAATGGCTGACCGTTTTTCCAGGTACGTGGACAGAGCTCTCTCTCACCTGTGACTGTCACACTGCTCTGCAACGATGCTAAGAGGATTCTGAGCCTTCAGAGCTAGAAGCTGCCTGTGGCTCTCTTCCTTCTACAGACGTACAGGGTAGGAAAACCAAAAATTAGTTAGCAATTATCTGGGTGTGTGCAAAATCATCCACACTTGAAAACATCCTTATGAGACAAGGATTTCCTTTCCATTTTAGAGACAAAGAAACTGAGGTTCTGAGAGGTTAAGTAACTTGCCCAAGGTCCCATGACTGGTATATAGATGGCAGAGCCAGGACATGAAATGCAGAGGTCGACCTGCCTCTAGAGTTTGTGCATTTGAATCCCATCTAACCCAGCTTCACAGGGGTTTGTGTTTCGTAGCACTGGAGTTTTCAAGCACCAGAGGGCGCCTTTTCCCCGGAGAGTCTGCTAAGCATTTTTTCCCTCCTGCAAACATTTGACCCCCTACATCACTCTCCTAAGGTCAAGAGGAATTATTATGAAGAGGCAATGCCCAATTCTGTACTAATGTGGAACACTTATGGCCAATAATGGAAATCTGAGCTATGTCTCTCACAAAAACATACATTACCAGGCCTGTTTCTAAGCAATGGAACATTTAAAAGGGGCGTTCCTGACACATTATTGTATTTTGCAGCATGCACTACTGTGCATTTTAACTGTGTTGTGATTCCTGAGCCATGCTGTTCCAGATTTTCATCTCAAGGAAATAAATCTTAATTTCACTGACTTGGTGACATATGCAACACATTATGCAATGTGAGGTCTCCTATATCATCCAGCCTATTATAGACATTACAACTCAAGTTCACTCACTTTGTCAAAACAAATCATTCCTTTGAAATGAACTGCAATAACTTAAAAGAAAAAGCTAGGAACCATTTTTTTTCATGTCTCCTTATCCAACCAGGACTATCTACTTTAAACAACTACTCAAAGTATATTAATAATAAAGGCTTTCTCTGACTTCACGATCTAACAAGCTCCCAGTTAATAGCAGTCACCAATTTTCAGCCTTCCTCCCTAGTAGACTAACCATAGAGGGCTGGGCCTGGCGTGTCTGATTTATTGTTACCCTTGTATATTGTCAATTACTCCTAAGCACTGCAAATGCTGAAGCATTACATGCACGGGAACACTACACTAAATTATAGATGGCAGTTGAGAAGTATAGCATATGAGGTCCCATCAACACAACGTAGAGAACAACCCTTCAAATAAAAGTCTCCTTTTTAATGAGCACAAAAGGCCCATCCACATTAAGCATATGAACTTGAAAAAAAAAAATCAGAGGATCACAATTTACAAAGCAAAAATAGCACACAAAATTTGGGAGGAACCTAACTGTAGAGTTAGGAAGGCAAAAGCAGTTCAGCGTGTTAATAGCACAAAACGTGGCGTATCACCAATTTAAGTATCCTCAAGAAGTCTTTGTAATCATCTGAAAGCCTGATGTCAGCAGAGTATGAAAATATATATGAGGAACGGGTAAGCTGAAGAGTAGTGCCTGGGGTGGATTCCCTACGGCACAAAAGTGATTATTTCTCTAACCCGGAGTGGTAGAGGGAGGGGTGGGGGGTCCTATCAGGAATGCAATTCTGGGACCTCTCTGCTCTGTGTATATAAATCATTAAACAGCAGGCAAATGATTTAACACTAATACAAACAAAGGTTCCCAGAGAATTAAATTTCCCTTCCCACAAATGACTCAGAATAAAAAAGAATTGGGCCAAATCATCAACTTACTAAATGCCAGGAAATATGATACCAGCACAAAACACACCTCATAGGAACTGACGTGGCTGTCCGCAGAGCCACCCGTGTCCATGAAGGTCCACAATCAACACGGGATCTTTCGCAAACACACTCAAGAAGTCAGTTGTTATCTAGTACACAGGGTCCCCAAGGGGCAGTTCCATGACCTAAGCTCACCATGAGGCCATCTTGAACGTTTTAGAGTAAAAGCAGAGGTGGAAGATGACCAACGATGCTTTCTGGGGGAGGGCTGGCCTTTATTCTGAGATTATGCCCCCCTCAATAATTGGCATAAAAATTCCATTTCCTTTTAAAATGAGTAGTTTGTCATCAAGGTCCTTTAGTCTAAAGTTCTTAATCTGTCAAGATAAAAAATTAATAGCCCTGTGTTGAACTACAATTTTTAAAAATTTATCAGCCCATAAAATCCAAAAAATCTAAAAATCGTCATTTTATATTCTAAGGTAGCCCAACTTTATAAATCAACATATATCCGGGTAAGAACAAAGGAAAGCTAGCTCTGTGTATTTTGCTACTTGAGTGTGATTGGAGACAGCCATGCTGTGTAACCTGACTTAGGGGGCCGGTCCTGGCTCCCCTTAAAAGAAATCAGATAAATGAGGATCTCTCAACTCTGCCCACTTGGGAGATCCTAGTTGAGCTAGGCAGCGTTTGGTCATCTGGAATGCTGTGGTGGTCCATGCTTGGTTTTCCACCTTGGCTTGATATTGTAGACAAGTCAAGGATCCTTTCCATGCTCTGGACTGACAGTTTCTTGACCTATTTAATTCAGTTTCCACTCCACACCAGCTACCCACAGGAAATGAACCTCATTCTCACCTGTATGATGGGACTCCCCTTTCCTCTGATCTTACAGCAAGGTGAGGGGTCGGGGGACCCAGCAACTGAGAAGTGGTGATTGCACGTGGCACCTCCCAAGGCCAGGTCAACACAAGAGGGCTTTGAAGTGAGCCTCACATTCCAGAAGGAGGATTTCTGATGGGCTGCTTACATCATGTGGAACCAAGGTTATGCTAGCAGGGGCCACGAGTCTCGCATGCTCAGATTTACTGCACGGCGAGATTGCTGATTATTTTTAGAACTTAAGGATGATCAAACGGAAAAATTAAAAACAAACAGAAAGATGAGAAAAAGCAAGATTTATACCAGAAGCACAACCCACACTAGGGATCAAGGGTACTTCCAAGTCACCAGAGGAGGCTGAGGCTCTGAGAATGAAGAAGAGAAGCCCATTCCATTCCATGCCTGTCTTTACTCAGGCCCGTTCTTCTGCCTGGATGCCTTCCCTTGTCCAACCCCCTCTGTCAGTTCAAATTTTCCCCATCCTCCAAGATTTAGTTAAAAACCACTTCTTTTAATAAGCCTTACTTACCCTTGGTGATATATTTTCTCTCTCTCCTCAGTGCAACCACAGTGCTGTAACTCTATCTTTCTTACACTGATAGTGCCTATCATTTTATACTTTGTATTATAAATTTAAGATAACAGTTTTTTCTGTTTTTATTTGTGTAAATTTAAGGGGTACAAATGCAGTGTTGTTACATGGTGATAGTACATAGTGGTCAAGTCTGGGCTTTTAGTGTGACCATCACCCAGATAATGCACATTGTACCTGTTAAGTAATTTCTCATCATCCTCCCACCCTTCTGTGACTGCACTGTCCATGATCCACACTCTGCTTCCATACGCAGATATTATTTAGCTCCCACTGACAAGTGAGAACATGCAATATTGTATTTGACTTTCTGTTTCTGACTTGTTTCACTTGAGATACTGGCCTCCAGTTTCATCCACGTTGCTGCAAAAGACATGACTTCATTCTTCATTATGGCTGAATAGTATTCCATTGTGTGTGTGTGACACACATACACATATGTACACACACACCACATTTTCTGCATCCATTCATCCACTGATGGACATTCAGGTTGATTCCATATCTTTGCTATTGTGAACGCTGCTGCAACAAATATGCAAGTGCAGGTATCTTTTTGACATATTTCTCTTAACATTTTCAAAGAATTGCAAGAACAGATTTATGTTCCATTCATCTTTGTATATAGTTGACATTCAATAATTACTTGCTGGATAGAAAAATGAATGAAAGAATGAATGAATGACTAGAAGACAGCATATATTCATGTTAGACTTCCTGCAATCCCACAGAGGCTCTGCCACCTGATCAACTAAGCAGAGGATCAGACACCTCAGGGAGCAGGGAAGCAGACTCTAGACAACGGTGTGGAATTTGACCGTCACCTTCAGCATGTTTAATTCCCTGCTTCTTTTTATTTCCTTAGGCAGCACCCCTGGGCATCTGCAAGGTGGCAGGGAAGATAAACACAACCCTACAAGTTGTTGATGATGCTAGTCAGTGATAATTACAAAAATTCCACCTGTGGTTCCCATAGCTACTTCTGGACTTTCAAACTCTTTTCACAAAATGAAAGAAAAGACAAAAATTATCTCATTTGATTCTCAGTGCTCTCCTGCCACCGGAGAGATAGAACCAACACAGGAATATTCTTCCAGGGCGCTGATTTAAAAAAAAAAAAAAAAAAAAAACACTGAGATTCTGAGCGTCACAGTAACTCATACAAAGTCACACAAATGGCCAGTGGCAAAGCAAATTTCAAATCTGGATCAGTCCTCTGCCAGAGAATACACACTTGGAGATGCTCACCCAGGAGGAAGTAGTGGGGCAGGAGCAGGGGCCACGAGATGAAGAAAGCAATGCTGGGAAACGGCCTTTGAGAATCAGTTAATGTACATGAAATAAACAAGAGCCGAATGTGTACACTCTCCCAAGGTAGCTGCTGCCTCTAGGAAATGCCAGACCTTGCTGCCATACCCATCTGCGTAAGGAACCGGCAGAGACTCTGAGGATGGTCAGCGTGTCCATACAGGTTGACCCATTCGAGTGGATCTTGAACTGTTAATAGATGAAGTCAAATTTCAGCACTGCAGTTCATTCATTTATCCAACTAGCATGATTTGTGGACTTATTCTACAAAAGGCTGAAAAGAAAAGTCTTGTTTCTGATATCAAGGACTGCAAACTCGAGTACAGAGACGTTAAGGACTTGTGAGAGAAGGAAACAGAGGTTCTGAGAGTTAAACTTCTCTCAACTCTACAAGGTGGAGCCAGGACTGAGCCACATGTGTTCTGACTCTAAAGTCCTTGGTTGGCTCTCTGCTTTTACAGAAAAAGGGAACTGAGGCAGGGTGAGGTCAACTTGACTTAAGCCGCACGTTGTGCAGAGAAGAGCTAGGATTTATGAGAGCTAAATCCCACATCTGTGTTTCAGACATCAAACAAGTCTCTTTCCTAAGGAGGGAACACAATGGGGACATTGGTCTCCTTCCCTTTATACCACAAAGTTCAAAGCCCCATCCAGCTGGCGCTCCCTGTAACTGAGCAGTCCCCTCAGCTGTCAGCAGTGCACCCCCAGCCCCACCCCAGCAGCTGGCCTATGCATTTGCATAGCAGATATCTCCAAACCAGAATCATAGGAGTCCTCAACAATAGACAGTTGTTCATTTGCCTTGAATTTGATTTACTAATTGTCTTTTGATCACATACTATACGGTGGGAAAATGAATTTTGAAAAGGTATGCTCTGTTAGCAAACTGCAAAATAACAGATGCCCAAGTCACAAATAATACTCTATTTTTCACGCTGTATTAGAAAGCTCTTCCACTGACTAGATATTAATCTGTAAACAGACTATTCTTCTACTCCCTGTGGTTTCCCTGCAAATGACATGTATCTTGTTCTCCATTGCATGCATGCCCGACACCTAGTACAGTGGCTGGCATGTAGCAAAACCCCAGTAAATATTTGCTGGATGTTGATATGCACACATGTGCATGAATAAAAAGGCTGTTATGTAACCTGCTGTTCTTGCAATACTTATTCTTCACAGAAAGACCCGCGTGATTTCCATGGGAACTCCCTAGGTTTGGGAGGGCAAAGGGAAGAGAGTGGGGGTTCCCTGTGTCTCTGTTTTCCCAACAATTCCAGTGACAATGCACCTGGATGTTGGGTACCCCTGAGAACCTAAATATGTCGGCCCACACTGATGAGCACATTTGTGTGCAACTGCCTCCTGTAAGAAACATGTAGATAATTGAGTCTATGGTAGTGTCCGCACACAGCTGGCCTTGGGACACCTGGACACTGGGCAGCTTGCAGAACTCAGCAGCTTCAAGTCATCATCCAGGAAAAACAGCATATGATGTTGAAAAGCCACCAAGACTGTCCTGCCCTGGTGCTGTGACAGGGAAAAGTGGTAAGGAGGAAGGCACAGAGTCATGATCTATGGAGCATCCTCTTTGTGCCAAGCATTTAGAAATCTGTGTCATTAACCCCATGTGGGAAATTCGAAAACTGAGGCTTCCAAAGTCCAGGTAGTTTGTCCAAAGTTATTCAGTCCAAAAGGGGAAGAAGTAAGAGATAAATTCAGGTTTGTCTGAAGCCAAACCCCACACTCTCTCCACCACTGCACTCTGTGTGCCGAAAGGGGTGCTAGATTCTCTGCACCATTCTGTGCTTACTTTATGAGAAGAGCCCTTTGCCTGGAGTTGAGCATGTGGTGCTCCTGTTCCAATGACAGCTTGTTTGTCCATCGAGCATCTAGTAAAAGAGTTCCTCTGGAAGGCACCAGAAGCCAAGGTCGTGGTACTCCCTTCAATGTGCATGTTTGCTCCATCCCTTCCCCCTTCCTTAATCTCTCATAATCTTGTTTTTCCTCTGACTTCCTGTCCCTTTTCTGCCTATAACTTGCAATGACGGCCCTGTGACCCTCAGAGCTAAAACATGTGCCAAGCCCTGGCTCTAAGAAGCCTAATTTAATTAGGTCCTGGGATGGCCAAGTTCATGGCTGACATCATTTCTGAGAATCCAGCGGGGCATAGCCCTGCTGGCTGCAATGCATCAGGACATGGTGTGAGAGTCTAGAACCAAGAGCTGATCTTGCCCACTAGGGGGAAAGCCTTGGTGAGGAAGGGCCTAGCACGAAGCTAGAAGTCCTCTCTGGGAGGCTGAGTGTGCTATCTGGGGTGGGTAGCAGTAGAGATTTGGTAAACCAGGCAGCATCAAGTAGTTCTAATGGAGGGAAAAGTTGTCCTAGTGATGTGGACCAAGGATGATGGTAGGAAATTGGATAGTGGACAACGCCTGGAAACCAACCAGAAGTTGGCTCACGGATGCCTGTCTGCAGCAGGCCATGGGGACACAGCCACTGGGCTGATGGTCAAAGCTGAGACCCTGGAGGGCTTGACAGGAGCAAGGCAGAAGCCCAGGGACACAAGGGCTGGCAACTGGGCAAGTCAGCAGAACCTGGACTGGGGTGAGAGGTTGGAGCGGCAGACTAAAGCTCAGAGTGGAGCCCACACCTAGGGACAGAGGCTGTTAGGACTTTTCCTCCTGCCAGTCCCTCTCCAATCCTCCAACACCAGTGAGGTGCCCTACAGTTGAATTCAGTCCTGACCCAGCCTACCAGAGTTAGCGCCAGACTCCACAGGCTTAAGGGGCTCAGTCCCACAAGATCACCCTCCGTGGGTCCCCAGGTTACCCACACTTCTGTCTGACTCGGCTACGGTCTTCCCCTTCAATGTCAATAATTGGCTGGAATGACTCACAGAACTCAGGAAAATGCTGTACTTACTATTACAGTTTATTACAAAGGATGCAAATGAGCAGCCAGATGAAGAGGTCCATAGGGTGAGGTCCGGAAGGGTCCCCAGCACAGGGGCCTCTGTCCCCATGGAGTTGGGGTGTAACTCCCAGCACGTGGATTCCCCACCTCCCGACATTTAGGGATTCTTATGGAGGTTTCATTACACAGGCATGATTGTGGCCTTCGGTGACTAACTCAGTCTCTCTCCCCTCCCTAAGGATGATGAGGTGAGGTTGAAAGTTCCTGGCTCCCTTTCTGGCCCCCTGGCCCCCTGCAGCTATCTGGGAGCCCCTCAGCCAAGAGTCATCATTAGCATAGCAAAGCCATTTATCACTCAGGAGGTTCCAAGGGTTTTAGGAACTCTGCTCCAGGAACCAGGGACAAAGATCAAATGTTTTTTATTACACCACAGAGGCAAATGTTCTGCTATCAGAATCAAGGTCAGAGCCGCACTGCAGCCAAGATGACTTAACAGCTGTCTCCTCCCATTGCGCCAGAGCCTCAGCAAGGGGAAAGGACAGAGGGGAGCCTGGAAGTGTGAGGCCCCGAACCACGTGGGAAAGAAAAATCCAGGGCTTAACCAGCAATGAGAGACCAAGAAGAGTTGTCTGGAAAAGCCCGCTGCTACCCTCACTGCTTCTGAACTCCTAAGTCCTGGTGGTCACCATGGCTTCTCTGCTTTATCCCAGATACCTTTTAAAAATTGAGAGTAAATAGAGGCCAGGCAAGGTGGCTCACACCTGTAATCCTCGTACTCTGGGAGACCAAGGCAGGAGGACCACTTGAGGTCAGGAGTTGGAGACCAGCCTGAGCAAGAGCAAGACCCCATCTCTACCAAAAAATAGAAAAAAATTAGCCAGGTATGGTGGCACATGTCTGTAATCCCAGCTATTCGGGAGGCTGAGGCAGGAGGATCCCTTGAGCCCAGGAGTTTGAGGTTGCTCTAAGCTAGGCTGATGCCACAGCACTTTAGCCAGCACAGCAGAGCAAGATTCTGCCTTGGGGGAAAAAAAAAATCCTAACAAATGCCTAAATAGCTGAAAATCTGGGACTAACGCTGGTTGAAAGAGCAAGTACAGATAGAGTCAGGAGCTACCCCCATGCCAGTCATAAATGAGATACAAAAGTGGATGAACTTCCCATCCATTGGGTCAAATGGCTGATTGAAGGATTATGGAAAAGGGAAGAGAAGACAGGTAACTATTCATTCAAAGCCATTACTGCTGTAGGCCAGGCCCTGTCCTAGGCACTGGGAATGCAGAGCGGAGCTTTATTTAGCCTCCAGCAGAATCAGACTGACCCTGGGGCAGAGCCTTTGCACTGGTCCCAATGCCCAGCTACAGATGGCTGTGGGGTAACCACTGCCAGCCGTGCCTTTCTGCATCCAGGCCACTGGCTGAAGTAGAGGAAGGGTGACTTTGCACTCCTAGAATTCACTTTCTCTGCAGGGCTCATGTTTTTGCCCTTCATGGAATCTTAGGAGAGACATATTCTTACTTGACATGTGTTCTCAAAAAACCATAATTTCCCCTCCTACCTTGCCCAGTTTTCTCACACATTGGAATTTGTCCAATGTTATTAAATTTCCTTTTCTTTAAAAGAGAATTACCTTTAAAGAAATGCCTTTCAGGGCACACATTTAGAAGTTTAAAATAGTTGTGGATAGATGCATTCCAGCTCTCACATCCCTCTCTCTCTCTCTGTGGGGGACTCTCTCCCACCAAGCAGTTTTGTGCGGGGAGTCAGGTGGGCTCAAGGCCTTCTTCCCTGCTGCGGCGGAGGTGGACGAGTCAGAAAATGGTTAGAACTTGGCCTTTGGCCTCCATGTGGCAAAACAAAAGAAAAGCACTCAGGCTCCTTATTTTAAAAACTGCAGAGTTTTTTTTATATTATTTATTTATTATCATTTTTTTTTTGTCCCAGGATACAAAAAGAGCCAATGTAAATTGCATAGATGGCAAAGGAGAGAATGCTTTTCTTCTTGGTGGTGCTTCTGCCATAGGAAAGTAGTTTTTGCCCCCACCAGGTGGACTCGGGTTTGCCAAGCAGTCGGTGATCTGCAGTCAGCCCTTTGGGTCCTTCCCTCTCTTTTCACTGGTCAGGAGAACAAGGACCTATTGCATCGCTGCTGTGGCGGTAACACCCCTGAGAACCTCCTGGCCGTGGCATTAGCACTCATGTACACAGAGATCCATTTCTCACACATATTTTGATTCTCTTTTTCAGAGAAAATGGGCATGAAATTATCTTAAAAAGAAAGGATGAGTCCTTGAGTTTTTCTCTTCTCACAAGAATCCTCAGGACTTTTCAAGAGGCCATTATTCATATATTCTCATTGGAGTCGCTAGTGATCTACAAGTTATTCAGTTAAAGTAATGTGTTTTTCCATAAGCAATTGTCATTCTGAATTTGTTTAAAGACAGAATAAGCAGCCATGATAATCATCATCATGAATACATATTTGGCCAAGGTGACTTTTTCTGTTGAATATACAATATTTTTTAGAGGATGAAGTGCTCAAGAAAGAATGTATGTAAGACACTGAAAACAAGATTTTCCCTTTATTCTGTGTGCCTTTGCCCGTTTAAAGAAAGATGTTCCACCAGAGCAATGATTTCGTGCTAGAGGCTGAGACAGAGCGTGATTAGGAGGAATTGAATCTTGGGTCCTACTTTGCTGCTCGAAGAACTGGTTCACAAATTGTAACTGGTTTGTGATCAAAAGTTAAAAGTAACTACAAACTTGTGTCACAATCTGACATTCACACAACATGTGAGCACGTGATCAGTGATTTGTTTCTCTTCTTTGTGATCCACCCCTCAGAGTCAGTCGGTGACTTGTTTCTTTGAACAAGGTAGAGGCCAGCTTGAACGCCACCTGTCTCATTGGATCAGTCGCATGTGGTGTGAGCCACACAGTGGTGACAGACTATGATGGATGGGAAATTTTTTTTAAATAGTAAAATACAGAAAAATAAAAACCGGTCGTTCACCACAGTTTGAGAAGCAGTGGCCCACGAAGCTATTGGTTAGATGTTCACACTTTGATATAGCTTGGGGCTTCCAGATTTCAAAATACCTGAGTTAAACTTTTAGAGAAGTTTAAACATGAAAAATAATTCAATGAAATATTTATTGTCATGGAAACTGAGAAGATGAAAATTTTGAAACCAAAAGAATGAAAAGAGATTTTGAGTTGCTCCAGGGTTTTCTTTATTTGTGGAAATTGTTAGGGATTATAGACACAGTTTTGTATTATACTGCATGTAAAATAAGTTACATTCAGGGCAAAACAATGGCAGCCTTGTCTATAATAGCAAAAGACAGGAAACGACCTGAATGCCATCAATAGGGGCTGGTTAAACCAAGTGTGACACCTTCATGCAACAAAAGAGTTTACAGTTGTTAAAAAGATCAAGACATACTGTGTATGTTCAATAATGGCAAGATCTCCAAGATATATTAAGTTAAAAAAAGCAGAGTTCAAAACAATATATATGGTATGACATCATTTGTATAAAGGTACACACACATACACACACACACACACGCATGTGAGTTTTTAAATGCATAGATAACACTGGGAAGAATAGTGTAGTTGCCTCCAGTTAGTGGGTACCTGGTGGATAAAGAGAGCAAATTTATCTGACCTTTCACCTTTGCCCTTTTGTACCTTTTGAAGTTTGTGCTATATGCAAGCAGTTTCTAGTCCCAATGCCATATTAAAAATTAATAATTAAAAATATCACAAAAATGAGAAATAAATTGCTCATGTTCAACCATACCCATAAACTGAATAGACATCTGCCTTTAAATCTCCATGAAGGGTTGGCACAGTCCCCTACATTCAATATTAAATTGCTGCACTAAAAATAATAGCTCATACGGAGTTTAACAACATCCCCCCCCCCAAAAAAAAGGATCATTCAATATTTATAATTTAAACTGGATATGTTTTCAAAGAACTGAATCATGTGAACCAAAATGAACAAACTACATTAAGGAAACAGATGAAAGTTATAATGCTGCTAATAGACTCTAGAATCAACTTTTGCATCAAATGCTTCCTGGAATAGGACAATTTACCCTGATAGATTTAATCAGTGAATTAAGAAAATTATGCACTTACAGTGACATTGTATTCTGACCAGGGAATATAGGAATTAGATATTATCCATAGACTGCTCGTTCATCTTTCATTAATTTGACCTAAATCCACAGATTCATAAGGCTGTGCCATGTTAGTTCAGATGCAATGAGAGAAAATAACATTGTATTGATGGAAAATGAAAGTAATAGTAGGAAATAAAGGAAATAGTTGGGAGTCAGGTATTAGGAACTCCCGAAGAAAAATGTGGGACGATGCTATTCAGAATCCAAGACACAGAAAATAACTGTGAAACTGTTATAGGTAACACAGTAAATATCAGCCTGAGCCTATTTCTCTATTCTTTCCTGCCAGGGATAGTTAGCCTGGCATATCTTAGCTACATGATAACCATCCCTGATCTCAGTAATATTTGTGTTTGTTCTTTGGTGTTAATTCTATTCAGTCTTCTCACCTTCCTCAAATAAGTTTATATTCTCTTTAGATATTCTCAAGATTCTCCTAAGAAATTCAATATTTCTCCCAGCTACATTGCTTGTTTACCCAGTCATTCCATTTAGGAAATAGGAAGAGTGTCCAACAAAAGACTTCATGCAATTCTCTACCCCTACTCCAAATCCAAAAGTGTTGCTTTGGGTCACTCAAGTCCCTTAATGAGTAACTAACATCAGGTCACTTTAAAAAGCATGAAGTGGTGGAGTATTTTAATCTAAAAATTACTCCCTTTCACATGAAGACAAGGTTTTAGAACAGATGAACTAGACCTAAGCATGGATGTCAACCCCAGCACAAATAACTCAGGAGAGGCTCAGTATTTTAACGGGGAAAAGTCACTCTTTACTCAAGAAAACTCATGGTCCTCTTATGTTCTCTTCCAGGGAGCCCATCCAACACAGCAGAATCTCGCCCAGGATTGCATGGATGGCATCATCTGGCAGAGGAATATAAACTAACCTGTCCAGGCCTCCCAAGTCCCAGGATCACCAGGAAGTGACAGATAAAGGAGAAAGAGCTTTTTTCAAACTTTTTTTTAAATCCCTGACATTTTTATGCATACCATCCATTCATAATAGCAATAACCTCAAGAGAAAGCCACCCTCCAGGAAAAGGGTTTTTGCCTCCTCTGCTTCTCACATCTCTCCCATACTCAGCCTTTTGGATACTCTTAATGAATGATCATTTTAACTTGATTTCACTTAAATAAAAATACCTGGTAATGTCGGCCTTCTGTATTCACGGGTTCTGCATCTGTGGATTCTACCAACTACGGATCAAAAATAGGCCAGGCATGGTGGCTCATGCCTATAGTCCCAGCACGTTGGAGGCCAAGGCAGGAGGATCATTTGAGGCCAGGAATTTGAAACCAGCCTGGGCAAAATAGAAAGACCCCATCTTTAATAAAAATTTAAAAAACTATCTGGGCTTGCTTGCACATGCCTATAGTCCAGCTATTTGAAAAGCTGGGGCAAGAGAATCGCTTGAGCCCAAGAATTTGAGGCTGCATTGAGTTATGATCATACCACTGCATTACAGCCTGGGTGACAGAGCAAGACTCTGTCTTTAAAAAAAAAAAAGAAAGAAAGAAAAGAAAATATTCCAAAAAAATGAATGATTGCATCTGTACTGAACACATACAGATTTTTTTTCTTGTCATTATTGCCTAAACCAGTAGTCCCAAACCTTTTTGGCACCAGGGACTGGTTTAATGCAAGATAATTTTTCCTCAGATTGGGGGGTGGGGAGCAGAGCTCAGGGGGTGATGCAAGCCATGGGGAGCAGCCATAAATACAGATGAAGCTTCAGTCACTCGCCCGAGACTCACCTCCTGCTGTGCACCCTCCCCTCCACCCCCGACCCCTGTTTCCTAAGTTTCATAAAAGACAATTTTTCCATGGGGGGCGAGTAGCCGAGGAGAGGGCAGCAGAGCTCTGTGGCCCACTCTGGTCTGCAGCCCAGAGGTTGGGGACCACAGGTCTAAACAATACAGTATGACAACTGTTTACATTGTATTCAATATTATAAGTAATCTAGAGATGACTTAAAGTATAAAGGAGGATGTGTGTAGGTTATATGCAAATACTACGCCATTTTATACAAGAGATTGGAGCATTCATGGATTTTGGTATCCATGGGGGGTCCTGGGCCAATCCCCCACAGATACTGAGAGATGACTGTGTATCAGCTAGCTATTGCTGTGTAACAAATTATCCCCCCCAAATTTAGTGGCTTAAAACTACCCCCCAAAATTCAGTGGTTTGAAATACTACTTGGTATTTCTCATGAGTCTGTTGGCCAGCTAGTCAGCTGATCTTGCTTGTGCATTTGTGGTCATCTGTGGGTCAGAGGGGCTAGCTGGTTTAAAATGGGCTTTGTTAGGATGACTTGGGTTCTCTTCTATCTGTCACCCATATCCCCCCAGGCTATTTTTTATGACAGCCACAGGGTCCAAGAAAGGGGAAAAAAATGCCTAAGTGCTTCTTCAAACCTCTACTTGTGTCAAATTTGTTTTTGTCCCATTGTCTCATCACCAACCCCAGAGCCAGTGTGGAAGGTCACTAGCAAAGGGCTTGGATACAAGGAGGTATGAAAAATTAGGTCTGTCTATGCAATCAATTATCCTCCCAAGAGGTGAGTAACACAGGGTGGTATGCTTAGAAAGCCCCCAAAATGACCCCAACCCTAAACTTTCTTCTCCAATCACTTTCTGGGGTAAGCTACTGAGCCAGCTGTCAGGTAAGAACTAGGGCCAGCCTGGGCTTGTTGAGGTCTGGCATGACTGGCTGGAGTCACAGGAGAGATGATTTCCTATCAGACCAAGGCTAGTAACTGGAGTGCAGGAGCAAGACCCTTCCTTCCAGCAGTTGGGAAGAGATGACCAGGACTCAGCCTAGGAAGTAGTCATCCAAATGAGGGGGAGACAGACATCCTGAGGGGCGGGAAGAGAGCATGGAGGATAGCCTTGAGTTATAACACATCATGTGCTGAAAGCCAAATTCCTCCAGGTTGAGAGCCAAGAAACCTGCCAAGATTTTTAGCTGAGGGTGGCTTTACCTCTAGAAGCCATACCATGGACGGTACAGAGAAGTTATGCTTAATGGGCAAGTCATGGAGTCCCAAGGTGGGAAAGCTTTTCCCTGTTGATGATAGGGGCAAGACAGAGGAGCTGCTGCAGGGACTAAAAGAAGAGATCAAGGCACAATGACAGGCGTGTCCTAGCCAGGAGAAGTGACCACAGCACAGTGGAGGGGAGGACTAGGAGGTGACCAAGAGGAGTGGTTGTGAGCACACAGGAGATGCCTGCCGGTTCCCCCAGTGGTCCGTGAGGTGTGTAGGGGGCTGGGGGTTCAGTACCTTAGCTAGTAGGCAATGAATGAGCTAGATCAGCGCTACTCAAACAATCTGTGGGGAAAGATGCTTTCTACATTTCCAAACTGTTGCAGACTCAAACTTTTGTAAATACTATAAAAATAAATTACCAAAATAAATAAATAAATAAAGCTTTTAAAAATGGATAAAGACAAACAAAATACAAGACCAACTATTTTATCACTAGGTTCAACAAACATAAAATTATTTTTCAAAATTATCAAAGTTTCAAAAACTCCCTCTCCACTTCAGTGCTTTTGTCATCGGAGACTGGTACGAAACACTTTGCCAGCTGGCTCAGGTCTGTGGACCACACTTAGGGTAGCAGTGAGTTAGACAGCTGTCAGCTTTTGTTTGATGATATAAAAACAAGAGCTACCAGGTTTGCACATCTATTGTGTTCCAAGCGCTGTGCTCAGCATTTCACATATATTGTCTTTATTGTTTCAAAGTTACTGTCCCCATTTTAAAGATAAAGGACCCCACAGCCAGAAAGTCTAAGAACTTGCTCTATCTAGACTGCACAACTGGTGTCAGTGACCAAGGTGGGATTTTCTTTTGTTGGTGGCCTGGTTCAGGGCTTGGATAAACACAGGTATAGACACAAGCACGTATAGTACTCTCCACTCTCTGAGACTCCCATCTCCAAAATAGGTGAGTATAAATGACCATTGATATTAGCTCGTCTCTGCACCGCTATTTTTTCCTCCCAAATGCAGGGACTTTGGGGAGTTTTGCCAGATTCTTTGCAGCGATCAGCTCAGAACATCGCTCTGCTTTGAGGCTTCTCTGTAGTTTTCCCCACAGGGACAGATGAATGGCCCTGTGCCCTTGAGGTTCAGGTGTTCTGACTAGAATGACTTTGTGATCTTTGGCCTAAGTGAGATTAGACCTAAAGCCATCATTTTAGGGCTTCATCCTAGCTGTGACAGGTTCTCAACTATTGTTCTAAGTTTAGTGGAGGTTTTGTGTTGTGCTGTTTTCATTCGTCTACTCAGCTGAATTAGAGCGAGTTGAATTTGAACAATTATCCTCCCTATGTACAGACTCAATTCTAGGATACCGGCGAACTTACACAGGGGACATCTGGGCCTTGGACTTCCCCAGCCAGAACATGGACAGCAGAGGGCTCCCGCCCACTCTGCCCACTGAGGCACTGATATCAGAAGGGGCTCTTGGCACCAGCCACAGAGGGTTTACAGGGCTAGAGCCCAGCACGATCAGAAGATGAGACAGGGGAGGTTGGGATGAGATGGACGAGAGAGGAGATGATGTCTTGTCCACATTGAGGCCTTTCATGACCCCCATGCCAAGTGGACCCTCTCTCCCTTGTGTTACTACCACAGCCTCAATGTTCCATTGTGTAGTTCCTCTCACAGTGTAGGGAAAAAACATGTTCACATACTGCTATGGTCTGAATGTTTGTGTCCCCCCAAAACCCATATGTTGAAATTCTAACCCCCAAGTGATGGTATTAGTAGGTAGAGCCTTTGTGATATGATTAGGTCATGAGAGTGGAGCCCTTATGATTGAGATTAGTGCCCTTATAAAAGGGGCCCCAGAGAGAGACCTTCACTCCTTCCACCAGTGAGGACACAGCAAGAAGGCATCGTCTATGAGCCAGAAAGCATGATCCTCACCAGACACTGAATTTGCTGGTGCCTTGATCTTGGACTCTCCAGCCTCCAGAACTGGGAGAAATAAATTCCTATTGTCCATAAGTCACCCGGTCTATGGTATTTTGTTACAGCAGCCTAAACAGACTAAGACACACATTCAGCTCCCACAGGTATCTTTTATGACCAGGGACGTCTTTCTCATTTTTGTATCTGGTACTGTGCCCGGCCACCTACAGGCACTGAACAGAGGGACAAATGGGAACCAGTGCCAGCTGGGTCTCAGGAACAGAACCCAGGGCACTCCTCTCCTGGGAAAAACATGTGAAAGTGCTGTGAAAATATAAACTCCATTTGCAGACCTAAAAGTAGACATCAAAGGTTTAAAAAGCCTCTAAACTCTGCACGTCAAAGCAATCTTGCCCTTGGAGTTATTTTTTATGAGCTCAAGAAAATAAACCATAATTAGTGATTTTAAAAGGAAAAAAAAAAGAACCCTTGTTAATGTCATTGTCAAGCATCAAGCTTACTTAGAAATACGTGTGCTTACAGTCACTGAGAGAGCCATGTCATCCTCCCATTATTCTTTTATTTTTAGGGACAGGGTCTCACTATGTTGCCCAGGCTGCACTCAAACTCCCAGGCTCAAACAACCCTCCCACCTCAGCCACCCAAGTAGCTGGGACTACAGGCATGTGCCACTGCACCCTGCTCACCCCCTTAAGTTTAAAACATTTTTTAAAATTCCAGGTTCACAAAGATTAAATTCAGATGTAACATAAAAATCTCATCACTCCCTGCAAGATTGAAAATTTAAGGAAGAAAATTATTTTCAGGTAAAGATGGTCACACAGGCAATGAAAAACAAATGCTTTCCAAAATCACAAGAGGTTTGAGCCTTGGGACTAGCCACTTACCCTACTTCAGCCCTGTGACTTCCTCCCCAAAAGCTTCACTATGGATGAAGCTGATTCTAGAGCTTCTGTGAGGAAGAAACAAAGAAGAAATCTAGAAGGCCCAGCACTGTCAGGAACTGTGCCCAACAGAGACACTGGTCAGCTTAATACGTGCTGTCGAGGTTGGGGTGAGTGAGAGCGTGGAGAACTCTTGCGTTGCAGTGAACAACTCTGCACATATCTTCCTCTCTCTGCTGAGAATTTACCCTCCCACAGGTGGACCCCAGGACAGCACTAGGACCCTGTGACTCTGTCACCCAGACACAGGTCTCAGGACTGGGCACCTGGCCTAAGCTGGGTCAGTCAGGGCTCACAGAAATCTGGAAATGGAATGCAGATTGCACGGCTAGAGTCCTCTGAGTATATCTTTTTTCTGCTTTAGCCAATTTGAAGTGGATCTCTGTTACTCTCAACCAAAGGACACTTGACCAAGTCAGGAGTTCATCAGCAAATCCAGGGTATGTTCAAGGAGCCAAAATCTAATAGGCTTTCGGATAGTGGGAATGCATTCAGATTGTTTTGCTAGAGAAAGAAGTGATCTTAATATCTATAATTTTTAGAAGACTTATTTCTCTATCACTTTAAGAGGTCTGAGCTAATAGCACTACAAAGCCAACTTCCTCCAACAATTATCTTAAGAACAATACCAATGATTAGTCTAGAAAATTATGTGTATGTTTAAATGCAAATTTTGCGCAAATATATTAATATCTAAAGTACCCAAAATAGGTACTACATTTTTTTTTCTTAACCTAAAGCTATGGTCATATGAATAATCATTAATTAGGCTTACCAAAACATATTATTTGGTTTTTTTTTTATTTATTATCATTTCTGGACACACTATTTTAATGGAGGAAACTTTGTACCTACTTATAATTCCAGTGTGTCTCATATCAAAGGAAAAAAGACTGGTATAAATTGAACAGCGGTTCAGTATGTATTAATATTTCATTGTACGTTAGCTTTAGTTTCACATATCTGGGGAAGAAGTCAGTCTTAATGATCTCTATGTATCTGGTTGATAATGTAACCTGAAATTTATATCTATAAAAATGCTAAGTATCTTTTTAGATCTCAATCTGCTTTTGCTTTTTTGTTATTGCTTTCTTTCCTGGACGTTGGTGTTTCCACTAGGACAGATTCGATTAGGTGCTTCCTCCACCTTGTACGCACATGGTCTCCTATAAGTAATGGCTGCTCTGACCTCTTTGAAAGTCAAAATGAACTCAATCTTTCCAGGGGCCTCAGCTAAAAGTATAGATCCCTTAGGTCAGCAAAAACTTATTCTTCCCCAAACTCCTTATGGCTCTGTCCCATTAAGCCATTACTAGGCCTACCAGAGGTTGTATTCTTAACATCCCTAAGTACAACGCACATGTGAAAAGTAAGGAGAGGGAATTGATATCGATTTTTCCTATTCTGTTTTATAAAACATTCCTTAGGTTGCAAAGACCCAGCCAGAGATTGGCTTCTATTCTAAAGATCACCAAATACACTCTTAGCACCCAAAATTATTTTTTTTTTTATTTTTTTTTTTTTCAATTTAGTTTTACAGAATCAAAGAGTCTAACAGTATATCTTGTTAGATACACTATGTCCTCATAATGTATACATTATTTCTTGTACAATGATATGAAATAATATGGGAAATATTCATGATAAATTATTAAGTGAACAGTGCAAGTTAAAAACAATAGTTTCATATTTTTTTCCCCACCCCCCCTTTCCCGAGTCAGCACCATCAAGTGTTACCACTCCCCAAACGGTGCACAATGCACTCATTGTGTAGGCATACCCCCATCCCCTCCCCCACCCCCCACCTCAGTCTGATGTCCAATTGGTGTCATTCCCAGATTTGTATTTAGGTGATGATCAGGGAAACCAATTTTCTGGTGAGTACATGTGATGCTTGTTTTTCCATTCTGGGGATACTTCACTTAATATAATGGGTTCCAACTCTCTCCAGGAGAACCATAGAGATGTCGTATCTTCATCATTCCTTATAGCTGAGTAATATTCCATGGTATACATATACCACAGCTTACTAATCCAATCATGTATTGATGGGCATTTGGGTTGTTTCCACATCTTTGCTATTGTAAATTGTGCTGCTATAAACATTTGGGTACACGTGCCTTTGTTACAGAATGACCTTTTTTCCTTTGGGTATATGCCCAGTAATGGGATTGCTGGGTCAAATGGCAGGTCTACTTGAATCTGTTTAAGATACCTCCATAATGCTTTCCACAGGGGTTGCACTAGTTTGCAGTCCCACCAGCAGTGTATTAGTGTTCCTGTCTCTCCACACCCACGCCAACATGTGTTGTTTTGGGTTTTTTTGATAAAGGCCATTCTCACTGGGGTTAAGTGATATCTCATTGTGGTTTTGATTTGCATTTCCCTGATGATTAGAGATGTTGAACACTTTTTCATATGTTTGTTAGCCATTTTTATATCTTCTTTTGAAAAATTTCTATTCATGTCCTTTGCCCACTTTTTGATAGGGTTGCTTGATTTTTTCTTGCTGATTTTCCTGAGTTCTAAATAGATTCTTGTTATCAGTCCTTTATCTGATGTTAGCACCCAAAATTAACGTTACACTATAAGTATCATCTTTGTGCAGGGCTGCCACTGACCTGTGTCTGGAAGTACAAATTAGAAAAAGTGTACTTGTGCAAATTAACAAAGGTGCTACCGAAGGCAGGCACTGCCTTCAGGCGCTGAGCTTGGCAAGTGGCCCAGGGCCAGATTCCAGGTCCCACGTACCCTCTCAGCCACATTGTGAAGTGAACAAACAGTATAACCATAGACAGTGACTCTTCCTTTGTGGTTGAGAACCATCTTTACACATATGTACAGCTAGGCACTTAAGTGAGGTGGTATAATAAAAATGTACCATTGCCGCTAATCTGTGAACTTTGGAAATTAAAAAAAGTCACGCGCTTGTGAGATTGTCAGTTTTAAAGTTCTTTTCCAATAGACACCTGCACATAAACATAGAAGAGAAATAAGCAAGAAGTTATATTTTTAGTAGTTCTTTTTTAGGGGGAGGGTGTACACACATACAGTAAAGTGCATGAAATGTACTAATCCTAAATCTACACTTGTTGTTTTTTACACGTGTACATACTCAATAACAGCTCCATTCAAGATACGGGATATTCCTAGCACCCCACCAGGTTTCCTCTTAACATTGCCCAGGAAATCGCCCCTTCCCAAGGCAATCACTCTCTGACTTCCATCACCTTCAGTTCATTTTACCTGTCCTTAGACTTCTTATAAACCGCATCATACTGTATGTATTCTTCTGTGTCTGGCTTCTTCTGCTCAGCACAATACCCATGAGGTTCTTCCATGCTGTAGTATTTGTCAGTAGTGTGATCTTTTTTATTGCTGTGTAGAATTTTTTTTTTCTTTAGTAAAAGATGAAATATTTATTTGTTTTGAAGAGAAAGCAGAGTATTGCTGTGTAGAATTCCATCATATGATTACACCACAATTTATTAATTCTCCTCTCAATGGATATTTGGGCTATTTCTAATTTGGAGCTATTATGCATACAAATTCAGTGGTTCCTTTGAATTCAATGAACAGAACTTTATATTTTTACTTAACATTATTTTACAAAGAAGTTTGTTTACATAGTAAAATAATAGAGAAATGCAGTGAATTTTTAGAAATGATAAAATATTATGCCTGGGGAAGATAAGCACAGTCTTTATAGTGGTGATAATCAGGTTTCAAGTTAGACTCTGAGCTTCCTGGAAGCCAAAACAAAAAGGGAAATAGGGTGAGTTATATCATTTTTGTAATAGGGAAAA
Organism: Eulemur rufifrons; assembly: GCF_041146395.1. Taxonomy (NCBI): domain Eukaryota; kingdom Metazoa; phylum Chordata; class Mammalia; order Primates; family Lemuridae; genus Eulemur; species Eulemur rufifrons. Next base: position 209,967,986 of record NC_090989.1, read on the forward strand.
AAATCAATTAGTTAGGGGAAGCAAAATTTCTGTTGCCACTAAGTTGCAAAGAAAGTCCTTCACGTGAAGCTTTGTGGTAGGAATTATTGAGAGATGGAATGGATAAGGCCCTCAATACAGCTCTACAAGATACACATGAACAGATTTCTAGATAAGTATTTCATATAGTGCCCCTAAGACTTGATGCCAACCAAGTAGGTTGTAAAACAATATCATAGTCAGTGGCATGAAATGTGGGTATGTTCTTTGAAAGAGGGAAAAGCATAGTAGAATATCATATACCCTAAGTCAGGGTCACCAAACCAGAGCCCACTGAGCAAATATGGCCCCCCACCTGTTTTTATAAGTAGTTTTATTGGAACACAGCCACACCCATTCATTACATACTCCCTGTGACTGTATTCCTGTTAATAGCAGAGTCCGATCTGCTATTGCAACAAAGATCATCTGGCCCACAACACTTGAAATATTTACTATCCAAACCTTCACAGAATGTTTGCCAACTTCTGCCCCAAATTAGCAATAGGAGAAAATTCTGGGTATTATGTGCTTCTTGGTTATTGTCGATGTCTTTGTGTAGTCGCCACCCCTTCAGCACAGGTGGGACCTGTGACTGACTTCTAGCCAATAGAGTATAGCAGAGGTGAAAGGATTTTGCAAATGAAATTAAGATCCCAAATCAGTGACTTTTATTTCATCAAAAGAATGTTCATCCAAGATGGGCCTGGCTTCATTGGGTGAAAAGCTTTGATAGAGAGATGGGCCCTCCCTGACGTCAGAGACTTACTTCTCTTCCTTGCTGGCTGGAAGAAGCAAAGTGCATGTTGCGAGGGGGCCCCAGGGCCACAACCACAAGGAACTGAATTCTGCCAGCAACCAGGTGAGCTTAAACGAGAACTCCAAGTCTCAGATGAGACTGAAGCCCCAGCCAACACCTTGATTGCTGCTTTCTGACCCCCTGAAACAGAGAATCCGCCAAGCTGTGACCACACTCCTGACCCATGGAAACTGCAAAATAATAAGTGTGTATTGTTTTACCCACTAAGTTTGCAGTAATTTGTTGCACAGGAATAGAAAGCTAATAAAGTTAGTTACCCAGTCTTCCCATTTTTTTCTACAATACAAATATTGTTTAAACGGAAGAAACTATCACAATTTTTATAAAGAGCTCTTAACCTTTTAAAAGTACACACTGAATTACCTAAGGTTAAAATGATACAATGCTGGGACTGGCTTCAAAATAATTGGGAGGGGACAATGGAACAATACAGATGAGATGCGTTGGCCATGTGCTGATAATTATTACAACTAATTCATGGATTTGTGGGGATTTGCTGCCCTAACCCTTCTACTTTTGTATATATGTGAAATTTTCCATAATAAAAAAGTTTTTTAGAAATTAGACTTGTACATACAGAATTAGCTAAAAGGATGTTTCTAGTTTCTGCTAGAGGGAAACTAAACAAGTTAAATGTCTAACACAGGGAACTCGTTAAATTAATCACCAAAGATGCAGTGTGTTTATATGTGTCTTAAGATTGATTGCATAGAAAGATGGGACTGTTAACATTTTTCTATGGTTGTATTAATTAGATATATAAATAAAATTTTCGTAAACAACAAAACAAAAAAAAAATCACAAAATGTATGCATTTTTTAAAAATTCAGCTGAGTAAATTCAGCTTTTTCAGACAGTGACAGAACCCAGTATAAGTGACCTGGGGGTGGGGGGTGTCTCAATGGAAGCAGTATAGTGGGGGTGCATGCAGGAGGGGAGAGGCTGTAAGGCCACCCAGGGCTCCCCCCTACCCTGCCCCAGTCTCTCAGTCTTCTTCTGGATAATAGGCAACTGTAAGTCCACATGTTCCATTAAGTTCCCAGATCTGCTTTGAACGTGCATGTAGGGAAGGGTGGGCAGCCAAACAGGTCATTCAAAATCTTAGTGCATCTTGAATAAATATGATCATGATTCTCAAGAGAGATTTGGGCTGTGACCACCTTCAGAGACTTCCAGGTTTTACTTTAGCCCATATGGCCTCAGATTCATATTATCACTGAGTGATTTCTTCATTTTCCTAAAAATCATAAATTTCTCAGTACTACCAGCGTCTATTCTCTTCAGATCCCTCTGTCAGTAAGATCAGGGGACAAGCTATACCCACACCAAAATGGCTCTGGGACTCATATTTCACAATCACTATTCTGTTGAGGATTTTTGCATCTATTTTCATTAGGGATATTGCTCTGTAGTTTCCCTTTTTTGTTGTGTTTTTTCCTGGCTTTGGTATCTGGGTGATAATGGCTTTGTAGGATGACGTAGGGAGGAGTCTCTCCTTCTCAATCTTTTGGAATAGTTTCAGTAGGATTGCTATCAGTTCTTTTTTGAATGTCTGGTAGAATTCAGCTGTGAATCTGTCTGGCCTGAGATTTTTTTTGGTTGGGAGATTTTTTATTACTGGTTCAATCCCAGTACTCATTATTGGACTAATTCAGGATTTCTATTTCTTCCTGATTCAAGCTTGGGGAGTTACATGTTTCCAGGAGTTTATCCATTTCCTGTAGACTTTCTAGTTTGTGTGCCTAGAAGTATTCATTGCAGTTGTCTCGGATGATCTTTTGTATTTCTGTGGTATCAGTTGTAAAGGTTCCTTTTTCATTTCTGATTGAGCTTATTTGAATCCTCACTCTTCTCTTTTTAGTTAATCTAACTAGTAGTCTAGCAAGTTTATCTTTCCAAAAAAAACCAACTTTTTGTTTCATTGATCCTTTGTGTTGTTTTTTTGTTTGTTTGTTTGTTTCAATTTAATTTAGTTCTGCTCTGATCTTTGTTATTTCCTGCCTTCTGCTAGCCTTGGGCTTGGTTTATTCTTGTTTTTTCAGTTCCTTGAGGCATGACATTGGCTTATCAATCTGTGATCTTTCTATCTTTTTGATGCAGACATTTAGTGCTATAATTTTCCCTATTAGTGCTTGTTGCTTTTTCTGTATCTGAGAGGTTTTGATAGCTTGTGTCACTATTATCATTCATCTTGAAAAATTTTTTAATTTTCATCTAGATTTCATTATTGACCCAGAAGTCATTCAAGAGCAGGTTATTAAATTTCCATGTATTTATACAGATCTGAGATTTCCTCTTAAAACTGATTTCTAGTTTTATTGTGCTGTGCTCTGAGAATACTTGGTGTGTTTTGATTTTTTTTAATTTATTGAACTTGTTTTAGGGACTAAAACATGGTCTATCATGGAGAATGCTCCATTTGATGATAAGAAGAATGTATATTCTGCAGTTGTTGAGTAGAATGTTGTGTAAATGTCTGTTAGGTCCATTTGTTCTAGAGTCCATTTTAAGTCCAGTGTTTCTTTGTTGACTCTCTGCCTTGATGATCTAGTGCTGTCAGTGGAGTGTTGAATTCCCCCACTATTATTATATTGCTGTCTAGCTCTTTCCTTAGGTCTAGTGGTATTTATTTTATGAATCTAGTACAATTTGTTTTATGCTCCAGTGTTAGGTGCATATATATTTAGGATTGTTATATCTTCTTTTGGTTTGAAACCTTTATCATTATATAATGACCTTCTTTGTCTCTTTTTACTGTTATTGCTTTAAAGTCTGTTTTATCTGGTATAAGATATAGCTACTCCTGCTTGCTTTTGCTTTCTATTTGCTTGGAATGTTTTTTTTCACCCCTTTACTTTGAGTCTATAAGAATCTTTATTAGTTAAGTATGTCTCTTGAAAGCAACAGATTTTTGAGTTGTTTTTTAATACATTCCACCAATCTATATCTTTTAAGTAGGGTGTTTAGATGATTTACATTCAAAGTTAATATTGATATATGAGATACTATTCTAGTCATTATGGTGATTGTAACCTAGTTGCTTTGTAGATTAATTCTCCAATGTATTACCTTTTTATAAGCAGTGTAAGTTTTACGCTTCTGGGTGTTTTTCTGCTGGTGAGTATCAACCTTTCATTTCAATGTTTAGCACTTCTTTTTTTTTTTTTTTTGTTGTTGTTGTTGAGACAGAGTCTCACTTTGTTGCCCAGGCTAGAGTGAGTGCCGTGGCGTCAGCTTAGCTCACAGCAACCTCAGACTCCTCGGCTTAAGCGATCCTACTGCCTCAGCCTCCCGAGTAGCTGGGACTACAGGCATGCGCCACTATGCCCGGCTAATTTTTTCTATATAGATTTTTAGTTGTCCATATAATGTCTTTCCATTTTTAGTAGAGACGGGGTCTCGCTCAGGCTGGTCTCGAACTCCTGACCTTGAGCAATCCACCCGCCTCGGCCTCCCAGAGTGCTAGGATTACAGGCGTGAGCCACCGCGCCCGGCCTATTTCAATGTTTAGCACTTCTTTGAGCATTTTTTGTAGGGCTGGTCTAATTGTGACAAATTCCCTCAGCATTTGCTTATCTGGTAAAGATTTTATTTCTTCTTCATTTATGAAACATAGTTTTGCAGGATACAAAATTTTTGGCTGACAGTTGTTCTGTTTAAGCAGACTAAAGATAGGACCCCAATGCCTTCTGGCTTTTAAGGTTTCTGCTAAGAAGTCTGCTGTTAGTCTGATGGATTTTCCTTTGTTGGTTAGTTGATGTTTTTGTCTCACTATTCTCATGATTTTCTCCTTCATGTTGACTCTAGCTAGTCTGACTATGTGCCTTGGTGATGATCTTTTTGCAATGAATCTCCCTGGAATTCTTTGAGCCTCTTGTATCTGGATGTCTAACTCTCTAGCGAACCAGGGAAGCTTTCCTCACTTATTCCCTCAAATAGGTTTTCCAAACCTTTGGCTCTTTCTTCTTTTCCCTCAGGGATACCTATGATTCTTAGGTTTGAGCATTTTACATACTCCCATATTTCTTGGAGACTTTGTTCATCTCTTAATTCTTTTTTCTTTATTTTTATCTAGCTTAATTCAAAAGCCTTGTCCTCAAGCTCTAAATTTCATTATTTTTCTTGGTCTAGTCTACTGTTGAAACTTTCCACTATATTTCATAATTCTCCAAATAAGTCTTTCATTTCCAAAAGTTCTGGGATTTAAATATTTATCTCTTTAGTGAATTTTTCATTCACATCCTGAATTATTTTTTTGGTTTCTTTGTGTTGGTTTTCAACTTTCTCTTGAATCTCAGTGAGCTTACTTTTGATCCACATTTTGAATTCTATATCTGTCATCTCAAAAATTTCCTTTAGGGTGAAGTCTATGGCTGGAGAGCTAGTATGATCCTGTAAGGATGTCAAAACAGCCTGTTTTTTCATACTGCCAGGGTTCTTATGCTGGTTCCTTCTTATCTGGAGAAACTATCACTTCTTATTTTTGAATTTACTTTTATTTAGATGGTACATTTTTATTTATTTAGATTTTTTATTTTGTTTTGTTTTTCTCCTTTGAGGGTGTGAGTATAATGTATGTTGTGTTTGGTTGTTTGGCTTTGACTTGGATTTCAGGGAGCCAAGGCTCCAAATGAGTTCCTTGGTGATATACAGCCTTTGTACAGTGGATTTCTCAGCTGCTGATTATAACAGAGATGTATTGGGTATACACGTAGGCTCACTACCTTCTGCAGTATTAGAATTGCAGATGTCTCAGGAAGCTTATGGCAGGAAGTATTAAATTTGATTGTACATTTCGGCCTCCAAGGCCAGTAGGTGGCACTTATGGGTAAGTCCCAACTGTAGCAGAAGCTGGTGAGAAAGTGATTAAACTTTACTGTGAGGGGTTCTCTATTGTTTCAGGTGATGGACTAGTCTGTGGTAGAAATGCAATCCAATTCCCTACCATGTCCCTGTCCAATTCCCTACCATGTCCCTGTCCCAAAGTTCGTGATTCTAAGTTCAGTCAAACTCTGTCATCTATCTCCAGGCCACACTATGGCTGAGCTATGCAGAAAATGCCTTTCCAACAGCTCTCTGCCCAAATGGTTTCAGAGCAGAACCTCTTCTCTAAGCTCAAAGAAGATAGTTTAGTGGCTCACCTGTTCTCTGTAGGGAGCACTGATGTTCCATGTAGAGGGGGGAAGAGCACTGCCTTTCAGCTTGTGCCTGTGAGCACCCACTGTGGTGTTCCTGCAATTTGGGTCAACCAGACCTAAGAGCCCTGGGGGAGTGTTCAGGTGCCAGCAGTAGTGGACTAAGTCAGGCAATCCCCAGTCCCCAGGCCTCTGGATGGTGTGCTTGAGTCCTGGAGGGGCCAGGCTGAGACCAGACTGGTGAACTTGTCCTCCAGCATCCTTGGGTTCAGGGGCTGGCTGTGATGGGGAGGCATGGGGTGATGGCCTAGTCCAGAAGAACGCTCAGGGAGGGGAAGGACAGATGCAGTGGAGCCTGCCACCAGGCAGGGTGGGCCCATCTCGGTGAGATTGGTGGAGGCAGGAAGCTGTGGGGCACAAGCTGCTCATACTGCCCTCCCTCAGCAGTGACAGTGGTCTCTGTTCTTTGGCGGCACAAAAGAGCTCAGGTTCCCAGCTCTCTCCTTGGCCCTGCAGCAGCAGAGGTGGTGGAGGACGCTCAAACTGCTGTGTGCTGGGCTCCCAGAACCGCTACCGTCTTCACTGAAATGCTCAGGCAAGACAGGGACAATCGTGCCCCACACTTGCCTCCAGGGAGGGTCGTCTCCTCCCAGTACGGGCAGGCGGCTGGGGTCGAGGACTGTTCATCCCACCCTCCTCAGCATAGGAGGCAGTAGGTTTCATTCTTAGGGTGCACAAAAGTGCCTGGATTCCCAGGTTGTCCTCAGCCAAGCTACAGCAGAGACAGCGGAGCAAGCTCAGACCGCTGCGTGCTGGGATCCCAGAATGACCGCAGGCCTCCGCTGAAATGCGGCAGGGGAGGGGCAGCCATGCCAGGGACCTGCCTCCCGGGGGGGTTGGGGGGGCGGGTTCCTCTCAGTATAGGCTGGCTGCTGGGGGCATGCATCGTTCACCCCGCCCTCCCTCAGCTGCGGCTGCAGGTCCTGTCTTTGGGGTGCACGAGCATGCCTGCTCCCCCTCTCTCCCTCCTTCCGTGGCTCTGCAGTGGTGTAAGCGGTGGCCCCCTGAGCAGGACAGAGACCTCTGTGGGCTGTGATCTCGGAATGGCTCAGGGTTCGAAAGCCTGTAGGACTTCACCTGAGTCCCAGCAATGCTTCTGCATTTCCCCTGGGCAGCTCCTTGCCTCAGTCTGGGGTCCCGTGAGGGCCTAGGGGTTCTCCTGCAGCTAGGAAGGATCTCAAATGTCCCTGGCGGAAGGGTGGGAACCCAGGGATCTCTCACACCTTCCCCGTGTCAGGGAGCTTCTTCTGTCTTCCCACCAATCCCGGCCGAGCACGGTATCCGTCCTCATTCTTCCTTACTTTTTTGGCTCCATCACTTTTCTCTTGGAATTTAGTATTCTTTTTTCGACTGTCTATTCGAAGTGTGAAAATCTCCCGAATTTTGATTTCTTTCCGTGGGAGCGGCGCACACTAGCTGTATCTAGTCAGTCATCTTGAACTGGAACCCAGGATCACGATTATTTTGAAGGACAGAAGAGTGATAATGATGGGGCAGCCATGAGGGGGGTTGGGGAATGCTGGAGACAGCTGTATCTTTGTCTGAGTGGGAATGACACAGAAGTATTCACATTGTGATCACTTATTGTGCTATTTCACGGCTATAAAAAGAGATGTCCACTAAACAGTAATACCAAATATTGTGGACACATTACATCACTAATGATCTTAAAAGGAGAAAAAACTGACATTATTAAGCACCAAACATGTTTCCAGAAATGTTCTCTGTACCTTATATGTGTTGACTTCAGTAATTCTCTCAGTAACTCTTCACAATAGGCATTATTAATCCCATTTTATAAAAGGAGGAACTAAGAATCAGAGAAATTAAGCAATTTGCCCAAGGTTGCAAAGCTCTTAAACAGCAGAACCTAGATTCAAATCTGGGATTGCTTTGCTCTAAAAACGCAGAGTTGCTCCACCACACCCCATATCATTCCTTGCATGCCCCTGGGCTATTAGTGCCTTTGACTTTTACCAGTAAAACAATCTCATAAAACTTGCGCCCCCATAAATATCTCATATAAACAAAGCAGCCTGAGGTGATGTCTTACGAAGATTATCGTACTATGCTCTGTTGCCATTTACAACCCAGAAAATATCCCACAGCCTTTACTCTTAAAAAGAAAAAAAAATGGGAGTGCATGTTCCCTGATTCCCAAGTAACATTTAATTGCCCGTGGCAGCCAGAATATAGCCCAACCACCCCCTGAGAAGCCCTTTCGCAAAGGGGCAGCTAACGAGGCCAAGTTACTCTTTTAAAGCATTTCTTATTGTACCTGTTTTATTATTCATATACTTTTAATAGCATCTCAATGATTGTTTTATTGGCCTACTATAGCTTAAGTTAATGCTAAAGACATTACAAGTAGCTCCCTTTTAAATTTTTAACCAGAATAGAAGTTTACAAAAAGCACAGATGCTTCTTAAACAGTAGGACCGTGCATCCAAACACAGTTTTACAAGGCAGCTCACAGGTCTTACGGGCCCCACCAGTACTCGGTGCCCATTACAACTACAGCAACTAAAGCCTTGGCGACTGTCTACAGCCAAGTATGTGATGTTTGCTGTCTTAAAGGCCATTTCCAGGAATTGTTATAGGAGATGATGAAGAAAAAAAGCACTTTCTTTTTCTCCTTTTCATTGGACAAGAAAACCAAGTGGATCAGCAGCTGGGGAGGGGAGGCACTAAATAGAACACTGTAAGTATCAACATTATGCAACCATTGAGTAAGTCTACTTAAAGCACCAAAGTTGATGCGCTTAGTTTAGAAAAGGCTAATGGTTGTCTTTTATAGAAGAGAAATGAGTTTTGTTAAATGTATCAATAGTGCTAATACACTAATAATTGAACCATAAATCTTTCCCACTGTCTCATTAGACATACTCTATCATATACATGATGATGAATTTAATACCTCTGCTTTTATATAGAGGAACTAATAGTAGAATCTCTCCCAAATCTAGATGATTGGGTTCCTGAAAAATCTTCCTGGTAGGAGAATCCCCAGCTATAAAACAGTCAGACCCTTTGAGAAAAGAAGGATTGAGTGAATTAGGTCCTGAGTGAATCTTTCATAAATGTTTTTAACTTTACCGATATACAATATCAAAGCTAGCCAGCGCACGGTAGTCGATAACATTTTTACACATCTTAAATTAGTAATAATGGCTTCTCTACAATTAATCTTCATTCCCTATCTCTTGGCTTCATTGATATTTATCAAGATCTCCTTTCTTCAAGTTTCAAAAGGGTGCTAGTGAATTCGCTGTGCTCTTTCAGATAAACTACAGGCTAAGAGGCAGATTTTGCTGTCTTTAGTTTTCCAGCCAAACGCATTTTTACCATTCAGATTTTACAACTCAGAGCTGTGTCCATCCCCCTCCTCCAAACAGCTACCTGCCTTGCTCTTAGAAATGCAAGGATTTGTTTTTTAATAGAAAACACCTTAGATAACTTTAATTACTTATGCATCCCAGATGAGTAGATTTTCTTTATTCCTCCCCAATCTTAGAATTATCGCTCTAAGGTCCATATACACATTTCCCCTCCTGCCTCCTCACTATACCTCCTTCTGTTTCCTTCTGCCTTACTGCAAAAACTCCAGCTTCACTTACTATGATGGTGAGTTTCACGTGTCAACTGGGCTAGGCCATAGTATCCGTTTACCCAATCAAACACTAATCTAGGTGGTGCTGTAATTAGTAAATTATTTTATAGTTGTGGTTAGCATCTGCAATCAGTTGATTTTAAGTAAAGGAGATTTATCCTCAATGATGTGGGTGGGACTCATCTAATCAGTTGAAGTCCTTAAGGGCAAAATCTATGGTTTCCTGGAAAAAGAAGAATTCTGCTTCAAGCCTACAGCATCACTGGGTGTGGTAGCACACACCTATAGTCCAAGATACTCATAGGGCTTGAGCCCAGGAGTTTAAGACCAGCCTGGGCAACATAGTGAGATCCCATCTCTTAATAAAAGGTGGGGTAGGGAAGACTAGAGCATCAACTCCTACCTGAGCTTCTGGCCTACCAGCCTGCCCTACAAATTTCAGGTTTTGAACTTGCCAGCCCCTACAACTGCATGAGCTCAGGCCCGATACACCTACCTTCCTACCTTCTCTAATCCTACTGCTGCTAATTATCTGAAAACAAGGGACCCATGAGTCACCCATCTTGGAAGGGGAATCTCTTGGTTATTCCATAGAAAATTTTATATACACACTAATATTTCATGGAAGGAGAATTTTAAGTTGTGTAGATATTGCTATAATTTAACATCATTTCTTCCATTTTCCAGACCAAATTGCCGCATTACTTGATTGTAAGCCAACATTGCGAAGACTGTGACACTCAGTTGAGAAAGGGTGCCAATTCAGCCAGAAATCTGTTTTCCACCACCAGAGTCGAGCACATCTGGAGAATCCAAACCCACTTCCTCAGTCTGAAGAACAGTGGAAAAACCAGACACAGCTCTAGGGCTTCCCTGCCAATAGGCCTAAATTTACTAGAGTCAGGGTGGTGCTTCCAGAGCTTCGGCCCACACTCCCGCAGTTCCACACTCCCGCAGTTCCAAGGAACTCAGCGCTCCTGGGGACCTCCTCCTAGACTTGTGCCTGGAGGACCAGGGCAGGCATGTGCAGCTACTTCCCACAAGAGTGACCAGTTACCAAGCACATGTCCAGCTTGCTCTCAGAAATCTACATAACACGTGGCCGTGCAAGCAGAGGTTGTATTTTTCTAGCCTTTGCAGGGGGAATAAAATGATAGATTTTAGACATCTAAACCCCCTCTCTGAAGTTAAAGTATATCCTGTAGGAAAGAAAGAAAATAACCCAGAAATTCCATACTGCTTGTGAGTCAAGCATTTTATCAAAAGTTTTATTTCTATTTCTAAGAAAGTCCTTTTCTTCAAAACATTTAAGGCTACTAATGAGAAGGCAAAGGACAACACAAAACTTTGCTTACTTCCAACAGAAAAATGCCTATGAATAATCACAATTACCATGGCATTGGTACGGGTGCTTATTGATTCAAAAACCCACCAACAATAAATATTACTAATGAGACCATGTGCCACATGACTTGTTGGGACTTATAGCCAGAAACTGTCATTAGAGTCCTTCATGGGAGAACCATTGGCCAACCCAGTCAACTAAAGGATCCTTTGTAGAAGTAGCCAAATTGAATACTCGTTCCACTGATCGATGAATAAAGAAGGAAAATATTTTAAATCATTCCCATCATTGGTAAGAAGAAAATATCACAGAGAAACAGGGCAGAGTGTAGGTCTCATAATATTTCCATCCTCTGAGGATAAGAGTGCCACACCAGTGACCGCCCCTCACAAGCACCCAAAACGCCAACACCACCTTCCTTGAGAACCGAGACCTCTGCAGGTCCCCTGACAAGGGGAGTTTCTGTGCCCAGGGCAGATGCACCCCCAATGGCAGAAGCAGGGAGATGCTTAACCCCTCTCCTGTGCCTATTGTGGGAGCTGTAGGGAAAGCAAGCACAGGGCTCCAGTAGATGACGTCTTGGGTCTCGTGCGGCATTTACCTCCACCATTTGTCATCAACTGAAAGAATCCCAATTAGAAACAGCTTAGGAGGAGGCTTGTAGGAGGCTGAAGAAACCACCATGCAGAGATTAAAGGCAATTACATTTTTGCAAAGCCCTGGGCCTTCAGCAATACATGGAGAATGATTTATTGGAATCATGACTGGGAGTGAAACATTATGCTTTGTTATACAAACATGGATAAGTCAAGCTCCCCAACTTATATCTGGGCGGGGGGTGGGGGAAAGAAGACTGACAAGTCCACATTTAAAAGAAGCTGGGGAAAATTTGCTTAATTGAGGAAGACAAGCCTGTAGAAACCCACAGGCGGAAACAATTAATTTCAACAAGGAGACTTGAAATTGAATTTGGGTAGTTTCCCCTAGAAACTCAAAAGGAAGGAAGTTTAAGGGGAACTTGGAACTCAGGGAAGAAAAGAAATGGAAAGAAGTTACCTAGAAGGGAGAGTGAGCCCCAAGCACGTGGCGGCAGGCAGAAGCCCCAGGAGCGAGGCAAGACTGAGCTGTGGTCCCCTGCTGTCCTCAACCCTTCAGCAGAAGTCTCACACACAGCGATCCTCTACAGAGTGCTTCGGGACAGAAAAGGGAAAGGACTGGGTCAGTGCTTGGGGCAAGCAAGACAGAAGAGGGGTGGAAACTCTTAGAAACTGTATTTGAAGGATTGTGTTTGAATATTAAAGAAACAGAGACCAGATGACTTGGCAACATTTGACTCTCACACATAAAAATGGTAAAGTAATAAATTTTAAAATGACAGTGGAGTGCAAAGGGAGGAAGTGGCTTTGACATTCTATAGCACTGAGCTAGCGAATGAACGGGGACCCACGCTTTCCCTCATAGCCTGTCGTATCTGCTTTGCCCTCTGCCTACAACACCTTCTCAGGCTTCAACCAAACGCTACCTCCTTCGGGACGTCGTGACTCTTCCAGACAGACTTGGGCACTTGGTTTAGGAAGTTCAGGTTGCTATAACAAATGACCGTAGTCTGGGGGTCTTAAACAATAGGAATTTATTTCTCCCACTTCTGGAGGTCCCCAGTCAGGGTGCTGGCATGGTCACAGCCAGGTGATGGCCCACTTCCTCCTTCACAGATGGCCCCTTCTCCCTGTGTCCTCACATAGTGGAAGGGACAAGCTAGCTCTCTGCAGTTTCTTTATAAGGATGCTAATCCCATGCATGAAGCCTACAGCCCCATGACCTAATCACCTCCCAAAGTCCCCACCTCCTAACACCATCACATTGGAGGTTAGGGTTTTGACTAATGAATTTAGGGGGGACACAAACATCCCAACCAAAGCAGCACTCCTCTTACGCACTCAGGTGCTTAGCTCAAAATTAATTCCATTATCCAACTGCCTAACAAACGCTTATGTCCTGGACAGTCTCCTCACTAGACAATAATCTAGACTACAGAATAGGGGCTGTGTGTCTTTTCACCTGTGTCACCTCAATGCCAAGCACACTAACCAGCACATAGCCAGCGCTTAACCAAAGTTTCTATAAATCAGGGGCAAGCAGGGGTGAGGAGAAGATTTCAACTGGACTGTGATGATGTTTATGATTTAATTAAACAGAGAGGAGATTAAAGACATTCCAAGAAAGGGGAGCACAGGAAGGAAGGATGTAAAAGGAATGGCCTGAGTAAACGTAGTGGCCAGAAAATAAATGCATTTATCTGTGCTCACTTCTGAAATCCCACTGAATGCAAGGAATTGTTAAGAGAAATTTTTTTGAAAACTATGAATTCACAGGACAAATAGGATTAAAGATGCCAACATAAGAAACAGATGAAGAAGTTAATGTAGCTGAAAAGGATGAAGACCAAGATCAAGTGCCTCGAGAGGGAAACGCCAATGAGCCATAAGAATGCACATCTTAGAAGTTCATGCCGGCCAGGCGTGGTGGCTCACACCTGTAATCCTAGCACATTGAGAGGCCAAGGTGGATGGATCATTTGAGCTCAGGAGTTCGAGACTAGCCTGAGCAAGAGTAAGACCCCGTCTCTACTAAAAACAGAAAAAAATTAGCTGGACAACTAAAAATATATAGAAAAAATTAGCCAGGCATGGTGGTGCATGCCTGTAGTCCTAGCTACTTGGGAGGATGAGGCAGGAGGATCACTTGAGCCCAGGAGTTTGAGGTTGCTGTGAGCTAGGCTGACACCATGGCACTCTAGCCCGGGCAACAGAGTGAGACTCTGTCTCAAAAAAAAAAGGACTTCACGCCTGAGAGAGAGCCTGGGTCCCCAAGGCCCATGGTGTCATGGGACTGAAAACAGGAAGGTGGTTTGAGTCTGAATATGGAGCTTCCAGAGCCTAGAACCACTTCCATCCAAGTACCCCCAGCGTGCCACTGTCTCCCACCTTTGGCAAGAGAATAAAGTGTTGCTCTACAGAGATCCTGAACCAAAGTCTCCAAACCTAGGACACCAGCCCCTCATGGACATGCTGTGTGCTCTCTGATACACTATACATCAAGCGTGTGGACACCATATACTTCCAGCCCCCGTAGACCAGCTCCTTCAACAACTCCAGCCCCAGATCCCGAGGCTCCCCCAGTGGAAAAGTCAGGGGGTGGGGAGCTGATCACCAGGAGAACCCACTAGCTGCCAAATCCACTCATGCACCCAGGTCCACCCAGAAGTTTTAATCACCTTTCTAGTGACCCATTATTAAATAAAATTTTTGACAGCCAATGCTCTCACACTGCACCCCTTTTAATACAATCTAATTTATTTACACCATGCCAATGCCTATTAGTTTAAAAACATTATTTAAAGACCATAAGCAAACAGAGAAGACATCCAGAGGAAACAGGAGAAGCCTGACCCAAAACCATTTATTGTGGGTCAAGCGTCTCCAGAGAGAAGCACAGAGCTAGAGTCCCAATAAGAGCAGGACGTAGTCTGGTTTGTAATAAAGAAATTCCTGTTATTCTGTTCTTAAACCAGAGTTTGCTCTCCAAAGAAAATTAGAAAACCTCTTTGGAGACTATAAGAGAATTTCTGGGTAAAGATGAGAGACTGAGACTCTCCAGCTTCTTGATAAAGTAAAATAAAGATCTTTTTTTAAATCAAAAGAAAATGTTATCCAAATTCAAACCAAGGAAAAGTGATATAACTTCCTGCCCTAGATTTCAAAACTGGCAGCAAATGAAAGGAATGGAAGATTCTCAGAAGATTTACAGAGTCTCTAGGAATTGGGAAAAATTGGGAAAAAAAGTTCCCAAATCTTTACTTCCTCCCATTTCTAGAATTTTGTATCTTTGTCCTTTGCCATATGATGTTGCTGCACCTACCACTAGAGTTAGGCTTGGCTGGGTCCCTTGGTTCGGCCAACAGAAAATGTTAGCAGTCATGATTCAAAACGTGCTAAAGTGTGCTTGTGTAACTGACTGGACTTGGCCTTTTATGCTGTTGTGACCCCACCAGGCAGCAGCTGCCTTCCGTCCTGGGCCCCAGAGTGAAGACACGGAGCATCCCTGACCCAGACGCAAAGCCTGGAGTCCAGCCTGGCCTAGCTGCGCCCAGCCTAGACCAGACAAACTGTAGCTTACCTACAGGCTCCAGAGCGTGGAAATAAGCATTCGTTGTCATAAGCCACTGAGATTTTATAGTTGTTTCTTGAACAGCAAAAACAATTTCAGGCTCCTAATTTAATCCCCGTCTTTTGGAAGCCATATTAGAGAAAGAAGGTGAGTAGACAAAATTCTCAAATTCTCACTTATACCTGCTATTTGGAGAGAAGCGTATTGACTGGAGGTGTAGACAGTCCAGGAGAAGGGAGAGAGGATTTGCATTGCCTGCAAATGTCAGGATGTCAGCAACTCAGAAGAGGCAAGGTAATTGCCCGGGCCTCCAGGGAAGGGTGTGCATAACCGCAGCAGGGGTCTCCTCCACCGCCCCAGCCTCGCACCCCACCCCCACATATTCTGGCTATACAAAAGTAACAAAAATGCACAGAAGATAATACTCAGCAAGTCAGAGAAAAAGACAAACAGGTCTTAGATAAGGTAGAAAGTTTGAGAAAATGCATTTATACTGTATTTTATTGACTAGAAAGTGGACAGAACGGTTCATGCCAAGCCTGGTCAAGACAAAAAGAAGTGGTGCGGCAGCTAAGCCAACACTAAAGCACAAGAAAAAATACAAAGGAAGAGAGGGATGGAGGGAGGGAGAGAGGAGGACAGAGAGAAGGAGAGGCAGACAAAGAACACAATGGAAAAGAAAATATGACCTGAGGAGAAGAAGATTCATTTCCTGTGGGTGCTTCTTGCTATGAAGGAATGTAAGAAAAACATGCATTTCGTCAAACAATAACTCAAAGTCCAAATGAATAAGTAATGAGTGAAGTGAAAGGGAGGATTGTGGAACTAAGGGAACAAAATAGGGATCAAAACATCATTACGGAAATAAGGAGTAAGAATGGTGAGGAGAAGAAAACAACCAAAATTCAAATTACCAACAAAAGATATAGGCTTGAGTTTATCATAGCAAATAAAAACAAAGCTATAAAAGCAATTGAGAGGATTATTCCAGAACAAAGACAACAATGTGCGGTTTTTAAGATAAAGAACTTGGTAAATGGAATAAGAAAAGATAGTAAAAAACAAAATAGAAGAAAATTCCCGTAACATAAAGGAAGAACTAAACCTGAGGGACAGTAGGCACAAGCTGAAATAACATGATTAGTACTGTGGCATGTTCTCAAGAAGATATTAAATTCCAGTAGTGAAGAAAGGTTCCTTCAGGCATCTAGGGGAGAGAAGATACTCTTAAGGGATGGAAGTGCGGCTGTGCTGGAGGCTTCCCAGGAGCAGCGGGCAAAGAGGCAAACTCACTGTGGTCTCAGGGAAAGAGAGATGACCCCAAGAAGGGCTCACACAGCCAAGGAACCCCTCCAGCAAGAACACAAAGATGGACCTTTCCTAACAGAAAAGGAATGTAGCACCCATATATTATTGGAGAGATTGGAAAGTGAGACCACAAGATCCAATCAGTCAAAAGATGAATTGAGAAATTTTGATTTTAAAACGATACAACACTGGGTAGAAAACATGAGCCTAGAATTTTACAACAAGTTTCTTTGTCTGGGATAAAGCTAAGAGGAACATTGGGGAATAAACACCCATAAATTCTTCTTGAAAAAGTTACTAGGTAATGAAATCCAGCTCAGTAAGATAGGCGTCAGTATTTTTAAAAAACAAGAAATAGAGAAGTCTTGCTATAAGAATTGGTGATGGGCATTAGCCCATCTACTTAAATCTAAGGCCAAAGGACCCAGGTGATTGTGGTTAAAGAAGAGAATATAAAAATTCAGCCAATTTAGAAACAAATAAGCAATGAGAATTCAGAGGGCACATGAGAAATGGAAAAAAAAAAAAAATGCTTATTTCCTCATTTGTCACAGTAGGAAGTCAACTGCCTCATCCAAAGTTGAAAACTGGGATTTAAAAAAGCAAAAGGATCCCAATTTTTTTTTCCCCTTAATTTCAAAGGAATATTTTAGAAACTATTATCACCAGTGGTGAATAAATATGGGTCTGCATTTCAACAGTTCCTGTAGTCCCTTTTCAGCTCGTTTTCTTCTGTTAAATTCAAGTAAAATTGAATTTAAAATATTTTTAAATATAGCTTCCATTGTTATAAAAGTGCTTTCATTTATATAAAATTATTAATATTTCTCTCTAATGCTTATGCTGTGTTTGAAAGAAAATTATTTCTGTCTCTTCTCTGTGCATATAGCCACAAAGATGTGAGGAGGAAAAGAAGATTTGGAAATGTTACGCACTGAATATAAATGAAGGTTACTTTAGATCAGGGATTGGCAAGCCACAAATAAAGTTTTATTGGAACACAGCCACACCTATTTGTTTACATATTGTCCACAACCGCTTGCATGCTACACTGCAGAGCTGAGTTGTAACAGAAACCATGAGGCCTGCGAAGGCTAAAATATTTACTCTGTACATTGACAGAAAAGGTTACTGACCCCTGCACATAGATGGTAAAATTTGGGGGGTAGAGTGTCTATTTTTTGTGTTTTACTTTCTTCTTTGTTATTTGTTGTATTTGCATAACATTTTTTGGTATGCATTATAATTTTTAATAAAGCCATTTTTTTTTTATTTTAAAAAGACTGCCCTCCACTCATATATCAAGGTACTAGTCTGTTATGCAGATAGGATGTTAGGCCAAATGACTTCCTACCTCACCTAGAGCTTCAGTGAATTTTAGAACAACAACCTCCCATCTAAGAAGCTGGTATTTCAGTGAAGAAGACTCAAGACCAAGCCGCCCAGCAGCTGTGAAAATCTGTGCCGGTCTGTTGGGTGTCCATCTGAAAGAGCCATTATATCACTGGTTTTGGCAAACAATTTGAAAATACTGCCCAAAAAAGATGATGGGTATGGAAAGGCAGGGGAGGAGGAAAAGTTTTCTCTATTTAGCATTTTCCAAAATGACAACCTTCAGCAAATATCACATCACTCATTAAGAAAGTCCTCGTTTACTGAAACTAAAATGGGAGTGGCCCAAGAATCAGAAAAGAAAAAAAGCTGATCAGTTCTGCTCATGCGTTTAAAATCTATTTCTCAACTGCGTGTTAATATTCCTTTTCTCAAGGATTCAAATTATAAAATGTTTCAGAGTGTATGCAATCCAAAGAAGGGTAGTCCGAGCCTGTGAAATCCTATCTGCTCCATTTGCAGGAGACCCTGTCAAACTGAAAACCAGGAGACCAAAACAGAAGCTACCCGCACATAACCACCACTTTAAGCCTCTGGACCTCCCTCTCCACATTTTGCCATCAGAAAAACCTCCCTGACGATTTAAACAGCCGAAGAAATCCCAGCATGGGATGAACACCCATCCCTGGTCTGCACATCACTTCGCCCAGCATAAATTGTTAATTAATTACGGAGCACTCCAAGGGCACAGAGGATAATTCTACAGGAGAACTATCAGCCCTTAGGAACCAGGAGAAAGATTAAGACCCATGAATTAAGAGTTTTCATGACTCAAGATGTTCTCTATCTTAAAATAATTAATAATGTTGATTTTATTCCCTCATTGAATAAATGTGCTTATCCCAAGAACAGTAAATTTCCCCAAAATCCAATAGCTATCAGAATAAAAAGGTTTCCAGTGGAAACCTTCTGCTTCCTTTCTGATTAGAAAGCAACTTTATTTTTTAGGGAAAGGAAAAATCTATTTTGCAGACTGTTTTTATTAAAGATGCTAACTGGTCAACTAACCATATCTAAAAACAGAGAATTACAAAAAAAAAATTCATCATACTTTAGGTTTCTTACACAATCAAAATGATGAAAACTCTGTTTTAACAGGTAATGATTAAGTTATTTGAACACGAAACACAGGTTGAAGTCGTCTATTTAAAATGCTTATAAATTCTTATCAAGAGTCAGAAGAATTTATCAAAAATCATAAGATATTTCTTCCAAAGATTGTATAATTTTTTCTGAAATATTACAGTTTCTCTCTATTTTATTATCAGTCACCTAGATGTTTAGCAAAATCTAGGATAGTCTCACAAATACAGATAATATTCTCCACCCTGCATTGTCCCAACCACCCATCCCAATCTCACAAAATCCCTTCTGGAAAAAAAAAGTCAGACCATATGACACCTAATCTTTTTAAAGAAAAAAGAGAGAAAACCCTTAGACATATTTCAAAATGGCATCCTTCAGCTGGAACGCAAGTGCTGAGGTCCAGCTAGGGAGGCCAGTCTATCTATGGAGGTTCATTTTTCCACCAACAGGCAGGGAAGACCAGGAAGACATTGAGAACAATTCAAAAACAAATGACTTGTGATTCTAGATCAGAAATTCAATCCCACTGCTAACACCCAGACATTCTATGTTCCGTTAATCACTGAAATCAAACTAAAATACCTCCAAGGAAAAAAGAGCCAATGGAGAGAGTTTGGGGTTTCAAATATAAGGAAGGTCTCCATATTTAATTTGGTTCTCTGCATGTCTAGATATTTTTTTCAAATTATAAGGAAGATCTCCATATTTTAATTTGGTTCTCTGCATGTCTAGTTTTTATTATATGCTGCTATGGTTTGAATATACATGTCTCTCTAAAATTCTTATGTTGGGATGTAATACCCTATGTGATGGTATTAAGAAGCAGGGCCTTTTCAGAAATGATTAAGTCATGATCATTTGGCCCTCATGAATGGGGTTATTGCTTTTATAGAACAGGTTGAAGGGAGTGCCCTAGTCCCTTGTCGGCCCTTTCACGTGCTGCCACGTGAGGACACAGTGAGAAGGTACAGTATGAGGAACAGGCTCTCACCAAACACCAAATCTGCTGGAGCCTTGATATTGGATTTCCCAGCCTCCAGAACTGTGAGAAAATAAATTTCTATTCTTTATTAATAACCAGTCTCAGGTATTTTGTCACAGCAGCACAAATGGACCAAGACATAATCTGAACATTTTGAATGCTGCAGGGACTCCAGATTTTGTTGTCTTCCCCTAAAAATTGTAACATTGTGTTCTGATAAGCAGCTAAATTATTAACTGCTTATCTTGATCCTGTCGAGTCTTGGGTTTTGACTTTGTTAAGACAAGTCTAATTATCTTTGCTCTCAGTCCTACAGCATGTTCTTTATTGCTAGGACATAGTCCTTTTTCCTAAGGTAATTCTTTCTGGGATCTCAAATAAATGTTCAGTTCTACTTTGGCTGGATCAGAACTCCAACATCTCCCTAACAGACGCAACTTCTAAAATCACTGTGCACCTGTCAGTCCCCTGGAAGCTGTTCTCAGCTAGATCTTGCAGAATCTCGGTACATATGCAACTCAAGATTTGGCCAAGGTCCTGGGGGAAACTCCCAAATGGATTTCTGGTTCTATTTCTCTTCAATTGCCTCCTCTCTGGTACCCAAACCTACAAGTTCCGACAGCCTTAGCAATCTCACCTTCTTTTCTTCATTTCTTCCAGCCAGTAAGACTGCCACTCTCGGCTTGGGCCCCACTACCCTGCAGTTTGGAAAATGTCTCAGGAAAAAAGTCAGCATGAAAGTGGACCTTGCCTTTTGTGCTTCCTTTCTCTCAACAATCACGGCTCTGAGACACCCACTGTCCAATGCCTAAGAATAGTTCTTCAAATACTTTGCCTAGCTTTACAGCTGTTAATAGCAAAAAAAATAAACC
The DNA here is from genome assembly GCF_041146395.1 of Eulemur rufifrons. Classification (NCBI taxonomy): domain Eukaryota; kingdom Metazoa; phylum Chordata; class Mammalia; order Primates; family Lemuridae; genus Eulemur; species Eulemur rufifrons. Next base: position 209,988,781 of record NC_090989.1, read on the forward strand.
TGTTATTTTTCAATAACAGGAATTGGAATTGGAATTGTTATTCCAATTCTTGGCAAGAATTAGAGGTCCTATGTATTTTAACACTTTAATCATTTTCATTTTTCTAAGAATAACAAAGACCTTTAAGCAAAAGTCATCAATAACCAGTCTGAAATAAATCCTGGGCTGGGAATAAGAAGATCTGGTTACTCTGTCAGTTCTTTCGCTGCTTAGGCTGTCATTTAAGCCTGAGCCTCAGTTTTCAACCCTGTAAAATAACAAGCTAAGCTACATGATCACTGGTGTCTCTTTTAGCTCTAGCATAGTGCAGTTCTTTCACTCCCATTATGTACATTGCATTAATCGGATGTACCACTCCAGGAATCAAATCAGCAGTTGCTTGTGAAGGGCAAGTTATTCCTGAAGTTCTTAGTTCACGAGCAACTCTTTGAGCCCCCAGGCTTGCTGGCAGTCCTCTCTGATGCCTGAACAATGGTTCAGGGAGGTCCAGGTGGGTACAGAGCGTGACAGCCCGTTAGCAAGATGGAGGAACATGATGTGTTGGACCACATAAGACCAGAGCCCAACTGACACAAGTTCCAAACTCACTTACAGTGAGGTCTTGTCACTTCCGAACCTGTTTCCTCATCTGTGAAATGGCTAAAATGATGGTGCTTTGCAGGGATACTCTGGTGATCAAATGAGACAATGTATGTGCTTGGAGTCTGGGGTAAACATGGAGGATTTTTTTCAATGATATTTAAAGATGCACAGGAAGTCCCTTAGTGGCCTCTAAGAAATGGCAACTCACATACTAATATCTTCCTCCCTGCCCCATCTCCACCGTGCCCTTGGCACTACTGCCACCAACATCACCACCCAGGCTGCGTGGACAGGTAGCAGTCAGCCATCAGCAATGGCCCCCAGGGTGGCACCTCCTCCCCAGTACTCTTCCTTAGGAGGTAATCAGATTGTCATTTTAGACCAGCAAGAATTGGGAAGAACTGGGTCGATTAACCTTATGGCAAGAAGGGAGTGAAATAAGTCTTTTAGATTTTGAGGAATGCAAACGAAAAACACTTCAACCCCTGGTCTCCTCAACCTCTCTAGCTACCTACCTAAAGTATTCTCAGAACCAAGGAGAGGCAGGGGTCTAGATCCTAGGGGGAAGTCCCCTGAGCCACGCATGGAGATCAGCCCCAGAGGAGAATAACTGTGAACTCAAAACTAGTCCAGAGAGCTCACCACGGAGCACCGCGGGCTGAGTGAAGAACAGGGGGAGGAGAGTCGCCATCCTTTGAGGCCCCAACTGCCTGGACTGGGCCATGCATGGGACAGAGACCTCCGTCAAATGGGTGGAGGACTATCTGTGTTCAGCAGTGCCCCCAAGTGGCGAGGATCAGCAGCTGCAGCGCTACAGACCGGCAAAGTTTGGAGAAATTTCCTTCTATATTGAAAATGTTTATTCCATTTATGTGATGAATTAACCAAAAAGAAAAAAGAAAAAAGAAAATGTTTCAAAAGATTCATGGATGATCCTTAAATGAGAGAGAACCAATCCCAACAGCTGTGATAATAAGGCTCTTGCCTATCTAGTGGGTGGACAGCCGAGCCTGTGTTGTAGATAAGTTCACACTCGTTACATGCATGAAGACCTGTAACAGGGTTCAACACATGGTAAGTACTCAATTAATTAACATTATGAATAAATGGGAGCTGAATTAAAGAAGGCCAAAGGTATATATGATGGAGGTGTGACTTCTTAGTCTACATGATGGTTATTAAAACAAGCTTCATAGAGAGTGGAATTTTTGGCTCATCCACTGCTATATCACTAGCATTTAGAACAATACCTAGCATGTATAACTTGATGGATATTTGTTTAATTGAGTGTTAAATGAACAGGGGGAGAGGGAGCAAGACCTCCTGTCATATGTCCCAGTCCCCTCACTGTGCAATGTATCTACCAACAGCCTGAGGAAAGTCCTAGAAGGCTTGCTTACCAAATTAGCCGACAACACCACGCTGGGAGACAGAGTTAATGTGCTGAGTGACTCGCATCAGGACACCAAACCAAAGGAAATTAAGCTGGAAAACTAGGCTGAAACCAACAAGATGAAATTTACTCGTATGAATTCCCACCTACAAGCTGAAAAAAATCAAATGTACAATTTCGGGGTGGATTTGCAGAAGTTTGCTGAGGAAAGGCCTTGAAGATTTTAGCTGGCAGCAAGGCCTGTATGAGAAACATTTGACAGGGCTCTCAAAAGCCCTCAAGCGGTGGCAGATGGCCTCAGTGGAAGGGAGTGTGCAGAGTAGGGGCAAAGTGGCGGGATCGCTCTCTGGTGCCACGTGCAGAATGCCACTTTATCAGGGGTATCTAAGGGGTCGAGTGCAGTGGGCCCAGAGAGGAAGGGACAAAACAATGAGTGAGCAACCTTGAAACATGTCATATGAGGGACAACTGAAAAAACTAGGGTTGTTGTTTCAAGAAAAAGAAACTCATGGAGGGACATAACCATTGCCTTCAAACATGTGCAGGACGGCCCTTGGTTCTAGGTATACCCAAAAGACAAAACTAGGACTAATACGTGGAAATTATAAGGAAGCTTTAGAAAAGCTGCCTAATGATCTAGAGCTGTTTAGATATACAACTGGCTGTCTTAGGGAGTTATGATTACTTATCAGTGAAAGGAAAGAGAGGAGAATGAGAATTTATATTTATGGAGTGCCTGCTTACGTCAGGCCAGACCAGAAAATTCATGTTGTCTCATTTCTTCCTCACAATCATCATTTGAGATAAGCATTTTTTATTAATACAGAATTCTTATATCCAACACTATCTGTACCTATAGATGGGTGGTTAATTGAAAAAAATTAAAGCAGGGAATTATAAAAGATAACACAGACATACATTAAATATTTAATTTTAATTTAATACATATGAATGTTCTTTCCTCAAAGGCTTTTCTTTGAGGACAGACTTGCTAGTTAGAGTCCATGTGGTCTTTCTTCCATAAACTCTATGTATTCACCGTGATTCCCAGTTGTGTTTCTTTAAAGCAGAGCAAGAACTTAAACTCCCTTAAGCTGCAAACTGAGTGGAGACTTTTACCAGGTTTGTATCATTTTTCCTAGGCCTCTACAACCATTTCCTGATTCAAAAGCCAGTTTTTTTATCAACTGACAGTCTTTACACTGCATTCAACAATTTCAGAGAAGGTAGAAACAACTTCATTTCTTCTGGCATTCGTATTCCATCAATTTACATCACTTTGATTAAATTATATGATTATATTATCAGGTAGAGCTGGCCTGGACAAGTTTGGGGGAAAACATGACTTTGGGTAGGGCTGCCCCTCAATTGCTGATGTATCTATGCGTAGCTCCCTGGGTGACTCCAGCCAACCCGTGTGACATGCTGCAGGCCCCTGCCGGCTCACGCAGTGGACGGAATGTGGGTCAGGCCGCAGGGATGGCTCAGTGGAGATCCACTAGGACAACGTCTACTCTCCCTTTCAATGCTAGAGTGTTCTGTCCCTGGAGAAGTTAAGCCGTTCACCGAGGGTCAGCCTCTCTATGCCACACCTACAACTGTCTCCACTGGGGGACCACAGAAGAGTTTGAGGAAACACTGACCACGCAGCAGTCGTCACCTTGTCAAAAGACTCCAGCACTGGGAAGGGGGGAGCCAAATAATCTCCAAGGCCTCTCCAGCTTGGACCCTGTGAGGATCTCTGCTTCACGTTTCTATAGGGCTTTGTGTTTGTTTGGGGCTAAAAGTTGTGCTTTGTTTCCAATGGCCAATCCCATCAGTGTAGTCCTGCAACTGCATTTGTTGGGAGACGTTAGGAGATAACATCGAAAGTCTAGACCTCAAACCAAATGTAAGAAGATATTTTTGAGACAATTCTGGGGAAATTTAAGTATGGACCAGAATTAGGTGAAACTGAGAAGTTATTATTAACGTGTGATAATGGCACAGAAATTATGAAGAAAACTTCCCATGTAGGGGAGAAATGACTGGAAGCCTGGATTTTGCTTGAAAATGGTTCAGCTAAGATAAAGACAAAAAAGCAAAATATTATAATTTTTTTTTCTATAACAAAATCTTGATAATTGTTGAATCTAGGTAATGGGTAAATAAGGATTAGTTATACCCATCTAATTTACTTTTGCATATACTTACATTTTTTTTCATAATAAAAATGACTTAAAGTTTAAATTTCTGCCCGCCCCTCACCATGGTTCTGACATGAGAATCGAAAGCAACTTCTGGTCCCTCACCATCACCCAACAGCAGTGGTAAAGCCCAGATCAGAAGCACAGGCCTTACCGGGCATAGAACCTGCCTCCTGCCCCAAGAAGGTCCAGCAACATCTTGAGGAAATGAATGCAGACAAAGCTCAGCAGCTCAAAGGAGTGGATCCCATGTGGAGAGATAGGAACACTCATACGCCACTGGTGGACTGCAAACTAGCACGACCTCTATGGAAAGTAATATAGAAATACTGCAAAGAACCTAAAGTAGACCTACCATTTGACCCAGAAACCCCACTATTGAGTATTTACCCGAAGGAAAAGAAGACATTCTATAAAAAAGACATCTGCACTCGAATGTTTACAGCAGCACAATTCACAATCGCAAAAATGTGGAAAACAACCCAAGTGCCCATCAATACATGAGTGGATTAATAAAACGCGGTATATGTATACCATGGAGTACTGCTCAGCTATAAGAAATAATGGGGTATAGCATCTCTTATATTTTCCTGGACAGAGCTGGAACCCATTCTACTAAGTGAAGTATCCCAAGAATGGAAAAACAAACACCACATTAGATTGGAACACCATTGGATTAGAACTAAATGATCAACACTCGTGCATTCACGAGTAAAATTCAATGGAAATCAAGCAGATCAGAGGAGAGAGGAAGGGATGGGTAAATTCACATCTAACGGGTACAGTGTACACTATCTGGGTGACGGACACACTTATAACTTTGACTCAAATGGTACAAAAGTAATTCATGTAACCAAAACGTTTGTAGCCCCATAATATTCTGAAAGAAAGAAGGGAAGAAAAAAGGAAGAAAGGAGGAAAGGGAAGGAAGGAAGGAGAGAGAGAAAGAAAAGAAAAAAAGAAACAAAGAGAAAAAGAGAGAGGGAGGGAGGAAATAAGGGAAGGGGGGATACCAGGGCCGTGTGCTTCACACCGAGTTACCATTTTCACAAGCACACAATTTCTCACTTGGAAGGAACAAAAAAAAAGCATCCCTAGTTATTGGAGTCCAAACCTCATCAGGTTCTCCTGGGAGCTTATTAAACCCCCAGATTCCTCATCTCTCACCCAGACCCAAGGAACAGACTGAGCAGGGGCAGGGCCCTGGGATTGGCGTGTTTAATTTATTTCTCTGGTGATCCTGGGGTAGCCCTGAACTGGGGGCCCTGGAACCTCTGAAACGGATCAACATCCAAATCTCACAAAAGAGGAACGTGGTCCAGAAGGGTCCTGTCCCCTGCCCGCGTCCCCCTCCCTGCGGCTTCCCCTCGCTGTCCGCAGCCCTGCCCTCTGCCAGGTCTCCTGCGGAGGAAGCGGCCCTGCCAGAGTCCCCTCGGAAGGAACGGGCCCTGGGGGTCCCGCCGGCACGTGAAAGGAAAGAGCCACCTCTCCATCAAAGCAATCACTTCCCCAGGTTCTGGGGTCCCGCAGCTTTCCTAGGGCCCTTGCCGGTGCCCCCACCCCGCGTCAGGTGCGGACCAGCCCGGCTCCTCCCTCTGACTCTGCCCGGGCAATATTGACCCCCTGCGGGAGGCTAAGCAGCTCTTAGAGCGGAGATGTTTTACTAGCAAAGAAGACAGGGAGGAGCCAGAGGATATCTGTTACAGCCATTATTTTCCACTCAGGATCCAATTTTGCATCTTCACTGGAGGCCTATAAATTGAACTTGGAGGGAGGGGCCCAGAAACCCGCAGCAGGGACTTCATTAAAACGGGCACGGGGCGCCTTGGGCCAATCAAAGTCAAACACTGCCCCCAAGCGGCCGCTCCGGGTCATCACAGGTTGGCTGTTCCGAGCACTTTTCGCCACCAGCCTGAGACAGACAGCGCGATAGAGCAGGCGGGCACACCCTTCCCTTCTTTTTCCTAAAACTATTTTATTTATATTAGTATAAATACATTCACGTGGTACAAAACCCATAAAGTCCCAATTGGTCCCAGTGGTCGTCTCCAGCGCTAATGTGGATTCAGCCGAATGCTTAGTTGGGGGTGGGGGGGTCTCTCCCAAGTCTTTAGCGCCGTTAATGCCTTCATCTCACCAGCTTCACCCCTGCTCCTTGTCCTAAGGGACTCTGTTCTCAAGTGCCCAGCGCTGACTCCCTCTTAGCATTCACCACAAACCTGGGCCGATTCAAACATGGGCAGCACCCAAGGCCAGAGCCTAAATAAATTCTGCAACTCCTGAGAGCCCTCTGTTATGAACAGCCCCGGACACCAGGGCTGGAAATTTAGGCTGGACAGACACAAAGAAAACCTTCTAATGGGCAAAACTGTTACAACCCTGAAATGAGTGGCTGAGGGAACTTCCTCTGGAGATTTTTGCAATTGGATTAAGTTATGCAAGTATACCATGTATAATAGTGAATCTATAATGCCATAAAAGACAAGGCAAAAGCCAATTAGCATGGGAGGCTGAGGACTGCCTTGCATTTGAAATGTGCTTTCCAATATATATTGACTGTGTTTTGCTATGAATATTTTATTTATTAATTCATATAAGGTATGTTTACTGTACACCTATTTAGGTGAACTATATGTGCCACACTCTACGCTGCTCCTAACTTAATGGTAACTTGGAGATTATTAGGCAAAATATTTCTATTAGCTGGTTTTTCATTATTTGATAGTTTACATAATTAATCAGATGCATTGCAAGTTTTAACTTTTTTTCTTATAACAAAATGGATCATTTTGAAATCAACCAAGGAATTGTCCTTTTATTTTCAATGATGTGCAAATGGAAGTCCTGCTAGGCACTACTTGATTCTAAGGAATCAATCAAATAATTGTGTTTTGGAGTAATTGAAAATAGAAAAGCCAGAACGTGTACAGAAAAGAATCTAGGATTATGGAATGTTAGAGCTGATATCTGAGAGATGAAACCGTAGCAACTCCCTTATTTTACAAGATGGGAAACTGAGGCCCAGGGAGCTGACGTGGCTCGCCCAGGGCCCGTCACTTGTGACTCCACTCTGCCACATACCCTCTCCTGGAGGTACTGGCTGAGAACTCCAGGTCTCTGAGTTCTCATTGTCACTCAGCAGCGACTCAGCTATGAAACTCCAAGACATCCTCCCACTCTCCTGTAAGCCTCAGGTTCCTCACAAGTAAAATGAGGACATCAGACAAGAGAATGTCTGCGATGCACCAATTTCCCAAAAATCCCTCCCGTACTCATAGCACTCAACATTAAACATGCATGAATCAGTCCACATTTGCAATATCATCTATAAGACAGCAATTAGCCACACCCTCTTGACATTGGTTTTCCCAGGGGACCCTCTCATCAACTGTGCAGCAGCTTCAGTGAAGTTTCCCCCACAGCTGGGCTTGACCCCAGGCCGCCTTCCCACCGGCAAGTCCAAGTTGGTCGTAACAAGCAAAATTCTCTGCAGCTGGCTGAAACATCTTTCTCAAGTAATTTGTTTCTGGCACTATGTGCAAATACATTCACAAGCTCGTATGATCAAGTAGAGAGAACAGTTCATCCTGTGAATTAGAGCTGCCTCCATCAAGCAGGTAGAAGAGCCAAGCAGAGGCCATATTGCCCAAGGGCCACAGAACTACAAGGTGCAGAGGTGCCACTCAGCAGTCCTAGCTCCGCTAGGTCAAGATCGACTCTTCCACTGCCAAAGAGATTTAGGGGAAGCTGAACCTCTGCCTGAGCAAGTCTACCTGTGCTATCGGTACCTAGCTCCCAAGAAAGAGTTAGGGGGATGTTTTACCAGCCTCCGGCACTACTACAAGTAGCAGACACCCCTGGAGCAACTCTGAGGGTCCAACCAGTTCTTCTCACTCTCAGCATCTGAAAGGGCTTCCTACCAGCTTCACCCCCTCTTCTCCCCACCTTCCTCCCATCTTCCACTGTTAAAGAAACAATTATTCAAGACATGTGTTAAGGATGGTGTATAAGGGACCGCTGCAGTGGGGTCTTGCAGTGGAGGAAAGAGAATGAGCTTGACCCTGACTCCAACAAAGACAACTGGGGATTTATAGAGAGGAAGCAAGTGGATGAAAAATTAGTAAGAGAAAACTTCAAGGATAAGCAGTTTCTGGCTAAACCGACTTGATAGGATTATTACTAGAGAAAGCCCAGGGTGGTAAGATATTGAGGGTAAGAGGTAAGGACAGATAGCAAGGGCGGGGGATTTTTGCTAAACTGACCTAGCAGAGTTTTGCTCAAACTGGATTCTACAAGAACAGAAAGGGAAGCCCAAGGTTAGGCCAGTGAGAGAGGACTCAGGAGGCTGGTCAAAGGGAAGTCTTTGTCACCTCTCTGCCTTCTTTTCAGGTTCTACTGTCCACACCTTTCTCCTAGTTTTCACTCCCCTGGCCCCACCTCCTGGATTTTTGCTTACATTGCCAGTGGGAAGCTGAGACCCTTAAATGCCAGCTTTTACTAACCAGTGCCTGAAGGACGCGGGTCATGGAAGCAACTGGCAAAGATGAAACATAGAGTGCTTCAGGGGGAGCCCACTGTCTGTCACCTGAGCCAGGGTTATCCCAGGCCTCAGTGTAGAACAGGAAGGGGAGCAGGAGTGACTTCATGACAGACTGGATCTCCTGGAATAGGCCTAAGTTTCGTTTCCGAGGGGGATCCTCCCTTTCCCCCTGAAATGCCGCTGATAACAACTAAAAGGTCCCGGGACTTGAAACCAACCAATCAGAAGCCAACACGACCTTGGAGCGAACCAATCAGGAGCCAACACTATCGGCCACTCTTGAAGGAGCAAATGAACTAAGGGAGGGAGGGGGATGGTGTGCCCAGGGTATGTAACCTACTGAAAAGTATAAAAGCTTAGTTTTTACCCCAGGGCGGGGTCCTGGTTCGTGGAGAGGCCACTGCGTTGCCGCGCTGGGACTTGGACCCTAGCTCGAGCTAGCCAATAAACTCCTTTGCCTTTTTGCAGCCTCGGTGACTCTGCCTCTCTGTTCCTGGGGCCCAGGGGAACCGGTTCTAACATCAGGTTTCCCTGGGGAACAGGGACTTACAGGTGCTGAGTGTAGCCCAAGGTCTGAACAGGCCCAGCATACGTGAGCACATCCGTGACCTCACACAAAACAGGTCACAGGCACCTGCAGCCTTTCGCCACGAGTGGGATGGACAGCTGGGGGGCGGAAAAGGAGAAACTGGACCCAACAAGTATGAGCCGCCCAGTGTGGGGGTCTGAGCTCCAAGCCCCGCCCCCAGCCAGGAGAGCGGCCCTTTCCGGGAAGGCGGCAACTTCTGCACTAAAGAGACCTCTGCTCTGCAAAGCTGCACATCCCAGCGCTGCAGACGCCCTTGTGAAATTTGTCTATCTCAAGAGACACTTTCTCCCAAAAGGTGCACATAAAGGCCAGCAGGGCTCTCGCTCTCTGGAGCCCTCTTTCCCTCAAACCTGGGACGTGCTCCCCGGGTGGAAGCCTGCCGCCCCCAGGCCATGCCGAGGTGGCCACCGCGCCCTGCCCTTCTCAGACACTGACAAAGCACTGGAGGTGCCGTGCAGGGACCAGACAGCCGGGCCCTGGGACATGTCCTACAGCACACGGAGCCCCCTCCCAGGGCTTAAATACCTGTAACTGAGCCGTCCCCAGGCCACAAAGGCAGGTGGTGGCCCCAGTGGCACCTGAACCCAAGTATTCCACTCCCGCACCTTCCTCTCCTGGCGTGAAGAGCTGCTCCAAGGAGGGCTGCGGAATCTGCTTTTCAGACAACGCAAATCACCGGCCGTGCGAGGGGGGGAGAGGCGCAGGTTTCTGGCTCCTCAGCGTCCCCACCGCTGTCCCGGGTTTCTACTTTCCGGTCCCCCTCGTGTTCTTTTACTACGTCCACTACCACCGTCCGAGCCACCAACATCTCTGCTTGGAAAACAGCAGCGGCAGCCTCTTCAGGAGTAGAAATATGGATAAATAGTAAGACGTGCTCTGTGTCCTTGTCAGAGTCATCGGGAAGGTGCTGTGAAATTGCCTGAGTGAAGACGCCTATCCCAAGGTCTGGCACCTTCTAGGTGCTCAAAAAAATGTCCTTTAGATATAAAAGGGAAATAATACCAAGGATTTGTTAAATTGTGATATTAATAAATGCAATACAAATAAAAAAAAAAAAAAAAAAGAAAAGAAAAAAATGCAGCAGCCTCCCAGCTAGTCTATCCCCAGCCTTCTGGTCTCCCTGTAATTCATTCCCTGCACAGCGGCCAAAACCAGATTTTTCAAAACACAAACCTGATCGTGGGTGACCTCGATACTCAAGAGAAATGGATCACAAGCACCCCCACCCTTGCACGAACCAGGCGAGGATCCAGCAGCCCCTCCCTGTAGGGGACTTCAGGTTGTCCCGTAAGTGGTGCTGTATCCAGCCATTGGTTAGGAGACCCTAGTTGCATAGTACATAACTCTATAAAGTTAGCCAGGTCCTACCTCCAGACCTTGACTGCACCTGTGCCTCTGAGCTTTTCACACAAGGTATAATTGAAGGACCTACAAGGCCAGAGAGCTGGGGTCTGATTGAGATCACAGATAAAGTTGTATGAACTGATTTGTGCCTGCCTGCTAACACATGATTGTTTAATACATGTCTATGTGTGGCAAAATTTGCTCTGAGCCCCATGTAATATTTACCTACCATTAACTATCCCCCCAAAAAGACTCTAATCCCTGTATATGACCACACAAAAGGTCATATTTTCAACAAGGGGGAAAAAATATGGATGCCAGTGCTGGGGGTGGTGGTGGTGGGCAGTGGAGGGTCCTCAAGAAAACTCAGCTGCCTGCAAGCCTAAGATTCTTCGGGAAAAATTCTACCTGAAAAGAAGCATCCTAAGATTTTAATTTTTTTAAGATTGTAAGATTGTGACTCCAGGAAAAATCAATAGTGTGTTACCTGCTCTTTGGCACTCTTAAGATCTCCCCTGGGAGTGCAGCGCGTGAAGATGACACTTAATCTCCTTGTCTGACTGTCTCTCTCATTTGTTCATCCAACACATGCACGGTGAGTCCCGACAGCGTACCAGGCCCACGGTCCTAAGAACTGTGGGTCAGCCGTGAACTAAACAGTCCAAATTTCTGCCCTCGGGGAGCTTCTGCAAGGTTGGTCCCAATTATATTATACTCTTAACCTAATTGCACTCCTGAGCAATTGTGATTAGAGCAAAGGTTGGTCGATTTCTACAGTGGCCAATGTTGGTGCAGTACCCAGAACACTCTGGACCCTTTCTACCATCTCTGTGTTGCCCCACCCTTCCCTCAGGTGACCATTAATCAGTGACTGTTGGATGTGGGCGTATTAAAGCGCAGCCCCCTTGTCTCGGGGCTGCACCACTCCGAGTTACAACTTGGACTCCGGAGCTCCCCAGCAGGAGCAGACTGATGTCAACTCTGGCAGGACTGGACTTGACATCTTGACATTGCTCCCCTGCTTGGTTGGCTTCCTCCCCTCTCCTGGGTCCTCAGCCCCTTTCTGGTCTTCCAGGGAGCACTTCCTTAATAAATCACTTGCACACAAATTCTCATCTGGGTTCTGTTTCTAAGAAACAACTTAAGACAGTATCAATTATAATCCATCCTTGCCTAGAGCAAATGCATTCATTTCACCAAACCAGCAGCATTCCTGGGTGCCTACAGTGTGACATTAGCATCGTGCTGAGTGTGAGCATCACCAATATGAATACAACCTAGTCCCAGATGGGGACTTCCACTGCCGCTTAGCACAATGCAGGCTATGTTTAAAGAAGTGCATTCAAAGGAGCAGCGACTGGCAGCAGCTGGGGTTGGGGAGCATATGGGATGAGGGATCAACTCTGCCTAGGGCATCAGGGGAAGGCTTCTTGTTTCTAATAGACCCAACACAACGAAACGGATGCAGAACCCCTCCTTCCTCCAACCCTCACCCCCACATGCCTTTCACCCTCTCCCAATGAAGAGGGTAAACCTGCTTATCTGTTTCCCTTATTGCTCATCTAATCCCATCTCCCCTTCTTCTCTCTGTCCTGAATAAAACTCATCCTGGAGGCCCAAATCCCTGCTTCTAAACTAGACTTAGACCAGGTGTGGTGGCACACACAGGTAGTCCCAGCTACTTGGGAGGCTGAGGTGGGAGGATCACTTGAGCCCAGGAGTTCGAGGTTGCAGTGAGCCATGATTGTGCCACTGCACTCTAGCCTGGGTGACAGAGCGAGACTCTGTCTCTAAAAAATATATACAAAGAATTTTTAAAAAATAAGCTAGACTCAGAGCACCCTGACAAGTTTCCAGGAAAGATGTATTTCTTCCAAAGGTGGGGAAGCAAGAAGCCTTCATGTAGGAAGAAGCATTCATGTTGGATCTTGAAGGGTGGGTGGGGTTTTTATATAGACTCACCGGGAAAAGAAATCCCAACGAGGAAAAGCCCAGGAAGCAGGAAAGGAAAGGTACACAGAGTCAATGGCTTGGGGTCAGCCAGTAATAGGGGGTGCGTCGGGGTGCGTCCAGCAGAAGGGAGGAAAGACTTGGAGCTGGAAGGATGTACAGGGCCTTGCGAGCCAGCTCAGAAATGGGACCCCATCATGGAAAGAGGAGGGGCGAGTGTTGAGAGACATTTTGAAAAGAAGCATCTAGGGTTAGAGGCTGATTCATTCTGAGAAGGGAGAGAGGCTCAAAGACCTCAAAGGGGGGGTTGAGGAGCCACTTTCGGAGCGGACATGGGAGTGATTCCCAGATGTTGCTGTGTGGCTTTGGGCTTGTTACCTCCCTACCATCAGCTTCAGCTTTTTCTCAGAAAAATGGAAATCACAATACAAATGAGTATCTCTAATCCTAAAATCCAAAATGTTCCAAAATCTAAAACTTTTTGACATCACAAGTGGAAAATTCTACACCTGACTTTGCATAAAGTATAACAGTCAAAATGCAGTCAAAACTTTCTTTAATGCACAAAATTATTTAAAACATTATATAAAATTGCCTTTGGGCTATGTATACAAGGCATATAGGAAACATAAATGAATTTCTCGTTTACACTTGAGTCCCAGCCCCAAGATATCTCATTATGTATGTGACAATATTCCAAAATCCACAAAAAAAATTCAAAATCTGGAACATTTCTAATCTCAAGCATTTTAGATAAACAATACTCAAGCTGTAATACACACTTTGATGATTAATTTTATGAATCAACTTGCCTGAACCACTGGATGGCCAGATATTTGGTCAAACATTATTCTAGGTGTTTCTACAAAGGTATTTCTGGATGCGATTAACATTTAAATCAGTAGACCAAGCAAAACAGATTGTTCTTTTTAATGTGGGTGGGACCCCATTTAATCAGTTAAAGCTCTGAGTAAAACAAAAAGACCAACTCTCTCTCAAGAAAAAACTTCTCCAGAAGACTGACTTCAGACTTCACCTGCACCGCCCACCCTCCTTGCTCTCAAGCCTGCCAGCCCAATCCGCAGATTTGGACTTGCCAGTCTCTATAATCACCTGTGTCCATCCCTTACAATAAATCTTTATATATATATGTGTGTGTGTGTGTGTGTGTGTGTGTGTGTGTATGCATACATGCACACATATCCTATTGGTTGTTTCTCTGGAGAACCCTAACTAATACACATACCTCATGACAAAGTATAAATTAAGTGAAATTACACACACAAAGCATTTAGAACAATGCTTAGTACGTAATAAGTAGTAGTCCAAGGAGTATAGATATATGTAAATTAAGATTGTTCTTCATTGGAAGGGTGGTCATCATTGGAAGTCCCTAATTAGGAATCCACACTCCAGGGATGTTCAATCAGCAATCATCGGAAGAATGGTGATCATAAATCCACATTCCTCTTCAAGGAAAGCAGTGTGCCCAGGTGGAGCGAAAGGCAGAGAGGTGGTTGCTTCATGTTCTGTAGCATGCTGGAGCACTTCCGGAGAAGCCTGCCTGACCTTCACCTGACACCCCCAAGGATGGTCACCAATGATCCACAAGAAAATTGCAGGTAGTTTTTTAGCCCTGTAAGGTTAGAAGGTAACCTACAGAAATTGATACATTGTTTTGACTTGGTGACCTGGTAGAAAAGTGAAACCCAAAGCTGTCATGGTTTCCCTGCACTGCAGCAAGTTGACGTCGTATATCTAACCTGGCGATTCACAGAACAGCCATTGCACCGACTATTCAAATCCTTCTCCTTCAAATGCTCTCTGAACCAGTGTGTTCGTCTCCCTGCTGGCTCCCTCATTAAAGAATTAAATCAAACCTTGACACCTGGTTACTATCTATTTGTAGGAGAATTATGTTTCTAACACTCCAGAGGGAGCCATGTTGAGAATCTCAAATGCTAGCATCTAAATCTGCACCAGGAGGTTCATGATTTCACATAAGAGATGTTTGAAATAATGTGTTCATGGATGAAAAAGTGTTGCCCAAGAAATGTGGTTGATACAGTGTTTCTCAACCATTTTTGGCATTATTGCCCCCCTTAAGGAGCCTTTTTAGACATTTCCCCTCCCCAATCACCCTCCTCCCTACAAAATTTTAATACAATAAAAATACTGTAATATCTGTTTATATACTGTGGTCCTTTGGAAGGCCGCAAACCATTGTCACAACTAATATATTTTCACACCCCATTCAGAATCCCATGTGCTCTCAATAGGGCAACATTGCCCCCAATGGGGGGTTTTAAGCTTTACCCTACCACCCATTTGACTTCCTTTCTCATCAGGCTATTGTGAGATGCAGAAGTGGGAGGTGCTTGAGGTGTAAAAATCACACTTCCCCATTGTATTTGTCTGGGCAGAGTGCAGTCATGCCTCAGTATCTATGCATGGGGGATTGGTTCTAGGACACCTGCAGATACCAAATTCCAAGATGTTCAAGTCCCTTATATAAAGTGGCATCACATTTGCATATAACCTACACATATTAAGTCATCCCTAGATTACTTATAATACCTAAGACAATGTAAATACTGTGTAAATAGTTGATATACTGTATTGCTTTTTATTTGCATTACTTTTCATTATTGCATTGATGTTTTTATTGGATTTTTTAAATCTTCTCAATCTCAGGTTTGTTGAACCCATGATGCAGAACTCACAGATACAAAAAGCCAGAGACTATAATTAGACTCTGATAACAGCCACCCATACCCCCTACCCCACACTCATCCAGATTTAGATTTTTTTTGGCCCTTTGGGTCAGAATGCCTTGAAACTTTTTAAAAATTTTTTTATTTCTTTTAATTAAAAATATTACTAACTATTAATATAAATTGTTCATTTCAATTTAATGCTATATGCCTTACAAATGGGAAGCACTGATAGAGGACAGCAGTCTGCCCTCCAGGGCCAGCTTCTGTGCTTATCTTCCCTTCGACTCCCTCTGGACTCATCCACTTACCAGGAGCCAGTTCCTGACTCAACTGACCCCTCCCACAATGACAGCATTAATCCACTCATAAGGGCAGAGCCTTCATGGCCTAATTACCTCTTAAAGGCCTGAGCTCTGAGTACCATTACAATGGGATTAAGTCTCCAACACATGTAATTTGGGAGACACATTCAAATCACAGCACCCACAAATTTGATAATCTAGATAAAATGGACCAATTCCTTGAAAGACACAATCTGCTAAAACTCACACAAGAAAAAATAGGCTATCTGAATAGGCCTTTATCTATTTATATAAAATTGAATCGGTAATTAATAACCTTCCAAAACAAAAAGTACCAGGCCCAGATGAGCTCCCTGGTAAATTCTACCGATTTAAAGAAGAAAGTATGCCAATTCTCTACAATCTGTTTCAGAAATTGGAAGCAGAGGGAATACTTCCTAATTCATTCTATGAAGCCAGCATTACCCTAATATCAAAACCAAACAAAGACATTACAAAGAAAATTACAGAATAATATCTCATGAACATAGATGCAAAAATTCTCAACAAAATATTAGCAAATAAAATTCAACAATAAGTAAAAAGATTTATACACAACAAATATATGGGATTTATCCCACATACACAAAACTTGTTCACCATTTGAAAATCAACTAATGTAATCCACCACATTGACAGGCTAAAAGAAAAACCATGTGATCATATCAATAGATGCAGAAAAAGCATTTGATAAAATCCAATCCATGATTTTAAAAAAGTCTCAGTAAACTAGTAATAAAGGTGAACTTCTTCAACTTGATAAAAAATATCTACAAAAAACCTACAGCTAACACCATACTTAGTGGTAAGACACTGGAAGCTTTTCCACTAAGATTAAAAACAAGAGAAGGATATCGGCTCTCACTACTTCTTTCCAGCATTGTACTGGAAGTCCTAACTAATGCAGCATGACAAGAAAAGGAAATAATACTGTCAGGGTGGCCATCAGCCCTTGATTCTTGGTGTGCTCTTGACCAAAGAATGACCAGACACACCAAAGTGTCAAGTCCACACCCTGACTCCTTGCTTGGAAAAATCACCAGCAGGGCCAATGCCACGGAATAACCTCAGGCAGCAAGCAGTTTCACATGAACAGCTCTTTATCATAGAACAAAACAGGTCTGTGTGAGTGGAGAGAGACAGACCCACTGACTGACTCACTGACTCACTGACTGACTCACAGACTCACTCTGAATCCTTAGATTGTTTCCTTTTATTGGCCCAGTCTAGGGGAGGGCTCTGTGGGATATTACCTACCAAATGATCAATAGGTGTCCTTAAAATTCCATCTGCATATACAAGCTCCCTCTCTGAAAGCCCATCTGGTGGGGGTGGGGGGAGGTGAACCACAATGTAGATTTAAGCTAATGACATAATAATTACCCTTAGGTTACTCAAGGTCACTTTCCAAATCCTATCATGCCTGGGCAGGGAAATTCCCAGATTTATAAAGCATTCCCTCCTTCCCCAGGCGTAGCAGTTGCTCTCAATAGGATTAAGGGTGGGGCAGCACCAAAACAGAGCCCCGCCTTTATCCTTCTTCCCAGGTGGAGCAATCACTCAAGACACCAAAGTGGGCACCCTTGTCCCTAGAAGAGCCAGAGATCCTGACTATCTACCTAACAATACTATTTACATTAGCATTCCCCCAAAATGAAATACTTAGATATAAATCTAGCAAAATATGTACAAGGTCTACATGAGGAAAACTGCAAAAATCTGATGAAAGAAATCAAAGATCTAAGTAAATGGAAAGATATGTCATATTCATGGATAGGAAGGCTCAATATTGTCAAGATGCCAGTTCTTCCTAACTTGATCTACAAATTCAATGCCTTGCTATTTATATACCAGCAAATTGTTTATCTCAGCAAGTGGATTCCACAAACTGATTCCAGCGTTTATATAGAGAAGCAAAAGACCCAGAATAGTAAACATAATACTGAAGACAAGAGCAAAATCAGAGGACTAACACTATTCAACTTCAAGATGTGCTATAAAGCTCTAGTAATCAATAGATCAATGGAACACAATAAAAAGCCAAGAAAAAGATTCACATAAATATAGTCAACTGAACTTTGACAAGGAGAAAAAGCCACACAACATAGAAAAAATAGTCTTCCTAAAAAGTGGTACTCAAACAATGGGACATACACATAAAACAAAAAAAATCTAGACATAGACCTCACAACTTTCACAATAATTAACTCAAAAGAGATCACAGACCTAAATGCAAAATGTAAAGCTGTAAAACTTCTGCAACATATTATAACATAGGAGAAAATCTAGATGACCTTGGGTTTGGTGATGACTTCTTACAATCTAACACCAAAGCACAATCCCTGAAAGAAAGAACTGATAATCTGAACTTCATTAAAGTCAAAAATTTCTGCTCTCTGAAACTGTCAAGAGAATGAAAAGACAAGACACAGACTGGGAGAAAATATTTGGCAAAGACATATTTGATAAGGGACTGTTATCCAAAATATACAACGAACTCTTAAAACTCAACAATGAGAAAACAACTGATTTAAAAATGGGCTGCGTGGAGATGGATGGAGAGAAGAGGAGAGGGCAGGCTTGCGGCTGCAGGAAGAGTGAGTTGGCAGCTTCTTGCAGTGGTCAAGATGAGAAACAGTAAAATCTGAGGTGGTAGAATTACAAAGGCCCGTAACCCTAGCACTCTAGGAGGCCGAGGCAGAAGGATTGCTTGAGGTAAGGAGTTTAAGACTAGCCTGAGCAAGAGCGAGACCCCATCTCTACTAAAAATAGAAAAATTAGCCAGGCATGGTGGTGCACGCCTACAGTCCCAGCTCTTTGAGAGGCTGAGGAAGGAGGATTGCTTGAGCCCAGGAATTTGAGGTTACTGTGAGCTAGGCTGACGCCATGGCACTCTAGTCCATGGCGTCTCAAAAAAAAAAAAAAAAAAAGGGATATATATGTACATTAGAGATGAAATTAAGAGGTAGATTGGACAAATTTGGGGGACTCAGAGTTAGCCTGGATTCTTGTCTTTCCTGCACAGCCCACATCTACTCTGATTGCAGATGCTCTACCACTACACGACCAGCTTCTCTACGCCACCCAGTGCCAAGGCTCTGGGATTGTTAAATTAGCCTTCTTGTGTTCCTCCTGCTTCCAACATTAATCCATTCTTTACAGAGCAACCATAATGTTATTTAGAAATGCAAATCAAATCACATCCACTCCCCACCTTAATGCTCTAGTAGCTTCCCATCACATTGAATAAAATAAAATTCTTTAACCTAGCTTTCAGAGGAAATCAGATTCCCCTCCCCTCTGAGCTCCATCCTTTCTGTGTTCCCAGCTAAGCTCAGGCCCACCTTGGGGTGTCTGCAACTACCTCTTTCCTGAACCCAGATGCTTTCCCCACCCACCCACCTACCATCCCCCTCCCCTTACTCATCCCTCTCCCCATCTCCCCACCCACCCCCTCCATATTTGCCACATGAGTGGGAAACAATTGTGTACCATCTTGAAAAGTTGAACACTCTCCTCAATTTGTGTCCTAATTTTATACCCTAAGACTTCTTACCTATGTACACCAAAAGCATATTCAAGAATGTTCTTGGAGGAAAGCAGAGAGAAGTCGAAGATGGCGGAGTGGCGGTGACTGCTTGGATCTGCGCTCGGGCGAGGAACCGTGGATCCGGACCTGCCACAACGCTAGAGGACCGCTCCCACACAGGAACAGCGGTGTGAATCCACGGAGAATCAGCGTGGGACAAACAGAGCAAGTGAGGTCTGAGGTGAACAGAAATTAAGATCGCGGAACTCTGCGGAAGGCGTGGAACAGACAGTAGCCAGCGGAGCGCAGGCGGCTGCGCCCGCCCCCAGGTGGGGCGGGGGCAGTCTTTAGGAAAAGCGGCTTGCGCTCCTCACTGACCTCCACCCCCAATTGCCTGGAGACCCCCTCGCAAGCCAGAGCAGAATCACCGAGGGAGACGTAGGGCATTGCAGACAGGAGGCTTTTTCGGGAGAATAGCTTGGAACCTGGGAAGTCTCGGCTGAGACAGTCCTTGGCGAGAAGAGATGGACCTGTGCCAGGGGGGAGGGGCACGAACGATCCCCGATCAGCGAATTGCGCTGTACCTCTGCGCTACTTTTGTCGGTGGTTCTTCAGCCGGTGGCCCCCGGCGGCTTTGCCCGCCAATCCCCCCGGCAGCGGCGGTCCCTGGTCTCTGCCTGCCGGGGAGCCGGTCCCCCTCCGACCCCGGAGCGCTGCGGGCGCCATCTTGAAAGCAAAGGCGGAACCGCTCGGGAGCCATAAGGTGCCGAGCGGCTCTCTCTCCCCGGCCCCCCCGCTGGTCTCTGGGCCCGCGCCATCTCCGCCGGCCGCACTCGGCGTGAAGGGGCGGAGCTGCGCTAAGACGTAAAATAAACATTGAGTTGCCGCTCCGGACCCAACGGAGCGGGCGTGAAGGGGCGGAGCTGCGCTAAGACGTAAAATAAACATTGAGTTGCCGCTCCGGACCCAACGGAGCGGGCGTGAAGGGGCGGAGCTGCGCTAAGACGTAAAATAAACATTGAGTTGCCGCTCCGGACCCAACGGAGCGGGCGTGAAGGGACGGAGCTGCGCTAAGACGTAAAATAAACATTTGAGTTGCCGCTCCGGACCCAACGGAGCGGGCGTGAAGGGGCGGAGCTGCGCTAGGACGTAAAATAAACATTGAGTTGCCGCTGGGGACCCAACGGAGCGGGCGTGAAGGGGCGGAGCTGCGCTAAGTCGTAAAATAAACATTGAGTTGCCGCTGGGGACCCAACGGAGCGGGCGTGAAGGGGCGGAGCTGCGCTAAGTCGTAAAATAAACATTGAGTTGCCGCTGGGGACCCAACGGAGCGGGCGTGAAGGGGCGGAGCTGCGCTAAGACGTAAAATAAACATTGAGTTGCCGCTCCGGACCCAACTGAGCGGGCGTGAAGGGGCGGAGCTGCGCTAAGGCACAAAAACACAATCATTGAGCCGCTGAACTGTATACTTCAGAATTGTGTATCCCTTCGTTTAGCGATGTCCTGTGGTGCTGTGTAGCTCTGTTTTTGTTCTTTTGTGTTCGTGTTTTCGCTGTTTCTGGGTTAGGTCTCTTTGTGTTATTTGTTAGTTTGGTTTTTGTTTTTTCTTTGTTTTGTTCTGTTTTATTTTGTTTCTTTTGTTTTTTTTTGTTTTGTTTTTTCTTTTCTCTCTTTCCCTTTTTTTTCCTCTTCTCTTCTCCTTTTCTTTTCTCTTTTTCTTCTCCTTCTGTTCTTTCTTTTCACTTCCTTTTTTTTTTTTTCTTTCCTTTTCTTTTTTCTTTTTCCTTATTTCTTCTCTCTTTTTGCCTTCTAACTGGGTACCCACGGTGAGCTTGGGAATGGACCAGGCCCCTGGCTCTGGTACATACCGGAACCTGAGTACTCACTCCCAACGCCGGCGATCTGCGGGAGCGCAATAGCCATCTTGGGGCCCACAGCCAAGTCACTGCGGAGCAATAGGGTGCCAAGAGGCTCCCTGGACGGCCCCCTCCCCTGGTCCACAGACCTTATATAGGGACCCTACCCACGTCTAAACATTGACTACTTCTCCAGAAGTGAGAGTGTGGAGCCTGGTCCCTGGGGACATTGGGCCAAGGCAGACTTTTGCCCGTGGGAGTTGTGGCAACTGGGGCGCTGAGCGAGCGAGGGCACCATCCACTCCCCACAGCTAGTATCTTTCCTGCAGATAGAGACAGAAACCACCCCTATAGAGGAAGAACCAAAGGGAAACAAACAAACAAAGAGAATTTTGGTCCACTACTAGTGTGGACCCTGCCTGCCTTCTGAAAGACTACAACACAGTGTCCTAACTCACCAAAGCAGTCTTGGATCACTCCAATCCTCTAGGATTGGACCCATCAGAAGCAGTTCCCCAACTGAAATAGAAAAATTTCTAAACAATTCACAACAGTCTTCCCCTGTTGCCAAAGGAAGCAATATACCTAGACTGCTCCACAGCCTAAGAATAGAGCACAGAGAGTGCTGTTAACCAGACTAAATCTATAAGAAAAAATCCAATGATTAATCTAGATGGGAAGGGCCCAGCGAAAAAACACAGGAAGCACAAAGAATCAAACAGAAAGCTCACCCCCAAAGAGAAATACCAGCTCTCAACCATTTGACACAAACCAGACTCAAAACTCCAACATGTCACAGGAAGAATTCCAATTATGGATCATAAACAAGCTTAATAATATACAAGAATCAATGGACAAACAACACAAGGAAAATGCAAAAAAAATACAGGATTTGGAGGAAAAATTCACTAAAGAAATTGAAATATTGAAGAAAAACCAAACTGAACTCCTAGAAATGAAGAATTCACTCAGAGAGCTACAAAACACTGTGGAAAGTCTCAAAAGCAGGGTAGATCAAACAGAGGAAAGAATCTCAGAAATTGAAGATAACTCCTTCCAACTAAATAAGTCAGTCACAGAGATAGATCAAAAAAGTAAGAGAAATGATCTGAGTCTTCAAGAAATGTGGGATTATGTGAAGAAACCTAACTTGAGAGTTATTGGCATTCCTGAGGGTGAAGAAGACAATAAGCAAGGGCTGGACAAGCTATTTGAAGACATAATCGAGGAAAATTTTCCAGGCCTTGCCAATACTCTAGACATACAGATTCAAGAAGCTCAAAGGACCCCTGGGAGATTCATAGCAAATAGGAAAACACCACGCCACGTAGTCATCAGGCTGACCAAAATATCCACTAAAGAGTCCCTTCTCCGAGCTGTAAGGAGAAAGAAACAGGTAACTTACAAAGGAAAACCCATCAGAATTACGCCAGATTTCTCAGCTGAAACCCTACAAGCAAGAAGAGGTTGGGGCCCCATTTTCACGCTTCTGAAACAGAATAATGCCCAGCCTAGAATCTTGTACCCAGCTAAGCTAAGTTTTCTATACGAAGGAGAAATCAAGACATTCTCAGATAAACAAAGGTTGAGAGAATTCACCAAGACAAGACCAGCCCTACAAGAAGTACTCAAAAGAGAGTTACACACGGATCAGCACAAGAAAGATCCACGAATGTAAAACTACTCAAGAGCTAAAGATGAAATTCCAGATACCACAATGGCTCAGGAGAGAAAACATCGCAATGAAGTTCTACCCAACAAGCTGAACAAAAAACCGTCTCACTTATCAGTGTTCTCAATAAATGTGAATGGCTTGAATTCCCCGCTCAAGAGACATAGACTGTCCCAATGGATAAAAAAGCACAAGCCAAGTATCTGCTGTCTCCAAGAAACCCACCTAATGAGCAAAGATGCATTTAGACTGAAAGTAAAAGGATGGAAATCGGTATTTCAAGCAAACGGTAACGAAAAGAAAGCTGGTGTGGCAATCTTAATTTCCAATAACTTAGCTTTCAAACCAACAAAAATAATAAAAGACAAAGATGGCTACTACATACTGGTCAAGGGCACAATTCAACAAGAAGCCATGACTATACTCAATATATATGCACCCAACCTAGGTGCACCAAGATTCATAAAGCAAACCCTACTAGATCTGAACCAGATGATAGATAATAATACTGTAATAGCTGGAGACTTTAACACCCCACTGACAGTACAGGACAGATCCTCTAAACAGAAAATAAACAAAGACATAATGGACCTCAATAGAATGCTAGAACAAATGGGCATGGCTGATATCTATAGGACATTCCACCCAAAGTCCACAGAATATACATTTTTCTCATCAGCTCATGGGACATTCTCTAAGATTGACCATGTCCTAGGACATAAAGCATGTCTTAAAAAATTCAAAAAAATAGAAATTATACCATGCATCTTCTCAGATCACAGCGGAATAAAAGTAACAATGATCACAAACAGAAACCCTCACTCTTACTCAAAGTCATGGAAGCTAAATAACTTTCTCCTGAATAATTATTCTATAAAGGAAGAAATCAAGATGGAAATCAAAAGTTTCTTTGAATTAAATGACAATGGAGATACAACTTATCAAAATCTATGGGACGCAGCTAAAGCAGTCCTGAGAGGGAAATTCATATCCATAAATGCCTATATCCAAAAGACAGAAAACATGCAAATAGACAACCTAACGAATAGACTCAAAGAGCTGGAGAAAGAAGAACAGAACGATCCCAAACCCAGCAGAAGGCGAGAAATTACTAAGATCAAATCAGAACTAAATGAAAAGGACAATAAAGAAACTATAAGGGAAATTAATAAAACAAAAAGTTGGTTCTTTGAAAAGATAAACAAAATAGACACACCTCTGGCTAAACTAACCAAGAGCACAAAAGTAAAATCTCTAATAACCTCCATTAGGAACATGAAAGGAGAAATCACAACCGATGCTACAGAGATACAAGATATCATCTATGAATTCTACAAAAATCTTTATGCACACAAACTGGAGAATGCAGAGGAAATGGACAAATTTTTAGAAACACATAGTCTTCCCAGGCTCAACCAGGAAGAAATAGAGTACCTGAACAGACCAATATCAAGAACTGAAATCGAAACAGCAATAAAAAACCTTCCCAAAAAGAAAAGCCCTGGTCCAGATGGGTTCACACCTGAATTTTACCATACATACAAAGAAGAACTGGTGCCCATCCTACATAAACTATTCTCCAATATTGAGAAGGATGGAATTCTCCCCAACACGTTATACCAAGCCAATATAACATTGATACCAAAACCAGGAAAGGACGCAACAAAAATAGAGAACTACAGACCAATTTCTCTCATGAATATAGATGCAAAAATTTTCAATAAAATACTAGCAAATCGAATCCAAGTACTTATCAAAAAAATAATCCACCACGACCAAGTGGGCTTCATCCCAGAGATGCAGGGATGGTTCAACATACGTAAATCTATAAATGTAATTCACCACATAAATAGAAGCAAAACCAAAAACCATATGATACTCTCATTAGATGCAGAAAAAGCATTTGACAAAATTCAACACTCCTTTATGATAAAAACGCTTAACAAAATAGGCGTAGATGGAACCTACCTAAAAATGATACGAGCCATATATGACAGACCCACAGCCAACATCATTCTGAATGGGGAAAAATTGAAAGCACTCCCACTTAGAACTGGAACCAGACAGGGCTGCCCACTGTCCCCATTACTTTTCAACATAGTATTGGAAGTCCTTGCGAGAGCTATCAGGCAAGAGAGCAAAATCAAGGGAGTCCAAATAGGGAAGGAGGAGATCAAACTCTCACTTTTTGCTGACGATATGATGCTATATCTGGAAAACCCCCAGGATTCAACCAAGAGACTCCTGGAATTGATTAACGAATATAGCAAAGTCTCTGGCTACAAAATTAATATACACAAATCAGAGGCATTTATATATGCCAACAACAGTCAATCAGAAAACCAAATTAAAGACTCAATACCCTTCAAAATAGCAACAAAGAAAATAAAATATCTAGGTATATACCTAACTAAAGAGGTAAAGGACCTCTATAAGGAAAACTATGAAACACTGAGAAAAGAAATAGCAGAACTTGCAAATAGATGGAAAAATATACCATGCTCGTGGATTGGAAGAATCAACATTGTTAAAATGTCTATACTACCAAAAGTGATCTACAGATTCAATGCAATCCCTATTAAATTACCAACATCATTCTTCACAGATGTAGAGAAAATAATTATACACTTTGTATGGAACCAGAGAAGACCCCATATAGCAAAAACAATTTTAAGCAACAAAAACAAAATGGGAGGTATTAATTTGCCAGACCTCAAACTATACTACAAGGCCGTGGTTCTTAAAACAGCCTGGTACTGGCACAAGTACAGGGACACAGACCAGTGGAACACAACAGAAAATCCAAATATAGAACCATCCTCATATAGTCACCTAATTTTTGACAAAGCAGGAAAGAATATACTCTGGGGACAAGAATCCCTATTCAATAAATGGTGCTGGGAGAATTGGTTAGCCACTTGTAGAAGACTGAAACAAGACCCACAGCTTTCACCTCTCACAAAAATCAAATCACGGTGGATAACAGACTTAAACCTTAGGCGTGATACAATTAGAATTCTAGAAGAAAATGTAGGAAAGACTCTTACAGACATTGGCCTAGGCAAAGAATTTATGAAGAAGACCCCCAAGGCAATCACAGCAGCAACAAAAATTAATGAATGGGACATGATTAAATTAAAAAGCTTCTGCGCAGCCAAAGAAACAGTCCAGAGAATAAACAGACCACCTACAGAATGGGAAAAAATTTTTGCATACTACACATCAGATAAAGGACTGATAACAAGAATCTATTTAGAACTCAGTAAAATCAGCAAGAAAAAATCAAGTAACCCTATCAAAAAGTGGGCAAATGACATGAATAGAAACTTCTCGAAAGAAGATATAAGAATGGCTAACAAACATATGAAAAAATGCTCAACATCCCTAATCATCAGAGAAATGCAAATCAAAACCACAATGAGATATCACTTAACCCCAGTGAGAATGGCCTTTATCAAAAAAACCCAAAACAACACATGTTGGCGTGGGTGTGGAGAGACAGGAACACTCATACACTGCTGGTGGGACTGCAAACTAGTGCAACCTCTGTGGAAAGCATTATGGAGGTATCTTAAACAGATTCAAGCAGACCTGCCATTTGACCCAGCAATCCCATTACTGGGCATATACCCAAAGGAAAAAAGGTCATTCTTTAACAAAGACACATGTACCCGAATGTTTATAGCAGCACAATTCACAATAGCAAAGATGTGGAAACAACCCAAATGCCCATCAATACATGACTGGATTAGTAAGCTGTGGTATATGTATACCATGGAATATTACTCAGCTATAAGGAATGATGAAGATACGACATCTCTATGGTTCTCCTGGAGAGAATTGGAACCCATTATATTAAGTGAAGTATCCCAAGATTGGAAAAACAAGCATCACATGTACTCACCAGAAAATTGGTTCCCCTGATCATCACCTAAATACACATCTGGGAACAACACCAATTGGATGTCAGACTGAGGTGGGGGGTGGGGGAGGGGATGGGGGTATGCCTACACAATGAGTGCATTGTGCACCGTTTGGGGAGTGGTAACACTTGAAGGTGCTGACTCGGGAAGGGGGGGTGGGGAAGGGAGGGATATATACCTACATGATGGGTGCAATGCGCACGACCTGGGGAACAGACACGTCTGGAGCTCTGGCTTGGGGGGAAGGGCAGAACAGGAGCAACGTATGTAACCTGAAATTCTGTATCCCCCATAACAAGATGAAATAAAAAAAAAAAAAAAAAAAGAAAAAAAAAAAAAGAATGTTCTTGGCCCCATTGTACATGATATAAAGAACTGGAACAACTCAAGTGTTCACCAATGGAAAACTGGGTAAGTCAAGCATGAGATATTGATACAATGGAATACTGGACAGTAATAAAAAAATAAGTGAACCATAGCTACAACCTTCAACATGGATGGACTAAATCTTAGGAAATAATATTGAGGAAAAAAGCAAATTAACAAGTTTCAGAAGACTAGCCACAGTATGATACCATGTTTATAAAGTTCAAAAACAAACAAAGCAAAAGAATATATTGTGTAATGGTACTACGTACATATGCGTCAATCTATAAAGGAAAGCAGAGATGGCTTTCTAATAAATTTAGGATGGAGGTTACCTTAAGGTAAGATAAAGATACCTTAAGTACCTGAAGACAGTTACTTACAACTGTTTGTAAGTGCATGGTGCAAACACCCTAGAGCTGTCCCAGCCTTTCTCTGATCCTGGATGATTAGAAAATCCACCCCCTACCCCCAGATCAGGTTTCAGGAATGCCCAGCACAGCTCAATACTGGATTAACAAAGCAAACCATCTCCAGGCAACCTGTCCGCCGCAGCTTGCCAGCATTAGCAGCATTTTAATCCATAAATGCGGATTTGGATGTCAACCCCCTGAGAACAAGACTTCGTGAGCAAAGAACTCAGCTTTGAAGCAGACGTAAGAGAACCCCTTCCCGAGGCACCTGCCCCTGCAGAAGAGTTTCCTTCTTCCCCTGCCCTGTGACTTAGCTTCAGAACCAATCTGAAAAGGGAGTATTTCTTGGCAAATTTTTGCTTTCCATTTATTTCTCTCACAATTCTTATTAAAGTAGCCTTCTTTGTTGGGGGATATGAATAACCGAGGAAACTCAAAGTGCGAGTATTAGGCATTCCAAGCTCCACTCACTCTCTCAGTCATCGCGCCCCTACTACATGCAAGGGGCTGTGCCAGGAGTTATGGAGAACATACAGACAAACATGACATTGTCCTGCTTTTCAAGAAATCTATATTGCAATGGCAGGAACAGACACGTAAACAAATACCAATAGTCCAAGTCACAATACAACCAGACCATTCACACAGGGGTTAGGAGCTTGGCTGCTCTTCATTCAGTGTAAACTTGGTCACATAACCTAATTTTTCTGGGCCTCACTTTTCTTATCTACAAAGTGTAATAAAAACGATACTTCTTTTACATCCTGGAAGCATTGAGCTTAGGTGAAAAGCATTTTAGCTGTTGTGTTTTGTGCGCTAAAATGGTAATTGGGACAAAATTACTGGCTTACCTAAATGCAAGGGAGTCAAGAGTCTTGCTGTATTGGCAGGTCAGGGTCAGCTTTGAAACCTTTAGGCGTGTAAGCCCGACCGGACTGAGGTGCTCAGTAGGTCACGGGACAGCCACGTGCAGCCCGGGGCCCTAAGTCCCAGCGCACTCGGGCCATGGCCCTGGGGGGAAGGTTCCATGCACCTGATGACTACGGTGAAGGTCGTAAGTTCCACGGTCAGTGTCATGTGGCCATCTTGAGTCTACTCTCACTATTAATTGGCATCAGCACCCTGAGAACCGCCAGTTTGATCTAGATGGAACCTGAGCTCGTTCTGGTTGGTGATGGAAACATCACAAAATATCAAGTCCAAAGTGATGATGAGCAAAGTCTTAATGCAGTATCCTGCAGTGGATTATCAAATTTATTAATCATACTTGGAGGAACAGGTGTTTCCAGTAATGTTCTGGCAACTACCAGGGCACCAACATTAAATATAGGCCAGAGTTTTTAGAGGGAATTCCTTGATAATTAAATAAAATGTTTAATTCATGTGGGGGAAAAAAAAAAAACCCATGCTTATCTCATATTTTAATAAGAAGAATCAATGAAACACACATGTAAAGAGTTTGCCAAAGGACCTTAATACTCGGTAAGTAGACCATTCTCATCATGACAGAGCACTCTGGGAATACACTGAATTCAGTACACCTTGTGCCTTCAAGGACAAACAGTGTTACAAAATCGGAGAGGCGACAATTTAGAAACAGCACAGAGGCAAGTGAAGGGAATTCCGAAGTGCTTGAAGGGTCCCCTGCCCTCCATGATCCATCTGCAAAGGCAGTAGGGCAGCGGTTCCCAGCCTTTTTGGCACCAGGGACCGGTTTCATAGAAGATAATTTTTCCATGGACTCGGGGGAGGAGGATGGTTTCAGGATGATTCAAGCTCATTACATTTATTGTGCACTTTATTTCTATTATTTCATTATTGTAATATATAATGAAATAATTATACAACGCACCATAATGCAGAATCAGTGGGAGCCCTGAGCTTGTTTTCCTACAATGAGATGGTCCCATCTGGGGGTGATGGGAAACAGTGACTGTAAATACAGATGTAGCTTCGCTCTCTCACCCGCTGCTCACCTCCTGCTGTGCGGCCCGGTTCCTAACAGGCCCCAGACCAGTATCTGTCCATGGCCTGGGGGTTGGGGACCGCAGCAGTAGAGGACCAGAAAGGACCAGGAAGGTCGTGGTTAGGAATTCAGCTGTGATTCCGTAGACGAGGCATTAGCTCCTGGGTCCAGCCGGAGAGCTGAGCAACCAGTCTGTTCTGAGTAAGGGTGCACATTCTCTTTTTCTGACATAATCTTTTCCCTCTGATACTTCATCCCGTGTATTTGAAATAAGAGCAGGCTCCAGGGCTCTCCCCATGACCACCCCACCTCCTCAGGCACATGATGGTAACCAGGTTCTGATTAGAGGACCATTTACCATCTTCACCTTTTACTTCAATAAATACTAATCTCCTCCTCCAGTCTGACGTAATACGTGAATCATTGCCACCTTGTTCTTGTAGCCACATACATTCCATTTTGCTTTCTCTTTGAGTGGCAGAGGTTAAGAAAATGTCATAAAATTATGCCCTAATTATGCTGTCAGGATGCAGTTTTGCTATGACATTTATGGAGCCTATAGAGGGGGATGGGGTGCGGGGAGGGGGAAGAGAACGAACATGGGTTAAGCCCATGTGTTCAAAGATTTAAAGATGCATAAAATTCATTTTTCATAAGAAACAGATGTACTGTACCTCATTAGAATGAAAAGTCTGAAAACGACAAGCCCTAAGTTGAACCCATCAGCAATGCCAAGTTTAAAACTGAGGGCAACGTGGGCAAACACATAGATAAATGAGGGATACTTGGGGAAAATAAAGATCTGACATCACCTATAACCAGGCCAGACAGGGCTATTATTTAGAACTCATTAGGTTTGCTTAAGCTAATCAAATGCAGAAGGTGGCTCTAGAATCACATCTGCTGAGAAGAGATGGGTTCAGTTAGTCTACTCTCAATACAGCAGCCAGAGGGATGCTTTAAAAACATAAATCCCATCATTTCACATCCTATGGGGACCTCCTCAGTCCATCTTTACCTTTTTCTTTTGAGACAGGATCTCGCTATATTGCCCAAGCTGAACTCAAACTCCTGGGTTCAAGCAATCCTCAGCCTCAGCCTCCCGAGTAGCTGGGACTACAGGCATGCGCCACCATGCCCAGTTCATCTTCATCTTTCTGACTTTACCTTCTGTCCCAGTTCCATAGCTCCTGCACCCTGGGCCAGCCTGCAGCTCTTCTGACACAATGTCGTGCTCTCACCTTAGGGCATATTTAATATTAATAGCTCTTTCCAGCACCTTGACCACAGACACCTGCCTGCACAGTTCTCAGTGAGTCCACCCTACGAATACAGGTGAATACGAGCCCTCCTGCTCCCTGGCATCCCGAAATCCCTTCCTCTGCTCATCCTTTCCGTTTTCTCCCACAGCACCTACCGATTTCCAGCCTAATACATTGAATTATTTATTATATTTGCTGTCTTTTCTCTCTTAAAATTAATTTTTAAAATTTCATTTTAAATCTTAATTTAAAAGAACTATGAAATCTCAAAAATATCTACAAAAAAAGTAACTTTTAAAATTAAAGACCAACTCCGGTCAGTACAAAAATCACTTGTGCAACTTATTAAAACACAGTGGAACATGGATGCCTGTACTTCCCACTCTGACGCACAACGTCTGGGGTGGGACCCAGCCAGCCTTTTCCTTTTCCTCTGTTAAAACACACAGATGATTCTAACTCACGCCTCGATTTCATCTACTGAGCAGGACTAATGATAAATAGATATAATGGAATTCAATTCGTGAATACTGAGTACCTGGCACAGACGAAGTGGTCATTATTTTTGTGTTCACAGCCTTCGAGCACCTTGCTTGGAAGATTGTTGGGGTTGAAAAAGAGTAGCTGAATGAATGAATGAACAATGAGAACAGTCCAGCAGAGAGGCATCTAAATCATAGCGTGCATAATAAATCCCTGGAGAGATTGCCAACAATGCAGATCCTTGGGGCCTTCCCACAGACATTTCCTTGTCATCTCCTCTTTTTTTTTTTTTTTTTTTTTTTGAGATTTTTCTTTTCTTTATTTATTTATTTTTATTTTTGGAGACAAGCTCTTGCTCTGTCGCCCAGGCTGGAGTGCAGTGGCACTATCATAGCTCACTGCAGCCTTGAACTCCTGGGCTCAAGCGATCCTCCTGCCTCGGCCAACTGAGTAGCTGGGTCTAGAGGAGTGCACCACCATGCCCGGCTAATTTTTAAATTCTTTGTAGAGACAGGGTCTTGCTATATTGTTCAGACTGGTCTCAAAGTCCTGGTCTCAAGTGATCCTCCAGCCTCAGCCTCCCAAAGTGCTGGGCGTTTTCTTGTCTTGATTTTTTGTCTCCTCCTCTCCCGGTTCCTCTCCTACTTCACTGCCTGTGCTTTCTCAGTCTCTTTTGAACTTCTCCTCCACCTTTGCTCAACTTCCTAATGTCAGAATGTCCCAGAGATTAGTCCTAGGAATCCTTGTCCTTCTTTATCTGTATACTGGTAGTTTTCATTGTGTCCTATAGCTTTAAATTCAAGGGATCCCATGAACTTGGATGGAGAGAACTATTCTGTTTTTCTAATCTCTAACTGAAAGTTGGTATTTCTTCCATTCATGAATAAAGCCTCTGGTATTGCAGTATCTGTGGCTTTGTCATCTACAGAAATCACAAACATTTTAATATTATATTACAGTTGTTCTAGATATCTAAAAGTCATTTACTTTTTTACTATTTTGCGATTATGGTAGTTATTAGGCATACCAGATCTGTTATTTAATGTATTAATACAGGAGCATATTATATTACTGTCTCACAATTTTTGAATACCTACTATGTTATTTTATTTTATTTTATTACTTTTGATGTAGGATCTCTCTGTATCACCCAGGCTAGAGTGCAGTAGCCCAATCATAGCTCACTATAACCTTGAACTCCTGGGCTCAGGTGATCCTCCTGCCTTAGCCTCCCGAGTAGCTGAGACTACAAGTCAAAGGCCACCAAGTCCAGCTAATTTCCTACTTACATTTTAATGTAATTTTCCTTTTTAATCTTATGTATGTTATTTTATGCATTTAAAAGCATCATTCTGAGAAGAGAGGTGTAGGCTTCACCAGACTACCAAAGAGGTCCACGCCATAAAAAAAGTTTATCACCTTTGATTTAAATGACAATAAGTTTTACATTTCTATCTTCACCTCTGACTTTGCTCTAGCTCCAGCTGCTTCCTGTTGACATCTCTGCTTGGGTGCCTGATAGCATCTCAGTAATAGCAGCACAAAAACAGCCCTGGATCTTTCCCTTAAAACTCTCTTGAAACCCACATCAGCCTGGCAGTTGTTCAAGCCCAAGCTCTAGGACCAAGTTGGTGTGCTCCACTTTCACTCCCCTTCACAACAGCATCCGCAGTCCTCTCGCCAATAAGCTTCAGTAACACAAGAAATACAAATAATTCAGGTCTTCTTCAGAAAAGGCATTTTGATGCTTTTAATTGAAATAAGGGGCGCAATAGGATTAGAATAGCTGAGATGCACCTCTTCAGCAAATTTCCAAACCAGAAACTTCTTAATAGTTTTTAAGATGAATCCTTTTATTTTTCCTATAGCTAAAAACTCGGAAGTTCTTATTGCCTATCGTTTTGGGGTCTACTGTAGGGTGGGACAGATCAGGGTGGGGTGGGCAGAGTGAGGGATAGAAATGAACAAGCAGATCTGTGAAATGGGATTAGCCACACCCGGGGAGCGGGACTCCCAGCGTTCTGGCAGGGTGGAAAGCACTCTCGCTGCAGAGCTGAGGAGTGAATCTGGCCCCTGGCCGCCATCCCACAAGCCGGAGAGGAGGCACAGGAGAGTGCAAAGACCATCTGTGGCTCAAACGGTGAGTACAGAGAACAGCATTTCTTTTTCTGAAAACGGGGAAGACATTTTAATTTGGCAATCCTGTTTCCTGTGTTCTTAGTGTGACAAGCATGTGATGGCTCGTGTTCTGACATAGCCCTGTAGCCCCATTCGCGTGTTTGTCCTCAAAGATCAGTAGGTTTGTGATTAACTGCTGACAATCAGCCCATTTCACAAGTGTTTGGCCGGGCTCAGTGGCTCCCGCCTGTAATCCCAGTGCTTTGGGAGGCCAAGGCATGAGGATCACTTGAATCCTGGAGTTCGACACCAGTCTGAGCAACGTGGTGTGACCTTGTCTCCACACAAAATTTAAAAATTTGCTGGGCTTGGTGGCGTGTGCCTGTAGTCCTAACTACTCGGGAGGCTGAGGCAGGAGGGTCACTTGAGCCCATGGTTTCACGGTCACAGTGAGCTGTGATCACACCACTGCAGTCCCAGCTGGGCAACAGAGTGAGACCCTGCCTCAAAAAAAAAAAAAAAAAAAAAGTGTTTCTTGAGGGGAAACAAACGAGCATTTACCGAGTGCGCTGTGTTGGGGTTTTAAATGTCTTATCTCATTTAATCCTCGGTACTGAAATGTTGGAGCTCTTGGGATTAACCCTGAATCTTTTCCTCCTGCTCACCCTACATGTCTAATTTCCTGTCAACTCACATTTTTATCTCCAGCTCGTGGCTTCTGAGGCCCACATTAGAGCGAATTCAAACTTCATTCTCGGCCGGGCGCGGTGGCTCACGCCTGTAATCCTAGCACTCTGGGAGGCCGAGGTGGGCGGATCGTTTGAGCTCAGGAGTTCGAGACTAGCCTGAGCAAGAGCGAGACCCCACCTCTACTAAAAATAGAAAGAAATTATATGGACAGCTAAAAATATATATAGAAAAAATTAGCCAGGCATGGTGGCACATGCCTGTAGTCCCAGCTACTCGGGAGGCTGAGACAGGAGGATCGCTTGAGCTCAGGAGTTTGAGGTTGCTGTGAGCTAGGCTGACGCCACGGCACTCACTCTAGCCTGGGCAACAGAGTGAGACTCTGTCTCAAAAAAAAAAAAAGAACAAACTTCATTCTCAACTTCTGCTTGAGAACCTCAAACATTCCCAGGACTCTCCAGGCCCTGCCCAGCCCCCACCACCCAAGGCTAATCTCTGAGGTTGCTTATCTCAGTAAATGGCCCCCAGGCTATCTTCAGTGGCTCCATCTCTCTCTCTTCCCTATCTCTCTTTCCATGCTGCCATTACCCCTGGCCCCGTCAGGAAAATAGCTGGCCTGGGCTCCCGCAAGACCCTTCCAATGGGCATCCCAGCGTCCAGTCTGGGCCCTTGCCCACATCCACTCTCTACTCAACCTCCCAGTGTCTTCCTGAGGTTCTTAGAATAGAATGCAGACACACGCAGGGGACACCTCTGGCACTTTTGCACTGTTTTCTGCTGGTCTCACAACAAAGCCTTGCAGATTCCCAGGTTCACTCCCAGTCGCGGTCTCCTCCACACCCACAGAGATTTCACACGAGATTCCTCTTAAACGTCTTTGCAATTTAATACTGTAAAGTGAGGCCCTGTCATCTCTTCTCAGGGTCTCTTACCTGCCCTGAAGCTTTCAGTTTAGTCCCAAAGACGGCTTAATCTGGTAGTCCTGTTTTAAGCTGTGATTTATATTTATGCAGATGTTTCTCCCTAGTAAGCCCACAAATGGGATAACAATCTGTTCTAATGTTTTTCTTTTATTCATGTTATAATGAATGTCTTTGTACATGTGTGTTTAGGATTTGTGCAAGTATTTCTGTATAAAATAGGGTCCTAGAAGTAAAATGTTAGATCATCCAGGTTGTGCATTTTTAAATCGTCATGAGTTTATCAGGTCTAGTTGCCCTAAAGCAAATTCTGAAGCTGGAAGAGGTAGTAGAGGGCGTATGGCCCCATGTGCTTTGTAACAGAAGAAACTTGGAACAACAATGCCCAGGTGGCAACCGGAGATGCTGACTCGGAAACTCCCCCAGGTGCGGGTGTGGGCTGTGTCTTCCAAGAACACCCAGATGTGGAGGGAGAGCCCCCCTGGAGAGCTGGGAAGTGGAGCGGGGTGGGGGAGCACCTGAGGCAATGAAGTGTGCCCAGCACAGCCTGGCACCATCCGCCCATGCCAGGGGCTGGAGAAATGACGGAGAATGAGACGGAAGGGAAGACAGACGCTTGGATTAGGCAGGAAGGGTTTCGGGTAGAGAAGGCTCTGAATTCTTGTCAGACTCACTAAGGATGTGTCTGAGATCTTCAACCAGAAACTACCCCTTACTGACTGTTAGACATTTATTGACTCAAAACTCTGTGACCCACTGCTGGGGCACAGAGAGGTCCCCGGCCTGCGTCGAGTAGCTGTTGAGGGGGTGACGCCTGTTCCCTGAGCCAGCGTCCCCTGCCTCCTGGTCTTCACCCAACTACTTCAAAAGATCTGGACTCTTGTGGTGTTGAGACGCCTGGTCCTCCCACCCCTGCGAAGGGCTTACGGAGTTCAGTGCCTCCTGACCTCTTTAGTGTCACACCCTGGGCCCCGCCCACCCAGGCCAGCAGCCCCCAGGGCCGAGGGGCCCCACCTCAGCAGGCCTGGGAGCCAGGCTCACCTAGAGCCCTGACTGGTTCAGCCAGTGCTGTCACTACAGTATTAGGTTTCTCTGCTCACACTACTTTTTACATTTTATTTATTTATTTATTACTGAACACTCCACGGATTTGCTTGTCATCCTCGTGCAAAGACTGTGCTAATCTTCCCTGCACTATTCCGATTTTAATACATGTGCTGCCAAAACAAGCACTGTGCTACTTTCGTTGGAGTGGATGGATCGAAAGAAAAGGACTATGTCGGGGTGGACTGGAGTTTCGACTCCAGAGTTGGGCTGCTCGGGCTCAAGTTTTGGCTTCACTTATTAGCCAAGTAACATGGGCCCGGTTACTTGACACCCCTGGGCCTCAGTTTCCTTGTCTGAAAAGGCGGACAATAACAGTACTGTTATAGTCTAAGATGCGAGAAATGACCACCTAAAGACCGAATTGAGCCAAATTAGGAGTCTTTATTAGCTGGCCAGCGACCACCCCTGTCCTGGGAAAGTCCAGAGACAGAGAATGGCCCCGATCTTAAAGTGGGCAGGGGTTATATACCTTTACCACTAACAATAGTAACAATATACATACGGCTAAGAACATGTTGATTACAATAATTCATAAGCAAGCAAACCTACAGAAGCAAATAGCATCCGTTAAATCAAGGAACATTTCCTTGAGGAACATTCAAGGAACATTTTTTCAAGGAACTGTTAAGCGTAGTACAATGTAACTATACACACCTAATGATTTTAAACAATCACTTACAAGTTAATCAGTGTATAAATTTTTTTTTCTGTTATTCATGTATTCTTTTTTTAACTTTACACAACAGTGAGTCCGTACACAAGATGGCTGCACTAGCCTGCATACAAGATGGCTTCACTGTGGCTCACAGAGCTATAGTGATTACTGTGCCTCATCACAAGTACCTGCTTTGGGGTTGTTGTGAGGGTTAAATGAGGTAATGTATGTGGTGAGCTCAGAGCAGAAAATGGTCTTTGTGGAATGAATGAATGACCGAATGAAGGCTCGTGGGAGGCAGGGACTGGGAGGAGAGACAGTGTGCAACACAGGGTAAGAGCACACGCTCCATCTTGTCTGTCGGCTTTGGATCCCACTCTAACAAGAACCAACAAGTTATCTGATCCACCCGTACTCAGCTGCCTCATCTGTGAGCTAGGGGTGACGATTAAGCGGGTGCCGGTGTTCAGAGCAGTGCTGGGCGCAGCACTGCCAAGGAGTTTGCTACTAACCACACTCGCCAGCGGCCAGGAGAGTGTCAGTGAATTCACTCTGTGAATTCACAGGCAAAATGAATTAGCTTTCTAAGAATTATTAGAAAATGTCTTCTTTCCAGTTCATTATTTTGCACAATCATTCAAAAAACATATGCTTGACAACAAAAGGTAGTACCGCCTCACACTGAGGGAGACGTGTGCACGGTGCACGGCTCTGCGGAGAGACATTTGAAAAGACAGTCTTTGCTTTCAAGGATTTCATAGGACATTAAAAGAAATGAGAGAAGTAGACAGTGGCTGTGACATACATTTTGCTCCGCGTACGATTCTACTCTGCTATCCTGTTTGATCCTCACAACCACAAATCAATCTCAGCATGGAACAGGGGAATAGATGAAAGAGGTGAAATTAAATGGCGTGACCCCCCATGTGAGTTTTATTACAGAATTCTCCATACATCTACTTCCCTCTCCTTTAGATTGGAAAGCTTTGGATGCTCAGACCTCTGCACGTAAACTCTCCTGTTGTTCCTCCTGTTAATCTAGCTTTGGTCCCCTACACATAGAGTACGTATGCTGCCTCGTGTAAGCCATTTAAGGAGTGAGCACCTCACTCCAGCATAAAATGAAAATGCGGCATGATGGGGGCATGAACCTTGGAGGTGTGTGCCTCAGCGGATGTTCCTGGGAAGTGGGCAGATCTCAGGGACCTGGTCTGTGTCCCCTGGGGAAGCCACAGAAAAGGCAGCCCAGGAGGGGAGAGACTTGAAGGACAAGGGGAGGTGCCTGATGGATTGCAGGTGGAGAATGAAGGAGGAGGCAAGAGTTGTGGGGGTGATATTCCATGTAGAGAAACAGCATGGCAAAGTGTATAGGAAAGCCTGGCATGATCTAGAGGCCACAGGAAGTTCTGCATTACCAACCAAATCACATTGAGAAGGAAGACTAATGGGGTGGGTTTTTTCTGTGAGCAATGGGGAGCCATTGAAGAATATTGAGCAGGAAAGTGGCCTGATCAAATGTCCACGTATGAAATAGCTCTCAGACAGTCATGGGAAGATGAGCTGGCAGAGTAAAGACTAGAGGCAAGAAGTTGGCGAGGAAACTATGGCAAAGGTTAAGATGAGAGGAGGTGGGTGCCTGCATTGGGCAGGTACTGAAGGGCTGGAGAGGAAGCCAAGAATGGAGAGGTAGAAAGTGATGATTGGTTGGGTGTCAGCAGTGAGAGTAAATTGACAAGTGAGACTCTCCCCAAGCTTCTGACTTGGAAGCAGGGTGAATAACAACACCACACACAGAAGAGAGAAAACAGGAATGGGAATCTGTTTGGGGAGATTGACTTCAGTTTTCACCCCGTTGAGTTGGAGGCACCTGTGGGCTACCCAGGCAGAGAAGCCCAGTGGGCAGTGTCCAAATACGGGTGTGGAGCATCTGCCATCTGCAGACTCAGACTTTATTTGTATCCTTTCCTCATTCCCTCCTACCCTCTCTCTGCTGGTTCTGGTGGGGTCCTGGATTCCTAAGAATGATCATGAAAGCTCAAGACCTTGTTTCCAGAAAAGCATGGGCAAGAATAAAATGTTTGGATGACTTCAGGGGATCCCACTCATGGACCTTATCTGAAAAACTCTAAGTCACAAAGCCCTGGTAGAGTTAGAGGACAACTTAGGGGACACCAGCACTTCAACGGGGGTAAAGGAAGAGGAGCCACAAAGGCAACTAAGAGGGTGGCCAGGAGAGCGTGGGAAAGTGTGGGGTCGCTGCCACCACAGGAAGGCCTGGATTCGGGATCGGGGTAAGGATTGCCAAGGGCTCACCAAGAAGTCACTCATGACCTTAACGAAACGGTGTGAAAATGGCCTTGTGTCTTGCCTCTTGGAATTTGTCCTTCCTATATACAAATGACTAATTCTTCCTGGAACCACAAGAAAGGACCACAAGAAAGGTCCATGCTGCAGGGCTTCCTCCTCTTCTCACGGTGTCTCTGCATACCAGGTGCTTTGCAACCTTAGCAGAACTTCTTTGATCGAAACTACGAGATTTCTATGTAGTTATAAAATCCTATGAATTGATGAATTCATAAGTATTATGAGTTACAAAAACAGTAACAGCTAACCCTTCGATAGTTCTTATTATGTGCCAAGCGCTGGACTAAATGCTTTCCATATAAACGCATTTGATCCTTACGACGTAGG
Organism: Eulemur rufifrons; assembly: GCF_041146395.1. Lineage (NCBI taxonomy): Eukaryota > Metazoa > Chordata > Mammalia > Primates > Lemuridae > Eulemur > Eulemur rufifrons. The sequence goes on from NC_090989.1 coordinate 210,028,071, forward strand.
AGCAAAGAGGTTGACTGAGCCATTGCCCGGGGTCACACAGCTAGTAAGTGGTGGAGCTGGGACGTGAACCCAGGTAAATCCACACTTAACCACCACTACCTCCTTCTAATCGGCATACTGAGGTCACAAGGAGCAGGAGAGTAAAGTAACAAGCAAACATGTCCCCATCAGCCGGCAGTGACAATGAACATTCCATCCAATTTGCTTTAGTCATTTCTTTTTAAAGAATCAAAGTAGTGCACACAGATAAACAGGGACCTCTTTCAAGGACCCGTTGGCCACTGACCTAACCTTCCTGCCCTTGTGCTAAAGAGGCAATCACTGTCACAAATTTAATTCATATTCTTTCAGTCTGATTTATAACAGGTTTTACTTTTTACATATGAATATGTGAACTATCAGGGGCACTTAAAGGTAAAGCAGTCCCCTTTATTGTTACTCAATTGTTTACCTGTGTCCTAGGGCCACTAGACTGCCACCTCCCTTCCCTCAGGAAAAAAAAAAAAAATCCTATACTTGTTTACTGTGCTGGAAATCCCATGCCTTGATGCCTTGAAGGTGCATAGGACAAAGGTGCAAGGCTCGCCTGGAGAACAGGTTTGAATGCTGGGGCAGGACTATGGAAGGATCACCAGGTGCAATCACAGGGCTGCTTCTACAGACGTTTGCAGAGCCGGCCTTCCCCTCTCTGTTCCCAAAGGTGCCCTATCCACAGAAGACTCCCCCACCGCAGGCCAGGGTAACTCCATCCAGGAGCTTGGGGCAAAGTTCTCGGCATGATCTTTGGATCTGTTCTCACATTCCATGTCCCATTCTTTAGGGCAGAGATCTTTGTTTTGTTGACTTTTGACTTCCATGTGCCTAGAATAGTGTTTAGTTCACAAAATGCTCTCGATAAATATTTGTTTGGGAGCTGGAGATGCCGAAGGCAGACGGGAACAGCAGGAAAAGCCCAAGTCTTCAAGGCAAATGGCCTTAGATAGGGTTGTCTGGCTCCAACGGGTTCTGGCTGTGTGACCCACCGCACAGTAGTTAACTTCTTTTTTTTTTTTTTTTTGAGACAGAGTGTCGCTTTGTTGCCCAGGCTAGAGTGAGTGCCGTGGCGTCAGCCTAGCTCACAGCAACCTCAAACGCCTGGGCTTAAGCAATCCTACTGCCTCAGCCTCCCGAGTAGCTGGGACTACAGGCATGCGCCACCATGCCCGGCTAATTTTTTTTTCTATATATATTTTAGTTGGCCAGATAATTTCTTTCTATTTTTAGTAGAGACGAGGTCTCGCTCATTGCTCAGGCTGGTCTTGAACTCCTGACCTCGAGCGATCCACCCGCCTCAGCCTCCCAGAGTGCTAGGATTACAGGCGTGAGCCACCACTCCCGGCCTTAACTTCTGAGTCTCATGGGCTATTTGGTGCCTGGACAGGGTAGGTGCTCCAGCACTGATCACTGAATGTGCCTCCCACTGAGTGTGATGACCCTTTTTACCAGGTAGTGCTGCCTGGGGCACACCCTGTCTCTTGGCAAGGCTGTGCTAAGCAGTGTCCACTCTGACCCCTTCCCCACCCCATTCCGGAAGGCTTGAGGTTCTCAGTTTTGCTTGGCTCCTTTGTGATCAGCCGTGCCCATTTAGAGTCAACAAAGAGAGACGGACCAGGAAAAGATTCCTATTGACTTCCTGTAATTACCACAAGCAGAGGGAGAGTCAGGGGAAACCCCAACCTTGCTGTGTGGGATGACACATTACACATACTCATGCCAGTCCTCTCACCTGAGCTGTCAACAGCTGTGACATTTCCCTGACTCAAAACAGTCTTGGAAGGGAGACAAGTGAATATATCCATTTTACAGGCCATGGACCTAAACCCCATATTTTTACTTGTTATCAAGGCTATGGAATCATGTTTAGAGCAAATTCACATTCAGCAAACAGCTAGAAATCAAAATCCAAGCTTCATTTTCAAACGTTTAATTGATATTTATCAAACACCTGTGCACCAGGACTGCTGATGCTCTTAGCATCCCTGAACAAAACAAAGGTCCCTACTTTTGTGGAGCTGACAGTCTAGCAGGGGAGACAGGCACCCAACAAAGGAAGTATGAGTGCTGCAAGTGTTTTAGAAGAGAATAAGTGCTATGGAACCTTTGTTCAAGAAGAATTGTGATATAAAAAAATGAGAAGTGGAAAGGATTCAGTAAACATATTTGTTCACTAAATCTGGGAAGCAGAATCAGGGAGGTCTCAGTTTCATTTTGGTAAATTTAAGAAAAATAGCATCAGTGTGTTGCCTGCTGAGTTGAGGGACCACATTTTGTCTTGCAAGCATTGTGTCCTGGAGTTTTAGAATATAGTCACACTGAATAATATCTTCTGCCCAGGTGAGTGTCACCTTTCTTCCCCCTGTGCCACATATGTGAGTCCCTGCCCACTTCTCTCTCAGGCTCACAATGGGGAAGCTGAGGATCAGAGCACTTATGAGATGCACTCACACACTGCAGATGGTTAATGATGGGAGGAGAACCTGGAACCTGGGTCCTGATGCCTCAGTGGTTGGCAAATTGTACCCTACCGAAGGTCTAGAACTGCATGGGTTGTACTGGGTTGGGGTGAGGGGAGTTCTATAGCTATAAATGGCTATTGTGAGTACGTTACCGAAAATTCAGCACTTGTCCCCAAGGCCGCATCAGAAGAATGAGGACAAATGGTTTGGGGAGAAGGAAAGAGAAGTTTATTAATTTGCCAGCAAATGAGGAGGTTGGCAGACTCCAGTCTCAAAGTTCCAATGTCCTGCCTCTGAGCAGAAGTACAGAGCTTTTAAAGGTTCTGATTAATTCCATAATCCCATTTTTGGCTAAGACAATCTCACTATGCCAGGGCAATTCCCTCGGGCCATCTTCTATGGCACAAAGAACAAAAGACGCTTTCCTGCCCCTTCCGACCACTGGCCTGAAGCAGGGATGTAGGTTTTAATTCTCAAAGAAGGTGAGACCAAAAACATTTTTACCCTTTTCCAGGCCATTTTCTCTGTTACAAGTACAGTATGCATTTATCCAGGAAATAATAGAGCATTTACAATAGTAACAGCTAATTTATTGAGTGTTGTAAGTACCAGGCCCCACTCCAGAAATTGCACAGATATTCTCATCAGAGCTTCACAGAACCCTAAAAGGCTCTGAGGGGTTGCATAAACTGCTCAAGATCCCAACCTAGAAGTAGAAGAATTAGGGTTAGAACCAGGTAATCTGACTTCAGAGTTCTTATGGAAAAAAAGAAACCAACATATACAGAAACAGAAATAATATATACTTCATATGGCCCCACATCAGAAGCTCACAGTATCTGGTGGATACACTTACAGTGAATTGCCCATTTGGGTTATGATGAGCCTGATATCTTTATTATGCTGTTTCACCAATCCCCCAGTGCTAGTGTGTCATCTGCATGCCATGGCTTGCTCTGAACAATGTCCAGCACGCCACCAACCATCCAACCAAAGATTTAATAGGAATTGGTAACCCTTGTTCGAGGCATCTCAACAGCATGCCTCTCAAATTCTGTCATTTTTATATTTGCTACTGGCATTGTTCTAGCAGATATATGGCTTCTTCTCATCAACTGGGGCTATTTGGTTACCCTGAAATGCAATTCCTCATGGACAAAATAAATGCTTACATTTTCCCTTTTTAGGTTTTTTTTAGAGTTTACCTTTTTAAACATCATAGACTCATAAATTTTTGTAGGTTTTATGTGTTTCAAACCATTATAAACATTGTTCTTTCCCAGATTACTCTTATATCCTTTGGCTACAACCTTAGGCAGGTTTAAAAACTTCCTTGTTTCTAGAACAAGAAGTCCTAGGTGCAACCTATTGGGTTCCTTGTAGGGGGATGGTATTTAGGAGCTGGGCACTCAGAGCTCTTACGTAGCTACTCTCCATGCAGCCTCCATGCCAGCCTTTTGCCCTCCACACAGAGTCCACAGTGCACAAGACAGTGTCCTTAGCTAGAGGTGGGCTGGCAAAAGGATTGAATGGTCTAGGACAGCCCCGCTGAAAGCTAAGACCAGAGCAATGAAAAAAAAAAAAAACCAGTCCAGGAATTAGTCCAAGTTCAAGTGAAAATGCCCTGAGGCCAGAACAGTCAGGAGGGCTTGAAAGATTTGTGAACAAGGAAGAAAGAGAACTCCGGAGGCGAGAGCCAGGTGTTCTGCCACGTTCTACACTAACGGAGAACAATGACCCCAATATCTCAGTAAGTATAGCCGTCATGTACATTCTTTTCAGGAATTACAATTTTTTTTCCCACTCTGCAAATTTTATATTTTTGGTTTTGTCATTTTGGAAAAGTAGTCCCAAAAAATACCTTAGTAATTACAATTTGTATTGAGTGAAAGAATGGAAGTTACCTGGAATGACTGGTTTTGGTAAGTTTTCAATCATGCTAATGAATGCTAGCAAAGCAAATAAATAGCAAAGTAATGTTAACAGGAAAACACATCAATTGAGATTTTCTTGCATAGGTTTACAGAGTTTGGTGTATTTGTGATTGTGATTGTTACAATGCATATGTAGAACGTGATCCTTTTCTGCTCATAAATTATTTCTAGTGCAGTAGATGGAATAGGATTAAGTATCAATATTTCCCAGTGTTCCCAAATAATACTTCAACTTGCAGATGTTCTACCAGATGGTTTAAGAGCCAAGATACTACCTCAAGTTTCTGCCAATATGTGAAATAATTGGGTAGAGATGAACGAAACTGAAATTATGTTAGTTCTAAATGTGATTTGAAACAGTCACTTTTAGACTTATAGCAAATTTTAAGGGCAACATACACTTGGGGTATATTCCTAAGTTCTTTAAATTTAATAATTTAAATAATAACTACTAATCACTAAAAATTACTCAGCATTTTTCTAATTCTAACCTATATGGCTTGACCTAATAATGATAAATCTTACTGTTATGCAGATATATTATGTAAGAAGAAATCCTTATACTAAAAATCTTAATCCCCATCAATAGCAGACTTTTGTGTGTTGTTAAATAAATCCATCCCTACTCTGAACTGAAACAATAAAATGTTATGGAATCTGTGCTTAACCACATATGGGTAAATATGTGAGATAGTATATAGTTTGAGACTTTAAAATATAAATTAACCATTCCACTGTCCACATACATAACTTACAAAATGCTGAATGTATATATCTGCATATACAAATAATTCAGAAAGCATGTTTTGTAACTTCTTATTCTGACGTAATTTAAATTTATAGAAAAGTTCCAAGAATAATACAAAAGCTCTCACATTTTCACCATTAATATAGTGCTTCATTTCCTTTATTTATTCTCTCTCATACTCGTACACATTTACATGGAGTTTTTTTCTTTTCTTTTCTTTTGAGACAGAGTCTTGCTCTGTTGCCCGGGCTAGAGTGAGTGCCATGGCGTCAGCCTACCTCACAGCAACCTCAAACTCCTGGGCTTAAGCGATCCTACTGCCTCAGCCTCCCAAGTGGCTGGGACTATAGGCATGCGCCACCATGCCCGGCTAATTTTTTTCTATATGTATTTTTAGTTGGCCAGATAATTTCTTTCTATTTTTAGTAGAGACGGGGGTCTCGCTCTTGCTCAGGCTGGTCTCGAACTCCTGACCTTGAGTGATCCTCCCACCTCGGCCTCCCAGAGTGCTAAGATTACAGGCGTGAGCCACCGCGCCCGGCCTGGAGTTTTTTTCTGAACCATTTTGAAGTAAATCATATCCCTTTATTTCTAAATACGCCAATGTATATTTCCTCAGGACATTCTCTTGCATAATCACAGTATAATTATCAAAATTAAGAAATTTAATATTGATACAATACTATTTTTTTTTTTTTTTTTGAGACTGAGTCTCACTCTGTTGCCCGGGCTAGAGTGAGTGCCGTGGCATCAGTCTAGCTCGCAGCAACCTCAAACTCCTGGGCTTAAGCGATCCTACTGCCTCAGCCTCCCGAGTAGCTGGGACTACAGGCATGCGCCACCATGTCCGGCTAATTTTTTGTATATATATATATATATTTTAGTTGTCCATATAATTTCTTTCTATTTTTAGTAGAGACGGGGTCTCACTCTTGCTCAGGCTGGTCTCGAACTCCTGACCTCGAGCGATCCACCCGCCTCGGCCTCCCAGAGTGCTAGGATTACAGGCGTAAGCCACCGTGCCCGGCCTGATACAATACTATTACAAAATTCAAATTTGGTCAATTGTCTCTATACTGCCTTTTATAACAATCATTGCTTTTGGTCCAGGGCTTTTGGTCCACATTACATTTGTCATGTGTCTTTAGTATCTGTAATCTGGAATGATCTCTTTGCTCTTTTTTGTCTTTCATGACTTTAGCACTTGGGGAGAACACAGGCCAGTTATTTTGTAAAATATCCCTCAGTGGGGTCTCTTTAGATTCAGACTGTGCATTTTGGGCAGAGATAACAAAGTGATGATTTATCCTTGGTGCTTCCTCTCAGGAGGTGCTGATGTCACTCCTTCTCATCTTTGGTAATCATTTGGTTAGAGTGGTATCTTCCAGGTTTCCCCATGATAAAGTTTCTGTTATGCTTTCTCCTTCATTGGCTTGTAATTTGTGAGGAGACACTTAGAGCCTATATAAATGTCCTTGTCCTCACCAAATTTATTCAGCCACTAGTTTAAGCATCCATTCATAATGTTTGCCATTGTGGTTACAAAATGGTGAAGAAAACATTTGAGTGTTCTCTTTTCCAAAGATGGCAATATTTTTTCCTTGTAGCAAACTTATTTTATTGACCATCCAAAACCATCCACCATTTCCTCATGAACTATGTACTGTTTTCTCATCCAAGAAAAGACAGTGTTTCCCACAACAGAATAATCAGCACTGTGGTGCTTAGGAAAAGAAACCTAAAGTGTTCAATCCCTGGGTTGGGTCTATGGATCTTTACACAAGATTCACTCCATCTGAGACACCAGAGGAAACAGCTCAGGCTACTGCAAACCGTTGTTATATTAATAGATAAGAATTAGGGAAGATTTATACACAGATCCAGCCTAGTATGAACTATTTTCTGTTCACTCACATAGCAGTCATTTTCTCTGAACATTGCAGGCAGATACAAGTCATGTGCTACATAATGACATTCTGGTCAAGGGACCTCATGTACAATGGTAGTCTCATAAGATTATAATGGAACTGAAAAATTTTTATTATATAGTGACATTTTGATGATCCTAATTCTGTGTCAGCCTAGGCTAATGTGGGTGTTTGTGTTTTCATTTTAAAAAGTAAAAAAAAAAAAATATTAAAACAAAAAAAGCTTATAGAATGAGGCCACAAACAATGTTTTATACAACTGTACAATATGTTTGTGTTTAAGCTAAGTGTTACTACAACAGTCAAAAAGTTTGAAAAAATTAAAAAATTTATAAAGTAAAATAGTTACAGTACACTAAGGTTAATTTATTACTGAAGAAAGAAAAAATAATTTTTTAAAAAATTAGTATATCCTAAGTGTACAGTGTTTATAAAGTCTACAGTAGTATATGGCCTTCACATTGACTTATCAGTCACTCACTGACTCTATCAGAGCAACTTCCAATCCTGTAAGCTGGATGGTAAGTGCCCTGTACAAGGGTACCTTTTTTATCTTTTATACCATATTTTTACCTATTTTATGCTTAGATGCACAAATACTTACCATTGTGTTAAAATTGCCTACAATATTCAGTACCGTAACATGCTGTACAGGTGTGTAACCTAGGAGCAATAGGCTATACAATATAGCCTTGGTGTGTAGGAGGCTATGCCATCTAGGTTTGTATATGTGCATTCTGTGATGTTAGCACAAAGACAATTGCCCAGTAATTTTTTTCTCAGAATGTATCCCCATTATTAGGTGACACATGGCTGTACTATTAAAAAAGAAGACTTTTATCTCTGGAAATCTTCCAGACTCAAGAATGGGCTTCCCTGGAAGATTTTTATCTATATTTCATGTTTCCATTAACATAACCCATATTAACGTTTGTTCTATGCTCTCTTAGTTATCCTTATTCAACTATATATGATAGTAACATATTTACTCTAACATATATTGACTGAGCCCTACAAGGTCAACTCAGGGTTGTCAAAAGGCTAACCACTGACAGGTTTCCCCTGGACCCTTGAGTGTGTGGATGCTGTCTTGGTCCACTTTCTGCTGCTATAACAGAATACCACAAACTGGGTAATTTATAAAAAACAGAAGTTGGACTCACAGTCCTGGAGGCTGGGAAGTTCAAGAGCATGCGCTCGCATCTGGAGAGGGCTGCATCATAACATGGTGGAAGGGCAAGGGAGCACACTGGAGAGAAAATTTTGGGCTGAACTCATCCTTTTTATCAGGAACCCATTCCTGGGATAACTAACCCACTCCCTTGATAACAGCATTAATCCATTCATGATGGCAGAGGCCTCATGACCTAACCAATTCTAAAAGATCCCACCCCTCAATAATGTTAAGTTTCTAAAACAGGGACTTTGGAGGACATAGTCAAACCATAGCAGATGTTTGCTACATGGTGCTGGGAACTTAACATATGGCACCTCACTTAATCCTCACAGCCAACCCATAAGATAGATGCAACTATTAACCTCCTTTCTTAGGTAATAACAGGTGACTGGAGAGGTTACAGAGGTTCTAGCTAGTTTGTGTAGAGGTAAAGCCTAGATTGGAAGCTGATCTGAATTCAGAGCCTACACTCTTAACTGCTATGTTATACTCATCGAGAACAAACTCATAGATTGTTCTTGGCATGGAGGGGTGTAGGGTGAGCTAGGCAAGGTGCCTCAGGGGCAAAATTTAAGGAGGTACTCACTCTCAGGTGCTAACCCTGCACTTGACCTGGAGAGTGAGTGCCCCCTCATGTTTTGCACCCCAGGCTCTGCTTACCTCGCCCTGGTCCCAGCCCTGGTTCTAGGGGAGAGCTGGCCAGTGAAAACTGGTGTTGCCTAGCATCTCATTTTGGAACACAACACCTATTCCCCAGGACATATGGGAATGTAGCAATTTCAGTTTTCTTCCTCTGTTTACCTTTGATCAATGGATAAGCTATTTAGCCTTGAGCAGTTCCAAGAATCCACTTCCAAAGGAATAGATATGACAGGCCAATACTTGTGCCTTCTTAAGACTCAGCTCAACTAAATATTGGCAAGTTTTTTGAGGATTTCAAAGTACACAGATGGATTAAATTCTGCTTTCCTGACAACCCCATTGTTCATCCATTTTATTAAACTTTTGCATTTACTTTCCTTGTCATTTGCTTCCCCCACTAGTAGAGTGAGCACTTTTGGGTACCAACTCAGTTATGTTTCCTCCGGGCTTTGTATCTTTCTAGAACTTGACTCTTGACAAGACTAAGTTTCAGAGGCATGAGCTCAAATGATGGCTTTGCCACTTAACTGGTTGTGTTCCTGAAAAGGTCACTTTTTCTCTTTGTGCCTCATGTGTTTCATCTGTGAAATGGGGATATTAGTACCTCATGTGAAGGGTTGTTGTGAAGATGAAATGGAAGCAATATAATGACCTAACAGGCACACAGTAGTGCTCAATAGACGCTAGTTCTCTTTTGTTGGTCTACCCTATCTGTCAAGACCATCCTTCCCCGGATTCTTACTAAAGTGATACAGACAGACAAATAATCATTTAACTGCAGGCATGCATCACCAAGGTGGCAGATTCTATGGCCAGTCTTTTGCTGCCATAAGTGCTCTGGCCTTTCCTGGTACCTGGTATATAGAGAATGTGCAAAAAAGCAAATCCTAACTGCAAAGGTAATTCTGTTGGAAAAACAAATCCCAAAGTATTTCCTATGTTAAGTACATGGTTTTGAGGGAGGTTTTCCTTCCTTTTTTTTTTTTTTTTTTTTGTTTTCAAGTATACTTTTTCCCCTCTCATTTTATTTGTTTCTTTTAACTTGCAAGTACCCTTGATTTTAAAAAAGTCTGCTTGGTAAAATTGTCATTCTAGTGAGGCTGAGTAATGCAACAAGTAGATAATCTGTGGTGGTGGTAAGTACTTAGTTGGCTGTATCAGAATTTCTGGACAAGGAGAAGTGGACCCTCTTTACTCTCTCACCAAGATCAAACTGTAGACCCAAGTTCTCCTCAAAGTTCTCTTATAAAACCAAAGTTATGTGGAAAAAACAAAACTTTACTGAGTTCAAATCAATTTTTAAAATATGCAAACTATGTTTTAGATTGAAGTGCTTAACTTTGTTTTTGTTTTTTGAGACAGAATCTCCCTCTGTTACCCAGGCTGGAGTGCAGTGGCACAATCATGAGCTCAAACAGTTCTCCTGCCTCAGCCTCTTAGTAACTGGGACTTCAAATACACGTTTTTATAGCTTTTTTATAAAAGTTAATCTGTACTACATGACATGTTCTTCGGGGAGAAAGATAGCAGGAGGCAGATAAAAATCATGCTATAACATATTACATAATACATCATGCTTAACAAAGGATAAGTGTTATATATGCCATTTTTTAAATTTATTTTACTCCTTTTGGGAATACTGTTAACAAAAGAGTGACCTCACTATAGAACTACATGCATAAGGCAAGGAAAACAATCTAATGTCATGTATTTAATTTTTTTACTTTCATATTTTTAATAAATACGGAGGGTTTGGGGCTTTGATTTTTTTTTACTGAGCTTGTGCATAGACGGTCCATGGATTCTCAGTCTTTCTAAGCCAGCTTTTGGGGAACAGAATGGGATACAGGAATCACTGGACTACACACCCAGTGTTTTGGCGGCTGCACAGTGGCTTCAAAGTTTAAAACTGAGTTTGAGGGATACTGCAATGAAAGTAGCTCAGAGGAGGTAAGAGAGAGTTTCTTAGTTCTTGGCACAAGCTGTTCCTTACAGATAATGACTCCGCATGACTGGGGAATGATTTAAAATGTACTTCTGTAAAGCTGAAAGGGACTTTGACCTCATTTTCTGATCACAATTTCTATTTCCTAATTGGGCAAAATGAGCCATAGCTTCTACTAAGGTCCCACCATTTTAAATGATAGCCCCATAACTCACTAATTCTGGTGCTGCAAGGAAAGCATCTGCATTCTCATTAATTCTGAAAGTTCTTAAAATACAGGCTTCAGACACATTCCACTGTACTTCAAAACTGCTCTAGCTGTGACCATTGTTTTGGCATTTTAGTATCACGGTTGTATTAATACATGCAATTTACTTTAATTAGGTGTCATTTTTCCTTTTAGCTGGTGTAGTTGGAGAGTGGAAGGGGAGGTCACTGTATCTTTTAATCAACACTGTCCAGTGTTCTCACTTGCACAATGAAATGCTCTCAAATATTCTTGGGCTCTTTTTCAACTTTTATCTATGATAACCAAGGGGAAAGAAACTTTTTTAAAGGTTCCTATAGCTGTATCTGCAAGAATGTCAGGCATTTGAGTCAAGTTGCAATTACAACAATGAATATAAATGGTAGAATGAAGATTGTTATCTTTTCCTCCAGAAAGTAAGGATCCTCCATAACCTTAAACTAAGTTGAGTCTTGAGTTCCTGAAGGTTATAACATCAGGTTGCCACTACTGCTTTCTTCTACCAATTTCTCAGTGAAAGTTTCCCACACATGTGCTTTCTGTTTGTCTAGACCTCTGTCCATCACTTCCATTTGGACGCTTTGCCTTTGGTAGCACAATGACTACTAATTATGGCATATTGTAATTAAGGAGAAAGATTAATGAAAATTTCTAAGTCTCATCAATCAGAAGCACTAAAGAGCTAAGGCATAAAGTTTGGGTGATGTCGAATTATGTGCCAGGCACCATTCTGTGTGTTTTTAAGTATATTAACTCATTTTTATCACCCCAGCAATCCTTTTAAATGGCTACTATTGTTAGGGACTGGAAAACAAGGGAGAGGTAATGGAAATCAGAGAAGCAGAAAGGAGAAAGAAGTTATAGAAAAACAATAAGGAGGAAATGGTTGCAGAAAAACAAAAAAGAGGGGCCACTTATTTCTGTCTTAAAGAATGGGGTAGGACGGGCGCGGTGGCTCATGCCTGTAATCCTAGCACTCTGGGAGGCCGAAGCGGAAGGTTCGCTTGAGGTCAGGAGTTCAAGACCAGCCTGAGCAAGAGCGAGACCCCGTCTCTACTAAAAATAGAAAGAAATGATTTGGACAGCTAAAAAAAAAATATATATATATATATATATATATATATATTAGCCAGGCATAGTGGCGCATGCCTGTAGTCCCAGCTACTCAGGAGGCTGAGGCAGAAGGATTGCTTGAGCCCAGGAGTTTGAGGTTGCTGTGAGCTAGGCTGACGCCACAGCACTCTAGCCCGGGCAACAGAGTGAGACTCTGTCTCAAAAAAAAAAAAAAAAAAGAACGGGATAATTTGGCCATGGAACACTGACCACTAGCTGGAGAATGGAAAAAACACCATAAACAGGTTACGGCACTCTCTCCACCATATACAGATTACAAAGAATGACTGAAGCATAACCTTTAAGGCATGTCCAAACAGAAAGGAATTCAGTCCCCAAAACAGTGATGTATAGTTATGAAATTGTAACTAACCTTTACCTAAACTACTAGCATATAAAAGGAAAAACATAGAAGTGAACAGTGTCTCTACTTGCAGAGACAGACCCGTTTCCCCTTAGGAGACATCTTTTGCTTTGCACCCTTAAACTTTCTTTACAATAAATTCTTCACACGTATTTGCTTTGTGTTTGGCATCTCTCTCTGTCTGTGGGCCAAGGCTTGTGACTCTGCCAAGCCCAGAGCCCAAGAACTGGGGCAACACTTCCAAGTCCAGCCATGGACAGGAACATGACACTATTATCTCCATCTTATAGGTAAAGAATCAGAGGCACAGAGAACCCAGTTACTTGACCAAATTCACTTGGCTAGTAGGTCAGAGATAGTATGTTTTCCATAAACAACCAGGTAGTGAATATCTTAAGTCTTTGAGCCAGTTGGCATTTGTCACAGCTATTCGACTGTGCCCTTATGGGCTGATAGCAACCATAGGCAACACACAAATGAATGGGCATGTTTGAGTTCCAACAAACCTTTATTCATGGACACCAGAATCTGAATTTCCTAATTTCATGAGCTATAAAGTATTCTTCCCTTTGATTTTCTTCAACCATTTAAATGTCTAAACCCCATTCTTAGCTCTTGGGCCATATAAAAACAGGCAGCAGGCTAGATTTTACTCTCAAGCTATAGTTCACTGTAGTCATGACGTAGAGCCAGGATTTGAACCCAGATAGCAGGTCCCTGAGAGCCCTTAACCATTATACATATACTGTACAGTCTATATCGTGAGGATGAGGAGAGAAAAATAGCTCAGAGCAGTGTGAGGTATGCAAGATTTATCCGGTCCAGAGAGGCAGGACTATGGGACTTCACACTTTTGGGACGCTCCCCAACCCATGCCCGGGTGCAATTGTTTAAAGTCATTTTGTTTCTGACTAGCTGCTTCATTCATTATTATTATTATTATTCCTGAAATTTGTGATACAAAGAACATGTATAATGATCATAGCTTATGTTATTTTAATGTAAACTGCTGCTAATCGAGTATATTCAGGGCAATTTGAATCTATGCTCTCCGCTTGCAATCCACAAGCTTGGCCCAGATAAACTCTCTGCTTATATTGTTTGCCTCTGTTTTTTCCTTTAGGTCGACAATAATAAAAGTAAATTATATTCTTTATGGAAAACTCAGCAAAGTATAAAGGAGAAAATAACAACCACCCATAAAAACCACAACCTAGAAATAACCACTAGTAACAGTTGGTATTTTCTTCCATTCTTTTGTCTACTTTTTTGCAGTATTTAACATGTATTATGGGAAAAATCCCTATCTTGAAAGAATCCTACAACTAAAACTTTCATAATGCAAAGAATCCTTTTATTAAGTGAATAGTTGGTCACCTTTCATTTGTCATGACATACCTGCATTTCTGTGAGCTGGATTTTTTTATCAGTAAATTATTTATTTTTATTAGTGAATATACATTTTAAGCTAAAATGTGTATATAATATATATATTTCTTGAATTTTTTTGTTACTTATGAGATGAGATACGTGTAACCTTAATTAAGAATATACTTAAGAGATATAAAGTCCAACAGGTAGTACAGGACTGCTGGGTATGCTTTTCTTGCAAAGTCACAAGTCACTTACAATTAATATTACATTTTTTGAAACAGCTGGTACCTAAGGTACGAGAAATGAACTTTTTATAGCACTGATGTATTATAATAATTCTTTCTCAGTCTGAAGCTGAGATGTAGTAAAAGCCTTTGGAGTGACCCAGACCTAAATGTGAATTCTCATTGTCCCTTTATTGGCTAGACTACTCTGAACAAATTAACTTTCCTGCACTTCAGTTTATCCAAATGGAATTTGTAGTTGTTCTGAAGATGAACCCAGGCCTCTCTCTGTTTCTGGCACAGAGCTAGTGATCTCGGGATGGCAGCCAGTCCTTTCGCTCCCTGGCCCCACCACCACCACTCCTAGTCCCCAAGGCCACCCACAGGAAAATATACTATTTCACTAAGAACTATAAAGCAAGCATCATTTTCTGTTCCGTGTGCCACAAGAGTTTTCTCCCCAGAAGTGTGAATGGGAAGCCAATAATGAGGATAAAGGAAGATTAATGGGGTGGGCGGGCCTAAACTAGAAGCCTCCACCCCTCCAGCCCGCCTGCCCCACCCCAAACAGGTATCAGCCCAAGTCATTCAGGAGATACTGCAGAAGTTTCCAAACTGAAGCAGTGCCCAGGTCCCTACAACAGCAGGTGGCATTCTGACATCAGCTGAGGCTGTTCTTTTCTCAGGTACGGAGGACCTCCAGACCAGGCATCTGAAAGGCATTCGGAGCCTGAGGCAAAAAGAGCATGGAGTTGAACAGTATGGCAGCCCCCGGAGCCCAGGGCTGCAGCAACACTGGCTTCCAGGTGAGCAGAGGTTTCCTCTTTGTTTAAGACCAAGACAATGGAAATAATGCTCTTTCCTTAGCCCTTTGGTGTGTTTCCTCCCTAAAGCAGTGGGATTATTGGAAAGCAATAAGATTTTTAATAGCTTACTTTAAGCCCATTATTTTTCTTTCTGAGGCTCTTCTGGGTTGACAAACCTGAAAAGTCTCTTTTAACCGATCTGTTTTGATCTCCACTTACCCTGTCACTTAGAAACAAGATTGCCTTTTCCTCCAGCTTTGATCTGCCCCTCCGGCTCACAGCAGGGGTACAGTATTTACCTTCAGGCACCTTTCCAGAGAACTGGTGAGAAGGAAAGAATGGGAGAATTCAGATCCTGGATAGAGTTAGTGCCTGAGGGTTTCTTTTTCTTAAACCTAGTCCCACTGCCGCTGCCAGATGGTGGCCCAGGGACCTGCCCAGAGCAGTTGGATTAGGCAAACCAGTCTCACATCTTCAACCAAAATTCACCGAGTGATTAGTGCTACTCAGCCCACGGCTGGGTGCTGCAGGGCCCCAGGGAGGAGATCTGTCAAAACTCGGGGCTATGTGGACTGAGTCTGGGCTGGGGATTTTCAGTGCGGGTTCCAGGTGTGCTTCCGTTCCCGACCTGGCACTCGGCATGGGAGCACTGGAGAGGATACAAAGCCTGCATGCACAGGTATCCACAATCCCTCAGGCTTTACGGCGGGTAGACACACAAAACAAAACTTTTAGGTGCTAACAAAGAAAGGAAAGAGGACAGTAAAAGGGCTTTGACATCAGTCCCGGCTCTTCCATCCACAAGTTCCTATAACTCCCCTGAGCTGTGGTTTGATTTTCTGTACAACAATCACACTGATGCTCATCTCTGTGGGTAGGCATCAGGTCACCACTTATAGATTATAAGTGTAAGAGAGGAAAAAATTTCCTCCACCCTCTTAGGTTAAGTCCCTGGGACCTGCAAATTAAACTGACAAAGGACAGATTAACAGGAGAAAATGCATACAAATTTTATAAATATTTCAGTTTTCACATGCCTGAGAGCTTCGCAGAAAGGAAGTGAAAAACCCAAAGACTTGGGAGCTTATATACATACCATTATAACAAAGGGTGATAAATTGTGGAGAAGTGATTAGACACAGGAAAGGGGGTTTGGGCTTTGAAGGCCAATGAATTGAGGGAAAATGACTAGGAAATATATGGGGGAAACTAATGGAAACTAAAGGTTATTTCATTCAGCTTTGTTTATGTACACTCATCTCAGTGGCATCTCTGTCTCTGGTGGTAGGGGTTGCCCTCATCCTTTTATGGAAGAGGAGACACCTGTGCAAGGTAATTCTATGCCCGCCTTTAGGAGGAGCAGGAACGGCAGAGAGCTCCTTCTGTATCTGCTTTTTCTCAATTGCCTCCAGTTCAAAATATTCTTATTCCCAAGTGGTATATTTTGAGGGTGCCATATCCTGATCCCCATTTTAGGGGTTAAATGAGGAAAAAAACATGAAATATGAGGCTACTTTGATTCAGCAGAATGGAAAGGATAGAATGGGACAGAGTCAGAGTGAGCGTGGCGGCAGGAAAACGGTGTCTGCAGTGGAGAAGGTTCATGTCACAGCAAATGGCCGCTGACAGTGAGGAGGGCACAAAACGGTGGCTCTGTTTTCTATCCCTCACTCTGTATTAAAAGAGAGCATCCTCCCCCCGTGAGAGAAAGAAAAAAGAAAAGATTCTTCCTAGTCCTTCTTGTCATTGATTGAAATTTGAGTTTCTACGTTCCAAAGTCAAACCAGTGAATACAGTTTGTCTTTCAAGAGAATCAGAAGCTTCCTAACTCCTACCAAGATAATAAGTATGAGTCTAACCTTGTTTGACATTCAGTTCTTCTGCTATGTTATCTTTTTTTTTTTTTTTTGAGACAGAGTGTCACTCTGTTGCCTGGGCTAGAGTGAGTGCCGTGGTGTCAGGCTAGCTCACAGCAACCTCAAACTCGTGGGCTCAAGTGATCCTCCCGAGTAGCTGGGACTACAGGCATGCGCCACCATGCCCAGATAAATTTTTTAAATATATATTTTTAATTGTCTAGCTAATTTCTTTCTATTTTTTTTTTTAGTAGAGGCGGGGTCTCGCTCTTTCTCAGGCTGGTCTTGAACTCCTGAGCTCAAAGGATCTGATCCGCCCACCTCGGCCTCCCAGAGAGCTAGGATTACTGGCGTGAGCCACCACGCCCAGCCCCCTATGTTATCTTCTTTAAGAAAAATTAATTGATTGTAAAATATGTGCTACTTCACTTGCATTATTAAATAGACATTAACATTCCACCCAGACTTCCAAAGAAGTTAGGATACTTACTAATTCACATTGTCCTAGTCTGTGAATTATTCTGGAAACCCATTTTTCCTCTTTGAATGTTAGAGTGCCCTTTGGTAGACCAATGTTTTAGTTTTACTGAGCAGAACTACTCTCTCAGCATGAAGAGCTAATGTGCATTCGCCAAAGGCCTGTGCAGGTGAAACTTGGTGCAGGTGCAGTGATGACACGTGTCTGGGGGTACCTGGACAAACTCTCATCTGGGTTGCCCTTCAAAGAAGCGAGCAACCAATCCCTGTTTTCACGGAGCTAATACTCCATTCAGAAAGCTTAAACAGGAGCACAAAGTCAGTGATATGGGTTAGAAGACAGAAATAGTATCATATCCAGAAAAGAGTTCATAACTAGAGAACATTTCACAAATGAGGGTAGATTTTATAATCAACCATGGAAATGAACGCTTTTCTATGAATAAGTAACTTATTTCTCATGGCTGAAGATGGAAATGACTTCATTCTATAGCAGTTGTCATAAGATATTTGCTATTTATGAAAGAAGTTTAGACTGACATTTGAAGTGGTGAGTATATGTGAAATATCTAATATTTCTTATATTTTATTTTTAAATATTTTTTAAACTTAGAACAGTTAACGAACTGGCTCTTAATTTTGTAGATGTTCCCGTACAACCATGAAAAATAAAAGCTTAAAAGGACAAAAAAAAACACCCCAAAATGCCACATAGCACCCCCGGGCCTCAGGGTTCTGAGCAGGGCATCTCACACCGGGCAGAGACCATACCAAGGACACCAACACCAACAAGCAGTGACCATGTTCTTTCTTCCAATGCTTGGTTTTCAACAAGAATTTTTAGAGACATGTATTTATCCAGCATAATCAGTAATTTCTCCCTAGATGTGGCCACCGCTAAGAAGGGATGCCAATTCAAGAAGAAATAATACATTGTTCTTGCCCATAAGGAGCAGGACAAGCAGAAACAAACAAGCAATTACAATATAATTGATGTAAAAAAGATGCTGGAGGTTTGCTCCAACTGGGGAGACTGTGATAGCATCACAAAGGGCAGGAGAACTTGATGGGGGCTTGAAGGATGGGGAGGGACCTGCCCGTCAAAGCAGGAGGGGAGTCAACAGAGCATCGCAAGCAAAGATAACTGTCTGTACATAGGCCCAGGGCCCGAGAGAGAAGAGCATGTGTGTCTGGGCTGGAGGTGAGGAACGGGGTGAGGGAAAGGGGCAGGCTGGCTCCAGGTCACATAGCCTCTGTGTGCCAAGGAAGGGATGGCTCAAAATTTACACCATCAAATTACGCGTTTTAAAGATCACTCTGGTGGCCCTGTTGAAAGTGTATGAAAATGGAGAGAGATTTGTTTGTGGTTGAGACAGTGGTCAAGCAGTTAGTACAATAATCTTAACTAGTGGACACAGATGCTGGGGTGGAGATATTAATACTGATGAAGAGGCCCCTCCACAGTGAAAATTCAAGAGTAAGGATGAGGATGGAAGAGCTGCTCTGGCTCCGAAGATTTCAGTTTTCTTCTGTAAGACAGCATCATAATGGGACCTGTCTTGGATTGTTATGAGAATTAAATGAGCTAGTAATATATGTAAAAACTGTTTGCAATACAGATATGCTTATGAAAACAGTGCCTGGCACATAGTATGAATGTAATAATAGTAGGTCTTGGTGTGGGGGTAGGGTAAGGAGAGTGAGGAGTCAACATTTCTGGCTTGGGATGTCCACTTGGAAGGGATTCCCTTGTTAGGAATAAGCTTGGAGTGAGGAACAGAATGAGTTCCACCTGAGGCCTGTTGGTGTAATTAAGGTGACTCCAAACATCTCAGTAAAGGTGGAGCTGAAACAGGAAACTTGTAGTGTATGCTCCCCTGGAGCTCAGAACAGGACACACAATTAATTGGGGGTTGTTAGCATGGACATGAGCAAGGCGTGGATAAGACCACCATAGAGGGACACCTGGGAAACGCCCGCATTTAGGGACTGAGGGAGTTAGGGAAATCAGAGAGAGCCACAGGGAGAGGAAGAGCAGCAGAACCAGGAGAAGGGAGATCTGGGAGATCAAAGGGAAAGAGAGCCACAGGGTCAACAGAAAAGACTCCTGTGGGACCAGAGATCCCATAGACTGAGGCCACAGGTTCACTGGTGACCACCAGCTAGAGGTGACTGGTGACCCCAGGGTCAGGGAGAGGAGGGGAAGTTTATGTTATGAGTGGAAGTTAGACTGTAAAAGATGGAAGGAGAATGAATGCTCTTGGGGAAGGGGGTTGGGGGGAAGGGAAGGGCACAGGGAAAAGAAAGAGGCTTGGGAGGCAAAGTTGGGAGAATGCTTTTTTGTTTTTAGTTTTTAATTGTTAACATATGGAAAAATACATAAGAACCAATACACAACTCACTATAAAGTGAACTGCCACCCAGGTCAAGAAACAGGGCACTGCCATCCCTCAGGAGCTCCAGCCCTGCACATACCCACCCCCACTGCCTCCCGCCCCAGGCTGAGCCCAGGGGCAACCACCCACCCAACCTTAGGATCATTACATTTTTGCTCATCTTTACACCTTAACTTCCACTTATGAATCCCCAAGCAACACTTTTGCCTGCTTTTGAACTTTAAATAATAGAAACATACAAAATGTATTCCTTGCTTATTTTAAAACGTTTATATTGGATTTCAGCAGAATGAATTCTTTTGTATCTGGCTTCTTTTCTCAGCTCTCTATTTCTAAGATGCAGCCATGGTGCTGCATGTAACTACAGCGCATCCAATTCCACTGAAACACAGCACTCTGTCCTATAAATATTCCACAAATGATACTACTCTTAGCAGACATTTGTGTTGTTAAATTTGGAGTTGTTTGGAGCTTCTACAAGCAATGTAGCTGGCACCAAAAGTCCGGAAAGTTCTTTGGCTTCAGCACCTGTCCCCGTCCCCAAGGCTACATCAGAAGGAGGACAAGTGGTTTGAGGAGAAGGAAAGGGAGGTTAGTTTATTTGTAGACAAATGAGGACGGCAGACCCCCGTCTTAAGGTACCAGTGTCCTATCTATAAGCAGAAATGCAGTGCTTTTAAAGGGGGGTTTTCAGTTTTAGGCTATTTTAACTATGGTCAATGGTCCTGATCAACCCCACCTCCAGCGGAGACAATGTCCCTTACTTTTGTCTGGATAATTTTGTTGGGCCATCTCCTGTGGTAGAAAGAACAAAGGACATTTCCCTGCCCCTCTGATTCCTGGCCCTGGGCAAGAATGTAGATTTTAATTCCCAAAAAGAGTGGGGGAGGTTTTAAAGAGACAGCTTGTAATAAAGTTTGTCCTTTTTTAGGCCGTTCCCTCTGTTACACAGCTACAGACGCTCTTGTACATACTTTCTGGAGCATCTGTAACAGATTTACTCTGGGCCTGTACTTAGGATTGGAATTGCCGGGTTATTGGAATAAGTAAATATTTTCAACTTTACTAGAAACGTCATATTGATTTCTTAAGTAATTTTACCAATTCATACTCCAGCACAATGCATATTCCTATTTCACCTCCAAATTGTCACCATTATTCAAATGGCTTTTAAATGTCAACCATTCTGGTTGGTGTATAGCAGTACATCACTGAGGTTTAATTTAAATTTTCCAATGTTATTGTTCATTACATGCCAACTATGAACTATTTGTTCAAGTCTCTTGCTGGATCAAGTCTCTACTGCCTTTTGCCTTTCACACTGATTTGAAGGAGTTCTTTAGATGTTGTGGTTATAAGCCCCTTGTCAGCTATGGGTTGTAAATGTCTTCTACCACTCTGAAGCCGTCTTTCACTCTTTAATGGTATATTTTGGTGAACAAAAGTTAATCATATTGTGGTCTCATTTAGAAAACAGGTGTTTCTGTTTTCTCTATCTTATTTAAGATATGTTTCCCTATCCTGCAAAATCACAAAGACACCCTCCCATATTTTCTAAAAGTTTGTTCTTCCTTTCATGTTGAGGGTCTCTAGTCCCTGAAGTTGAGTTTAGTGGATAGCATAAGGTGGGAGTCAAGTTTTTTGTTTTTCCACATGAACATCCAATTATTTCAACGTCACTTTGTTCAAAAAGACCATCTTTTCCCCGCTTGACAAACATATTTGTCAACTGTCCATATTTGTGGGGAGGCTTTTTTGGAATAGCACAACTGATCTTTCCAAACTCAAAGAGGTGGGGAAGAATCCAAAAAGGGAGAGATGAAAGTTAACAGCAGCAGAGGTGAAATGAAGCTCAGAATTTCTAAAGATGAAAATTCAGGCATGTTTCTCAAAGAACACTCTTGTTGAAGGGTGCCCCTTAGAACCCCAGTTCCAGTTCCCTATTCCTGTGAATAAGTGCTGATAGATTCCACAGGCAGCCCTGGAAGCACCCAGCCTACGCTAGCTATGAGGCCAGTTGGGTGGAACCCGCTTAGGAAGTCTTAGGGTAGGAATAGACTTGGGCAATGGGCCTTCACTCCACACACACATAGGAAAGGCTGAGTTACTCAATGAATCACCTGGTGAGCCATCCAGGCAGGTTTGGAGAGTGTGTTAAATGGAGGTCAAAATTTGGGAGGCCATATAAGTAAGTGCAAGTCTCATTAGGGACCAAAACCTGCTGGGACATTGGCATAGACTTCTCAACCAAATCCTTGGAATATCAGAGCTCTGAGGTTAGAAGTAATTACACAAAGTGAAGAGGAAGAATATTGTTTGTCCTCAACACACTAGTCAGGGAGGTTGACATGAATCACACTCAGAGAAGTTATTAAGTCGTGTCTCAAATAGCTCAGGACAAGCTTGGCTGAAACTACCTAGATGATTTTTTTCTTTCCATAACTGAATTAAAATATACAAAACACATGATAATAATTTGCTTTTGTGAAGAAGGTTAAAAAAAAACATACTCTCTACTCTTTCTTCAAATTAGCACAGTCACATCTAGACTTATTCCTAGGGGAAAATAGCATGGGGACAATAAAACAAGTCACTTCCATGACATTTCAGAGGGAAAGGATGTAGAGAATTCATTTTTGCCTCATTCAGGCTTTCCTGGAGTGGTTCCCATTGAAAGGATGAGCCACTTACTCATCAGTGGTTGAGGCATTGGAAAGAAAATAGGAAATGACTAATAGTGTAGAAAACGTACATTTTTGCTGAAGGCTAAGGTAGAACTGTCTAATAAATATATAGCACAAGCCACATATAATTTAAAAATTTTCTACAAGTCCATTAAAAAATGTAAAATGAAACAGGTATAACATATTTTAAGTATATTTTCTTGAAACTAATATATTAAAATGAATGATATTTTACTTTTATTTCACACCACGTCTTTGAAATCCAGTGTGTATTTTATACTTACAGTACATGTCAACTGTAATGCTAAATTTTTACCAGAAATATCTGATCTGTATTGAGGTTTCATAAAATGTGTGGTTGAAAAAAAGCAGATTCATAACAAAGTTGTTCCAAATATACTTAAATGGTTTCCAATAAATTAATCTAGTGTCCATTTTTTTAATTAAAATTAAATTAAAGTCCTCAGTTATTTGTCTTCTCTCTCATTTTTCTTGGTCTCTTTTTTTTTCCTGGACTTTTCTTTTTTGAGAGGCTGATGGTTACTAATTCAACCTCCTTACTTGTTATTAGTTTTGTTGAGGTTTCCTATTTCTTCTTGAGTCAGTTGAACCAACTTGGGTTTCATTGATCCTCTCTATGGTTTTTCTATTCTCTATTTCACTTATCTCCACTCTAATCTTTATTATTTCCTTGCCTCTGCCAGCTTTGTGTTTAGTTGGCTGTTCTTTTTCTAGTTGTTACAGTAGAAGATTAGGTTATTGATTTGAGATCTTCGATAATACAAACAATTACAGCTATAAATTTGCCTCTGAGCACTGCTTTAGCTATATCCCATAAATTTTGGTATGTTATGTCTCTAGTTTTATTCTTACCAAATTATTTCCTAATTCTCCTTATGATTTCTTCTTTAGAGTGTTTTATTTCCACATGTTTTATAAAAATCCCCAGAATTTCCTTCTGTTTCTCATTTCTCAATTTTTCCATTATGGTAAGAGAAGATACATTGTATGATTTCAAACTTTTTAAATTTATTGATATTTTTTTTTGGTCTAACAGGTGGTATATCCTGGGCACTTGAGAAGAATGTATATGTATTTTACTGTTGTTGGTGGAGTGTTCTGTATAAATCTGTAAGGTCTAGTTGCTCGATAGCATTGTTCAATTTCTCTGTTTTCTTACTGATCATCTCTCTAGTTCTATCCATTATTGATGGTGAGGTATTGAAATAGCCAACTAATGTTGAATCGTCTATTTCTCCTTTAATTCTGCCAGTTTTTGCTTCATGTATTTTAGAGCTCTTTTATTAGGTACACATATGTTTACAAATATTAGCTTTTTGATGGATTGATCCTTTTACCATTATAACATGTCCTTTGTCCCTAGAAACAATTTTTGTCTTAAAATCTATTTCATCTGATATTATAGCCACTCTTGTTACTCTTTTCATGGCATATATATATCATTCTTTTCTTTCAACCTATTTAGGTCTTTAAATCTAAAGTTTTCTCTTGTAGACAGTATATAGTTGGATCATGTTTTATTTTCCATTCTGCCAATGTGTGCCTTTTAATGGAAATTGAAGGATTTAATCCATTTATAGTTAATGCAATTACTAATAAGGTAGGATTTGCATCTGTTATTTTGTGTGGGTGTATATGTACATACATATTAATACATACTCTCTCACACACATACACATATAACATATAATATTATGTCTGTTTCCCCCTTCATTACTTCTTCTTTTGTGTTAGATGGATATTTTCTAGTGTACCAATTTCTTACCTTAGCTTGTTTTCCCCAACTGTTATTTCCACCTCAGCAGCTGCCTATGCTAAACAATTTCCGCCAGGGAAATAGTACTGAGCAAGCTCTGAGTCAGATCAAATAAGGACAAAGGAGATTTTCTAAGATCACATAATTACAGTTTTCTGGGAATTGCACTTTGAGGTGAGCTCCACCCCATTTTGCTCCCGCCATAGGCTGTAAGCTACTAGTATTCATTATGCTTGTGCGTTGTTAAGGCTATCATGAGTGTGGGGAGAGGGGACTAAAACTAGGGAAATTTAAGATACCACAAAGCTTGATGTTCTAAGATTCAGTCATTTAATTTGAAAAACACTCTCTGGATTGCTGCAAGCCTTAGTATTTTTTCAAAGTTCTAAGAAAGTAATTTTGACAGTTGTCAATGGGTTGAATGGTACTGACCACATCTCTAGGCTAGAATGCATCGGAGTAGGGCAGGAGCTGAAGTTCTGAGGCTCACGGCCATTACTGTAGCCTTTTGCCAAAACTGGGGTAAGAATTTAGGCACCTAATGGTCACAGAACAAGGAAAAGAGAAGGAGCTTGAATTCTATTGTTTCTGTTATGAATGTACCAATAGAGATGTCCTGCTGACTTTAAGAGGCTTTCTTTGAGGCTCTGTTTCTGTTGAATACAGAGTGAGATCTGGGTTGTTGCCCATCGCTTGTCAGTAATGATTGGAAAAGCCCTGATCAGCCATGGGGCCATCAGCTTCAGTTGGCTCACAAGGCATCGTGTCCCGCAAGCACATCCCTGACCTTCAGAAGGCTGCAAAGGTTTTCAGGAAAATGCTCTTACTTCAATTAGGATAGAACCAAAACTGGTTCCCAGGTTGTACT
Source organism: Eulemur rufifrons (assembly GCF_041146395.1). Taxonomy (NCBI): domain Eukaryota; kingdom Metazoa; phylum Chordata; class Mammalia; order Primates; family Lemuridae; genus Eulemur; species Eulemur rufifrons. The sequence goes on from NC_090989.1 coordinate 210,053,126, forward strand.
TTCATTTTTTGAACAAAATCACAAACTTTGTTTTTGTTTTCTTTTCCTCTGAGGCAAAACTCTTTTGACGTAAGTGTGACATTTATTGATTCCACAAAAATGTATTGAGCTCTAACCTTGTTCCAGGAATTATGCTAGGAGCTGGAAACAGAAAGCTACTGTTTGTTTAAAATTAGTTAAACAATGACAAACTAGCTCAATACTGTCTGTGAAAAGTAATGTTCATGGCATAAATAGTGATAAAACCTCCATTCCGCAGTCCCTTAATTTAAAGTGAGGGTGGTCTTCCCTGCTGAGCCCTCTTGTCCAGGCACTATTGATGTTGAATGGAGAAGCCGGGCCCTGGATGCTCACTGAACTATTATTTGTCAAACTGAAAAAAATCAAAGGTGAGAGTATCTGTAATTTTATATAGAAGGATTATTGTGAGCAAGAAGCCTGGGCCTCTGTCGTTCCACAGAAGTTTGGAAGTCTCTTCCGATTGCAGATTTAAGCAGACGTAGAACGCCAAGCGTCTTTTTCACAGAAGTTTGGAACTCTGTTTTCAGACTGTAGAGACAGAGCGCGGCACAATTTTCACTCCGTGCTATGATTCTGGATGGTTGGTAGCATCTAATTCCACTCCACACCTGGGCTAGGTGTTTGATCCAGAAGCCCCTTCCAGCCTTGGCATGACTAATTCTCTTCTTTTCCTTTAAAAAGACGTTAAAAAAAAAGAAAGAAAAGAAAAAGAAGGATGGTATACACATCTCTTGTTATTTGGAAGTAAATAAAGATAGGGATTTCTTAGGAAAGTCACACGAGTCACCTGGTTAAGGAGCCTCCTGTTGGTGTTCAGGAACAAAGTAGATGATTGCTTGGAATGGTCGCGTCAGGAAGCAGGGAAATGTCCCTGAAGTCTTTCTCAATCCTCCTTTTGGAATCCTGGCTCTGCAAATTCAAAACTTTGTTTTTGTTTTCTTTTCCTCTGTGAGGCAAAACTCTTTGACATAAGCGTGATATTTATTGATTCAACAAAATGTATTGAGCTGTGACCTTGTGCCAGGCATTATGCTGGAAACAGAAAGCTACTGCTTGGTTAAAATCAGTTAAACAATGGCAAACTAGCTCAGTGCTGTCTGTGAAAAGTACTATTCATGGCATAAGGTGACCTCGCCTAGTTTGGGGGTCAGGGTGGACCAAATGAACATTTTCCAAATGTTCCAAATGAACATTTTATATGCTTTGATTCTTTCATTCATTCATATGGCAAAGTATATTGAGCAACAACTGTGCTACGTGAAAGGAAAATACTCAGTAGGGCACAAAGGATATAGCTCCCCAAGCTACCATGTCAAGCAATGTTTTTCCCATATTACGTTATGTGGGGAAATCAAGGCCCCAAATGGAAGGTGGGAGAGGCATGAGCTGGGAGACTGACAGGGTGGGAAAGAGGCAGACAGGAGTAGAGACCAATCCTCCTGATTTACCTCAAGGCTTTTGCTAGTGGCAAAATCTTGGTCCCAAGAATCCAAAACCAATGATAAAGTAGGTTTAAAACTAAATTTGTCGGCCAGGCCCAGTGGCTCACACCTGTAATCCTAGCACTCTGAGAGCCTGAGGCTGGAGGATCACTTGAGGTCAGGAGTTCAAGACCAGCCTGAGCTAGACCAAGACCCCGTCTCTACAAAAAATATAAAAATTAGCCAGCATGGTGGTGTGGGCTTGCAGTCCCAGCTACTCAGGAGGCTGAGGCAGGAGGATCGCTTGAGCCCAGGAGTTTGAGGTTACAGTGAGCTATGATCGTGCCACTGCACTCTAGCCAGGGTGACAGAGCAAGATTCTGTCCCCAAAATAAACAAACAAACAAAAATCCCTAAATTTATAAATTCTGTGCACTCAGGAACATTCCAAAATAAACTAGCCAGCCACATTGTAAAGGTTGCAACTAAAGTAGTGATATAAATTCCTCCATGAAACATGGTCATCACCCATTAATGTGAGGCGAGGTGCTTTTCCCCATGGGGGAGTGTCAGCCGCAGTCCAAAAGGTACCCAGACAGGCAAAGCTGCTCTCCGTGGACAGTCCAGTGGCCTTGCTCTCCTGACCAGCCCGTCTGGGAGAATGCCAGAGTTCCCAATAGCACAATCCATGCAGTTGTGCGGCTGCTCACTGACGGGTCCTCCTTCCCTGTCGGCGCCCCTCCCTTTCAATTATGTCACTTCACAGCTTCGCTAGCTTTTCAAATGTTTTTAATTTTTCTAATTCAATTACCGAGCCCCGAATATCTCATCTACCAGACTCCATTGGTTCAGAAACAACTGCAAGGAAGAAGCTGGTTAGAGAGCACAGGTCTGATTTGTGCAGCCACGGAGATTTGAAAGAAAAATTGCTTAATTGAAGGCTGGACCCAAACAGGCAGAGCAAGTGGCAGCAAAGGTCCGCCTGCACGGTATGTCGGGTCCAGCAAGGAGACAGACAAAGGTGCTCACAGAGACATTTCCAGGAGTCAGCAAAGGTTAGGCTTCCTGTTGGCTCACACCGTCTCTTCCCTGTTCCCCTGCAAAGTCTTTACCTCAGCGAAGAGGAAGAAAGTAGAGGAGGAAGAATTTAGAAAGCACAGGAGGGGGTGGGAGAGGCAGCCTGTAGTGCTCCAAGTACAGACTGTACCGTGTGTGGCCTAGACCTTGGCTGGAGATAAATGGCCTCTGGTGAAGGAGGAAGTGGGAGAAGGAGGAAGGTGATGAGTTTCTGAGAAAAGGCAGATAGGGGGTGGCCGCAGGGAATGTCAGGGGAGGATCACAGATAGGAAGGCTAAAAATCTCGTACTGAATCATGACAAGGACAAAACAAGCGATTCGGAGTCAGACTGCCTGGCCTTGCCGGGCCCACCATTTAGGCAACATACCTCATTTCTCTGTACCTGTTTCTTCGTCGCAAACTAGGTATCCTAATACCCCGCATCATAGGACTATCAGGAAAGAAACATAAAGCACTGGTGCCTAGCAAATGCTCAGATATCAACTATTAATCAAACCATTTAATTGGAGATGCTGTTAATGTTTTTTGTTCGCTTTTTTTTTTTTTTACTTTGGTTTATATTTTTATTTATTTTTTGTAGAGGTGGGGGTCTCAATATACTGATCAGGCTGATCTCCAACTCCGGCCTGAAGGGATCCTCCTGCCTCTGCTTCCCAAAGTGCTGGGATTATAGGCATGAGCCACCACACCTGGCCAACATCTGCCTCTTTTTAGAGCAAATACTGGAATCTGTTGCTGTAAGACCTATGGATGGAAGTTGCCAACATGCAGCTTTGAATTGCCATCACGTGGGCAAAATGTAAAACTTCAAATCCCTTAGGTCCTGCCGGCTTGGGAGAGGTTGGCTTTCAACGTCTTCTCTCATCAAAGGGCTTTCTAAAGTTATTTTTTCAAACACTTTGGGTCATTCTGAGCCATTTCCTATTTAGTTAGTCAAATGCATTTCTTAAGAAATGTTTTATATACTGTAAATTTATTCTATGTGTTTTTAATATGATAATTTACATTTGTTTAATCAGTACTCTTTGGAAAGAAAAGCTTAGTGGCCAAGGTGATTTTAGAAATCACCAGAAAGTAACTTTTTCCCAGAAGTGGATTAGAGGTCAATTTTATTGAACGTGCAGGAAGATCCCAAGTTGTGATACTGCTGTATAAGCCCAACAACTGCAAAAGCAAAACATGATTTTGATTAGCTTAAGGGCTATTTAAGGTGCTCCAAGATGAAGCTATCATTAATGATGTCCAGTGTCTCTTGACACAAACTTTATCTCTCCCTCTCTTTTCCTTCTTATTCTATCTCATTACAATGACAGATTTTAGTAAAGAAGTGAAGCCATGTTCCTTTTCCTGTTTTAAGAAATAAATCATTTTGGGACCTATCTGACCAAATTGTTTCACAGACAGGTGTTATAGTCTCGATATCTTTTTTCATGCTATAAATATTATTTGGCAGATAATGGTTCTTAATCTCGCAAACTTTGAGTATCAGGAGCCCTATAGAAAAAAGACTTCCCATCATTGGCCAGCTGTGCCCATGCTGAAAGCATTTTTATAAACAAAAAACAATCTATAATCAATCACCTTGCAGTCTGAATTTTGACCCCTTCAGACAAAGTAGGGAGTTGCCTATTTTAAAAACAAATTGTGATCCGGCACAGGGGGCTCGCACCTGTAATCCTAGCACTCTGGAAGGCCAAGGCAGGAGGGTCGCTTGAGGTCAGGAGTTCGAGACAAGCTTGAGCAAGAGCAAGACCCCGACTCTACAAAGAATAGAAAAATTAGCTGGGCATGGTGGCACGTGCCTGTAGTCCCAGCTACTCGGAAGGCTGAGGCAGGAGGATCACTTGAGCCCAGGAATTTCAGGCTACAGTGAGTATGATCAGGTCACTGCACTCTACCTAGGGTGACAGAACAAGACTCTCTCTCAAACAATAATAATAAAAAATATGCTGAAATAAAAAAGAAAAAAAAAGGAGAAGGAATCAGAGTAAGAAGAATCTTAGTTTCAACTGATAGATTCAGAGTGATTATATCCTTGTTTGTTTATCTTTTTTCTTACTTGGAAAGTGTTTAGCTAGTGAGCATTTCCAGTTGCCCCTGAGTAAACAGGTCACATCTTTGGAATTTAAGAAACAGTCCAGGTCATTCCAATTAGCCTGTAGAAATAGAAGTAGCCTCTTGAACTTTTTAGTAGTGCTTCTCATGATTACCATTAATCAATTGTACACTTCATGGTTGACAGCTTTTCTTCTAAACTCCCTGAGAACGGGGACCGTATACACAATCCTCAGCATCAGCAGAATGTCCAGCCCCGTAATAAGTGCACAAGAAATATTTGTTGGAGGACAGAATGAGAATTCCCAGGACAGTGTCCCTAGGAACTCTGAATATAAACATTCAGAGTTGAGTGGAAAAGGCAGGAGTGGCCCAGGAAAGAGAGAAGGCACAGTACAGGTCATGGGAGGAAACTAGCAAAGTGTAGTATTACAGAAGTGGGGACGGGAGCATTTTAAAGGAGTGGCACACCGTGCATAATAAAAGCCAGATTCAGGCCAGGTGCGGTGGCTCACGCATGTAATCCAAGCACTTTGGAGGCCGAGGCAGGAGGATCACATGAGGTCAGGTGCTTGAGACCAGCCTGGGCAATATAGCAAGACTTGTTCTCTACAAAAATAAAATTGATTTTTTTTTAAAAATTAAAAAAATGAATTTAGGGAATAGAAAACTTGACTTTGACAAGAGTGATTTCCATGGAGTGGTAGGCGTGGAAGCTAGGTTGGAATGGGTTGAAAAGCAAATACATGTAAGGCAAGAAAATGGAAGCAGTAAGTACCGATAGAAGGCTGGCTTTTGTGGAGGAGAAATATCTATCGGTGAATTCTTGGCTTCGGGGCAAAAAAAAATTGATAAAGCTGCAAATAGTAGGGAACTAGGGAAGGAGGGGCTGAGTAACACCCTGTGTGGGAGAAGCACAGCGTGCTGGGGCTGGCAGGCGGGAGTGAAGGTGGTGTCCCATTATTGCTCTCGGTGACTTCAGACTTCTCTCATCTTCTCCCTCCTAAGTACACAGGAAGTTCTTACGGGAGTGTCTTCTCCCATTCAAACAAACCAGCCTGAGCCAGAAAAATGCAAAGAACAATAACAGGAAATTAGAACCAGATTGAAATAATTGCACAGTAACAAACACAAATATCAGAAGCTGCAATAATTGTGAAAGATAACAGGGCAGTGCAAAGGGCAGTGATGCGGAGCAGATGAATCTGCATTTATGCATTTAAATAGCCCCCGGCCCCGGAAATCCTGTATATGAAAAAGAAATAAAACATATACTTCAATGAATTTGGAGAAATTTAACTCAGACCTTTTGGTCTTATCCCCAGATACGATTAACGTCAAAGATAAACAAAGCCAAATGCTGGTTACAGCAATGAAGACAGATTTCATTCAGTAATAACCTCTGCAGTAGGGAGGAGGGCCCAGCATGACAATTTGTTCTGGAATCATAATCCCTGGAGCTTTTAGATTTTAATTCATCAGATACCTTCAAAACATACTATCACTCCTTTTATCATAATTTCTCCATTTATCCTTCATGTAGCTTCTTCCTCTAGCAGTTTCTTGAGGAAAGTTCATAGAAACCATATTCTGTGAGTATTTGTATGTTTAAACTTTCTTAAAAATCTGATTATGAACCTTCCTTTAATTTTTCTCCTTTGGGAATAGCACTCTGCCTCTTTCCCCTTTTCCTGCTATTCCCATTTGTAGGGGTTTCCTCTGCCCCCCAGCTCACAAAGCTCACAAAAGGAGAGGGAATGTTGGCAGTGTTCTGAAGCCATAGCCATGGCTGGCATTACTGCCACTCACAGCAACAACACGCAGAGGCCTGACTCCTTGCACCCAGTCCAAAGATTCCTCAGCAGTAAGAGATGACAGGTAATCGTGCCAGGGAAGTGTGGCAGCAAGCCCCAGGCTGACCATGGGGGTCTCTTCCCGCAGATACTGTGGCTCTTACTGGGAGGCAGGAAAAATGGGAACCTTTCAAGGGAACGGTCTAGCTAGTGCCCATTAACTTACACTAAGGATTACACAAATCCAAGACTTGAGCCAGAAGGTTAACACCAGCCTAGTGGGTCAAGAACAGTAGGAAGGAACAAAGCCTTCCAGATACCATCTGAAAATGCAATCATTTCTGGGCAAAGCCCAGGCAATTAGAGAATAATTTTATAGAGAAATGTCCTTAAAACATTTGACATTGGTAGAATATAAAAGCAAAAAAACGGGGGTCAGGGAATGATCCCAAACAATTTGGAGAGATCAGATTCACCAAACAGATGCTGACTTTGACAAGGCAAATTTCAAATATGGAGGACAAAGAGACTATAAGTAGCTCAGAACAAGCAAGTGGGAAGAAAACTAAACCATAAAATTAACATTATAGTCAATGAGCACTTGGCTATGTGTGCGTTGGACTGAGCCACCTAACCCTGCTAGGTAGGTACCGCTTCCATTCCCACATGATGCGGTATGAACCCTCAAAATTCAGCCTGGATTTGAACCCAGGTTTGATCATGGAACTCAAGCTTGTAATCACAAATGCAACCCTAATTAATATTTACAAATCACTATCAGTATTCCCAAAAATCAGTGGTCCTAAGGTTTATGTTGAGTCCACTTCCTGTGATCTATTTACCTTTTAAGGCAGTTGCTCTATCCTAGTCCCATTCCATGTTCAGAGAAATGGATACAGAAAGGCTAGATCACTTGAAGAAGCTCAGAAGAACATTAGAAATTGCAGATGTATTTCTGACACTTTCATTTGTACAACTGAGTCTTAGAATATTAGAAATAAAGGAACCTTCTTGCAGGAGGGAAAGCAGTCCCCTACCATTTGGTTTCTGCTCAGTTGAGGAGATGCTATAAAGCTCAGCAGCCTCAGGGAATATCTTTTCCATTCATTCAAAAACAGTTATTGAGCACCTCTGTGTCCGGCACCGGGCTGTGCACGTGGAGTTCAGCAGAGAACAGGGGACAGAGTTCCCAGCTGCTTAGAGTCCAGTGGGTAAAACACAGATTTACAAATGTGCACAGTCCCAAATCTAGTTGATATCATAGTCCCATTTTTGTCCCACATGTTGGGAGCCTGACATTTCTGGCAATATTTAAGGCATCGCTATGTCTCAGATTGCACCATATTGACTCCTTCTAGGCGAATTGCTTTAAAGGTGTACAGAGATGTGGAAATTAACCAGATAGAGTACATAGATAGATAGATAGATAGTAAAATAAAATAAGCAACTTTGGTCACCAATCTAAAGCTGATCTGATAGTGTAAAGCCTTCCATTTGAGGTATATTACCAAACACTTCACAGAACTCGCTGTAAAGTGTGGGTCTCCAGAATCTTCATAATGACTCCCCAGGGAGTCCTCGGCAACATCCGAGTGGGCTGCTGGGCACACCTGCATCCTGCCAAAGGTCAGGAGGAACATCTCCTGGGTGCTTGAGGTTTCCGTTCTTACTGCAGGCCTTGAGCCCAGCTGTGCCCCCTCAGCAAAGCCCCTCATACGTTCAGAGCAAACGCTGTAGAGAAGAAAGGCTCCCTGGCACCGTGACGGCCAGTCTGCAGCAGGGAAACCATGGCCACGAGGGCTGAGGAAGGGAATCCAGGCTGTGCAATCAGAGCACAGTGGTAGGGAGAGGCCGAAGAATGTCACACTAGCCATGAAGACTGGACATGTCCACAAAGGCAGGAGTGCCCACTTAGGTATTTAGAAGGATAGAGTCCACTTAAAACCAGTGTGCAGGGTGGGAAGGCCACTATTCTGGGTTGAGAAATGACCACCAGAGCCTAAATGTAGTTTAAAAGCATCCACAAGCACCTCTGGCACTTTCAACACTTCTATCATTTCTACTCTTGTCCTTTATTACCTGGGGTTCAGATCGGGCCTTCTAAATAGAAAAAGGAACCAACAGGAGTTAAACTGGTAGGTAGACTAGTACGTCTTTCCCTGTGTGCCAGGTCCAAAGGGTCAAGCTCTGCAGACACAGTATGGGCTGGGCATGGACAGTCTGGGTTGACGTCCCATCCCTGCCATTTCTGGCTGTGTAACCCAAGTCCAGTGATTCACTTATCTTTGCCTCAGTTTCCTCATCTGTAAAAATGGGGATCACAGTACTCACTTCACAGGACTCTTATGAGGACCAAATGCAAAATTTTGTAATGGGTTTAAGGCAGATGTCTCCTATCTACCAACTACTGTATCATTCAGAGCAAAATAAAAGGAAATACCAAAAGCAACAAGGGAGAAGTTAATTTCTAGTCCATCACTTTAACCACTGCGCCACGACTATGTGAGAAGTTAATTTCATCTGGATAAAGAGGTCTGGGGGTGGGCAGTGCAGAGCTGGTGTGAGCGTGCTGTGCTGCCCAGGGGTTGCAGGGGCCCGAGTTCCTCCTGACTCCCCACTCTGACATCACTGGGATGTGGGCCTTGTGTTCTGGCCCAGATGGAGCTATCCACACACCAGGCAGCAAGACAGGAAAGGACCGAAGGGACCAAGAGCACCTGCCAGCTTCCTTAAGAAACATTCCCTGAGCCGCCTCCCAGAGGACTCCTGCGATTGGCATTTCATTGGCAAGAATCTGGGAAGCTTTTTCTAGATGGCCCTGTGTCAGCTAAAACTCTTTGAAATGAAAGAGGCTACTGCAAATGAGGGAGAGGGAAGTAATTTTAGTAATTTCCAGTGTTCTCAAAGTTATCATGGCTTAGAACAAAAGGGAGAAAATAGAAAGGCCTCTCTCCATCTGTGCCTCCCTGTAACAGCCATTGTGGATCTGTCCTCACTGGAGAATCAGAAAGTGCAAGATCAAAGAGACGGTAGGAAACAAACCCCGGGCACAATGTGCTCCTAGCTACCCGGATCTGCCCTTCCAAGTGGGCTCAATCCAGGGTCATTGCCCCTCTGCACACCTCAGAACGACAGCTAACTGGAGAAATTAAAAGTGGCACGTGAGAACTGCCTAGAAACACTCCTACACAACTCCCTCAGCCCTCATACCCGTTCAGTAGAGGGATGGGTAAGCCATGAGAACAGCCTGGTTGTAGGATGTTAGGCATGGAAAGGTAACTAGTAATCTGAATTGCTAAATAGATAGAAAGAAACAATGGGCTACCACGTCATCTGGGGCCCCATATGGCAGCCCCATGACTGTAATTTGAAAAGAAGCAGAAAAACAGTTGTCTCAACAATCAATTTCCAGGTACTAATCAACGCCCACAATAACCCCATTAATTCTGCTGCGAATCCTCAAGTGGGTGACATTGTTCTTCCTGAAAACACTAAAAGGCCAAGGCATACACTCTGCCAGTGCCACAATATCAGTGAAAAATACATGCGGAGGTGCTCTTGTCACCTTTTTTTTTTTTTTTTTCTTTTGGAGACAGGGTGTCACTCTGTTGCCTGTGCTAGAGTGTGTGGGATGACATCATTGCTCCCAGCAACTTCAGACTCCTGGGATTAATCAATTCTCCTGCCTCCACCTTTGTTGCCACATTATTCCCCCAACACACACACACACACACACACACACACACACACACACACGCCCTTCCGCTTTTATTAGCTTTAAAAAGGCAGGATCCATCCTGTGTTCCACAAGTAAGTCTCAGATCCTGCCACTAGGTGGCAGGAATGATCAGCATCAGGAAGCTGAAACTCCTAATGGAACCAGCAAATGTCGGGATCCTGGGAGGGACCCCAAGATACCAAACTGAAAGTGTGGTGGATGCATGGAGGGCTGAGGCTTGGGATGATGTGACCTGCTCAGTGTCACACATGTAATTAGTGTCACACACGTGATTAGCCCTAAGGACTAAGTCCCACAGTCACCTATGTCCTGTTACTCCACCAGCTCATGCTCGGTTTTGTTTCTAACTTGAAAATATGTATATACATATATATTTTCCTTCCATGCTGTATTTTCATACCAAGTACCCAGAGGTAGTACTTTGCTGTGCTAATGCAGCATTAAAATCACAGTGGTTCATTAACTCACATGATTGATATGTGCGAGGAACTGCTGCTGTGTGCAAGGAACTAAGATATAAGCTGCCGCAACACAGAAGGAAGTATGGCAACAATACTGATAGGCGTAAATCATGTGTGTGCTGCCAGACGTTATTCATGTGTATTCGCTCTTGGTGTTTTTTTTTGTTGTTGTTGTTTGTTTTGTTTGTTTGTTTTTTAGTAAAAGGCAAAAAATTTATTCGTTTTGAAGAGAAACCTTGTTTTTCAATAAGCAGAAAATGCAACATAAGTTTGGACTGCAGTATTTTCCAAATTCTTGGGGCCAGAGACCTAATGTCAAAATCAAAGTCATACACTTGGTCTTTATTCAAAGACAAGGTCAAAGCCCTCGGGCTTGCAGGGGGCATTTCTGACACCATTTTTCAGTTGACTTAACAGAGAAAAGGGCAAGTTGGGATGAGATGGGAGAAAGACACCGCAAGACATAAAAGAGAAACAAACCAGGTGTTTGTCACTTCTGGAAACAGAGGCTGAGGTCAGGACAGCCCTCCAAGAGGGAACCTCACACAGTTCCTTAAAGTAAAAGCAAGACGGCTTCACCAGAAGGCATTTTTCTTATGTTCATTACTACCAGAGATTGCTTTAAACCAAACAAAGCACATTTCAACATCTCATAAATACAACATCTAGGAATAAAATTATCCAACCTACGGTTTACTACATTTTATTTCATTTTTTAAGTTGAAAACCTGTGATGTGATAGAAAGGAGAGTGGAAATCTTCCCCCTCGTCCCTGCTCGGCTTACTAAAGTTGCCTGGCCTAGATGAGGGCGACTGTCCACCCCGCTCTCCCCCTCAAGTTGGACCACAGCCATCCTTTTGCTCAGAGCAAAACAAAGCAAACATGAGCTATTTCTTTACGAGCTCAAGATTCACCAGCTTTTTCTTAAATCAAATGCCTAACTGAACACCTAATCTTTGCTTGTCTTATCCTTCAAAACTTTTCTAGGTATCATTCATTGCAGAACATTTGTTTCTTGGCGCTGACATTTTACTTTTGCAATCTGTGCTTTTTTCTTAGGATGAGGAAAACTGTTTTAAAAACCAGAACATGTCAGAAAACAACAACTCGATTAGGAACAGAGCCGTGCAAAGTGGGGAGGATGGAAACACCAAACAGGTATGGCTGGACAGTGGTTGTGCGACCCTAGTGCCGTGGTAACCGCTGCACAACAGGCCCCTGACAACGGTGGGGACAGAAAGTGTGACAACCAGCCGGCACTCAGAGGAACGAATTACATGGTGATTACAGTGTGTTTGTCAGAGTTGAGAAGAAAACACACATGACCAAAGGGACTTTGTTTTTTTACAACTGTCCTCAGAGTTCCTTGATGGGAAGAGTACCCAGGCTTTGACAATTATGGATTCCAAGCTCCATTCCAAGGGCAAAAAGCACAGGTATTAAAAAAAAAAAAAAAAAATCTAAATTTTAAGGTAGCTGAGGCAGGTAGAGGAAGGCTCTAATATGGTTCTAAAACTTTGTCCATAATACCTAGGGTTCCTCAGTGGCACCTAAATTTACACGAGTCTGAGGAACTCTGTTTTATTTCACTATATTGAATTCTGGGTAGGATTTTATTTAAAGAGAGCTTTCTGCTGCTAAAAAGGTAAGAAAAATGACCCATGTAGATCATCCTTTAAAAAGTAATTCTGGGTTCCCACTAATGTATCATTTTGTGGGGAGTTTTCTCATAATAAGAGAATAATTTTTTTTAAAGTAGGAAATTTGGAAAAGTATTGTAAAATTTGGGAGACAAAAGGTTTGTAATTCAAGAAAAAAAAATCAGTGCCTAACATCTTAGACCTTTGTCCTTTATGCAAACATACGGCCACATGCAAGTGTCATCTACACTGGGATCACACTATGTAAATTACAGTATTAGGTAATTATCTATTTCACTTAATACGTTGGCAGAAAATGGCCATGTTACTAAATATCCTTCAAACCAAAAAGAAAACAGTACTTAGGTTCACATACAGACTTGAACAGGGATGTTTATAGCAGCTTTATTCATAATCGCCAAAGATTGGAAGCAACCTCGATGTCTTTCAGGAGATGACTAGATAAATAAACTGTGCTACATCAACACAATGCATTGTCTTCAGTACTAAACAGAAATGAACCATCAAGCCTTGAAAAGACATGGAGGAACCTTAAATGCATATTAGCAAATGAAAGAAGCCAATCTAAAATGGCTCCATGCTGTATGATTCCAACTATATGACATTCTGGAAAAGGCAAAACTAAGGAGATAGTAAAAAGATCAGTGGTTTCCAGGGAGCAAGGGTCAGGAGGAAGTAGGGATGAATTTTTAGGGCAGTAAAGCTATTGTGCCTGATGCCATAATGGGGGATACACGTCATCATACATCTGCCCAAACACAGAACGCATAGCACCGAGAGTGGACCCTAATGTCAACCGTGGACTCTGGGTGGTGATGATGTGACAATGTAAGTTCATCAGTTGTAACAAGTGAACTGCTCTGGTGCAGGGTGTCCACACTGGGCGAGGCTGTGGGGAGAGGGGCAGGGGGAGGTAATGCACAAGGAATCTCTGTACTTTCAACTCAATTTTGCTGCAAACCCAAAACTGCTCTTAAAAAAAAAAAAAAAAGTATTTTTCAGTTTTTTGACAAGCAAAAATTTTTTTAGATATTTTATGATGGTAAACAGGAATGTGAAGACTGAGGAGTAGCTACTGGATTTGGCAACAACGGGCCTCGGGTGGCCTTGGCAGGAGCCATTCAGTAGAGGTCAGTCACAGTGGGCTGAGAATGAGCAGGGTGTGAGAAGTGACCACAGAAAAGGGAAGCAACTCTCTGCAGGGCTCTGGCTGTGCACAGGAGAAGGGGCAGATGTCATGACTGTGGGGGTTGAGGAGGTTTTGCTGTTGTTTTTGAAAGATGAGAAAGGATTGAAAATCGAAAACAGAAGAAAACAGTAGTAATGTTAGATACTTCATGGACAGTAGGTCACGTAGGGTACTTCCACTGGAAGGAAATAATAGTGAAGATCATTTAAATAAAAAATTTACCAAACATTAACTGTAGGCAAGGCTAGCTGTTAGATGTAAATAAATGAATACAACTCATCTCTACCACATCCCCAGCAGCTGCAGCTTGGACTCAGCTGGTTTCTCTTCCAATTATCCTCTCACGTTCCTCGTTTCTGGGGTCCAGCCCAGAGAATGCAGGTAATCTGGGTCAGAAGGACAATGGAGCTTGGCATTGAAGGACTGTATGATTTTTGATGATCCTTTCAGCTCAGAAACATGCTCATGATTTATTTCTATGACTTTTTTTAAAGAAAATCAAAGGCCACATTGGATATGACAGAAAACAAAAGCTGAGATTTGTCATTATATGTCTTAGAGCACACTCAGAACTGTTCCCCATGTGTATACTTCCTGCCCAGCTTTCACTACCATTGGTAACAGTAGCCAGCCCTATTGTTTGAGATGTTATTGCAGGGTGCAGACAGGTAGGAAATCCTCTGCATACTGGGATTACGGGCCATGGATATTTGAGACGTCAAACTCTACCTAGAAAGGTTGTCCATGAAAAAAATAGCCCAGGGATATACTTCACTCAGTTAATGAGAGCCAGGGCTGGCTGAGTAAGAGAAATACTCACCTTTAGCCTAGTTCCAAGGGGAGGTTGATAAGCTCTCCAATGTGCCGAGTTTGCATTCACATCCGCAGACCAAGCCTTGGGCTGCCAGGAAAATAAATCCAGCTGTGGTCTCAGTCCTTTGGAAACAGGGCTGGCAGAGTATTAAGGGAGATTTATGCAGCCTCTGTTATTAACTTCATTTAGCACTTGGCTGAAAACGGAGCTGGGGTTGAATGATTACAGTAGAGACAGGAGCAAAAAGCACAAATATGAGCCTGTCCCTTAAGAAAAGGAGAAAATACCAACTGCTCCTTTGGAAAGAAAGAGAGAATTAAATGTGATCCTGGACTTTTTTGTGATAACAGGAAGAAAGAAAATGTCTGTGCAGTAGATAATAGGAGCCATCTTCTTGCATAATAATTTAAAGGGACTTATTGAAAGCTCTTTGCCAGAGTTCTAAGCAAAGAGGGCTGGGGTCCATTACGCCTACAGTTCTCATTATCCCATCTCTGCTCCGCCGACGTTTGGTTTCTAGGGTGAAGAACGAGTTACCATTGAGCAGGATTCTCCAAGAAACAAGGATGACGTGGAGGACGACCAAGAGATGCACGAAAAAGGGTACAGTTTTTAAACCAGGGAAATAACCACACTTACGTCCTATTTGGTTTTACCACTTTGTTTTGTCCCCACTTAATTTTTCACATCTCTTGTGATTTATTAGAGATTGTCACCCCCCACCCCCCATTCACTCTCCCCACGCAACACCATTTTCAGAGCAATTAATGGAACTCTCAGATGATGAATGTGGTCAGTGCAGACTGCTGATGTCCCAGGAACCCAATGTCTAGATTTAAATTCACCCATGACAGTTTTCTAATTAAAGGTGTAAATTATCAACTAATTGCTCCAGTCCATACCAAAGTATTTAATTCATCTTCTCGGTGTCAATCAATAGCAATAGATTTCTCAAAACCCGATCCACTTTAAACCCCAACAAACTGTTGCTCGCACCTTATAGAGTCCCAAAGGTATTCCAAGTCCTTACAACCCTGTAAGGAAAGAGAGACGAGATTATTTTATTTTGTGAACCAGGAAAATGAAGCTCAGTGGAGTGACTGGCCCACATCAGCTGGAGAGGACAGAGTCAGCTTACAGTTTCAGCTTCTGATCCTAGTGCGGGTTTGTCTACGGCTCTGCCATCACACTACAGTATTTGTCCATTTTCTAAATTCCTATTTAAATTTTATTCACATTCGTATGTCTCTGAGGAGCTTTGTTTTTATGTACCGAAAGATACCTCTGGTGTTGGTCAGAACCGGGGTTGGGAGTGCCTGTCACATATATACCATGGTCAGAAGCCTGTGCTCAGTTTCACCCTTCATTTTACTTTATGAGCCTCTGACCCTGGGAAATTCTCTTGGGTGTTCAGAGGGACTCAGGGTTCAGTGATATTAATGGGACTGAAACCACCCCCAGGAGGCTGAGAATGGTTCAGCCTGGAAAACCACATGACCAAAATGCCTATTTCCAGCCACCTTACTTTATGCAGAGTCAGATTTGCTATAATGGACCACACCCATTCCCTGGCATTAAAGAACCTGATTGAGTCAACCTACAGTAGATGGATGTACCCTATTAAATGCCACCCTCTGTGCTGCCACTTTTTAGCACTGTAGCTTCAGCTCAGTAATGCGTCATTGGTCTTTCCTCAATCAGACCATGAGAAACAATCTTCATTATGCTTGTATGCACCCAGCGTCTTCTAGAGAGCTGTTTCTAATTGTCAGTACACAGATTCACACATATAACAATGGAAGTTTCATGAAAGGATCCCTATCATTCTTAGGTGTGACACACTCCGATGCTTTCTTTTTTAATGGTAGATATCATGTGTGGACTTCACAATCCACGAAGGGGTCCCAACTCTCAGCTAAAAAACACTGTTCCAGATAAGCAGTGTGCACTTCATTCTGCTTGTCTGTGAAATCGAAGAATGCCCTTTGAGCACCCTAATATCCAAGACCCTACTCCTGCTGCTGCTGTGTGTGGCTCACAGACATCTACTCTCCAGGATGTTACAGTCAGTAATGGGTTTATAACAAATCACAATCAAAGAAGACAGTAAGAATAAAGGATAGAGGAATGGGTCTCTCTGAAAAGATGCAAGAAGGCTTTCTAGAAGGACTTGAGCTGTGCCCTGAAGCTTCAGAGGTGGCTGAGTCCTGGACACACAGGCAAGACTGTTGGAAGTGGAGGCATTAACCAAGGGGAGAGCAGGTCTGCCAGATAGGGGTCAAGTCCCCTGAGGTCCTGGAGAGTGGGAATCATCTATATGGGGTGAGAAATGCACGTTTTAGAAATGCTATCCAGTGGCCTGGAAGTGGTAATGGTTAAATGTGCATGTAAATTCCTCCCACCCCACCTCAAGTGGGAGAACGGGAGGCCTCCAAGGAAAGAGGCTCCTACCTGGGGACAAGAAGATCCCCGGAGGAGAGGAGAGCCACTGTGGCTATGGTCCCGTGACCTCTCCAAACACACTCCTGAGGGACCACTGGACACCATCGTCCCCAGGAGACATGATGAGACATACACATCACTCATGCGCTATCTACCCACCTGTATGAAAGCCCTGGACAGGCCCGGGCGTGGTGGCTTACACCTGCAATACTAGCACTCTGGGAGGCCAAGGCAGGAGGATCGCTTAAGCTCAGGAGTTCGAGACCAGCCAGAGCAAGAGCGAACCCCATCTCTACTATAAATAGAAAAATTAGCTGGACATTGTGGTGCAGGTCTATAGTCCCAGCTACTCAGGAGGCTGAGGCAGGAGGATCACTTGAGCCCAGGAGTCTGAGGTTGCTGTGAGCTAGGTTGACGCCCCTGCACTCTAGCGTGGGCAACAGAGTGAGACTCTGTCTCCAAAAAAAGAAAATGCCCTGGGCAGAAACAGACATTCCATCAACTCCAGAACATTCTGAGAAAGCTGTGACAACCCATTTGTTAATAGCCCTCAAATCCACAAAATCCTGCTTTGCCTTTACTACACACCCAGTGAAGTCAGTCAGTCTTGGACTAAAGGGAATGGATGATCTAAGACAGGGAACCACCAACGTGCTCAAACTTTGGGGAACCAGGAGGGATGGCAGTTCTTCAGCTTTTTATTTTTTTTACCAGTAAATGTTTAATAACTGTTAGTTGAAGCTAACAGAGGCTCTCATAGACTAACCAGAAACACTCTCCTCCTGTGATTTGCTTTTGCTTTTGCTTGGTGATCCATCCCCCCTGCTGCCTTCCCGGGGCGTGTTTTCTGTATCTCCCTAATCCCTCAGGGCTTGGCACAGTTATTCCGTGAGGGTTGAGCCAAGTCATGGCTGATTTTAGTCTAAGATGAAATGAGTTTCCCATTTCTATTTTGTGAGACATATGCTTCATGAATTTGCTTGCTTGCCTGTTTTACAAAGCCTACTCTAGCCTTATCATGCCAGTTTATTTCATGTTTTTGATATTTACTTCTGGCTGCCTTTTTGCTTTTGTGTTACAGGTGTTTGGAAAGGAAGTACGATACAGTTTGTGATTTTTGTAGGAAACACAAAACCATTCTTCGGTACATCATCTGGGGCATTTTGTTAGCAGGTAAATACCAAAGGGGATGGGGATACCATGGTCTCTTTTGGGGGGAATCCCTCAAATGTTGACTGTGTGGAAAGAGAATAAACCTCCTCCTGGCCCTCACTGAGTCACACACAGAGGCAGAGAGGGAAATCAATAAGCCCCTATGTCTTGAGTCTCAGCAGGAGAAACCTATGCAAATTGTTCGAGGCTAGCAGCTAATTTTTTGAGTCACCTCTCTCAAGGGCTCATATAGCTTTCATTTTTGTCACGTGGATTTGAGGGGGTGGAGTGGTTAATGCAAGCAATTAATGCTTTCTGTGAATGCAACCCAAGGAGCCTAGGGCCTTCTGGCCCAAAGGCAAGACACAATGTCCCTTGTTTTCACTCCATCCAAAGCAAAGGGCTCCTCAGCCCATTTTAAAGAACATTCCTGTCATATAAAATATGAGCATTCCCACCTAAGCCCACAGACATTAATCCCAGACTGCTGCACCACTGAGGTCAGCGGTTTTGCTGGTGCTCAGACAGCTGCAACAGGAAACAGCAGGGTTGGTAAACTTTCTCTCTGCCAGGCCAGAGAGTACTCTAGGATTTTCAGTATTGTAGGCATAAGGTCAAAACCACATCACTCTACCATTATAGTTGAAAAAGCAGCCATAAACAGTACATAAGCAGACAGACATGGCTGTGTTCCATCACCATATTGGTAGAACACAAATATCCAATGTGTGGCAGGCCAAATGGATTTAATCTGCAGACCGTCTTTGCTGACCTTTGGGAGTAGGAAACTTTATTCTATAATCCTCACATCTGCTCTTCAAAAGCAGCCACCTTGGTAACTGCCGTCACCCCTTGTCCTTGGACATTCTGTGGCACTTAGAGACATGATCTATTGTTGGTAAGTCTATTTTCCTACTCAAGCTGAGGCCAAATGTGAGGTGCAAGCCAGGGGAATCAATACCTGTATACTAGTGTTGCTTCAACACACGGCCCATCTCTGATAGTAGCTGCCCTGCCGAATCTGAATGCCAGGGGGAAAAATGGAGTACTAAGTTGGGAGGCCCAATGATCTGGCCTCGAGATCCAAGAACTCAGAAGGTCCTATAAAAAAAAGGACCTAGCACCCTGTCCTCCTAGCCTTCATGGTGAGAATTTTAGGGACTTGGTTGGAAAAACATCAAAAGCGCCCATTGGAGAAGCCAGTAACCAAATCAGGAGTGCTCTTGCATTCAATGGCCCCTTGATTAAACCTCCCCTTGCCTCAGCCTGTCCAGGCTGAGGCTGGCATCCAGCTGGTATTGATGCTCAACATCTGCGTTTGCTTCCTGGACAGGTTATCTGGCTATGGTGATTGCAGCCTGTGTGCTGAACTTTCACAGAGCCCTTCCTCTTTTTGTGATCACCGTGACCACCATCTTCTTTGTTGTCTGGGATCACTTGATGGCCAGATATGAACCTCGAATTGACGAGATCCTATCTCCTGGCAGAAGGCTTCTGAACGGCCATTGGTTCTGGCTAAAGTGGTAAATGCAATCGGTTCTCTTATTGCAGTTGAAAGAGGTGTTGTTCTTTTCTAACATGGTTCCAAGAATTTGTTCTGAAATTGCTTCCTCATTTATGGGATATTGAAGCTAGAAACAACCTAGGGAGTGATCTGTTATAATGTCTTCATTTTACAAATAGGAAATCAAGGCCTAGATGAGGTGATGACTCATTTGAGACGTGTCCAAATGTCCCTACAAACTGCCTTAATTTCAAGTGTTATTAAATGATAAATGCTATCCAAAGGATGTTAATCTAATAACTTTTCTTGTGCTGTATTAGATAGACAATTACATGCCCACATATCAAGAAGCAGTCAGGAGTGTACAACAGTGGGAGGGTTTAGTCATAGCAGGGATGGCTTTAGCTCTCCCTCTAACCTGTCAGTGGAAGGGCTTCGTGATGGATCACTAATATCTGTCCTGACACAAGACAGGGGACAGCAGCACGAATGCCATCTAATCTCAGTACCTATTTATAAAGAATTGGTCTATAAGTACAAAATGCAGGAAATTGCTGACAACACGTCTGCAATGAGCTTTCATTTTTTGCAACTTTCTTCTTATACAAGTTATACATAGTCTCTTTAAAATTTGTTTTCAAAATGCAGATCATAGAACATATTCAGTCTTGAATTTGGTTTTTTCACTTGTATTCCTGTATGGTTGACCATGTATTGTTCTTACAAATTTTTGCTATTTTAAATGTTATGATGAATATAAATCTTTATATCCATTTCTGATTAAGTCAATCACTATGCCATTTGTTGCACTTCTTTGTTGACTCGTGAATCCAAATAATTTTTTAGGCTTTCTTTTCTTTTTCTTTTTGCTCATTAAAAACTTAGGGTTTTGGCCGGGCATTGTGGTGCAGGTCTGTAGTCCTAGCTACTTGGGAGGCTGAGGCAGGAGGATCACTTGAGCCCAGGAGTTTGAGGTTGCAGTGAGTTATGATGACGCCACTGCACTCTAGCCTGGGGAACAGAGCGAGACTCTGTCTCCAAAAAAAAAAATTTACTTTGTCAAGGATCACTAGCAGTTGACTTTTTGTGTAACCAACCAGTATGTTGAAATTGTGACCTGTGGACTCTGATCAAAATACAACTCAGTTTTTCTCATCCATCATCCTTTCAATTTGATTCAGTGGGAGCTATCTACCTCGTACTTTGTATAAAAATGTCAAAAGTCCACAACTCTTCTGCACACTCTTAGTTAATAGTCCAATGGTCACAGGCACATTTTGAGTATCAGGATGTGCTTTCCCATACAATAATGAACACTGTGAACTTGACCAAGAGTCCCATCTTTCCTCCCCAGCGTGGGCCTGCATTTCCCCTTTGTCACCTGCCCCTCTGCCAGTCTCAAAGCCAGGAGAGAGGCAGAACTCGGATAGTTCTGACTTAGGGAGGTGGCTTGCTGCTCTGGGTAGGAAGCTGGCCTCCTTGGGAGGAAGGGCCTGTGATGTGTTAATGGCAACTCCTTCCCATAGACCCCCACGTCCTGCGGTGACTGCTCAGGGCCTTCCCCTCAGCTTCTCTCTGTGGGACCTCCTCTCCCTCCAGGTGGCCCTCCTAGGTAGGATCCAGGACCAGCCTCTCCCCAGTGAGGCTCACATGGGATCTACCAGGAAATGTCCTAAATCTTTGGCCTAATAAACTGAGATTGTGTAATCCCAACACAGCAGCCTTTCTGGATCTGCCATGCAAGCAGTGAGTCAGCCTTGTCCTGCCCGCTGGACTCCCAAGGGGAGTCCGAACCCTGGCTAAAGCCAGATGCAGCTCTCTGAGGCTCTGGTGAGGTCCCCCAACTGCAGGGAACACATTTCAAGTTCCCCTTTCAAGGGAAGAAGGCAACACTTCACCCAACTCCCAAAACAAGAGGTGACAAATCCCAATACCTCTCTCAAAGAAATCACTGGACTTTCTCTCTAAACATCCTTTCTCCTCTCTGACCGCTTTATATAGCCTTGAACAGGCAAAGGGCCCAAGAGTAGTAGGGTGAGAGGGACACATTGCTTAATTTTTTGGCTATCTGCCATTATAGCCAGAACCAAAAAGGGTCTGTTGCAATTCGCAAAAGCACAGCTTCCTGGTACCGGGGTGTGTTACTCTCACTCACATTTTTTGTTAGTTAGTTTAAGCCTGATTACGATTCTCATGTCAGCACAACAAATGATGCCAGTGCTTCCCTTCCTGTTCTCTTAGGGTGATTTGGAGCTCCCTGATCCTGGGGGTTATCTTCTGGCTGGTCTTGGACACTGCCAGGATGGGCCGACAGCATCTGGTGTCCTTCGGTGGGCTCATAATGTACATTGTCCTGTTATTTCTGTTTTCTAAGCACCCGACCAGAGTAAGTATGAAATTGATCTTCTGGGTTTTTTCCCCCATGTATGAATTACTCAAAATACTGATGGTGAGAGAATGTAACTAGTATTCAATATTTTTCTTACTTTGCTTGATTATTTAAAGTGGCCATGGTGCTCTATTTCCTGTTTCACCCTCAGTATTTTTCTAGTTACACAACCAGGGAGACATTCTCTCCCTTATCAAGTCCAATTTCTATTCATGTACCACCCCCGTCAACCACCTGTAAAGAGAAAACTCATCTATTTTGATCCAGATTTCCCCAGACCAGTAAATAATCTAATATTCTGCCATTGAATCCTGCAGTTTATCAATGTACCTTTTGCAATTTGGTCTTTTTTACTCCAAAAATTTGTCCTTATACAGTTCTCCAGCCGCAGTCCCCCGAACCTGATTCTCATCCTTGCTCTGTCAGCTGGTAACCCATGAACTGGGCAAGAATTCCAAGACATTGAGGCTTCTTGGCAAACTCTGGAAGACTTTACCAGTTAAAAGACTGACCCAAGAAAAGAGCATTAATGAGAGACCAAGTTCACCTAATATGACCCAAATCCTTTACCCTGCTCGGGTAAACATCTCTGTTGTCGGTCCTTAATCACATAGTTTTTTTCAGACCACTCAGCCCTGCATCAAAAATGAAAGCAGATGAGTGTCCCTTCCTGCTATGTCCTGGGTCTGCATTAGAGTTTCTTGGTCCCTTTCACAGTGAAATAAGAGCCCCTTGACAGGGCAGAAAATTACTTACTTAGAAATTGTCAGATCAACAAACTTTGGACACACCGAGAAATCATGTTCTGCCTTTCCATTTTCCAGACGGGAAATAATTATATGTGTCCAATATTTGCAACATGACTAGGACAGCCAGATCCTCCCTCCTTTAGTGGCCCTTCTTAGACTACTGTTCATGTCTAAGTTATTTAGCAGGACATAATAGCTACCTACCTTTCTGGGAGCAAAGGCTACAAATTCAGGTTTAGGAAGAGGGAACACAATCTCGAGTTTTGAAAGGTATGATCCTATCACAGGATTCCACACGCATGACTGCTTTGGCCATCCCAAAGAAGGTGGGTCATGGGACACATCTGAGAATGCTTCCAAGGAAGTAGTGATCCTTCAGACACATGCCAAAGTTAGCATTAATTTCCTACTAAGATATCCCTCTTGATCTTTCCGCATAGGTTTACTGGAGACCTGTCTTTTGGGGAATTGGGTTACAGTTTCTTCTTGGGCTCTTGATTCTAAGGACTGACCCTGGATTTATAGCTTTCAACTGGTTGGGCAAACAAGTTCAGGTAAGTTTGGTTCAAAAGAACACCTTGCTTTTATATGATGCATTTAACTTCTGGATGTAATTCTCAAAATGTGTTAGAAATAGGTTTTTCTGCATTAGTTCACCCAAATTTTAATCCTGTAGCATAGGTTAGACAAATCATTTTATGTTAAATATGTTAATCTGTCTAGTTCATTAATATTACTACTTCCCCCCACCTATATCACCCACTACATCACTTCTTTGTCCTTACTGCCCCCTCCCCCCTGCCCAAAGGGTGCTGCACTTCTAAGATGGTTCCAAAGACAGAGAAACAGGCTTCCCTTGCACCCAGTGGTAACCTGTGCCACCCCTGTGCCATCTGTGGTTTGCTGGACCATATTTGGCTCATTCTTTAGCTCCCTGGAGTCAGACTGAATGTCAGAAATGCAGGTATAACTCAAAAATATAATCCCGTGCCATTCACTGGAGAGGGCAAAGCTGAGAACAGGACCTTTCCAGGTCTATCCAACAAGTTGGCTGGGTTTCCATCCTCTGCAGAGTCCTAGTGTTACTGCGGACTCTCGAGTGATCGTAACGATCTCTCTTTTTCTTTAACTCAGACTTTTCTGGAGTACACTGATGCTGGTGCTTCATTTGTCTTTGGTGAGAAATACAAAGATCATTTCTTCGCATTTAAGGTAAAGCCAAACCCCCTTTCTAGGTAGTCACTGCCTTTCCCCTAACTTCTCAGTCTTCATGGATATTCAGATAGAACTTAAGTGACCAAAGCGAGGTATACCACTGCCGAGCTTGTCCATGGCATGCAACACGTCACCCGCTGTTTTTCATTTACAATGTTATCTGAAGTCAGTGGGGTGCACACATTGTACTTTGTTACTACAGTATTAAGGGAGACATCCAGAGGAAGTCAGAAATATTCCAATATGGGGGGGGGGGCGGGGAGCTTGTAGCATTTACTGAGATATCTATGAAAAAATCATATGGGGTATCCGTATCTGGGGCTTCAGGGAAAAGAACATCATGTTCCTGACAACGATAGGCATGTTGCCAGCAATGGCTGATGGGTCCAGGGTCAATGACAGCTCTGCACTGGGAAAACCTCTCAGTCCCAGACACAGCTGGTCACCTCTGTTCTTCCAGAGCCATCTCCGTCCCAAACCTTTCTCATCTCCCCTTCAGCACAGCCTTTGCCTGGAAGCTGGGCCTTCTAACCAAAGGAGGCACGTTATTTTACAGGGGAAAGGCAACCTGGCCCCGTGACTGGGCACAGTTGGGACTTCCACATACCCTCTGGGAAGTCCCTAGCAATACTTGTCAATGAGTCAGAAGGATGCATTTGGGTTTCTCTCCAGCTTGCTTTTTTGTGGTGTGTTGGTGCTCATACACTTCTAAATTATTTTCTCACCTAGAGACTCCAAATTTACCTCCAAATTTCCCTGGTTTCAGTTAGGCTAACTTTTATGTTGAATCTTTTTATTAAACTGCTGATTTGGCTTTAAGCCTAAGATAACTAAGCCATCTCCGAAAGATCAAGTGTTTACAGTGTGAGGTGGAAATATGCTTATATCATGAATTGGATTCAGAATTGGAAAAAACGAAAGTCATAAAGAAAATAACTTGCCACTCAGACAACGCGGGTGTCGTCACACCTCCCTCCCGCTTCCAGGGCAGTGGGCTCCCTTCTCCCCTGCGGGTGCGGAGTCCCTGCGGGAACACTGCAGAGACGAGCCCCTTCAACTCCCTCCAGCTTTTAGGAAGGCGCTGGCTGCCCATCATGGCCAATAAAAGGCTCACAGTGAGTGAGCTCTGAATACTAGCACAAAATGTCTGTTAATATATATTATTAATAGCTTTTTCTAAATTAGATCCTGTACAAATTGTTCCTGGTCATTCTGTACTTCTGGTGGCAGCTTGTCTCTGGCCATTTAGCTGGGGCACAGTGGTGGAGGGGTGAGGTAGGGTGGGGCTGAGGAGGGGCCCAGCCCTGGCTCTGTGTGGCCAACGAGGGGTAGAAACCACTCCCTGTGGGAACACAGGCTGCACTGAAGCCACCCAAAGAGCATCAGGAAAATAGGATCTAAGAAAACACACTTTTTTAAACACAGAACTAAACTAGTTTCCGAAATGTTGTCACTTTTTTAGTGAGTCAGAAATCTATAGCTAAAATAATCATTATTTTAAAATCTAAAAGGATGAATACTTACTGCATAGGAAATACTGTGTGTAAGCAGCCACTGTGCTTTCTGCGGTCGCTCTGGCCCCAGTATAAAGATTTAAAGTTGCTCACAATTCATCTTGACCCACTCTGCTAATTAATGGTGAAGATCGTATCTTTTTTTTTTTTTTTTTTTTTTTTTTTTTTTTGAGACAGAGTCTCGCTCTGTTGCCCAGGCTAGAGTGAGTGCCGTGGCGTCAGTCTAGCTCACAGCAACCTCAGACTCCTGGGCTTAAGCGATCCTACTGCCTCAGCCTCCCGAGTAGCTGGGACTACAGGCATGCGCCACCATGCCCGGCTAATTTTTTGTATATATATATTTTAGTTGGCCAGATAATTTCTTTCTATTTTTAGTAGAGACGGGGTCTCACTCTTGCTCAGGCTGGTCTCGAACTCCTGACCTCGAGCGATCCACCCGCCTCGGCCTCCCAGAGTGCTAGGATTACAGGCGTGAGCCACCGCGCCCGGCCAGATCGTATCTTTTTAATGTCAGGACAATAAGAGTATTCGCTGGTGGCCTTAAGTTTGTTGATCTAGTTCTGATAAAGCCCCCACAAAACTTCATTCCTTCTCTGAGTAAGAAAAGTTCATCTTGGAAGGAAAAAAAAAAGGTGAAGTTTTGGCCGGGCGCGGTGGCTCATGCCTGTAATCCTAGCACTCTGGGAGGCCGAGGTGGGCGGATCGTTTGAGCTCAGGAGTTCGAGACCAGCCTGAGCAAGAGCGAGACCCCATCTCTACTAAAAATAGAAAGAAATTATATGGACAGCTAAAAATATATATAGAAAAAAAAATTAGCCGGGCATGGTGGTGCATGCCTGTAGTCCCAGCAACTTGGGAGGCTTAGACAGGAGGATTGCTTGAGCTCAGGAGTTTGAGGTTGCTGTGAGCTAGGCTGATGCCACGGCACTCACTCTAGCCTGGGCAACAGAGTGAGACTCTGTCTCAAAAAAAAAAAAAGGTGAAGTTTCCTGTGAAATACACTGAAGCTTATCTAGAACATATTAGAATAAGAGACTGTAGACAGGGAAGCTGCCTGGGAAAAGTGTTTAGTTCAAGAAGAGTTTCCAGTATTTTGAGGATGTTTCCACAGGAGAAAAGGAGGCAGAGAGGAAACCTCCTATGAAACCTGCGGGTGCCTCAGGGCCCAACATTAACCCGTGGCTGCTTCTGTCCCCCCAGGTCCTGCCAATTGTGGTTTTCTTCAGCACCGTGATGTCCATGCTGTACTACCTCGGGCTGATGCAGTGGGTTATTAGAAAGGTACTGGGACTGGGAGGGACAGGGTGACAAGTATAGAGCTGATCATCAGGCACGAAGTCCTCAGAGCCTTTTGCCCCGGGTATTTCCAAAGTACCTTTCTCTTCCTACCACGACCTACCTACCGCCACCACCGCCCAAGTTGTACGATTCAGACGCCAAAATCCTAAATGTGTCCATAGAGGGAATTTTATCTTGGAAATTTCTAACAGGGCTTTGATTCATGACCCATTAGATACCGTCATGAAACCACAGCAGTTAACATCTTTAGCCAAGAAACTGAGGTCAGATACCCGGCCCGGGGAAAACAGCGTTGCTCCTTCAGCTTGGTTATCTGCCTTGGGCCTTACACAAAGGCCCTGCTTATCTTCAGGATGTTACAGAAGTAGATGCTTCAGGTCCTGGACTTGCTAGAGAAATCAGAGCAAGAAGGAGAAGCTGCTTTTTGTTCCCAAGGAAGTTTTATCATACACAAATTTAAAAAAAAAAAAAAGCTGAAGAGGTAATCTCCTTCCTACTGGCCCAGCCACTGTGAGTCCTGCACTCATGTGTTAGATCAGAAAATGAGGAGATTTTATGCTAGTTGGGACGCACAGGATCGAGGAGCAGTGCACACAGTGCTTGGGGCACAGCCACACCCCCCTTTGATCTCTGTAAATAAGTCAAAATGTACAAACAGGAGGAGACAGAAAAGAGAGAAAGGAGAAAGAGAACCAGAATACAGGTACCAGCAGAAATCAGCATTACAGCAAGAGCTCCAGGGCCCATAATTTTGTTTGTAGGTTTAAACATTCAGAATACTGAGCTCATGGCTAAGCCAAAAAAGAGAGAGAAAGTAGCAGGAAATCCCCCATCTTGAGATGGGTGCCACTGTCATTTGTATACTGTTCGAAGTACATCCAATGACTCAGAGTTGCCGCTGAAACAGGATGGGATCGGCCTGCTCTATGGGCCGGCACATTTGACACCATCGCTAGGCTGCCAACAGTGGTGGAAGACCTCAGCATTTTGGCTCCACTTTAAAGATTCTTATCCCTACTTTGAAGTTTTGTGTACACGAAGAGTTGTTCACTGACTTTGTCCTTTTCTTCCTTTCAGATTGGATGGGTCATGCTAGTCACTATGGGATCATCTCCTATTGAATCTGTAGTCGCTGCCGGCAATGTGTTTGTCGGACAAGTAAGTTGTAATATCAAAGAACACAACAAAACATCTTCTGAAATGGATTGTCTCTTTCCAAAAAAAGCCACATAAGAAAATATCCCATTGTTATTTCTTTTAGAGTAGGCTGGGGGGTAGAGAGAGAGAGATCCCACCCAAGAGTCTGGGTACACTGCTATAGAATTGGGTTCTTGAAAGTTTATGAGGAGTAAGAAGGGTTGTGTCATTTGATTAAAGCACAGGGCCTCTCATATATAGATTCTCAACAAATCTTTTCTGAGTTCAGTGAGTTACTGAGGGCTCTGGGCAGCTCTTCAGGGGCTGGTCACTCTTCCACTCGAATGGATTTCGCCATCTCAAAGCTGCAAATATGCAACAGGCAGCCTCACGTCCCGCACTATAGCGCCTGCGGCAGTCAAGGCGACGGATGGAGGCTTCCCGCCAAGCACCGCGCAGCTGTACAAATACTTGGGCTCGTTTTCAACTTGTCTGAACTGGCCAACAGCCTGTCTTTGCTGAGCCTGAAGGAAAATGCTCTTAGCTTTTTCCTTCTCATCCAAGATTAGATTTCAGGCTACAATTTTCACCTTCCTGATCCATCACATGGATAAACGCACTTTAGTCTGAAGTTCACTTAAGGAAATAGGATGCCCAGGGTTGTCTCTCCAAATGGCAGCATTGCAGAGGGGTGGAAAAGAAAGACATGGTGATAAGCTACTCATCTCTCGGGACATGCAGCTTCAGGCGGAATGGCATCGCACACCGAGGAAACCAAGTGTGAATGCTTGCCACCACCACTGCCCAGGGAAATTGGATCTGAAGCAAAAAATCAAGTCACCCAGAAAAACATGGCCCCAAATCCTAGGCTCGCAACTGCTCCAGGCAGGCTGAGCCATCTGGTTGGTAAGCCCGGCTCGCTAGCCCCGAGCATAGTCTTAAGAGTGGGGACTCATACTTCTTCCGCAGGAGTTAAAATTATTATTTTATTTTTTTTTTTTTGAGACAGAGTCTCACTCTGTTGCCCAGGCTAGAGTGAGTGCCATGGCGTCAGCCTAGCTCACAGCAACCTCAAACTCCTGAACTCAAGCAATCCTCCTGTCTCAGCCTCCCGAGTAGCTGGGACTACAGGCATGCACCACCATGCCCGGCTAATTTTTTCTATATATATTTTTAGCTGTCTATATAATTTCTTTCTATTTTTTTTTTAGTAGAGGTGGGGTCTCGCTCTTGCTCAGGCTGGTCTCGAACTCCTGAGCTCGAACGATCCGCCCACCTCGGCCTCCCAGAGTGCTAGGATTACAGGCGTGAGCCACCGCGCCCGGCCTAAAATTATTATAATTATAGTCATAAAATCTCTCGGGAATAATTAGAGCACCATCGTGAGTTGATTGCTCCTACCTGCAGGGCAAGAGGGCTCCAGTACTGGGTTCCTAGGCAGTGTATAAATTGAGGCTCAACACATTCAATCTTACCGAACAATTAGAAATAATAAGGAGAAAATTGTAAATTGCGTACAAGCATCCGTGCTACTCAGTTTGATTCTTAATATGCTGAAAGTACAGCTAATTTTTTACGGAGGCTGCCTGCACTCCTTCGCAGGATGCAAGCCTTTACAAACACCCTCTGTTTGGTTCCTGTTCACTCATCAGAGAAGCGTCTCTGCTTTTTAATTACAATAAGGCCTGTCATTGTTATTGCTGGTATGTTTTTTTAATACTTGTATCTCTATTGCCCTGAAGTAGCAGGAAATAGGGTTAGGGTCTGTTAAGGTGAAGTTGGAAGATGGGAAGTCACAGTGGCTTATGTATCAGCAGACCACCAGGCCAGGCCACTGTGCACAGTCCCACCCTTAGAAAAGCATACTGGGTCATCATAGAGTCCAGTCCGAGGCTAGGTGGCCTTACATGACTAGCCTTAAAAATTTTGCAAAATTTAAACATGCCCATATACGTACAGTGACCTAGAGTTCAAATGACACAGACGTCGATAGTATGGCTTCTCAAACTTGAGCATGCATCAGAAGCACCTGGAAGGCTTGTTCAACTACAGATTGCTGGCTCCGACCTGCAGGGTTTCTAATTTAGTCAATGGAGAATTTGCATTTCTAACAAGTTCCCAGGTGATGCTGACGGAGCTGGTCTGCGGTTGAAGTTGACTCCTTAGAAACACTGTCTCAGAGAATAAAAAGTAAAATTTTTTTGAGACAGTGTCTCTCTTGTTACCCAAGCTAAAGTGCAGTGGCATCATCACAGCTCACCATAACCCCAGACTCCTGGGCTCAAGTGATCCTCCTGCCTCAGCCTCCCAAAGTGCTGGTATTAGAGGCGTGAGCCACCATACCCAGCATGAGAATAAAATTTTGAGTAGATTGGCATAAGATTTAAAAAGGAACATTTGATGTAGTCACCCTTCTTTGTCTCCAGACAGAGTCTCCACTGCTGGTTCGACCATATTTACCACACGTCACCAGGTCTGAACTCCACGCCATCATGACAGCCGGCTTCTCTACAATCGCTGGAAGTGTCCTGGGTGCATACATCTCTTTTGGGGTAAGAAGGTTTTAGAATTAACTTATGGAAAATTCAACCTCCTCTTTCTTTCTTCTTTCTTCCCTTTACTTTCTTTGCTATTGTTATTTCTCCCACCCCACCCTTTCCCACTGATGGTGACAAAGGAGGTCAAGAGTGTTTTTTTTGCTGTATGACAAAAGTTGGTCACTGTTGCTTCAGCATTTGAATGCAAGGACCCCAAGGAGCTTGGGGGCTTTAAATCTCTGCCACCTAAATTTGCAAATTTGCCACCTACATTTGCAGAATAAAAATAGCAAAATGCAATCATGTGACTTCAGATTGCCCCTGTTTTTGTAGATAAAGTTTTATTGGAAACCAGCTACTCCTATTCATTTGCCTATGACAGCTTTCATGCTACAGAGTTGAGTAGTTTTGACCCTCAAAGCCAAATATATTTACTCTCTGGCCCTTTACAGGACAAGTTTTGTGACCCCTTGTCTAGAGCAGTGGTTCTCAAACAATTGCACATTAGAACTTCCTAGGAGCTTTCAAATTCTCTAATCCTCAGGCCCATACCTCTGAGTAATTAAACCAGAATTTCTTGGGATGAGATTTTGCCCCCGCAGTGGGGATGCTGCCTTGGCAAGTGTGCTAGGTGGGGTGGGAATGCCGAGGGAGGGACTGATACTGGAATTCTGAAAATATAGGGAAGAGAACCCAGAGACAATGTAAGGGCGGGTGGGAAGGGGAAAGAGTGGACTTGCCATGAAGAAAATGGAAATAGTTCACAGATTAGAAAGACTCTGGATCAATGAATATTGTGTAAAGACAAAGGATTTCAAGAGAGCAAAAGGAAGGTGAAGAGAGGGGGCTGTCCATGCCTGCTCGTGGACCAGGCGTGGTCCCTATTCCCCACATCCCCTATCTAAACTGATGATGGAGTGATCTGTGGGCTTTAGTGACTATTTGAATGTTCAAAAGAACAACAGAGAGGCTGAGGAATCGTCTTTGTGGTTTTTACCAATGATCAGATTTGGGTTTTGTGTCTCCCCGAGGATGTGGTCAATTAACACAAATGCCTTCCTCATCCCTCTGACTCTCAAGGCGATGTTGTGACTTTGCTCATTGAGCTAGAGTTGCTCTTCCAAAGAAACATTGCTTTCTGGCATACAATCAGCTCCTGCCCCATCTTTTCCCTTGCAAGGCTCTTGGACCATTTCTCTGAACATGGGGGAAAAGCTAACCCTTCGGTTTGCCACTTCTGAAATTACAGATCCCGTCCTCCCACTTGCTAACGGCTTCCGTTATGTCGGCCCCCGCATCACTGGCTGCTGCCAAGCTCTTTTGGCCTGAGACGGAAAAACCTAAAATAAACCTCAAGAATGCCATGAAAATGGAAAATGGGTAAGTGGGACACATTAATTAATGACTACACAAGTTGGGGCGGGGAAGTCCAGATCCCAAATACAGCAAAAATTTGATAACCAGAGAGCACAGTGAATTATGGTAGAAATTTAATTTCCCAATGACTATTTAAACTTCACCAAAAAAAAAAAAAAAAAATCTTGTTTCAACAGTTGAGGAAAACCTTTCTAAATACCTGAATGTGGATACATTTCCTTATCTGTTCATTGTAAAGCTATTTCGGTGTGTGTAATTATAGCTTAGTGTTCACTGACCCTTGGTTTGAGATGGTTGCAAAGCCATAGGATGACCATTTGTGGAGCTTTCTCATGTACTAAGACAACCGGTTCATTTTCTTTTGCCCCCTTTTTTTGTGAAAAAGAAAGAAGGGTAGAAAAGACTAAAGGTTAGGGTGTTCAAAAGTATTTAATTAAATAACATAATTAATCAACCATGTGTCTGAAACTCACACCCAACTTGTTTGTAGATAGAGTCAACCATGACTGAAAAAGCAGTTGCCAAAGCATACATAATGATTCCACTTACAAAGTTAGTAAACGTGAGATTTACATAATACATTACTTAGGGATACAGACATTCAGGAAGATTGTAAAGAAAGAAAAGATAAACATATTTTAGGGAGGCACCTCTAAGATTAGAGGGGAGCGGAGGGGACCAGGGAGGATTCACGAGTGACGGAGACGTTCTAGTTCTTAAATGAGGTGGATGTACAGGCTTGCCTTGAATTGTTGGTTTTTACGCCATGAATATTTTATAAATACTCCTGGATAGCTACTTTTAATAAAAATCACTTTTAAATCTGTAATATTTTTATCATTTCCCAATTTTTTATTATACACACTCTCAAAACACCCATATACCACTCTCCTATATTCAACAGTTAGAAACCCCATCCTGATTTCATGGGATTCAGATGAGTGTTTTGACCAAGGCATGAGCCTGGATTTTGTCTCTCATCCAAATGAGCTTTGATGATGCCATTTCTGCAAAGACAATGTCCATCTCCTGACAACTCCTTGGTAATTCTGGAATCGCTATTTTTTGACGAAGGGATTCGAGGAATCTCCTAGAAGCTGCGACGCAGGGAGCGTCCTCGTCCATCCCTCTGGTGGCAAACATCGCTGTGAATCTGATCGCCTTCCTGGCCCTGTTGTCGTTTGTGAATTCAGCCCTGTCCTGGTTTGGAAACATGTTTGACTACCCGCAGCTGAGTTTTGAGGTAATGCTCCTATCATGTTCTGCCCCTCTGTTTTCTTTTCACCTATCTTTGGTTTAAAAAGAAAAAAATTATGAGCAGCCTTCCCGGGCTACCCGCAGTGGACTCTTACACATTGTAGAAGCTTCTCACCTGTCCCCCATCTTCCCCTCCCCTTCCTCTGCCTCTATCACCCTCCGTCCCCCAGGAGATAGTCGCTCTCTCCTGACCCTGTCCCCATGAAAACAGGTTACTTCAAATGCCCCGATTCCAGCCTCGACTCCCGCTGGATAAGGATGGGCAAGGGGAGGCGAAGGGATTTCTGTGCCTCAAGGAGACAAAGGGGGCAGGAACATTCCCGTTCCTGGGGATGAGGCAGAAGAACTGGAAACAAATCACTATTCTAACCAAGTATTTATTAATACTTTTTGTAGCTAATATGCTCCTACATCTTCATGCCCTTCTCCTTCATGATGGGAGTGGACTGGCAGGACAGCTTTTTGGTTGCCAAACTCATAGGTTACAAGACATTCTTCAATGAATTTGTGGCGTATGAGCACCTCTCAAAATTGATCAATTTGAGGAAAGAGGCTGGACCCAGATTTGTGAATGGTGTGCAGCAATACATGTCGGTGAGTAAATCTTTTGATTTCTCAGTGCACTGCATCACATACGTGCATTTGTCAATTGCATGTGCCTCTGTGGGTCCTGGGTACTGTGCCAGGTTCCTGGGATATGCCAGAACAAAACAAACCAAAAATCCATCATCTCATGGAGCTTGTAATGTACATAGCACCTCGTGACTTTTAGTTAATCAGTGTGTGTGTGTGTGTGTGTGTGTGTGTGCGCGCGCGCGCGCGTGTGTCTGTGTGTGTAGAGAAACACAGCTAATATTTATCACTGTGATAACTTTGGAGGACATGGGCATGGCCCCAGAGTCACAGGAGCTGGGATAGGAATCAGTCTACAAATATCCATCAAATGCCTTCTATGTGCAGCGTGCTAGGTCCTGAGGTCACAGCACTAAACAGGACTCGGGTTCCCTGCCTGCATAGGGCCAAGAGTCCAGCAATCATAAAGGCCTCTCCCTTCCTGCTTAAGTGTTCTGTGAGCTCTGAGGAACTGCCTAAATGCTACATGGTGCCTGGACATCCTCAAGAGGTAGCAAGACACCATCACTACTCTCCAAGGGGGTGAAGGAAAGAAAAAGCTCAGAGTCTGTGATCTGAAAACCTTGAGACAAGCACCCATACTTAAATCAGTACTTCAGGTCAGTGGCCTGCAAGGAGAGCCTCACATCTGCCTGGACTTTGGGGGAGGGGGGAACTCAGGGGAGGCCGTGTTTGCAGTTGAGTCTCCAACTTTTTCTTCCCTGAAGAACAGAACATGGAAACTCTTAGGGAAATGGTGAACATTCCTGGCCACCACCATTACTCACCGAAACAACCCATTGGCAATTAGTGTCCCAGTGTTTGGTTTTAAAAGGAAAAGGGAGAAATAGCATGCTCCCCAAGGCATTGAGACCGCTCACCCCTGAACAGCGTCAGCATTTCCTCCCCACCTCCCGAAGACCCCACATGCAGATTTACTCCCATGCAGCACACAGATGTAGCAGCTGCTCCAGGAGAGGCCTGATATGTGATTTACAGTCAGGGGCATTTTGACCCACACATCTGATATAAACGGGGGCTCTGTAGATCTCCCTTCTCTTACATGTTCATTCTTCAACTAACCTCACAGTGGAGCTCGGCCAATTATCCTCATTGTTTAGATGCCACCAAAACCAGTTTGTTTCCCCGCCAAAAGTAAACAATAGGCTAAATTAAGTGAAATGTTTTCTATCCCCAACTGCCAGTTGCCGGGAGAGAATAGTTTTGTTAATGAGCAGAGCCAGCTCTTGATTTTGGCAGTGCTAAGCAGTTTTGTGGAAAGGTTATTAAGAGGGTACAGACAGAACAGTAGAGCTGATTTGGGCTTGGGGGTGAGCCCAACCGAGGCAGGCACACAAAGGACATTTGGAAATAGGAGCTCAACGGCCTCTACCACTGTTGAGTCATGATGGGGAAAACATTTTGTTTCTCCAAATTTCTGATTTCCAACCAACAACATGCAGATGAGTCCCAGAAATTTCTGCTTACCAACCTACAAGTGGGGGAGGGTGCCCCACCAGCACCACACAATCGAAGCCTAGCATGTGGGTCCATGAGTAAGACTCCAGGGATATCCATTGAGTTAGGTTTACACTGACTTCCATCTAAAATAAGAGGCAGAATTCTATGTAGCACCCATGTACCTAGAATGAGCCCTTTATCCCATCGTCTTCTCTTTATAAAGATAATACCTTGCCTGCTTGTTCATTTTGCATGTAATACATAGTGGTATAGAAATACCTAGTGGTATAGAATCCAAAAGGTCCAAAAGGTATAAAGGGAAAAGTAAGTCACCCTCGTTATTTCTCTGCCACCCAGTTCTTCTCCCTGGAGCATATTGTGTGCACTGTTTTTAGTCTTGCCCTTTGCACATAGTAACAGGTCTCAGATACTTTCCCATATCAGTGCCTGTGACACAGCCCTCTCTTGTACAGCACACGGTAATGCATCTTAACCAGTCCCTTGCTGATAAACACTGTTATCAATTTTTTACAATTAGAGGTAGTTCTACAGTGACCGTGCTTGTACACATCTTTGCTTTTATGCAAGGAGAACTTATTGTAGGGTGCATTATTAATGTTTTCCTAGTGCACTGCATCTCTCCATCATATAATCTTGCACATTTGTGGGCAAAGGCAAAGTGCAATCATCCCAGCCTCCTCCTTCTCTTACAAAACTGATCTTGGCCACATCTGTACGTTCTCTTACCACAGAGCCCTAGGAAGTGAAAAGGGGACACTCAGGCCCTTTATGCCACCTCTCTCCCACGATCTCTTAATTAGCATGCCTATTTTTGAAGCCAGTTGAACCAAATGAAAAGCACTAGAAAATGAGGGAAGAGAACAGCTTTTCCCGGAACGATGGACTGCACAAATACTTGACATTTTTTCCTGCCTGCTATATGCACACTGATTGAAAACATCAACAAAGAAGTTCTCAGAAACCATGAGAGAGAAGAGGGGCCGCAGAATCAACAAAAAACTTACCGTGACCACTTGAGTCTTGAATGTGAGCTTTCAAAAATCCCATTAGTGAAAGAAAAAAAAAGATGCTGCTACTTTTGAGTGTAGCATTTGCTTGGTATGTTCCTTAAACCTAATCATAGAATTTTTAGGATATTGGAAATGAAGATGATTGCTTCAATTTCGTGGGTACCTTGGTTACTGAACCCCAAAGGGGTCCGACCTAGGTCTAGTTATTCACCTCACAGAAAACCAATTACTGAGACAACAAGGATTACCAAGGCAGAAAGGAATTTTTAATGCCAATGACATCATCCAGGAGAATAGGGGAAGCAGCCTCAAATCATCTCCCTGACTAACGCTGGGTAGGGGCTTTTAAGGAGGGGCTACATGCATGGGGCAGGTTGTGTTGAAATTAACAAGAGGCTACCTACATTGGGGCTGGTGAGTGAGGGAGGGTGAGTCTTGGCATCAGGGGCCTTCGGGATCTCAACTTCTTTGTCTTGCAGAAATTGCACTGATTCTGGGGAACAACTCAAAAGATCAAGTAGTTAGTTAAAAGTTACAGGGTTCTGGTCATCAAGAATCTAAATCACAAGAGGGAGAGGATCATAAAAAACATAAAGGGGTCATTGATATTGGTTCATAGAGCCAGTGACCCCTTTGGCAGATTGGGTGTGCCTTTAGCAAGCAAGAGAGTGCACTGAGTCTTCCCAGCCTCCTACAGCCAGTCCCTCAACCGAGAAAGAAGTATCTGGCCTAAGCAGCCCCTCTTGAGCCAGAGGCCCATGTGCGTGCTTTCACAAATTCCCCTTCCATCTTCTCACTGCCTTTTGAAAGGGCTATTCATTCTCCCACTTCCAAGTGGGCATCTGGACATCCCCACAGGGCGGTCAGAGCTGGGCCACGGAGGAAGGCAGGCACACACCATGGCCAGACTGTAAGGAAGCCCCTGTGATATGGGAGAATTTCCTTTTTACTAACTTAATTACCTTTGAATTATATCCTGAGTTATAACTTATATGCCAAATAAAGGGCCCATTTTTGGTGTCACCTATGTAACCGTGACAACAATCAAGATATACAACATTATCATCACATCTAAAAAATTTCCCTCACAGCCATTTGTAGTCAACCCCCTCCTCATCCCCAAGACCTAGTAATACCAGGCAGCAATAATCTTCCTTTCACTGTAAATTACTTTTGCATATTCCAGAACTTCATATAAATGGACTCAGCATTCATGTTGCATGTATTATTTTCCTTTTTATTGCAAAGCAGCATTCTATTTTATGGATATTCACAATTTGTTTATCCATTTGCCTATTGAAGGACACTTGGGTTGCTTCCAGCATGAGGCTATTATGAATAAAGCTGTTATATCCATGCACAATCTTTCTGTGGGCATGTGCTTTTATTTCTTCTAGAAAAATTGCTGGGTCCTACAGACAAAGCATGTTAACCTGATAAAAAACTGCCATAGTGTTTTACAAACAGGCTTTCACTTTCCTACCTGCAACATATAAAAGGCCTAGTTCCTTTACATCCTTGTCGACACTTACTATTGCTGGTCTTTTTAAATCTTAGCCATTTCAGTGGATGTACAGTGGTAACTCATTGGGGTTTTAATTTGCATTTCCCTGGTGATTAACAATGCTGAATATCTTTTCATGTGTTTCTTGTCTGTTTGCATATCTTTTCTGAGGAATCTAAATCTCTTTATACATTTTTCCTTGAGTGTTTGTCTTCTTATTATCAAGAAATAACAGTTCTTTATATATTCGGAATAAGTCCTTTGTCAAG
This sequence comes from Eulemur rufifrons, assembly GCF_041146395.1. Lineage (NCBI taxonomy): Eukaryota > Metazoa > Chordata > Mammalia > Primates > Lemuridae > Eulemur > Eulemur rufifrons. Next base: position 210,090,808 of record NC_090989.1, read on the forward strand.
TAAATGTAATGTGAATACTTTCTGGGACCAATTTGTATCTCCAGCAACTATTAATAGTACTGTGCTTGGCACATAATAGCAGGTAGTTGGGTCATATGGAACATTAAAAGTTATCATTGAGCAGGAAATCATGTTTGCAGAAGCCAAGGCTACCAGTCCCAACCCCTTTGTAGAGTCTCTGAATGCACATGTCCCCTTTCCACCCTCCCTTAAAATTTACAGGGAGATGATATAAGGGGTCTAAAAAGCAGTGGGTATTTGACACGATGTACTGTGCATTTATTTGTCAATATTGATTCTGCAGTCAAGATGAAGCCCAGTTGGATGTACTGAGCTGGGTCAGATGGCGTACACATATGTGTTTATGCTTGCTTACAGATCCGCTCTGAGATAATCGCCACATATGCTCTCTGTGGTTTTGCCAATATCGGTTCCCTAGGAATAGTGATCGGCGGACTCAGTAAGTGAAAAGAATATTCAACAACAGATGTGACATAGCCATACTGTGACAAAAAACATACTTTAGATCTCCATCTTGCTTTGTAATGTTATTCATGTCAGAGGGGAAAAAAAAGCCCTGCAACAGTAGTAAATCTCTGGGGGTCTGTTTTTTATCTCTGCTTTACAAAATGGTTTTCCTCTGTACACCCAAGCTAACCTCAGGAAGAATTTTCTTAAATGTACAACTGCTTCTTCCTACCCAAGGGTGACACACAGGCTTCACCTCGCATGCCAATGCCAGTAGATTTATAATGCAATGGCCACCTGGAGAAGGATTCTGAGTGCCAGTGGGAAGTTCAGTGGAAATGTGCTGTGATTCATTAGTGATGTCTGTTGTGGACATAGAAGTAGATGATGACGGTTGAGCTGCAGATCATCTCATTAGCTGATCTCTCCTTGCAATGCATTTGCCTTGCCGTGAGGGAGCCCTTTGGATGAAACTTAGGATTTGTTTCTTCTGTGGAGAATGGAAACCTCTGAGCCTTTTGGTGGACAAACCTCTTCCCTTCTTCTCACACCAGAGAACTTCTCTGATGTGGAGTCCATCACTAAGCTTTGAACTTCACTTAGCTAAGTTAAAAAGGGAGGGGGACAGAGTGTCAACTGACCTGAGCTCTCAGCCCTAGAACAATTTTGAGAGACTGGGAATTTGATGTATAATCAGTAACCTCAACATTAATCTCATACCTCCTTCTATGCTTCCCAGCATCCATAGCTCCTTCTAGAAAGCGTGACATCGCCTCAGGGTCGGTGAGAGCTCTGATCGCGGGGACCATCGCCTGCTTCATGACAGCCTGCATCGCAGGTACTGCGCCCTGTCCTGTGTGTCCTGGATGCCCACAGGATGGCAGCTTTTGGGGGCAGGGGGTGCGTGTCAGCGTGTCCAGCCTGCATAGGCAGCACATGCTGCTGCAGAAAGCTGAGAGTCAGAGCCCCTGTGAGCACATTGTAAAGTCAAATGTGTGCAGCGTGGTGGAGAAGCTAACAACAGAATGAGAGTTCAGTGACTTCCTTAATTACTAAAATCAATGGCACTCGGTCCCACTTCCAGGTATACTCTCCAGCACTCCCGTGGACGTCAACTGCCATCACATTTTAGAGACTGCCTTCAACTCCAGTTTACCTAGCAACGCAACCAAAGTGATGTCTTGTTGCCAAAATCTATTGAGCAGGTATTATATTCTTGGTTATAACTTACTTATACTCCAGTACTACTAATAAAATCATACCTAAAGACCCCATCTACTTTTTTAAAATAACTTTGACTCTGTCTTTATTTAAAAGTAAGAACCTGTGCAGAAATTCTAACCATAATGGAGATACAGAATTCAGGTCTGACTGCCCACCAAGCCCATGCCCTTAGCTTGCTCCCCTGCCCTCTACTGCCTCCCTGTCAAGGGGATCAAGGCTGTCCTGACAACATGGTGATGGGCTATGGTGGATCAGAGACCACCAGTGACCTGTGTCAGCCAGCCCCACCCTGTACAGTTTCTATTTGGAGAATTGATATCTCCATTCCAGATGCCCACCTTAATGGTCAAGTGTTTTATTAGGATTGTCCTATGCTTTCTTTGTTACGGAGGAAACAGAAAAAGTCCCTGGACACGTAAGTCCCCAGTGCTTTTGTCCTTAACCCACCCTAATCAGAATGTGAGGGAGGAAATCAGCTTCCTGTCCTGTACTATTTTTAATGTTTCATCTTCTGTTCACCTACTGTTTCTGCCATCTAAGGCTCAACTAACTGTTTCATTCTACTTTCCACCAGCACTGTTGCCAAGGGTCCCGGTGAGATCATCCCAGGAGGAAACCACAGCCTGTATTCTTTGAAAGGTTGCTGCAAATTGTTGAATCCATCAACGTTTAACTGCAGTTGGATCCCTAATACATTTTGAGTCCAGCCACTTCTCCAGTGGAACGCTGAGTGCAGATAATGAATTTTCTACTTTGGAAAGAAAAAAAAAAGATATTGTCTACAGATTGATACTTCCATCATGGGATCTGCTTTAATTGCAAGGGAAGAAGAAAAACAAGAGTGAACGCTTCAGAACTCCAACATCTTCCTCCTCCTTGTTCCTCCCCAGCCCACCCATTCCCTACTGAGAACTACTATGATGTCCCAAAATGAGGCATCATTTCCTATTCCAATGATGTTTTCTGACCTTAGATTTCCAAAGCATTTCACTAGAATACAGGCATAAATGGTGGCTCCCAACAACTGGGCTATGACTCACCCACACCCACTCAGTGTGCTAAGTGAGTCCCTAAGTAGTCTAGGGGACTCGTTTTAAACACATCTCAGGTGAGGTCACTCTGCATGCACCCTTGCTTACCTGAAATAGCTCGAACTTGAATCTCACATGAAGGAAAACTAATCATCCATCACCTATTGATTGGCTACTCTCAGGAAGTCCTACAGAAATCAGAGTCCTTCAGGAGAATACACAGACCATACTAAAAGCAGGGTTAAAATCCCTTCTGCTTAGAGAGTTCTATCAGTCAGCTTAAGCTAAATTATTCTGCAGTAACAACCCCAAAACCTCAGTGGCTCAGATCTTTATTTTTCACTAACATTACATGTTTGTTACGGTGAATTTTGACTATAATCCATGTTGTCTTCATTTCCAGGACCCAGACTAAAGATGCAGCCCTCACGTGGGACATGTTTGTCTTAAAAGAGGGAAAAGACGGGTGGAGGACAATATGATGGCTCTTAATTAAGACTTCTGCTAGGACATGACACTCTTCATGTCCACACCATTCCATTAGCCAAACCAAGTCCTATGACTAGCATGTCAGTGACCATAAATGAATTATCCAGTCACAGGGAGGGACAGTGAATATTTTGCAGAGATAATATGATATCCCACAAGGGTGTATGGTATCCCTGTCTCCCTTCAAGGAGTCACCCTGTCGTGGGGCGTAATTGTGGGCCTGTTCATGCAGAACCCAGTCATACATTCCCAGCGACAAGACTGGAAAACAGCTACTCTTTAGTCAAAGAGCCATGTAAGAAGCAGTTGAGATCTGAAAGCCACTGGGAATTCCATCCACCAAGAAGGCATCAGCATCAAACTTGACTAATGGGTGTCAGGGTTTGTGAAGAAAATTCCAGAGACAATGGTGGGGCACTCTTAATTAAATGCTCATCACCATTGCTCTTAATAGCATAAAGACCACATTGTGTGAAAACAAACTCATTTGACAATGAGTCAAAAGGTGATTCACAAGAAAGAGATTCTGAATGTGAAACAGGTTTTGGAATACCTAATTTATTTTGTTTGTATTTTGTCTTCTATTCACAAGACTAATTTTTTTTAAAAATCCATGTGTAAACAGTTGGGTTTTGTTTTTGGTGGTGGTGAAGGAGGTGGCTAAATGCCCAAAGGACTATTTATCCCTAAAGTACAATATGCTATTTCTAATTACTAATCATTTGTATTAATTTCTCTTGGAACTCAATGTGACCTTTCAGTCTTTAGACTTTATTTGAGGAACATGTATCTCCATGCCTTTTCCTCATTCTCCATTTGGGTGTCAGACTTCGTAATAGCCTATGGCAGTGGTCCCCAACATTTTGGGCATCAGCGACCAGATTCTTGGAAGACAATTTTGGACACGGAGGCAGAGCTCAGCCGGTTCAGGCAGTGATGGCAGTGATGCCAGCAATGGCGAATGGCACCCTCCCACCAAGTTTCATGGAAAACAATTTTCCACAGACGTGGTGGGGGTTGGGGGGGGTGTGGTGTGGCACAGCGGAGCTCTGTGGCCTAGTCCCTATGTTCATATGTATGTTCCGTTCTTTATCTGCTATTGCTATTATTTTCTCTCTAATCCTCTTTAACTCTTTGCATTTTTCTACTCCATTTTATTCCCAAAAATCTCTTTTAAGAGAATCTCTTTGCTGCCTCTAGGGTGCCTCTCTGGCCAACTAATTTGTAAATTCTGTCTTCTGTCATCACCACTACTAAATATTTGTAGCTCTTTGAGCTTTTTTTGCTTTTTTTTATTTCAAAAAACTTAATTTCTACCCTCTTTATTAAGATTTCCTTTTCAAATTATAAAGAGCAGTAGCTATTTGCAATAAAAATGAAGGTTGTATATGTATATTCATATATAGTTAAAAATATGTATATATAGCCAAACATCTTTCTCCCCGGCCTGTTCACCCTAGACTTCTTTGCAGTACCACACCCCTGAGATTATCACTGAATTGACGAGCATGCCCTTCTTCTTGCTTATGTGAACATATAAAAGAATGGGGGCGATTTGTTGTTGATACACAAATAGAGTGAATCTGTTTACATATTACCTTCAACTTCCTTCTTTCCAGTTGACAACCTACCGTGGGCATTCCTACAAGGCATTTATATATTTCTAGCTCTGTCCTTCCCTTCTCCCTATTTAGTGTGTGTGTGTGTGTGTGTGTGTGTGTGTGCGCGCGCGCACGCGCGCAATTCTACATAAATGAAATATACATACTGAGAGAGGGAGGGAAGTTAGACCTTTCGTTTTCTTATTTGCTTTCCTCCCGCTTCCCTCTTCCTCACCACATACAGGTAACACATGTTAAATCACCTGATATGCAGCCTTCTGTACTTTTCAATTTCAGGCCATAGCATATTTTACAAACATATACATCTGTGCAGATTACTTTTCTTCTATCATAATCTTTGTGAATATTTTCAATTCCACTGGCAAAACTTTCTTCTTAAAGGTTTCATAATAGCCCATAGCATATTACGTATATGTATTAATCAAATCATTCCTCTGTGAGCATGCATTCACTTTGTTTATAGGTTTCGAGGGAGTTTTTTTCCCCCTACTTTGAACATTGTGTGTATATTTACTTTATGTACTGGTGCTTTTATTTTCTATGCCGAATGAAGGAGCTCAGGAAATTTCACAGCAAAATATGACTGCTTGGTATAAAGAGTATTTTGAATTGCAGGCCCCTCCAGATCAACAAAGCATTGGAGGGGACTTTCCCTCTATCTGCATAAACTGGACTGACCTGATCAAAAGATCAAAGGGGGCAATTGACTTCCCTTCCTCTTCCTGTTGTCTCACTGTATTGCAGAAAAGAAGATCAAGAATGCAACCAGACTTGGCCCAAATCATTTAAAACATACCTGTCTCTCGGGTTAATTTACAAGTCAATCTGTTTCCCTCATCCATTCATTCTCCCTGGCAACCCCGCATTGCCCCTAAACAGAATTACCTATACTCCTCATTTTCCACGGCCTGTAAAAGGCATGTATAAAAATATCTGAACTTCACTGGGATATTGGGGAATCACTCTGTGACTTTCCCCATGTGCATGGTAAATAAACTGTCTTTCTCTTATTAATCTGCCTTAATTGTGAGTTGATCTTTCAGTGAACTTTTGGGGGGAGAGGGCAAGTTTCTCCTCATCCCTACACAATGCTGTCTGATAGAAATATAATGCAAGTCACAAGTAATCTAAGGCTTTTTAGTAGACACACTAAAAAAGTAAGAAGCAGGTAAAATTAATTTTAATAATATATTTAGCCCAATATATTGAAGATATTATTTCAATGAAATATTTTACATTTTTATCAGACTAAGTTCAAAATCTGTTGTGTACATCTCAATTGAGACACTAAATTTTTATTGGCAATACCTGATCTGTATTTAGATTTCATAAAATTAAAGTTGAAAAGTAAATTCACATACCCAGGTTGTTCTAACCATGCTTAAAAGTTTTCTGATAATTGTAATGAGTATCGGTTTTTAAATTTAAATTAAAATTTTAGTTATTTGGTTCCTTCATATTTCAAGTATTAATGAAACCTCCTTTACAAGTTGATAAAGGGGTGCAAGGTGAGAACTGTGGCAAGGGCCTGGTGAAAAATAAGGCACAGGCCTAGCTAAAAATAATGATAATTAGCCACTGTCCCCTGTTTGCTTCTCTATAATTGCCACATACCTGGTGGTCACAAAGATTCTTAGCTTTCTCCATGGATATCGTCACCTTTTTGAAACCTAGGGGTAGTTTCTGAGATATCCTCCAGGTCCCGCATTCCAGTGGAATGGCTGAGTCACCCAGACCAGCAGCCCAAACCGAGGAACTGACTCAACTGGTCTTGTGACCCCCCCACCCAAGAACCTGGTCAGCAAAGAAGACAATTTCTACAACCCTATGGTTCTGCCTGAACCCAGCCCATTAGCAGACTCAATTGTCTACACCAAACTGTCTTGAAAAACCCTGTCTCCCAAATTCTGGGGGAGGCAGATTTGAGAAATTTCTCCCGTCTCCCTGCTTAGCACACTACGCGGAATAAACTTTTTCTGCCGGAAACCCTGCTGACTCGGCATATTGGCTTCCTCCTGGGCAGTGGGCAAATGAACCTGGTTGGGCGGCCACGTTAGTGGCTACTATAGTGAGCAGAGTAGTTCTATAGGATGATTTCCTCGGTGAATTTTTGCTGTCAATGTACGATGCCAGATTACTTTTTGGAGAAATACATTCTCTTAATTTTCACCTGCTTTGGTATGATCTTTCTAATGTGTTTTATTTGTCTACCTTTGTAAATATGTGTGATATTTCTTTCTAAATGCCACATTTTCACATTGGTACCATGCTGATTTCTTACTGATATTGCGTATCCTTGAACTGAGAAGGGGGCATTATTCCTGAGCTATACTGCGAGAAATGATAGTAAGACCAGATGAATGAGCGGGCGAGCACTTTGAGTTTGTTTCCTCCAGAAACCTTATCAATGCCCTGTAAATCCTGTGGGTGGCTTTTGGCTGGCTGGTTTTCCCTCCTCCCAGTGAAACCACTTAATGGAGGTTTTTGGTGAATTTTTCACTGCTCTTTAGCAGAGACGGAAGCCAGTGGACTGCTCGTGCCCCACAGTGTAGTCAGCAGAGACGGCATGTCCATGGGTTTCTGTGTGTTTCCTCAGCTGCTGTCTGAGTCCACTCAGTGCTGGCAGCACGTTGCCCTCAGTCCGTGCACCCTGACCTTTGTGGCAAGCCAGGGCTGTGACATCCACTTCAGAAAACATTGCACTCTGTCTAGTCCACCTGTGAAATTCGAAGTCCCCAACCTTCTGTATCTGTCTTTACACTGGTACAGTTTTCACTAATCTGAAAGTCCCTTTTCATACACAGTATTATGATTCCAGATATGAGTGTTTCCCAGTTACAGTGAAGGTGGAAGTTTGCTTTCCCGCTGCTTAGTCTCCATCTCGTTCTCCTTTGCTTTGCAAAAGGCAGTGGGGGTGGGCAGGGCAGAAATGGTATCTCGTCACAATCCGGAAGCTATGGTTATAAACAAAGTCTCTGACCCCAGAGAGGCCTTAGGGTCTCAGCCAAGAATAGACTGGAGTCCTAGTATGTGGAGAATTTTCTTTGATTTTTTTTTTTTTTCCATTGGTAAAGTCAACATATCCAAGCAGCTAAGTCTATGTGACAAAGTTTGTGTAACTATGCAGGTTACTAATACGCATTCGTTTTGCAAATACTCCCACCTAATTGCTTTTATATTTCTGTGGTTTAATTAGGCTGGTAGGGCACTGTGAAGGGTTTAGGACGTGCACTTGCCCAGTGAGGATGATTTCCAATTACAGAACAATTCCAAAAAACAGGCATGCTTGTAAAGAAGGTATTAAAGGCCAACAAGAACACAATGTGCCAGGAAGGATTAAACTTCCCTGACTGTAGTGGAGTGGGAGAAGGGAGGTGATCATTCACATTTTAATCAGGCAGGAGCACAGGACCAGAGGAAGAGCTGTGTCTGCACAGGTGCACCATATGGTGCTAATGAACCGTATGGTCCTGAGAAACGATACTTTTTACAACCTGTTCCTTAATTCTGTCTTTAGCTAAAGCTGGAAGAAAAGTATACACTTACCCATTCTTTTTCTGGCTCTAAGGACAACACAGGCGTGTGATAACAATTATATTTCCCTTTGTATCACAAAGGCAATGAGACTGCCGTCTGGATGCAGAATGAGTACTTTCAACTCTGGTTGTTGGTGGGCTACTTTGCATTTTCATTTTAGGAGATTCTAGAAATTAAACAATGAATCTGCATTAAGTCAGCCCTTCTTAACCATTATGCATTTTGCAAAATGGAAGGACAGTGGCTGGTATTAGGGAAACAGCCTATAGCCAGGGAGCAGAGAAAAGTACTCAAATGACAACCTTGAAATTGAGTTCCCTGGCAACTGACAACAAACCAATTTGTCACAGGAAACCAGGATGAGGAAAAAACCGATGTCTTACAAATCATATTAATATGCAGAAGCAGGGCCTGCATTTTCCATGTAATGGGCATGCTTCTAGTACTCTTCATAACATAAGAGGATAGAAGAATCTTAGGTCATTCAGATAGTTAATGCTTCATCTCTTCTCGCCCCCTTGTCACGGTGAGCCATCACATCCATAGATTACTGTGGCTAAGGTAGAGTTGGGCAGTATTCCCGGATCTAAACTAAATCCTTTCAACTGCAGGGTGCCTATATATTCTATAATTGTCCATATGTCTGTCAGACACTAGACTACTAGTTCCCCTGTATCTCCAGTACCTACTATATGGCATCCAGTAGATATTCAGTAAATATTTGTTTATTCAATGAATAAGTGAATGAATGAAGACTGAAAAATGGCTCATCTGCACATAAACAAGAACAGTTAGGTGGATCACTGTTATAAAATCTCACCAAAAATCCACAGTTATCTTAAAACTTACAAATAATAGGCAAGTATATAATTGAGAAATTGAAAATATTCCTCCCACCTTAATCTCATTTCCCACAGTCAGCCCCAGTTAATTTTTGGTGTCCCTGTTAATTTTTCTCTGTATGTGCTAAACAATACAGTAAGTTATAACTACCAAAATCAAACAAGTAAATGAGTCTTCTTTCAAACTCAATGCCTAAATCACTTTCATCTTTTCATCTTCCTCTTGTCAAAAATCAGACAAATCTCTTTGCTTGTCTTATAACATTAATTGTGCTGTACAATGATTAGCAAACCAAATTCAGGAGACCAGCCTTCTTGATCATCTGCAATGCAAGTCTGCAATTTAGCAGTGTTGACCACACTAAAGCTAAATGGAATCATTAAAGTTATCCGAATACCCAACATAAATAGATGTATTTTAAGTAGCTGGATTCTTTCTGTATATATGAGCAATTGTTCTGGTATCATATCTGGAAAAGCTCTTATAGGAAATGGAGAATGAGCTGGTTGCTACATCCAGCAGGTACGGATGTAGAAATGAGGTAAGTCATGTAAAGCACTTAAAAGAATGCTCACAGAGAAAGGCTACAAAATACACTATTTTTCTTCATTAAGGTATAATTTATATTAATATATAGCCTGTAAACACACAGATTCTAGGTGAACAGTTTGAGGAGTCTTGACAAATATATATATACCCATGTGACTACTGCCCCAGTCACATGTAGCTCATTTCCATCATCTCCAAAGTTCCCTGGCATTCTCAGTCAATCTCACCCCCAACCCCCAGGCAAGGCTGATTGATTTTCTTTCCCCCAAGGATTAGTTCCGATAAATGGTTCAGATAGAATTTCATATAAGTGGAATTATACAACGCATGTTCTTTTGTCTGTTGCTTTTCTCATTTGGCATAAGCATATAAATTTTATCCAGTAGGTCGTTTTGTCTTTATTGCTGAGTGGTATGCCATTGTATGAAGATACCACAATTTATATGTCCATTCTACTCTTGATGGACATTTAGGTTACTTTCAGTTTTTTACAGAATATTTGTTTCTGAAAAACTTGTATTTGCTGCACATTCTTTAGGTGTTTCAGAATATCTGAAACTCTGGACATATAAATTGAAATGTGAAAGTGACGTTTACATAAAGGTTTGCTCCCTCAGTCTTCTGAGCCTCTTATCTGTTGTTCTTCACAGCGATTTAGAAGGGTATTGGCTTCAGGCCACAATCTGGAAGACCAGTGATGATTGAGCCTCCAGTGAGAATAACAGGGCAAGGACGTTGGTACTTTGAGATAGGAATTGGCCAGCAGATTAATAAACTCCTCTTTTCTTCTCCTCAAACCACTTGTCCTTGTTCTTCTGATGTGGCCTCACAGACAAGTGCAGAACTTTCAATAACAGAATGTGGCACCCCTGGGTGGGTCCCATTGGCGCCCCAGTGGAATGGTGCTTCACAACTGCTGGAAAAGGCAGGGAGCAGCCCCGGGTCAAAGCCATGGATCTTTGCCAGTAGGAGCAACCTCTTTTCAAGGTGAAAGAGCAAGGGACGGCCCCAGCAGCTGCTAGAGCCTGTTTTAGCTCTGGGGAACTCCCGTCTTTGTCTCCCCAAAGCAGGCGTGGCTCCCCACAACCTGAACTGAGTTGAGGAGAAGGAAACAGATTTGGGAAGCATTGCAACAGCCACGCCATTTATAAGTAAAGTTTCCTGGAGCCTCCTGCCTCCAAATATCCCCATAGGAGCCCTGGGCAAAATTGACAGCGGGGATTCGCTTGGCACTAGCCACCTGGACAGAAGTTGTCTGGGGAACCCCTTCCCCTGGCCGCCACCCTGATCCCCAGCACCAGTCACGCCTGGCGCCCTATGAGCCAGGCAGGAGGCGGCGAGGGAGAGGCCAGGTGGCAATGAGGCAGCTGCAGACAAGTAGCAGCTGAGAAACTCATGGCAGCAGGCCCAGGAGGCAGACCGGGGCAAGCAGCAGGAGCACCGGGGCTGTTTCAGAAGCAGCAGAAGCTCACCTCCGGGGGTGGGGGTCACCACAAAGCTCCTGTTGGATGAATATCAGGGCCTGGTGAAGTATACAGGAGATGCCATTGTGCTTTGAAGTTCAGGCTCAGCAAGCCTGCACACTGTTATAGCCTGGGCAAGAAGAAAGCTACCAAAAGTGAGTGACAATATTAAGTATGTCACCAAAGTAATGGCTGTAATACAGGCGGTAGCCAAGCCCATGTGGGTGGCCAGCATAACAAAAAGAAATCAGGCCACTGGCAGAGCTGCTAAGGAGGCTACTGGAGGTGATCTGTTCCTTGCAGCCTTGATACCCTGGCTAGGTTTACACCCCCTTTAATATTAAAGACTGGGGGCTTTTTCACTTGGGATGGCACAACTCAATGGAGACAGAATTCTCATAGACTCATCTCCTACCCAAAGCTTTGATTCGGCCTCTTATGAGGCACCTACATGAATACACACACTGGGAGCATGATGCCTTGATGGATTTGGTGAGGCCTCATTTGAGAGGACCCTGTTTGCAACAAACTGTTTATGTGCTTGGGGCGGTCCAAGGATAGAAAGGCGACCCACTACACAGGGAGCCCAACATGTGGGGGTCCACCCTTCCAATGATTGACAGTTTCACTCGGATGCCTAGGCTTGTATCCGTAGGTATCTTTTCAGGCTGGGTAGAGGTTTGTCCTACCCAAGCAGAGAGATCATCTGAGGTTCCAAGATGGGCTCCTACCAGGAGCTGCTGGCCTGAGACAGGGCCGTCACCCAGTTCCTGCACACATACACCAGCCAGAACAGGAACAGGCCTCAGAGGACGATGGGATAACAGACATCAGCGGTCCAGGGAAAGAGGCCATGCAGATAGAGAATGACGTGCTGCTGGTGGATGCCATGGACAGACAGCTGTGAGACAGCTCAGCAGCTCCTCCTCCTATAGCAGGGACGTCAGCAGGTGCCCTACTGTCAACAGGACCAGGAGCACACTCTGCGGAGCCCTGGGCATTTCACAATGGTGATAATGGACCCTCCTTTGTAGCGGAGGTAACCCAGCAAGTAAGCAGAGCCCTACACCTAGAAATTACATACGTCCTGGAATTGATACAAGAAACTCATCTAAAGTGAGATAGAGTTTTGCTGCTTGCCCGCCTCTGATAAGGGTAGCCCTTAGAAGCAGGCTTAAGCTAAGCCCCTAAAAAAAAAAAAACAGTTTACGAGAGACCCTTCCTAACACCCTGAAGCGAGTATGGTAAAATAACCACAAGTAAAAGAAAGTAGAATAAAACAATACGTCAAATGAGTGGGTCAGGTGCTAGCCACTATACATGAGTTTGCCTCTTCAGGTCCCTGCCCCAGTTGGAAACTGAAAAGTGAAGCAGTCCCTATGAAGGTCCCTATGAAGCGCCTATAACAAGTCACACCTCTTTGAAATTGTCAGAAGTGAAACCTTGGGTCTATCTTACCTAAGTAAAGAGATGTAGCTCCCAGTGGAGGGGCCAGCCTTTAGGCGAGCAAAGTATCTGCTCGAGAAAAAGAAAAAAATGAAAATGATGACATTTTTGCTAAAAAAAAAAAAAAAGAAGAAGAAGAAGAACAGAGCGGGCAGAGCATCAGGAGGTTACTCATGGCTGAATAGAGCGTTGATTAGCAGCACTGTACTGCATTTTGAGAAAAATCACTTGGCTTTTCTAAGTCTCCAGTGAAAATAAGAATTACATTAGCATTTGACCTCATGTGGCTATAGTATAGGAACATGAATGAAAAAACAAGAAATGTGAAAAACAGCAGCTTGAAAATATTGTAGGAAAACCTGTTGCGCAGGCACAGTGAGCTCAGATAAGTCCAAAACAGGTTTTGCCTTGAGCAGCAAGTCACAGAAATGACTGTCAGCTGAAAATTGTGTTACTCAGTTGCTATAGTATATAATCCCATTTATGGGAAAGGTTGGCCTGTTTTTGAAAGCACTAGTGTGAAACAAAGACTCTAATTTTCATTAGAAGTCCTCCATTAGAAAAACCTGTAGCTGGTTCAGAAAAGGACGTCTCCAACAGTTGAGAATTGTTATATCTGCTGTGTTGGACCGTCCATGCATCAATCTCTGGACACGGAAAACAGGTTATCCAGAAAGTGAGGGTTTCCACAGCTACTTAAGCAAAATGGAACCAAACAGAAGGAAACAATATGTTCTTGGAGACTCAGGAGAGGTCCTCTGTTGCAGTCTGACTCGACTATTGTTTCCATAGCAACCGACTCCAGAGTCCTCAAACAAGCGAGATGTGTAGAACGTGATGTGCTCACAGGCAGCTGCAGCTGGATACTCAGAAAGGCAGAAAGGTTTTTTTTTTTTCCTCTCTTTCTCAAAAGCTACTGAAGTACTCAGAAAGAATCCAATCAAAATTCCATTTCAAATGGGCAAGGGGGTTGCTCTTTTCTGGTATTCTAGAGGACATGAGGATGAAACTCATTTCTTAAATGTTTTTCTCCTCCCTCTTAACCAGTAATACCAGGAATATGCTTGAGGGGAATTTTATTCACGTTATAGGTTTTTACAAGTGCCTCTGCTCAGGTATACAGCACACACACCCACCAGACGTCAATAGCAAGGAAACTCGCAGAGATGGGGATAGTTTCCCCAGCAACAGGCTGAGAGCCTTCAAGGGCCTGGGAGGACAAGGCAGAGAGAGGGCTCTGGAAATGGCCCCCCAGTGCCCTGTGTTGTCCTGCTACAGATGGATTGGGGGAGGCATTTTTATCTCAACCGCATTCTATAACAACATTTATAAGATGCTTCATTGCAAAAGTAATCATATTTCTTGTAGAAAAATATTCATAATCTTAAGAAAATAAAAACTTTACTCATGTCCCATTACAAAAATATAACAAGTGCTAATAATCTGTGGTGTGTAGCCATTCTGTGTGTGTGTGTGTGCGCGTGTTTAGTGCTTTTTAAATGACATCACTATTGTAATTTAACTTGAGGCAAGCTTTTCCCCTTTCCCCTTTAATATTTCATGAACACTTTTCCATGTTAGATATTCTTCTACATCATCATTTTATTTTTATTTTTATTTTTTTTAATTTTTTTGAGACAGAGTCTCACTCTGTTGCCCAGGCTAGAGCGAGTGCCGTGGCGTCAGCCTAGCTCACAGCAACCTCAAACTCCTGAGCTCAAGGGATCCTCCTGTCTCAGCCTCCGGAGTAGCTGGGATTACAGGCATGCGCCACCATGCCCGGCTAATTTTTTTCTCTCTCTATATATATTTTTTAGCTGTCCATATAATTTCTTTCTATTTTTAGTAGAGATGGGGTCTTGCTCTTGCTCAGGCTGGTCTCGAACTCCTGAGCTCAAATGATCCACCCACCTCGGCCTCCCGGAGTGCTAGGATTACAGGCGTGAGCCACCGCGCCCGGCCATCATTTTAGAATTGTTGCAGAACATTCCATTATAAGAGGTACCATAATTTAACTTAGCACCTATGAGTTGCCACTATGATTGTTTTCCATTTTTCATGATTATTAACAAATGTACAATAAATGTTGTAGTCAAATCTTTCCACAAATTCATGATTAGTTTCTTATAGGGACATACAAAAAAAATGCACAGATACATAGTGACTTGTCTCCCAACAGTATGCTTCCTGTCTTATGCTAAGTTCTCTGTACAAAGCCAAATGATCAATCATGAAAGGGAACTATATCTCCAGTAATTAAAAGCCCACATTCTGCTGGCAGTCAAGAGGGTAGTTGATGTTGCATATGATAAGTACATATAATTTTATCTCTCAATTAAAATAAAATAAGATAAAAAGAAGATAGTTGAAACATGACAGTAAACTTGGGCTTGTGTGGTTTTTCATATACAAACCACTGACATTCACTTGGCAAAATCTTTTGGTAACTGACATACCAGTTTATCTTCATCCGATTTAAGATAGATTTTCTAGCTCCAGTGTTGAAACCAAAAACAGTTTCTTTATTTCTTTAGTAGACTTTTATACTACCAACCCAGAATTCATTGTGCATGAATAAAACAAAAGCAAGTTTGAATGCTAATTTCCGACCGTCCTTAGACTCAGTCCAGGAGGAAAGGAGGGAGGAGTCCTAGTCCCCAGAGAATCAAAAAACGATGGTCTCCACCAGTACAGTTCCATACAGGGCTGATGGCAGGAGAGAGGTAAGCACTGTGTATATCCCTGAGGAACCGGGTCTGTTTAACCAGCCAGGGAATGGGCCAGCAATTTCACCAGCAAAAGCAAGATCCAGAACTGTGTTCTGGATCCCCTCAGCTTACCCAGGAGAGCAACCATAGATTCTCCTTTGCGGAAGGAGAGCCAACTTCCTGTACTCATGGTTCAGAAATGGCAACCTGCTACACACACTGTTCTGTACCTTGCTCTTTTTTTGCTTAATACATGCTAAGGTTCTTTCTAAATCACTAATAAAGACTTTCTTAGTTCTTCTGTACATACTACATGCCTGTACTATAATTTATTTAGTAGTCTTCTGTATAAGTTGTGTCCCATATTTTGCAAAGCAAAAAAATGCTGCAGTAAATAGCTTCTATACAGGTCCACGTGTGTGGCTATACTTGTAGGAGAAATTGCTAGAAATAGAATTGCTGAAATTTAGGACATGTACATTTGTAACTTTGAAAGGTATTGACAAATTGCCTTCCAAGGAGATTTAACTGATTGGATATTCCCACCAGCCATACACAATGCAATATTTTATTAAGCTTTTGGAGTTTTGCAAAATGCAAAGGAAATGGTATCTCAGTGTTGTTTTAATTTACATTTATTCTGTTTAATGAGGCTGAGCATCTTTACGTATGTTTAAGAATCATTTGCATTTTTTCGTCTAGGAATAGTCTATTCCTATCCCTCATCGATTTCTTTATTGGTTAGGTTGTATTTTCCTCAGACTTTATAGGTGTTATTTATCTGTTAGGGAGCATGACAATTTATCTGTGATATGAATTACAATATTTACCCCATATTTTCATTTGTATTTTTACTTTTTTGTAGGTTTTTTTTTTTTTTGCCATGAAGAATTTTCTATAAGCAAAGTGAATTTACATGCTAAAATGTATCAATCTTTTTTATTCTGGCTTCTAGATTTTGTGTTGTAGGAAAGCCATCCCCATTCTACAGTCATAAAAGAATTTTTTCATATTTTCTAGTGGTTTCACTTTTTTTTTTTAGAGACAAGGTCTTGCTTTGTCACCCAGGCTAGAGTTTAGTGGCAAGATCATAGCTCACTGCAGCCTTGAACTTCTGGGCTCAAGCAATCCTCCCACCTTAGCCTCCCAAGTAGCTAGGACTACAGGCATGCACCACCACATCAAGCCAATTTTTTAAATTTATTTTTTGTAGAGACAGAGTCTCACTATGTTGCCCAGGCTGGTCTCAAACTCCTGGGCTCAAGTGATCCTCCCACCTCGGCCTCCCAAAGTACTGGGATTACAGGAGTGAGCCACCATGCCTGGTCTGGTTTCACTTTTCATTTTCAAATCTTTGATCCATTTGGAATTTTTGTCCTAATAAAAGGTACAAGATATGGCCATAAGTTAATTTTTTCTAGTTGGTTGTCCCAACATCACTTATCGAATAGTGACTGGTACAGTGGGCCTCAGTATCCATGGGTTTAACCAACCTCTGATGGAAAATGTATTATAGTTAGGCCTACAATGGTTGCATTTGTGCTGAACACACACAGACTTTTTTGTTATCATTATTCCCTAAACAATGCAGTATAACAATGATTTACACAGCATTTACATTGAATTAGGTATTATAAGTCATCCAGAGATGATTTATGGGAAGATGTGCATAGGTTATATGCAAATAATACTATCCCATTTTATATCAGGGACTTGAACATCTTCGGGTTTTAGTGCCCAAAGAGGTCCTGGAACCAGTCCCCCACTGCTACCAAGGGGCGACTGTAGTCTGTATGTTCCCCATTCATTTGAGAGGCCCCTTTCATCATATAATAAAGTCCATGTATTGGGGTTATGTGGACTTCCTGTTCTGTTCCAATAATCTGTCTACCTACTCCAGTGAACATCAATTATTTAATTGTTAAAAAGGAAATTATAATATGTCTCAGAAAATTAGCCTTAAGAATTAAATGAATGTAGAATGCTTGGCCCAAAGAAGAGTTCAATAAATTTCAGCACTGATGATGAAGCGGAAGAAAATTTTGCCCACTTCACTGTTGCACAAAGAAGTGCAGATATCCAGAGTGTTCACAGATAATGACAGTCCAAAGTTCAGTCTTTTCATTACACTCTCAACTAAAGACTTCTTTACATACATAAAGTAATATTACCAATGATCTTGATAATAGGTCTGAGATGATTTCAGTGAGTTTTTCACTAACCTAGTTTGAAAGGGAATTTCTAGGGCTGCTAATCCCCTGAAACTGGCCTGCCAAAGCAAATTGTCAAATAAGACTGAGTTTGAATCCTGGTATAGCCACTTGTCTCTGGGACTCTGTTTCATTATCATTAAAAGAGGAATGGGCAGGTCGCGGGGGCTCACACCTATAATCCCAGCACTTTGGGAGGCCAAGATGGGAGGAACAGTTGAGGCCAGGAGTTCGAGACCTCATCTCTACAAACAAATAGAAAAATTAGCTGAGTGTGGTGGCACTGGCCTGTAGTCCCAGCTACTCAGAATGCTAAGGCAAGAGGATCACAGTTTGAGGTTGCAATGAGATATGATGATGCCACTACCCTCTAGTCCAGGTGACAATGTGAGACCTTGTCTCAAAAAAAAAAAAAAAAAAGAGAGAGAGAGAGAGAGAGGTAATTATATCTTCTCATTCTGGCAAATAATGAGAAAGTAATACAAGAAAAGTGGCTAGCACTGTGCTTGTCATACAGTATATGTTCAATAAATGTAGCTTTAAAAATGTTATCATTTTCATGTTCTTTGTTGTAATCATTACAGCTGATGGCTCTGGGTGGATGAAGACAAATAAAAGGAGGGTAATAAACACCAGAATTAGAAAGAAAGAAAACACAATCAGAAGATTAAAATCAAAGCTACTTTCAAAAAATGAGATGTACTGATGGAGAGATACACAAAACACAACAAAAAATAAGGGATAAAGCAGGTAAAATAAAATGTTAGCAGAATCTAAATTTACACTACAAAACTTTCAAGTTTGCATATATTTGAAAATTTTTTATAGTAAAATGTTGGGGAAAATGAAAGGCTACCATCCCTCTCTCCCTGTAGTCCTAATTTCACTGTAAACCTCAAAACACTCAAAGGCAAAGGATGATTGATTTTCCTTGAATCTAGATATTTCACGTACAGTGAAGAATTTGTAATTCACCTCCTGGTCTACTTTTCAAGCTGTCTTTGTGAATGGGATTCACTCCCTTCCCCTAAGATTCGTACTTCTTATTTCCTGCTGGTCCAACTGACAGCTCCAATTTACACACACCTGCCACCAATATCGCTACTGTCTCAGAGTCTCCCCTCCCCGCCTTGTTTCTCTCAGGCCGCCAACTCCCAGAGTCCAAACAGCTTCGCACCCAACAACAGCAGGGAGGAAGAAGTTGGGGTCTAGGACTGAAAGCCCTGCTTCCAGGCATTGGGAAAGCCAAAGTCAACAGCAGCTTTCTCCCGTTGCTATGACACAGGTGACTCTGTGGAGTCACTAGCCTGGAAACTGACAGACAGGGATCAGTATGCACTGGTTGCCATGGTGAGGAGAGAACTAAGGCTGTTTTCTCCATACCCATTGGTGGCTGGCAGATCAGGTGACCAGAGCTGCCAGAGAGTGCTAAGAGCCCCTCATCAAATCATTAACCTTTAAGTTCACATTCAATTGCGTGCAATGGTGTGAGGACCGCACCCCCACAAAAGAAATTAGGGAGGGAGAAGAGAAATGCCCGACCTTTCAGCAACCTAGAAAACTAAGTATTTAAAACAAACCCTGTAATTTTTTTAATGACTTGTTCATAATCTTTTTCAAAGGAAAGTTCAATGAACTCCATTTTGAAATATTGTTCAACTTTGGGCAATCAGCATCTGCTAGTCCAAAATTGGTCAAAATGCTGTCCCCAAACTATCTGTCGAATCAGAATCTCTGGGTGTGGAGCTTAGGTGTCTGCGGTTTTAACTCTATCCCTAAGGTCATTTGTAGGCAAACTGAAGTTTGAAAAATACTGCTCTAGAGTAGCTATCTAACTTTTAAATCTCATGGCAAAACAAGGATTCTAGGCAGCAGCACCCAAACGTCTCACTCTTCCAGATCCTTTCTGTCATGTCCTTTCATTCCCACAGAACCCCAAGAGTCCCATTCTTTGAGAGGTGTTTGTCTGCCAAACAAATTGCATGTGTGGAAAAACAAATTTTCCTCTTTTTATCAAAAACTTATAACGGCCAACCTAATCAGATAAGAGAAACAGTGTTAAATACGTTGATAAAAATTCACTTCAAACCATCAAAAGCTTATCTTGCTTTGCAAATTCAGCTCAGGTGAACGTATACTGCTCATTGGACTCCAAGATAAAGGAAATAGCTCAAGCTCACTAGTCATGTCTTTTCAGACACCAAGTGATCTGGGCAACTTAAGTCGGGATCTACAGGAACTGTTAAAGAACTCCATTATGCCAAAGAGCCTTTTCTGAGCTTCTGCAGACTTACAGTAAACAGAAGCAATAACAGGATCCGTGCTCCTTGTAAGGAATTTAAACCTATTTATTCATTCATTTACTTATAACCACCCTTCCCCCAGTATGCATAGAATTTAAAGTAATTTATAAAGATCCATAAAATAATCTGAATTACAAATAGATCTAACACAGCCCGCTGCTCCTCTCCTAAAAGCCTATCTCCCTTTCCTCTGCAGTCTTGAGACCCCTCCTTTTCAGCTAAAATACATGATTGCCCACATTTCCAGCTGTCCTTATAGCTAGGTGTAGGCAGGTAACTAAGGTCTGGTCAATAGGATGTAAATGTCAGTTGTGTGTGCAACTTCTAGAGAGTATCCTTAAAAGGTAAGATTAGTTGTGTCCCTCTTCTCTCCTATTCTCCTACTGGCTGGATGCAGACATGATGGCTAGAGCCAGAGCAGCTATCTTGTACCATGAGTTGGAAGCTGTGTGTTGAGAAAGGCAAAGCAACACATGAGAAGTCTGGGTTTCTGATAATCACAAAGCTGCCGTTCCAAACTTGTACCACCTACTCAGAATTTTACCTCAGAGAAAAAGAAGATTCTATTTCATTTAAGCCACTAGTATTAATATTTTGGGTTTTCCATCCCTCATAGCCAAACTTAATCCTCACTACTAATTCAAATGAAAGAAAAAAAGAGATACAAACATACAATAGAGCAAGAAACAAACAACTTAAAAATGTGTATCATAATGACCATATATTTTGCTATTTATGCATTGTAAATTTAGATTCAAGCTTTCTAGTGGTTGATGTGACCATAAAACTTTTAAAGACACAGTTCCTGGTATCATAGGTTTATTTCTTTAATTTCCCAGAAGAGACACAACTGTTCCTGATGTTAAGAACAAATGTATCCCTAGTCTTTATAAAGAGGACATCTGTCATGTAATGTAATCTACAACTGAAAGTACTTCCTTATGGTAGAAACAACATGTTTCATGATGTTCTCCAGTGGAGGTCAGGAGAATCAGTGTATATAATTTGAAATTGCCTGTGTACCTGTTTATGCGGTACACTAAACTGAATGCTTTCTTCCCCCATTCCTCACAAAGGCTAGCTACGTAGTGACTTAGGTAAGACGGTAGTTTAAAAAGCCAAATTATTGTACAATCAACCCACATCCATACTATCTACCACCGGCACCAGCACCGATGAGAAAGGGGTAGAATCACTATGTCTTCCCTTCCAAGTACCCCGTTCAACCTTTCTTTCTTTTTATGACTTTTCTCCTTCAACATACTTAATGTTATTTCAATTTTATAGGTGATGTAAAACCTATTAAAAGTGTGTGTGTTTGTGTGTGTGCAGGAGGGGAGAAACTCAGTGTGTGATTTTCCATTTCCAGTCTCTGTATATCTCTGAATATATAATACAGGTAGATAACGAACAAAATTTAGATACATAAGGCACAGGAACCAAAAATGCAAATATCTAACTTACGGGCCATACGTCCCAACTGTGAATACAAAGTGGCAAGTGTCAGCAATTTATATCTCATAAAGGAAACCAAAATGGGTTCCAGCACAGAGGCAGCAAGGCGAGCGCCCCTGAAGCCACAGGAGAAATTTTCAAAATGCCTAGTGAGAGGCAGCTGATGGATCTCCGCCCTGTTCCATCGATTCTACAGCAGTTCAGGCAGATCTGGCCCTCCTAAGATTTCCTAGTCAAAGCTGGGTTTCTGTCTGGCTTTAGCCTGTTGAAGGGATGATTTATGGGCATGCTGTGTGGAAAATGAGTGGTAGTATGTACCCTCTAAGGCAGACAATCATATGCTTTGCATCCTACATGGTCCCTTTATCATTTACGGCTAGGTTTTTTGTTTTGGTTTGGTTTTGGGGTTTTGAGTGGTTCCCCCCCCTTTTTTTCTTTTTTATTGTTATGGCTGGGTTTTATTAAGATATTCTTTTCTATAACCCAATATTGGCTTTGAGAAAAGGATACACTGATTTTTGTTTGTTTTTTACCCGAGCATTACTTATTTTCACGATGCAAATACTGCACTTAATGTTGGTAAAGTAGAGGGACGCGTGGAAATCTACAGGACATCCAGTCACTCCAAATAAGTCTAGCCCCATGCACACAGAACACAAAGGAGGTCCTCTTTATCCCCCAGAGAGAATGGCTGGGCATCTTTCCCCTCTTTAACCTACATTAACTGCTCAATTCACCTCCGCAGCTACAGGCTAAAATCTCAGAGCTTTGTCACACGGGTCTAGTTGTTATCTCTCTAACTGCTTAAAGCGATCTTTTCATTTACATATTGAATTCACATTCAAGTTCTTTTGCCCACAAATGGAAACTCTAATTAGGATCAGCTTCATTTGCAACTATGCAGCAAATGGAAAAATGAGAGGCTTAGAGAACATCATTAATAGCAACTGCAAATAACCTTTTAATCAATTCTGAGTATTTCCCTCCAAAAAGTCACTTTTCTCTTCCATTTATGAAACAGAAAATTTTTGCCTGCTATTAGCAATAATCTCAACAACATGCATAATAATGGCAATAATGGCAATTTAAAAAGTCAACCAACATCTGGGTAGATATTTTTCATTACAAATGCTTTCATTTGCACTATTATCTCCTTTGATCTTACACCTGCCTATGTATGAAATAAAGTAGGTGGTTTTATTTCATTTCAAAGACACAGGGCAGAGGGTTTGAGAGTGAATTGGGATACTTAGGTTCAGGTTTCAGCTCTACAGTTTGTCTCCTGAGTGACCTTGGACAAGTTGCTTAATGTCTCTGAACCTCAGTAAATCTACGAAAGGAAGATAAAAATAATATCTACCACAGATGGTGCCCTGAAGTGCAGGAACAGACACAGTAACACTAGTAAAAGGCTCTATTAGTTGAGGACTGGGGGGTTGGTGATCTTCCCATGTGGAACCAGGAAGAACCTGGCCTCTCAGCAAGAATCCCTTTAGGAGCAGAACCAAGATCAACATTTCCAAAACTTAACCTTTCTCCATTTCTGCCCATCAGCTGTGTGTGCACTCTTAAAGAATTAAAAGGAATATGGACTCTCTTTTGGGGCTGGGGTGCAACACAAACATTTTATAGTCAATAAAACAGTCTATAAATAATGAATAGAACCCATAAAATTGTGCTTTCAATTTCGAGCCTGGAAAAGCCTGTCACATATTGCTTTTGCCTCGTGGGCTCAGACGAATGCAGCCTGCGCACTTGGGGAACAGTGCACAACGCTGAAGTCACAGCTGGCCACAAGGTGGCAGGATGTCACCAGCAAGGACACTCAAGCCCAAACTTCACTCTGGAGCAATCTCTTTCTGGCCCAGGCCACCGCACTGCCTGATATCTGACACCCAAGGCTACAAACTGAAATATTCCAATTGACATCAGCTGGAAACCTAAGTTAATTCCAAAAATTCTGTGAATGTCATTCTGCCTAATTGCCCAGCTCTTAGTCAAGGCAGTACCACGGGCATTTCATCAATCTTCACATACAAAAAGAAACTTCAAGGTGACTGTGAACTTATTCCGACATAAGTGACTAACTCTTTTTGCATGAACCCCAATTTTCAAAAGTATAAAGAAATTTAAAAATTTTAGGTTTTGGGAGCAATCCTCCAGAATCCCTGGAACTCTATTTTAATATTTTCCTATAAAGACAAAAATATCTCAGAAGTCAAGTATAAATTACTTCTATATAACTCAACTACCACAACCATTTTAAAACCTGGATTTCCCCACCAACCTATTCATTTCTGAGTTCTCTTTTCTCTCTTCTTCTGTATACAAAAGTGAATGTTTAAGGACGATAGAATAATTTAATTACCAGCCTAACTATATATAAAGTTTTATACAGACTCATGTTATTTTAGAGTCAGACAGTAACTGGGAGATTATCTGTTTTAATCCCCTCATTTTCCCAGGGAAGAAACTCATGTTGCCAGAGGTTAAGAAATTTGCCTAAGATGACACAGCTTGTCAGTTCAGAACCGAGACTTTTGTCATCTCTCCAGATAGTTTGGGCTAATTTTGATCTTTTATTTAACTGTGCCAGGAAAGTCATGATTTTCCTCTACCCTACAGAGTAGAAACCTGCTGGCAAGGAGAGAAAATACCAGCCCAGTACTGTGCTGTGTGATCCCAGTAGTTCGGCTTGGCTCTGCGCTAGAAACGGCAATTAGGACAAACACCATCTGAAAGGCATCGTGATTACCACAATAGCAAAGCCCGAAAAATAAAATAAACCCCTAACAGGTCACAGCCACTCAACTGGGATGTGAGATTGAGGAAGATTCAGGCAGAAGGAACAAGATGCCTCTCCAGGGTATCTGGAGACCTGAGCCCTCTCTCACAAGGTATGACTATAAAGTAATATGTCTGATTTTGAAAGAAACACACCCAGCGCTTACACATCTGAGCGAGCCCCATGTCCCTGGAGAGCTGCAGCAGCTCAAATGCAAACTCATTTAGGAATTGCCTTCAGCATGTTCTCCTAAATACCAGCCACACGCACAAATCCTGGTCACATGAGGGTGGAGTTGCCAACTCTTAGAACAAAGGTGGGTGTTCAAGGTAGATAATCATATTTTAGGATGAAACTGAGTTGCATGTAGTCACTGAGTTCATTTTCCCTTGTGGCTTAAATATTGGACCATGTATTTCATCTAGTGGAAAAGATTTACCTTTAGGAAGTTAGAAAAAAAACCTTCCGGTATGAACTAATGTTTGTGTTACTGACTTCCAAATAAAGGCTTCTTAATTCTAGTTCTTAATCCTTTTGCATCTATGGATAGGTTACTCTCTGTCTCCCAACGCATGTCTGAGTTCCTCTAAAGGAAAGGCCACTTATTAGATTTAATCATATGAAATTGCTTGTCATTCTACCATCCTTGACATATAAAAATCACATGGGTCAAGCCAATACATTTAACAATATCTTAGTATGGTGGTAAAAAAAAAAAAAAAAAAAGAGTTCAGTATTGTTAACTAACATCACCACGCTGAGATGGATCAGATAGACAATACTGAACGTGGACGTTGAATTGCCTGAGTACGTGAACAGCCTCACAAGAGGTAAACATCAGTTTTTCTCCTCTTGAGAGATCTACTTTTTATGCATTTAGGGTTTTTTTCACCATCTAATTTAAATTGTACATCTTGAGGGTATAAAACAGTCTGCTAAGCATACCCACAAACGGCCTTTCACAAACAGGTCTATTCTGTAAAAAACATCAGTCTTACCCTAGGCAATGATAATAACGTGATTACCTACATATTTGAAAGCAGGTTTGCTGATTTGGTCCCTCTAGGTCCTGGGACTTGGCCAGACAAGCTAGATGATCTGATTTGCACTTAAGTGATTTCACTAAGGAACAGAGTGTACCCGCGGCCTTCCCACCTCCCTCCTGCAGGGCAGATGTGACCCGGCAGATCATAGCTGAAGTTAGCGTGCAAAAAGCCATCTTTCCCCTCTGATTCTTCTCTTCATTTTTGTTTTTTTCCTTATCCTACATTTACAATCAGAACATGATTAGCAAAGCCCCTAAGGCATCGCAGGAGTCCAGTTCTGCCCCTCCCCCGTGACTCCACACCTGGGTTGACAGTCATTTGAATATTACACAGGTATCTTCCAGTGTCTCTAGTCTGCCTGGGAGAGAGGACTCATTGGTTTGAGCATAGAAATTTCTGGTTATTATTTCAGCGTATAAATGTCATTTAATGTTTGGGTGGGTCTAGAAAAACTGTGTGCTATCTATTTGCCTCTTACCTGACATTCTTCTCAACTAGGAAAACATGTCGCTGATAAGACCTGAGCCTCAAGTGATTTATTTACCTGTAGATCAGTGGAACTATCAGGACCAGAACTCAGTGCTGACCTGAGCTCCCCTCCCAACCCCCTCCCTCACTCCTTTCAGCAACCATTACCAGGGGGAAGTCACTCTGCACGTTCAGTTACATTGTGACAAATTTTAAATTGTTCAGCTGCGCCTCAAAATGAAACAAGTAGGACTGCATGGATGTGGAATTATGGTCTCCGCTGGGGTCTTCCTGGTGAGTCCCAGGCGTGTCGGGAGGTGCTGGCACGTCCTTTGTGCCAGCCTGGGAGCAGCTGGGCTGACCCCACTCCAAGGTCCCTTTTCATTATTGCTGCCTGGAAACGTATTTCTCGTTTTTGTTTTTAACAATCTTTTGTGATCACAAAAGCAGTATCGTTTCAAGATTAAAAAATCAGCAAGTGTTGATAAGAAAAAAAAGAAAATTAAAACATCATATTCTTATTGCTCAACATTACCACAGTTAACACCTATGTGTAACTCCTTCCACACTTTCACTCTGCACATATATATGTATTTTATTTATATATAATCAGTCATCTTTCCATGTCAATAAATTTTCTTCTAATCTAATAACCTTTCGAATTTCCACCATTGTCCTCCAAATATCTGTTACTGTGAGTTTAGCTTAACTAGCTTCCAATCCAGAACCACACATTGTATCTGGTTGTAATGTTTCCTAAATCTCTTTCAATCTAGAACACTCATGTCCTATTGCACATCACTGAGCCCTTGAAGAGAGCAGGCCAGGTGCCTAGTTGAAGTCCCATCCTCTGGATTTATTTGCCTTGTTGTTTCCTTAGGTTCTCAATTACTAAGTTTGTTCTCCCATCCCCATATTCCCTGTAAACTGGCAATCGGAGCCAAGGGATTTGATTCAGACATTTCTTGGCTAGAATCCATCAGAGAAGCTGGAGTGTGCTCCATATTGTCCCACATCGGGGGACACTTCACACTTAGCTGCTTGCCATCAGAGATGCTACCATTGCCCATTTAGGAGATGACAGAGTCATCTATTCAACCAGGAAGTAGCCTTTGGGCTGTTACTTTGGCAAATTCTTTTCCACACTAAACCTTTGTAGCCAATACCTTGACCCAAAAACCATACCATAAATAAATAGTGCAGAACAGACTGAATAAGTTTGAGATGAAACCCAGGGAAGAGTAAGTGGGGAAGGCTGAAGCCTTTTGCATAGTGCTCACAGCCGGAAGGAGGAGTAAGTGCTACAGCATTTGTGGTGTCCTCTGCTTTACAAAGTAATTGATAGACATTAACGGAGCTTGGTGTAAACTCGAAAGCCCCAAGGACTAGGGTGAAATTAAGCCACTGGTAAAGTCAGCAGTGGATGTTGTAATTTTTTTCCCCTGAAAAGCTCTTCACAGGAGATCATCCAGGATTCTGATTTCTCTTTTAACACTCATTAGTCAAGGTGATAATAATGCCAGGCTCATACATGCAAGTTCTTCAGAAATAAGCACTGACTTTAATCCTCCTCAGCAGAGTCTGATCTAAGTACCTGCTTGAGCTACAATCCCACAGGCTTGAGTATTGTCGCAGCAACTAAGCAACAGCAGGGGCCCCTCCTACCTACTTTAATGTCTCTCTTCATCCTGGGGAACAATGGCTTTGTGATAAGGCCCTCATGCAGGTGAGGCTGCTTGTAGAGTAAACTCAGCCATAGCTGCTGAGTTCACTGCTAGATAGGGGACCCCAGATGGGTCTTTGCAGGTACATGTCCCATCAAACACCCACTGCCACTGTGACCTGGTGGTCTTGTTAGCTACGCCGCACAATACCTCTTGTGTTGCTTTTTTGAGATGAGAGGGGCACAGTATTTCAGACAGCAGGAAAAACCTGAATTTGTCAGTGCTATAAGTACAACTGGAAGGCCTCCAAAGATGTTTGCCTCTGTGCCTCTGAGCAAAATATTCACACAATCTGAGACTGCTGGGATGGCCCAATTTCCAGAATAATAGCAAAGATGCGCAATTAACCCGGACAAGGCAAATTGGCCCAGGACATGAGAGAGAAAGAAAATAAACACATACAGCCCTTGGCCAAATGGAAACTCAATCACTTCTGTCTAAACTATCCAGCCAGGTAAATTTTCTCCTAATAGACATCAAGTTGAAAATTAAAAGGAAAAGAAGAGCACAGTGTTTAGAAGAATGGTTCCTCCAGGCTGTTCTACCTGCTGCTTCCACTCTGGGAAGGTTCTTCCAGACTCTGCTTTTAGCACCAGAACCTTGTTCGAGCAGTCGGCTGCAAGTGAGCCTGCCGCCCTGCTACCGCCCTCATTAGCTGACTCTGACCAGCCAGAAAGCTGAAAATAGAACCTTGAGCCATTTTCTCTGCAGCTCAACTCCTATAATTCTCTTTCTAAATATTAGCAGCAGCCCAGTTACACCGTCATTTTAAAGTACTCATCTCTTTTTGCCTTTTTAACACCCCCAACCACCACACTACTTTTCTTCGGGGAAAAGCCTCTTAATGTAAAGAGTGAAGTGATTTTCTTCTTATTTCCTTCTCCCTATATAACTAGGGATATTACTTTTTTAAAAATTTCTTGATGGCTCTTATACTTACTTAAAATCACCTGTAAAAATCAGTAGGGAAGAATAGAGTATTTCCTTAGTTACCCAATTGGCCATAGTAACTAAAGTCCACAGAAATCCATTTCCTATTTCCTATTAAATTTTTAAAAGCATTTAAAATAGTCACTTAGATGCTGTACAGTTTTTGTTTTTGTTTTCGTTTTTGTTTTTTTTTGCATCTTAACTGAACTTTTTCACTCTGAGGTTTATAGCCTGGCTGATTTTTCTTAATTGCTCTATTCACTTAAAATAAATATTTTTAAATTTAATAAGTGAACTCCCAGTTCTGTTCAATAAACCAGTGACCTTTGAATTTCCTAACATGAGTTTCCTCTGAAGCTGGAACCAACTGTTGGCAATACTTAGGTTGATGGACACACACAAATTAAACTGTCTACCCTGAAATGTGTTTTTGTTCCTGACTTAGAAAAATTCTCTGCATTCGATGACGGGCTTACTACAAACCATAGCTAATATTCTCCTTGGCTTGCCTTGTCCGGTTTTAAAGCCCTTCTTGGTATCTTAGAATAATATTTCCCTGTCCCCCGCCCCCATCCTCCCTGTCTGGATCCTTAGCTTATGGGGTCTACCCCAACTGGGCTGAGCTTGCCTTGTAAATCTCTGTGGGCTCTCAAAGGTCAGACTTCTCAGGAATCTTATTTAAAACACACATTTCCCAGCCTCACCTCCCACAGACTCTAATCCAGTGAGTCTTAGTAGGGGCCATGAACCTGTATTTTCAACAAGCTCCTGTCCCACCCCAAGTAAATGGTCCTTGGAATACACTTTGACAAACACTGCTCCAAGAGTGTTAATCACCATGGCTTTTGACCCATGCTATGTTCATTCATTCATTCACCAAGTGCTGGCGAGTCACTGGCTATGTGCGTGATGCCACTTGAGGGGGCAGATAAATTTCATGTGGGCCCCAACCCTCAAGAAGCTTACAGTCTAGCAGGAGAAATTAGACATGAACATAAACAGCCAATCAAAAGGAATAAGAGATGTCATGAAAGAGAGACAGATAAAATATAGGAGTTCAGGGTAGAAAGAGGTAACATTGAGCCAGAAGGGAGGAGGATGGTTTCACGGAGAGATGAGGTGTGCGTTAAACCTGAAAGTGCAAAGAATTGGGGCATAGGCATGTGGAAAAGAGGAGGGATTCTGAAGTACAGCAGGCGTGTGAGCAAGGCACAGAGTGGGGAAGGATGAGGCTTTGTGTGGTAAGGAGCGAGTCCTTTGATGTGCTTGGAGTACAGGGTGGAGGCAGGGGCAAGGCAGCAAGGGAGCTGGAGAGTTGCACCCAGATCCTGCAGGGCTTTGAATGCCAAGCCAGAGAGTGTGGTCACAAGTGAGAGCTTAGGGTACACCTGGAAAAGGGGTCAACTGTGAGCAGAGTTGCAGGTGGCAACATGGCAGCCACGGGCATCCGCCCAGGGAGGTGGGAAGAAAATCCACTGAGCTCTTCTCTGTAAGGGTCCCTCAGCCCTGCAGTCCAGCCAGGAGCCTCATCCATTATTCCTCAGAATAAGATGCCCAGTGTAAGCTCACACCTGGCCTTGTAGTAACCCATTAACATTAGAAAAGGC
The DNA here is from genome assembly GCF_041146395.1 of Eulemur rufifrons. Taxonomy (NCBI): domain Eukaryota; kingdom Metazoa; phylum Chordata; class Mammalia; order Primates; family Lemuridae; genus Eulemur; species Eulemur rufifrons. The sequence continues at coordinate 210,120,716 of NC_090989.1, forward strand.
CTAGTGATTTTACCTGTGGGTTTTACCATCATGGAGCCTGTAAGTGCTGCTTGAGATGGAAGGATGGGAACAAAATGCAGGGTGAGAGAGCTCCGTGCTCTCACACTTTTCTCCTCCCGGGAACACTGCTGCTTCTCCACATGTGCTCTAATACACACACACACACACACACACACACACACACGGAGTCAAAACCTACGGGAACCTGAGCTGTACTCAGCTGACAGGCTGAAAATACGGACACAGTGGTATTAAGACTCGACTTCCCTGGTGAAGTTCCCCATACCCAGTCTAATGAATAAGTTTACATGCTGTCTACCCACCACGTCCCAGGTTCTGCATCCACAGATTCAACCAACCGTGGATCAAAAATATTCAGAAAAATAAAAATTAAAAATAATACAGATAAAAATACAATATAACAACTATTTCCATAGCATTAACATTGTGCTAGATATTTTAACTAATCTAGAGATGATTTAAAGCCTACAGGAGGATGTGCACAGGCTATATGCAAATACTCTGCCATTTTACATCAGGGACCTGAGCATCTTCACATTTCTGTATCCTGGGGTGGGGGTGGGGGTGGGGGTCCTGAAACCAATCCCCCGGGGATACCGAGGGACAACTGTATGTGTATCATACTGCATATAATTCTTTGTAGACTTGCAAGGGCTTTGCAACTTCCCCATATCTGTCCAGGAAAAAGCCAGACCATAAATACAAAACGTATCATTCTTTCTGCAGGCATACTAGCTCCACCTCCAGCACCCAGCCATCACCTCCCTCAGATAGAGGTCCCCCAACTCTGGGCTGACTGTCCATCTGCATATCAAAGAATCCTGTGAAAATCCATAATTAGGGGGCTAATGTCTTTTGCATGCACTTCAGAATTACTGACAACATAGATTACATGAGCAAATGATACCAATAAATTCAGCTGCCACCCTACTTTTCACCTGAATCTAATCATAAATACAAAACAGCATGTGCCAGACACAAACGAATTACAATCAGAAGCAAGGACCCAGGAGAGGCAGGTGGACATTGCGATTATTTGCCCAGGTGATGGGTCATTTCTCCAAGAAGTCTAATCAGAGGTGAATGATGCATACTTTTTCAGGGAAGCGGGAGGCCAGGAGAGTTTTTTCTGCTTGCTTTGTGACAGCAGCACAATCTTTAGCAAGTGCAGTATGTCCCTTGTGACCTTTTTGCACATCTAATATTATAAACAGCCATCACATTAGGAGTTAGAAATACAGCATCCACTGCTCTCTCCTGGTTTTCCTCCTGACACGGAGGACACGCCAACAAATTAAACAGATATACTAGCTGCCTAGTCCTGCAGCCAGACTGGTCCATTCCCTGTGTGAGCTGGTAGCTGTGGATCACGCTTTAGGAGAGGACAGGAAGAGCAATCTGAATGCTTCTGTCCACATTTGTGTCAAATGTGAATGGAGTCTCAGACATACCCTTTATTCAAGCATCCTCACAAGCTCTGTCTGCTGAAGTTTCAACTGCATTGGGATGCTTTCATACAACCTTATGAAGACCTGAAGGAAAACACAAACTCTTTGAAAATCTGACCCAAAGAAGAAACAGCACAGGTGTTTCCTGCCCTGCCCCAGTGGAACGTAATAACGTTGTCATTCCTCTTTCAGTCCCATTCACAAATCCCCACAGGGGTGCTGCCATCCTGGGGTGACTCCAGTGCAGGTACAAGTGATGCCAGTTCAAAAGGGAATGTTGACTCCCCTGAGTCAACTCCTGGAGACCTGGAGATAGCTGCTGGTCAAGGAAATAGCTGCTAGTTAAGGCTGAGATAACCAGGCACAACAATCAGGGATCTTAAGATCAGTTTGCAAGCTGGTTCCTGCTTGAGGAACAACTGGAACCTACAAAAACTGTCCCTTCTCTCCTGGGGCAACTGAGATGTCTTCCAAGGCTTCCCCACACAGGCACAGCATAAATGCTCATGGAAATAGCCCTATACGCAAACATACGCACATGGGAATATGTACACACACAGACTCACACATAGACAAACTGCCACTGGCTGAAAATAGAGCACTGGAAATAGGGCTGCCCTAGAGCACTGCTCTGGAGGGATCCTTTGAGCTGGGACAAATCAATCCTGGGGACCTCGGATTTCAGAATCCATTGAGGGCAAAGGGTCCAGAACCATGCTGTTGAGGATGGTAGCCACTAGCCACAGGTGGCCACTGAGCACCTGAAATGTGGCTAGCCTGAGTTGAGATCTGAGGTGTGCTTCAAGTGTAAGATACCCCTGGGACTTTGAAGACTTAGTACAAAATAATGTAAAATCTTGTTAATAACGTGTATATGATCAAACGTTGAATGAGATATGTTGCGTTGTATTCATTCCCTGCTGCTAGTGTAACAAATCGATATGAGAATTTTGTGTCTTAAAACAACACAAATGTATTGTCTTACAGTCCTACAGGCCAGAAGTCTGAAATGGATCTCACTGAATTAAAACCAAGGTGCTGGCAGGGCTGCATTCCTTTCTGGAGGCTCTAGGGGAGAATCTGCATCCTTGCCTTTTCCAGCTTCTAAAGGCCACCTGCATTCCTGGGCTCATGGCCCCTTCCTCCGCCATCATCAAAGCCACCAATATCCATCTGTTGGACCATTCTTCTGCATCGAGTCTCCCACTAACCACAGCCAGGAAAAGTTCTCTACTTTTCAGGACTCATGTGATTAGACTAGGCCCACATAATCCAGGATAATTCAGAATTACTTCTCTGTCTCAAGGTCTTTAACTTAACCACATCTGCAAAGTCCTTTTTGCCAAGTAAAGTAACATATTCACAGGTGGCAGGATTAGGCGGATACCTTTACGGGCCATAATTCTGCCGAACACATGGATATATGGGTTAAACACTGTATGTTATTAAATTGCTTTTTCTTTCTCTTTTTTAAAGTGTCTACTAAAAATTTTAAAAATTGCATGTCTTTTTTTTTTTTTTTTTTTGAGGCAGAGTCTACTCTGTCACCCTGGCGTCAGCCTAGCTCACAGCAACCTCAAACTCCTGGGCTCAAGCAATCCTACTGCCTCAGCCTCCCGAGTAGCTGGGACTACAGGCATGCACCACCATGCCCGGCTAATTTTTTCTATATAGTTTTAGTTGCCCAGCTAATTTCTTTCTACTTTTTTTAGTAGGGACGGGGTCTCGCTCTTGCTCAGGCTGGTCTCGAATTCCTGAGCTCAAACGATCCACCAGCTTCGGCCTTCCAAGTGCTAGGATTAAAGGCGTGAGCCACTGCGCCTGGCCAAAATTGCATGTCTTACATTGCATTTCTATTGGGCAGCGCTAGCCTAGAGCCTTTCTAATCCCCGAAAATTCATGACACGGACCATTTTAGGGTGCCCAGACCCTCTCTGGAGCACAAGAGTACAGCCCTGAAGAGACCTTCTCTCCTAAGACAAAGCCATGTGGCATCTGCTCAGTGTGTGTGAGTGTCCTATGCCTGTCTGCCGTGGAATTATCACCAGCGTTCCTGCTCACTCTCCAAATGTCCAGTTTGGATAATCTGTTAAACAGCTGCCCTACTCATGTGTTATTTTTGAAGATGAACCTGCTCACTCATCATCAGTTAAGGGGCAACTCGAATGGATTTTCTAGAGGTGGTAATGGGCTTGCATCGATCTGCACCCTGCCCATGGCCTTTCCCAGTCCTCCTCAGGCGTAATGGCCCCTTCGGTGAGCTCAGCAGGCTGGCCTGCCCACATCTGCAGGCCACGGCCAATGCCATGGGCTGTCAAGTCATCGACTTCTGAAGTTTTTTTTTGGTTTTTTTTTTTGAGACAGAGTCTCGCTCTGTTGCCCGGGCTAGAGTACCGTGGCGTCAGCCTAGCTCACAGCAACCTCAAATTCCTTGGCTCAAGCGATCCTTCTGCCTCAGCCTCCCGAGTAGCTGGGACTACAGGCAGGCACCACTATGCCCGGCTAATTTTTTCTATATACATTTTTAGTTGTTTGGCTAATTTCTTTCTATTTTTAGTAGAGACAGGGTCTTGCTCTTGCTCAGGCTGGTCTCGAACTCCTGACCTCAAGCGATCCTCCCGCCTCGGCCTCCCAGAGTGGTAGGATTACAGGTGTGAGTCACCGTGCCCGGCCAGAGTTTTTAAATTATACTTTGTTGTTGTCATTTTATAATTACAAAAACAGCATACTAATTGTAAAAATAAAATACTACAATAATCTGTAATGTAGAATATTTAAAAGTCCCCTATAATTTTCCACACATAGCCAGATAGATAATCACTATTCATAGTTTGCTGAATATTCTTTTTTTTTTCAATTATAAAGAGAAGAGGTTTATTTGGCTCACAGTTCTGCAGACTGTGCAAGCATAGTGCCAGCACCTGCTTCTGGTGAGGGCTTCAGGGAGCCTCCAGTCGAGGCAGAAGGCGAAGGGGGTCCAGGTGTGTCACATGGCGAGAGAAGGAGCAAGAGAGGGAGGAGGTGGTTTCAGGCTCTTTTAAACGATCAGTTCTCATGTGAACTAATAAAGCAAAAATTCACTCATTATTTTGGGGAGGGCACCAAGCCATTCATGAAGGATCCACCCCCATAACCCAAACACCTCCCACCAGGCCCAATCTCCACCACCGGCAATCGGATTTCAACATGAGATCTGGACGGGCCCAACATCCAAACCATATCAGCAGCTTTATTCATAATAGCTAAAACTAAGACAACCCAATGTCAAAATGTAAATGCATAGTGTATCTTTACAATAATAACAATACTCAACAATAAAAAGAAACCAACTTCTGATATATATAACATAGATGAAATATGTTGATTGTGATATTGGTTAAAAAGATGTATATATTTGTCAATACTCCTCAAACTATATACTAAAAGTGGATGTGTTTTATTTATGTGAATTATTCCTCAATGAAGTTGTTTTAAAAATATAAAAATTATTAGCAAACTCAATCCAACACTATAAAAAACAAAAAAAGTACACCATCCAAAAGAAAACAAAACAAAGAAACTCTCACCAACAAGTTAAATTCTGTAAACAAAGATTGTTTTAGCATTAGTGGACACTTAATTAATGTCATTAATTAACCACATTAACAAATTAAAAGAGAAAAATATGATAATCTTTAGAAAGATTATTTGACAAAATTGAGCAACCATTCATAATTTTTTTTTTACGTTAGCAATCCAGGACGAAAAAGGAACATTGTTCTCCTGATAAAGGGGATCCGCAAAAAAACCCGCAGTAAGTTTTTAGTTAGCCGTATGTACACATGCAGCTGCTATCATTTTATGGCTAGTGTGACTTGCTCTACAACTGACAAATGTGTTTGCTGAACCCATTAAATTCCAGATCTGGACTGTACAAAGATATAATTTATAACTGTGCACAGTGGTTCATGCCTGTAATTCCAGCACTTTGGGAGGTTTAGGTAGGAGGATTGCTTGTGGCCAGGAGTTCAAGACCAGCCTGAGCAACATAAGTTTGCTGAATATTCTTCCTTCAAGTATTTTCTTCTCTGTGTAACAGGTTTGGTTGAAAAGTCTCAGTTCAGTGACAAACAAGCACGAAACTGGCTTTGGGTTCTTCAACGGACTTTCCAATCCCATTCTGCATCAGAAAGACTGCACTTAGCCCAGTGTACACACAATCATCCAGTAATACTTAGTCCCTCCAGTTTAAACTTAAGCTTGCTATCTCTAGTTAATACTCAGTGAAATTCAGGAAGTATAATTATTAGGGGTGAATTCAAAGTCTCAGTCCAGGAGAAGCTGCTTGAGACAGGGAAGAGAGTGTGGGACCTGCTCCCTCATGCCCTCTCCTTTCTGTTCCAGCACTATTTCTATGGAGTGTGTGCATGTGCATGTATGTGTCTGTATATGTATATGTGTGTGTATGTGCACTTGTGTACAGGTGTTTGCATGTGTTCACTTGTGCTTTTTGAGGGTACAATCCCCTTTCTGCTGGCCAGTGATACCCCTCTGTGAAGACATAGCCATTGAAAATTGCTGTTGTCTGTTGGGCTGTCCGACTGTGAAAACTTCTGCCCAGCATGTTCTTGGTTAGGCAACACAGGCTACCAAGCAGTGATCCCTCCTGGGGCTCAGGGCATGGCAACATCACTTCTCCTCTGCTCTCTGCAGCCCCTGGTGATAGGTGCTATACCTCTTTGGGAGTGTATGCCTCCTACTTGACTGGGGTGCCTCCCCCTCACCCAACCTTCTCGTCCTCTGCACTGGAACCTCCCACCTGCTTTGCTGTGTTCCCCTGTGTACTGGGTGGGTGACCTGAGACCACATCCAGAACCTCCAACCTCACAGTTCTTTAAGAGGCTTCACTTCTTCAGCCATCAGCAACTCTAGGAACAATCTGGGCCCTTTTCCTATGTTCCAGGATATGATGGTTAGTTATAATGTCAACTTGGGATGTGAGGGCAATCTGGCTGCGACATCTGTTACCCCATTGATCGCCAGGGTTGATTCGGCTGATCTGGCTGGCTAGGCGGGTGTCCCCTTCCTCCCTCACCGCTCCATGTGTGTCCCTCCCGAAGCTGCTGCGCGCTCGGTCAAAGAGGACGACCTTCCCCGATAGAGGAGGACCGTTCTTCGGTCAAGGGTATCCGAGTAGCTGCGCTCCCCTGCTAGAACCTCCAAACAAGCTCTCATCATATAATGTCAACTTGACTGGGCCATGAGGTGCCCAGATAATTTGGTCAAACATTATTCTGTGTGTTTTTGTGGGCATGTGTTTGGATGAGATAAACATTCAGATTGGTAGACTGAGTAAAGCAGATTGCCCTCCGTGATGTGAATGGCCTCATTCACTCAGTTGAAGGCTTGAACAGAAGACAAAGGCAGACCTCCCCTCCCCCAGAGTAAAAGAAAATCATTTCTGCCTGATGGCTTCAAACTGGAATATCTGCTTTTTCCCTGCCTTTAAGCTCAAACTGAAACATTGGCTTTCCTGGGTCTTGAACCTGCCGACCTTCAGACTAGACTAAGCCACCAGGTCCTCTGAGTCTCCAGCTTGTTGACTCACCTTGCAGATCTTGCGACTTGCCAGCCTCCATAGTCACGGGATTCCTTATAATAAGTTCCTTACAATAAATCTCTTGAATGTATATGCACAACTTTTTAGTTCCGCTTCTCTAGAGAACCCTAATACTCAGGGTTACCCTCAGATCTCAGGAGCAATGTTGGCAACCCCTCTCCTGACAGGTAACATGTCAAGCACCTCCCCACCTTGGAGGGCTAAAGAAGGAATATTACTACCCCAGGAATCCTGCAGGCTGCCTCTCCATCCAGCTGTCTTTGTAAATGGAGGGGGTAGTGACATAAGTTCTTCTGGAACCCACTTCAGCAAGCCTGTGTAGCTACTCCTTGGCAAGCTCCCTTTGCTGCCATTTGTGGTTGACTCCCCAGCAATCAGGTAAACCTAGAAGAAACAGGAAAGCTTCTCCACAGGCATTCACACCCTCCTATGTATATCCTGCCATATTTTGCTTCTATAGGCTTCTCTCTGAGGGCAAATTCTCCTAGGCCTTAGCATTTAATCATAAACAATAAATTCAATTGTTAAAATAAACATATGATTCTCAAAATTTGTGTGAGTGCAACTTAAAGGGAAAAACTAGGGGAAAAAAAAAACCAGAAGAAATGAAACTGGGCAAATCTTGCACAGATTATTCCCATGATAAACAAGAAAGCTACAAGTTGTCCAAGAAGGAAGTAATGCCCCAGGCCACTCAAAGGTTGCCTTTTGCAGCACTCACTTGCTGGCAAGACCAAAACATAAAATAAAATTCACCAGAGATATTATAATACGGGGTCATGAAAATTGCCCAGAGAGAGAGAGAAAAAAAAAAAATAAAAGATAAACTAGGAGAGGGGAGGGGAAAGATAAATGCTCCAGAGAATCAACCCAGGAAGTCAAAAATCCAACAAATAGAAGTTGTAAAAAGAGAAGAGAAAAAGTAGAGGGAAGAAAATTATGAATAATCATGACAACAATGGTAATACATTTCAGAATGAAAATCCTCAGCATAAGGAATGAAAAAAGAAACTGTGAAAATGGAATTTCAAAACTGAACCTTAAAAGAAGATTCTAAAAGCTTCCAGAGAAAAATAAAGACTCTTACGCAAAGAACTGGCCATCAGAATAACATCAGCTTGAAGATGAAGCAACACCTCAAAATTCTAAATGAATATGAGCCTCTATCTATAATCCAGTCAAATGATTAATCAAGAAAAATGGAAGAAATGATATTTCTAAATAGATTCTCAAACCCTTACTTCCCATGCACCCTTTTAAGGAAGCTAATGGAGGGTATAGCCTAACAAAACAGTAGCTGATAGATATATAGCACTTTCTGCCCCAGGCACTAGTCAAAGGACTTTACATATATTAATCACCACATTCCCAGGACCTGGGTACTATTATTCTCTCCATTTTACCACTGGGGAAAACAGGCACAGAGAAGTTAGGTGATTTTCTCAAAAATCTCACAGCTATTGATAGTAAGTGGTAGAGAAAGTAGAGACTAAGCTGAGAATGAAGACAGGGGACCCAGGAAAAAGAGATTCTACCAGGAAAATGGCACTAAAAAGTCTCAGGATGACGCCAAGTGTAGCCCAAGTTGCCCACCGAGCAGCATGCTTTGAGCACACCTGGTCCAATCTGGGGCTGGAGGATGGAAGGCTCTGGGCTGGAAGTCTGCAAGGGTGAGGAATTGGTTGATAAACTTTCTGATGTATTTGACTATTTGGAGAATGAAATTGATCAATGTGTGACAGATCTGGTTGGGATGTAATCACTGTACGCTATTTTGCTCTGCAACTAAGATGTAATGATGTAAACACTAATTGCTGATTTTGTAAAAAAACATTTTGATACAAAGAAAATAGGAAGAAGGAAGGAAGTGTGTGTGATGAGGGGCAGAAAGGAGACAGTGTAAGAAAGCTAAGTCCTTGCTAGGATTTAGAGAAAAACAGGGAGACAATGGAAAAATGTCTAAAACTGATAAATCAAGAAATGACGTCATAAGCATATCTTTACTTAAATGTTAGCAAATAGAGGAATGAAAAGCTAAATATTTTTTAAAAGTATTTGTCTTTGGGAAGTGGAATATGGGTGGAGAGGGATGGGAAATTTTAGTACTGCCTAGTTTCTTAAAATATATATTAAGAATCAAATTTTATTAGTTTTTCAATTATGTACAAAGAAAAAGATGACTAACAATAAGTATGGAAGAAGACTACCAACCCCAAGTATAGGGGATATGACCTATGCTGAATTTCCAGAATTCAGATATGTTAATGAATTTTAAAAGATGTTTGCATACACGGTATAATATGGAGTGTGAAATATTAAGCAGTATAAAACATTAAAGAGTTTAAAACATAGACAGTCATTAAAAACATTTTATTTAGTATAAATATATCAAGCAAATCAATTGCCCAACCATAAACCTGTGGCCTATGGAGTTAGCGTTTGGGTGTTATAAGAGGCATGTTAGGTTTAAATTTTTTCCTTTAAATCTTTTTTCATTTTTCTAAATTTTCTTCAATTAAAATATATTGCTTTTCTAATGAGAAAAAGAATTTAAGAGTGATTTTGGGGGGGTTCAAAACTAGATTCAGGTATTATTTTGATAAAAAACAAAAATTTAGTTAAAAAGGAAAGAATTGAGAGCGGGCAATTCGTTTTTAAAAAGAACAGAAAAGAAGGCCAGGCACGGTGGCTCACGCCTGTAATCCTAGCACTCTGGGAAGCTGAAGCGGGCGGATTGTTTGAGCTCAGGAGTTCAAGACCAGCCTGAGCAAGAGCGAGATCCCATCTCTACTAAAAATTGAAAAACTAGCCAGGCACCTGTAGTCCCAGCTACTCGGGAGGCTGAGGCAGGAGGATCGCTTGAGCCCAGGAGTCTGAGGTTGCTGTGAGCTGGGCTGACGCCATGGCACTCTAGTCCGGGCAACAGAGTGAGACGCTGTCTCAAAAAAAAAAAAAAAAAAAGAAAGGAAGGAAGGAAGGAAGGGGAAGGGAAAGGAAGGGAAGGGAACAGAAAAGAAGAATGTCTCCATGTCGTACAAGAATATTTGGGGCCGGGCGCAGTGGCTCACGCCTGTAATCCTAGCACTCTGGGAGGCCGAGGCGGGTGGATTGCTCAAGGTCAGGAGTTCGAGACCAGCCTGAGCGAGACCCCGTCTCTACTAAAAATAGAAAGACATTATATGGACAACTAAAAATCTATATAGAAAAAATTAGCCGGGCATAGTGGCGCATGCCTGTAGTCCCAGCTACTTGGGAGGCTGAGGCAGTAGGATCGCTTAAGCCCAGGAGTCTGAGGTTGCTGTGAGCTAAGCTGACGCCACGGCACTCACTCTAGCCTGGGCAACAAAGTGAGACTCTGTCTCAACAAAAAAAAAAAAAAAAGAATATTTGGTTTTCCTCAGTGGCTCAAACCCAACATAACACATTCCAGAAGAATTTCTTTCACATGTTGTGTTCCTGGGACCCATCAAATGCTACCCCAAACCGACAGGCCATGGGCTGAGGAAAATCCTCTGGTACCTAGAGACCGTTCAGTGTGATGGTACCTGCAGTGATGGAAAACAGAAAGAAACACTAGGCTGCCCCCTGCCCAATGTGTAATTCCAAGAAGAAAGGGAAGGAGAAGACAGTGAGGTGACAGCAACACTCCCTCCATTTGCAGCTGTGTCCCCCGCACAGACAATGAACCTACGAAAAGCAACCAAGGGCCCACAAACGCATCGTTCTGCTTTTCCAGGCCCGTGGTGTGGCTGTGCCTCACAGCGCTGCGGGGAGTTTCATGTCAGAAGGTGACTTGATTGAACCATCTTCCCTCACTCGCAATTTACTAAAATGCCAAAAATCTTAAAGCAGGCTGTCAATGGCTCCCTGTAACATTTAATGCGCATGACCTCACTTGTGTCTCTAACTCTCTTTAAGTACTTTAAAAACACATTATCATCTCATCTCATTTTACAGCGAGGTCTTAAAGAAATGCCATTTCTTGAAATGAAATGTTACATGAATCACAGCTGCAAAGTGCTGTGACGAAGCCAGCTGAGTGCCCGCCACCCCACAGCACACACAAAGGCAAGAAATCTGCTCGCAAAACAAAGGGAAGACATGTCTGTCTGTCACAGAGTTCCCAGCGCCAAGGAGAGTCCTCCGAGGGATACAAACATTCCTGCTCAAAAGCAGAATGCAGATTTGTGGGTCATCCTGGTATGTTCCCCGAATCACCACACAACCACCGGGCCCAAGATTGGGGAAGACTTTGAAAATGCCCCTGGGATCTGGGGTGTCTTTCAAAGCCATGATGCTGCCTGGAATGGAGGAGTGTGGCTTAGAATTGCCCCTATAAAGTCTGGTTCGATACTCAAGAGCACTGACCCTAAAGTACCCGGTTAAGAGTCAAAAAAGACTGTGGGAGCGAGATTAAAGCAGGTTCTCTAGATCTTTGGGCAAAATCTTTCACAAGGGGTCTTCGGTGATAACCTAAGGGTCCCGGGATGAGGGAAGGCTCTGGGGAACCCCCAAAGGCACTGGAAGCCCCAGAATAGAGCAGCACCAGCCCCCACGGCATAAAACCAAAGCAGACGTTTTATGGTATGAGCTATTCTGACAGCCATCAAAACCTTCCCCCACATCCTGCCTGTGCCCTGGATCAAACTCAAATGTTTTGCCAAGAGCTTCACTCCCGCCACCCCAGCCTGTGCTCTACCTCTATCCCTGTGGCCTCTTACGCACCCAGGGGTGTCCGATGCCCCAGCCCGGTGACCTGAGTCTCCACCAACTCCTTCCCCACCATGTGTGGGATGGCTTTCCCAGGCTGTCGTCTGCCAAACTACACGGCAGCTTCCAACTGGCCTCCCGCGACTACATAAGGAGTGCGCACCTGTCCGCTGCGTCCCTGTGTCCACAGCATTGAGTGCTAAATGGTGTCACGTGTTTTTATTGCCTAACTTGAATGCAACTGCTCTCAGACACCCACTCCTCTGACTCGGTGGAAGTCCAGTGTCTGCCCTTTCTCAATTGCACCTCCCTTCCTTCTAATCCTCCGGGGCTGACACAATCCGGAGGGTCCACCACTGTTCTGCCAGGAGCGGCCCCCTAACCGGCTTCCTGAGCAGGCCTGTGGTGCTCCCCCAGCTCCCAGGCCCGGCCCACTCCAGAACACTCCCGGTCACCCCAGGTCCTGCCACTCAGGAGCCAGCCTCGGCATTCTTCGGGATCTCTCCACTCAAGCCTGAGCCCGGACGCTTTTCAGGCCCTAAATTCCAACTCCGCCCAGGGGCCCACTTGCCTTTCCAACCCTGGAAATACGAAGCCTTCATTCACTTGCTTTTCTTTAATAAGGGGCCTTAATTGCCAGTGAGGAAGCATTTGATGATCCCAAAGGCCAAACCCCACACCCTAGGTAAAAGTTGTTTATGTGTCTTAAGGGAGAAAGGAGAACAGAGCATAAAATCAATTTAAATGCACTATAGGCACAATTTTTAAATACCACTTCCATAAAATGGAATTCTCTTATAGCGCATGTGTTTATTCATCAAACATTTAGAGCCTGCTCTAAGCTCAGCAAAATGAGAGGTGAGAGGGATACAGAGAAGAGAAACACAGAACCTCCCCTCAAGGTACGTCTCTGGAAGTATCTGGAAAGCAGCCAGCCACGAGGACACTCCCACCCACTGTGATGAAAACCTGTTTATTATAATTTAAAACCACTTATTACTTGTCTGTAGGCACATAAGGTATATTTCTGTGTCTTAAATTACCCGTTGGTTGCTTTACTGTTTAAAGAGAGGATTGTAGGTAAGATTTCCGTAGGGTAGAGCTCACTAGTATCCAGCGCCAATAATCACGTGAGTTTTCACAGACTTGCGGCTATGGAACGTAACACTCCCTCATTCACATCACTTGATCCCTCTTACAGAATTACAGGAGGCAAGCCTGCAAGTCCCGTGATTACATTTTACAAAGAAAGAAAAGAAAGCCCGGGGAAGTTAATTAATTTCCATGGAAGTGGCTAATCCACAGGGAAAAGGCTCAGGTCTCTAACCAGGGAATCATTTGCATACATAAGCAGCTGCTCACGCCCAATTCACAAAACTTTATGTTCCTTACTGGAAGCTGAAAGAAAGCTGAAGTGCTGGGCTGCCGAGGGCAGGGGGTGCAAAGCGTGGTGGGCGTTGTGGTCATCAGAATGAGATTTACCCTCCGAGCTAAGGAAGCTTAAGCTTCGCACCCTGCACTTGCACAAGCTCCTTAAAAAGGTAGCCTTTCATAGACATTCCAATTAGGAGACTGTGACCTCTCACCTTGTAATTTCTTAGGATCTATTTCCTCATTCTTAATAAATATTTGTTGTTAGCAAATAAATATTTGCTGGACTTTTAAAAATTATTTTTTCTTAAATCGGGCACCCAAATTGTATAAGCTCCAAGCAACCTGGTTTCTCCGCTGGTTCTCAGCCTACGGTTGGTTCTATGTTATTTTTATTTTATTTTATTTTATTTTTTTTTGAGACAGAGTCTCACTCTGTTGCCCAGGCTAGAGTGAGTGCCGTGGCGTCAGCCTAGCTCACAGCAACCTCAAACTCCTGGGCTCAAGCGATCCTACTGCCTCAGCCTCCCAAGTAGCTGGGACTACAGGCATGCACCACCATGCCCGGCTAATTTTTTCTATATATATTTTTAGCTGTCCGTATAATTTCTTTCTATTTTTAGTAGAGATGGGGTCTCGCTCTTGCTCAGGCTGGTCTCGAACTCCTGAGCTCAAACGATCCGCCCACCTCGGCCTCCCAGAGTGCTAGGATTACAGGCGTGAGCCACCGCGCCCGGCCGGTTCTATGTTAGTTCAGCGAGGTCAGGGTGGTTACAGGGTACCGAGACAGAGAGAAGGGAACCATCTACCCTCACTCACCCCAGAGGGGAACCCATATGTAATTAGCACTTAAAGTTAATAAAAATACCTATTAATTGACTTCTAACATGTCAAAGAATAAAGCAAATCATGTAGAGATTAGAGGAAAAATTGCCAGGCAAGGGAGCACCTGTCAGTGAGTAAATTAACTGAGGAACTCCAGTAGGACTCCAGCAGGGGAAAAGTCAGGGGGCTTTAAGTGTGACAAAGGAGGTTTCATGGTGGTCATGCTAATTAAGGATTGAGAACTCTGCAGAGGATGGAAGTGCCTTTTTCTCAGAACCCCAGATAAAGGCTCCAGTCTAAACCTCCCCCTCCCTCCTGTCCTCTGCCTCCTGACCACCTGGTGTCTTTCCCTGTGGCCCCGCGTGGCATGGTGTGCCCCACCTCTGCCTCTGGGACCTGTGAGTACAGCAAGCCTGGTTTTCCTGAGCCTTTCCTCTGCCTCCTGTGTGGCCACACCTGACTCCCATCACTTAATTATCAACAGCTGGCACTAGTGTAGTACATTTGCTACAATTATGAAACAATTACGTGATTATTAGCTGAAGTCCATGTTCACATTAGGGGCACTCTCTGAGTTGTACAGTTCTGGGGGTTTTGACAAATGCATAATGTCATGTGTCCATTACTGTGTCATACAGAATAATTTCACTGCCCTAGAAGTCCCCTGTGCTCCCTCTATTCAGCCCTTCTCCCCTCCCCTGGAAATCCTGACAGCCACTGATCTTTTTACTGTCTCTATTGTTTTGCCCTTTCCAATACCATGCTATTTTCATACTCTTCCCATAAAAAATTGAGCCTCTGTCTGCTCCCTCTTGACTCTTTTTTCTCACTTGAATCTGGGTGCCCTATGAATAGGACAGAAATGACATTATGTGACTCCTGAGGCTGCATTATAAAAGGCCATACAGCTGCCACCTGGTCCTCTTTGGGTGCTCACTCTTGGAATCCACCATGCTGTGAGGAAGCCTAAGTTGCCAGAAGAGAGACCCCTGTGGAAAGGAACTGAACTCTCAGGGGACAGGCAGTACTAACTTGCCAGTCGCATAAGTGAGCCACCTTACAGGTGAATCCTCTGGCCCCAGTTGACCCAGACCTGCTGATACTGTGTGGTACAGAAATGAGCTGTACCAGCTGAGCTCAAATTGCAGATACATGAGCAAAATAAATAACTGGTGTTTAAAACCACTGAGTTTTGGGATGGTTTGTTATGATACATAGGTGAAATATCCAG
Source organism: Eulemur rufifrons (assembly GCF_041146395.1). NCBI lineage: Eukaryota > Metazoa > Chordata > Mammalia > Primates > Lemuridae > Eulemur > Eulemur rufifrons. The sequence goes on from NC_090989.1 coordinate 210,135,921, forward strand.
CCATCTTCTGAGGACAGAATATATGTCTCATGCATTTTTATATTTTAAGCTACCATTGGAGGTCTTGAAGTGTGAAAGGGTCTTGATATTTGTTGTTGATGATGACAAAATCAAAATGTAAGGCAAACATCGTAAATCCCAAATCCAAGAGCCAAAGTATCATGGAGTTTGGAATCTGGAAGGAGCCTTAGCAATCATCTAGGCCAGTTTCCCCCAGTGATGGAAATGCTAAGGCCAAGAGATGTGAAGTGATTTACTTAGAGTCACATCACAAATTAGTGGCCAAACCGAGACTTGAACCCAGCACTGTAGTTGCAAAAAATAAGATTAAATAAAAACAAGTTGTACTTTATAAAGCAAGCAATTAGCTTATGGATTTTACCAACTGAAAGGGTACTCACTTGTCCATAAGTTTTTTTAAAAATTAAAGAATAGATCAATTTGGAGACAGCAGGATCATGTAAGGATTAAAGGGACTCAAATATCTGAGGACCCTATTCCTAACACCTACATTGATATTAAGGAGTTTTCATGCCCCCATTGTATCTTTCTCCTAAGTGATGAGTTGACTAATTTTAACCAACAGGAAAATAATGATTGTTTTATATAAAACCATCTTAGGCTTTGATTCTCACTAACACAGGGCTTTTAATTGTTTTGGGAAATGATTCTCTATGAACCTCTAATGATTTGTGTATCTTATGATCAAGGCACCTTTTGTTCTGGACTGTCTTTTCAGGGCTGTTTGTCTACTAAACAGCCTTGGAAGACAGAGGATAGCACCTTCCTCTGGAGCAAAGAGCAGGCAGCTTATTGTCCATTATAAAATATTTATGTTCCCTAAGTTCAGGGTTTCCTTTCCTGTAATGCAAACACTGCATCTGGGTTCATCTGTGTCACCCCCATGGGACTTGGAGGCAAGGGGCCCTGATGCAGTATGTTGCTCATGCTGCATTCTGTGCTGTGAGTAATGAAGTCCTTTGTCTCTGGCCCAGGAGTCTTGTATCTTCTGCTACCATCCATGAAACGGTGGCAGGCTATGCTAGCTTGTTAGCTTGAAAGTAGGGCAAACTCTCAGACCCTTTGCAGTCTTTACACTTGTTCCTTTTGTGCTGGAAATGATACCAGATAAACAAAAAGAGGATAGAGCTTTGCAGTAATGAATCTCACAAAATGTTAGCCCCCTATTTTAGGGTCTGACAAACTTGTAAGTCTTTCCCTTCTCTGGAATAAAATGTACCTGTGCCTTAATACCTTTAAATCCAATACAGCTGTAATTTCAGAACACTAAAGACAGAGACCAGCAGAGGAGGTTTTCCATGGAGCCAGTTTTGAAGCTTCAGCTCTAGGGCCCAGGCCCTTCCAAGGTCCTGGGTAAAGCTCTAGCACACATGATAATGTGTTTTATGAAGTGTGCAAAAATAAGATTTTTAACTTCAATTGGTTAATTTCACTGTCTCTTTCTACTCTGACTTTTCCTCCTTCACATTTCCTTTTATCTAGGGTAGCTTTGGCATGGTATTTTGGGGATACCATTCAAGAGGAGCTGGGATTACATGTAGCTTGGGTTTAGCTTGGGACATATTTACACATCTCATAGTCACATCCTGAATGGTTTAGCCAACCCAACATAGGGATGGCTTCCAGGAATACTCCCACTGCCCACTGTGCCAACACACCCAACATCGTGGCATGAAGACCCCTGGCCAGAGGCTGTCAGGAAATGAAAGAGCCCCACAGCACCTGGCACTGCAAGGATGAGGGTAATGGAAGAAAAACAAGGACTGAGATGCCCAAAGCCAGAAACCAGTCTGGGAACTTCTTCCAGTCATCAGATGTGTAAAATTGTAAGCGGGGGGATCCCTGGTCAAAGTCTTCATATTAGGAATACTGAGTGCAACAGATACAATAATGAATCTACCATACAATTTTTTTCATGTTTCTTGGAAATTATGAAAAATGAATTTATCAAAATTCTTGCATTTATAGGGCACAAACAGTAGTACAAATAGTGGCTGTTTGAGGTCCTATGTTTTATGCATCCCAAGGTGTCAGACTATATCGTAGCATATCTGATGTATCCTGTCCTGACAAAGTCTGACAGTCCCTAATGAGATGGCATGCAAATTTGCCGCCAATGCTCAGAAATGGCCTGGAAAAAAAGAAAAGAAGAAAACAACGTTCCAGTGACAAAATTCCTGAACATGTTCATCAATTGACCAATGGATGTAGTCTAAGTATAATTTGATTTTTACCTGACTATATAACACAAATCAACTCAGCAACAATTTCAAAATGCATCTGAACTGTTCATGGGGACCTTATTTTCAAATTCATTTTATATATTTTTATATTGTTTTCAGAATTACTGATCATACCAAATTACTATAACAAGAAGGAAACATCCTGGTGAAAGCCAATAACGTAAATCAAAAAAAAAAAATGAAAATTAGTAGAAGCTTCAAAGTGTCAAAAACCCTATTGTTATTATAAGATAATGGAAACTAAATCCTTTAATGGTCAAAATCAAGAAGATAGGTAAAAAAAAAATCACAATAGCTGATAAAATATAGATGAAAATTAAAATAGAGGAAACCTGATTAGGAAAATCGGGACACTCTAAAACAGGAAACAAAAGGAAGAGAGATGTAAGTTATAGTAAGTAAAATGCAATTTGTACAGATAATAGAGCAGCATGAGACCGACAGCTGCTTCATTTTAATGAATTTGGTGACTTCGCCATGTGCTCCCTACAATGAACATCTAGCTAAAAACATAGGTGGGAAAAGTATTCTACGGGTGTGTCAGGCGCACCTATTATGTTATTTTCTGCACTTCATGAAATTTGTGTTCTTTGTCACAAATTTCTTTAAAATTTGTAGTTCATTGTGATTTCCAATTCTAAATATTCACTTTGATAACTAATTTTGTATTTGTAACTTTGTACAATTTTTCTTCAAGTAAGCCCCAGAATTATACAAGCTTTAGGCTCCACCAACCCCAGACCCAGATCTGGAGGCAGCTCACCTTGTTTCAGGTGCCCTTTATCCCCTGTCAATCAAAGCCAAAACAATATTCAGACATTATCCTCCACCCAAAGGAGAGAAGATTTGGTTGTCTAAACGATTCTGGCCTAGCGGGGAGATAGATCCAGGTGACCCCAGAAGCTCACTTTCTCCCTTGCTTTTTGGGAGTTGCATGAACAGTGGCAACCAGAGTATAGGAGCATTAGGAGAAAAACAGAGCATGTCAACAAGGGTTGGCTGCTTCTTATACCTTTCAAGAAGACTCAGGCTGGTGAATTCAGGCTCAGGCTGGCCAACTGGAAAACAGAGAGCAAGAGGAATAGAGTTATGCCAAAGCAGGTGCTTTCTGCTGTGTCCCTTAATCCACATAGATCTAGTTGACTCAGGGTTGAAAATGGCAACTGCTCCTGTATTCAGAGTCGAATGCCAATTGCTGTGTTAGTCAGGGTCCTTACTGCAGACAGCAGTATTCACCTTAATTTAAACGCAAAGGGTTTTAAGGATATGGAGAACTCATAGAACTGTTGCAAAGGCTGAAGAAGCAGGCTGTAGCTCTAAGGCAGCTTCCTAGATGGGTGATTTCAACGTATGGAGGCAGCAGCTCCCTTGGTGGCTCAGTTTGGTGGTGTGGTTTTGGAAGGCACCCTTGAATTTCAGCCAAGGGTCACTTTTGGCAGAATTCTGGCCAGTGTATCTCACTTAAGAGCAGTGGTGATAATCTGTAAGTCTCATCTTTTGCTGTGAGAATTAAAAAAGATCTTTCCAGAGCTCTATCAGTAATGTTTGACCCTCTTTGGGGATTTTTCTCAAAGACTCCCTATGATAAAACCCAGGACTATTGAGGAAAATGATGTTTGGAAAAATATCAAAGAATCAGGCAGTGCTATAGGCAGGAATATCTGTCTCAACTCGTCCTAGAGGTAGTGTGAAAACTAATAGCCATAACAAGAACAAAGATGGAATCATTTAAATGCCACCACCTTTATTATTTCTATTTTCCTCTCATTCTCTTCCATCACTCTGCCTCACACTACCACTATTCTCAAGAAAGCTGAAAAAAATTATGCCATAAAACAGAAAAAATTTGAAAATATTGTGTTTACCACTGGAGGTCTCTTTCAAGGCAGGGATATATAGTAGTCAACTGTAGTCACTTTTAACAGTAGTCACTTTTGAATTCTTTAATATTATAAGCAGAATTTTTATTACCTATGTTTGGCACATATGACAAATATCCTAGGATGGCAATAAAATACAATAGGTTCTCTGGGTTGGGGAGCGGAACTGCTGTTACAGACGAGTTCAATTTCTGTAATTGTATAAATTCTTCATGATACAGCAGATTAGCAGCATCTCTATTATCAAGGGCTTCTGATTATTGATTGGGGGTATTCTCATATCCTTGATACAGACTTCCATACACAGGTTAGCTCAGATTACTTACTAAGGCTGTTTCAGAGAAATGGTATGAACACATGTTCCTTCTATGCTTGGCTCATCAATACTTCTAGCAACTGACCTGATAGTATTTGGTTCAGTAATTCCTGCAGTGGGCTCAAAAGTGTAAAAATTCTCTGCAGAGTTTTGTCCCCAGTACTGACATTGTTCTCCCTTCTGGAATACTTTTTCTCTTGCAGAAAAACCCATCAGCAAAATTTTTCTGGCTTTGCCACCCCCCACCACAGCCCTTCTCTGAACTTCCCTGGGAAGTAGTAAACACTTAGCAGATTCCCTAGAATTTGCTTTGCTATCCTGGCACTGAGTCCTTCAGGCGCTGCTTGTGACAGTTTTACTCTGTCAACTTAGCAAAGCTGGAACTATGCTTCCCAGAAGTCATTTCCCCATATGGTTGCAAGCTGGGATTGTACGCAAGCGAAATTTGCCTGAGACTGGGAGCCTCAGACTAAGCAGCAGCCGTCATGCTTGGAAGTTCAGGGCAGGTGATCTGTTGGCTAGTCTCGTTAGCATGGGGCAGCAGCAGGGTATGCAGTTCCTGCAGCTCCCGCCAGATCACCTCCTTCTGCTTCAACTAGTCCTAGGCCAGGCACGTGTCCAGAGCAAAAGGCACCCACCTCTTCCACAGGTCACCAGCACCACTGGAGTTAGATGCAGCGAAAGGCAGAACCAGGCTCCACTTGGCGCTCGTGTGTTCCGCTTGTCCGCCTTGTGCTGCTTCACATCCAGCTTTTCTTCCCAACTTCCTGTCCTGCTAACCTACAGCAACTTCAGGCAGCCACCAGATAGCTCCACTTCGTGGCCTCTGGTTGGTGGCTTTTCTCTGATGCTCTAACCACTCTCCTTCCAGAACTGTACTTCCTTAGCTCTTGCACCATTGTGTGAAGTCTAATCCTTACAACAAATCCTTTATTCCATACCACTCACTGTTGTTCTGCTTCCCAGACTGAACTCCCACCGGTGCACTCCTGCTGAGGGAGATGGCGGGGCACAGAATGACGAATGAGCCAGATAAATCCTACGCCAAATCTCAGCTTGTGAATTACTGAAGTCAAACCAAAATTCTCTCCAGAGCACTGGCAGAAAGCAAATCAACCCCTGAACACACCCTGTTCCTGAGAGTTACCAAAAAAGTCTTCACATTTTTTATGCTCTCTGATACAGCCGTTCCACCCCTAAGAATTTATCTCAAGGAAAAAGTTATGATGGTAAAATACTTCAATAAATCATTTGGTGAAACTTTCAAGGGACATACATATCTGAGTTAAAATAGATGGTCCCTGAACTGCCGTGTCAAGATGGTTAGTTCTGCTGACTGCATAACTTTTTGCTTTGCGGAGTGAATGTGCAGAGATGAAAAACTCTGAACTCTGGACATTACGGAGGACTTCTGGAAACTGTCTGGGGAAGGGGAAAAAAGAAAAGGCTACTGTCTGGAAAGGAGAACAGAGGGTAGAAACACAAATAGCAAATGGCTAATGATCCCGAGTTTCTGCTGTGTTTCCCCATGAAACATTCGTGTTTTATAATTCGCAGTGGGGCTGGCTCTATTTGGAGACAAGTCAAAGCATTGAGTCTTGCTTCAAAATGCTCACAGGGCAAACAAAACAAAACAAAACAAAAACCGAGAGAGAAATATGGGAAGCAGTCTAAATGTTGAGCAAGTGGAAATTATTTGAATAAATTATGTCATTTCCAAACAACAAAATACCAAGCCACCATTAAAAACTATATTGTTAGAGAATGTTTAATAATACAAAAAAACGTCTTAAGTGGAGAGAGCACATTTCAAACAGAATGTAGAGTATTAGCAAAGGAAAAAGACAAAGTTACACACCAAACGCTGGCAGCTATGGCAGGTCAGGCTGATTTTTATTTTCTTCCTTTTATTTACTTGTAATGTCTTAAATTTCTATCACAAATATGTATTAATATTTCTTTTGTAACAAAACAAAACCAGCAGCTGTACGCATATTTTGCCCTATCTAGTAGAGCTAAAGTTGCACTTCCAAGTTTATGCCCTAAAGAAACTCACTAGAATGTTTATTTCAGTGTTGTGCCCTTTTTATTGTTTGTTTGTTTTTGCTATGGAAAATTTTGAACATATTCAGAGGTTCACAGAGCAGTTTAATAAGCCCCCACATTCCTGTCACTCAGCTTCAATAATAATCAATTTATGGCAATCTACTTTCATCTAAACCCCGCCCACTCACCACCACTCTTGTATTATTTCAAAGCACATTCCAGACAACCTTTCATCTCTTCCATAAATAGTTCAGTATCTGTGTGTAGGTATATATATGTGTGTATATATACTCAAAATACTCAAATATATACATATCTCAAAAACAAATCTTTTTAAAAATAACCCAAAAATAATAACCATACTATTACATCCAAAACAAAATAACAATCATTTCTTAATATTTTTAATTATCAGGTCAGAGTTCAAATTTTTATTTTTTTTCATAAATGAGATCATTCTTAAGACAGTTGGGACTCTGAAAATGATTAGGATATGTAAAAATTATTGTTAAATTTTTTAGTCATGATAATGATTTTGTTTTTTAAGTCTTATGCTGCAATACTTAGGGATAAAGTAATTTATTATCTGGGATTTGATTCAAAATGGAGTAACAGGGATACAAATGAAATAAGATGGGTCATGAGTTGATCATTGTTGAAGCTGAGAGATGAGTACATGAGGGTTTTTAATACTATTCTCTCTGCTTTTTTATATATTTAAAATTTTCCATGATAAAATGTAAAAAAAAAAAGCAAATCTATAGAATATATGCATAGAAATATAGAAAGAACAAAAAAATAGAAAGGAAAGATAAACACAAAATTAACAATATGGTTACCTGGGGTGGGGAAGGCAGAAGGTTGTTAGGATATAAATTATTACAAATATTCCAGCTCTTGGTTGTAAGTGACTAGGGTTTTTTTAAAATGAAAATACTACATGATAGATAACAGAGGGTATCCATTCATGTACTATGCCAATATTGTGGAGTCCTAAACCAAGGATTATAATTAGTCCAGTTCTGTGCATTTGAGAGCCAAAGGAAAAGAAAAACAATTACATGATGAACAGTGTACATACACACACACACACCCGTTCAGAAACAAGGTGTGCCCCTATTACACGCAGCACTCTGAGGTCTTCTATTCTCTTCTAGTTCACTTGATTAAAAATTCTAGTTGGGATTCAATAAATTGATTTCCTGGCCCTCTAGGACCCACACTGGACCATGTGATGATTAAGGCCTCTTCAAATTCTCACACTCTAAAAGGCTATTGTTGTCGTAATCTATTCCAAAGGCATTAGACCTGATTACAAACACCAGCAGTAAAAAGGGGGCTTCTTCTGTATTTCTGTCCAAGAAAATACAGGGAGCTGCTCTCCTTTGCTGGACCCTCCTCCTTTTCCAGATCTCTAAGTGGTAGAGGGTCCCAGGGCTCAGTCCTCAAACTCTTTTTTGTTCCTTCTCTATACCCAAGCCCAAGTGATATCATCCAGTTCCTGCATTTTATAAACCATTTGTATCCTGGTGACTCTCACATTTGTATTTCCAGCCCTGACCTTTCCCCTGAACTCCAGATATCCAACTCATGCAGGGGGTGTCCCAGCGAAGGGAGTAAAGCCCCCTAAACTCATCAAGTGGGTTCTTGGCTTTGCACAGGAAAGAATTCCAGGCAAGCCAACTAGCAACAGAAAGTTTATCGAGATAGAAACAGACAATAGATCCTACTCCACAGACAGAGTAGGGGTCCTTTCCTGAGCAGGAAGGGGACCTCTTACGGGGAATGGTAACATTTTTAAAAGTTCAAAAACCCCTTTGGGAAACAGCTGTACATGACCAGCATCATCTTGAAGTCATGCCATAAAGGTTAATCATAAACTGCAATCACAGAAAGGTAAGCACAAACAATTTGTAAGGCACCTGGCTTAGTAACTCATCCATCCTCAGGTGGTGTCGGGCACCGACTGGCTGGCTACTTCCTTGTTCAGTATGTTAGGGTCTGGTATTGGCCAAAATGGCTGCACTTAGGCTCTCTTGACCTTCCTTTTCTGCTTTATCCCTACATTACAACTGCCTACATGACATTTCTACCAGTATATCTGATATTCCTCTTAAACCCTATTCTGGATTCTGCTCTGAGTAATAATCATGCCATTGATGATCCCAGTGTACAGACCAAAATCCCTGCAGTCATCCTTGACTTCTTTCCTTCTCTGACACCCCACATTCAATTCTTCAGCAAACCTTTCCCTCTCTACCTTCGAGGCATATTCCAGATCTGACCACTGCTAACCACTTTCTAGACCATTGCTACCACCTTAGTCCACCCTGTCAACTCTCACACAGTTCCTAGAAGGAACTTATCTCATATGTCTTCTTTTCACACCTAGAATATTTCCCTGCCCTCCAGACCTCGTCTTGTGCCAGTCACCTCCAGAACAGAGGTGCGTGCCTCTGCTCCCTAGCAGGGCACAAGCAGAGTGATAACAGTGATAGGAGGAAAGGGCTGTCCCAGGTAGAGTTCCCCAAGCAACCACCCTAGCACGCCCAGGTGCCTCCTGCCCCCTCTCCCTCCAGTGCATCACCTCTGACTTTGTAACTCTCCAGGAGCCACGCCCACTCGTGCTATCAGTTCTCTCCCATGTGTCTTTTGATCTATGGTGCCCTTCATCGATCTGATCCCACCTTTGTCTTTCAAGGGTTCCTCATAATTTCTGGACCACTGATGGCACTCCTGCTTGCTTTCCTTTCCAGTAGAAGTATGGATTTTCTTCATACAAACACATTCTTTGTGCCATTTCTAGAAATGCTGCAAAAGAGGAGACAGATGTGTATGCCTAATATGACATCCAGATCCACTTCCTGCTTAACTCTCCAGGCTCATCACTCACCGTGCTTTACTGTGAGCTCCATGCTCCAAGCACATTGCACTCCTCACAGTTATCAAAATGGGAGACACCCTCTCTCTGTTTTCATGTTTGTTCTTTGTGCATGCTGTTCCCTCAACACACAGGACTTTTCCTTGCACCATTGCTGTCTAACAAACACACAGTTGCTTCACATTATTAATTATTATTTGACCTCAAGGTCTCAGTTAAGATGTTACTTCTCCTGGGAAGCCTTCTTTGACCTCCTTCTCTCAAGACTGAGTTAAATGTCCCTCCCACTTGCCTCTGCTTAAGCATTGACTTTGGTGATTATCCATTGTTTAGGTCCAGGCCAAGGTTCTCATTTTATATATTCCTCAGGGGGAGAAATTAATTCCCATAAGGCAATGCTTTTCCAAGGTTTCACAGCCGATTAGTGATCGACCCTGGACCAGAATCCAGGTGTCCTTCCTTCCAGTTCAGTCCTTATCTTCAGCAATTGACCCAGGCGTTAACACAGCACTGCACTTCTTGGATTTCTGGGTCTAACTATCTGGCTTTTCTCCTCTATCTTCCCACCGGATTATTAGCTGTCACAGCACTGCTTTCAGGGAGCCTGACCTTAACTCTTCTTCGACCCCTCCATATTTACCTCTATTCCATTGGTGGCTTCCAATCTGCTGTTGGCCTAGAGAACAAACAATAAAATAGTTTATGAAATAAGAACCCAAAGGTCTGTTATTGAAGTGCATGGATTTCCGTCCATCTGTTTTGTGCCATCTAATCAGACTAATAGAGAATGTTTTAGGTCTTTCTTAATATTAAATATTAGGCTATGCACTAGACATTGAGTTCCCAGATTAGTGAGTCAAGACTAGGACAAGGGCTTCTTTATGTCTTTATTCTCCCCTTCTTCTCTGTTTTGAACCTTTAAGAAATTAAAAAATCTATACTCTTTCTTGTCATGCAGGATATATGCCATGTTGCTTCAAGACTCTGAAATGTCATGCTGCTCAATGCCATGTGACTGCTCGAAAAACAAATAAAACAAGTTTATCACAGTTTGTTACATTTGTCTTATCAACTTATTTCAGACTGGAATAAAATTTAAGGGTAGAAAGACTGAAACAGGACAAAATATCATCCATCTACTACCAACAAAAAAACAACTGTATATGTGGGATCAAAAATATTATGCACATTCAACACAAATGTGCACGATGACAGAGCTTCCTGACTTTCTGTGACTTATCTCATCTTTATCAGAGTCCTCACTCCACAGGACAGGGGTGGCTGAGGTGGGAACTTAAGCAATTCAGAGTCTCTTAGTTTCCTAGTTTTCTCTTGGTTTAAACAATCTCTCTCTCTCTCTCTGTCTCCTTTTTTTCTATTTTTTGAGACAGAGTCTCACTCTGTCACTCCAGGTAGAGTGCAGTGTTGTCATCATAGCTCACTGCAACTTCAAACTCCTAGGCTCAAGTGATCTTCCTGCCTCAGCCTCCCGAGTAGCTGGGACTACAGGTGCACACCATGATGCCAGGCTAATTTTTCTATTTTCAGTAGAGACGGGGTATTGCTCTTGCTCAGGCTGGTCTCAAACTCCTGAGCTCAAGCAACCCTCCCGCCTCGGCCTCCCAGAGTGCTAGGATTACAGGCATGAGCCACCGTGCCAGGCTAAACAATCTCTTTTAGACATTATCTCTTTTGAGTAAATGCTCAGTGCCATGGCTAGAATGTGTCCCCCAAAGCTCGTGTGTCAGAAACTTAATCCGCAGTCCAACAGTGTTGAGAGGTGGGACCTTTAGGAGGTGATTAGGTCATGAATGGATTAAGATCATTATCACAGGAGTGGGTTAGTTATCACAAAAGTGGGTTTGTTACAAAAATGAGTTTAGCCCTCTCTTGTCTCTCGCTGTCTTGTGTACTCTCTTGACCCATGCCTTGCAGCGTGGGATGACACAGCAGGAAAGCCCTTGCAAGATGCCAGCACTGTGCTCTTAGACTCTCCAGCCTCCAGAACGGTGAGGCAAATAATCTTCTATTGTTTATAAATTACTCAGTTTGTGGTAATCTGTTAGAGCAGCAGAAAATGGACTGAGACACTCCCCCATTCTGCACCTCCCCTGCCTTGGGCACATCTATACCAAGGCCCTCCACCGGCTGAGTCACGACATTGGCTTCTCGGGAGCTGCAGCCTCCAGGCCAGGCAGGAAAACTGCCATGAAGACTGGGCGACTCTGCTTCAGCTGGAGTCGAGAGTGGCTGAGCCCTTGCTCTGTGCCAGACACTGTGTTAGCATCTGTCATGTCAGTTCTGCCAAACCGAGTGGGACACATCCCACTCATCAGAAACTTCTAGAGTGATTCTACTGGGAGTGATGACACTCACACTCACACGCACACACACAGCTTGAAGGGATATAAGAAAAGCACAAAGTGACAGGGGAATTTAGAAGTGAGAAGTCATATTTAATCGGAGACAAGCTTCATCTGTAAGATAGACCTATCTCTTTGTGACCTCTATATAAATAGAAGACAACATTTATGACACATCATCATTTTCAAAAATTGAGTCTCCTGTATTGATTATGCCCATTACACCTGTCATCATGAGGAAATGCACTCAAATTTCCCAAGTTTATGTGAATCATGTACTTCATTTCCTAGCTGAGATACGTCAGTCAGTGTTTGATGAGAGTGTCCTAGCTGGAGGCCACCAGGGAATGCATTGACTAATTCCTATTTTTTATTTTATTTTATAAACACCTAGTATTTTTAATATTCCAGGTACTATTCTAAGAACTTTGTAAATATTTACTGACTTAATCCTCACAAGCACCCAAAGGATAGGTTCAATTACTATTCCCATTTTACAGAGGATGAAACTGAGGCACAGATCAATTATGTAACTTACCAAAAATCATATAGCTAACACAAGGTGGGCCTGGGATTCAAGCTCATGCAATCTGTGCTCTTAACCACTACATTGCTTATTAACCTGATCACAACAGTCCTCTGGGGTTTGATCTATGATTGAAGATGATTTGTCATGTGTCTTTCATGTTTCTATACCTCTTTGAGCAGAGCCATGGCTCTCTTTCCTCCTAACTATTGTTTCAAAGATGTTTGCATAGTGAAGAGCCTTTAGAAGATAGAGATGTCTCCCCCTGGAGCAAAGGGCAAACATACTTGCTGCCCATTACCAAAGATTCAGGCTCCCTGAGCTCAGGGTTCCTCACTCTGTGGGGGTCGGGGCTCAGAGGACTGGCACAAATGCTGACATTCTGGCTACTACTATAGCTGTGAGTGATAAAGTCCTTTGTCTGTGATCCAAGAGTCTTCTGTCTTCTGACAGCATCTATGAAACTGAGGTAGGTGAACTTGCTAGCTTGTGAGCAGTGTAAAATCTCAGGCACTTCACTGAGATCTGCTCATGGAAAACCTTCTAAAGAAGGCATGTTTGAGCCACGTCTTAAGTGGTGGAGAGGAAGGGCTTCCTGGCAGAAGAATGACATGTGAAGTCAGGAAAAGGGGGTGTGCATGACACTTCAGGGGTGTCAGGGGTGGAGCCACTCCTTGTGGCTCCAACTTCCAGTCTATCCAGTAAGTTCTCCATTGGGGAGTGAACCTGTTTTTAGATAAGTCCCCTTCTACAGCTCCCAGCCTCTCTTTAGAAGCCACAACAAGGTTTCATTTTTCTACTTTCTCAAATTGGCCACCCATGAGCTAAGCAAATCACATGCTGTAATTTTCATTCTTCCACAAACACCTCTGATTGCCTTGGCCCCTGGGTCTCAGGCTCGCTGAGGATAAGCGCCCAGGATTCCGCAAGAGCGGATGAAGTCCGTGACAGCCAAGGTCCAGGAGGGAGCCCTGCTCATCAGGGCACCGGGTTCTTCACTCCACAGATGCGCCTGTTGCGGTAAACATCTTGGGGGCTCAACTGATATCAGCTCTTAATGCTAATGCCCACACATAGGATATTGTATCCAACCTGATTGTGTAAAAAAAAAAAAATCTCTTAAAGATTAAAATGGAGGACTTAGTTACCTCTAGCAATATTCTTACGTCTGATTTTGGGTTCCCCCCAGAAGCAGAGCCTGAGAAAAGCTGTCTGAGTTTGTTTTGTGCAGCTATGACAGAATACTATGGACTGGATAATTTATAAGGAACAGAAGTTCATTTGGCTCACAGTTCTGGAGGCTGGGAAGGCCGAGATCAAGGGGCCTGCCTCTGGTGCGGGCCTTTCTGCTATGTCATCCACGGCAGAAGGCGGAAGGGTGAGAGAGGAGAGAGAGAGGTTGAACTTGCAGCCTCAAGCCCTTTTACAATCAGCATTAATCCATTCATGCAGGTGGAACTCTCACAACCTAAATCTCCCATTAGGCCCTTTTACAATCAGCATTAATCCATTCATGCAGGTGGAACTCTCACAACCTAAATCTCCCATTAGGCCCCTAAAATTGTCTCATTGGGGATTAAGTTTCCAACACATGCTTTCTGGGGGACACATTCAAACCACAGCACAAGGATTCGAATGAAATAGTTTAATCCTGCTGGGAAAACCTTGGGAGCCAGTATAGTGTACATACCGCAAAGTGCTGCCTCCTGGGCGTGAAAGAAAGGAGCACTTGCCTGCTAGCGTCCGGCAGCCTCTGGCTGAGTCAGCGGGGCGGGATGGTTCACTGCCCTGCACTTCCGCTCCCCAGGCCGGAGCTGCAGACTCTGCAGGTGGAAGCCAGCCGGCGCCCACACGCGTGGGGAGGCCCGAGGGGGCTGGGGAGGACACTGCTCCAGACCGAGAGGCTTCTGCTGCCAAGCGGAGGACGCCAGGTCAAGCACACACGCTCACCCTTTCCTGGAAAAGAAAGTCATAAGGAAAACAATAGCACTCCAAAACTTTATCTTATAATGAAGTCTTTTAATATAATCTTATGATATTATCTTATGATAATAATAACTAAAAACTCAGGGCTCAAAATTGTATATATTTTTTTAAGTTTTCTGGAAGGATCCTTACTGCATAAGCCGCGAAGAGGAAAGAGGTCTCTGGCTGCTCCTCTGCCGCAAAGCCGCTGTGGAGAGGAAGAAAGAGGCGCTGGAAAAGCTGTCGTCCTTGTCCTGCTATTGGCCGGTTCTCTGCCGCCTCTCACTGTGTCTGACACAGACACGGGCCAAAGGAGGGATTAGCCTTCAACTGGAGAACTACCTGGCCCCTAAAGACTGAAGGGCGGGCGGCGTTGTCACCTGTTCGTAAGGTCACTCCTGCGGTCTGCACAGTGACGCACATAGTCATGCCTTGCTGAGACAGCAGCCCCTGCCTGAGCATGTCAGGGGGTATGGGTTGGCTTTCACGCCTGTCTCCGGGATCGGTTAAAAGGCTCTAGGTCCGGACTTGGGGGACCTGGGACAGGGGCTGTTCACACCTAAGCAGGCACGGGGTTTTCGGTGACCTTGCTCAGGATCTCCCTCACTTTCTCCCATACACAAATAGGGCTGGCATAAGCCAAAGATGAGTCGCAGGGGACAGAGGGCAGGAAGCTAAGGGGAAACGTGGGGACAACCCGTGGCCTTCAACACTCACTTCTATGAGAGGAGGGTTCCACAGGGTAGTCACCATCCTTTGTCCTTTGCCTGTTGAAGGCTCTCAGCTTCCAGAAAAGGCAGACGTGTGCAGGCACCCCAGCAGCAATCGCCTTCCGCCCCAGCTGACCACCCGCCCGGTTCTGTCGTGTGTC
This sequence comes from Eulemur rufifrons, assembly GCF_041146395.1. Classification (NCBI taxonomy): domain Eukaryota; kingdom Metazoa; phylum Chordata; class Mammalia; order Primates; family Lemuridae; genus Eulemur; species Eulemur rufifrons. The sequence continues at coordinate 210,151,033 of NC_090989.1, forward strand.
TGCAGGCCCCCTCGTGCGAGCAGCTTCATGATTTTGGCCATATATAGCCCCACCATCTGAGCAATTGATTATTCAATATCTTTCTTCAAATAGAGTCCCTTTGCATACACATGTGTTTATTAACAAAGGAAACTTGGCCTCTTTACTGTAAATGCAAATGTAATATCACTGGCCACCATGAAAACAAAACAATGTTATTAAATTCCAGCCAAATCTTCTTGCCCTCTGTAGACTATCATTCTGAGGGCTGCTCCCACTCTCTGTTAAAAGATAGTCCCCGCTACCAGGAAGGCTGAGGCAAGAGGATCGCTTAAGCCCAGGAGTTGGAGGCTGCAGTGAGCTGTGATGAGGCCACTGCACTCCAGCCTGGGCAACAGAGAGAGGCTTTGTCTCAAAAAAAAAAAAAAAAAAAAAAAGAGAGAGACAGGGCTTGCTCTTTGATTAATCAGAAGGACTGAAACAGGCCTGGGAGGAGTGCCTCTGTGCTTCTGACCTGTCTCTGGGGGACACTGGCCTCCGAACATCCTGGTTTTCCTGGCTCACTGTGTGCTCCTCAACATCGCTGGCCGGGGCCCCAAATGCTTAGAAAATTTGCAGCAGAAGCAGGTCAGCATCCAGAGCTGAAGCCCTCCCAACCCCTGGGGGGTGGCCAGCAGGGGCGATGAAGGGAGGGACAGAGGGAACAAGACAGGAAGGAAAGCACACAGTGCTCACCACCGCCCCTCGCCCCTCCAAGAAGCTGCTAGAAGCTGCAGCCTGCCTCGGTCACAGCAGGAGGAACTTTCAACCCTATTGAACGCAGAGGCCCCCCGGCCGCCCTCTTGATTGACTGCCTGGGATCCTGTCAGCACCGCCATTTGGACTGCCGATTTAACCTGCAAAAAAGATTCAGCCTTAATTAAAAGCCAAGCTGACCTTTTGGAAGGCTTGTCTCTGGAAGAAAAGAACTGACTTTTAAACATTAATAACTCCTAATAAGTTCCATACCCGTAAGACCGGTGCGCACGTGCACTTGAATATCTGATGGTGCCCTGATAAGGATGTCATACAAACCCAGGTCACGTCTTGCGGAGCCCAGATGTGAGAGGAACAGATGGGAGATGGCTCTACACGGGGCCACCCAATGGCACCCCTGTTGACTTCAGGATTGGAGCTAGCCCTAGGGGGGCAGAGGGCGGTGGCGATTGCTTTTTGTCCCAAGAACCCACGGGAAAGACTGCACAATGCAAGATGTTGAAGTGAGGGGGTTGGGGTTGGGGCTGACGGGGGAACCACAGAGCGAACCTGAGGGTGGAGGGGTGTCGTTTACCCTTGGGATCTGTTCCCACACTGAGGGGGTTCTGCTTTATAGATTTACAAGAAAGCAGCAAATTTCCAAAGAGAAAAGATAGCTTGGACTTATGAAAATGTGAGCCTCATTTTTACCTTTGAAATATGAATAGAAAAAGGCAAAGACGGGCAAAAATAGAAGCAAATACGTCTTGAAGACAAAAGTGGAATTAAAGGTTTCGTGTTCAGTGTATCTAACCAGACGTCAGAAGGATTTGATTCTGCATCCTGCCTGTAGGGTGGTTGTGACAGCGTAAATTATCCTCTCTGGCTTCAAGACCTTGCTTGAAAAGAAGAGAAACAATGCCTTCCCTCTGTCGATCGATTTATTGTTTTCACATGTGTTGTATTCAACACTCACAATAACTCCATTGCTGCAAATACCTGAGAGAGCAGGTATCATTGTCCTCATTTGATTCCCTAAGACCTGACTCTGTGTGGGGCCACCATTCCAGTTACGCTACCTGCTGGCTGTGTGACCTTGGATGAGTTACCTAACCTCCTCTGCGCCTCAGTTTCTTCATCTGTTAAATAGGAATAAAATAGTACTTATTTTATAGAGTTGGTGTAAGGATTAAATGAGGTAACATATATATAAAGTGTTTAGAAATGTCTTGGTACTTAATAAGCTTTCAATGAACATTATTAACAGTTCTTGACTAAAGTGTCAGACCTGGGATTCTAACCCAGATCTTCTGACACCAGGATAGATCAGTGATTAAGAGCATGAGCTCTAAAGTCTAGCAGACCAGTGTGCAAACCCCAATTCCACAATCTAACTGTAAGACTCGGTTTCCTCATCTGTAAAATGGGGAAGTGATAATAGTGCCTACTGCATACAGTTGCTGGGAAGATTGTATATGCTCAACACTTAGTAGCTGTTTTCACCATCTTTGTTATTATTCTCTGCTTTCTACTCACTCACAGAGACGTTGCCAAAACCAAGTGGATGGCTACGAACACTGTATGATCTTAAGAATAGACACAATTCTAAGACTATGTGATACAGTTGCTCTTCAGTAGGACAACTTTTAAAATAGGTCATTCAGGAATTTCCTGCTAAAGATGGACGATTAGACATCCTCGTCCACTTTTGCTCCCTCCTGAAATCCCACTAATGACACTAATGGAATTTTTATAACTTTATAAACCCACAAGGACAAAGAGAAAGGAAAGGAAACATTAGGAACAAAATTTTGAAAGGTGGGAACCAGAGGGACAAGGTGACTGATAGAAAATTGGGAAATCCTAATCCTATCCAGAATGGAGAAAACCAAGCAGCAACCTCCACAGGCTCAGGAATTGGCAGCACCAAGCACTTATAGACGAGGGCATGAATGTGGGGCTAAAAACAGGTCGTCGAAGAAGGAGTTGGGCCCTTAGATGCCAACCCCTGCTCAGCCCAGCTGGGGTTGAGGCTGAAGGACTGGCAAAAGACAGAGAGGACTTTTTTTCTAGAAAGAAACATCAGATATAGTTGGGGATGGAAATATTGTACTGAAAACAGGGGATCAAATGAACATTTACCTGCCAGTGCCTCTCAGGACACTTCTAGAACTATTCCATGCAATGCGGTACCACTGGCCACAAGATTAAATAAAACTAAGATCCATATCCTCACTCACACTCCCACATTTGCAGTGCTCAGTAGCCATGTGGGACATGCAGATCCAGAACATTGTCATCACCACAGAAAGTCCTATTGGCCAGCTTTAGTCTAATGCCAGGACTAGATCATTGTCTGAAGGATCTGATCAGCCCAAGAGGAAAGACTCAAAGATATCGATTTAGTTGGAATCCCAACTAAATGGCCAAAATTTTATTATTTTATTTACTTATTTATTTTGAGATAGGGTCTCACTCTGTTGTCCAGGCTAGAGTGCAGTGGTGTTATCACAGCTCACAGCAACCTCAAATTACTGGGCTCAAGCGATTCTCCTGCCTCAGCCTTCTGAGTAGCTGGGACTACAGGTGCACACCACCATGCCTGGTTAACTTTTTTATTTTTTGTAGAGACGAGTTCTCGCTGTGTTGCTCAGGCTGGTCTTGAACTCCCAGCCTCAAGCAATCCTCCTGCCTCAGCCTCCCAAAGGGCTGAGATTATAGGTGTGAGCCACCACGCCCAGCCAACAGCCAAAATTTTAAAACTCCTAAGATCGTTAGCTTCCAATCAGCTTATTAGATCCCTTCTTTGAATTGAGACCAAGGATAACCAACTAGACAAAGAAAGCCTCTATCAGGAAAGTAGAAACCAAAGCAAACAAACAGAACAAAATAATCTGGAGAAACAAAAACAAAGCAGGGAGAAAAAAACTTCAGAAGAACCATCATTAATATCTTCAGAGAGTTAAGAGATGGTGCCACTGTCAAACAGGAGTGGATTTTCATAACAAAAAAAAAAAAAAAATCAGAGATTTTTTAAAAGAGATCTTAGAAAATTTTAAATGATAGCAGAAAAGAAATATTCAATAAAAGGATTGAAAGATAAGATTGAAAGAATGTCCCAGGAAATGTACAAAAAGATAACTAGACAGAGAACAGGAAACATGAATAAGTTGTCTAAGGCTTTGTACTTCGTTTGCGTTTTCACTGTGAAATGCCTGGAACACGGGGTCAGGTGCCAGGCGCCAGCGCCCCAGCCACACAGAGAAGCTACTCATGGGCCTCTGACAGTGGGTGCCTGACTGTGTGTGTGCAAAATTCATGCTCCGTTTTCTTCCTTTTGTTGCCCTCCTCTCCCTACCTTGACTTCCCACTGCAACTTGATTCTTTATTTGGTGGTCAAAGTCAACACTAGAATGGCTTATTTTTCTGGAAGTCTCTAAATAGAGCAGTGATTTTCAAAAAACATGGGGGTGAAAGGGGAGTTTGGACAAGTGTTTCACCGATGGGATGAGCCTAGCCTTTCTTTCTTCTCACCTCACTTCTGCTCTGGGTGTGTCTTCACCTTGACTTTGCCATCATCCGCACTCACCCTTACTGCCTGGTACTACCTCTGTAAGCACAGTATTCATGCGAGCAGTTAACAATCCCGCAAATTTTTTAGAATAGAGAAAAATGGCAAGGAAATGTAACTGTCAATGAGTTGAGAGACAAAAGAAAAAAAATGAAATAAAGATTTATAAAGAAGTAAGAAAAGGAAAAAGATGGTTATATTAATAGTGGTTTTTGGTTTTTACTTTTTATTGTATAAAACTTAAAATATATACCAAATAATAATTTAATGAATACTCATATTTGTATTATCCAGATCCAGCCATATCAAGATATAGTTATTAGTAGTTTTGAAATAACAATAATAATGTACTGAATGCTCACCCTGGGCTAAGTATGTTCTAAGTATTATAGATTAAAAATGGTTGAAAGTTCTTTACCACTATTCCCATCAAGAGGTGGGGTCAAAGTCAGCTCCCACATCAACTCCAGCCTGGGCCTGTGACATGCTTTGACCAATGGAAGGCAGCATAAGAGATGCTGGGACCTTCCAGGGCTAGGTCCCGAGAAGCTGTGGTGATCAGTCTGACATGTCACCTCGACCAGGCTACAGAACCCAGTTATTCCATCAAACACTAATTTAGCTGTTGCTGTGAAGGTATTTTGTACATGTCATTAAAGTCCATAATCAGTTGACTTTAAGTAAGGGAGAGTATCCTAGTAATCTAGGTAGACCTGATCTACTCAGTTGAAAGGCTTTACGAGCAGAGCTGAGGCTTCCCTAAAGAAGAAAAAGTTCTGCCTGTGGACAGTGGATTCGCCTCATGCCCCAGAGTTTAATGCCTGCCCTTCCCGATGGCTTGCTTGCCTTACATGTTTTGGACTTGCCTAGTCAACCTGCACAATCCTGTAAGCCAATTCCTTGCAATAAATCTCTTAACGTTTATCTCCTACTGGTTCTGTTCCTCTGGTGGAACCCCAACTGATACAAATTTTGGTACTTAGAAATGGGGTGTTGCTGTAATAAATACCTAAAAATGGAGAAATTGCTTTGGAATTCAGTAACAGGTATAGAGTGGAAGAATTTTAAGGAGTATGATAGCAAAAGCCTAGACTGCCTGGAACAGACTGTTAGAAACATGAATGTCAACGGCTCTGCTAATGAGGAATCGGAAGGAAGTGAGGAGCATAGTAAAGAAAACTTATACTGCCTTTGAAAATATTTAAATGATCATAAACTTGCTATTGGTTGAAATGTGGACATTGAAGGCATTGCTCGTGAGGGCTCAGAAAAAATGAAAAATATGATATTAAAAACTCGAGGAATTGGGATCCTTGTTATATAGTGACAGAGAGCTTAGGAGAATTATGTTCTATAGTTATGCAAAAAGCAGAACTTGCAAGCAATGAACTTAAATATTTAGGTAAGGAGATTTCCAGGCAAGGTGTTGAAAGTATGGCCTGGTTTCTTCTTGCTGTTTATAGTAAAATGAGAAAGGAAAAGGATAGATTGAGGGAAGAGCTGTTAAATAAAAAGGAGCCAGAATTTGATGATTTGCAATATTCTAAGCCTATCGAAATTGCCAAAGACACTACAATTAAGATGTTCAGTGTCAGGGAAAAGTGCTCTGGAGAGAAAACAAGGGTATGGCTACACAACCTTTTGTGAGTGCCTTGCAGCATCAAAAGTTCAGATTATTCTACCACACAGAAGGATTAGGCATTTGACTCAGTGATATTAGGCACATGACACTTAGAATCCCTCAGCCATCTCAGCAGAAGCCAGGAAGAGAGAAGGAATAATCCAGGAAAGATTTGTGGAAGAGTCTCTTGTCTAAAGAAGTATATTCCCAAGACATACATAGTAGACCCACAAGGTTTGAAGAACGTGTACCAGCATGAACACACCAACTTGAACTGAAAGGAATGAGGGGAAGACAAAAAGGCTGTCAGACTCCCAAAATTCTACAGGAAGTAGGGGCAGGCTGTCTGTAGCATGGGGGAGAAGCAGAGAAGTCAGGAATAACTCAAAGGCCTTTGGCCTGAACGACTGCCAGGATGGAGGTGCCAACAGCTGTGATGGGAGCACGGAGGAATCTGCTTTCTTATGGGCAATATCAAGAGTTCAGAATCATAGGAGTAAATACTTGTGATCTTGGATGAAATAATAGTTTCTTAGCTATGACAGCAAAAGCACAAAAACAAAAGAAAAAAAAGTTAAACTGCACTTCAAAACTAAAAACGTTTGTACTTCAGAGAATACCATCAAGGAAGCAAAAAGAAAAACCATGGAATGAGAAAAAATATTTGCAAATCATGTATCTGATAATGGACTTGTCTCTAGAATATGCAAAGAACACTCACAACTTGATAATGAAATGACAACTTAAATAGTGGGGAAAGGATTTGAATGGACATTTCTCCAAAGAAAATATACAAATGGCCCATAATCACATGAAAAGATGATCAGCTTCATTGGCCATCAGGGAAATGCAAATCAAACCCACAATGAGATACCCCTTCATACCAAACAGGATGGCTGTGATAAAAAAGACAGTGACGATTGTTGGCAAGAATGTGGAGAAACTGGAATCCTCATACACAGCTGGCAGGAGTATAAATGGTGAGGCCACTTTGGAGAACAGTCTGGCAGCTCCTCAGAAGGTTACACATATATTAACAGTTACCACAGGATTCAGCAATTTCACTCTTAGGTAAGAGAAACGAAAACAGATGTCCACACAAAAACTGCTACATGAATGTAGCAGCATTAATAACAATAGCCAAGAAGTATAAAGGACCAAAATGTCCATCAATTGACAAATGGATTATAACATGACATATCCATACCATGTGACATATACATTTGACAATAAAAGGGAATGGAACAGTGATTCGTGCCACAACATGGATGAGCCTTGAAAACATTATGCTAAGTAAAAGAATCCAGGCACAAATGACCACATCTTGTGTGATTCCATTTATATAGAAATGTCCAGAAGAGACAAATCTGTACAGACTGAAAGTAGATTCCTAGTATCCCAGGGCTGGGGGATGGGGGGTGAGATGGAGGCTGACAGCTAAAGAGCATGAGATTTCTTTCTGGAGTGACAAGAATGTTCTAAAACTGACTGTGCTGATGGTTGCCCAATTGTGTCAATGAACTAAAAACCATTGAATTGTAACTTTAAATGGGTAAACTGTGTAGTATGTGGATTATAACTCAATAAAGCTTTTACCAAAGGAAAGAAAAAGAAGTCACGTCTGAGGTCTGCTCTGTGTTCAGCCATGCGCTGGGCTGTGGGCTCCAGATATATAACACATTTTCCTGTTTCACAGTTTGGGCAGTGGAGGTGAGCCAGGGGTCACAGTGAGGCGAGACTGCCCGGGACACCCATGGTTGGTCTCAAGCAGGCTGGGTTGTGCCATCCCCGCAGCAGACGCCAGCCATACTCGCTTGCCCTGGGCTTCAAAAGGGTCGCGTGAGAGTGTGACAGATAAAATTACTCAGCTGCAAATATACGTTACTTTTTGTGAAAAATGAAGGATAACTCTAAGGGCAGAGCTGTGAGTAGAGTCTTGAGCCACAGACAATTATTTCTAGGCTTTGAAACCTAATAGAGCTTGCCCAGTTGGATTTCAGAATTGCTTGAGACTGAGGATTCCTTTTTTTCTTCCATTTTCCCCCTTTTGAATAGGAATCTCAAAAGCTGTTATCCAATTCCTGTCTTGACATTGTATTTGGGGAGCAAACAACTTGTTTCCCAGTTTTACAGGTCCACAGATGGAGAAGAATGTTGCCCCAGGACGGACCATATTTAGAGTCTCAACCATACCTGATTTAGACTATTTAGATGAGGAGATTTGGGCCTTTTGAGCTGATAAGATTTAGATGAGATTTTGGGCTCTGAGTTGATGCTGTAATGGGTTGAGACTTTGGGCAAAGTCGGAATGGGGTAAATGTATTTTACATGTGGAATGGATGTGAATCTTTGGGGGCCAGAGGGTAGAGTACAGTAGGCAGAATAATGGCCTCCCCAACGATTTCCATGCCTTAATCCCCAGAACCTGTGAAAATGCTATTTTACATGGCAGACAGACTGCAAGTGTGACTAAATTAAGGATCTTGAGCTGGGAAGAGTGTCCTGGGTTATCCTGTGTAATCCTGTGAGTTCTTATAAGAGGGAGGCAAGAGTGTAGGGTCAGAGAAGGAGATGCAATGATGGGAGCAAAGGTTGGAGACAGAAGAAGAGATTTACGATGCTGCACTGCTGACTTTGAGAGTGGAGGAAGAGGCCTCTAGAACCTGGAAAACTCAAGAAAACAGATTCTCCCCAAAGCACCCAGAAGCAAAACCTTCTGCCAACACCTTCATCTTAGGCCCATAAGATCTATTTCAGACTGCTGACCTCCAGAACTGTGAGATAATAACTTCGTGTTAGTTTAAGCCATTACATTTATGGTAACTTATTTCAGCGCAATAGGAAACTAATACAGAGGTGTTGAATCTTCTGCCTCCATTCTCTTAGAAGTTGGCCACGAAGTGCAAAACGTTTGACCACCTTGATTGGCAGAGGAGCCACAGGCAAAGAGAAAGGGCCTGGAGGGTGAGAGACAATGAAGAGACAGAAAAACAGACCCACAGTCCCCAGGCTTTGTAGCCACATTTTTGAGGCATCAGACATGTGAGTAATGCATCTTGGATCCTGAGGTTCAGTTGAATCATCAAGGCCGTACCACGCGGTGCAGAGACCAGCTGTGCCACGCTCGGTTTGCAGAACCATGAGCAAATGAATGGTTCATGTTGTTTTAGCTATCAAGTTTTGGGGTGGTTTGTTATGTAGCAATAAATAACTGAAACCATATGATATCCTTTGATACTCATCACTGGCCAGTGAGTTAAGGACTAATATCATTTCCATTTCACAGATAAACACACTAAAACTAGTAACTTGTCCAAAGTCACAGTCAGCAAGTGGAGCCAGGATTTGATCCTAGGCAGCAAGATTCCAAAAACCTATGCTCTTAACTTGGAGGATTTCATGCTATTTAGCCATCACCTTTAGTTTTAAGCATCAAAAGTTCACCTTGAACTAACTTTATCTGATATTTAGTGGGAAGTTTTTTATAACAGCAGGAAAATCTGAAACAAGACCCTGAAACTAAGTCTTGATGGCTGTTAAAACTTGTGTGTGTGTATGTGATGCATTTTTATCTAGAAGTGTTGCTTTCCTTCTGTCAGATGGGCTTTCTCCAAAACTTTAAAAATTTTAGGCAGGCTAAAAATGACTGCATCATGGCAGAAAATATAGCTATAGCAGGTCATAGACTCACATCTTCTGACTTTGCCTTAAAACAAACAAACAAACAAACATCTAAGACTGTCTCTGGCCCCAATTAAAAACTCTTGGGGAGGGATTCTAATTGGTCCTTCATGGGCTAGGTGCTTGCCCTTGGAGCAAAACATGGCTCAAAGGGGTGAGATGTTTAAAAATATGGCAGCTCCAATTTGTACATGGTTTACACTCTAGGAAGGAGAACTTTCCAGAGGAAGGTAGGCATTCATGTGCTGATCTAGTTAGGCAAACAGCAGAGACCCACTTCAAACAGAGAGGGCTGTGTTCAAAGATGCAAAAACCATGTCAATGAAAAACATAGGGAGATTAAGGAGGCAGAGGAGAGTCAAAATTCAGAATTGCTGTTTTTAATCTAGGATATCTGCCCCAGAGAAATGCCTATTCTATGAGCTCAGTGGAATGAACTTGCATAAAATGCTTTGGGAAAATTTCCCTCTTTTTTTTTTTTTTGAGACAGAGTCTTGCTCTGACACCTGGAGTAGAGTGCTGTGGCATCAGCCTAGCTCACAGCAACCTCAAACTCCTGGGCTCAAGCGATCCTCCTGCCTCAGCCTGCCAACTTCCAAGTAGCTGGGACTACAGGCGCACGCCACCACACCCAGCTGAGAAATTCTCCCTCTTGACTGTATTTATAAAAGACTTCCTAGTAAGGTGGAATCAGTCAGCCAGAACCAAACTAACACAAGCTTGACCCTTGGCAACCAGAAGGCTCCAAGGAGAAAATGGCCCAATGCAAAAGCAGACAGGAAAAATGGCTTATGAGCCACATAAAACCCAGAATTTCCAAGCCAGAGGAAGCCCAGAGCTCCTCTAACCTAGAGATTTTGCCAACCACTGACCCGTGGATATACAGCATCAGTGTAAATACTTAGACACATCACTAATTTCTTCCCCAACTGGAAAGTCTGAAAAGAAATTTCCCATACAATCAGCATCCCTCCTCCAGGCTGCACCACAAACCAAGTTCCTGCAGAGAACCTGCTCCTCTCTACACTATCTGTGAAACCCAAAGACAGAATTTCAGTCACAGACTCATACACATAACAGACATTAAGTGCTAGACTTGAGGTAGTACTGCCCATTCTAGTAGACCTTAATAGTTACCAATAAAAATCTACACATTTTACTTGTCTATTTATATATTACATTCATGACGACTATCAGCCCAAGTAAATTAAAAATCTCTCCTCTACACACAACACTTTATTAATTCAATGATCACATTCTTGAGCAGATCTGTAATTAAATATAGATTTCTAGAGATTTAAACAGATTATTTTTAAAAGTTTGTTCCTGTGGCGTGTTGATGGGCATTGAGAACACTACACATGAAAGAAGCTGTCTTTTTTTAAGTCGGAATGGCTTATTTGGATCAGAGGGTGTAAAGGATGAGAGAGTTTCCAAGTTCTGCACAGTGCCCTGCGCTGGCGCACGCTTTTCCCAAGGAATGCTCTCCCATGCTGATTAGAGCTTGGCGCTTATTTGCATCGGGTACTTGTATTTAATGAGTCCTTCCTCTCTGCTCATATTTAATCACTCTTCTCTTTTATCAAGATGTTCTCTGTCCATCTTCATCATTGTGAAATAAAATTTTGCTCTTGAAATCTAAGTGCTCTCTCCTCTCGTTTCATTAGCATTTCTTCTATGGTTTAACAGAATTCTTGCAAATCATTCAGGCATTTTTAAACTGCAAAAAACTTTTAAACCTTTTATTATCAATAGTTCTATAAATGAAGATCTCTAAATATACAGAATTCCTTGAGGAATAAATCTTCAAAAACCCAGACAAGTTTTAATAAATGCTATTTGCTTTAGGAGTTCTAACCTTAATTTTACTTTTTAAAAAATATGAAGTAAATGTTCAGCAATGTTTAGTTATTTTGAATAGTCACTACTTACATCTCACGTGGAATTTATAAATTAACAGGAGTGTTTCCAAGTGATCATTGGATACTTGTACACTCATCCATTACAGCGATCACATGAAATGGAAATCATATCCAGCTAAACTTGGGGACTTTTTGCATACATGGGTACACTGGGACAGAAGTGGGAAGCCCACCCATGCATAGGCTGTCCCAGGAAGGGGACACAGGGGAGAAGCAAAGAGGGATATGAGATTGATGGTATCATACAAGAGAGACTGGATAGGTAAGTGGATGAGAGAGACAATTGGACGGGCAGAAGGGAGCAAGAGTGGAACACCACAGGATGCTAGGAAGAGTGTTACTTTAGGAGCTACCAAGCCAAATGCCTCCAGGGATCACACTTATAAAGGAGTCAAAGCAGGAGAACTATAAGGTGAACTGGAACAGGCAGGCCTCACCCAAAGGCATTCAAGTTCAATTTTTAAAAAATAATCTATAAATGCCAAAAACAGATCTGTGAGCCAAATTCAGCCTGTAGACTGCCAGTCTGTGACTTCTGCATTAAAGAAAGGTTATGTCAATATTTTAGTTGTGGTGGCAGAGTATAGACTCAGGAGACACAATTTGCATTAAATCCTGCTCCACCACTTACCAGCTCTGTGACCTTGGTCAAGCAACTTCACCTTCCGAGCCTCAATTTCCTTAACTGTACAATCAGAGTAACAATTGGACCTGCCTCATAAGGAGAGTGATCATATAACCAGGTTGGCTGAGGGGATCTCGGCATATAGGATATTTTTACAATGATTAGAATGATTAGAAGTATAATTATTAACAGTTCCCCTTTCACTGTCAAAATTGTCCTATTTATAGGGTCAAAGGAGTGCTAAAGAGATAATAATCCACGTAAAGTTCTGACCATACTGCCTAGAATACAGAAAGTGCACCAAAAAAAAAAAAAAAAAAAAAAAGACAACAGCTTCATGTAGACTAGGTGTGGGCAGAACTAGGAAGTAAGAGAGGTTTGTCCTCACAGTTGTCCCATCCCCCAGCCTTATCCTGATGCCACCCAGATACCAGACCTCTTGACCTTGGCTTTTCACACGGGCTCAGACCCTTCCCAGTGACCTCAAACCTCTCTGTCCCTAGATCTATTTTTTCAGGACTCCCTTTCAAAGCTCAGCTAGCTGAAATCACAGACAGACTGGTGCAAGTATTGCTGGGTCCCCAGGAAATGTATGTACTACCCTTCCTAGGCGAGATGAGCTGAACATGGATGAATGGAGTGGAGGGTGGCTAGGCTGGTGGAAGAAGACACTTTTGGGTAGCTGTAGCTATTCCTTCCAATAACATCACACCAAAGCTTCTTGTGAACATGAGGCCTACCCTGCTTACTGCAATTTATTTTACATATGTATGTCCAAATCTGAAATTATTCCAAGCATGAAATCAATGAGTTCTGGGCTCTCTAGCCAAATACTATTCTAAAACATAAATCATGCCATTTCTTCAAGCTACCCTCATTTATCATGAAAATTAACAGAAGGCTGAGAATTTTTTTCTTTTTTTTTTTTTTTTTTTGAGACAGAGTCTCACTCTGTTGCCAGGGCTAGAGTGCTGTGGTGTCAGCCTAGCTCACAGCAACCTCAAACTCCTGGGCTCAAGCAATCCTTCTGCCTCAGCCTCCCAAGTAGCTGGGACTATAGGCATTAGCCACCATGCCCTGCTAATTTTTTCTATATATATTTTTAGTTGTCCAGCTAATTTCTTTCTACTTTTTTAATAGAGACGGAGTCTCACTCTAGCTCAGGCTGGTCTTGAACTCCTGACCTTGAGTGATCCTCCCACCTCAGCCTCCCAGAGTGCTAGGATTATGGGCGTGAGCCACCGTGCCCAGCCAGGGCTGAGAATTTTAACAAAAATGTAGACTACAACCCCTTAAGTTAAATTGTTTCAGTGATCTATTGCTACATAACAAATCACCCACAGAACTTAGTGAAGTAAAAAACTATGTCCTATTATCTCTCATGGTTATGGGGGTTGATGGGCTCAGCTGGGCGGTTCTCACTTGGCGTCCCTCATTTGGTTGCAGACAGACCTCAGCTGGGACTTGAGCCATTAGAAGATTTTTTTCACTCTCATGTCCTAGTGCCTGGGCTGGGAAAGCTGAAGGCTGCTTGACATCTATCCCCAAACAGCCTTTCCATGTTGGCCTTCTTTATGGCATGCTGGTCTCAAAGTAGTTGGACTGCCCACGTGGTCCCTGGATTCCAAGAGGGCATATTCCAAGAGATCCAACAGAAGCTGCAAGGCTTGGGTTTGAAAGTTAGATGGTGTGAGTTCTACCATATTGGATTGGTCAAGAGCAAATCACAGGCCAGCCTAGATTCAGTAAGGTGGTGGAATAGATTCTGCACTCGTATATGTAGGGAGAGAATAAACTGATGGTACCCATCTTACAGATAAGCTACCATACCATCTGCCCATCTCTTTCCACAATGTAAGAATGGAAGATTCAGAATAACTGGAAGAGAGGATTCTGAATGTTCTCACCACAAAGAAATGATAAATGTTTGAGGTAATGAATATGCCAGATACCATGACTGGATCCTTATACAATGTGTACATGTATCAAAATATCACACTGTACCCCATAAATAAGTACAATCATTATATGCCAATTAAAAAACAAACAAAAAGAATGGAATGGGGGACTAAGAAAGTAAGATTTGATTAGAATTTCCTGAATGGATAGTCTTTGATTTTTAAAAATTATCATGTAAATATTATATAATATCTGTTCATTAGCAAATATAAGTGAGTAAATAAAAAATAAAAGAATCACTCCTGTCACCCAGAGAAAATCAATGCTAGTTTGGTTATGGTAAAATTAATATTCACCTGACTAGGAAGCATGCAGACATAATTTTTCAGCTCTTCCCCTTTTGAATACCAACTTAGTGCAGGAAAGCACTCAATGTTACTCAACTTAGTTGAACAGGCAAGGAGCCAGCCCTCAGATGTCAGGACAAATATAGGGGCTTAGCAATTGAATGGGTTAGAGAAGACAAATGATTTGAGCAGATGCCATGTTGAAGTTGTGAGAGGGAACATCTGCTGCCGCATTTGCTAAGGTATTTGGTAATCAGGAAGATGGTATAAATGCACAAATGGAGCAACCTGTATTGAGATTCAGAGCATGAACACTGATGTCAATGTTTTGTAGCTAATTAGATGGAGAGTGTTACATTGTGTCTCTAATTTTACAGAATGAAAGCAGAATGTTCCTCTCTAGCAGAGTTGACTGGCAATTTTCAAGCAGAGAGTGGCCTCATTCCCATCCTCCGACAACATAATGAACAAAAATGAGCCACAATAACCAAGCCTGAGTTTCTTACACTATATAGCCAAAATGTCCAGGCTTCACTAGTTTTAAATGACATAATAAAGTCACATTTCTTTACGATGCACAAATTATGGTGCCTCAGGTTCCCACCGACTTGGCCCTACGAAATCCAGTTCTTCTGCCAGCTTCCTCTCTGCCAGCCTTCCTGGGACTCCCAAAGAACTGTTTCCCATGCGGGATGCTCTTCCCATGGCTGATGGCAACCCTGGGCACCAGGCAGGCTCTGGCTGTTGGTGGTCCCTAGACCTGCCTCTTTCCAGCCTCTGTTTTCTGCGGTGCGATTCTGCCCCCCAAATGGCCTCCCCGCCCCATAACTGCCTCTCATTGAAAGCAGAAACCAAGCCATGACATTTAAAGGGGATTGTATGGGGGGCTTGGAGTTAACAGAGAGGAATTATTAATAGAACAACAAAGGGAAAAAGCTAGATGGCAGATACGGGTCTCTATGGTTCACGGACAGTCTCCCCTGCTGGTCTCTCTGCCTGACCTTCCACACCCACCATCAGATAGTGCTAACTTACCTTTCCTCACTAGAGGCCTCCTCCAATACCTACTCTATTTAGTGTCAGGGGCATCAGCCTCCACGAGAACACAAGAGAGAACTCCCTCCACCTCATCTTATTCCAGCCTGACACTTGCCTCCTGAACCCTATTGTGGTCCCAGCTCCTGCTTCCTTACAAAGCTGATTGACAATGATGATGTCGATGTCCTTCAGCCAGACATTATGCCCAGAGACTTCTATTCAGTCATCTATGACATTATTGTGAGATCCAGGTCTTGGGTGACCAAACCCAACTGAGATAAGGAACCGACAGGCACTGCTCAGCACTAAGTCAAAAAGCCCCTAACGCTGATCAAAGACAGGATCTGGTGACAGAACGAGTTAAGACTAGTCAAAACCAAGATGGCAAGGAAACCAGCTGCTGCTCACCCTCACAGCTCATTATACCCTAGTTATAATATGTTAGCATGCTAAAAGAAACTCCCACCGACACCACTACAGTTTCAGGAGGGACCGTATAAAGTAAAAAATGGAGAGGGTTCCCGGTTTTAGGAAATTACTGCCCCTTCCCAAGAAATAACATAAAGATTCCTCCCCTGCTTAGCTTATGATTAAGCCATTGCTTACATTTAAAAAAAATCAAGAAAACTAAAGGCACTGTTCTCCTCAGCATGGAGAGCTAGCCCCTACTCTTTCTGTGGAGTAGATCTTCTATATTTCCTAAACACAACCTGCTTTGGCTTTACACTGCCTGCTCACTCTTGAATTTTTTCTCATGGGAAGCCAAGGACCCACTTGGACTTCAAGTGATTCCCAGTATTGGGAATTACTTTCCACACAACACAGTGTGACCGAATGCAATTCTTCCAGCCTCTCCTCCAGAGTGAGCTACCTTACAGCTCTCTCAGCTCCTGACTCTGATAAGCAACAGCCTAATATTCACACATACACACACACACACACATGCACACATGCACACTCCTCCCAAGAACAAGCAAGAAGCACATAGATGTTGAAATTCTTACAAAGACTGATTATGGGAACTATTTCAGTGAATGAAAACAAAGGACCACAGAGGAAGTCAGCATCGATATTTTGCTTTTCGAGTAGTTGTGGATGAAAAGCAAGGCGGCACAGATTCCCAGCGCACTGGCAGACCTTGGCAGGCAAACACATCACTTTTGTGATACGAAATGAGTGCGGACATTCCCCCAGGGCATAAGACCCTTTTAATTTTACTTTACATTTAAAGATCAGTTTATCAAAATAACTAAAACATCTAAAAATAAATAAATAAAATTGAGAAAGAGAAAAAAGAAATTCTTACAAAGAAAAGCAATGCTTCCTGCCACTCCCACCAAAAACAGCAGCCAAAATCTATAGTAGAACTCATTAAAACACCCACCCCGTTACTGGTGCCACCAGACCATTTAGGGAGGGACTTCAGGGACCCAACTTCAGGAACCCAAGTCTGGGCCTTTGGGTGAATACCTAGTACTCACATCTTCCACAAGGACAAAACAACGGTTCTTGCTTCCTGACTAAAGATTCATTGTGGTGGTTTTCTCAAATAATCAGACAGACTGCTTGAAAGGTAAATTTAAACCTTCATCCCTCAGAGAAGGAAAATTTCACGCTGGAAGCTTAACATCTTGGGGCTGCTTTGTCTCATCTACAACTGTAACATATAAGCAAATGTATTCCAACCTGACATTGCATTAACTCTCAGGGGCTGGTCCCAGAGAAAAGGAAAGTTCCCATAAACACAATTGGAAAGTACATTTTTAAAATTTTAAACAATTTTTTAATTGATGCATAATAGATGTACATAGTTTTGAGGTACATGTGATAATTTAATACATTCATATAATTTGTAAATATCAAATCAGTGTACTTGGGATATCCATCACCTTAAATATGTGTCTTTATGCTATAGACATTCAAATTATTCTCCTCTATTAATAGCTACTTTGAAATGTACAGTAGATTATTGTAAACTATAATCATCCTACTGATCTATCAAACACTAGGTCTTATTTCTTCTATCAAATTGTATTTTTGTACCTATTAATCAACTTCTCTTCATTCCTCCTCCCTCCCCTTCCTGGTGTCTGGTAACCACCAAACTACTGTCCATCTTCACAAGATCCACTGTTTTAGCTGCCATATATGAGTGAGAACATTTGTGCGATATTTGTCTTTCTGGGGAGGCACATTTTTGAAAGCTGTTTTTAGACCACCTGGCTGAGAAAGGTACCTTACTGATCAGACATTTGTGCAATCCAGGGCAGCTTTGGATGTTTACTTCCTGTTCACCTGACTCCATCCCCAGATTCCCTCATGGACACTTGCACCTCATTGGGCTCCACTCCCTCTCTTCTCTCCTCTCTCTCCCTTTCTTTCATTCTTGCTCTCACTTCCTCTCCTCCTTGTGTGTAGACAGTTCTATTAACTACCTATAGAAATAGCAACTGTGAAGCTAGTGAGGTAGGACCTGACCTCACCATAAATTCCTGGGCCTCAAACTCTACAAAGAAATAGCAGGACTGCCATGCCTGACGGTACCATGTGGGCTAGGATGCTGGCCATTTTAGGAGTAACCAGATGACAAGAGGCTCACCCTCCAATGCTTTGGCAGTATGTGAGACCTTTTTTAACCCGGGATGAAGATTCAGGGCTCCGATAATGACCAACATTGAGTTTTTCATCAACCCTGACAAAAAGTTTAAGAGAATTAAGAAAATTTTAGTAATACAATCTTTTTTGCACACCAAATTCATAATCTGAGAAGCATATGGGGCTACTTTTGCATTTCCTCTGCGCTCTCTAAGCTTTGAACCTGAAACTCCCCAATCAAACTTACCAGCCAGTCCTGATGAAGACCTGGGACCAGGCTTCCGGTTCTGCACTAACAAATGATACCACTTTTGAAGTTCTCAAGGCTGATTTTGTGCATCCTGCCTGATAGCCTGCTCTTTCTATTAATAGCTGTTTTTCCTCAACTGTTACAAATTACAAACAGTTACAGATAAAGAATGTGCATTAGCTTTTTTTCTAATATTTTTTAAAAATAGACTTTATTTTTTAGAACAGTTCACAGCAAAACTGAGTAGGAAGTACAGAGAGTTCCCATATATCCCCTATCCCAACACACACACAACCTCCCCCACTACCAGCATCTTGAACCACAGTGGTACATTTGTTACAATTGATAAAGCTACATTGACACATCATTATCACCTAAAGTGCATAGTTTCCATTAAATCTTGGTGTTATACATTCTGTGGGTTTTGACAGATGTGTCGTGCCATGTATCCATCATAGTACCATGTAGAATAGTTTCACTGCTCTAAAAATTCTCTGTGTTATATCTATTCAACACCACCTCACCCCAACCTCTAGTGGCAACCTCTGGTAGCCACTCATTATTTTACTGTCTTCATAGTGTTGCCTTTTGCAGAATGTCGTGCAGTTGCAATCATATACACAGGGCTGTCCAGAAAGTATCCAGCCATTGTTAATATAACTTTTCGTATTACATGGCTGGATACTTTCCAGACAGCTTTGGTAGTACATAGTGTTTTCAGATTGTCTGCTTTCACTTAGTAATGGGCATTTAAGTTTCCTCGATGTCTTTTCATGGCTTGATAGCTCATTTCTTTTTAGCACTAAACAATATTCCATTGTCTGGATGTACCACAGTTCATTTATCTATTCATTTACTGAAGGACATCTTGGTTGCTTCCAAGTTTTGGCAATCGTGACTAAAACTGTTATAAACATTTGTGCGCAAGTTTTTGTGTAGACATAAGTTTTCAACTCATTTGGGTCTACATTTCACAAATTTTGATAAGTTGTATTTTCACTTTCATTTAGTTTAAAGTATTTTTTAATTTCCCTTGAGATTTCTTCTTTGACCCATGTGTTATTTAGAAATGTGCTGTTTAATCTCCAAGTATTTTGAGATTTTCCAGCTATTTTTTTTTCTTATTGATTTCTAGTTTTATTCCATCGTGGTCTGAGCAAATATTACATGATTTCTAATCTTTTACGCTTGTTAAAGTGTTTTATGTCCCAGAATGTGATCTACCTTGATGAAGGCTACATGTGAGCTTTAGAAGAATATGTACTGCTGTTTTGGGTTAAAGGAGTCCATAGATGTCAATTGTATCCAGTTGATTCATGGGACTGTTGAGTTCAGATATGTTTTTATTGATTTTCTGCTTGGTAGATTAGCCTGTTTCTGAGAGGGTGGTGTTGAATTCTCCAAGTATAATAGTGAATTCATCTATTTCTTCTTACAATTCTATCAGTTTGTGCTTCACATATTTTGGTACTCTGTTGTTAGGCACGTACACATTAAGGATGGTTATGTTTTCTTGGAAAATTGACTCTTTGATCATTATGTAATGTTCTTTTCCCTGATGACTTTCCTTGCCCTAAAGTATGCTCTGTCTGAAATTAATATAGCTACTCTCACTTTCTTTTGATTAGTGTTAGTATGGTATATCTTTCTTCAGCCCTTTACTTTTAATCTATATTGGGTTTATATTTAAAATGGGTGTCTTATAGACAACATAGAGTTGTGTCTTCTTTTTTTAATCCACTCTGATAATCTTTGTCTTTTAATGGGTATATTTAGACCATTGATATTGAAAATGATTATTGATATAGTTGGGGTAATATCTACATTTTTAGTTACTGTTTTCTATTGGTTGTCCTTGTTCTATGTTTTTATCTTTGTCTTCCACTCTTTTTTGTATTTTTGTGTTTTTAATTATTTTATATGATTCCATTTTCTTGCCTTTCTTAGCATATCAATTATACTTTTTTTTAGCTTTCTGAGTGGCTGCCCTAGAGGTTACACTCAAGTCCACTTTCATGTAACTCTATTCCACCCCACAGATAGTGCAAGTAAATTATAGTAACAAAATATTCCTAATTCCTCCTCCCATCGTTTGTATTATTGCTGTCATTCATTTCACGTATACATAAATTAAAATCAATGAATGCATTGTTGCTATTATTATTTTGAACAAATAACAAAATTGATCTGTTAGATCAATTAAGGATAAGAAAAATAAAAGTTTTTGTTTGACCTTCATTTGTTCCTTTTTTTATGTTTTTCTTTCTTTATGTAGATCCAAGTTTCTGACCTATATAATTTTCCTCCTCTATAAAAAAACATCTTTTAACATTTCTTGCAATGCAAGTCTACTGGCAACAAATTCCTTCAGTTTTTTGTTTTTGTTTTTGTTTTTGTCTGAGAAAGTCTTTATTTCTCCTTCACTTTTGAAGGATAATTTCACAGGATACAGAACTCTAGGTTGGTAGGTGTTTTTCCTCTCAAAACTTTAAATATTTCACTCCATTCTATTGTTTTCTTTCCTCTCAGCTTTACTTAGGTATTATTGACAAATAAAAATTGTATGTATTTAGGGTATAGAATGTGATGTTTTGACTTATGTATACATTGTGAAATGGTTAAATCAAGCTAATTTACATATCCATCACCTCACATACTTATTATTTTTTTTGTGAGAACATTTAAGATCTACTCTCTTAGCAGTTTTCAAGTAAACAATACATTACTATTAAGCATAGTCTACACTAGGTCTCCAGTACTTATTCATTTTGTAAATAAAGTTTGTACCCTTTCACCAGTATATCCCCTTTTCCCTCATCCCCCAGCCCCTGGTTACCACCATTCTTCTCTCTGTTTCTATAAGTTTGACTTTTTTGGATTCCAAATATAAATGAGATCAAGCAGGTTTGTCTTTCTGTATCTGGCTTATTTCACTTAGCCTAATGTCCTCAAGATTCACTCTTGTTATTGCAAATGGCAAGATTTCCTTTTTAAGGCTGAACAAATTCCCATACATACATACACACACACACACACACACACACACACCACATTTTCTTTATCCATTCACCTGTCAACAGACACTTAGGTTGTTTCTGTATCTTGGCTATGGTGGATAATGCTGCAATGAACATGGGAGTGCAGATACCTCTTTTTCATAATGATTTTATTTTCTTTAGATATATATACCCAGAAGTGCAATTGTTGGATCATATAGTAGTTCTATTTTTAAATTTTTGAGGAACCTCCATACTGTTTTCCATAGTGGCTATACTAGTTTACATTCCTAACAAGAGTGTGCAAGGGTTATCTTTGTCTTTTTAGTAATAGTCATTCTAACAGCTATGAGGTGATATCTCATTATGGTTTTAATTTGCATTTCCCTGATGATTAAGGATGCTGAGCATTGTTTCATATACCTATTGGCCATTTGTACGTAATCTTTTGAGAAATATTTATTCAAGTCCTTTGCTCATTTTTAAATCAGGTTGTTTTCTTGCTATTGAGTTGTTTGAGACAGACAGATTTAAGTTCCCAATATCTGATTCATAAAATTCCTCTACCGTTCTATTCAATCTAAGGCTTTGATTTTGACAATAATTCAATCATTCACTTATTAATTTAGTCAACCAATCATGCAATCATTCACTCTTTGATTTAATCATATTCAGTCAATTGCATGCATATATTCAATCAATTATTCATTTATTCCTTCAACCATTTAACCTAGTGTTTCATGAATGATTCACAAAATCACTCATTCAATCACATACATTCTTTCATTGAAAACATTACTTCAATCATTCATGTCATCATTCCCACAATCAGTCTGTCACTAATACTTCCTCAATCCATGATTTTAGTTTGGATATGCATTTAATCATTTATTCACTCAGTCATTCATTCTTTCATTTAATCACATTCATTCATTCTGTTGTAATTATTCATTTATCTGTCTAATCATTTATTCACTTTTGACTAGATACCAGACACTGCACCAGAGATGAAAAAACTAGACCCCTGGAACCCTTGTACACTGTTAGTAGGAATGTAAATTAGTGCAACCACTATGGAAATCAGTATGGAGGGTCCTCAAGAAACTGAGAATAGAACTACCATATGACCAAGCAATCCCACAGCTGGGTATATATGCAGAGGAGGGGAATTCACAATAGCCAAGATATGAAACCAGCCCAAGTGTCCATTAATGGATAAATGGATAAAGAAATTGTGGTACATATACACAATGGAATATTACATCGCCAAAAAAAGAACGAAATCCTGACATTTGTAACAACATGGATGGAACTAGAGAGCATTATGGTAAGTGAAATAAGACAAGCACAGAAAGACAAATCTTGCATGTCCGCACTCATATGTAGGAGCTAAATATTAAAAACAATTGATTTCATGGAGACAGAAAGTAGAATGATGGTTGCCAGAGGCTGGGAACGGTAGCAGAAAGGAGGGGAGAAAGTGGGGATGGTTAATAAGTGCAAATATATAGCTAGATAGTTAGAATGAACAATATTTGATAGCACAACAAACTGACTATAATCAATAATAAGTTAGGGTATGCTTTAAAATAACTAAAAGAGTAGAATTGGAATGTTCCTAGCACAAAGAAATGTTAAATGCCTGAGGTGATGGGCACCCCAATTACCCTGATTTGATTAATTCACATTGTATGCCTGTATCAAAACATCACAGGTACCCTGTAAAGATATACAACTATTATGTACCCGTAATAATTAAAAAACTTTTTTTAATTCAAAAAAGAAAAAAAAAAAAACTGGACCCCCGAACTCCAGAGTCTTTCAGTCTGGTGGAAAAACAGATGCCACCTACAATACAGTGCTTTGGTCCTACAGCACAGAGAGTTTATGTTCCCTGGAAAGAAAATTCCTTGATGGTAAACCTTCAAAACTGACATGGGATATTGGCTTCTCTTTAGAAAAAAAGACAGGAGCTGGTTCCACATGCTGGTTTAGAGCCTGACTCTGAAGTCCAACTGAGTTCAAGTTCAAAGCCTGTCACCAACCAGGTGTATGACCTAAAAGCAAAGCTCAGTCTCCCTAAGCCTTGATTTCCTCCACTGGAATATAGGAAGAACAATATAACCTACCCATTAATTCATCCATTCAAAAATATATTTTGAATGCCAGTACTAGACTGGCTGCCATTAGCTATCATTATTGTTAATTCTGAAGGAATTTTGCAAATTTGAAAATTTGCCCATTTGCAAAAAGGCATCCACTTCTTCCTTTATTGTGACAAGGAAGGACTAAGGTTCTGGAAAGCAGGGTGAGGTACAGGCACACACCTTCACAGAGCCATGCTTCACAGTCACAATGGCCTGACCTAGCATTTTCAGCATTTCATCCTTACTGCAGCCCACTCAACCCATCTGTTGGAGTTAATAGTCCTTGGAGGATGCCAAAATGGATTCACCTCTACCTGAATATCAGCACAGTCTTAAATGAAAGTTAATTTCATTTGCAGTTCTCCCAAAAATGGAGAAAGGGAAACAAGTTAGAAAGCTTTTATAGTCATCCAAGCAAAAAGGAATGAGAGTGACCCACACTTTTTCCACCGAATCAATCTGCTTCTTCAAGTGGTATATAGAATCTATGTCATCCAGATACTTGTTTTACTGCTGAAAGAATATGAATCCCTGGCTCGCCAGGCTGACTGACCTTGATGCTAGAATTATCAAGCCAAAAATGTTTTAAAACCTTCAAGCTCAGCGGCCACCTAGAAAAAAAGGTGCCCACTCCCCATTTTGGCTTTTCCATCAACTGGTCATTCCGTAAAGATCCAACCATGCCCACACCTGAGAGAAACTGCTAATAAAAACATGTGGGAAGTTTGGGACAGAGGTTTAGCATTCCGTATGGCACTTCAGAGCCACTTCATTCATTTAATGTCCATTTAAATGTGTCAATATCTCCCTGGTCAATGGGTGTGGAGTAGAGTTCTCTGAACCATTTCTTTGCTGCCTCTGGGTCAAAGCTCTCACTGTTACCCCCACCTTGGACTTTCCATCTGATTTTATCTCCCCTTTGAGAGTATGAGTTTGAGCTAACGATTTACACTATTTCACCCAATCTCTCTTAACTGGAGCTAAGTGCTTGGACCTCTCTCTTTTAATCTATCCTGACTCCCTGTGGTCCCCCCAGTGGCCTGCACATGCACCTATACTGAGGATGCCCACACTTGTAACCATAGCTGGACTTTTCCTGAGAACTGCTGACTCTTCTACCCAACCATCTAGTCAACGTTTTCACCTGGTTGTCTAGAAATATCCCAAATTTACCATGTCCAGAACTGAGCCTTTGATCTTATTTTTTTAAACTTTTTATTTTGCTTTATTGAGACATAATTCATATAACATATAATTCACTCATGTAAAGTGCACAATTCAATGGCTTTCAGTGTACTCACAGAGTTCTGCAATCATCACTACAATCAATTGTAAAACACAATCAATTTTCATCACCTCCAAAGAGACTACATACCCTTTAGTAGCCACTCCCTACTCCCCCACCCCTGCCCACCTTGGGCAACTACTAATCTACTTTCTGCCTTTATAGATTTGCCCATTCTGGACTATAAATGGAATCATACAGACTTTTGTGACTGGCTTCTTTTATTTAACATAATGTTTTCAAGGTTCATCCATTCTGTAGCACGTATCAGTATTTTATTCCTTCTTATGGCTAAATATTCTGTTTAATGAATAGAGCACATTGTATTTATTCATCAGCTTTTGGACATTTGAGTAGTTTCCCAACTTTCCCCAAAAGTTGGACTTTTTGGCTGCAAGGAACAATGCTGCTATAAACATGCATGTAGAAGTTTTTATGAGGACATATATTTTCGTTTGTTTTGAGTTTATGCCTGAGAGTAGAATTGTTGGGCCATGTTGTAATCCTGCGTTTAACCTTTTAAGGAAGTGCCAAATGGTTTTCCAAAGTGGGTGTACCACTTTACATTCATACCAGCGGTTGTATGAGGGCTCCAATTTCTCCACAATGTCACCAGTACTCATTATTGTCTCTTTTAATTGTAGCCATCCTCGTGGTTGTGAAGGGGTATGTCATTGTGCGGTTTAGGGGTTTTTTTTGTTTTGTTTTTGGTTTTTTGGTTTTATTTTATTTTTTGAGACAGGGTCTCACTCTGTCACCTGGGCTAGAGTGCAGTGGCATCATCATAGCTCACTGCAACCTCCAACTCCTGGGCTCAAGCGATCCTCCTGCCTCAGCTTCCCGAGTAGCTGGGACTACAGGCACACCACCATGCCCGGTTAATTTTTCTATTTTTAGTAGAGACAAGATCTCGTTCTTGCTCAGGCTGGTCTTGAACTCCCGACCTCAAGAGATCCTCTCACCTCGGCCCCCTAGGGTGCTAAGGTGACAGGCATGAGCCACCACACCTGGCCCATTGTGGTTTTTATTTGCATTTTCTTCATGGCCAAAGATGTTAAGCATCTTTCCATGTGCTTATCGGCCATTTGTACATCTCTCTCAGAGAAATGTCTGTTCAAATTCTTTGCCCAATTTTTAATTGGGTTATTTGTTTTTTCCTTATTGAGTTCTAAGAGTTCTTTGCATATCCTAGATACAAGTTCTTCATCTGATATATGATTTTTAAATATTTTCTCCCATTCTGTGGTTTGTCTTTCACTTTTTTTTAAATTATCATTTTTCTTTATTTTTTAAAATTTGTATCATGGAGTACAAGTACAATTTTGCTGCATTAATACATTGCACTGCGATGAAGTCAGGGCCTTCAGCGCATCCATCGCTGGAGCAACACACACTGTACCCACCAAGCAACCTCCCATCTTCCGCCCCCACCCCCTTTTCACTTTCTTGATGATGTTCTTTGAAGCACAAAAGTTTTAATTTTGATGAAGTCTAATTTATCTACTTTCTCTTTTGTCTTTTGTGCTTTTGAGGTCATATCTAAGAAACCATTGCCTCATTCAAGGTCACAAAGATTTACCCCTATGTTTTGAGCTTTTTTTTTTTTTTTTTTTTTTTTTTGAGACAGAGTTTCCTCTTTGTTACCCGGGCTAGAGTGAGTGCCGTGGCATCAGCCTAGCTCACAGCAACCTCAGACTCCTGGGCTTAAGCGATCCTACTGCCTCAGCCTCCCGAGTAGCTGGGACTACAGGCATGCGCCACTATGTCCGGCTAATTTTTTCTATATAGATTTTTAGTTGGCCATATCATTTCTTTCTATTTTTAGTAGAGACGGGGTCTCGCTCTTGCTCAGGCTGGTCTCGAACTCCTTACCTCGAGCGATCCATCCGCCTCGGCCTCCCAGAGTGCTAGGATTACAGGCGTGAGCCACCGCGCCCAGCCTTTTGAGCTCTTGATCTTATAAAAAAGCAGATTCCTCAGGGTTCCCCATCATAGTTGGTGGCATGTCCATCCTTACAGTCATCCAGGCCAAAAGCTTTGCAGTTATTCTCGACTCTTCTCTTTCTCTCCTGCCTACAGCCAGCCCTTACCATTTCCTGTCTGCTCTAACTTCAAGCGTGTTCGGAATCTGACCAGTTTTCATCATTTCCACGGCTGCCGCCCTGTTCTGAGCCTCTGTCATCTCTCAGCTGGTGACTGGAACAGACTCCTCACTGGTCTCTCTTCTGTAGTCTAGACTCAACACTGGGGTTGGCTTGATCCATTTAAAATGTGAGGAGGTCCTGCCACTCCTCTGCTTTAAACCTTCTAGCGGCGTTCCATCGCCCTCTGAGTGAAGGCACAGTCCTTGAAGTGACCTAAGAGCGCCGCCCCCCTTCTCTTTCTGATCTCAGTTCCTACTGTTATCTGACCTACTCCCCACACCCTCGGGGCATACAGGGTGGCTGGCTTGTTTTGCTGAAACACACCAGATAAGTTCCTACCTCAGGGTCTTTGCACTTGTTATCCCCTCTGACTTGAATGCTAATCCCCAAATTATCTTTGGTCTACTCAAGTGTCACCTTCTTAATGAAGCCTTTAAAGCTCATCCTGCTTAAAATTGAGCCCAATGACCTCTTTTTTTCTCTATAGCATTTAACACAATGTAACATGCTCCTTATTCCTGCCTAGGTATCTTGTTTATTGTCTAGTCTTCTCCTATACAGGGTGAGTTCCAACAAGACAGACGTTTTTGTCTGGTTTGTTCACTGCTATATGCCACAGTGCCTAGCAGAGTATGTGGCACATTTAAGTGGCAATAAATATTTGTTGAATGAATGAGTGAAAGGGACGATTGTGCCTTCTGTGTTTAAGTAACAACACCCATGAGTATAGAATTCTGGAGTCTTTTTTAAAAAATAGATTTTATTTTTTAGACCAGTTTTAGGTTCGGCAAAATTGAGTGGAAATTACAGAGAGTTTCCAT
Organism: Eulemur rufifrons; assembly: GCF_041146395.1. NCBI lineage: Eukaryota > Metazoa > Chordata > Mammalia > Primates > Lemuridae > Eulemur > Eulemur rufifrons. Next base: position 210,178,689 of record NC_090989.1, read on the forward strand.
CTACCCACGGACCCCATACACACTCAGCCTCCCCCACTATCAGCATCTCTGTTATGGACAGAATTGTGCCCACCTCCCAAATTCATATGTTGAAGTCCTAATTGCCAGTATGTACGAATGGAACAATATTTGGAGATAGGGCCTCTAAAGAAGAAATTAAGGGTAAATGAGGTCCTATGTGTGGGCCCTAATCCAATCTGACTGGTGTCTTTCTGATAACAAGAAATTTGTACACACAGGAGACACCAGGGATGGGCACACAAAGAGGAAGTCCCATGTGAGGACACAGCAAGAGAGTGACCCTCTGCAAGCCAAGGAGAGAGGACTCAAGAGAAATCAATCTTCCTAATACTTTGATCTTGGATTTCCTGCCTCTAGAACTATGAGAAAATTAATTTCTGTTGTGTAAGCCACCCAGTCTGTGGTACTTTGTTATGGCAGCTATCACAAATTAATACAATTTCAAACCAGATTGGTACATTTGTTACAATCAATGAACCTATGCTAACACATCATTATCACCAAAAGGCTATAGTTTTCATTAGGGTTCGCTCTTGTGCATTTCATGGGTTTGGACACTGTGTAATGACATCTATCTGTCATTATAGTATCATACAGAGTATTTTCACTGCCCTAAAAATCCCCTATGCTATGATGATTCATCCCACCCTCCCTCCAACCCATGGCCACCACTGATCTTCTTACTGTCTCTGTAGTTTTGCCTTTTTCAGAATGTCATATAGTTGGAGTCATACAGTATGTAGCCTTTTTAGATTGGCTTCTTTCACTTAGTAATATGCATTTAAATTTCCTTATGTCTTTTCAGGCTTGATAGCTCATTTCTTTTTAGCACTGAATAATGTTATATGTATGGATGTACTACAGTTTGTTTATCCATTCATCTTCTAAAGGACATCTTGCTTGTTTCCAAGTTTTGACAATTGTGAATGAAGCTGCTATAAACATCCATGTGCAGGTTTTGGTGTGGAAGTAGTTTTCAGTGCATTTGGGCAAATACCAGGGAGTGTGATTGCTGGATCTCATATTAAGAATATGCTTAGTTTTTATGAAACTGCCAAATTGCCACCAGCAATGAATGAGAGTTTCTGTTGCTTCACACCCTCACCTGCATTTGGTATTGTCAGTGTTTCGGATTTTCATCATTCTTCTTTTTTCTTAATGAATTTTCATCTTTCTCATAGGTATGTAGTGGTCATTATTGTTTAATTTGCACTTCCCTAATGATATATGATGTTCAGCATCTTTTCATATACTTATTTTTCATCTGCAGATCTTTGATGAGGTATTTGTTCAGATCTTTTGCCCATTTTATAATTGAACTTTTTTTTATTGTTTAGTTGTAGCCTTTTTGTTAAAATGATGTTAATAAATATGCGTTTAAATATTCTCATTTTAATTGCCTCATTCAACCAGTATAATCTGATATACCAATGTGAATCAGAAATCACGTATGCATGGAGATGAGTGGAGAAAGGAGATTTCAGTTTATTAAGCTAATGATTCCAGTTCACCCTTTGACTGTTTTCATACAAACTGGGCACCTGTTTGCAAAGCTGGAAGTAGAGACAGAGCCTGGCATCTGTTACCAAAATTAAGAGACCAGAGATTCTGAATTTAAGAGTAGGACTCTGCAGATTATGATAATCCACCCCCAAGAAGGAAAGAAGACAGTGCTCACACCCCCAGCTTCACACCTCAGCTCTTCACCTGCCTTGCTAGTATTCACAGAAGAGGGTTGTAAAAGACAGTGGATTTTTGTTTTATTCAGTAATACCGAGGTACGCTGATCGGCACAAACAATGTTGCAAAATGTCTAAGTCTGTTGATTTATTGTATTTGTAAGGCATGTGGGCAGCATAGATGTGGGAAAGGTCCTAGCATTTGTCCAGTAAAACATTAGCAATCTATAAAGGGGTCCTGGTCTTTGTCCTGTAAAACATGGAAGAGCTCTCATTTTGCTGAGATATTTCGTCTTTCTCTCACTGATTTTTCACGGAGGTTTTGTGTTACAATGGAGAGGCTGATCTCTGTTGAGTTCCTGTTGCAGAAAGATGTGCTCCACTTCAGGACAGAGCCTGCAGTTCTGGCCTTTGAGACAGCCCACCACCCCCACCACCCAAGTGAGCAACCTATCAGCACATGCATCTCACAAGGAAACAGGTCAAAGGCTCATTTCCTGTGGACATTTGTTTGGCAACAAAAAACAATTTCCAGTATTTATACCTCAGATCCCTTTGTTGAGAACAACCAGGTACTCCCCCCAAATTACAGTGAGTCCAAAGGTAGGCAGAACATACCTGAAAGCCCCTCATAAATCTCATGGTCTAATTCACCAGAGATCAAATTCAATCTTTGACAGATCCAGGCTTAGGGGTTTTCTTTTTTACTCAAAAGACAAAAAAGATACAACCATTTCAGACAACTCTTTGGCAGTTTCTTATAAAGTAAAGCACATACCTATTCTACAGTCCAACAATTGTATACTTCAGTATTTACCCGAGAAGAGAAAGCAAATGTCCCCAGGAAATTTCATACCTAAATGTTTACAGCAACTTTGTTCAAAATAGCCCAAACTAGAAACAATTGACATGTCTGTGAACAGAAGAATAGATAAATTGTGCTATATCCATATAACGAATTACATCTTGGCAATAAAAAGGAACAAACTACCGAAACATGCCGAGATATGAATGAATCTCAAAAACATTATGCTGCATGAAAAAACCAAGTCTAAAACAATAGGTGCTGTGTGATTTCATTTATGTAAAGTACAAAAGCAGGCAAAACTAATCTGTGGTGCTAACAATTCAAACAGCGGTTGCTTTCTGGAAGAAGGTAGATTGGAAGGGGGAATGAGAATATTTCCCAGGGCAATAGAAATATTCTGTACCTTGATTGGAACAGTAGACACATGGGAATATACATTTGTCCACACTCAGCAAACTGTCTACTAAACTGTACACATTCTACTGTATGTAAATTATACTTCAATTTTATTTTATTTTATTTTTTTTTTTTTTGAGACAGAGTCTCACTCTGTTGCCCGGGCTAGAGTGAGTGCCGTGGCGTCAGCCTAGCTCACAGCAACCTCAAACTCCTGGGCTTAAGCGATCCTACTGCCTCAGCCTCCCGAGTAGCTGGGACTACAGGCATGCACCACCATGCCCGGCTAATTTTTTCTATATATATTTTTAGCTGTCCATATAATTCTTTCTATTTTTAGTAGAGATGGGGTCTCGCTCTTGCTCAGGCTGGTCTCGAACTCCTGAGCTCCAACGATCCGCCCACCTCGGCCTCCCAGAGAGCTAGGATTACAGGCGTGAGCCACCGCGCCCGGCCTATACTTCAATTTTTAAAAATAAAAGATTAGGCAGGGGAAGGAAAGAGAAGAATCCCCATTAAGGCGAAAAGAAGGGCGGTGGTCCATGATCTCTGCGGTAATTTAAGCTCCATATTTGGTCTGTGTGTGCAAATGAATTTTTATCACCATGGGATTATTGAAAGTCATCATCAGCCAGATGACAGCAAAAAGAAAGAGGAGACAGACCTTCCAGAAATAATGTTCCCACGATTTTTTTAAAGTGCATTTTTCAGTCATTTTCTTGAGAGAAAACAAGCAGCTGAGTCTCCTAACAAAGAGGTTTAATAGAATACTGGAAAAAAGAGGGGAGAAATGGAGGCGAACAATGCCTGTTTCAGTGCCAGCCGCACAAAACCAAGCCTCACGAGGTGAAGCCCATGTCTCCTCCCTGCCAGTAACGTCGTTAGAGGCGTAACACTCGATAATGAAGGGTCCCCTAATTATTGCCGTGATTTGAAGCATATTGTTCAAAACATTCTGAAACCTGAAATCGCAGCAGCAAATGCATTGACAGCCCTCGCCCTCATCTGCGAAAATAGATGTAAATGCAAAAAGAAAGAAGATTTGCGGCTCTTTGGGGCTCTGTGTGCATTGTCGATACGCACTGTCTCTTGCTTCTGTCTACCTTGCCATTTCAAATCCATCTGGGTTACAGCGGCTGGTTTCAAAGTTTCCATCTGACCTCCGACCCTGTTTGCTCACCTCTTAACTCCTGCCCAGTAGTCCACAAAATTAGCAAAATACAAGTAGTAGATGATTTGTAAGGACATCACGGAACGTGCTGAAAGGCAAAAATACGGGAGGCTTGGGTTTTGTTTAGCAGCTTTCTCTCCTCGCCTGAGACCACACATATGCGTGCGGTTTAATTGTAAAATTCAGATGTTGGATGGTGGAGGGGGAGGCCGGGTAACAAAGGAGCACAAAGATGCCTTCTAAATTCTAGTTAGTCTAAATTAACTGTGTGCGCAACAATACAGGTGCTGCTGTTTCCTTAAACATATATATTAGCAGAGACGCAGGCTAAACGAATTCTGTTTAGTGGGAAATGAATTATGTAAATGTAATTTATAGCATTAATGTGGGTTTGTAAATTTAATCCACTCAAACGTAGAAAGGTTTCCGTGCAATGAATATTTCTGAGGTTGTTTAACATGTTAAAATAAATATTGAACAGCTGACAGAAAAACATGTTCTCTGCATCCCCAAAGCTGTTTTGAAACAATAATTTAAGTGCCTGCTGAATATTTACAATCATGAGTTTTTAACTCTTAGGTAAATTTCCTTCCTAAAATGTATTCAACATGCCATCCATTCAAGGGTCAGGCCAATTCTGATGGCAGCAGATCAAAAACGTACATGCCAAGAACACTTTAGGCAAATAAGTGCCACAGTATGAGATGAGGGTGGAGGGGAGTGTTTTTGTAAAATAGGACTATTTAATGCCACCTGGCAGGCAGCAAAAAATACACACATAGGCATACCTCAAAGATATTGTGGTTCCAATTCCAGACTACCTCAATAAAGCAAATATTGCAATAATGTGAGTCACAAAAATTTTTTGGTTTCCCAGTGCACATAAAAGTTATGTTTACGCTATAGTATAGTCTATTAAGTGGACAATAGCATAAGTCTGAAAAATGCACATACTTTAATTTAAAAATATTTTATTGCTAAAAATGCAGCCATCAGTGAGTCGTCATCTTTTTGCTGGTGGAGGATACTTGCCTGGATACTGATGCTGCTGACTGATCACTTGGGGTGGCTGTGACTGTTCCTTATAATAAGACTACGATGAAGTTTGACACATCAATTGACTCTTCTTTCGTGAAAGCTCTCTATAGCAAGTGATGCTGTTTGATAGTATTTTACCCACAGTAAACTTCGTTCAAAATTGGAGTCAATCCTCTCAAACTCTGCCACTGCTTCACCAACTAAGTTGATATATTTTAAATCCTTGCTTGTCATTTCAACAATGTTCACAGAACCTTCACCAGGAGCAGATTCCATCTCAAGAAACCACTTTCTTTGCTCGTGCATAAGAAGCAATTCCTCATCTTTTCAAGTTTTATCATGAGACTGCAATAATTCAGTCACACTTTCAAGGTCCACTTCTAGTTCTGTTGCTATGTTCTCTTGCTAGTTCTCTGCAGTTCCTTCCTCCACTGTAGTCTTGAACCCCCTAAAGTCATCCATGAGGGTTGAAAAAAACTTCTTCCAAACTCCTGTTAATGCTAATATTTTGACTTCCTCTCATGCATCATGAATGTTCTTAGTGGCATCTAGAATGGTGAACCTTTCCAGAAGGTTTTCAATTTACTTTGCCCAGATCCATCAGAGAAATCACTATCTATGGCAGCTATAGCCTTGCAGAATGTATTTCTTAAGTAATAAGACTTGAAAGTGAAAATTATTCCTTGATCCATGGGTTGCAGGACAGATGTTGTGTTAGCTGGCATGAAAACAATATTCATATAGAGATATACAACTATTATGTACCCCTAATAACTAAAAATTAAAACAAAATGAAACAAACAACACTCATCTCCTTGCACATCTCTATCAGAGCTCTTGGGTGATCAGGTGCATTGTCAATGAGCAATAAAACTTTGAAAAGAATCTTTTTTTCTTCACAGTAGGTCTCAACAATGGGCTTAAAATATTCAGTAAACCATGCTATAAACAGAGGTGCTATCATCCATGTTTTGTTGTTCCATTTATAGAGCACAGGCAGAGTAGATTTAACATAATTCTTCAAGGCCTTATGATTTTTGGAATGATAAATGAGCATTGGTTTCAACTTAAGGTTACCAAATATATTAACTCCTAACAAGAGATTCAGCCTGTCCTTTGAAGCTCTGAAGCCAGGCATGGACTTCTCTCCAGCTGGGAAAGTCCTAAATGGCATCTGTTTTTAATAGAAGGCTATTCTGTCTACATTGAAAATCTGTTGTTAGTGTAGCCACTTTTGTCAATGATCTTAGCTAAAACTTTTGGATATTTTGCTGCAGCTTCTACATCAGCACTTGCTGCTTCACCTTGCACTTTTATGCTATGGAAAAAACTTCTTTCCTTAAACCTCATGAACCACCCTCTGCTAGCTTCCAACTTTTCTTCTGCAGCTTCCTCACCTCTCTCCGCCTTCACAGAATTGAAAAGAGTTAGGGCCTTGCTCTGGATTAGGCTTTGGTTTAAGGGAATGTTGTGGCTGGGTTAATCTTCTATCCAGACCATTAATATTTTCTCCATATCAGCAATAAGGTTGTTTCAATTTCTTAATCATTGGTGTCCTCACCGGAGTAGCACTTTTAATATCCTTCAAGAACTTTTCCTTTGCATTTACAACTTGGCTACCTGGCACAAGAGGCTTAGCTTTTGGCCTATCTTGGCTTTCTGCATTGCCTTCCTCACTAAGCTTAATCATTTCTAGCTCGCTTTTGACTTAGAGTGAGAGATGTGCGACTGTTCATTTCCCTTGAACACTTATAGGTCATTGTAGGATTATTAATTGGCCTAGTTTCACTATGATTGTGTCTCAGGGAATAGGAAGGCCTGGGGCAAGAGAGAGAGAGACAGGGGACAGCCAGTAAGTGGAGCAGTCATAACATACACAAACACGTATTGATTAAGTTCACCGTCTTATATGGGCGTGGTTCGTGGTTCCCCAAAACAATTACAATAGTAACATTAAAGATCACTGATCACAGATCACCACAACAGATATAACAATAATGGAAATGTTTGAAATATTGTGAGAATTACCAAAATGCAACCCAGAGACACAAAGGGAGCACAAGCTGTTGGAAAAATGTGCAGATGGACTTGCTCAATGCAAGGTTGCCTCAAACCTCCCATCTGTAAAAAAAAAAAAATGTAACACCTGTGAAGCACAATAAAGTGACGTGCAAAGAAACAAGGCATGCCTGTATGGGGGAAGCTTCATGCTTCCCCAAAGCCCCCGCCGTTCACCTTCACCTTGCTGAAGCATTTATAATGGTGACTCAAATATTCAAGGAAAAGGAATGAGCAATTTCAAAGTGTTTTATTTCAGAGAGTAAACAAGACTTTAAACAAGGTATGTTTAAAGACATAACCAAAAAGTATGGGACAAAAATTACACATTCTGCTATTTCGCGGGGAAAAGGGGACCTAAAGTTTATATTTAAAAGATTACTAACTGGGATACTTGAGGGAGGTCAATTAGCATCCATTTTTGACTCAAGGCTTGTTTCTGCCTACCTCCCTGGAGGGGGCTTGTTTGTGGCTATCAGGTTGGATTATGGGTACAGGAGCAGTTTACAAACTGTAACATCTTGACAGGGAAAGTTTGTTGCTTTTTATTTGGGAAGTCATCATCATGTCTCAAATTGGTAGTATCAGGTTAGAAAGTGCCTTGAGGAAGATAACGGAGCCCCCGTGAATGGTTTCTCCATGAACGTTCTTCTTCCTTAAGTTCCTGCAGCTGTTTGTGTGGCCCTCTCTTGGAGCACAGCTAGACTCCTCAACAACCAAAAGCAGCAGAAACTGTGTCTTCCTCGTTTGTCTCACCCCTACCCCAGAGTCTTGAGCCAGGCCAGGTAGGCTCCTGGCAGGCACTGCTGAACGAACTTACATCCAGTCTCCCTGTTCCCACTCTCAGGACTGGATCATCCGCACGGCTTTTATTCTCAAATGCTTTTGACCTCTAGGACCTAAAGAGTAGAGAAAGTAAGACCTGGCAGGATGTCTGTGCTTTGGGCCTGTGTCTCCCGGGAGTGCAGAACTTTGAGCCCCCACCTCTGGCCTTGCTCGCAAAGACGCAGCACGTGCAAACCGGGCAAGAACGGACGTAGGGGCACAGTGTGGAAATCAAAGATTTTTCTGAGGCACCACCCTCTTGAAATTATAATAGGGTTAAATGGAAAAACAAGATGTGGTATAAAAATTCTCTCCATGCATAGGGCTTTTTGGGAACATGTTAGGAGTAAAAATGAAGCAAAATTTTATTGCCAAAGCAAAGTCACATACTGCCTTTAAGTAGGGTTCCCTTGGGCTGCACCAGTATAATTTTAATAGGATTAGAAATCATGGCTTGTACTGAATCTGAGGGCGTGCTACACTGTCAAATATAGTAGCTAGTAGCTACATGTGGCTAGTTAAATTTAAATTAATTAAAATTATATTTAGAAGTCAGTTCCTCAATTGCACTAGCAACATTTCAAATTATCAATTGCCAGGTGTGGCTCCTGGCTGCTTTATGAACACAGATAGAGAACATTTCTGTTACCATGGAAAATTCTGTCAGCGCTGGCCCATAGCAAACACAAAATGACAACTTTCTGGATGGAAGAGAAAGCATTTAGTACTTCGTATTGAGAGTTTAGAAAAAGGCTTATTAGACAACATTGAATAAATCAAATATAAGTGATAAAGATTAGATTTATCTTAGAATACACAGGCGTTTTTAAAATGGGTTACATGTATGGGTAACTGATAAATTTTAAAAAGTGGCTAACATAAAAATAATTTTTTAAAAGATTTAAAAAAGCTAACAAACTCCTAGAGTTGGCTTCCTCTGGTTTTATTGGTCGACACTTTGGCATTTGCAAAGTGTTTTACAGTTTAATGTGCAGGCTTTGTTGGTCCAAGGGTCACTGTGTGTGGTTGTTCAGAATGTGTACTGAACAACTCTTGGGACCTCATTCACATACACTGCAATGTGTACTCCAAGAGTGCAGAGTACAGGCTGCCCAGAAACATACAGCAGCCCTGGGTTCCCTCACAGCCATTCTAATTTAGAACACTGCTCAATAACACAACCAGCAATTAGTAAGCTGAGGACTTGAGACTCAAAACAAATTTTTCTAAATCTGAAAATTCCTTTTGACCGCAGAATCTTAGTTTCGAAATACATGATCAAATGAGGATTAACACCAGAAAAGTATGCTTTTGTTTTCACAGAGTCGCACTTCACCACAAACCCAACTGCTTTGCTGGAATTGGGGACACTGAGGTACTGACAGCATTGGAGAGGACTTTCACGCGTAAGCTTCTTTTCAGACGCACAGACACATTTGCAAGGCGTGAGAAAGAACTTTCAGTTAAACATGTTCCCTCAACCCGAATGTTGAGGCTGGGAAACATTGTAAAATTGCCTTTGTCCTGAGTATTCAATAAGAGATAATGTTCAGACGAGAACGCTTCCAGCCTTTTGTACATGCACATTTGTGTGTGTTCAGAAAACAACATGGCAAATAATCGTATAAGTAATGGAGTAGCGCAGTGCCTGTCTCCCAGCGAGCTCAGGAAGCGTGGAAGGCATTATCTCATTAAGGCTGACAGCTGCCTCCAGCCTCGGGGATGCAAGGGCGTGGTAACCTCGACTGAACTTTTACGAGCTTTAGCTACCAGGGAAGAGAACGAATCTAAGTTATCCAAGGGAGGCTGCTCAGCTCTGTGGCTGAAATACGACACTGATAGTTGAGGCACCAAAGCTCTTGGAACCAGGACTCCTGCCCAGCCTTCAGGGGACAACAGCAGCTATAAGGGGGCAAAACTCATTTCGTGGAAGTTCAGCTTTGCAGTCAGAGTGTGTCCAGAAACCACAGGGGTGGCATCTTTGGGTCTGGGAGGGCTGGCCAGGAATGGAAAGGCAGAGGGACAGACACAGCAGGGGAATGAATGCGTCAGGCAGGGGACACTGCCCCTGGCCCCAGAGCTTGCCTCTGGTCCCAGAGTGTGACATGAGCCTGGGCTTTGGGATTCCCAGCCCCATCTTTGCTGTTTTCTCGTAGTCTCAGTCACCAAGCCTTGAAATGCCACAGACCCGCGCTTGCGCGCGCTCTCTCTCTCTCTCTCTCTCTCTCACACACACACACACACACACACACGCACACACACATGCACACACACTGTGGGGCTCCATCCCTCCCTCACCCAGTCCACTGCTGATGACTCTAGCCAATGCTCCTAGTGCCCCACCTGGTACAGGTATCCTGTCACCTGTACCTGGCCGGGCACACAGCACCTCCCACCACCAGCACCGGCCTCCATTTGCCTCAGGGCTTTCACTGTGTGTTGGAACCAGCTTGGCTGCCTAATAATAGGCCGGAAGTGCCATGGAATTAACACCCCGGGGAGCAGCCCTCCACCAATTATAAATGCCCACTCGCTTGGCACACGGAATCTCGGCACTGGCTTCAGCTCCGGCTGCCCGCAGAGGTGACTACTTGAAAACACTCCATGTGCTGGCTGCCTTCCCTTCCCTGTTGTCTCACTTCCCCGCTCCCCCGCCTAGATTTCCTTCAGCAGCTCGTGTCAGGATCTGCTTCTGGGGGACCCAAATTAAGACAGTAACCCAGGAAGAAATCTTCAAAGCAACAGGGCAGAGATCCGCTAGCTGGTCCCTCTGGGCTTGGAGCTGCCCGCAGTCTCCCACCCAGCAGTAAAGCTGGGGGTGGGATAGGGATCCAGGTGACCTCCTGCACTGACCCCCTGCACTGACCCCTGCCTGGTCCCAGCGCCTTTACACAGGGGACACTCTCCGGCCTTCCTCCGTGCCAGGTCCACTGTGAAAGGCAGCCTAGGATGAAAGAAGAAACCCTGGCTTGCAGCCAAGCCCCCTAACTGGGCCCTAGTTCCACATCTCTCTCACAGGACATTCTTATCTCTTCCAGCAACGAGGCATGTGGCATAGGGTCAGGGGTGATCGTCAAAATAGTTAATGCAAGCACTGACCAATCAGAACAGATGCCAGCGGAAAACATCCCAGTGGCGATCCTGGTGGGTAGCAGCGGGTGAGAGCCACCCATGGGGGCTGTGAGAGAGAAGCTGCCCCCTGGCCCGAGGATTAGAGGGAAAGAATCAGAGATGGGCAGACACACCAAGTGGCCAGATGGGTTCTCCTGATTTTTAGCAGGGGAGGGAAGGGTATCTCTTTCTCACACTCTGCAGAATGAGATGGCCTCTGGGGCTGCCCTCGTAGCAGCCAGGGTTCGGCCACACCAAGTCGGTGGTACAGCATGGCCAGGCAGAGAGAGACCGCAGCTTTCTGTTGAACGGACGCCTGACCTCCAAGGCCATGTCCATGTTCTTCTAAGTTATATTACACATGTTCCATCTTCTGACAACTCTGCAGCTCTTTTTTCTCTTGTATTACCTCTCATAATCTTGGTGCCACGTAATAAACCCTGCCCGAGTCTACTCCTAGTCCTAGCTGGATGGCATCTTTAAACCACAGCCAGCTATCAAAACAAACCTATGAAAGTATGCCGGGGATCCCCAAGACCACCCCCTGATTGACGTTCACCAGGAGGATTCACAGAACTCAGCAAATAATGACAATCGTGGCTATGATTTATCATAGCAACAGGATACAAAGCAAAATCACCAAAAGGAAAGGAAATGGGCACAGGCTTCTAAAAGTCCTCTCCCAGTGGAGTCACAGGACATTCTTATCTCTTCCAGCAACAAGTAATGACAACATCGTGAAATGCTGCCTACCAGGGAAGCTCATAAGAGACGCATTGTCCCAGGTTTTTATTGGATCTTGCCACATAGGCGACCTCTGCCAAGTAGGCACCAAAATTCCAGACTCCCAGAAGGAAAGCAGGTGTTCAGCACCAACGACATTGTGGGCACCGCGAGCCTCTCTTGCCAGTTTTGGGGATGATGGGAACCCTCTTGAAGTCCAAGTGCCCTGACACTAGCCGAGGAACAACCTTGGGAACATTTCTTTCTAAAGGCGCCTCAGGCCTTCTATGTTAAGTGTTTTCTGCACTAAAGTTTACAGGGTTAGACAGTAAGCATAGCTCAACAGTGTTCTCTTTGTCACTACTCTCCCTGAAGTGGTGCTAGGGGCTGACTTGAGTCTCCCCAAAATTCATATGTTGAGGTCCTGACCTCAGAATGTGACTGTATTTGGAGACAGGGCCCTTTAAAGAAGTAATTAAGTTAAAATGACCTCATTAGGGTGGACTCTAATCCAGTACAACTGGTGTCCTTATACGAAGAGGAGATTAGGACACAGACGCACACAGGCAGAAGACTAGGTGGAGACAGAGAGAAGGTAACCACCTACAAACCTCGGGAGGAACAAAAACCCTGCTGACACCTTGATCGCACACTTGTAGCCTCCAGGATTGTGAGAAAATAAATTTCTGTTGTTTAAGCCACCCAGTCTGTGGTACTCTGTTATGGCAGCCCTAGCAAGCTATAAAAGTGAGCAAAAGGAAATCTCAGCAGAGTTGAGGAAAAATTCCAGGGTTTCTCAATGCCAAATCCAAGAACCTGTTCCATGTAATTTATTGGAGAGTATTACACCTAAAATTTTCCTCATATATATTCAGGTATATTCTACCCATCCTTTCTTTCCAGACTTGACTATCAACTGCCTGCATTTCAGCTTCCGGTGTGTGCTTATGAACAAGGTCCACTGCCTGGTAGTTAAAGCACGTGAGTTTTGGAGTCAGAAATTCTAGGTTAAAATCCCCCATCCTCCCCTACAGAAAGCCTCTCAGAGTCGTCTGAGAGGAGCTGGCAGAGCGGCTGCCGCGGAGCAAGCACTGAGTACACGGGAGGGGCTGTTACACTCCGGCGACAGGTCGCACCGAGCTGCGGGGGAGGGACGATGGATTCCATCCAAACCGCCTTCCGCCTCGGTGACCATCTCCCTTCAAGCACCGAGCGTTAGAAGCCAACGAAATGCTGTCCTGAGGCCATGCTTGCTCTTTTAAAGCATTCTGGAGAGAGGCTGCTCCGTCTGTCTTCCACACGCCACCTGGGGCTGAGAGCCCTGCGTGCCACTCTGCAAATATCAAGTGGTCCTGCGCGCTGGCCGAGGGCAGGGAGACCTGGGAGCTGCTGCCCAGCACGCTGGGAACCTCTTCACTTTGTTTACGTCTTCGAGGTCTACTTTTAGGGCCGGCCAATGTCAATGTGAAAGCTGCCTCTCCAGGGGAGATGTGATGGCAAAGTCGAGGCAAGATGGACTTTTCAAAATTGCATGGTTTGGGGGTCAGAGAGACCCGGACTACAATCTCGGCTTCGCTCCTAGGAACCGTTTCCTCAGGCAAGTTGCTTCTCTTCTCCCAAGTGGAGATGACACGACCTCCTTGACAGGGCTGACGCCACGATTGCAGATGGCAGTGAAAAGGACTTGCCCATCGCCTGGCATAAGGGACAGATAACCCCACGACTTGGTGTTACTTATTATCAGTCTCCTCTACTTTAGTCCTTGTAGAAATTTTGCTAAGAAGGAGCAAAGCCATCCGATTAGACTTTATTATTTTTTTAATCCTACTTTCCCTTCTCATTGGAGACTTTAATGGAAAAATGGCCAAAAGTATGGTGAACAGAAAGGAAGAAAGAACAAAGGGTCTCAATAATCCACAAAGGAGACATGCTGTTTATTCTAGGTGGGCTGGATTTTGCCCAGCATCAAGCAGACATTCAAAATGAAAAATATGCTTTATGTATGAATGTCAGCAAAGATTTAATTAGAGATAGCTTTAAAACTGGGTGATTAGGGTCAAGCAATTTCATTGACACATTAAATAAGACTTATAGTTGAATATTATGCTAAAATTAACCATTTGGAACTACCTACATGTTAGAATCCGAGTGGCCTAAGATTGCTGGTATTACCCATTATCTGTTCTCACCTTCTTCTGTGGCAGTAGAATTTTTAGCTGAGCATATGACCCCCCCAGAATAAAGACTACATTTGTTACCCTGCCTTGCAAATAGATATGGTCAAGTTATTAAGTTCTGGGTAAATAAATGTAAGTGGAAGTGGTGTGTGCAATGTCAAAGAACTGTCCTGAAAGGGAAGCTTCTCCTTTTACTCCTTTTTCCTGGCTGGAATGTGGACATGATGGCTGGGACTGGAGCAGCCATCTTGGGCAATGAGGTGAACATGGGAATAGTGAACAATATGGAGAAGGAACACAATATTCTCTGGTATTGTAAACAATCACAGCAACCCCTGGGCCATTTACCCTGACTTTTATATAAAAAAATAAATTTCTATCTTTTTTTCAGCCACTTGTTATTTTGGATTTTCTACTGCTTACAGCTGATTCTAATCCTAACTAATTCAATCTGTATGACACAGATACACAATTGACTATGAAACCTTGAATTTTTATATGCATCAATATCAGACATTAAGATGCATTAGCTTGGTTTCCTGGATTTGTTGGTTTTGCTATTAACAAAAGTCCTACTTTATGAAACAACAGAAACTATCTTGGTTGTCACTTAAATAAAATTTGCTTCGCATGTACAAAAGTCTTGTTTATCCTGCCATTTGATATTTGGGAGATTTGGATGTTTAATGAATCTTTACCACTGAAGATTTTTTACCCGAGTTGTACACAGATGCTACTCTTGGGCTATATCCATCGCTCCCGGCAAATAAAAATCCTCAGAAGATATTTCCAGTTTTGTTATTAAGGGTGGGGGTGGGGAGTGGATATCTCATCTCTCTGAAGTCATCAAGTAACCCAGCCCTACAAACACATGTTTTTTATATTTGGATCAGGAATCCATCTCCTCATTCCTCTCCCTCTTGTCTGTTTTGTTTTATTTTTTTTATTTTATTTTATTTTATTTTTTTGCTTTTTTGCAATAGGAATAGAGCTCTGAGTTACATGAACAAAGTGGAAAACCCGAGAGTGCCTGCCTTTCTCCTTTCCCTTCCTCACTCCCTTCCTTCCTTCTGTCTTCTTCTTTTTTTTCTCTAGACAGGTTGAGTGGTAGACCCCTTTGACAGACTAAAGAAAGAATGAACTTTTGGGAGGAAGAGGATCCAAACACGTAACACTTTGCATAATGCATAGTCTTCAAGGGCTCTCGGCCCCCTGGGAGCCTGTTTTGGAGCCTCACCTTAAGAACCTGTGCCTTTGACTTGACTGCAGAATTGGAAGCTCCCCGGTTTACAGGCAGCCTCAAGAACAATGCCCCCCACCCACATTCTCCCCTTGTCATTTGTCTAATACCTGAGGACCATTACTTACCACTTCTGTTTCAACTGACTTTTTAAACTTAAGCTTCAGCAACACCCATAAAATCACAGATACGATGTGCAATTTATATTTTTCTTAATACGTGTTAAAATACATGGCCATTAAAATAAAAGTATGTCCCCGTGTGCCATTGTTTTAGGTTGGGTTGGGACTAGGATTAGAGTACAAATCATTTATTTGAGAGGTGCTCCTCCCAGGAAGCAGCACTAGGGCCCTGGAGAAACAAGAGTGAAAGACAGGAGAGTCTACACAGGGGATGTCATTGAGCAAGACACTGCTATGGGGACTGGGGGTGAGTCTCCCAGGGACCCTCCGAGAGAGGTAGAGAACATGCCTTCCTCATTTGGAGGCTCCTCCTGTGGGTGTGGACATTAACTCCCTAGCACGGCAGGCCTGCGGTGTAGGTGGGCCGAGCCAGATCCCGCAACCTGAGCAAGCCTCAGGCAGAGAGTCACAGGCATTTGCAGTGAGGAACCATCAGCACAGAGAGGAGCCGCCAGTGCCAGGGTAGTTCGCTCAGGGCATCGACCGCATCTGCTCCAACTACCTGACACACCTTGCATCCCACCGTTAGGATATGTGCCACACTTTGGGAAATCCTATCCAAATGACCTGAAACCAATGCTATTTTGCATAAGAGGACATTTTGGTCAGGTGTAGTAGGCATCTGGCTACATATTATAATTTTTAAAAGGTTAGAAAAGATCCCCTCCACAAACAGATCTTGTTTGAAACCCCCACTCCACTCCTTCCTTTCTTCTTAAGGTAAGGTGCTAAAGTCTTTTTAGCTGCAAATATTTTCTGGGAAGAATAAAATGTTGTCATTAGCAGCCAGTAGTTTACATGTCATTAGCTTAACAGATGTGATAAACCTGTAAGGCTCTTGCTAATTACTTGTAATCATTTATATCACATTCGCCTCACCCCTGAGAGTGTAAATCCCACAGGACAGGAGCCAAACCTGTTCTGTTCACTGCCTCATTCCCAGGGCTCAGGATTGTGCCTGGCACAAAACAGGGCTCAGTCAACACTTATTGAATGGATGGATAGATAAATAAATAGAGAGAATGAGACACAGCAGGTTCTGATAGAAGAAGAGTGAAACAAAAGCTTATACTTCTCCCAAACTGGCATGGATTATAGGTAAAGGTAGGTAGGCCAGGTTGGAGGCAGGGGTCGAAGAACTTGGTAGAAAGGGGAATTAAGTGCTACAGAAGTCTCTAAAAGAAAGTTTGCCTAATTCAATTCAAACACTAAAAAATTATTTGGAAAATAAAATTTTATATTCCACTCAGTCTACCTTCATGGCACAAAACGTTTCCAAACATGAGAAAGTACTGTTGGAACAACTCGATGACATTATTTTCATTGCATATCACAATCTTGATTGGCGTTCTACATCTTTGTGAACTCTGGAAAATTTTTAGATGACTAAAAAAAGTGGTAACTTACATCCCTCTCCTAATTCTGCCTATATGTGTCGGCTTAGTGCAAATCACAATGTGGAGGAGGATGGGGAGGGGCTCTCAAGCCAGGCTTGGAACCCCCACGGATGCTATTTAAAGGTAGATTTCCTGGTCTCTCCCTCCATCTCTGAATCAAAATCTCCAGGGACTGGACTTGGAAACCTGAACCGTTAAGTTCCCTGTGTGATTTGGATGCGGGCAATCGTTGCAAGTCAGTCAGCCCACACTGGGGATCCTTGCTACTGAGGATGAAAGATGATACTGTCATTTTCATGAAGGACTTTGCCATCTCAAGTGCAGTTACAAGACACGGATATAATATCAGAATATATTATAAATGAGATGACCGGTATGACAGACCATTGACACTCTCTTGGGGAGAGTTCATATGGGAAGTAGCATTTGATCTAGACCATGATATAAATAGACATAGGATGGGGAGGCCAGGAGTGGGAGTATGTGGATTTGAGGAAGAAATCTGGTGAGCTTTGAAAACTCAACAGGAAGCTTATTTTTATAATCATAAGATCATAGACACCAGAAGAGACCTTAGAGATACCTCGTCCTCTGTTCACAAGAAACGCAGGGCTCCGAGGAACAAAGGGACCAGCCCTGACTCACACAGCCAGTGACCACGAGGACATGCACTAACCCTCTAGGCCAAGGCTCTCACCCCCACCCCCCACCTCCTGTTGCTCTGGCCGCAGAGCTAGGAATGTGTCGCTGTTACTCCAAGGGACAGCCTGGCTCACGTCCCTGAGCATGCAACTGCCATATGGGACCAGGTGTCAGGAATGGCCTCCTGGGGGCCAAGCAGACCACCAGGCCAGCTGGCAGGCTTTCCACCTCTCAGCAAGGCCCTGCTTCACTCTATCCTGTCACTCACAGAATCTCCAGGGACAACAATGTTGGGGAGGATGAGAAGAACACACATGCACACTCGGTGAATGAGTCACTTCGGAGACACCGAGATGCCGCCATTGCCTAGGCTGGAGTTGCAAACCAAGGCATTTCTGCCTGAGGCTTCACGTATCTGGGCTTGCCACACTCTGCACGTGCTCATCCACATTCACCAGTGAGAACCTAATGGGCCAGCTCTTCAGTGGTGCCAGCCATCCGGACACGCCAGCGGGGGGAGCATCCTGTGTCCCAGCCAACGAGGGCTATTCCTGGAGATGAGAAAGCCACCCAATCCAATTTGGTGCCGCTGATTTAAGGCATTGCTGAGGCAGCAGCAGCTGCACTTCTGTGAATTCTACAATTTACAGCAACATTCTTAACGTAAAATTTGTATTGAAACAACATACAGAAAAGTGCACAGATTATAAGTGCATCATGTCACCAGCCCCCAGAATAAGAAACAGAACATTCCCAACACCCTAGGATAATCACTATCCTGACTGTCAGAGCAATTTATAAGTTTTGCCTGTTTTTGAAAGTTACATCAATAGAATCATACATTATCTTTTATCTTCAACATTTAAGTTATATGGATAGTTAACAAGAAATTGCTTATAAAGTTCCTTGCAAGTTTAAAGAACTGAAAGAGCAGAAGCACAGTCACGTGCCACACGATGATCCTCCAGTCAATGTCAGACTGCGTATATTACAGTGGGCCCGTAAGATTATAATGGAGCTGAAAAATTCCTATCACCTAGTGCTGTTGTAGCCGTCATAATGACACCGAGCAACACATTACTCACATGTTTGCTGTGATGCTGGTGTAAACAAATCTATTTCCCTGGCAGTTGTATAAAAGTATGGCATGTACAATTATGTACAGTAAATAATACTTGACAAGAAACGACTGCTACTGGTTTATGTATTTACTATGCTTTTTATTGTTATTTTAGGGTGTACTTCTTCTACATATCAACAAAAAAGTTAGCTATAAAACAGCCTCAGGCAGGTCCTTCAGGAGGGACTCCAGAAGAAGGTGGTGTTGTCATAAGAGATGACAGCTCCATGCATGTTTTTGCCCCAGAAGACCTTCCAGGGGGACAAGATGTGGAGGTGGAAGACAGTGATATTGATGATCCTGACCCTGTGTAGGTCTTGTGTGTGTGCTTTTGTCTTAGTTTTCAATAAAAAGGTTTAAAAAGAAAAGATGATTTTAAATGGAAAAAAGCTTATAGTATAAGGATGTAAAGAAAGAAAATATTTTTGTACAGCTGCACGATGTGTGTTTTAACTAAGCGTTATTGCAAAAAGAGTCAAAAAATTTAAAAGTTTATAAAGCAAAAAAGTTACAGTAAGCTAAGGTTAATTTAGTATCAAAGAAAGAAAAATTTTTATAGATTTTGTGTAGCCTAAGTGTACCGTGTTTATGAAGCCTACAGCAGTATACAGTAATGTCCTAGGCCTTCACATTCACTCACCACTCACTCTCTGACTCACCCAGAGAAACTTCCAGTCCTGCAAGCTCCATTCATGGTAAATGCCCTACACAGGTATATCTTTTTTTTTTTTTTTATCTTTTATACCATATTTTTATTGTACTTTTTCTATGTTTAGATATGTTTAGATACACAAATTCTTACCATTGTATTACAATTGCCTGTAGTATTCAGAACACTAACATGCTGTACAGGTTTATAGCCTAGGTGTGCAGTAGGCTATATCATCTAGGTTTGTACACTCTGTGATGTTTGCACAATGATGAAATCACCTAATGACACATTTCTCAGAACACATCCCTGTTGTTAAGCAACATATGATTGTGTGTGTGTATATATACACACACACAAGCACACATACATATACGTACGTATGTGTACATATATGTATTTGTATTTGTGGGAATAAGTATAGGCTATCCCATATAGCCTAGGTTTGTAGTAGGCTATACCATGTAGGTTTATGTAAGTACACACTATGATGTTTGAGCAACAAAGAAATTGCCTATCAACACATCTCTCAGAATGTCATATCCCCGTCACGAAGCAACTCATGACTGTACTTAACAACAGGGTTTATTCTGGGGCAGGCTAGGAGAGCTGTTTGGTCTGGACCTTGCTCTCAGGAAGGGCCTCAAATTTAGATCTTTGACATCATCTCCAAATGACGTTAATGTACATTTAGAGATGGACACATTTACGGGACTGGAAAATTGGGCCCATCATACAATTTTAAAGTCATGTTCCATTTCTGGACTACATTTCCTATCATGAATTAATATTGTAAAGAAATCTTACTGTTTGTTGAATTCAAAATTATGTTACCTTGAATTTTTTGTGTTAAAGTACTAAATAATTAAATGCAAACTATGTATATTATATACACTGCTATTTTGCTAATCCTTTGTCAGCTCTATTCATTTTTATTGTATTAAAGTCTCAGTGGCCCAGGCCTCACCTGACTTCTAAAAAAAGGCCCTGCTTAGTGACAGCCCCGGAGGTGTTGCTGCCTGGCCCAGGGGAAGGGCGTGTGCTGTCAACAGAGTCGCTGCAGACTGAAGAAATAAGGAGGAGGTTGGGAAGGCCATGGTGCAGTGCTCTTCCTAACAACTTCTTGCCAATGAGGAGTCCCTCTGTAGTCCTTTATTCTCATGGCTATTATAAACATAAGTTCCTATGGTACTTGGAAAGATATTTACATCTTACTTTTAATTCAGTGGATCATCATAACTTCATATTTGCTAAATTCCCTTCATGCCTTCAATTTTTGCCCATGTTTCATTGATGTCAAGATATTCAGCCTACTGTAAGTATGCTTTCCTTCTGAAGTGTCACACCATGACAACTTCCAGAGTGGTATATCTCAATGTGAGGTCCTTACATCACCTGGGTCAGGGAGACCCGGGGAGCTTGTT
The DNA here is from genome assembly GCF_041146395.1 of Eulemur rufifrons. Taxonomy (NCBI): domain Eukaryota; kingdom Metazoa; phylum Chordata; class Mammalia; order Primates; family Lemuridae; genus Eulemur; species Eulemur rufifrons. The sequence goes on from NC_090989.1 coordinate 210,199,350, forward strand.
CCCTATGTACATTCATGGACCTACCGCAGCTCTCCAGAAGCAGGATCTCTAGAGCTGGGGCTGAGGAATATGGATCTTAGGTTCAAGACCTGCAGCTTCTGCATCACCATATGTTCCTCCCTTCAAGGAATTGCCTAGATTTCTGCATTTCTACAAAATATTAATTACCATATTTTAATATCATGCCTCCCTAGTCTACTTGCAGATCTGCCATCAATGAGAAGATCCACATTGGAGCTAATACTGCTCAGAGAAGCAATTAAGTGTGAAGGTTAAAAGCTTGATCCCTAGTTTAAAATCCAGCTCAGATCCTTTCTGGCAGCATGTCCTTGATATTCAATTGCTCTAAGCCTCAGTTTCTCACTTGTAAAATAAGAAAACTAACAGGGATGCTATGGTTTGGATCTTTGTCCCCTCCAAATCTCATATGGACATTTGATCCCCAGTGTTGGAGATGGGGCCTAATGGGAAGTGTTTGGGCCATGGGGAGTGGATCCTTCATGAATGGATTAATGCCCTTTCATGGGGGGGAGTGAGTTCTCACTCTATTAGTTCCCACAGAGCTGGTTGTTAGAAAGAGGCTGTCACCTCCCCCATCTCTGTCTTGTTTCCTCTCTCACCATGTGATCTCTGCACACATTGATGGCCCTTCACCTTCCACCAGGAGTGGAAGCAGCCTAAAGCCCTCACCAGATGCAGATGCCCAATCTTGAACTTTCCGGCCATCAGAATCGTGAGCCAAATAAATCTTTTTTCTTTAAAAGTTACCCAGCCTTAGTTATTCCTTTATAGCAATACAAAATAGACTAAGACAAGTACCTAATTCATAGAGTCCTTGTGAGAGCCTTGCCAAGCTGTTTTCCTGGGTACAGCTCTTATACATACGTTGTTAAATTGACCCCTTTGAGTGTCATATTTTTGATGCTATTATTTCACTTACAATATTCAATTTGTCATTATTCATTGCTAGTAAATTGATTTGTACATATCCTGCAATCTTGCTAAACTCACATATTAAGTTTAATCACTCTTTTGAAGATTAATTTAGGATTGTTTTCATGTTGATCATCTGTGAATAAAGACAGTTTTACTTCTTCCTTTCCAGTATATGTGTTTTTTATTTCTTTTTCCTGACTTGTTGCACTGGCTAGGACCTCTAGTACCATGTCAAATAGATATGGTGTCTGCTGACATTCTTGCTCTGTTCCCATTCTTAGGGGGAAAGCATTTGGTCTTTCGCTGTTAAGTATGTTAGCTATAGACTTTTTGAATCTGCACATTATCAGGGTGAGAAAATTCTTTTGTATTCTTAATTTCTTGAGAGTTCTTTTTACAAATAGGTGTTGAATTTTGTCAAATTCTTTCCCTGAATCAATTGTGATGGAATATGGTAAATTACATTGTTTCATCTACAAAAGTTAAAGCAACCTTGCATTCCTGGGATAAAGCCACTTTAGCACAAGGCATTATCCTTTTTATATATTGGTGGATTACTGTTGCCAATATTTTAAAGATTTTTGCACTTATGTTAATGCAAAAGAAAATATGCTTTTATTTTCCAGTGTTTTGCAGCTGGCCTAACCTGAAGATATTACAGGAGAGAGAGCAAATTGCCCAAGATGCAAATTACATTTCCTAGTAGGGGCTAGGCCTCTGTCAATATTGTCACTTAATGACAGTCAGCAATGCACGGGATCTTACTTATGAATGTTTTATTCATTATAATAGCACAATAAATAAACATCTATTTGGTAACTTTGCCACTAAGTATTCCTTACTTATAAATGCATACATTTTCTCTATTTCATTTCCAAAGGCTAAATGCTAACTGACGTCATGATTTTGTGTCTTGACCAAAAGAGTTTTTATATTTAAAAAAGAAATATCCACAGTGCTTTGTACTCTAAGTAAAGTTAAATATACTAACGGAAATAATAATAAACTAATTAATACCACTTAAACTAATTAATGTTTATGTTTAAAAAATTATGAAATAACAGTGTAATAATGGTAATGACAACACTGCGTAGCTTAGAAATCAGTTTTACATGCATTATCTTATTTGCCTCTGTCCCATTTTGCAGGTGAAAAACTAAGACTTGAAGTTTTCAGATCCCTCTTATGATCACTCAGCTAGTAAGAATCAAAGTGTTTAGAAATAGAAAATAATTTTTACATACACAGACAGAAACAATTAATTAATGTATTAATAATTTTTTGTATATTAATTCCAAAGCCTAAATGCTGGCTTAAGACAAATGTTTTCATATTTAAAAAAAAATAAACATTCATTGTGCTTTGCTCCCTGCAGTAAGATGATGACATACTCAAATATGCTTAAGGAAATACAATACGATATTATTTACTGGCAGCCATTAATTGTTCTAATAAAGGCAGAAGAAATTAGTTTAAACAAATGACAGGAGAGTTGGCAGTGCTTGAATAATTGTGAATACTGTAATTATTGTTCTTCAATATATTCATCGACCCTAATTTTGCCTTTAAGGCGTATCTCCATACAAACTGCTCTTTCTAGTCTTAAATTAGATGCTCCTGATTCTCTCAGCCACTTGAACTCCGGGTTAAACAGCCGCCTCTTCTTTCTTTAGACTCTTCTTAGAAACTCCGCTCAGACACAACAGAGTAGCACCCTTGTACATTGGGAGCCAAACCACAGGCTGCCGGAGCCCCTGAATGGTCCACCCATCATCGTCCCCAGACCCACTCTAGCACCTCAAGGGGCAGTGGTTTTCAAACTTGAGTGTGCAGCAGTCACCTGGAAGACCTGTGATAATGCAGCTTGATGGGCCCACCCCTGAGTTTCTGATCCAGGAGCCTGAGAATCTGCATTTCTTACAAGTCCCCTGGTGGCTCTGATGCTATTGGTCCCAGGTTCACACTCTGAGAACCTTTCAACTAGATGAATGATTGGGGCTTTGATTTTCCAGCTTCCTTATTTTTCCCCAGAAGAACAGAAAAAATGGAGACTTTTTAGCAAAGATGTTAGATTAGAAAGTAGTCCTAGAAAAGCCTGGTTCTTTGCTCTAGAGACCAAATAGAAGAACTGTGGATTTACAGCAGAGCCTGGGCTCTATGAATTTTATCTCTTCTATTTGAATATTTTTAATGTGAAAGCTTGTTTACATAAACCATCTTAGGAATTCTTTTTTTTTTTTCAGTTTGCCAGCTAAACTAAAAAGTAGTGTAATCTCTTTGGAGTAGAATTGTGAATAATGTATTTTTCTTTTGGCTTATTGGCATTTCCAATCTTCACTTATTACAACACAGTTGACCTATGTCCTACACAAATGCAGCTAGGAAAAATCAGGGGAGCAAATAGCTCTGCCAGGTATTTTAATAAAGGCATAAGCAATAACCAAAATTTATTCTTGCTTCCCTACAACCTAAAGCATTTTAAAGTTTATCTGTTTTTCAACAAGACTTAAGACCGACCTCCTTCTGCTCAACTCTTCACATTACAGTTCACACTTGGAACCCAATGGTAAGTCAAGAAGTAAAATGTAGCTTTGCGCAGTGGCAGTATCGTATCATGCCATGACGACTTGCAATATAGTTGGCATTGGCAATTTTTGATGGTCCCTACAGAAACTGAATAAAAAGAAAAAAGACAAGAAGAAGTAAAATAGCAAATTCAGAGAGTTGTGGTTGCCTCTCTGGTCTACACCCTGACTAATGCGGTCTTCCCAGCTGATTACTTTCCCAACCATCTTGCGCAGCAATACTGGCCCCTTCACCTGTTTCTCCCAGGCCTTCTAGAGCTAGAAGTGGTAGCTGACAACTTGTGTGTGCAACGTCCTCAGAGTCTCCTATGGACTGAGAAAGAGCATGCCCAGCATTGACCCCATTTTTATTCACAATTGCAAAATAAAGTTGATCTCACCGATTCATACATTTCCCGAATTTACTATCAGAACAGACTAAATCACTGCAAAAAAAAATAAATAAATAAAATAACCAAGTCAACCCCAGCTTATGAGTGAGAAAATCAAAGTTTTGAACACTTACAGTTTCATATGTATTTGGGTAATATTTCACAATAGGACAAACAACAAAAGCTGATTTTTGCCACATTCTACTTCCTTGTCTATACAAAATAATATTGGTTTTTCTTTGTTATCCCTGCTCATTTTAAGAGCTTTCTTTTTATTTTTCTTCATGGATTTTTTTTTTAAAGTTGAAAAATGTAATATTGAGTTGAAAATTAAGGAAAGGTTTTGGCATATTACACATGCCAATATTTTTTTCTTCCTGACTGATTCACTTTAAAAATCCAGATAACAAGGATGCTTTTTCTCTGGCTCGAATAAACATGTAGATCTGAACTGTGTGACAGTGGAAAAACCACACTGTCTTGATTATTGTTAATTCATTGCCAAATTAAAATGCATGCAGCCTCTTCTTCCTACAGCACAAATTGCCCCTGAAACCAAATAATAATTCCACTTTGTTGAACAAAAACATCATCTAAACCAAGACAAGGTTTTTCTTAATGACCTAAAATATGTGTTTTCTCTAAAAAGAGGAAGAAATTTAAAAGGCAATGACAACACAGTGTTCTTCCAGGAGATAGTAATTAGAAATGAATTAGAGCTTCCGACAGAGTGAAAACAAGAAGGTCCCTGTTTACCTCTTGCGCTAACTGCAGCCCGGGCTTATGAACCTTCATTATCCCAGAGTCATTGCTCAACCATATCCTACAAATGGATGTGATTTGTAGCTTTAGCTCAACCGGGATTTGGGGTATGTGAGTGAGTTGTTTTGGCTTTTATCTTTTTAATCGTAAGAGGGACAGTTTCGTTATATCTAAACCAATTTCAGCATAAAAAAATGGCAACTACACTGCGTACCCTCCTTTTATGCCTTTTAAAGATATTTCAGCATTATTCCGAGAACTCTCAAGCAAACTCACTGAGACGCCAATGTCAATCTCTGTAATTGTGAACAGAATTCATTCCTGGTAGCTTTTTACTCTGGGCATTGCAGTTAATCATTCATCCAAATGGAGAAAGCAATCTACAGAAATAAACCTACGTGTATGAGAAGTCTGAGGCAACAAGAACACAACCCTCCGGAAGGTCTTTGTCCCTCTCTTACACCTGAAAGCTTTAGTCTCACTCCCTCAATACGCTCACAGAGTCTTTTGTACCCATCGTTCCAGCCAACCACAACCACCCAACCCCCACAAAGCAGCACGAAAAGAGATGGCAGAGTTACAGATGAGAAGATGTCATAACCCAACTTGGCTGGCCTGTAGAAGAAAAGGAAAAAGTCAAATCCTGCTGGCTCTAACCCTGAAAACTCTAGCAGCGGCACGAAAGCCGAAAGCCACATGTTGGAAAGAAGAAAAACTAAAAGTCAACCCAACAAAAAAGAAGGGCACAGAGCTGAGAAATAAGGCACAGAAATGGCGACTTGGATTAAGAGAATGACAGTCAGAGAAGACCCTCAGGGAAGGGCCAGGCTTGTAGGGGAAGGCAGGGACATCCAAGAGAGAGGAGGGAAACACAAATAGACCACTGAGGCAGGTGGGGACATGCAGTGAACCGGCACAGTGCTCCCCAGACGTCCCAGTGGCACTCATTACTGAATGCTAAGGTGTCAGCTTGTTGGGTTGTAGGTTTATTTTACTGTTTTTTCTAAGATGTAATACACTATAGAAAGCTGTCCTTCAACAGTTAGTGTAGAATAATTGTGAGTATTCAATTATCTAGAAAATTCACTTTTTCGTGCCCCAATCCATCTTAATAATTAATTTAGTAATTTTACCTTTTACAGAAGTTCTCTTAATATAGCTCCAAGTCTGGGAATAAAAGAGTCTCTCTATTCTCTTAGAAAAACATCCTGACTGGTACCCACAAGACACTGAATCCACCCCGCTCCAACCAGTTGAGTTTTATATTTACCCAGGATCAATTGTATGAACGAATTTGTGCTAGTACTATTGTAATTATGTAATAAAATTATATATGTATATATATATATATAAAACTGGTGGCAGTGGGTGTGAAAGAAAGAGTTCTCATGTAAACTAAATTGAATGCTTTCAAAATCTTACGCAAATTGCTATTTTAAAAATTGCTGTTGGATTTTTAAAGGAGAAAAAGAATTCATAAGAATCTAGAATGATTCTGCATTCAGGCTGTTTTATTGGTGTCTTTAAACTCTCTATGTTAAAGAAACAAAACCAAGAAATTATAGAAAATGCAGAGAAATTTTCAATTCGCAGATCCAAATTGAAAGCAAAAACCTTGGTCTTACATCAAACGACTGGTAAATTGCCACCCATGTATGTATTTTATGTTAAAGTGTTTAAGGCATATATATATCATTCTGTGACAGCCAAATTGAGCCAGCTTTTTTCAATTATTGGTCCCACTAGCTCAGAGAAAAGAGCTTCTACGACATTTAATTTTAAAACTCTGGGGATAGATAAGATCCCCCTCCACCACCAACTTTTAATCCTCAAAGTGCACAATAATGCTGATAAACTTCAGCATCTTTCATGCATAGAATGTAATTTTACTTGTCTGGCCATGTGCTGGGGAATCTTTTTGTCCTTATCCTGAAAGTGTAGCTGCTCCTGTTTCCTGCGTGGCGGGGGCTGGGAGGATGTCCCCACTTTAGCAATGGCTGTGTGCCCTCTGTCACCAAAGCCCGCTTATCTTGAGACTGTCTTGGGGCGAAGATGGTGGTTTTCTTTAAGTTCTTGGGCTTTCTCTGGAGATGTGTGAGTTAGAGGAAGGGAGGTGTGTGTGCCCCCATTCCCAGAATATTCTGTCCCGGAAGCACCTCTCACCATCACTTTGCATTGGGAAAGGACATCCTTTGCTTGGTTTGGTTTCTAAACTAAACTTACAAGTTCAGCACAAACATTCCCAGCTCAATTCCATTCCTAGCTTCATCCAAATCAGGCTTGAAAAGATTTGAAATGATTCTTTTCCTGTCATGTTCTTTTTCGCCCCTGCCCATAAATGAGTGAATAATAAACTTAGAAAAGAATGTAAATTGCTGTGGTGGGTGTTCTGCAGCAATTTTCATTCACTCAGAAGTGGGATTAAATAAAAGGCCTCAAAAATATAATGCATTTCTGTTTATCTCAGTACAAAAATATCTCAGACAGGAAGGGCAAAAAATAGAAAGAAACCTGTAGCCAATTATGTGAGAGCCATATCGTCCATTCATTACCAGTCTGACCACCAATGTGTTCAATAAAACTACCAAGCAGCGGCTCGTCTTGTGAACTGGACACAAATCTTATCATTTCTAACAGTCCCTGCCTCTATATAAAATTATTTTCTGTAATAATTACTATTTTCTGGATGTGGCTGTTTAGTTTTCATTTTTCAAATACATTTTAATTTTAAAGATATTATTCAAATTCCATGAAATATTTCATGGATGAAATAAAATTTGCACTTGCCAAACAAAAACATTACACCTCACAGTTCACCACTCCATTTCACTGTGTAAAGTATAAATGCAAATAAAAGTTCTGTGATGTGTGAAATGAATTTCTGTAAAGGATGCCACAGCCTACATGTTAATTGGAGGGAATATAAATCTGTTGGCTGTGCGTAAGTGGGTAACAAGCTTTCCCACCGAAAGTGGGCATTTTTCTATACAAATGTCTTTTTTCTCAAAAGTAGTTAAGGCTGTAAATACGTCTGCTGAGCACCAGATATGCACATGGCTACGTCACTCAACATTGATTGCTGCAATTGTTTAGAACTTAGTATGACAAATTGCGTGTGTGCGCGCAGGAGTATTTTATCTTTGACACTGTTTAGAATTGCCAGCACATGGCAATAATAAAAGGCACACCAAATTTTAGTTGATTTTTAAATTCCCTACGATCCACATGCCCCCTTACTCTCTGTACCCAAGGCAGAATGTTCCAGCAGCTCTTCCCTTGGTATGGCACCACCACCAGGCAAGGGCACGACGATAAGCTGAGGTCATACAAGGAAGCTGCCCAGATGCAAGGGTTCCACTTCTGGTTGAATCCAGACACAGAAATCAGTAGGGCATCTCACCTCTAGGATATCAGTAAGAACTGATAAAGTATTTGCTGAATGAATTTTTTAAAATGATGTACAAACAAGTCCAGCACTTTGGGGGGATGGTAATGTTTAAAAATAAGATTCCAGCTCTCACATCTTGAGTAATTAAAACATTACTTTTCCAGGTCTTCACTTTTCATTCTGGATTGTAAATATTTGTTGAGTGAACAAACTAATGTGTGGCTGGGTGTGTCCAGGAGAGGGGTGCTGCTATGTATATATTTTTTTGAACCCACTTCTCTCAATTTACAAAAAGAAACGGTAATGGGACTCCCTACCCAGAAGGTGCTCCGGAAACAAACAGGTCAACTGGTTATGTAACCTAAGGCTCAGTATCAACAAATTCCAAGTACAGACCAGGAATTCAGAGTGCAGAGAAGCAGCTCGAAGACTGGGATGGCTAACTTTGCAGTAGATGCCAGAGAATGACAAAGAGCACTCTAGCTCGTCCTGCAGCCCTCTCTGCTGAGGTGAGGAAGAGGGCCAAGAAACAAGCAAAGAGAAATAATGGAACTTTCCACTTTGCAAGGCTCAGCAGACCCAACATAAATACCATATTGGCTGCAAAGACTTATGTTTCAGGTGATGTTCTGTGTTCTTTCACTTGACCATTAACTCTAACCTTGGATCATTTATAACCAGCAAGGGCAAGCATCTGGACTCAGGATCAGGCAAAAGGACCCATGCCAATGGTTTCCTCAGCTGCTATCAGAAGAGGAAGTAGAAACAGGAGTTTTCTACTTTTTAGACTAGCCCTCCCACTGGCCAACAATAAAGCTTTTTCATTTCTTACCTTCTTTCTGTTGATCTAGCTCTAAGGCCCTTTACAAAAGGAAGGAAATAAAGAAGAAACTTGTTTCAGAAGATAAATTACTGCACACCAAAAAGACGTACACACACACAAAGACAATGAACTCCGAGGTTCTTTTGCAATGCATTTATTTTCTTAAGTTGAGTAGTGGATTGCGCAGGGGTTCATTAAATTATTCTCTATAATGTTTTTAATGTCTTAAGAGTTTGATAATAAAAAGATATCTGCTCATTGTAATAAATTTAAGCAAGACGAGTTTTTTAAAGTCACCAAAAATCATACCATTCAGAAAAAACTATTCTGATGAATATTATTCAAGATATCTGTGTATGTGTGTGTGTGTATTAGTAGAAGAATAGACAAATGTCTAAATGGACATAAATTCACATAAATGAAATAATAATATAGATGTTATTTATTAAAAACATTAACTTAAACTTTTCTTTAAACAGAAGAAAAAGAAATTAAGTTAAAACTAAAGGAAATTTTTTTAACCACAAGGAGTATTATTTACTAAAAGCTGAAAAATACAAAAAGACCCTAAGACATTGGAAGCTTCCTTTTTTAAATATTAACAAAAGTGAATTTCATAGAAAATATCAATTGACTCTCAGCAAAGAGTGTTGAAAAAATGATTACTCTTACACTTCCTCCCCATCTCCCAATCTTTGTTTTAGACTATTTCTCCCCTATCAAGATTATAACATTTACATTCTGCTCTATAACCATAATTCTCATATTTGTTTAATTTTAGTTCTATATTTAAATGGATTCTGCATTCACCAGGCCCTTCACTGTGGTGTTTCTTTCTCCGAGTTCTCTTATTTTATTTATATCTTGCATGGCTTGACTTTGTCATCACAAACTTTTTCAAGTAGGAATTGGTCCTTTCATTTCAAAAAAGGTATGGGTTTGGCCATTACACTTGAACGATAACTTGCCTTAATATAACATTTGGGGGTTTCGCATTCTTTCATAGACATTACAACAGATTTTTTTGTTTGTTTGTTTTCTGGGATGCAAGGTTGCCGTGGAGAAGTCTCTGGCCTGATTTTTCTTCTTTGTAAATGACTTGCATTTTCCACCTGGATGCCTGAGCAAGTCATTCTTTATCCTTGAAGTCAACAACTTAACCAAGATATATTTCAGTGTTGACCACTCTGTTACAATTTTTCTTTGAACTCTTTTCAGGAAACTTTCTTCTTATGTCTTTGAAGAGTTTGCACACTTCATTTGTTGGGCTGAGTCCCCTAAGTTCGCCAATGATTCGTACATGTTTGATTGTCTTTGTTGGCCTTTAATATTTATTTAATTTCTCTTAAATGCTTTAATTTTGTTTTCCTCTGCAAGCACTGTGATTATTTCAAGCCTATTCTGTCAGTAATCGGTTTTCTTCTATGTCTGTTCTTTTCCCTGATACATGAGATGTAAGCATTAGGTTTCTAACTGTGTTGTTTTGTTCTTCAGTTTGTTTCCTTAGCTTTTCCATCCCTTTTCTTCCTGCTCTGGTGTTTTACCACCTTGTTTCTGAGTTCTTATTTTGTTGAATTGGTGTTCTTGTTATTTTACTGAATGAAGCTCTCTATTTTTTGAATTACGGTTTCTTCTGGACTGAATGCTTTGTATTTTTAAGGCTTCCGTTCTTTCTTTCTTTTTTTCGTTCTTTCTTTACTTCTTTCCTTTCTTTCATTTTTTGTGGGGACCATGGTATATTTGCCCAGTCCTTGTTCTGATGTGATGTGGGTGAATTCTCATAGACTCTTTTTCCACTGTATTGGAGATAAAATTGTCTTCACCTCTGAGCTAGAGTTCGAGGATATTGTATTGTGTCCATGTTTCTGTTAGCCTGCCGTCCTGAGAGTGGAGGTGAATGGTCAGCTGGATCTATGTGCAGCTTTTATTGGAAGAACTGAACTATTCTCTCTTCCAAGATTTGGTTTGGTGGAATCTCTTCCAGAGTATACTCCACCTGGGGAGGAATATGTCCCATTTCCCAGGGGACTCCCATGCTGTTTCAGTTGGATTGCCGGGGGGCATGGAGCATTGGAACCTAGGCTGTATCACAGAATCAGCCTCGTTCTTGACTTCCCCTGTTTCACTAACCCATGTCTCCTCAGCAGCCATTCCTACTCTTCCAATCCCAAGAAGGACATAATATAATAACTCGTGATTTGGAGTCCTGGAAGTTAATAGTTTTGGTGAGTGGCACTGGAAGAGGATGGAGGGTAAAACTTCACGTAGGGCTTTCCTAGCACTTTCCCTCCTGTATTTTCACACCTGTTCCATGGCCTGCCTGCTCAGAGCCTCAGTCTGTTTCTTCCTCTCCAAATTGGGTAGTAACACTTTGCAAAAGAATTCTCAATATTTTACTGACTCATCTTCTTTTTTCAGCACTGCTTTTGGGGATGCAGACAGAGTTAATAACTGAGCTACTCAGAACCTACTTTCTTACTGTGTCAGGGTTCCCAAGGCCACCCCCAAGTTATACCATTTGCTAGGAGGACTACAGGACTCAGCACATATTTGTACTCATGGCTAAAATTTATAACAGCAAAATCAGCAAAGGGAAAAGGTGCATGGGACGAAGTCCAGAGGAAACAGGAACAAGCTTCCAAGAATCCTTTCCTGGTAGAATTGTACAAGACATGCTTATTTCTTCCAGCAATGCATTGTGACGTGTGTTATCGACCAGGAAAGTGTGCCTGAGCCCAGGAGACCAGGGTTTTTATCAAAAGTTGGTCACATGGGCACATAGTGTGCATATGACTAACTGCAGTCTCTAAAATTCCACGCTCCCAGAAGGAAAGCAGGTGTCTAGCATAAACCACATTGTTTGTACAGTAAGTTAATCTTATCATTTAGAGAAACATGTATATCAATGTAGGGAAGTGTAACTAACCCAGTTCCCAGATACCAGCCAAGGACCAACCTTGCAAACAGGCCAGCCGTCTCAGGCCTGCTATACCTTTCTGCACATATACCTTGGTCACTACTCTTCAGAAGTTAACATAAGGCATACATCTATCCACTTAAACCTTAATGTCCCTGCTATTTCTTCCATTACACTCTTCCTATAATAGAATAATGGGAGAAAAATCAAGAAAACTTACAAAGCTACAGCATGAAGATTGCTGCTAGAGTCACCCTTCCACTGCACAACTGTCTTAATTCCAGCTCCACAATTTTCCAGTTCATTAGCTCACATTTTCTTGGGCCAAAATAAACAAACAAAAAGAAAAAGAAGAAAAAAGAAGAAAAACAATAAAGGCAATATATTTTAAGTGTATTTTTAAGGTTTCATAAAATCTCCAGCTCCAAGTGAAATCAATTTTAGTTAAATGTGATGCTTTATTCAAACCTCAAATATGTGACATAAATATCAAAATTTACATATGAAATTTTTAGGTAGTCAGATATGCAAGAATATGCAACAACATCACCTCAATGATTGTTTTCATAAGTTTATCATAGTTCTATTATTTGAATAGCTAAGATGTCGTGTCCATGAGCAAAAAAGAGCTAGAGTATATCTTTTTTTAAAATCTGGAAGAGATCTACTTTGTTTCCACACTTCCTACTCATGCGAATGACTCAAAATTTTTACATGCCATTTTCTTATCCACAAAATAATCTGAGATGTATTTAAGAAAAAATAAACCTCTCCCTTGAAGTCATTGACTACATATTTTAACAGTATCTGCTCCTCAAAATGACTGTGATATGTCTACCTGAAGCTAAGGTGATACAGGAAAAGAGTCATAAATCTGCAGGAATGGGGAGGAGAAAGAGCAAACACTTAATTTATGACATCAAATGTCAGAGATCAGACACACATGAATGGAGCAAATCAGCTGTGCCAATACCTGCATGTATGTACATAAGTGAGAATGTATGCACATAAGTGAGAATGTATGCACATAAGTGAGAATGTATGCATCTGCACACATGTCACCGATTTTCCCAAACTTTAGGGTGAGATGCTATTCCCAGAGCAGCGCCTTGCTAACCTGGAGAACATTTAATGACCACTCAGTAGTGAGGAATTAGGTCTGGTCCCCTTTACCACACATCCCACATCTCTGTAAGGTCTCAAACCGTGTCACAAACAGGTCTCCAAAATCTTCTATTTGTTCTCACATATAAGCCAGTGGTCACTGGGTCTGAGATATATAAAGCGTCAAAAGTAAAAGGCCGAATCGCTGATTCTTACCAAAGAAAGGAAATATTGCTCAGCTTGAATTTCCTCCTCTCTTTCCCGCAAATTGAAATTTTTGCCCTAATTAGGCTGTTTCCAAACACATATGAAATGAACCAAAAGGCAGAGGAAATTAGGCGTCCCAGGATCTGCTGCAGGCACGGAATAAGACCCACAGCAATTTCTAGGACCCAGACAGCGATCACCTTGTTATCATATATTTGCTCTTACTGTAGCACATTTTCTCCTAACTAGTTACGATAAAATTAATAGAACTAAAATGCTCATCTCTGTTTTCCTTTGCCCCTCCATTTTTCCCTTTCTCTTTTTGCTTTTTTTTTTTTTTCCAAGCTTAGAGAGTTATAGAAAAGGGGGTTGCTTTGGTTACCATTAAATCAATCTCACCTCATATCCTTTCACAAGTACAAAATTAATTCTGAGTGATTCTGATTATAGCAACTGTACCCTAGCCCTGATCAAACCTAATTACAATTTGATGCAGGGTCCCGTCATTGTTGCAGCTAGGTAATGGAGCCTGCATTTCAGCCAGCAGTGCCTTGTTAATGAATAGGAGAGATGAGAAGCCCACACATTGTCTCCAATGACCTCTTCTGCCTCGTAGAGAGCGAACTGCATTGATAAACACACTAAGATGGGTTATTATCCATTATTCAGTTTTACAATTAGTGAACACCTGGCGCAGTGGCAGCCAGAACCTCTTTACTTCCCATTTGTATCTATGTGAGCCCCCAACTCTGACACAATATAGCACACCAATTTCCCTGCATTAAAGGAAAGAAATTATAAAGAAAGGGCTGAGGGAGATACAGGGAGGTGCTGTTGCTGTTTTTAAGGCTTCTCACTGTTTGCAAGAAGCAGATAGATATTGGCAGAATCCTACAAATGTTAGAGATGGCTTTGAGAGACATGGCCTTTTAAATACTGTCTTTTTATGTTCAGAAGGACTCACAGACCAAGGAGCTCCCCTCCAGCTCCTGAAGCCTGGTTTGTTTCCAGATTAACAAAACCATGAGGAGCTACAAAGAACAAAGAAATGCAGCATTGCAATCTTCAAATCTGCAGAAAAGGGAAACCCTTTGCATTTTTCTAAGTCCTGGCTACCCATGGATTTTCACTTCTCTTCTGCCTTTACAAATCTTTATTTCCAGCATTCAACTCACTTTAAGAAAGAGGCTGTCTTTGGTGGAAAATACATTTCAGATTTTTTTATCTTTGCATTAATCCATTAATTTATGATCATTCTTTTAAAGGGAAAGAAAATTCAGTAAAGATTTTGATTTTTTTTTTTTTTTTTTTTTGCCAGCCATAGTCAATAGGTAAGTTTTGAGCCTCCAGGACAGATAACTTCTATTTTCCGGATGTCACTAGGTGTGTTTTCTTTATCCTAACAACTTCAGATGTGGGGGAGGAAGCTAGGAGAATAAGAGGGTGGGGGGAATCACAAAGCAGTGGGATGCGTGGCCTTAATGTATGGTTTTAACATAGAATTTTGCCAGTTTGAAGCCTTAAAGTCAGCTTAAACTGGGATTCCCAGAAGTCCCTGGAAAAACTGGCTTTCCACCCAAACTCACCAAAGAACAAACTGGAATCATGAAAGGCAATTTGGATTAACATTTGAAGATGGGACATTGAGTATACAGGTTCTCAACTAGAAATGTCCCCATGTCTTACACCCAGGGTTGACCACCCTTTGCACCCAGTGGCTGGCTTGAAAACGGCGGCCCAGATACCCACAGGTCTTTCATCGGCAAGCGCTCAAAATCTTGCTCACATTTTTCTCTACTTCACGTCTCTTTCCAGCACCTAAAAAACAAGATACACAATACAAAATAAAAACAAAAATGGATAATTTTCATCCAAGAAGTGTGCAAGGCTCTTTAATTTTACAATTATGAAGATGAAAGAAGACAAATTCTCACCAAAGCTCAAGGTGGCATCTGGATATCTCCCCAGGTTTATACAAATGTGGGTGGTTTAGTCAGGCAAGATCAAAGGCTATGGGTTCCACACCACTAAATTGTTATCCTGTCATTATTTTTCAAAACTCCTAGAGGTAGGAGAAGCACATAATGACAGTGTACCCAGGGGGACTTCCAAACGTTAAATCATGATGACATCATGGAGCCAGGCCTTTCTCAAAACCATTCTTTGGTCCCAACATCAGCACCTAGAGCGCCATGAAAATATGAATCAGGAAGAAAGTAGCCTTCCTAAGATAAAATGACTGCATTTTGCTCAGGCAAATGATAACGTACCATTTTCAAACATATGTTAGTATTGAATGAGCATTTTGTCAACATCACAAAGATTGATTTTATTCTATGTGGGGGGCTTGCAATTCTCACCAAAATGCTTGGCAAAAAAAAAGATACCTTATAAACTGAAATCAGATTGCCCAAAGTCAAAGCATTGAGAATTAAATCTCATACATCTTTGTTCTCAGGCTGGACTCAGGCATGGGCCTTTCGGAAAGGGGCCCTCTGTAGCCGATGAGGTAAGAAAGGCAATGCCAGTCATCAGATTTGCTTCCCTCAAATCTGGTTGTTTTTTTGTTTGTTTGTTTTATTTTTATTTTTATTTTTTTTTGAGACAGAGTCTCACTCTGTTGCCCGGGCTAGAGTGCCGTGGCTTCAGCCTAGCTCACAGCAACCTCAAACTCCTGGGCTCAAGTGATCCTCCTGCCTCAGCCTCCCAAGTAGCTGGGACTACAGGCATGCGCCACCATGCCCAGCTAATTTTTTCTATATATTTTTAGTTGTCCAGCTAATTTATTTCTATTGTTTTAGTAGAGACGGGGTATCACTCTTGCTCAGGCTGGTCTTAAACTCCTGAGCTCAAACAATCCACCCGCCTCGGCCTCCCAAGTGCTAGGATTACAGGCGTGAGCCACCGCGCCTGGCCCAAATCTGGTGTTTTAATGCACTGACCAAGGACCTCTTCTCTTCATGGCTGTTGATTTCTCTTGGTCACCAATAAGAGGGAAGCAAATCATGAAACCTCAGGTCAGAAAGAAACCTTAAGAAATCATGAAGCAAGACTGTTGAGTAGAACCTGAACCTGCTGCCGCCATGTGCCTGTGCGCACAGCTGGAAGTGTGTGTGTGTGTGTGTGTGTGCATTCATGATAAACAGGGAAGACACATATTGATTTCACCTACTTATTTATTCATTTGAAAAATAGCTATAGAGTGCCTACTGTGTCTTTGGCACTATAATCGCTGCTAATACATCAGGCAAAAAAATCCTTGTATTCACAGAGCTTATATTTGTATAAAAATAAACGTGAGAAATGCAAATAAGAGTAATACAAATCTATCAGTGTAATTTAAAAAATCAAGTATTTTCATAGAAATGGTTCTAAAATTATAAGAATATGTAACCAGAAAAATCTGAAAGTAACTGAACAAAAATAATTTAACAAATATTACATCTATAAAAAATTTCATGAACATTAAGCTAAAAAGCTTCTGCACAGCAAAGGAAACAACCAACAGAGTGAATAGACGACCTACAGAACAGGAGAAAATATCTGCAAAGTATCCATCGGATGAGGGATTCATAACCGAAATATATAAGGAACTCAACTCAACAGCAAAAAACCAAATAATCCAATTAAAAAATGGGCAACTGACCTGAATAGACATTTCTTAAAAGAAGACAGGAAAATGGCCTACAGGTACACGAAGAAATGCTCAATACCACTAATTATGACCGGGCGCGATGGCTCACGCCTGTAATCCTAGCATTCTGGGAGGCCAAGGCAGGTGGATTGTTTGAGCTCAGGAGTTCGAGACCAACCTGAGCAAGAGCGAGACCCCGTCTCTACTAAAAATAAAAAGAAATTATATGGACAGCTAAAAACATATATAGAAAAAATTAGCTGGGCATGGTGGCGCATGCCTGCAAGCCCAGCTACTCGGGAGGCTGAGGCAGAAGGATCACTTGAGCCCAGGAGTTTGAGGTTGCTGTGAGCTAGGCTGATGCCACGGCACTCTAGCCCGGGCAACAGAGTGAGACTCTGTCTCAAAAAAAAAAATAAAGAAAGAAAAAAAAATTAAAGAAAAAAAAATACCACTAATCATGAGGGAAATGCAACTCAAAACCACGATGAAATATCATCTCACCCCAGTTTAAATGGCTATTATCCAAAAGACAAAAAATAACAGACGTTAGGAAGGATGCAGACAAAGGGGAATGATAGTACACTGTTGGTGGGAATGCAAATTAGTACAGCTGTTTTGGAGAACGGTATGAAGGTTCCACAAAAAACTAAAAATAGAACGACCATATGGTTCAGCAACACTTCTGCTGGATCTATATCCAAAAGAAAGGAAACCAGTATGTCAAGGAGATATACTACACTCCCATGTTTATTACAGCACTATTCACAATAGCAAAAATATGGAAATCAACCTAAGTATACAGCGAGGGATAAATAGATAGAGAAAATGTGGCATGCATATATATATATATATACACAATGGAATATTATTTGGCCATTAAAAAGAATGAAATCTTGTCATCTGCAGTAACAGGGATAAGCCTGGAAGACATCATGTTAAGTGAAAATAAGCCAGGCATAGAAAGGCAAATATCACAGATTCTCACTCATGTGGGATCTAAAAGAAGTTGATCTCATAAAGGTCGAGAATAGAATGGTGGTTACCAGAGACTGGGAAGGGGAGGGGGGAGGGAGGATGCAAAGAGGTTAGTTAATGGGTACCAAAATATAGTTCGAGAGAAGGAATAATTTATAGTGTTCAAGAGCACAGTAGAATGATGATAGTTAACAATAATTTATCATATATTTCGAAGAGCTAGAAGAGAAGATTTGGAATATTCTGAACACAAAGAAATGATAAATGTTTGAGGTGATGGATATCCCAATTGCTCTGATTTGATATCTACACATTGTATGCATATATCAAAATCTCACATGTACCCCGTAAACATGTACAGTTATTAGGTATCAATTGTTAAAATTCCATGAAGCCATCACTTTTCACCCATCAAATTAGCAAAGTTGTTTTTCAAGAGTTTTATAAGCTGAGCACTCTCATACACTGCTGGCAGGAGTATAAAGTATACAAGGCTTTAGGAAAGCAATTTGACACCATGTGTCAAAACCTTACTTTTAAAAATGCATACCCTCCTACCCAGTAATTCCTCTTAGAACTATTAAACTCAACTTTTAGTGTGCTTAAAAATCTCAGGAGCTCTTTTTTAAAAGGCATGTTCTTGGGCCTTCATTGCAGAGATTCAGATGCTACAGGTCTGGGGTGGTGGTCTGCATTGATATCTGGTAGTGGGGGAGGTGGCTAAGGTGCCACACCATAACAAGAGCTGCTCTAAAGGACTCTCTTCCAAGGAAGCAACCAGAAATGTAGAGAAAAATTTATATGTAAAGTTCTTTATCTCAGCTCTTATTCATACTGTTGAGAAACTGTAAACAACCTAAATTGACATAAATAAGGACATGGTAATAGTAATTATGATATATTCTTGCAAGAACTTATTACACAGTCATTAAAAATGGGCTTGGGGGGATATTTAATAATGTGGGAAGATGCTAAATGAAAGAAATCAAGATTCAAAATTGTGCATACACCATATATATAATATATGAAAACAACCGCAAGGAAATACATCAAACTGCTAATAGTGGCTATGACTGAGTGGTAGGATTATGAGAAATATTTATCTTCTGTGTGTTGCTCTTTATTTTCTGAGTTTGAAATAATGAGCAAGTATTACTTTCATGATCCAAAAGTAAATAAACTTTAAAAAAAAGTCATAAATCTCTTCTCTGCTTCTAGGCAGAAATATACCCAAATCATTCCACACATATCTTCCTCATCTACTGCTCTTTATAGGCCCAATTAAGGAAATCTTCTATAATTAGACAGTTGTCATTTATGTCAAGCCTATGTTGTCCCTATTGAAATTTAAATCTGCTTCCTTCATGGACCCAGAGACCAACTGTTTGCTTACTCCCAGAAAGAGTTAGTGTCTATTTATCTCCCCAGGGTCTCCTGGAAAGGAAATGTGTGAACTGTCATTGACAGGGAAATGTTTGGTGAAAGGGCTAGTGATTATGATCAACCAAAAGAGATGAGTTCTTGTTTGTGGGAGAGAGTGACTATGAGAGCTAAGAGAGGCATTTTCTAGATAAAAGTCTATTCAATAGACTTTGGAAGCAATTAATCAATCAATGAGTAACATTTGAAAACATTTGCCTAAAATTCCTCCACAAGGACAAATTGCATAGCAATCCTCTAAATCTTACAAAACAATTATAAAAGAATGCTTCTTAAGAAAAAAAAAATTTAATGGCCAAGGCTTGACTTATCTTATAGGGATTATACAGTAAAAGCTACAATTGTGGGTGAAGTATCTCTTTCACCCATCATTTCTCCTTACTTCCCATTGCTCGGGCCCCCCTCACCTCTCAGGGTAGGTCCTTGTTGCCAGTCCTGGGGCCCTGATTTTGATTGTCTCCACTCTTCTGCTCTAAAGCTTTCACAGGAAGTTACTACACTTGGGGAAAAAAATAAAACTCGGTTTCCTCATCTGTAAAATGGACCTAAAAATAGATGTTCCAAAGCATGTGAGATTTCAAAGAGCCTGTGCCACTTCCATTGAACTGTGACTTCCCATTCAGCCTGTCACTTCCCCTTCAACACCTAACTCAGTACCACTAATAATGTGGTTTTATTTGTCTGGGTATGTCAGGCTTCAGTCCAGCGCTCAGCACACAGGGGGCGCCTTGCAAATGCTCATCCAAGGAATGGAAGAACTGACCATCGGTTCCCTTGGTGATGGTAAGCCCCCTCGTAAACTACCCATCCCACGCTTTGTAAATAGAAGGAACTTAGTCTGTACCAGTCAGCTTAATTTTTCTGCCTTTGTATCCATTATTCATTCAATAATAACAAATATTTATTGGGCAAACTCTTGTTGCCAGGTGCTGGGGATAAAGCAGTGAACAAGATAAGACATGTTCCTGCTGTCACGGTGTTTACACTGTAGTGGGAGGTGATGGACCAACCAATCAACCAACTAACTTATTAATTAGATTTTAAAATATGCTTTTGGCTACAGATAAGTACTATGGAGAAAATAAAAGCGGGTTATGTGCTATGGCCTGAGCAGCAAGAGCAGCCAGAGCTGGTCAGGGCAGGTCTCTTCGAGAAGGAGACATTTGAACTAAGGCCTAAACGATGAGGCCTAGGAAATATTAATCCACATCGCTTCTCTTAGTTGAAACTCTTTAATGAGTCAAAATGTTTATAGAGTAAAATGCACATATCTTATGTTTATAATTTAATGAGTTTTGCTAAATGTATACATCTGTGTCATCACCACCGTCAAGATATAGAGCATTTCCCAGAAAGTTCGTTTTTTCCAGTTTTATTGAGTTTTACTTGACAATTAAAAATTGTACATATTTAAGGTGTACACGTGATGTTTTGATCACCCCTGAAAGTTCCTGTATCTGCTTCCCGGTCATTCCCCACCCCACCCCCAGAGGGTACAACCCCTGCCATGCACACCCCACTGTTGTGATTTCTGTCATCGTTGGTTAGTTTTGCCTGTGCTTCAACTTGATGTAAGTAGAATCGTGCAGTATATGTTCTTTCTGTCTAGCTTCTTTCATCAGTATGATGTGTTTCAGACCTATCTATCTACATTGTTGTATGTATCAACAGTTTGCTCTTCATTCTGAGCAGTATGTCGTTGCATAACTACACCACAGTTTGTTAATCCATTCTCCTGTTGACAGACATCTAGGTTGTCTTCAGGTTTGGGCTATTACTAATAAAGCTGTCATAAATATTCTTATATAAATATCCCTATGTCATCTCATCATGGACATATGATTTTACTTCTCTTGTGTAAATATCTAAGAGTGGAATGCTGGCTCATAGGGTAGGTATGTTTAACTATTTAAGATACAGACAAAAAGTTTTCAAAGTTGTTAATACCACACAGTATTCCCACTTGCAAATTATGGGAATTCCAGTTGCTCCACGGTCTTGCCAGCATTTGTGTTGTCTGACTTTAATTTAGGCATTGTAATTGTGTGGTATCTCATTGTGATTTTCATTTCCATTTCCTGATGATGGATGATATTGAACACCTTTTAATGTACTTAGTGGCCATTCTTATAAGTTTGTTTATGAAGTGTCTGTTCAAGTCTTTTGCCCATTTGTATTGCATAGTTTTTATTTTGTTATGGATTTTTGTAGGAATTTTGTATGGATCTGGATATATGCCTTTTCTCAGATATATCTCCACTCACACACCCATCTGAGGCTTGCCTTTCACTTTCCTAATTTTACTTTTGATAAGCAGAATTTGTAAAACTTCGATAATGTCCAACACAGCAGGTTTTTTCTTTTATGTTTGGTGCTTTTTGTGTCTTCTCTAATAAATGTTTACCTACTCAAGTTTGAGAAGATTTTCTCCTATTTTTTCTTATAAAAACTTTATAACTTTAGCTTTTACATTCAATCTCTGATCCATCTTGAATTAATTCTTATGCGTGGTATGATACAGGTATTGAGATTCATGTGTTAGTATTTTAATCCTATTGTTCCCATATCATTTGTTGAGATTATTCTTTCTCTACTGAGTTACCTGGGCACCTCTGTAAAACTCAGTTAGCCACATAGGCATGGGTCTATTTCTGAACTCTATTCTGTTACTTTGAGCCATATGTCTAGTCTTACACCAACACCACACTTAATTGTGAAGTTAGAGAACACTTTAAAACCATGTAGTGTGAGTCCTCCAAATTTTTTCCTTTTTCAAGATTGTTTTGGACACTCTACATCTTTGAATGTTCACATAAATTTTAGAGCATCACTTCTGCAGTACTGTATTAATCAAAACAGTCAGAGAGCCAGCCCAGATTCAAGGGCAGGGGAAACAAATCCACCTCTTAGTGGAGGGATGGCATGAACACACAGAGAGGGAAGGAGTTGATGGCAACTATTTTTGAGACATTCTACCATCTAGCCACAATAATTTGTATCCCTGCCAAATGCAAAATATACTCACCCCCTTCTAAGATCTCCAAAATCTCATCTCATTATAGCATCAACTCAAAGCCCATGACCTCATCACCTGAACCCAGATGAAGACAGGACTCCTCAGATGCAGCTCCTCGGATACAGTTTCTCTCAGTAGAAACTATGATCTATGTGACAAGTTATCTGCTTCACAAATTCTCAACATACAATGTCAATGAAAGGATTAGATAACCACATAAGACACTAATGTTCAGAAAGAAGCAAAGTGAGAGGCCCATAGCAGTCACTGGTCTGTAGAAATGAGCCATATGGAATTCATTCTCTGTGCCCTCCTGCCATTTCCCATCACATGCTGCCCCAAATGCTCCTGGCCAACCTAGAGCAGAGCTCTACAATGGGTGTGCCAATGTGTGAACCATAAACAGGTCACAGTGTGTGGCTGGCCACCTCTGACTTGGAGCAACCTGGGCTAGAGCTTCTCAAAGGGCAGCCCCAGGGTAGTGGGCTCTGATGAGTATAAGCAAAATGAGGAACACAGAGACACCCAGACTCCTTGTTCCATCATGATAGGATGCGAGAGAGCAAGGAGGTGCCCTGCCACTTGGCCGTCTAGTCCAGCAGTCCACTACTTCACACATCTGTCCCATGAGCAGGGGCTACTGCAGCCACTAGGGAAGGAGCCGCAGGCCTGGGAAGGCTGAGCTGAGGCTGCTGGAACACCAGCCTCGGGTGTGGTCCAGTCTTTATCTTCACATCTGTCCTGTACTTCTGCCCATTTGTGGCTACTGTGTCCTCTTTGTGGTGTGCGAGCACAAACAGAGCTCCATCATTATCTTGCAACACTGGCTATGAAAAACATCTATTGGACTTGAAATCCATGCACATTATCATAAGAAATTCCAATATCACATTCGTCAATGAAAGCAAAAAATGAGCTGTTATAGTCTTCAGATAGGATTTCAACCATTGTAAATTTTGGAATGATTTAAACATCAAACCCTTAGATTAAAATAAACTAAGCATTTTTAATCACTGGCTTGTACAACAAAGTATCAATGGCAGCTACCAATATTTTTAAAAGATTTCCATTAAAAAAACCTCAATAAGGATTTGCTCACAGATGTTTTAAGCTTGGATTACTCAATAACTTAAAGTTAATTTACCTCAATAAAGTTAATAATAAATAAAGTTAATATTACAAAGCTATGTTCTTATTTAGCAATAAAAAGGAATGAAATACTGATATATGCTACAAGATAGATGAAAATTGAAAATACTATGCAAGTGAAAGAAGCCAGATACAAAGGGCCATATATTATCTGATTCCATTTACATAAAATGTCTTGTAAGAGACAGAAAGTAGATTAGTTGTTGCCTAGGGTTGGGGGGGTGGAGGGAATGGGGGTGATTGTTAACAGATACAATGTTTCTTTATGGGGTGATGAAATGTTCTAAAATTGACTGGTGATGGATGCACAACTCTGTGAATATACTAAAAACCATGGAACTGTACACTTTACATGAGCAAATTGTATAGTATGTGTATTAATATTTTTAGCACTTTGGGAGGCTGAGGCAGGAAAATTAATGGGCTGGGGGTTCCAGACCAGCCTGGACAACATAGAAAGACCCCTGTCTCTACAAAAAAAAAAAAAATATATATATATATATATATATATATATATATATATAAAAGCAGGGTATGGTGGTACCCCCTTGTAGTCCCAGATACTGGGGAGGCTGAAGCAGGAGGATTGCTCAAGCCTAGGAGTTCAAGGTTGCAGTGAGCTATAGTTGTGCCACTGCACTCCAGCCTGGGTGGCAGACCAAGACCCTGTCTCTTAAAAAAATGATAACAACAATAAATTAATTAATTAATTAAAAAAACAAAGATTCCAGCAAAAAAAGGGAGGATGGAATAGATGAAATCCAAAATCCGAAAGGCAGATGTTTATAGTTGTTTAATCCAGGTCGTGTATATGTGAGAAAGGGGACTTGGTCATTATACCATTCTCTTTATTTGCCTACATTTGACATTATTCCATAATAAAAGTTATATTTATGGAAACAAGCTCAATTTTTTATTTAAAATTTTGAAGAGATTTTATTTGGAAGTTTTAAACAAATACAATATCTTCTCTAATACTTTATACACATTTTCTTATAATTCTGTTACATAAAAAAAACTAGATTAAAATTTTTAATAAGCCTCACAGAGATGCTCTCAAATTCCCGCCGGTTTTACCCTGAATGCTCTTCAAATAATGTCATTTTCTGTGTGCCATTACGTGAAAAGGTTGGGAAGCCTTGCCCTAGAGGAACTGATTCTTTGTGAAGAGCCCATAAATACAGGCTTTCAAAATCCTCCATTTCCAAAAATGTGCAGGGTCCTCTCTCTCCTCAGCATCTTGCAGAGGCTTTCAGCAAATGAAATGCTCGAGATTGAAACAGTCCCCGCAGCTGCAGCACGGGTTTCAAATGCCCCACTATTTTGAAAGAAGATCCACACACATGCTCTTTGTGGTGTTCTTTGTTTCCCAGAGGAAAAGCTAAATCCACCCCAGTGTTTTCATAAACAAAATGAAAGACTTGAGGGCAGCCATGGAGCGGGACAGGACGGAAGAAGACTTTTGGCAGAGCAGGCCTTCTTGGGGCTTTTGTCCCCCCAAACCCCAGTCAATTAGCATCCCGCCAGACAGGGCCACCAAAGGGAACTTGAGAGGGAACGCACTGGTCCCTGCCTGGACAGCAAGGTGAGACGGCTCCTCTTAAAGCCAAGGGGTCCTCCCCAGACCCTCAGGGGTGCGCCCCCATGCCCCCATCACTCTTCCCCGGCGGCTTGAGTTTTTGCTCATCTCTGGGTTTGGTTGATCGGCTGTTTGGTTGCTTATTTAATCTGTAATAATACAAGGTAAAAAATTTCAGAGAACCATAAGGTACCCGTGGATATATGGTCTCTCAAGGTCCCAAGCCTTGCTCTTCCATGGAGGCTACCAGTGCTGCCAGGTTCTTTTGCATCTTTCCAGAGATTTGTGCCTACACGCATGCATGCACGTGTATTCAAGCAATGGCATACATTCTGCCTCCTCCTCCGACATACTTACCATACATGCTGTTCTTACCATCTCGTGGTTCTTACCTTGCTTTTTTACCCTTCACTTTGTATTTTGGAGAGTATATCAATATAGAGAGATATGCCTTGTGTTGTCTTTTGTTTTGTTTATTCAATGTTTTATTAAGGCTATATATTTCCCCAGTATAGATGTGCCATAATTTATCTAAGCAATTCCATATTGGTGCATATTTGGATTGTTTCCAGAGTTGTGCTATTCCAAACAAAGCTGCAATAAATTTTGCACATCCTCCAAGCCTTTAGGCAAGACTACTCTATTTTCCTTAAAGAGAAAGACATATACACCATACTGACATAAAAGAAAAGGCAGCAACCAAAAATCCACTTCCAACATGCAAATTCACAGTTAGAATCTGACATTGTCTTAACAGAAGTAGCTGCTTCACTGAGAGAATCAAAACAATGTGGTAAGGATTCTGGCTGCAGAGCTGGCTTCTTCTCATCCTTCCTACTCCCATCCCAACAGGTGGCTGTGTAGACAAACCACTGGGGCTGCAGGGTATAAGGATTTCTATCAAGGACATCTTTTCCCTTCACCTCTGAGCCCGAGCCAGTTCACAGAAAACCCAGCTGCATTGCTTCGCAGCATTTCATCTCTCAACAAACACCAAGGCTCTGCCTCTGTTCCAGGCCAGCGTTTCTCCCAGCAAACTGCTCCATGGTACCTCATGCCCGCCTGGCAAAGGATGCAAATCAAGAAATTGCAAGCAAAGACCTTTTGACAGTAGAAACCAAACCACCAGGGGACAAAGAACAAGAAAGAGACTGATCACTAGGGAAGTGACAGCTTCGAGCTGTGCATGGTCATGTCCTTTGTCCAAATTACCTTTGCCAATATTTGACCAAGTCGAAAGGGGCCAAAAGTTTCTCTCAGCAACAGCCCAAAGAGACTCATCTAACAATCAAACTCCTCCAGCAGCAGGCAGGAACAACTCGTGGTCAAAAAATGTTTAATTCTTTTGGGCAGATTTGGGAGAAAGCAGACTTAAATTAATCACAAGCCAGGATGATGGACTACTGAAGGAATATAAAATGCAGTCCTGTGAGCGCTGAACTGGGGCAAGTGCACCGTTGCAGAGCTGGCCTTAAGAAAATATGCTTTTATGAAAACTGTCATGTCTGAAGTCTTTAAAACTACTTTATCCTCTCAAGCAACTCAAACATTCCCATACGAGGTCCTTTTTATTAATTTGGGCCACCAGACATCTTTCCTGTCCATTTTATATTAACTAACTCATGTTTCAAATCTGAAAAATGCATGTAGTTTTATTTTAATGCTTTGACACAGCAGAAATTTCCTAAAGATGGCATTTTACTAATTTGGGGGATGTTTCTGTGTGAAGAGTAAGTACAGTCATGCATTGCTTAGCAACGGGGATATGTTCTGAGAAATGGGTCCTCAGGCAATTTCAGTGTTACTGTAACGTCATAGAGTGCACTTACACAAACCTAGATGGCATGGCCTATCGCTCTGTGCAACGTGACTGTACTGAATACTGTAGACAGTTGTAACACAATGGTAAGTATTTGTGTATCTAAACGTATTTAAACATAAAAGATACAGTAAAAATACAGTATTGTAATCTTGTGGGACCACTGTCTGTACACGTGACCGAAATGTTATGTTGTTGTTATTATGATCACTTAGATTACCAAAAAATAAATGGTCACCAAGACACAGGCTGAGCCAGTTGCTTTCCTAAAGGCTACTCCAGACAAGGGTTTTATTATTAATATTAGGCAGTGCTATCAGACTGGATGTACTTTCTCCAGATTGCTCGTGGTTTAATTCATAACAAGAGATTACACCCTGGGCTCCCAGGAGTTCAGGTACGTGGAATGTCCTCGTCACACGGTAGCACTGTGCCCCTGCAGGAGTTCATACCAGCTCACAAGGGATGTGGGGGCAGCAGAGGGAAGGAGCACAAGGACCTGGAGCCCCTTCTTCTCAGAAACCCGCTGAAATGGCAGAGCAAGTCGGGACCTGCCAGGCGATGATTGAGTATTATCACACCCCAGAGCTGGCAACAAACTTGTAGGTCACTAACCCACCCCCAGCCCATCCCCTGAAGCCCCAGTTGGGCTAAACAGCTAGGTAAAGGCGCAATTTGGGCTAAAACTCGATATCTTGACTGCGAAATCTCTTACTGTCTCTTACAGCAGTGCTTTTCAAACTTTAACGTGTGTACAAATCACTCCAGGAGCCAGTAGAATGCAATTTTCATTCAGATCTGGGGTGGGGTATAAAAATTTGCATTTCTAATAAGCTTCCCTGTGACGCCCATGTTGCTAGTAAGGACTCTCTGAGAAGCACTTTATTACATTTCCATTCTCAACATTCCTCAATTACAGTAAAATCCAGAAAATAGCCCCTTCTGCACAGCCTGGCATCTGATGATAGACAGTCCTTTTCTTAACCTCTTCTTCATCAAATGTACCTGAAACAGTTAAATCCCAGCTTCAGCCTTCTCCACTGGAGACCTCCCTGAATTATTGCTCAGCCACTTACTGGGCAGATAAAAAGAAACCATGAGACTGACGTTCCCATCCTTTCTATCAGGTGAGCTTTGGCTAAAGCAGCAGTTCTCAAAGTGTGGTCCCCAGACCAACAGCATCAGCATCACTTGAGACCTTGTTAGAAATACAAATTTTAGAACTCTAGGAGAGGGACCCAGCCATGAGTGTTTTAACAAGCCCTCCAGGTGATTCTGACGCAGGCTCAAGTTTCACAATCACTGACATTAGACTCATAGCCAAGAACAGCCTATCAGTACTTGTGATCTGTACCATTTTATCCAAAAAGTGCCCACAAAACAATCTTTTCCCAGCCCCAGGACATGGTCCACTTGTTGGAGCAAGAGATCATATATAATTATAACCTGAACCAATGACTCTGCATGATTATAGGGCCCACACATGGTGTCTCTTCATGGAACTCAAAGAGAAGATTCCCAAAGAATCACAGTGACACTCACATTTGCTCTCTCAAGCAGGATACCCCTCAGGCTTTCCCGTCCTGCGGGAAGGATTGCCACAGTGTGCTTGGAACCACGTGTGCAGTCCTGGTGCACTCTGTCTCACACCTGAGTGGGATGATTTCTAGACCTGGCTCTTTCAACCAGGTAAGAAGACAGCTTCTTGCCATGTTCATCCATGTGTGTGTGTGTGTGTGTGTGTGTGTGTGTATGTGTGTGAACTTCTTGACTGCATGTTCTGAAACAGAGACCATTTCAAGTCCCATCCTGTCTGATAGTCTGGGACAGCAGCAGGTGAGGCTGAGGCAACAGACCTGTCCCTGCTGTGCTAACATTATGGAAATACTGTAAATATAATATAATCCACTCCTTCCACCCTCCTCTGCACTTCCCTCGTGTTTTTCATGCGAAACAATAAGAAAACCTCATTAAAATGTTTGCTGTAATTTTTAAGCTTATTAAAGCCAGCCATAATAGGAGAACATTTGCTTCTTTGTCTTGCATATAAAGTCGTGATTCATGTGTACCCAATTCCGCCTTGTTTGTTACACTGTTGCCATGACAACATTTTTCCCTTCAAGTACCAAGTAAATTGCGGAAGAGCACATACAAACAGCATGCTCCTATAGGTAAATACTTCATTACTATAAACATTTCATTCATGGCTCCCACTCTCTCCAATCTTATAAACCCAGCTCATTAAAATCTAATTTTTGAATTCTTTCCTCCCAAGGACACGTGAAAGCCTTGTTCCACCAGAAAAGGGCCAAATCGAAGAGGATTTGGGTTGGAATATTTTAAAATATTCTTCTTTTGCCATGATTTTTCTGGAGAGCTGTTGTCGTAACACAAGTTTTAAAAATCAAACCAAGAAGTTAATATCCGAAGTCTTCTCCATCCCAAGGAGCAGGAAGTCCTGCTTTCCATCTCCATACAAATGGTACAACTCCCAAACGCTGACGCTGGACTTTGAGAGTTCATGCTACAGCGGTTTATGCCTTTGTTTGGCATTTATGTATTTATCTAATAGCCTTACTAGCTCTCAGCCCCTGGGGACAGGTGTCTACCACATCCTGAGATGTACTGAGGCACGGATCTGTATCTCATCTCCACCTCTCCCACATCAACCAGCTCAACGGTTCCCGAATGCCCAACTGTGGACAAATGCATTGGAATCATTTGGGAGCTTTCAAAAATACAGATTCCTAGGTGCTGTGCCTGAGGATTGTGATTTTGAGTAGGTCTATAAAATGGCCATAAACATAGTCTTAACTCAGAGAAATGCTGTGAAATTACGTGTGATCAAAAATGCGCATAAAGCCTGCAGCCCAGGACCTGGCATTACAGGCAATTAAAAACTGACAGCTACATTTATTGATAATAAAACATTAATGGTAATGTTACGGAGGATTAGGTGGAAAGGGTCATAATGAAGTCTGATGCATGGTCCCTGATTGACAGTAAAGAACTCTTCAGAATGCATGCCCCAAACAAAGACACTTCTGAGAATGAAAGGGAGCGCTGTTAATAATTACACCAGGACAACAGGCATAAACCAGAAGTTCCCAGGAAAAAGAGATGTATGGTGTTCCTGCCACTAATCCTTCTTTACACTTAATAAAACACACCTGGTTAGGTTTCTACTGATAGGGCTGGTTGCCTGATTAGATTAATGCCTGATCTTATCATCCCTTTGGCTATGTTGATGCAAACCTGATTTCCTGACACAAGCTTTTATAGTCTGCAAAATGTATAGACTGTCACCAACAGACAGTGTTCAGACAAGGCTGAGTTTTTTGCTGACTGAGGTAAGGGAGAACACCAGCTCTACATTACTTCATGTCTAGGACAGGGGACAGCAAATTTCAAATTTACTAAAAATTGGAAATTTAAAGCTTGGATTAAGGTGGATCTTTCAATTGGGGGGTGAAGAGGACATGATTAGGACAGTCCAGGATGGGTGGAAAGAGCAATGTGAAGATTTTTGAAGCAAGAGATTCAACGAATCTTAGGATGCTTTCCATTAAAGAGTTGATGAGTCTTTGGTGAAGTTCCTGTACTAAACAATTCAACTTTGCCTGGGAATTGTAAAGTCATGCTAATGAAGATAGTGGAATAGCAAAGTCATGCTAAGGTAGAGAGTAAGTTTACGGGGGAACAGTTTCAATCCTCCTCAATGTCCAAACTGTGTGTGCGTGAGGAGGGGGGGATTGTTTTGGTTCTCAATCTTTCTAAAGACCAATCTGGCAACGTGGATAGTCTTAAAAACTTTTTACATTGTAATTCTATTTCCAAGAATCTAATGAAATAATATGAAACATGTACAAAAATTTATGTAAAAAAGATGTTTTTTATGGAGTAAAATTATTTAATAGCCCCAAATTAAAAATGACCCAAATGTCCAATTATAAGTAAATAAATTGTGGCACATCCATATGGTAGAAATTTGTGAAGTCATTAAAAGATATGGAAAAATAGAATAACAATGGAATATGCCTATACTACATTTGCTAAGAATAAAAAGCAGATTATAGACTTACGTAAAGAAAAAAATTGCTAGAAGAAAATATACTAGCCTTACCAAATACAGCACACCAAAATGATACTTGCGGGTAGTTTATTGACAGTTTCAATGTTCTTTCTTACACTTTTCAATGTTTTACATATATTTTAACAGAGCATATATTTTATAACCAGAACTTTTTGCATAAGCAATAATATTATGACAAACAATACAGAAAATACAAGCAAGCACAAAAGAAAAAATGTAAATACAAATCATCTGTAATTCTACCTCTGAGAGGTAATTATATTTAACCTTGTGATGTATATTCTTTCAGACTTGTTTCTATGTGTTCAAGAAAGCAAAAGTGGCACTTTGCTATTATGAGTTAGTGTGGGAAGAAAAAGCACTTTGCTCTCTGAGATAAACAAATAAAAATACAGAATTGCTCTATCTAGCAATAATCCTCCATACAGATAAAAACCTTTACCTCTTTCCTGTGTGTTGGCTTCTAACAGTAATAACTTTATCCCTGCCTTTTGTGAAGGTAACATCTACAAATATATGATGCTCCTTGCAGATATGATCATTGTATTAGAAAACTATTTTCCCACCATAATTAGACTATTTGCAACCTTGGAACCTTATGGGGGATTTTCTTGAAATCCCTGTTCTATTTTATATTTAGCAGGCCAATTCTAAAGTTTAAGCTCCTCTGCAAAATTTTTGCAAATAAAAGTTACCTTTGTTTTTTTTTCTAGTTTTCCATTCATGTACACCTAATAAATGTAATTCTTTAAAAAAAAAGGGATATATTGTGACCTTTTTTCAGTCAATATACCATGACTATCTTTTATGTCTGTAAATATAAAAGTGCCTTTTTAATGACTGCATAGTATTTTGATATTTGAGTGCTGGACGCTAGATATAACCAGGACCCCACTCTTATTATAAATTTTTATGTTGTTTTGTGTTGGCATTATAACAAAAGCCAAAATAAACAGACTTGCCCATACACTTTTGTGCCCTTGTCTAGGATAAATTCCTTGAATCAGGTTTCTAACTGTAGGGATATATGTATTTTAAGGTTTTCAATATATATTACAAAATTGTTCTCCAGAAAGTTTGTACACTGAAAATTCTACCAGCGCTGAGTAAACGTTTACTCAGTGCTCTTCCCAACACTAGGTATTAGTACTTGTTTCAGTACTGATCAATATGACAAGCTAAAATGGTATTTTATTTAAATATGTACTTATTTATTAGAAACATTCACTATTTCTTCATTTCTTAACTAGCCGTTTGTATATTTTATTTTGTGAATTGAATGTTTATAACTTTTCCCATTTTTCCATTGAGATATTCATCTTACTCTCATTTATTTGTAAGTGTTCTTTGTATTTTAAGGATATTGATTATTTGTCATATGTTATTACCCAGCTCTTGTGCTTTTTTTTTTTTTTTTCCAAAATCTTATAGTATTTGGGGTTGGTTGCTGTTATTAATGAAAAGAGGTTTTAAATCTACCCATTGTTTCTTTTACGGCTTTCTGCCATTGATGTCATATTTAGAAAGGCGTTTACACCCTGAAGTTATATGAGTTTTCACTTAAGACTATGAGTTTTAAGGTTTAATTTGTGAACTTGCAAATCATTATTTCTAAATAAAGATAACACACATATCCTTGATTCTTCTTTAGATATATATCAGGCACAAACTGTATGCACCTCCTCAGTCCCTTGGCCACTGCTTTGCAATAGCTCCCATCGCTGGCCACTTCTGCTACTTGGGGCTAAATGGTCACTTGCCCTGGGAATGTTGGACCCTCCCCTGTGGCCACGGCTACACAGCCAGGCCAGAGTTTCTGGCTCCTCCCTCTACTTGAGGACTCAGATGAAGCACCACGCCGTAGAGCATGTGTCCTGCCATCCTTGGCAGCTTCCAAAGAAGCCACATGATACCACCTGGGTATGCAGAAGAGTGAACTCCCATAGAGTGAGATTTGACCAGTGGGAAGCAGGAGATGGGACAGATCTGGACAGATAAACTCCCTGTCCTTCCTCTTTCTCACAGACAGCTGGAAAATATGATTGCTCCTTAAGCCCATCTGGAAAAAGTCTTGTATGCTTTTTCAACCTGCTTTTTCTCTTTACAGTGTCATGAATACATCGCTTTACTTCTCGTGATCTCTTCCTTGCTTCACATACCTTTTGTCCTCACCTTGCTTCCTAGGGTTTATGGCTCTCAGATAAATAACCAACATTTCCCCCTGGGCCTTGTTTTATAGGGGAGCCTCGAACTAGGAGAGCTCCTCCTCTTCCTCCTCCTCTTTGACCTTCTTCAAAGACCCTCTTCTTTCTAGACAATTCATCAGCTGTCTCTTCCAACCCTTCAATTGATTTTTTTAAATTCATGTTAACATTTTTTAATTCTAAAAGCACTTTCTTGGTCTCCAAATTTTTCTTTCTTATAGCATCCTGCCTTTATTTCACTAATGCAATATCTTTTTTTCTCTCTCTGTGAGGATATTAAGGATAGCCTTCTTAAAGTTTTGTTCTGCTTTCTGCCTTGTCTCTGTTTCCTGAGTTTCTTTTTTGGTCTGTTTTAACATCTATCTTTCATTTTAAATATTTTCACATTTAGATATTTCCTTAATGCCAGCAGGGTTGGTAAAAAAAAAAAAAAAAAAAAGATATTTCCTTAAATATATAATAATTTTTAATTACTCATTAACTTTTTACTCTTAAAAAGCTGATTGGAAGCCTTGTGTTTGTGAATGAGGCTTATAGAATGGTGGCCCTCACCACAGAGTAATTGGCATGGACCCAGCCATGCCCCTGAGGAACACAAATGTCTGCTTATATAGGTCTTTTCTCTTAGCCTGGTCACTATTCCCAGAGAGAAATGTTCTACTCTTCCTTGGGGGTTTATGCCTCACTGCCTACCTCCTGGGCACTAACCAGAAGAGGGGATCTGGGTCTCATGATTCTCAAGTTAATGACTCTGTTTTCAATATGGCCCCCCATCCTCAACGACCCCTGTGCTCAGTCTATGTCTCTCTGGCTTAATGTCTGCAGAGAATAAAACTCCAATCTTCTTCCAGAGTCAGAGAGGAAGAGTTGTTTGGCTATGGGAGGTGAGGAGGGAATCTGAGGGTCTAACTGCTCTTGATACAAACTTTGAGCAGAATGCCTTGTTTGCAGCCCACGCGTATCCTGACCTTTAGGGGTACCTGCCATCATCATTCATGAGCTATTCTGGGATTAGGTTTGGCACATTGATTTGTTTCTGGTTGGCATCTCTTCTGCTCTTCCATCTACCTTCTTTCTTCCAGAATTGGACTGACTTCTCTAGTCTACTATGGTCTCCTCTCTAGTTTTCTTTCTACTTCAACTTTTCTATGCTTTTGCATTCCCTTACCATTATTTTAGTGGAGTTCTGAGAGTTTTTTAGCTAATGCACATGCTCCAATTTCATATTTAACTAGAAGTCCTCAAATGCCTATCCTACCACATCTATTAAGATAATCAAGTAATTTTTTTTTACCTGTTGAGATAATGAATTATATTGATAGTCTTTGCTTAATATTCAGCTATCCTTACAATCCTGGAATAACCTCTATTTGGTTATGATATACTATTTTTTCTTGCACATATAGATTCGGTTTAATATTGTATTCAGGTTTTGGCATCTATAAGTGAAATTCATTTATTTTCTTTTTTGAGTGTTACATTGATTTTGGTATTAGAATTTTGGTAGCTAGTGAAATAATTTGAACATGTATTTTTAAAGATGTAGTTTTTAATCTACATCCCTGCTATGAAATAATTTAAACTGCATAGAAATTATCTATTCATTGACAGTCTGAAAACACTTGCCACCAAGACCTCTAGACCCCCATGCCTTTTTAAGGTAAATATTTAACAAATTTCTTAAATTTTATTATATAACATTTTCCCCAAGAAGCTGTTTATTCAAATTTTCAGATAAATATGAAAAATATGCTGAATGAAAAAACCTTTACACAAGACAGTATATATTACATGATTTCATTTATATGAAGTTCTATGACAGGCAAAACTAATATAGGGGAAAAAATAGAACAGTGGTTTCCTGGGGAGTAGGAGTAGGAGCAGAAGGGGCTTGAGGGAATTTAGTGGGGTGATGGTAATGCTTGATAATTATTTTGATAGGATTTGGATTACACAGTTGTATGCATTTTTCAAAACTCAATGAATGCACACTAAGATTTGTACACATCATTATATGGAAAGTTTACATCAAAAAAAAAACCTATTAAGAATATTGGGCCGGGCGCGATGGTTCATGCCTGTAATCCTAGCACTCTGGGAGGCCGAGGTGGGAGGATCTCTCAAGGTCAGGAGTTCGAGACCAGCCTGAGCAAGAGCGAGACCCTGTCTCTACTAACAAATAGAAAGAAATGACTTGGACAGCTAAAAATATATAAAGAAAAAATTAGGGGAGCATGGTGGCACATGCCTGTAGTCCCAGCTACTTGGGAGGCTAAGGCAGGAAGATCGCTTGAGGCCAGGAGTTTGAGATTGCTGTGAGCTGGGCTGACGCCACGGCACTCTAGTCTGGACAACAGAGCGGGACTCTGTCTCAAAAAAAAAAAAAAAAGAAATATTGAACTCTAGTTAATGATATGAGTGCTGAAATAGTTAGAGGGAAGTATACAGATGTCACAATTTACTTTGGAATGCACCAAGAAATACGGTAGACTGATAGATGGATAGAGGAATGGATGAGTGGGTAGATAAAGTGATAAAGCAAGAACAGTAAAATCTTTTTTTTTTTTTTTTTTTGAGACAGAGTCTCACTCTGTTGCCCAGGCTAGAGTGAGTGCCATGGCGTCAGCCTAGCTCACAGCAACCTCAAACTCCTGAGCTCAGGCGATCCTCCTGTCTCAGCCTCCCGAGTAGCTGGGACTACAGGCATGCACCACCATACCCGGCTAATTTTTTCTATATATATTTTTTAGCTGTCCATATAATTTCTTTCTATTTTTAGTAGAGATGGGGTCTCGCTCTTGCTCAGGCTGGTCTCGAACTCCTGAGCTCAAACGATCCGCCCACCTCGGCCTCCCAGAGTGCTAGGATTACAGGCGTGAGTCACCGCACCCGGCCAAGAACAGTAAAATCTTAATGGTAGGATCTAAGTGTGGATACATAGGTGCTCATCATAAATGTCTTTCAACTTTGCTGTATGTTTGAGAAATTTTATAGCAAAAAATAAAAGTAAAAAAAATAATCTTAGCATAGAAATGTATGTAGTACTTGACTAGCTGGGGAAAAGAAAAGAAATGTATGTAGTCGTTGTATTAGTTTTCTATTGCTGTGTAACAAATGACCACAAATTTAGCACCCTAAAACAACACGCATTTTTTATCTCACAGCTTCCATGATCAGGAGTGCAGGCACAGCCGAGCTGGGGTCTCCACTCAGGATCACACAGGGCTGCAGTCCAGGTGTTTGCTGGGCTACTTTCTCATCTGCAGGCTCAATTTAGGAAGAGTCTGCTTCCAAGCTCATTCAGGCTGTTGACAAGATTTATTTTATTTTCTTGCAATTGTATGACTGAGTGAGCACTCTGGCCTC
The DNA here is from genome assembly GCF_041146395.1 of Eulemur rufifrons. NCBI lineage: Eukaryota > Metazoa > Chordata > Mammalia > Primates > Lemuridae > Eulemur > Eulemur rufifrons. Next base: position 210,235,721 of record NC_090989.1, read on the forward strand.
TTACTGGCTGTTGCCGTCCTCAGCTCCTAGAGGCCACCCACAGTTGCCTGCCATGTGGTCCTCTCCAAAGGCAGTTCACAACATGACCGTTTGTGTCTTCAAGACCAGCAGAAGTGTGTGTGTGTGTCTCTCTCTCATCTCTATGTCTTTGTCTATCTCTCTCATCTGCTAAGATGGGAGTCTTATATGATGAAACCTAATCAAGGGAGTGACAATTGATCACCTTTGCTGTATTCTGTCATCTAGAAGCAAGTCATAGATGCCCCACACCCAAGGGGAGAGGGTTATACAAGGATGTGACTCACTGTAGAGTCCCCTTAGAGTGTGTTCTGTCAAGCTGGACCCTAGTAAAAGTGGTAAGTACGGATTTTAATCAGCAACATACTATTGTGCTAGGGGAAAGGGTTCAGCATGAACAAACTCAACTTCAGTTTGGACAGAGGTGACTGGTACTTTAAAGGGAGAAAGGAGGATTGGGGAGGGGGCGTGAAACAGGGGCCCAGAAGTCAGGGAAATGAAAAATCACACAGGGTTGGTCAGTGTAAATGCTGATTAAGACCGCTGCATCTATTAGCTGGCAATTATCAAAATTAGGATTCTATCCTCCCATAGAGACTGGGAATCAGAGACCCTCTCCTGACGATAACGTTCTAAAGGAATGGCTTTCAGGTCCTGGAGAAAGACACTCCTGAGCTGGAGGAGATACATATACATCCCAAAGGGAGAGAGGAAGGATGCACACTTGTAAGCCGTTTTTAGTAAATGCTCTAAGAAGGGGTGGTCGGGGGCCTATGACCAAGTGTGGGCTGGAACAAGCATTGAATTCTTCTAGCAGCCTTCGGCTTTCTCAGGCAGGCACTTGAAGGGGAGCTAAGGTCACCTAGAGACGTGGCCTTGAATGGTTAGAAACCAGATTGGTGTTTAAGTGTTTTAATGTGGTGGCTGAAATCATTTGTGCTGAGAGTCTGTAGTTTTTATAGGCCAAGGTTAAAGATGAGGGCTCAGGGGAGCCTGGCTGGAGTTTGGTCGAGGAGAGAGTGTCAGTTTACCACATTAACTTTCACTCTGCCATTTAATCTCCTTATCTGTGATTATATCTCCTTTCTCTTCTTTAACGGGGGCTTACTTTCTACCTTATCTCTTTTACCCATCTTCGTCCCACTCATCAAGATTTATGTTTTGGCTCAGAAAAAAAAATGAAACTGAAATAAAGAGCTGGCCATTGCAACAGAAGTTAAAGAAAGAAGGTAGAAAAACAAAAACCACAGCAGTAGGCACAGAAGACGGTTTATAGTCTGTGCTGCATGTCTGCCCTCCCTGTTTTTTCTTCAAATTATTTTTAAAATGTGATTTTTAAGATAATGAAAAGTTACTTTGATGGCAGAGAGTATAAGAACTAAAACTTGTTCATTTAAAGAGTATAAAGAAGAATTTACTTACAAGAAAGAATAGAGGGAAGCAAACAAATTAATAAGTTTCAATGAAATGTGCTTAATACTTAAGAAATGTCCAGTCTAGAGCCATCAATAATTAAATTGTTCTTATCTTGAGTTAAAAGGACAGCAAAGCATTTTTAAAGCAATCTATCTATTGGCCACAACAAAGAGGATTGAGGTTAAATTTACCCGTCTCAGAATTAAATTTCTAATCTGTAAAGTATGAGTTAACCGTATAGTAAAATGAAACAGAGTAACACAAATTTCTTCTGTGTGACAGTGAAGGTCACAGAAGACAGAAGGCCAAATTCAACAATGAACATGGCGTTAGATTTAGTCTGTTCCAAACCAGAGCACGGCTCTTGGGGCAGTAACTTGCATATAATCATTATTTAAATGTTTGCTGATAATAATGATAATTAAATAAAAGCTTATATTCCCTAATAAAAATGTTAGTTTGAGAATAGAGTTTAAAAAGCACTCCTTTGGACAGCACGATGCAGTGGAAAGCTGGGAGGCCGCAAAGCAGGTGTCAAATCCAGCTAACTGCCGTGGGTCTTTGAACTGGCGCTGAAACCCTCAGTTTCCTCATCTGTAATGCGGCAGCTGATGGGAACAGTCTTCCTCCAAGAATTGTTAGACAAACTCGAGGAGCTGTGTAAACTGCCCCAGTACAGTGCTTGGCAAAGCTGGGCAAAGTAGGTGCTTTCTTCCTTTCTCCTTTTCATATCTGTTTATGAAGCATAATTCATTCAAAAAATAATAATAAAATGCCTCCCTCTCTTGAAAAAAAATAAAAATAAAAAGCACTCCTTTGAATGATACATAACTCTGTAAAGTACTTAACATTGGCACCACCTTTTGCAGAAGAAGCTGACCCACAGAGGGTATGGGCTTGCCTGAGTCACAGCTGGTGAGTGGCAGAACTAACATGCAAATCCCTGTCTCCCTCCGACTTCTATTCTCTTCCCAATAGACCATCTGCCTCCTATCTTCTCATACACTCTTCAATATTCACTTCATAACTTTCCTGTCTTCTTAATTTCTGTACCAAGAAAAAAAAGAGACCAAGAATGATCTCTAACAGCCCACTAGGGTTTTAAAAGAACACCAAGGTCACTTCCCACTGGAAAGAAATTTTCACATTAGATGCTAATAGAACTCCTAAAAGAGGATTCCAACCATAGTTGTGTCTGTGTTTGTGTGTGTGTTTGTGTGTGTGTGTGTTAGCAAGTACCTTAAAAGAAGCACAGCAGCTTCCTGTAGAGAATTATGTGTGAATGGCAGAGGTGATAAATCATGCCACACATCAAAGCAACAACTCTCTGCACTATGGTGCTCACCTGTTGCCTGAATATAAAATCTTCCTAGTATATTTATTCCCAGTCATCCTTAACTCCACACCCCAGAAAAGGGCCTCTTTCAGGAGACTGAGGCAGTCATTCATTATTGGTTTTATAGAAGGGTTATAAACAAACTCAACATATAGTATTATGAACTTAATGAACTTGGCATAGTTAGGAATTCATTTTGGTTAATTTCTAGCCCAGCCCTGCCTAACAGAAATACAATGCAAGCCACCTATGCAATTTTTAATTTTCTAGTAGCCACATTAAAAAATAAAACCAAACAGGTGAAATTAACTTTAATAATATATTGTATTTAACCCAATATCTCAAACATATTATTTCAATATAAGAAAGTATTAATGAGATGTCTTACATTATTTTTGCACTAAGTGTTGGAAATCCAGTGCGTATTTTATACACAGCACATCTCAATTCAGACTAGCTATAATACATTTCAAGGGCCCAGTAGCCACCTGTGGCTAGCGGCTACCATTTTGGATAGTGCCATTCTTAACTCAAAGTTAAATATAACCCATGTGTGAACTATAATACTCAAACCCATCTCCCAGGTAAAAGATGAAACTGGAGATTTACAAGGCTAAGTCTTGTTGACTACAGTAAAATTTGTATGGGTAGCAATTACAAATCCCTCAAATATATGGGATACATTTAATGAAAATGAAAGTGTTCTATGATCCATATATGGTGAACATCAAAAGCTTAAAAAAAAAAAACTTTTTCTATGTTGAAGCAAAGTCTCTGGCCAGGGAACAATTTAACAAGGATTACAAGCTAAATGCATTTAGGAGCCAGGCAAGTCCCATGAATGAGTGGGAACCAGTGTGCTGTATATAAGACAACAGGGAACAGTGGCAAAACAAGAATTGAGCTTTTCAGGCTTGTAAAACCCTACCTGCCAGGACCCACAGCCCTAACCTCCTTGTGCTTCCCTCACCGACTCCAGAGGAGGGCTGGGTTCACAGGAGGCTGTGTGGAGATGAGCTGCACCCCTGTGTTCTGCAAGCCCAGCTGTCTGCTCTCCCTTTGAATTTCTCTGTGCTATTAAGCAGTTTGCAAGGACATCGTTCTCAAGTATGTCATGTCAAGCCACTTCTCTTACTCCTAGGACTTGCTGCTAGGACTCACCCAATGTGATGACCTCACTTCTAATAAGACTTATAAATACTTCGCTGGTTAAGTTGGACATTTACTTTAAAATTTAAAATGTTTGTGGGTGTGTAGTGTCTTCTGACCAATATGAACCTACCTGACGCCCTGTAGGATTGAACTGTACGTGTTTGTGTGTATTTCAAACAGCAGGCCTCATAATTGTTAGGAAGCAAATGACAAATGTTTGAAAAACAAAAAATTAATACAAAGTTGCATAACTTACTATAAGGTAAAAATAAGACATATGTTGTCATCTATAAACTTCTAATATCTTTGTCTTTTGGCAGATTTTGATCAAAGATATCTGATATTTTTGTTTAGACAGTATAGTAACTTGACTTCCACTGAAAGAATAAATAAATCAGAGAAAGACTCAGTGCAGACCATGGAGAAAGACTGCAGGCTTAAGTAAAAGATCGTTCATTCAGTGAATTTATTCAATGAGCTTATTAGTAGCCTGCTGTGTGCATCGTGCTGGGTACAGCCAGCCTGCATTGAATACGCCATGGGACATAGAGAAAACCCAAACAGAAAAGAAAGAAAGAGAGCTCCTACCATATGAGAGCAAGAGCAGCAAGTCCCAGGAGTAATAGAAGTAGCTTGACATGACATACTTGAGAATGATGTCCTTGCAAACTGCTTAGCAGTGCAGAGAAATTAAAAGAGAGAGCAGACAGCTGGGCTTGCAGAACAGGGAGGACAACATGAAATACTCAGGAAGTAAATCAGTCCAGACAGAAAGAGAAAAATGGGCTGGGACACATCTAACCCTCCAGGCTTGAAAACTTAACCAAATTGTGGGCAAAAAAGGACTGGCATATTTGCTTTGTTGTTCACAGCTCAGTTAATTACCTAGCGGTCTTTGTGATGAGTTCTGTGGGTTTCTTTCAGCTGCTTTGTAAATCTCTACAGATGCTTCTGGAGTTAAGATGGTATTAACGTCCAGATAAACCCATCATACATTGAAAATACCATGAATCGAAAATGCATTTAACACACCTAACCTACTGAATGCCATAGCTTAGCCTGGCCCACCTTAAACATGCTCAGAACATTAACATCAGCCTACAGTTGGGCAGAATCATCTGGCGACACTGTGCACTATAGAGTATCAGTTGTTTACACTGGCGATCGCGGAGCTGACTGGGAGCTGTGGTTCGCGGGCGCTGCCTAGCATGGAGAGAGTATCCTACTGCATATTGCTAGCCTGGGGAAAGATCAAAATCCAAAATACGGTTTCTACTGAATGAGCATCATTTTCACACCATCATAAAGTCGATATTACAAAAAATCATAAATTGAGCCATAGTAATTTGGGGACTGTCAGTATCACGCTCTGAGCAAAGCAATAATTTGCTTCATTTAAGATCTCCTTGTGACCCCAAAGAACACTGTGTTGCTTGTTAAGAAAATATGTAAATCCAAGTGGGTCTTATCATCTTCCACACTCCTAGTCTGAGTATGTGTGTAAGGGTTGGCAAGTGACTGGGTGGCATTAGGTGTGCGTGCAATGAAACTGTAAACTGTAAGTGGGAGCACAAGCGTTGTGGCGGTGTAGACAGAAGAAATAATATTTTGTACGATGCTGACAAGTCATGAGTCGCTGAGTACACTGGAGAGGATAATAAGTTTCTGAAGGCAAGAAAGCACTTGGGAGGAAACACTGCTTCTGCCTTAGCCTGGCTAATTAGTTTGCTGGGAAGACGGGCACATTATCCGGCCCAGGAGTCCAGCAGCTGTGCGTGCCTCACTCTACCGTCGGAGCAGGCAGCAAATGACCACAAGACTGCTTGACATCAGGGACTGGTCAAGAAAACAAGTTTCAGGGCCTCTGGGACCAGCACTCCATTGTTTGTGTTCCCCAAAGCTCATGTCTGGCATGCACCACACGGCCTGAAACCAAGTTATAGCTCTGGAGCAGACCCTGCAGCTGAAATATCAGCGAAGGACTCAGATTGACCTGCAGAAATAATGGAACAAAGGGTACAATAGGAGTCTGACATCTTCCTCTATAGAAGAACAAGTTTTGTAAAAAGACAAAAAGAATAATGATTTAATCAACCCCCTTGCAAACAGTGTTTTCTTTGTTGTTATTGTTATTAGTTGATTTTGGTGTGGTTTTTGCTTTTTTGGACCTAACAAAGGATATATCATATTCACATCAACAGCAGTAGTTTTAAAATGAGCAGAAAAGAGAAACAAGAAGAGCATGAGAGTCTTGCCCTCCCACCCCTCTCATCACCACTGGGACTCCCAGCTGTAATCCAAGCAGCTCTGGACTTCTCATAAGGAACATGTCCAGCCAATAGAGTTGGACTCTAATAGCCATGTACATTTAACTTTATGCAGTTACAAGAGGCTTGGGGAAGGGGTTATATGGGCTGAGAAAAGGAACTCTGGGGATGAGAGAAAACCTCCTGAGGGGGTCCCTGAGAGAGGGCTATGGTTGAATCTGAAAGATGTGCCAAAGAAAGGGGGCTTCCTGCAGCTTGGAAAGGCAGGAATAAACTCCTCAGCTCCACAACACATTAGGAGGCCAATAAACCAAGCTGGAATAGACGAATAAATGTAAGACATGGCCAGAGTCAGCTACGAACTAAGAAAAGGAATCGCTTTGAGTGGAGGACTCCCCAAGAACAACCAGGAACAGTTTCATCATGATGTGTCTTCTCAGTTTTTGAGCATTTTTTAACGGTTAAAATTAAGAGGTGGCTAAATACAATGTGGTATTCTAGATTGTATCCTGGAACAGAAGAAGCATATTAATGGGAAAACTGATGAAATCTGAATATAAAGTCTGGAGTTTAGTTAATAGTAATTAACTAATGTCAACCAATAATGGTTTGGTTTTTTTTTATTTTGTTTTGTTTTTTGAGACTAGCGTGCATCAGTATCACCTGCAGAGCTTGTTTAAACAGGTTTCTAAGCCCCATGCCCAGAGATTCTGTTGCATTGGTCTGGGTGGGCTCCAAGAATTGGCCTAACAAGCTTCCAGATGATCCTGATGCTACAAGTCCAAGAATCACATTTTAAGTAACCTTGCACAAAGCAAGCCATCAGATTATAGAAACAGATCTCTGCCAGGTCTTACTAAACACGTGCACCTGATACAGGACTAAATGAATAATCTCAAAGAGAAATTTACCATATAGTGCTTATGTATTCTGGCTCAATAGGAAAATGATCTGATTGTTTTCCACCCAGTATTTTTGTCAGCTTTTGTTGCTGTTGTTTTTATCACATGTCCAAAGGGAATTAACAGTCAGTCAGTGGATATCTACTATGAAAGACAGCTGGGCACAGAGTGGAAGAGCACAACCCTGGGGCCAGACTCCCTGACACCAAATCCTGGTTCAGCTTAATCTCTGTGCTCCAGCCTTCTCTTCTGTAACTGGGCATAATTACAGGCTTCCCTTACAAGTTTGCTGTGACATGTCAATGAATTGATACACGCAAAGTTTTTACAATGTCTGGTACATAGTAAGTGCTCAAGAAGCATTAGGTTTCAGCATCACTCATACTCTTCACATTACTGTCTTCATACACACCATCTAATTTAATCTTCACTACAGCCCCAGAAACAGCTTGCTTACAGTCAGACAATTAAAAAGAGCTAAAACTGGTGTAGAAATCAAAGTTTGAGTCCAAAATAAATGTTTCTTTTTCTAATTCATTCACATACTTGAAAGCTTATTAAAAGGCAGTTTCCCAGGTTCCGTCTGACTGTCTAGATTCTTATCCTAGTCCACGCGGGATCCAGAGGTTAGCATTTTTAAACAAGCACACCAGGAAATTCAAAATCTGATGCTGGTGGGCTAGGGGTCTTTTCTACACACTGCCCTGCAGGATGGATGTTAGAATTAGTGAGAACAAGTGTAGAACAGTGTTTATGAACTAAGTACTAAACAAATGTCTGCTGTTATGGCAGAAATAAATTGTTTTTCCTCGAATGTTAGAGCTATAACAAAATAAAAAAGAAATCATGTTAGAACACAGTTGATAACTAAAAGCTATTGCTCTAATTTGACCAGGTAAGTGAACATTTAAAATTCTCTGGAATCAAGTGATTTAATAAAGAAAGATTAAGAACTCAGTTTCTGGAGTGAGATAGATTTATGTGTGATTCTCAATTTTATTTCCTATATTTTACCTCTCTGAGCCTCAATTTGCTCATTTCTAAATGAAAATATCTAGCTCAGAGGACTGTTGCTAATATTAACTAAATAATGCATGCAAAGTATTTATCCCTGGGTCTGGAACAGAAGAGATCCTCTGTAAGTTTGACCATTGTTTCTCCTACAAATATCGATAGCCAGTTAAGGAGCTGCACAGGAAAGGAAGGAGTAGCTGACAACAGAACAGCTTTATCCACTGGCATAACATGGTAAAGAAGAGAAGCTGAACAGTATTTTAACACATTGACTGCCACATTAGGAAAAAAAAACTTTTACTTGGGGCCACAGTGTTTTATTATGAAAATAGAATAAAAACTTGGAAAACAAAACGATCCTTTCTAATTTAATGAAAAATTTGTTATTTTTTATTGTTTTCTCTGTTAGTTATATGCAATGCAATCTTCATTTTTAGAATTAAATTGTAAATATTAATTGTAACAATAAGAACATCAACAAGATTTTCACGAACAAACTGCAGGGTTTTTGCTTCATGAGGCCCAGGGCTCAAAACTAGCGTGAGTTAAATACAACCCACGTGGCTGTTACTATTAAAATTCAATCACATTTAGGAATTTTGAATGCCCACCGTTACCCTTCACATGTGTGTAAATCTCAGCAGCATCACATCTTTGTAATACCTGAGAAATATGAGTGTGTGCACTAAAGAGTCCTTTCCCAAAAGAGCTCTTGCCTGGTCTCCAGAGTCTGAGGCAGAAATAGACCTTGGGACTTGCTCAGCAATTGTAGAGAAATGAGAAACCTTCTCAGAAAGTCTTTCCACTCACTGTGGATTTCTTATTAAACAGGCCTTTCCCATGACCACCATCACAAACCCATACGTTCTGAAATGCCTCATAAATCACTGGAAACAGCCTGACTCCAGTGTCCCCTTTCCACGGACACAGGGGAAGAACAGGAATAAAACAACTCTTAAACAAGAGAACTCACTTGCACCTGTTTGGTTGACACTGTAAGCAAATTCTAAACCCAGGATTTGTGTATGCGTTTCTTTGGAAAACGGAAATGTGGCAGTTAAACTTAATTCTAAATGCGTAAAAGCATGAGTTGAAGTTGCCTAAACATTATATGCTGCTAGCACGTCATGCAAGTGATCTGGCATGAAATAATTCTTAGAAAACACTCCAATGCAGAAAGAACAGAAATGGACCACTACTTAAAAAGAAGACAAAGAACTGCGTTGTGAGATCAGCCCATCTGTCGAGTGAATGAGTTGGGTTTCTCGTTGGGTACGAAGGATTTAGTTAGCCCTAATATTCTAGAAGTCTAAGATTATTTATCCATACATATGTATACATGTGTGTACATATGTGCACACATACATATACACATATGCATATATAATATAAATTTGGTTCCAAGCATGTGATAGAATGGGGCGATACTATTTTAAACACACCAGAATTTTCTGTCCTTAACATTAAGCTTATTTATAAACACTGGGAAATTTCCTACCAAATGGAAAAAGGAATTTTTTCAAAAGTAAAACTACCTCCAAGAAGTATCACAGTATTTTGTTAGGTTAGACATTAGGTTAAAATCCTGCAAATGCTGCCATCGGGAAACTTGAAAAATGTTACAAGGTTTTTAAAATTAAATTGACTATGTCATGTAATCTTTTCACAGTAGTCCCTTGGTATCCATGGGGGATCGGTTCCAGGTTCTCCACCATACAAAAATCCAAGGATGCTCAAGTCCTTATATGAAATGATGGCCTATTTGTATATAACCTATGCACATCGTCCCATAAACTTTAAATCATCTCTAAACTACTCATAATACCTAATACAATGTAAATGCTATGTAAATAGTTGTTAAAACATATTGTTTTTTATTTATATTAGTCTTATTGTTGTATTGTTATTTTTTATTGGTTCTCCCCAATATTTTTCATATGCTGTTGGTTAATTTGGGAACTGCATATATGAGGAGCCAATGCTCTTTGTGTGTGGAATTTTGTGCTTTTTTTAAATTTAAGATGTCCGTCGTCTAAAACCATACATGAGAAGTTCAAAATTGAAAGTGTCAACGGAACAAAAAGGGAATGAAGGCTCTGAATCTGCTTTTCAAAAAGGAGTGCAAAGACTATCCATAAACCTCAGGTTGTCATAGCTTCCTAAACAAGCCCGCTCATCTTACTCCCAAACCAAGCCCCACCCTCCGTCATCATTCGATATATAGTAGCATTTTTAACAAAAATGCTATTAACAAAAAAAAAAAAAAAAAAGGGGATCTGGCTGTGTCAGGGCGCCCGACTCTTCCAGCAGCTCTTGCGTAGCTGCGTGTGGGGCTTCATGCCGATGATGCACCCCTTGGCCAAGACGCGCACCTGGTGGGAAGGGGACGCCTCTCCTTCCTTCTTCCCCCCTCAGGGTCCCTAACATTAGAAGAAGGGTCGGGGGCGGGAAAGGCACAAGAGTCCCCATGTGAATGGCATTCCTGGAACACTTCTCTTTCTGGGCCTGGGTAGCTAAATATCCCTGCAGAAAGTTCCAGCCCACAGGTCTGCCCAGAGGAACCTGCGCTTATGCCCAGGCAGAACAGCCTCGTTGATCTGGTCTTGGAAATGGCAAGACGATAGAAGGTCTGATTAGGCGACTCAAAACTTCGTCTTGTCCTCAGAGACCCGACACTGCATGGCATAACCTCAGGGATTTCCAGGAACCTCGGGTTTCCAGACCCTGCTTCCGGTGCCGTGTGATTGACAGAGCCCCCTGCCTGGTGCCGGACACCGCAGGGGAAACCAAGGTGATTATCAGTTTTCCAGGTGTACAGACCGGACTAGCCAACAGACTTTCTCTTTATTGGGCAGTTTCTGTGCTCTGTGGTCAATCATAATGTCAACTGCTCGCCTCTCCCCACCCAGTTTCATCTGGTGAGTATGCCAGGAGCTAGGCAATAATTTTAGTAACTATTTTAATGTTTTTATTAACCCAAGAGAAATACAAAATAAAGTAAGCCTTTAATGGGAGGAGAGAGAGGGAGTTAATTCCGAAGGCAAATATTATGCTCTTTTTTCAGTGATCTGTGCCAAGGTTCTGACCTCTGCAGGTTCCTAAGCATTTGCTGCCAGAAATGCTTTGGGGTCAGGGGCAGCGGGGAGGAGGTGGAAGGAAGGAAGAAAAAAAAGAAGGAAGGAAAGAACCTACAAAACAACTAGAAGTTAGTTGTAGTCTCTCTTAGAAGATGAACAGCACAAAATCTTTGTTTTACATTTTGCACATTTTTCCCACAAAACCTCCCATATCCCCAAAGCTCTCAGCAAACTAAACATCTGAGCACAGATATAAGGGTGAACAGTCATTTTTTAATGTGGGAAACCAGTTTTGTTTATGAATATGTGCAGTACATCCTTGCCCTAGGGGATGCTTGTGTCTGAAACGTCTTAGGAGAGCTAACCAGGTCTTTGGGCAGGCCGGACTTAGATACAAATAAACTTTGAACTCCATCTGTACACAGCCTTAAAAAGAGAATGTTAAAGAAAAGAATGTACTATGGTGTTCCACATGGATTGGGAATCTTCTTTTCAGTCCTGATTATCCAAACTTTGTGTTTCCTGGAATATGCTTGATATATGGGTGGGGGATGTCTGCCAGATTATTTCAAATGTTAACACTGGAAGGAACCCAAAAAAGACATCCATTAGCCCAACATTCTCATCCTTGTGATCAGGAAACTGAGATCCTTACAGGTTGTCACTTGGAACTAAATTCAAAAAATATAAATGATTCTTGAAAACAGAGAAAGCCTGGAAGCCAACATTTAGGTCCAACCAGCAGGTAGCAGGACTGCCACATAAAAATCCTTTAGGTGGGCCCCCTTCCCCATAAACAGGGATGAGGTTACCCGAGAACCCTAAATCTACGTAAAGCATTGCACTTGGGAGTCCTTCCCTGATCATTCCTCTCTTCTTGTTCCTGAATACTAGCCCTTCCGTTTTCTAACGAGGCCCTCCCAGGTGGGAGTGGAGGACTAAAGCAATAGGATGCTGTGGTTCAGGCAGTCTCATTTGCACCATATACACAATATCCACTTCAGGTCAACCCTCTTAACTTGCAAGAGGTAGTGAGCTTTATTTGAGTGTTAATAACCTATGTGGCCCTGGTAATGAGAGGCGAACTGAGAACAGGTAATGGAGAGCAAACTCAAAGGAAAGCCAAGCCAGCTGCCTCTTCGTCTTTGTCTATAGGCATAAGCCAGCTCCTAAGTAGCCCCTGTTTGGGACAAAAGGAGAATAGGGAGAGAGTACAAAAGGAGAGGCTTTTCCAATGGGGTTCTATTTATTTTTTTACAAAGGTTAAAGGGCTTCTTTTGAAACAGGGCCTAGAATTTAAACCTCTACACCAAATGAGACGTGACATTATCTGCAGATATTGCCTAATACCCCATTGTATAATCAACATACATTTAAAGGGTGAGCGAGTTTTCTCTTTAAAAGAACTGACTCTTTTTGGTTTCAATTTAGATGATTTTTGGTTTAGCCAATAAGAAGAATTAGAACTCGTTGAAAAAGTTTGGTTTCAACAGACTTTGTGTTCCTTTCTGCTAAGGTTTTTTTGTTCAGAAATTTGGCCTCTGTTGCATAGGAAATCTTTGTTTTTTGAGAAGTCAAACAGTATTTACCTGATTTGGAGCTGTGAATGAAGTTTCTTTTCCTCAGATGAAGCTAAGTTTTCTCAGCCTACAACATCCTAATTCCCAGAACAGACTGCCTGAATCTCCTAAACCACTTGCCATCAGACACACACGCGCACACACACACACACTCACTCTCTCCCTCTTTCATCCTTTCTTCTCTCTTCTGTGTAGCCCTGGCTTCTGGTACCAGGTTTTCTCCTAATGAAGCCATTTGTGTTAGGACACAGCTTAAAGGAGTCTACTTTTATAATTTACACTATCTGAAATTCATTATTATGCTTCATTTAAAAGAGTAATTCATGCATTCATTTTTTAAAGTCATTTAAAAATGTACTGATGGGCAAAGTGGAAATCAGTAAAATTTCCCTGTACTCCCACGTCAGTTCTCTGTCAATCTACACTTTGAGAAAATTAAGAATAATAAACTTTTATCTAAGCACCTCAAATGTTAGTTATATCCTAGGGCAATTACGAAGCAGAGAAATTGATCAACCACATAAATCAAATGCAAAGACTACAAAAAATTCAAAATTAATAATTTTTTGAAAGGAAAACCTATCTTTTCTGAGCATTACAGCTGTAAAGTGGTACATTTCTGATTTAGTTAATAAGAGTCCAATTATATTTGAAATATAGATTAATTATCCTAAAAGCATTATCAATTTGGCAAGGACACGTCAATAATAATGCAGTCTCTCTATTGCTTCCGTAGCAAGATTGTGCCCCTGTAATTGCAATCAGCTTATTGATACAAATACTTCTTCCCTTCAGTTAATTCAAATAGAGCATTTCATCAGTACTTTCAGCTGATAGGATGGTAAATAATTTTTAGCCTGAAAGTTGAAGTGGATTGATTAGAAGCAATTTTTTCTGTTTTGCACAATAAAAAGATGAACTACATGGTTCGCCAAGCCAATTTGCAGAGCAACCTCTCCTCTCTAATTGCTGCCAGACTAATGTAGTAGAAGCTGAGTCCTAGGAAGTAGAAAAATCCATTTACCCAGCCATGACATTTAAGCAGCAAACAAAAGTAGTGGATTTTTCCATTACTCTTCATTTCAGCCCTGCTACATTCCACCTGTGACCCTTATGTGACGAGGGCAATATGCTTTCATACAATTTGGTAACTATAATAAAGGTCCACTTCAAAATGTTTGAGAGCACACTAAAAACATTTTTTTAGAACAGCATAATTAAGTCCATAACCAATCTCACTAATTCCTGATAATGTATTGGAAAACCAAATTATTTGATAAATGCTCTAGTAAATGCACATCTTACCAGATGAAAAAATAGCATATTTTCTCTATCACAAATAACACACTGTCACCAGAAGTCCCAGCCTTGCACAGTAATTTTACTTTTGTGTCAGACTTTCTTCCAACAAGAAGCAGGCAAGCTCTCTGAAAATGGTATGGGCATGTTGTAAATCTTACCAAAAAGAAAGGGGAAAGCATCTTCAAATAGAATCCATATTGAAATGCATATCAAAGAAGAAAAAAACCTCTGTACCTTTATTTTTTACAAATATCCTAAGACATTTGAGTTTTTAGCCAGAGTTTTCCCAGGTAAATTATCATCAAACTGATAGAGAGAATCTTCCAGGGATGTGTCTTTCTGTGACATGGTCACCATCCTCACTAGTGCAGAGAACAGTACTTGGGACGGAGTAGATGGCCCATAAAAGTCTGTTGAATGAAGGAAGAATGTTTATAGGACCCAGGGACTTTGGGGGTGGGGAGAAGACCAAAACAATATTTTTAAATGAAGAAAAGTCAGTTTTATTTTGTTTTTTTCCCCCTCCAAGGAGTTACTCTTGCCCTCTAAAATAAAATTACAAAAGGGAATTTAGAATTTCTTTACCTCTGATTGAAATTTCTTCAGTAGTTAATCAACATCACACTTGAAGCCAAAGCATTCACTTCAGGGTTGAATTCAGAAGCTGATTTCAGAAAAATTCAGCCTCAAATATAGCATCTTCAGTTTCAAACAACCTTGTGCAGCATCACAGAAATAGAGGACAGTCCTTGGAGACTATGTTATCTGAAAACTAAATGTTTTACCTTTTTCCTTATTTTTGTTTGCTTAAATTGCTTTGATAAAAATTTATCTGCTAGAGAACTTCCTGGTGTAAATTTAATAGCCTGGATATTAAAACCATCAAGTTAGAGGTTAGAGAGAAAAATGTCAACCTTGCTTCTTAATGACAGCAGTCCACCCAAATAAATACAGTCGACAATATTCTTGATGCTTTAACAAATGCATTGAAAAAGCAATTAGGTAGACCAGTCTTAGGCTCAAAACAATTTTAAAATAATGTAAGTCAACACAAGCATTAAGCCCCTTCTTGACAAAGCAACGACCTGAACTGACATGATTTAGATGCAGTGCATTGTTTCTACGAAGTAATTTCCACAAGGCAGCGGGGTTGGTGCTCAGGAAGATTCATGTTATTAATACTTTAGGCTCATTTTTTCTCCTCCATTGAAAAACAAAACTGCATATAATGGACTGTAACAGTTTTGAGTAACTACCAAAAACTTCACTACTATAGGAAGCATTGATATTAGTTGCTCTGAACTAAAATTTAATATTTATTGGTCTTTGCTTCTGACAGTACTAAGATACAGGGGAGTGGAAAGGGACAACAGAATGGAAAAACAGGTGTAGGTAAAAAACTTGAACTGAGGAATTTTCCTTTAAGGTTGTACACTTAAACTGAGATTGTGCCCAAAGTCACAGTCAAATACCACTAAGTCCTCAGTAAAGGTAATTGGGGAAGATGAGTAGCAGCTAAGTCCAGGATGTTGACCTGGGAGGTCAGTGACAAGACGGCTACCACCTAGACAGCTGAGCAATGCAGGAGGGTGGGTTGTCAAGCCCATCAAATGCTGCCTCCCATCCCAGGGCTGTGGTGCAGACCATTGCTGATTGAAGACCTGTATTTGAGGCATGATTTAGCAAGTAAATCATTACACAAGGCAAGGAAAGCATTGGCAAATGGGAAGATACAACCCTGGTGAGAAGTTCTACAGACAGGTCCTTTGGTCAAGCCAAGTTCATGTGGATATATAAAGGTTATCTCAAGACTTTACACTTGTCTGGAACTGGTGTGTCCAGGCAATTATCAAAGGTTTGGGGTTCCAGTTGTTTTCTCAAAACTGTCCTGCTAAGATGAATACAACTGCTTTAACAAATGGAATAATCTGATATTAACAAGGCCTTTTTCCTTCACATTCGACTTAGTGCTTCAGGCTCTGAGATCCACTTTAAAAATGCCTAGATATTTTTTTCTAGATTTTTTTCTAGTTCAGTCCTAGCTGCATAGCTTACCTTCATCAACAAAGTGTTAGGAAGGTGAGGGAGGTGTTAGGAACACAGGCATAAGAGCCACACAAGCTGGGTTCAGGGGATGCTTCTGCCATGTGCTAGCTCTGTGGCTTTGGGCGAAGTAATTAACCTCTCTAAGCCACATCTGTAAAATAGGGACAGCAAGTAACTTGAAACTGAATGAGCTAAACCATGTCAGGTATTTAGCGCAGTTCTTGATACTTGGTGGGCTATCTGTGAATTTTCACTATTGCTGTTATCAGACAGCAAAATGCTACATTGGACAAAGAGCTGGAATCCTACATTTGGGCATCAAAAGGCATAATGCTCCCAGTTTGGTACCGTAGCTATTATTCCTCCTCAAAATCTTTTCAAAATATGGCAAGGTACAAATAAATGATCAACTGAATGTTGAGTGTCCTGTTTCTGGAAATTTTTCATTTCCCTTTGGCTTCTGCCCATGTCCCAACTATTTCTAGATTGCCTCTCCTTAGAAGCAGATTGTTGTGTACTCTAGAGAAATATTTATTTTAATACAAGCCCAAACCAAATATAATTAATAAAATAAGCTTCTGGAGAAAAAAATCATATTGTACATTCCAATGCAAAACATTTTCAAATTATTCATTTGACCTATGCCTCTTGTGCAGATAATTGAGAAATAACTGCATGCTATAGCAGTGCAGACGTTCAGGAATTAAAATGTGTATATTGTCCATTCAAATGAGACAATACCTACTGCTTGAAGAAAAAGTCATACCACCTCAAATACTCATAACTACTTTAAACTGGGTCATTCCCACTGATAAGTTATTGAATCTGTTAAGCACTTCTTCTATTAAAATGTAGGAGGTTTTCCCAGTTTAAGATGATATGCAGCTAGGAAATTTTGTTTAGGAAAATAAAGCCAGAGAGGAAAAGAAGATCAAAAGCACAGAGAAGGAACAAGGGAAGATAAAGGAGAGGGAGAAGGTGGCGATTGTGCCTAGGCCTGTTGGCGGCTATAAGTCCAAGGTACCCCAGCTGGGAGGAGCAGTGGGCTATTCGCCATGCATCTTTCACCACTAGCTGTACCTGGCTCCTGAACAATGCTGTGTAACATCCAGAGGCTGCACAGTAAAGTAAAATAAGTCCCAGAGGTCCAGATCCCAGAAGGGTTATTTCGTGAATGACCTCTGACATTCCAGGTTTAGGGACAGTTCTGTGACAATTATCCAAGAAGCTGAATATGTATTGTCACTCCAGGCCCTCAGCACTTCATTGACTCAGACTTTGACCTTGGATCTTTGTTTTATCTGTGTTCACCTGCCAGTGGGTAGGTGACAGGGAAAGGGAGGTTGGCAGCAGCTACTGAAGATGCAGTTAGAGAGGTGGAGGGGTAGGAGAGTAGAGAAGAAGCTAATCTGGAGGTTTCCAGGTTTCAGTCAGTGTTCAGGGACAAAACTCCAGTTATGCTCTTTCCATTGAACATTATCTTAATAAGTTTAGGAAAACAATTGTGTTTTAACAACAGTGCTGTGGAAACATACCATGCTCTTTCTCACAGATGTTGTACATGTAGAAAGGACATTTATTTTTAAATGTTTAGTAACATAAATTAGCTTGAGCCCCAGACTTTAATTTTAGAGGAAAATTCGATTGGACTTAAATAATTGAAGACAAGTAGAGAAAATATATTAATAAAACTTCATAATTTGACTCACAATTCCTTGAGCCATTAGTGCTCACTCTCATTAGATGCAACGTGACCAAGTGGTTGGTGAGTGTCAGTTAATAACCTAAGCACTTGTGGGGCCTTTTTACCTAACTGAAAGTTGATGATGTTTATTAGTACTATTTTCATCCATCTTCCCCAGCCTGAATGGCCCATTCATCCTCTATGTCAATTTCTACATTTTTAAATATTATAATGCATGCTGAAAAATAACAATACCATACATTTGTGTGGTTGCACTTCACAGATAACTTTCACAATTATTATTGAATTTACATTACTTAGTTTCAATTGTAAAGTCCTTTATTGTAAATCCCTAGACTATAGTGGCTGAATTTATGTAAATTCTCTTGGCATGGTTCATAATCAATAATACTTTTTGGTAAGGATGTTTTTTTAGATAATGATGAAGCTGTTTTTTAAAAATGTACCATAAGTGAAGTCTTTTTCAGCTGTGTTCACAATATAAATTTAAAAGACAATAACTCTTATAGTCACATAGGAAAGAATGGTTAATATTAATGAATGAACCAAGCCAAGCAGCTGAGACTGTTCAATATATGCAATTCTATACTTTACATGCATTAATAAATTTAATTATTTTGGTAAATAAGTGAGCTGTGAAAGAGCTGCCTTGAAATTACTGAGATATTTAATTGATCCATGTTGAACTAAGAGGACAAGGCTGAAACATTTTGCATCAAAACAGAAGCTTTGCTAAAATAATTTGATGTGCATTGAGCCTTATAGCCTGAAAAGAAGAAGAACAAAAGAACTTTGACCCTAACTATCTACTCCAGAAAATCTTTCTGAATGAAGTGGGACCAACTAGAGAAATTTATGGCTGATGCTGCTCCTGTTGTTGCTAAAAACTTCTGCACAGCAAAGGAAACAATCAACAAAGTGAAGAGACAGCCTACAGAATGGGAGAAAATATTTTCAAACTATCCATCCTCCAAGGGATTAATAACCAGAATATATAAGGGACTCAAACAATTCAATAGCAAAAAAAAAAAAACAAATAACCCAATTAAAAATAATAATGGGCAAAAGATCTGAATAGACATTTCTAAAAAAAGACATACGAATCGCCAAGAAGTATATGAAAAAATGCTCACCATCACTAGTCACCAGGGAAATGTAAATCAAAACCACAATGAGATATTATCTCAACCAAGTTAAAATGGCTATTTTCAAAAAGACAAAAAATAACAGATGCTGGTAAGGATGCTGAGAAAGGGGAATGTTCATACACTGCTGGTGGGAATGTAAATTATTACAGCCATTAGGGAAAACAGTATGGAGGTTCCTCAAAAACTGAAAAGAGAATGTAACCCCACTACTGGATATATATCCAAAAGAAAGGGAATCAGTATATCAAAGAGATATCTGCACTCCCATGTTTATTGCAGCAGTACTCACAATAGCAAAGATATGGAATCAACCTAAGTGTCCAGCAACAGATAAAGAAAACGTGGCATATATACACAATGGAATATTATTCAGCCATAAAAAAGAATGAAATTCTGTCATTTGCAGCAACATGGATGGAATTGGAGGACATTATGTTAAGTGAGATAAGCCAGGCATAGAAAGACAAATATCACATGTTCTCATCCATATGTGGGAGCTAAAAGAGTTGATCTCAGGGAGGTAGAGAGTAGAATGGGGATTTCCAGAGGCTGGGAAGGGGAGGGAGAAGATGAAGAGGTTGGTAAATGGTTGACTGAATCCAAATTTTACAGAACAACTGTGAAGTCTGGATTCGGTCCAGGGGCTGCACTCGGGGATCTGGAGGGCCACACGTGGCCTTGAAGCCGCAGGTTCCCCACCCCATAAGGCTACAGTAATGGAAACAGTATGCTACTGATAAAGAAACAAATAGACTGATCGGTGATGATGTAAAGTCCACAAACATTCTAATTTCTCATATGTATGAGAGAATTTAATATTAAATTGACTCATGAAGCTGCCATTATTCAAGGTCCAAAATAGTTGAAAATGGGCAATTGTGTATGGTATAACCAAATATATGATTAGGATAACATTTTATGTAGGTGGAGAAAAGAAAAATTATCCCCCAAAATTGTCTGTCCATATGGGGGAAAAATTAGGTTAGGCCCTTATCTCATACCAAACAAAAATAAATTACTTTATCAATTGTCTTAAAGATGTAAATATTAGAAATATATTTATAGGCATATCTCATTTTATTGTACTTCAAAGATACTGTGTTTTTTACAAATTGAAGGTTTGTGGCAAACCTGCATGGAGCAAGCCTATTGTCACCATTTTTCCAACACCATGTGCTCATTTCCTATCTCTGTGTCACATTTGGTAATTCTCACAATATTTTAAGTGTTTTCATTATTATCATATCTGTTATGGTGATCTGTGATCAGTAATATTTGGTGTTACTATTGCAATTGTTTTGGGGCACCACGAACCATGCCAATATAAGACAGCAAATTGAATCGATAAATGTTGTATGTGTTCTGACTGTTCCACTGACCAGCCATTCCCCTATCCCTCTCCCTCTCCTCAGACCACCCTATTCCCAGAGACACAAAAGTATTAAAATTAGGCCAATTAATAACCCTACAATGGCCTCTAAGTGTTCAAGTGAAAGGAATAGGCACATATCTCTCACTTTAAATCAAAAGCTAGAAATGGGCCGGGCGTGGTGGCTCACGCCTGTAATCCTAGCACTCTAGGAGGCCGAGGTGGGCGGATCGTTTGAGCTCAGGAGTTCGAGACCAGCCTGAGCAAGAGCGAGACCCCACCTCTACTAAAAAATAGAAAGAAATTATATGGACAGCTAAAAATATATATAGAAAAAAAAAAAAAATTAGCCGGGCATGGTGGCGCATGCCTGTAGTCCCAGCTACTCGGGAGGCTGAGACAGGAGGATCGCTTGAGCTCAGGAGTTTGAGGTTGCTGTGAGCTAGGCTAACGCCACGGCACTCACTCTAGCCTGGGCAACAGAGTGAGACTCTGTCTCAAAAAAAAAAAAAAAAAAAAAAAAAAAAAAAAAAAAACAAAAGCTAGAAATGATTAACCTTACAGAGGAAGGAATGTGGAAAGCCAAGACAGGCCAAAAGAAACCTCTTGCACTGAACAGTTAGCCAGATTGTAAATGCAAAGGAAAAGTTCTTGAAAGAAATTAAAAGAGCTTAAATAAGAAATTAGAACAGCCTTATTGCTGATGATATGGAGAAAGTTGTAGGGGTCTGGATAGAAAATCAAACCAGCCACAACATTTGCTTAAACCAAAGACTAATCCAAAGCAAAGCCCTAACTCTATGAAGGCAGAGAGAGGTGAGGACACTGCAGAAGAAAAGTTTGAAACTAGGAGAAGTTTGTTCATGAGGTTTAAGGAAAGAAGCTGTCTACATAACATAAAAGTGCAAGGTGAAGCAGCAAGTGCTAATATAGAAGCTGTAGCAAATTATCCAAAAGATCTAGCCAACATGGTGAAGGTAGCTACACTAAAAAACAGGTTTTCAATGTAGACAAACAGCCTTATTTTGGAAGCAGATCCCATCTAAGACTTTCATAGCTAAAGAAGAGAAGTCAATGCCTGGCTTCAAAGCTTCAAAAGACAGGCTGGCTCTCTTCTTAGGGGCTAACGCAGCCGGTAACTTTAAGTGGAAATCATCACTCATTTACCATTCTAAAAATTCTAGGGTCCTTAAGAATTATGCTAACTCTACTTTGCCTGTGGTTTATAAATGGAAGAACAAAGCCCAGATGATAACACAATAGTTCACATTATGGCTTGTTGAATATTTTAAGCCCACTGTTGAGGCCCACTACTCAGAAAAAGAGGTTCAAAACATTACTGCTCATTGACAATGCACCTGGTCATCCAAGAGTTCTGATGAAGATCTACAGGTGATTAATGTTTCCATGTCTGCTAACACAACTTCTATTCTGCAGCCCACAGATCAAGGAATAATTTTGACTTTCAAGTCTCATTATTTAAGAAATACATTTTTTAACAGATGCTCATGAGGATGTAGAGAAATGGAAACTCTTATACACTGTTGGTAGGAATGTAAATGGAAAACAATATGGAGATTTCTCAAAAAAACTAAAAATAGAACTACCATATGTCCAGCAATCCCACAACTGGCTCTGTATCCAAAGGAAAAGAAATCAGTATGTCAAAGGGATACCCTCACTCACACGTTTATTGCAGTACTATTCATGATAGCAAAGATATGGAATCAACCTAAATGTCCATCAGCTGATGAATGGATAAAGAAAATGTATATACACAGTGGAATACTATTCAGCCATAAAAAAGAACAAAATCCTGTCATTTGCAGCAACACGGATGAAACTGGGGGTCATCACATTAAGTGAAATAAGCCAGGCATAGAAAGACAAATATCACATGTTCTCACTCATGTGGGAGCTAAAAAAGTTGATCTCATGGCAGTAGAGAGTAGAATGATAGATACACCAGAGGCTGGGAGGTATGTGTGGGTGGGAGGGAGGAATGAAGAAAGGTTGGTTAATGGGTATAAACACACAGTTAGATAGAAGACATAAATTCTAATTTTTGATAGCAGAGTAGGGTTACTATAGTTAGCAACAATGTGTTATATATTTCAAAGTAGCCAGAAGAGAGGACTTGAAATGTTCCCAACACATTGAAATGAATAATACTCAAGGTGATGGATACCCTAAATACCCTGAATTGATCATTACACATTCTATGCATGTAACAAATACTCACATGTACCCCATAAATATGTAAAATATTATGTATCAAAAAAAAGAAAGTAAATTAATAACAAATAAAGAACTTCTCTTAAACACTTAAAAAATACATTTTGTAAGTCTATAACTGCCATAGATAGTGATTTCTCTGATGGGTCTGGGTAAAGTAAATTGAAAACCTTCTGGAAAGGATTCCCCATTCTAGATGCCATTAAGAACATTCATGATTCATGGGAGGAAGTCAAAATATCAACAGTAACAGCAGTTTGGAAGAAGTTGATTCCCACCCTCAGGCATGACTTTGAGGGATTCTAAACTACAGTAGAGGAAGTCACTGCAGATGTGGAAATAGCAAGAAATAGAAGTGGCCCCTGGAGATGTGACTGAATCGCTGCAATCTCATGACACAACTTGAAAGGATGAGGAGTTGCTTCTTAGGTATTAGCAAAGAAAGCAGTTTCTTGAGATGGAATCTGCTCCTGGTGAAGATGCTGTGAACATTGTTGAAATGACAACAAAAGATTTAAAACATTGTATAAACTTGGTTGATAAAGCAGTGGCAGGGTTTGGAGAGGACTGACTACAATTCTGAAAGAATTTCTACTGTGGATAAACTGCTATTAAACAGCATCACATGCTACAGAGAAATCTTTCATGAAAGGAAGAGTCAACTGACGCAGCAAATTTCATTGTTATCTTATGTTAAGAAATTGCCACAGCCACCCCAGCCTTTAGCAGCCAACACGCTGATCAGACAGCAGCCATCAATATGGAGGCAAGACCCTCTGCAGCAAAAACATTATAACTCACTGAAGGCTCAAACAATCGATAGCCTCATTTATACATTTTTATGCAGAAGAAAACTAGGAGAATGTATGTGTAAGCTTGTGGTAAAGAAGATTTTCTTAAGGCAAACATGAAAAAATGAAAGATTAGCAGACTTGCTTCATAAAACAGAAAAACTTAACCACAAAAGACATCATAAACAAAGTTTTTAGGACAAATGAGAAAAAGGGAGAAAACATTTATAACATATAAGGCAAAAGATTAATATCCAAAAATAAATTAATATTCCAAAATACAAAAGATACAAATGGCCAATAAATATATAAAAAATACTTAGTCTTAGTAGGAATTAGTGAAATGTACATTGAAACAACAAATGTATAATTTTTTTTTGCTCATCAGATTATAACAAATTTTAAAAGGTTTAAAATATCTGGTAATTCTGGAAATGTTACCACATATGTTCAAAGTGGAATGAAGAATTTTGCTGCAGTATTGTTTGTATAATAATAACAAAAAATTGGAAATAATATATATGTCTGTAGAGAAAAGAAAGGTGAAGTAAACTCTAACACATCAATATAATGGAATCTCATACAGCATTTTTTTTAGGTAGATCTAGATACATACCTAGAAAGTTCTCCAAATGTACACTTAAGAGAAAAAAGTAGGCTGGGCTGGTGGCTCATGCCTGTAATCCTAGCACTCTGGGAGGCCGAGGAAGGAGGATCGCTCAAGGCCAGGAGTTCGAGACCAGCCTGAGCAAGAGCGAGACCCCGTCTCTACTAAAAGATAGAAAGAAATGATCTGGACAGCTAAAAATATATATAGAAAAAAATTAGCTGGGCATGGTGGCACATGTCTGTAGTCCCAGCTACTGGGGAGGCTGAGGCATAAGGATTGCTTAAGCCCAGGAGTTTGAGGTTGCTGTGAGCTTGACGCCATGGCACTCTAGCCCAGGCAACAGAGTGAGACTCTGTCTCAAAAAAAAAAAAAAAAAAAGAGAGAGAGAGAAAAGTAAGTTAAGGAATACTGTATGCAACATGATACTTTTTGCATATGTACATATGTGATTTCTATATGAGCATTCAAATGTAAATGTGTTGAAAATTAAATACACTAACAGAAACAGTGTTTTTCGCTCCCACCAAGGAAAGAAGTAAGATGACCTCACAGGAGAAAAGGTTAAAAAGGGAATACTTTCCTTAAATGATCTATACCCTTTAGATTTTTATAGGAATATATAAAGTATTACTTGTACAAATAAAAATTATGTGTTAAAATTTTTTAGGAAATAGAAAGTAATATAATTTGCATACATATTTTTCAAAAGACATAGGCAGACTGGGAAAAATATTTGTAACATAAATTAAAAATGGGATTAAGACTGTTCACATGCAAAGAACGCCTATATATCAATAAAAAAGAAACCCAAGAGAAAAAATTTAAAAAAGAAAAATCAGTAACAGATTAACATGAAAAACTCACACAAGAATAAATGTAAATGGCAAATAAGTACAATACATAAAAAAATAGCCTCATGAGTAAGAAGAAAAATGACTTCCCACATTAAGGCTTCCCAGACCAAATTGTCCAAGTGCCTAAATGGAGTTTGAAGGGATGAGAAGCCACCAAGGATCCCACAGGAGATTAACGAAGAAGGAGTTGAGAGGCAGCTAGGAGCAGTTTCAGTAGCAAAACGTCAGAGTGGGCAGGGGTAAAGAAGATAAACCCTTACGTATGCGAGCTATAGTCCCAGCTCCATTTTGTTGATTTGGCTCTTGTTTTCCTTCCCTATTTCATTCCTGGTTTTCATAGGCCATTTTGTTGTATTTTATTCATCTTGTAAACTGCCTTTTGTGTCTGGAACATTTTTGAGAACAGATAATCAAATGAATGGATGATTTATTCATCAAAAGGTCAAATGAATGAATGGTTGAATATATCGTGACTGTTCTCAGGAAAAGAAAGGCCCTCAAAGTGATCTGGGCCAGACATTCTGAGTAAAAACTACTTTAGCATCACTGGACAATAACCTAGACCTCAGATTCCCAGAGAAGGGGATGTGTGAGGATTAAGAGTTATACCAGATGCTTAAAGGAGTACTGGTCCTGCATCCACAGAACTTACAGCCCTATTAAAATGTACAGATTGCCACTGAAAGTATACCAAATATTATTATAAGGGGATTGTATTAGTTAGGATAGGCGAACTGCTATAGCAAAAAAACCCAAAAAAAAAAAAAATATCCAAATGTCTAATGGATCAAACTCAATAGAAGTTTATTTCTTGCTCATGAAACACTACTGAGCAAGTGACTAGGTCATTCAGGGAACCTAAGCTGCAGGAGGCACTGCCATCTGCAGCACGTGGCTTTCAAGGTTGCCCTGGGAGTCACCTCATTCCAGCCAGCCAGAAGGAAAAAAAGCCAGGTACACGTGGGAGGTTTATACGAAACAAGCTGGAAGTAGCACATACCAGTTTTGAACAAAACTCAGACATGTGAACAAACCTAGTTAGAAGAGGGTCAGGGAAATACAGTCTAGCCCAGAATGAAGAGAATGTGGATTGGGGAGAGCCCCTAGTACCTCCTGCCACAGACCATTAGCAGACCTAGAGTTAGACTTGAATAAGGAACCTCGATAACCTTCAAGCTCCATATTGTGATACCCCTGCTCAAGAGTGACTGTGGTAATAAATTCCAGATAATTCCACCTCCCAAAACTCCCTGACTGGAGGCTTGATTCAGAGAACTCTCTTATGCCAATGTAAAGGGAGGAAAGTAAAACAAAACAAAACAAAACAAAACAAAAACAAACTCATCCCTGCAGTGCATTTTAAGAGGGTCACTGTGGTCTCCAGGAGAAATCAGAGATGGAAGATTGTGCTTGTAAATAAGGGAGATTTTTCTAGGCGGCCTTGCACATTGATGGAGAGAATGTCATGCTGATGTCAATCTTTGTTAGAACACCGATCAATCCTTTGCAGAAGCACATTTTTAAAAAATATTATTTCTATTGTTCGTTCCTGCCTTGCTCTGGGTAAGGCTATTTCCACACTGAGTAGGAGAAATAAAAGAACAGCTGTGCCACATCTCTTAACCATGAACCTTAGTAGGCACCCATTTTGCTAAAAAGAAGAAATCAATTTTTAGTTTAACAAGAGAGAAATAAAGCCTATTTAAAAGGAGATATTTAGAATGCCTATTTGGATGCAAATTGAGCAGCATTTACATGTCACTTAAAGTCCCTCCAAGAATTTTCTTGAAATATTAGCATTTGCTAATGTGAACTTGTTGTTTTTAAGAAAGAGACTCACAATTAAAAGTTGTTCTGGATTTCACGGCAGTTGCTTTAAAAAAGTACATCATTATTTGCTCTGGTAACATGTGACTTGAGGGACTGATTTATTTTCAACATGAAAAACATGATGGCTCCTTTACCCATCCAAGAAAGGTCAAGATTTTCAATTCCATGAGACCTCGCATGATTTCACCCGTTTTCACCACACTAGACAGAAGAGCCAAGGTGAGCAGTGATTGTCTGACACCCACAATACAATCTAAGATTAATAAAGAACTATCATTTGCTGAGTCCCTGCAGCATGTGCCAGGCATTTTCTTGTTCAGATTATGTCAGCCTCTGCAGTTACCCAGAGAGGGAAGTGGGTAAACATCATAAGCCTATTTTACAGGTGAGGAAACTGAGGCACAAAGAAGTGACAAGTTACCTTCAGTCTCACAACGAGTAAGTTGTAAATTCAGGATTCAAAGCCAAGTGAAGCCCACAGCCCTGATCACGCTTACAACCTAGCTCACGTATATCTAGGTCAGTTAGGCTTTCCCAGTCAGATGCTATTTCCCTGCCTACATGGAAGCCAAGTGCTCCTTAGGTTATACTTGCAAGTAGTGGGTCTTTTTCTATGGAGTGACTTTTGGGGGAGAGGAAGAACAGCAACTGACCCTGCTAAGAAACTCTACCTAACAGCTGACATCATGTCATTTGCCTGGCCTGCTCTTTGAACCTGTCCATCCCCTCTTCCCAATGGGGACAGCTGCCATGTTGTTACACACAAATGGACATGACTGGCCTTAGTAGATGTATAGGGAATCATAACAGGACTCAAGGAAAGCCTGCCTACCTGCAGCCACTAATTTCTTCTCCCCAAAAGCTTCCTACATCTGCTCACTGGTCCTGGAAATTCCCTTAATAGATGATCGAGTCTTTAAGCCACAATTAGAGAGCAGAATGATAGCAGAAAGAATGTGAGGTAAGAGAAGCAAATTACCTTAAATTTGTATGAAAATCATACGTGACAATAGCAAATCTTTTTGTAGTAAGATTTTGATATAAGAAGAGGAAGAGTGTTGGCAGAGAACACAACAGCCTGTCTGCTGCCACTGACCTTTACCCAGGCCATAAGAAACATTGCTAATGGAATCCAATAATCATAACACAATAATCCCCCCAAAATGGCAGTTTAAACATAGTGAACATGTGATTGGACCTGATTTATCCATCCCAGGAATAAAGGGGTGCAGGAATCCTTCTGCATGAAGAAGGGTCATGGGGCCACTGAAGTTGGCAAAGGCTGTGGAAAGGAAAGGATGGGTTCCCCATAAAGCACTTAGCCAGCTTCCCAGGTTGGGTTTTTTTTTTTTTTTTTTTTTGAGACAGAGTCTTGCTCTGTCACCCTGGCTACAGCAGCATCATCATAGCTCACTGCAATCTCAGCTCCTGGGCTTAAGCGATCCTCCTGCCTCAGCCTCCTGAGTAACTAGGACTATGGGCATGCACCACCACACCCAGCTAATTTTTCTAATTTTTTTGTAGAGACAGGATCTCGCTCTTGCTCAGGCTGCTGTTGAACTCCTGACCTCAAGCAATCGTCCTGCTTGAGGAGGGAGACAAGTTTTGTGTAGTGTTATGATCCCTAGAGAGCAACTACTAAAAAGAACTACAAATAACTATAGTCAAAGACACAAAGGATAAGTTAAATAGAATAGTAAGATTTGTTCAAATAACCCAAAAAAGGGAAGCTGAAAGGGAAACACAGAAATAAAAATCAGAGGGGAAAAACAGAACACACATAATAAAATGATAGGCCCAAATCCAATCCATCAATAACTAAATGTAAATGTTAAATTAAATGTAAATGTTCCAAGTACACCAATTAAAAGACAGACATCAGACTGTATAAAAATGGATCATTTGGGAATAACACCAATTGGGTGTTGGACAGATGTGGGGTATGGGGGGAGGGGATGAGTGTATACCTACATAATGAGTACTATGCACATTGTCTGTGGAATGGACACGCTTGAAGCTCTGACTCAGGGGAATGGGGGGACATGCACAATATACATAACCTGAACTTTTGTACCCCCATAATAAGCTGAAATAAATAAATAAATAAATAAAAATTCAAAAAAAGAGAAATAAATAAAAACATGAGATTACATGTTGCCTACAAGAAATTCACCTCAAACATAATGATATAATTAGGTTAAAGTAAAATAACAGAAAGAATATATCATGCAAACACTAATTAGAAAAAAGCTGGCATGGCTTTACTAAAAACAGACAAAGTAAACTTAAGAGCAAAGAAAATTACCAGGGATACAGAAAGACACTACATAATGATAAAAGGGTCAATTCACCAAGAACACATAACAATCCTAAATGTGTATGCACCTAACAACAAAGCTTCATGAAGTAAAAACTGAAAGAACTGAAAGGAGAAATAGACACGTCCAAAATTATAGTTGGAAACTTTTATACTCCTTTCTCATTAATAGAACTAGTGGACAGAAAATTAGCAAGGATATAGAACTGAACACCATCAACCAACTAAAGCTAATGTCACTTATAGAATATTCTATTTACCAAAAGATTGTACATTCCTTTCAAATACTTATGAAACATTCACCAAGACACAGTATATCCTGGGTCATAAAACAAACTTTAATAAGTTTACAAAAATTAAATCATGCAAATTATGTTCTGATTACAATGGAATTAAGCTAGAAATCAATAACAGAAAGATAACATGAAAAACTACAAACAGAAATTAAACAACCACTTCTAAATAATCCATGGATCAAAGAGGAATTATCAAGAAAAATTAGAAAATATTTTTGACTGAATAAAAATAAAAATACAATGAAACAAAAATTTGGGGATGAAATTAAAGCAGCGCTTAGAGGGAAATTTAAAGCACTAAATGCTCATATTAAAAAGAAAATCTCAAATTAGCAATCTATTAATAAGTTTCTAACCAGAACAAAATCCAGTGCAAGCACAAAGAAGGGGATGATGAAGTTAAAACCAGCAATTGGGCCAGGCAAGGTGGCTCATGCCTGCAATCGTAGCACTCTGGGAGGCTGAGGCGGGAGGATTGCTTGAGCTCAGGAGTTCAAGACCATACTGAGCAAGAGCGAGACCCCATCTCTACTAAAAATACAAAAATTAGCCAGGTGTCATGGTGCATACCTGTAGTCCCATCTACTGGAGAGGCTGAGACAAGAAGATCCCTTGAGCCCGGGAGTTTGAGGTTCCTATGAGCTACGATGACGCCACTGCACTTTAGCTAGGGTGACAGAGTGAGATTCCGTCCATAAAAAAAAAACAAAAAAACAGGAAATTGAACCTTTAAAAAAAAAAATTTTTTTATGCAGCAATTGGTGAAATTGAAAACAGAAAAACAACACAGAAAATCAACAAAACAAAGAAGTAGTTCTTTGAAAAGACCAACATCAAATCTCTAGCAAGTCTAACAAAGAAGATCAATAAAATGGATAAACCTCCAACAACACTGACAAAGGAAAAAACAGAGAAGTCATAAATTATCAATATCAGGAATGAAAAATGGGATATTACTACAGACTTTTAATTTCTACAGAAATTAAAAAAATAATAAGAGGATGCTACAAACAACTCTACACACATAAATTCAATAACTTAGATAAAATGGAGCACTTCTGCAAAAACCACAGACTACCAAAACTCACTCAAGGCAAAACAGATAACCTGTAAAGAAATTGAATTAGTAATTGAAAACCACCTTTTAGAAATCTCCAGGCTCAGAGTATTTCACAGATGAATTAACAATTCATCAATTAACAATTGAAGAAATAATAACACAAATTCTACACAATTTTTCCCAGAAAATAGAAGAGAAGGGAATACTTCTCAACTTATTTAATGAAGCCAGCATTACTCTGATACAAAAACCAAAGGCATTATATGAAATATTTTTGGAAAAATACTCAACAAAATATCAGCAAATTGAATCCAGCAATACATAAAAATAATAATATACAGGTTTAATACATAAAAATCAATCAATGTAATCCATCATTATGACAGTCTAAAGAAGAAAAACCACATGATCCTATCAATTTATGCAAAAATATCACTTTGATACAGGAAAATAGACCCCCAAACTGGGGACTGGCCTGAAGACCAAGTAGGTTCTTGGCTTCACACAGGAAAGAAGTCAAGAGTAAGTTGACAGAGTAAAGCAAAAGCAAGTTTATTAAAGTAAGAAAAGAAAAAAAAGGGAGGCTGCCCTATCTCTCAGAGCAACAGAGAGTAGCACCTTGTGAGTTTCTGGGGTCTTATTTTATAACTTCTATTTAATTTTATGTTAAGCAGAGGGAGGATAATTTATAAAATTTCTGGGAAAGGGGTGGGCAGTTCCTAGAATCAAGGGTTCCTCCTCTTTTTGAACCATATAGGGTAACATCCAGGAGTTGCCAGTGGCATTTGTAAACTGTCATGGAACTGGTTTCTTTTAGCATACTAATACATTATAAGCAGGCTGTAATGAGCAATGAGGGTAAACTGAGGTTGTTTTCATCGCCATCTTAGTTCTGGCTGGTTTTGGTCAGCTTCTCTACCACCTCCTATTTTATCAGAGACCTTGGTTTGGGTCTTACGACTCAAACCTGCTGGTTCCCTGTCTCACCTTGACAAAATTCAACATTCATTCATGATCAAAATTCTCAGCAAACTGAAATAGGATAGAACTTCCTTAACCTGATAAAAGGTACAGTTAATGGATTGAAATGTGTCCCCACCAACATTTATATGAGGCCCTTATTCCCAGTGCCTCAGAATGTGACTACATTTGGAGATAGGAACTTTAAAGAAATGATTAAGTTAAAATGAGCCTCTTAGGGTGGGCCTAATCTGATCTGACTCATGTTCCCACAAGAAGAGGAAATTTGGACAGAGAGGCACCAGGGATAATCCCACATAGAGGAAAGACCATGTGAGGACACAATGGAAGGAGGCTGTCTGCAAGCCAAGGAGAGAGGCTCAGAGAAAAACAAAACTGCCTGCACCTTAATCTTGGACTTCTAGGTTCCAGAACTGTGAGAAATAAATTTCTGTTATTTAAGCCACTCACTGCATGGTACTTTGTTATGGCAGCCTTAGCAAACTAATAGAGGTACCTACAAAATATCTACGGCTGACATTGTACTTAAAGGTGAAAGCCTGAATGCTTCTTTCCTAAGGTTAAGAACAAGGCAAGAATGTCAGCTGTCTTCACTCTAGTGCAAAAAGGCATATGAAAAGGAGAGTTCAGGTGATTTATTAAGGTAGTCCCTTCCGTAGATGCTATCTAATCCCCTCACTGCAACACCTACCAACACCAGCTACACACACATGCATATGCACACAGATACAATCACATCTGTTATCTGAATGTCTTAGTCAAAACTAATTTTCACCCAAATTATCAAAATAGTTGCTTCAATTCACTCTGAGTGTACAGAAGCAGTATTGGGAATAATTAGGAAAGGGGGCAGGGAATCAAATTAACAGCAAGATTATGAGGTCTGCATAAAGGAAAATTTTAAAAGGAAAAAAGAATTTCAATGTGCTCGTATATGAAAATTACAACCTGCACATCCCTGCCACATTATAGAGGGTCAGGGTACATTTGATGGAGTTTTCTAATACCATTATGTTCTATGGTCATAATGTAATACATGCATCCTAATTAAAAAGGAATAAAGTATGATTATTTAAAAAGCATAAAGCTTCTTAGAAACCTCAGTTTCTGACAGTTATTTGAAGATTTCTTTTCTCCCCACATATAATGTATCTGAGCAATTTAGAACTACGTCTAACAGGCTCCACTTCACGCCTACTCTTGAAAGAAAAGGGTTTCATGCAAAATGTGAAAATTGCAGCTGGAGCCATTATGTAAGCTACTTAAACTATAGTAGGGAATGTCTGCTTGCTATATGTTGCCCTGGATGGACATGGAAAAAGGAGGTTAAAAGAAAATAAGGAGTATGTTCTGAGACTGTTTTCCCTGGAGGCTCTTTAAACAATGCCTTTATTTGTGCCCCATTTTCCAATTGTCTTTTCCAACAATGCGGCAATAATTTAGTAGTAGTATGTGCTGTCACTTCTGCATTAGCAAACACCAGGACCTGCTGAGTAATTACAGAATAACCTCATAATGAAATGCAGTGATGAGTTCTAATTAAACTTTAATGTTGCTTAAAACTATTCTACTTTAAAATGAGAATTTTCCATGTATCCTAATGAGTAATCAAAATGCATTACTCCCCAAAAAGTGTACAAATGAGAAGGTAAATATAGAATATTACCACCAGTGGGCATGTGTGTGGGAACATTTACAATCAAAATCAATATACTATATTAAAAATTGTTAAAATATAAAAGCACATCAAAATGCTGTAAGAACAATGGGGAAGGATTTTTATGAAAGCTCATATTTCACTTTGAAAGTGGAAAATGCTAAATTATTCTTTTCATGTAGCAGGCAATAGAGGTTAAAGCTATCTTCTTCTGAACATGGGACTAACACAAGTTAAACTAAGAACATCCACAGCTTCTGTAATATCACAGAGCTAAAAGAAAACTCACTATCTAATCTAGGAAACAAGGCATCCCATTACTTTATTCTTTAAAACTCTGCCAAAAAGGGGTACCTCTCCCATATTCTATTGTTCTGCTGTCTTCATCCACACATCATCCTTCTGGGAATTTAGTGTAAATCTCTTTGATGCTGGCCTAGGGAGACCAGGTGAAAATCTATTACCCATTTCTCTTTTCATACCACAGAAGAGTGTCACAATTATCCCTCCTCCCTTTCCATTGGCGAGATAAACAGGTCAATCCATTTCTCCAACTCCTCTGCCACCCTCCGCTGAAATGTGCTCCTTCTCACACTTCTGTCAAACTACTTCGATTCATAGACCTACTTAATGTTCTTTCAGGTATACAATTTTAAAATATAATCATGTTGAACTCAGTATGGTATTGCCTAAAGAATGCGGCAAAATTAGTTCCTGTTTGCACTTCCTATTATTATAGCTTACTCCTTTTCTCCAAGATGCAGAGCTAACATAAGTATTACCATTGACAAATTTGAAATCTTTATTTCCATTATGTGAGCTGTTTTAGTATTAGGGATATGTGCCCACTTCACTGAACCAAGTCTGGGATATCTCCCACAGTTGACCCTTCAAACGATTGAATACTCCACACCTACTTATGATAGAAGTTGTTCATGGATAAAGATATTTGTTTACAGCTGCCTGTGACAAGCTCTGTTGGGACTTATTCTTCCCTGTTTACACCAAATAAGTAGAAGGGATGACATTTCCTACTTTCCTAAGATTCTCTTTGGCCAAGGCTATATATGTGTCTTTGGAAGAAAGCCAGAAGCTTTGTGAACTTCTGCTAAACAGCCTGTCTGGCCCAAGAGGAGAGGGAGGAAAGGCAAGGAGACACCTGGGCCTGGCTCAGACATCTCATGTTCCACTCCCGTAACTCTGCAGTGCTACAGGGGCTGGACAGGGAACTTTACATCCAGGTTCTATCCCCTTTTCTCCCCTCTATTCCTCCAGGGCCAGCCCCCACCTTTCCTAAGATATTTTATTTTAACTAAAAACCTCCCAATATTCAACCTGGAGACACTTAAACCAGAAAGAGAAAAGATCCACAGTTCCAAGCCTGGCCTACCTACAAGTGAAATAGTATCTGGGGGCAAAATTTATTTTTTAATAAAATATGAAGATTTCTGATTACGTGAACTAAATATACAAATTGCCAGTATTATCAATTTGCTTCTGTGCTTGCAGTTCCTAGCCAGGTCCTTTGCTGGGAACTTTACCTGCATTATCTATGTTAAATTAAGTTTAGCCATAAGCTGCCTCCTTACATATTTTCAGTTTGGCCCAAAGGTTTCTCCATACACAGTGAACTGTAACCTAACTGGACGTGTAAACAGACTGTAACCGACTCTTGTACCAGTCACTAAGTTTCAGTCAATCAAAGGCAGCCAACTATTACACTGTGTTCACATGCCAAGCTGTAACCAGTCTGGCTGTTTCGGTACCTCACTTCCATTTTCTGTCCATTGCTTTCCTTCTTCTGTCCGTAAATTCTCTCTTACTATGTGGCAACACCAGAGTCTCTCCAAACCTATTCTGGTTCAGGGGGCTGCCCCCTTCATGAATCGTACTTTGCTCAATTAAACTCTGTTAAATTTAATTTGTCTAAAGTGTTTAACATCTATTTTAGTCCTCACAGAGGAAGGTATTGAATAACTACTCTATCATTTAGCAGTGGGAAGGGTAGGAAGTTACGGGCTCAGGAACTCATCTTTAGATGTTCCAGTACACTGAGAGTTCTGTTTTGATACAAGGAAAACACATTTTGCTATTTGCTCTTAGCCAGCTTAAGTAGGAAAGGGAGAGTCTCATTTCTTATTTTAATCAATGTATCACTGATTTAAAGGAGCCTCAGAGGTCTTTAGCAGTAACAAAGCCCAAACCCTAGGAATTTAGGAGTGGCCGTGAGGCTAGTGCTGGGGGCCTGATACAAGAGGCCACCAGGGCACAGAAAGCAGATGGCTTATATCACATCTCACACCCTGCCTAGAGAAGGCAACTTTTATTTCTAGGCCAAGTTCCAGAATCTGAACCTGGCAATCATTTTGTTATAATGTTAAATAAAACTGTTCCCAGTAATACAATCACGTTCCTGTTTTTTAAATCTTTATTGGTTTTGATTGCAAAATCAAATAAAACACACAGACTGTTGCTTGTGCACACCTGCAGCTGCTTATTGCAAGCTCCTCCACCCTTCCCCAGGGCCGTCTCTGACACGGCAGAAATGAGCTCAGCACTGAGCAGGGCAGGCTCAAGCTGCCAGGCAGTTGGCGGACCCCTGTTTCCCCTGTGATAAAGGGGACATGGAGGGTAAATTGTCCCTTGGGTGGGACAACCTAAGGTGTGTTCTACACAGTCTTCAGAGGCCCACAATGGGACTCAGCTCCAGTTGCCCCCGGCAGTGACCTGCTGTGGATTAATTTCCTTCATCTCCCTCTCTCTTCCCCTCTGCCATTCAGGGCTTCCTGGGACCACCTCCCAAATAAACTACTTGTGCATAAATCCCCATATGTATGTGTGAAAGCCCAGCCTAAGACAATTGCTACGGTTTGCACATTTATCCCCTACAAAACTCGTGTTGAAACGTAATCCCTAATGCAGCAGTATTGAGAGGTGGGCCCTTTGGGAGGTGATTGGATCATGAGGGCTCTGCCCTCACGAATGGATTAATCATTTGTGAATTAATGGGCTATCATGGGAGTGGAACTGGTGGCTTTACAGGAAGAGGAAGAGAGACCTGAGCTAACACGTCAGCACACAGCCCCCTCCCGGTGTGATGCCCTGCACTGCCTCGGGGCTCTGCAGAGAGTCCCCACCAGCAAGAAGGCCCTCACCAGATGTGGCCCCTCAACCTCGACCCTCTCAGCCTCCATAACTGCAAGAAATAAATTTATTTTCTTTATAAATCACCCAGTTTCAGGTATTCTGTTATAAGCCACACAAAACAGACTAATATAACAATGCCGATGTATTAGCTTGCTAGGGCTGCCATAAAAAAGTACCACAGACTGGGTGGCTTAAGCAACAGAAACTTATTTTCTCACAATTCTGGAGCCCAGAAGTCCAAGACCAAGGCCTCAGCAGGGTTGATTTCTTCTGAGGCTTCTCTCCTTGTCTTGTAGGTGGCCCCGTTCTCCCTGTGCCTTCCCATGGTCTTCTCTCTGTTGTGTCTGTGTCCTAATCTCCTCCTCTTATAAAGACACTAGGCATATTGGATTAAGGCCCATCCACACAACCTCATTTTTACCTTAATTCCCTCTTTAAAGGCCTTTTCTCCAAATACAGTCATATTCCGAGGTACTGGGGTACCTCATATGAATTTGGGGGAGAATACCATACTGCCCGTAAGAGCCCATTGTAACCAAAATAAAAAATAAGTAAGTGTATAAAGTTAAAAAGTGTGAGCTCCCTTCATCTCCTCTAATGGAATCTCCAATCTCCTCCAAAGAAAAAAATGAAAAGAGAAAAAATTTTAAAAACCTATTGTGTATATCCTTCAGGCTCTTTTTCTAGGTGTGGTAGAAATGATGTCACAATGACAAACTCAAATGTAAAAAACAAAAAAAAACGATTTCCTTATTTTCTTTGATTCAACTTAAATGTGAACCCCTGTACTGAAAAATTCAATCTCAACCAATCCTAAACCCCTTTCCTTAAAAATCATGGAGACTTGTGAAATTCCAAGAGAACATGAATAGTTCTCACCTTCAGTCCATTGCGGTCATTGTTCATATCTCCAGGCCCAGCTGCTCAAAGACAGGAAGCTTCCATGGTAGGCTAGAACACTAGGTTCTGGGGGCCTGGGCTTCCAGGATCCAGTCTTGTAGATGCATCCACTCCCCTCTGAGGTCCTGCCAACTCCCCAGGCCACAGGTCCCCAGTGCCAGGAGGCAATAGAGAGACAGAGAAGCAATTAAGGGCAACGACCAGGAGACTGGACCACCGAGGGGCTCAGTCCTGGCTCTGTGCTTTACTGGTTGTGTGACCATGAGCAAGGCACCTCACCTCTCCACGGTTCAGTTTCCTCATCTAAAAAGTTTTAAATAAAAATAGTCTCTATTTCATAGATTATTTCATAACAATATAGTCTCTATTTCACATAAAATACTCGTATTTTCCTGTGTAATTACAAGAAACCTTATCATTATGTTTTGGATGAGAAAAATAAAGCCCTTATCCAAGGTCAAACAGCTAGTAAGTAGCAAAGCTAGGAATCATACCCAGCTCTCAGACTACTGGAACCAGACTCCTGGAGCCGATAAAATCAGGAAGTGGATCTAAAAGTCATTAAATATATTGTTTCTATTTTTGTCTAATGTAATTTTATTACTAGACCATGACAATCTGTGATAATGGGAAATTCCAAGGAAGTTATATCAAATATTTACTGCAAATATATGCTTGTGTTGATTTAACCTAACCCTAACCTAACCTTTGGACAAGTCAAACCCGGTAGGCTGTGGTGGGATGATTGCTTTGAATCTTCGTAAGCTTGGCTTCCAGGGACACACTTATATTCTGGTGGTATAAAGCAGCTATCAGCATTAAAGGATTTTCCCAGTCAGGAATTTAACCTAGATTAACCCAGCCTCCTTAATTCTGAATATTGCTGCTATGCCCCACAGTGATCAGCTGATCCCTGTTTATCTGGGACTGTCCTGACTTTAGCACTGAAAGTTCTGCTTCCTAGGACACCCCTCACTCCTGGGTACACTAGGATGGCTGATCATTCTTAGTTTCTCATATTCAAGTGATGCAGGGCTGGGGTGAGGAATAGGAGGCAGGTAGAAGGAGAGAGAACAGATGACCATTTTCTTTGTTGGGTTGGGTTGGATATGATGATTTCTGAAATTGTTTCCCCGTTTAATGAGTACAAAGAAAGATGTTATCAATTCCTTGGATATTTAACTTTGCAATTTAGCAGTTAATGAGAAAGTGAGACCAAACATGAGAAAAGTAATAACTCTAGCAATATTCTAAGAGAAGCCAAATGAAATACAGCAGAAGGTGAGAGAGAAAATAACTCTTTGGGGAAGGTTACCTTCACACTCCAGACAGAAGAGACCCTGCCCTCACTCCCACATTGTACCTGGTGATGTTAGGTTGCACCTGAAATCACTTGGACTTGTTTGTGTGCTTTTTCTTACTACATACCAAGTTCCCTGAGAGACTGAGTCTTATTCATCATTGAAGACTCTGGCACAGAACAAGTATTTATTAATTATTGTTGATTAAATGAACAAATAAATAATGATTTTTTTCTCCTATATTTTATTCACAATGCATTTTGCTACCAAAACCAGCATTACATCCAGTGGATATCAGGAGTGCCCTGAAAAGAACATTATTTAAGGGGTGATATCAATCCTATTACTGATAGAATTACTGATTAATGATTCCCTTTTGCCCCTTAAAGCTTTGTATTTATGGCAGATCTACATTATATCTTTCCATTTTATTCATGCAAGATCTACATTATTAGACTGTAGCCATTTCTCAACTAAGAACTATTCTGTCACTTCTAATCTAATACATTCAGGTATTATTCTTTTTTTTACCCAGTCTTGTGTCTCTGAGGTTTTCTAATGTTTTTTAATGGATCTGTACATTTATTAAGCACCCAATGAATACTTTGTGTGAATACCACTGATTGATTCAGTAATTATTTTGTTGAATGTTTTAGAATTAATGAGAACTGTAGCATGATATTACATAATCTCTGCTTTCAAGGAATGTCTGATCTACTGAAGGAGATAAGACTTGTATATACATGAAAAGATAACTAATAAGGGATTAGATCTTATAATGATGGATCTTATGTAAAGCAATATATTTAATGTGCCAAATGAGTGGCATAGAAAATAAATGACAATACCCTTGATTATAATTATTTTACTTGTTGTGCCTATTATACTGTGAGTGCCCTGAGAATATATTATTTTCTAACCTCAGCATCTGCTTTTCAAGAGACATCTGATTTTTAACAAGCTTCCCAGGTACGTGATTCTGATGTACACTGAAGTTTAAGAATCATGACTATAAAAAAAAAAAAAAATCACTACTGTAGACAATAGAATAGGATTGAGGGATTTGGGGCAAGAAAATGGCAGGATAGAGGAGTTTGGTGAAGATTCATCTGGCAGAGTGCAAGAGGGAGTAAAGCATGGGAAACTGGACACTGAGGGGACAGAACAAAGGCTGCTGTGTTTTTCCATGCATGAGATATTAACACCAGAACCGTTAGGAACAGTATGAAGGGAAAGGAAGGGGTAGGCATGGAAAACACTGAGAAGGAGGAATCACTGAACTTGGTGTGGGGTGGGGGCTCTGTGGCTAGCGAAAGCACCGGAGCTGGCTTCGGAAATTGGAAGAAGAGGTGAGTGGCAATGGGCAGATGAGACATACTGTTTATTGTCTGGTGGGTGGGAGGGATACAGTAGCCACGCAGTGAGAATATGGCGAGTGCAATAGTGGCAACATGCCATGGGAAAGCATGATCACATGGGTTTACATAGGTGATAACACCTTGGTTACATAAGTGTGCTGACTCATGCCTCCCCGGAAGGCCAGCTTGCCGGAGGAGCAGGCTGGAAAAAACACTCCACCAGTCATCTTAGTTTGGCCTAAGAAACCTATTGCCTATACAAATGAATTTCCCTTTACACTTGGTGACTGTTAGAGAACTAGGGGGTGTAAATAACTTCAACATGTCTAACTTTAGAAACTAATAACAGCTGTAACAGCTTACATGTATCAATCACTGTGGCAGTCACTGTGGCCTGGCTACCTCAACAATCACACCCAACTCTCTACTTTCTTTCTCACCTTCCATTACAGAGGCTGGAACACTGTAACAGTCACTTTCTTGACCTCCTTCACAGACAAGGGTGGACATGTGACTTAGTCCTGACAGTAAGGTGTAGGGAGAAGTCCTTTGGGAGGCTTCTGGGAAAGCTTTCACTTTCCTGATGAAAGAGACAGCTGATACTGGCCCTGCCCTTCTGCCTTCTTCCTGTCTTGATGTGGATGTGATGCCTGCAGCGGCAGCAGCCTGGTGACCACAATGGGATAACCAGGAAGGTGAAAAGCCAACATGCTAAACATGGCAGAGGGGAAAGACAGAAAGAAATGAGGTATTTGGTGGCACCACTGACCTGCTGCTCCAAACCTGGAACTGCCCACCTTCAGAATTCTAGTTACAAAGATAATTAAATATATTTATTGCCTAAGCTACTGTTAACTGGTGTTCTGTTACTTGTAGCCTAATACAACTAAACTGATACAAACACTGACTACACGCCAAGCATTGGTTTAAGCAATTCAATTTGGTGCTTGGTAAGGGATGTGTTATTATCCCTGTTACATAGATGAGGTAATGAAGGCACCAAGGAGTAGAATAACTTACCCAAGTCTACACACCTAGGACGTAGCACAGCAGAGTTGAAACCCAGCAGTCAGCCTCCAAAGCCCTCACTTTTAACCACTACATATACAGCCTCTCAATAACAGTGATAGCACAGATAGAAAATAGGGAAGTTGAGAACAGATGTTAATAATTGGAAATCCAGGTAGAAATGTCCATCAGACAGTTAGAAATGCCAGTCTGAGGCACAAGAATATAAAGGATATTATTTAGAACAAGGAGCCATCTGCATTGAAACAAGAATTTGTTTAGAACCTATAGATGTTCCAAATCCTCCTATCTACAAGTTGGGTTGAACAGAACCATAAACATAGCAACTCCATCTTGGCCTGAATAATGATCCTTTGTTGACACAATGCCTTTGAGTGTCCAAAAATTGACTCCGTTTAGTACAAGCATCTAAGTTCTGGCTTAGAAGTACAGTACATCATTTAAAGGAATGCTGTGGAACAGGGCCCAGGGCTGCTCTCCACACTTTACTGCCAAGGAAGATTTTTGGCTGTGCATAGCAATTCCCCAGTGTAGGCCAATGCTGAACATAACCTCAATCTTCCAGCCAGCTGCCCGTTTACAAGGCTGTGCTGACCCAGCAAAACTACCCAGGATCTGGAATGGGGCTTCCAAGGATGCTGACTGTCCTTTAACATCAGGGCAGCCTGTCCTCAGAACAAGAATGACTGTGGTTTACCTTTATACCACTGGGGTTCAGAGTAAAAGGGCAAATGGCCACGAGGATTAAAAAGGTAGAAGGAGGGGGAAATGGGTGACATTGATTCTAAATAACAAAAATAATGATAGTAAGTTCTTGCCTTTGTTGAGCACTGACCCTGTGCCAGGCTCTGTGCCGAGTGAGTATGCTACATGCATTATCTCACTGGAAGCAAGTTAATCTCTGGTCTGCTTCTATTTTAACAAAATCATAAAGTTTCTAAAGAAAATCATTGTTAATC
Source organism: Eulemur rufifrons (assembly GCF_041146395.1). NCBI lineage: Eukaryota > Metazoa > Chordata > Mammalia > Primates > Lemuridae > Eulemur > Eulemur rufifrons. The sequence continues at coordinate 210,277,378 of NC_090989.1, forward strand.
ACTGAAGATATTTTGGCACCTGCTGATTGTTTTTTGGTTGGTTTTGTTTTTTCTTTTTTTTTCCTTTTTGCCATCTTTCCTCAAAGGCCTAACAAAAGTCATCTGAAACATTCTACAAAGCCTGTGAACACAGCAATAATTCTCATGCAAGGTTGACAATCAAGGCAATAGATCAGTCCTGTGGGAAACAGATTGGCCTGCCTGGGAAAACTGAGAGGTCACATATGAAAAAGAACCATCTATGAACTTCCCATTGCCAACTTTGACGAGTTGGTATTTATGTAGTCCTAGAAATGGTGCCAACCTAATCCTTATTTATCCACCACACAATTATAAATGCTCAAGCACTCTGGGAGGCTGAGGTGGGAGGATCACTTGAGCTCAGGAGTTTGAGACCAGCCTGAGCAAGAGCGAGACCACGTCTCTACCAAAAATAGAAAAATTAGCCGAGTGTCGTGGAGTGCATCTGTAGTCCCAGCTATTTGGGAGGCTGAGGCAGGAGGATTGCTTGCGCCCAGGAGTTTGAGGATGCAGTGAGCTATGATGATGCCTCTGCACTCTACCCAGGGCAACAGAACAAGACTGTGTCCCCCCCCCCCCCCGCCCAAAAAAAAAATTATAAATGCTCAGCTGCATTGAAAAAGGACTAAAGAAGGGAAGGATGTCTATTATACAATCATGGTATTGGTCAGAATGTTTTGTCCTTTCTTTGATGATGAGCTTCAGTTAACCCAATTCTGATCTGGACGTGCTGATCTTCATCACAAATCACTGATGACACTGGAACAATTTCACTGTCGTTTAATCCTTAAATGATGTTATAATCACTTAAGCAACTAGAGTACACAAATTAAAGCTTTAATTTATAATCTTTTTGCAAAAGCATTTCTGTTAGAATTTAATATTTCTCTATACTCATGTTCCAAGTTCAATCATTACAATTAATTCCAATCTCCCTAATCAAGGACTCATGTCTTTACCTATTCTCTCTAAAAATAATGGAGATTATAAATGGATGAATTTCATTACTGTTCATGATTGTGGTCAATTGTTCTCAGGTTCTCAGCCTGAGGTCATTTTCCTCTGGGTAGCTATTTAAAAACTAAACAATGCCATGTTTAGCTCCTACCAACAACCATAACAATAACAATAAAAAAGACAACAAAAAACACATCAAGCTCATTGCAAAGGTAAGAATAAGACTGGTTGAGTCACCATTGGAAGGGTCAGCAGTCCAAGGCCACTCATACCTCATAAATGGCAGCTGCGAAGGGCTCTGCCAACCCCACTGGCCAAAGGGCAAGGGGTCAGAACAGCAACTCGCTGTTCTGTGAGGGAAGTGGCCCCCCTGCATTAGTGGCTAAATCCAGGTGGACTAGAATAAGACCGCAGGAGGAATCTTACCTAGTATCTAAAAGCACACAAAGAGGAAAATAGTCAGCAAGTCCTTTAATAATTCTGCAAAAGCTGGTTCTTTGTCTCAAAAGAAAATGAGGACGTGTATTCCCTCCTAGACTTTAAATTTCTTGACGATAAAGACCTAATGTAATATCCAGTACATGATGGGAGATTAATAAATGTTGAAACTAAGATTAACTAACATGTCCTATCATTGACTCTGCATAACAGCTTGACAAAATAAGTATATTCCCTGTTTTACTATGATGAAATTGAGAAGATCAGTTTGGTAACTTGTTAGGGAATAAGGCCAGAACTCAAACTCAGGCCTTTCTGGCTCCAAAGTTCATGTTCTTTTTATTATGTCATGTTACTGCAAACCACCTGCTTTGCTAAATTAAGAAAAGACCCTTTCCATTTCTTTTCTAATTATAAAATTCACAAGACTGTTCTATAAATGTCAAGTCCCCTTCTATTCCTATCTCCTTATTCTCTGCAGATGATCTCATTCATTCCTTTATTCGAAATGTGGAGGTGCTTCTACATTAACATCACTTCCTGTTTCTTCCCCATCCTCCCTTCCTTCACTACTGTCACAGAGAAAAAGGTGACCTGCCTCTATTTCAAGGTGATAGCCACCTCTGTGGTGCTTATGCTCATCCATTTCTCCATCAATAATCCCCCCAACCTGATCACATTTTATTACTTCTTCATCCTCTTCTTCTGTGACTTTTTCTGCCAATGTATAAATGGTCTGAAGTGCACCTGTCTTAACACACACACATGCACACACCACCTTCACTTACCAGGCTGCCCCTTGAACTACATGCCTGTCCCTCCTTCCTTCCCTTCACTCTCAAGTTCCTTTTTCACTGCCTCTATTTCCTCACCATCTAATCATGTGCAGAAAGTACTCACTTGATAACAACTGAAGGATCAAATCCAACAGATTGTTCTCAGTTTTCATTCTCCTCAAACTCTCTGCAGCAAGCCACCACCACCAACTCTTATTTCTGCATGTCATCTTATCCCACGATGTTTATAAAGCTGTTCGCTCTCACATCTGCCTCTCAGTCTCTGACCCTCTTTTTCCTTCTGGCCTTAAATGTAAGTGTTTGCTTTGGTTATGTCCATAGCCCATTTCTCCTCTCTACACTCCCCTCTTTGAAAATTTTACTCAATCTTTTGTGCCAATCTTCAATCCTGACTAGTGTCAGTCCACCTTTCCAACTGCCTGTTAGACATCTCCCTGTTTCCTACTGACACCTCAAACTCAGTATGCTCAAAAGATAGTCAATTTCCTTTTTTACACATATCTATTTATTACATTGTAAATACTATTCTCCCAGTTATTGTGAAAAAAATATTAACAAGTTAAGGTTGCAGTGTTCAATGTTACAGTAGCCAAATATTAATCATAGAGGTCTAATATTCAAATAAAATTTATTTTCTTTTGTTTAAAAAATTGTTTTACAAAACTAATCAATATTTTTCAAAAGTAATGCACATGGTAAAAAGAATAACTCAAAAAATACAAAATTGGGCTGGGCGCAGGGCTTACATCTATAATTCCAGCTCTATGGAAGGCTGAGGCAGGAGGGTCACTTTAGGCCAGGAGTTTGAGACCAGCCTAAACAACATAGCAAGAACCCCCATCTCTACTCAAAAACTTAGCCAGGCGGGGTGGCACACACCTGTAGTCCCAGCTAGTTGAGGGGTTGAGGTGGGAGGATCTGCCTGAGCCCAGGAGTTCCACATTACAGTGAGCTATGATCTTGCCACTGCACTATAGCCTGGGTGACAGAGACCCTGTCTCAGAAAAAAAAATAGTATATCATATACAGTAAAAGATACATTCCCCCCCCACCATACTTCTAATTGTTTTCCTCATAAGCAGTGTTATCAATTTTATCAGTTATCAGTTTGTTATACACCTACTCAAACATATTCTATATATTTGCAAGTATATATGTATTGAGGCCTTAGTCCATTTTCTGTTGCTTATAACACAATGCCTGAAATTGGGTAATTTATAAAGAAAAGAAATTTATTTCTTACAGTTATATAGGCTGAGAAGTCCAAGGTGGAGTGGCCTTATCTGGTAAGGGCCTTCTTGCTGGTGGGGACTCTGTAGAGTCCTAAGGCTGTGCATAGCGAGGGGGCTGAGCATCTAGTTCAGGTCTCTCTTCCTGCTCTTATAAACCCTCCAGTCCCATTCCCGTGATAACCCATTAATCCATTCATGAGTGCAAAGCCTTCATGACCCTATTATCTCTTAAAGGCCCCACTTCTCAATACAGCCACATTAGGGATTATATTTCAACATGAGTTTTGGAGGAGAAAATATTCAAACCACAGCAATGCCCTTTGAAAAGTCTAGCATGCTTAAATGGTAATATGCTATACACACTGTTCCCCAAATTACTTTTCTTCACTTAATATATTTTGGAGTTTATTCCTTATGAAATATACTTTATTCATTTTTAATGACTGCATAATATAACCTTGCCTGGATACATTCCCTGTTGATAGACATTTAAGTTCTTCCTAGTCTTTGCCTTACCAGCAATGCTTCAATGAATAGTCTGCAAACTTGTGTGGATGTATCTGTAGCACAAAGTGAAATTGTTAGATTAAAGGATATGCACATTTTTAGTTTTAATAGGTATTGCCCCCAATAACAGGGTATGAAATAATTAAAAGTAATAACTGGAGTGAATTAAAATCATCTTAAAACTTTTGAAAATGCTCATCTTCCATTTTCTGTCAATCATTTGACATTCTCTCATTGTGAGGCTAAGGGGAGTCAGGGGAAATGTCGCAGGGGTACAAGCAGAAGTGGAATAATCTTGGATCTTGCTAATGAGGGCCATCTGGAGTAGTGTGACGGCCTCAGGAGAAATATGCTAAAGATGCATGGACAAATATCCAGGGGTTATTGAGGTATTCATAAGTTACCAGCCAGAGGAGGTCATCCACCCCTGTCAAGGGATCTGCAGGTCCCCAGAAATGTGTCTCTGACGAAACCACCAAGTGCCCCAAGGAAGTCTGATCACTACTAAGTTCAGATAGAAGTATCCTTAAACAGTTTCAAAGCCCAGGGAGTAACAGTCAGTTAAGACCTTTCTTACCCCTTACCTCTATAACCCTGGATGTGTCAGAGGTCATAGCTGCTGAGAGTAATAGAGAGAACCTAATCTTAACTGATACATAAGCATACACCCTCAAAAAATTATTGCATGTGTGCACCAAGACTTGTACAAAAATATGTATAGCGACAACATTTGTAAAAGCAAAATACTGGAAACAATCCAAATGTCCATAGATACATGGATGCATAAGATATAGTCTTTTCCTATAATGAAATATGTAGCAAAACAAATAGACAATAGCTACACATGGATGAATCTCAGGAATATAATGTTGAAGGGGGAAAAAAAGAAAGAAATAGAAAGATACATATGATATGATTCCATTTATATAAAGTTCAAAAACATGCAACACTAAACAATATCTTATTTAAGAATACACACAGACCGATAAAATTAAAGAGGAAATCAAGGAAATGTTAACATAAAATCAGGATGATGATTCCTTCTGAAAAAGGAAAGTGGAATTGGGAAGGAACATTCTAGTGGATTCTAAAATACAGAGACTGTCCTACCTCTTAGACTGTGGGTGGGGACACTTGAATTTGTTTTATCATCATTTTTTAAATCTTACATGTACATTTACAAATTTTTTTTGTTTTCCACCCGGCTCACTTGCAGCCCTGAGAGCAGCGGCCTGAGCTGAGGTGAGAATGCTACAAATGTTCTTAATCTGTTCCTTATTTAATAAAAACAAATTTTAGAAAAAATATACCTGCATTTTTAATTAATCTGAAAATTCCTTAGTTTTCTTTCATTTTCATAAACATGCATAATATATATAAAGTACCTAGCACAATGCTCAGCAAATGGGATCTACTATGATATGCCTCCAACTTGCCACTTGCTTATCCTTTGGGGATTTTAAACAACCAATGCAAGAGTAGCAAGAACATCTATTTGCTGAGCATGGGTGATACTGAGCAGCTGTAAGCGGTCCCAGCCATGTCAGCACAACACCCAATAGAAGCGAGAAGGCTGGAATTATCACACCACCCTTACAATGCCAGAAATCCAGTGTGGATTATCTTCTCATCAAAGTGAATATGTCTGTCCTTCCTGTTTGCTCCATTTGTGTTCACCTTCACAACATATCATCACCTGCCCCTGACCCCTCTGCTCCAGTTCCCTCAGTAGTTATCTTCAGTATATTGGATCAATATGGCCCTAACTCCATGTGCTAGGAACTATTCTGCCAGGCACTGCTGTCTCATTGAATCCCCAACATCCCTCATGGATAGTGAGTATTAACCCCATTTTACAGAAGAAAACAGGCTCAGGGAAGATAAACAATCTTTCTAAAATCACAGTAGCAAGTACTAGAGGCAGGATTCGAGCCCAGATCTCTCTGACTCCAAGTGTGAACTTCTCACCTGGCACACAGCAATCTTCATCACGCAGCTTCTCTTGTCTACCCAATTTCCCAATGAACCCTCCTTTTTGTTAAGAGAGGGCAGGCAACTCTCCTTAATGTCTCCTAAATAAGTTGAGTTCAATTTTTGCCTGTGCCTATTCCTTACCTTATGTTATTCCCCTGCTATAATATGCTCTCCTCCTTTCCCCTACTCACCCAAACACTATCCTTCTTTCAAGCTTCATTTGGGACTGCTCTCCTTTGGAAGCCTTCTTGAACCAACCCAACTCCAAAGTGGCCTCACTTTCTCAGAATACTTTTTGTCTTCTTCTTGTTTTTTTAACTGGAATTTATTAACTAGTTTCCACAAGAGGCAAGATGGTACCTTCCTTTACAGAATTTTGTTTCATTTTATTTGGGGTTCTCCATATAGACACATCCAGTGACTGCTAAATAATTGAGGAAACCAGTGATCTGGGTCCTGTACAGACATAAATATAATCCCTGTGGCAGTGGTTCCCAGACGATTCCAAATCTCCCTTGGGGCTTTTTAAATCTACAGATGCCAAGCTCCATTCCAGAGACTTACTGAGTTAGTCTCCTGGGATGGGGGTTGGGGGGAACTGGTATCTATATTTTTTTACAGACAATTTTCACGTGCACCCTCAGTTGAGAATCTTATGCTTTGTTGCAGTTCAGGGCCATGTCCATCCAGATAAGCACACAAGAAACAGCCAAATGAAGAAAAGTGTGCAAAAATTCTAAGAAAAAGGTACTTATAACACAATCAAGAAATCTATTTTCTTATAGGCATGATTGTTTTGGGGGAAGAAGAAGGAGAAGGAGGGAAAGAAGAAGGTAAACAGAAAGGAGGGAAGGAGGGAAGGAGAGAGAGAAGGAGAGAGGGAAAAGAGGGGAAGAGAAGAGGAATGGGAAAGGAAGGGGTCATAGTCTGCTCCGGCTACCACACAAAATACCATACACTGGATGGCTTAAGCAATAGGAATTTATTTTCTCACAGAGCTCTGGTGGCTGGAAGTCTGGGATCAGGGTGCCAGCAGGATCAGTTCCTGGTGACGGTCTTCTTCCTGGCTTGCAGATGGCTGCTTTCTTGCTATGTCCTCACGTGGCAAGGGGATGTATCTCTCTCATCATAAAGCCACCAATCCTATCAGATTAGTACCCCTATCCCTATGACTTCATTTAATTCTAATTACTTCCTGAAAACCCTACCTCCAAATACAATCACATTGGGGGTTAGGGCCTCAACATACATATTTTGAAGGGACACAGTTCAGGCCACAGCAGAAGGGAAGGGAAGGGGAAGGAAGAGAAAGAATAATGGAAGTGGAGGAGGGGGAGAAGTGGGCTATGACTTTATGAAATTTCAAAAAAAAAAAAAACCTCAAGGCAGCCCATTCTGCATTAGAGCTGTCCTGATTGATAAGACTTCCTTACCTTGTGCCAAAGTCCACTCCCATGACCTTAACCTCAGTGGCCCAAATTCCTCCTTACACAATTAGCCTATCCAGGGATTGCAAATGCAAATGCCTACACGGCCAAGAAAGATACCTATGAGTGAAGGCAGCAAGGTGTTAGATAGCAGGGAGTGGTGGGAACTCAGGTGAATTAGAGAAAGAGCCCTAGCTAAAGAAAACAGTGAACCAGCTCCAGGCAACTGTCTCCATGCAGTTTAAGCCCACAGTTGCCAGATCCTCCCATTTATCAAGAGAATTGTGATGTCTCACAATTTTTATGTATTGATCATTAATTTTTTTTAATTTTTTAAACTGGTCAAATCTAGCTTCCACAGATTAAATATCTTCACGCAGTCCTTCAACCGCTTCCTCCTTAATACAGCATCAGGTCTTTTCTGCTTGTAACATAACACCACATACCTGGTGCCACCTAATTAACAAGAGAAAAGTGTGGTGATTACTTCACTCCTTCTAGATGCTGTCTTCTACTTATAAAATCTGACCACCATCAGCTTTCACAGTGGCTACATTACATTGTAAACACTAGCTATTTTAATACATGCTGCTGCTAAGCCACATTTCCTCCATCATGAACCTCTACAACTGTATTTTTGGTACCTAAATATAAGGCTTTTGAGTTATTACTATTAAATCTATCTTACTGGTTTCTGTCACCCTAGGCTGTCAAACTCATTTTTGGATTCCGATTCTGTCATCCAGTATATTTCTTATTTCTCCCATATTTGAAAAGAACGTCCTCCTTTCTCTAGTCATCCAAGTCATTGATAAAAAAAATTTGTGGTACAAGAACAGAACATAGGAAGAGCCCTCCGAAACACAACTGTACTAAAAACCACAACCTCATTAATCTGTTTGATACAATCAGTTAACAAGAAATGAATCCACCTAATTGTTCTTAATTCTAGCCCATATTGTTAACATGTCAATTCCATGGGAGAATATGTCAAATGCCTCGCTGAATTCTGAATACACTAAATGCATACTCCTGTTTTCTCTAGTAATCTAGTAACATTTCATGCATTCATTCAACATGTCTCTCCACACTTACTATATTCACAGCACTGAGCTAGATCCTGGGAATGCAATAGTGAACAAGACATCAAATCCCTGAGCCCATGGAATTCATATTGTGACAACAGAGATAGTCATTGACCAATAGAGTTCACAATTAATTATTAAATTATAATTATGATACCAACATATTAATGATTGAATTATATAAAGTCTAGGATTTCCTTTAAAATAATCAGGTATGGTATATAGTTCAAATAAGACTGACTTTGAGTTGATAATTGTTAAAACTGTGTGACAGAAATGCAAGGATTGTACTATATTCTCTCTACTTTTTTCTAAGTTTAAAATTTTATAATTTATAAAAAATTATAGTTATAAGAAATAACACAAAAAGTATGGGGTATTAAGAGAATACATCTCACAGGACAAGTGCCTATGAATAAAGAAAAAAGAAGAGAGAGAATACATAACAGTGAGGGCCTGACCTAATCTGAAAAGGCAAGGGAAGGGCGGTTTCTCTGAGGAAGTTTTTTCAGTTTAAATCTGAAGAATAAGTAACAATTATCTAAATTGAAAGGGAGAAAATCTTCCAGGCAGAGAACAGCATGTAAAATTACCCTAACGCAGGAAAGAACAGAGTATGTTCAAGGAAGAAGCCCAATCTGGCTGCAGTACAGAAGGTAAAAGAGTTGCTTGGTTTCAAAAAAAGCCGTTAAGAAAACAGATGCCAGGTCATGGAAACTATTTGAAGATTTTTTTTTTTATCCTAAGAACAATGAACATTTGCTTAACAGTTCTCATAGTATGATTGGATTTGGCACTTTTAGAAGATCACTGTATGTGTGTAAATGCTACTGTTTAACCAATAGATGAATGAACCTAGAAATCATTCATATATACATACACACACACAAATACATATTATGTCAATATACATATTACTTTGAAACTTAGTTGTATAATATATATATTTTAACAGGAGAATAAATTTTTTTAAGTGGTTATCCACACAAGGAGGGAGAGAATGGGGTGATGGAGAGAAAAGATTTAGAAACTAGACTTTTTAAGTATATCTTGTTTTATTAATTTGACCTTGAAATTATGTAAATACATTTCATAATTATAAAGTAAAACTTAATTTGAAAAATAAATCTCTAAAAATTAAAAGCAAAATAAAATAAATATACTTGTATATTGAGTTTGTGGCATGATCACACAAAAAGGAATGTTTTCTTTTTTTCTTTTTTTTTGTTTTAGAACCTTTCAAGGAGAGAAAAAAAGGAATGTTTTCAAGCGTTTTAAAACATAATACTCTGTACATCATTAGTATAATATACTTCATAGAAAACAGAACTGAAAAAAATTAAAAATCTGAAAATTACTCTCAGCAATAATTTTCTTGTTAGTTTTAGCATTGTTACACTAACACTGTGTTTTATTCCACAGGCCATCGTGTGTGTGCTGTGGAATAAAACAAATTAATTATTATGTTGGTGTGGTGCCAATGGGAATTGGGATTTCAGGCACAGGGAAAAATAAATACACAAGTAGTATACATGAGATTAATTAAAAGCCCATGTCCTGAATTTAAATTGAAAATATCAGTATAGTCTCATAGCATATTTTATCTTCAAAAAAATTAAAAGGTATTAAAATATCCTGGCCTTACCCTGAAAACACCTACAAAAATAACAAATTCTATAGCAATGAACATCCCTAGTGCCCAGATTATGGTCTCTAAATATGATTTTCCACTAAAAGGACTAAGGGCTCCTGATAGTAATGATTGATTCCAGGTCTAGGGCAGTAAATGTTCAAGATGAGGCTAGAATATCTTGTTATACTATTGTAGAAAGCAAGAAAGCTATCAAAGACTACTAGGGTCATATCAAAAGTACTCAGGAACCAACCTGGAGAGGATAATTCTGGCCAAAGATTTGAGTTTCAGTAAGGATAACAACAGTGCATATTTCAAATCTATAAGTTTATAGTGATAACAAAAAATAATTTAAAAATAAAAAACAACTCATTGGTTACTTTTGAAGGATGCTAGGGAGCTAACTCACATTAGGGAACTAATTAGTTAGTTTGAAACTGATAGAAAAATAAAAGGGAAAAAAAATCAAGCATTTATCCTTTCTTTCCTACACCACCTATATTCTCAGGGTAACCAAAGAGTTAATGCGTAATTTTTCTTATAGAAGTATTCCAGCTAGTAAATACAGAGGAATTATAGAATTGGAATATCATCATTTTGCAACCTCTAATTAATCTATAGATCTAGACTTATCATTAATTACAAAACCTAGTCTGTGAGACACTCTACATGATAGATAATCTGGTTTCTTCAACAAATAAATTGCAAGAAAAATAGGGAGGAGGGAAAGGCGAGGGTCTGGTCCTATAGATTAAATGAGAACAAAGGAACATATTAACTAATTGTAATGTGTGGTTCTTATTTGGATCCTATTTGAATACATTAAAAAAAATTATGACACAACCAGGAAAATCTGACCATTAGCTGGGTATTTGATTATATTATTTTTAAGTATACCAATAGCATCGTAGTTATGTTTTTTAAAAGAAAGTCTTTTAGAGAAATATTTACAGATGAAATGATATCTGGAGTTTGCTTCACAATAATTGAAGGGGTAATGAGAGAAAGTAGAGGTGAAACAAGATCGTTTTTGAGTTTATAATTGTTGAAGGTGGATGATGGGTTTATGGGGGGTTATTATATCATTCTCTCTACTTTTGTATGTGTTTGACATTTTCCATAACAAAAAGGTTTGAAAAAGGCACTTCAGCTGTTTTGTGGAGGATGAATTTGAGAAGGACATAAAGAGATTGAGAGATTTAGGATTGAGGAGACTATTATGATAGTCCCGATAAGAGGAAGTTCATGGTGGCTTAGATTTTTTCCTACAGCTGAGGAAAGATATTGAGTCTTCAAATTCAAATTGCAAGTGCAAAACAGGATGATTTTTTAAAGACCCATACGCAAACTTATCATGGTGAAATTTTATTATCACCAAGGAAAGAGGGGAAAATATTTTGCCCACAAAGGAGCAAGAATCAGATTGAAGTCAGACTATTAGCAATTTATTAATAGATGCTAGAAGACAATAGAATTCTCAAGGAAAATTTAAAATCTAGAATTATATATCCAACAAAATCAGCATTCAACATAAGGGGGAAATAAAAACTATTTTCACATATTCAAGAACTTAGAGGCTGGGAGCGGAGGCTCACGCCTGTAATCCTAGCACTCTGGGAGGCCGAGGTGGGCGGATTGTTTGAGCTCAGGAGTTTGAGACCAGCCTGAGCAACACAGCAAGACCCTGTCTCTAGAAAAATTATAGAAAAATCAGCCGAATGTGGTGGTGCGCGCCTGTAGTCTCAGCTACTCAGGAGACTGAGACTGCAAGATCGCTTGAGTACAGAAGTTTGAGATTACAGTGAGCTATGATTGCACCACTGCATTCTAGCCCAGGCAACAGAGAGAGATCCTGTCTCAAAAAAAGAAAAACAAATGCAATATCTGTGAAGCACAATAAAGTGAAATGCAATAAAATGAGGTACGCCTGTATATGGTGCTATTTACATAAAATTCTAGAGAATGCAAACTAATTTATAGGGACAAAAAAGCAGATCAGTGGTTGCCTGGGCCCAGCATCAGAGGGAGGAATGGAGTACACAGAGGTATGAGGAAGTCTGCCACGGGGGAAGTGATGATGACAATATTCTGTATCTTGATTATAGTAGTGGTTTCACAGACATATATAACTACCAAAACTCACCACATTGTAACTTTTAAATAAATGCAACTTATTGTACATACATTATACTTAAATAAAGTTGAGCTTAAAAAGCTTACAGGAAGGCCGGGCGTGGTGGCTCTCGCCTGTAATCCTGGCACTCTGGGAGGCCAAGGTGGGTGGATCACCCGAGGTCAGGAGTTCGAGACCAGCCTGAGCAAGAGCGAGACTCCATCTCTACTAAATTTTCTAAAAATAGAAAGAAATTATCTGGCCAACTAAAAATACATATAGAAAAAATTAGCCAGGTGTGGTGGCGCATGCCTGTAATCCCAGCTACTCGGGAGGCTGAGGCAGTAGGATTGCTTAAGCCCAGGAGTTTGAGGTTGCTGTAAGCTAGGCTGACGCCACGGCACTCTAGTCCAGGCAACAGAGTGAGACTCTGTCTCAAAATAAATAAATAAATAAATAAATGAGGGAAAAGAGACAAATTTCTGTTGCAGGGGAATTCCAAATAATTTACGTAGATAATCTGCTTCAAGGAGGAGCATAAATCCCCACCCATTAAACATGGACTATGCAGTTACTTACTTCCAAAGCATTCAGTATGGAAAGATGGGGGGAGGGTGGAAGAATAACTTTACAGTAGAGAAACTACAAACACTACCTCATCCAGGCGATCAAGGTCAACAAAAACAGTGAGGAATCATGTTAGTATTATAGTATGTATCCTTAATATGATGTGATGGAAATGACACTTTATCCTGTGGTCTTCCTCCCAGAAACCCATTAGCCTAGTCTAACTATGAGAAAAATGTCACACAAATTCCAAAAGAAGGGCATTCTACAAAATACTTGACCAGTACTCCTCAAAACCATCAAGATCATCAAAAACAAGAAAAGTCTGAGAAACTGTCACCCCCATAAGGAGACATGACAACTAAAAGTAATGTACTGTTATCCTGGATGGGATCCTGGAAGAGAAAGATATCAGGTAAAACTAAAGAAATTTGAATAAAATATGGACTTTGGTTAACTATAGTGTAACAATATTGGTTCACTAATTGTAGCAAATGTACCATACTAATATAAGATGTATTTAATAATAGAGGAAACTGAGTGTGGGGTATATGAGAACTCTCTGTACTGTCTTCTCAATTTTCCTGCAAATCTAAAAAGTCCTTTCTTTTAAGGAGGTATCTGGAAAAAGAAGAGATTTGACACTGTCCCTAAAAAGTTGAAAGAACTTAAGGATGAGATAAAGGTGGGAAATTATCCTCAAAATGGAAAGGCAATTAACCTCCTCCTTCCCCCATAAAAATCTCTACAAAAAGATTGGTAATCCCAATATACTACATATAACTACCTATGCAATCACCAATATTTAAATAGTTGTAATAATCATTGCTTAATGATGTTTAACCTTTAGAATACACCTATAGAGAAAACAGAAGTCACAAATCTGATTAACAGAATGCAAATTTATCAGCCTGATAAAGTACAGCTGCCTAAAGGTGGAAGGTGGAATGGGGAGACATAAAGTGGAAGGAAATGTTAGGAGTACTAATTAGAATACTTTGTGTTATGAGTAGTCAGGAGAAATGGCCTACAGTTGAAATAAGAAATCAAGATGTAAGTTCATCACTTCATGTTCTAATGATAATCAGTTAAGAAACTAAAAAGAATGATATTATTGCACAGGGAGGACAGAAAGAAGAGATAAAGGAATTAAGTGAGTTAAAACTTTATCAGAGCTGATTTGATAGGTAGATGTCTAAATAATGGAAATTCCCATATTATTTAGAAAGTGAGGAAAATTAACATATAAACTAAAAACAGAATTCCGGAGATGACAGTGGTCCCTCTAGAGAGCAGAATAGGGGTGGGATGTGGGAAAGAGTGAAAAGGGGATTGCTGCTTTTTATCATGGGTCTTTCTGTACTATGTAACTTTCTAATTATGTTCATGTGTTACTTTGATAAAAGGTTTTTAATGTTCTAAAAAATTTTTAAAGTAATATTCTTTGTAAAGCATTTAGCACAGTGTCTGGCATTCAGCAAGGAACTCACAGCCTTACAAAGATTCTTGGACCCATGTATGACACAAAAGCTTCAAAGGCTACTTTGGTTAATTAAAAAAACAACAAAAACTGTTTCTCTACTCACATTCCACTTCCAACACCAATTCTGTAGTGTTTTTCCCACACCAGCAACCAACTTTCTGATTCTCTAAACACCAACTGGATGTCCAATAATTCAACTCCAACTCTGAATTCAATTTAACACTAACTACCCAGAGTTAGCACAGACCCCACAGGTTAAGGGCTCAGTCCCACAAGACTGCTACCCAGTTCAGGTGCCAATGGCAAGTCTAGGTACTTGTGATTCTTCTGAACAACTGGCTATAAATCAAGAGTTCCTACAACCCCCTTCTTGGGTTCTGAGCAACTGGCTATAAATCAGAGGTTCCCACAACCCCCTCCTTGGGTTCAATAATTTGTGAGAGCACCTCACAAAACTCATGGAAATACTTTTACTTACATTTACAGGTTTATCATAAAGCAATAAAAATCAGCAACAGCCAGATGGAAGAGATGCATAGGGCAAGGTATTGGGGGAAGGGAGTGGGGCTTCCATGCCCTCCCCAGATGTGCCACCCTCCCAGGGTTCAATGTGTTCACCAACCCAGAAGCTCATCAAATCTCATTGTTCAAGAGCTTTTATACAGCTTAATCTCCAGTCCTACTCCCTTTCCAGAAGTCAATGGTGGGACTGAACGTTCCAATCTTCTAATCACTTGATCTTTCTGGTGACCAGCCCCATCCTGAAGCTTTCTGGGGATCCCACCCCTAAGTTACCTCATTAGCATAAACTCAGTTGTATTCAAAACACGCTCCTTACGAATAAAAAAGGCACTGTGTGAGTTATTTTAGAACTGTAAATTGTAGTAGATAATTGATAGCAATACAAAACATTTCTTGTGTATAAACATGCGAATTATGTCCTGTGTGATAGAGGTTAAATTGATTTCCCTTCTCCACTGTGGAAAGAACAGTTTTGCCTCCCCTTGTACATTAATTTCAACATGGTTTTACTTCATATAAATTGGTGCTTTTTTGACTTTTCATTTGAACCAGTTATATCTCCCTGTTTCCTTCATTGCTATATTTAAATAAAATCCGTAACATATGTTCAATTTTATATCTGTATAGAAGCCATGATTTTACCTTTTTTGAAAATAATCTTTTCACAGGAAATAATAAAGAAATGTTAAGATTTCTTGTACCTGGGTTGGTAAAGTAAGATTCATATCTACAACAAATATATAACAAAATAAGCTCTAGAAAGAGCTAACTGAAGACAATTTAAGGTAATAAATATTGGGGAATAAAAATCACAGGTTGGCCTGACTAGTTCTTTTACCTCTTTTGGATACAGGTCAGTCTGTATGCTACTTCAATTTCTTCTCTTAGCTGCAGTTGATCTTGCAGATAAATTGCCATTATCTTCTAATATCATTAAATATACTGATATTAGAAGAGAAATAACCCCTTGTTAGTCTGTTCTTCATCAGTAAGTGTGATGGCACCAAGTAGTGTGGAAGTAGGAGGAGGAGAGACAGAAACAGAATCTTAAATATTTTGTGTTGGTTTTGCTTTATCAGTTAATTCAGAGTTGGAGGTATAGACCTGTCCTTTTATAAAAGAGTAAAATATTATTATTATTATTTTTTTTTTTTTGAGACAGAGTCTTACTCTGTTGCCCTTGGTAGAGTGCAGTGGCATCATCGTAGCTCCCAGCAACCTCAAACTCCTGGGCTCAAGCGATCCTCTTGTCTCAGCCTCCAGGCACACACCATGACACTGGCTAATTTTTCTATTTTTAGTAGAGACATGGGTCTCCCTCTTGCTCAGGCTGGTCTTGAACATCCTGAACTCAAGCAATCCTCCTGCCTCGAGCTCCCAGAGTGCTAGGATTACAGGCATGAGCCACCATGCCTGGCCCAATATTCTTTGCCTTTGGTGCTGAGTAGTACATTTCAACTAGCTAGTGAGTATGAACTATAATATCAAATTCTCTGGAAAAGTTTATGTACAGTGGTGTTATTCTAAATATTTTGGAAGAATTCAGTTGGAGATATCATCTAGGCCTGGAATTTGTGTGAAATTTTTAAGAGATTTGAATACTTTTTAAAATTTAGATATAATTCATATACCATAAAAATCACCCTTTTTAAAGTGTACAATTGAGTGATTTTTGGTACATTCACAAAGTTGTGCAAACATCACTACCTTCTTTGGAGAAATAGTATTCAAATATTTTGTTCATTTTTTAATTGGGCTATTTGTGTGTATTGTGGAGGTGTAGAATTCTTTACCATTTATCCCTTATCAGACATACAATTTGCAAATGTGTTCTTCCATTCTGAGAGTTGTCCTTTCATTTTCTTCATAGTGTACTTTGAATCAAATTTTTAAAATTTTGATGAACTCCAATTTGTTTTTCTTTGGTTGCTTGTGCATTTTGTGTTATATCTAAGAAACCATTGCCTTATCCATGGTCACAGATTTACATGTTTTCTTCTAGAGTTTTATAGTTACAGTGCTTAAATGTAGGTCTTTAATCCATTTTTAGCTAATTTTTATATATGGTCTGAGTTATGAATTTTACTTTATTCTTTTGCGTGTGACTATGCAGTTGCCCCAGCATTTATTGAAAAGATTGTTGTTTCCCCACTGATTGTCTTGACACCCTTGTCAAAATTAGAGTCATTCCAAGTCATTGCAGAGGTCTAAAAAAAAAAATTAGATTCAATGACTTTAACAAATATTGAACTATTCAGATTTTCTTTCTTCTTGTATCTGCAGTTTTGCAGGTATTTAACCATTGTATCTAAGTTTTTAAATGCATAAGCATGAAGTTATTCATAATGTCCTCTTAAAAGATTTTTAATGCATGTAGAAACAATGGGTGATGTCTCCATTTCATTTCTGATTTTTATTTGTGCCTTGACATTTTTTTCGCTAGTCTTACTAGGTGTCTTAGTCTTCTCAAAGAAGCAACTCTTAGCTTTGTTAATCCTATGTTCACTTTCTATTCTACTAAGCTCAGCTCTCTGCTTTTTCCTTCCTCCTTATTTGTGCTTAATTTGAAGTTTTTATGACTTATTGGGATAAATGCTCAACTCATTGATATATACCCTGTATTCTTTTCTAATAAGATATAAAGTTCTAAGAACAACTTTAGCTACACTCTATACATTTTGATGTTTTATTTTTTTGAGACAGATTCTTGCTCTGTCACCCAGGCTGGAGTGCAATGGCGCAATCATAGCTTGCTGCAGCCTCCAACTCCTGGGCTCCAGTTATCTTCCTGCCTTGACCTCCCAAAGTGCTGGGATTACAGGTGTAAGCTGCCACACCTGGCTTGATGTTTCATTTTTATAATTAAAAATATTTTCTAAGTTCCACTGTGGTTTATATGCTATTGTTCCCTTAACCCAAGTTACTTTGGAGTATGTTTTGTAGTTCCTAAACATATGAGATTTTCTAAACATTCTTTCCTAGTTTACTTTAACTATGATCACCGAATACTGTGTATAATCTTTCGAATCTTGTTTAGACTTGCTTTATGGTATAGCATATGGTCAATTTTTGTAAATGTTCCACATGTATCATGACAAAAATGTATTATGCATGTGTTGAGCACAGTAGTCTATACTTCTTGACTAGGTCAAGTTTAATTATATTGTATTTTCTGTAATCCTGCCAACTTTTTTGATTGAGTGTGTAATTTTCCTCTATGATTATAGATTTCTCTATTTTTTTCCTTGTAGTTCTCTGATAAATTTAGAAGCTATGTATCAAATTCTATGAATCTGGAATTGTAAAACCTTCCTGGTGAATTAGCCCTTTTGTCATTATCAACTGACCCTCTCTAAGTCTTTTGCCTAAAATTCTGTTTGATATTAAGTCACAGCAGCTTTCTTTAGGTTAGTGTTTATACATCTTTTTATAACCTTCCCTTTTATCTTTTTTTAATCTTTGCATTTTATGTGTATCTCATATATATTAATAATTGATTTGTGTATCTGATGATGTTTGTCTTTTATTGGAGGATTTAGTCTATTTACATTTAATGCAATTTCTTGCTTTTCAGTTTTTTTTTTTTTTTTTTTCCTTGAGACATGGTCTTGCTTTGTCACCCTGGCCAGAGTACAGTGGTGTCATCATAGCTCACTGCAACCTCAAACTCCTGGGCTCAAGTGATCTTCCTGCCTCAGCCTCCTAAATAGCTGGAACTACAGGCATGTGCCACCACACCCAGCTAATCTTTCAATCTTTTTTTTTTTTTAGAGATGAGGTTTCACTCTTGCTGGTCTCGAACTCCTGACCTCAAGCAATCCTCAGCCTCCCAAAGTACTAGGATTACAGGCGTAAGCCAAGGCACCTGACCCAATTTCTTGCATTTTATTTCATTATTTTTTACAGATGGAGTCTCACTTCATCGCCAGGCTGGAGTACAGTCGTGTGATCATAATTCACTGCAGCCTCAAACCACTGGGCTCAAGAAATCTTCCCATCTCAGCCTCCCAAATAGCTGGACTACAGGTGTGCACCACGACACCCAGCCTAATGCAATTTATGATACATTTGGATTTAAATGTACCACCCACCAACTGTTTTCCTACATGCCACTTTTTCTTTGTTATTTTATTTCTTGCCTTCCTTTGGGTTGAGTGCATTTTTTTCTCTATTATTCCATTACTACAAAGTCATTAGCTTGGTAGTAATTTACTCTTACAAATCTTTTAGAGTGGTTACCCTAAATATTACAACATGCAACTTTGAATATTCAAATATGAAACTCCAGCTGAATTTTTTCTCAGACATAAGGACATTAAAACATTTTATAATTCCATTTATCCCCCTCCTAACTTACATGCTATTGTTTTCATGCACACTAGTTCTGTTTTTTAAAACTCTCAAGACATTACTTTTGATTGAAAATCACTATTCATTTAAGCCACATATTTACTCTTTTTGCTCATCATTCCTTCTTGCATCTCCAAGCTCACATCTCCAAATGTTCCAGAGGTAACATTTTTCCCTCTGCTTAAGGATAATTTTCTTGAGTAAGGTTTGCTAGGGAAAAATTTTCATTTTCTGTGTGTAATTTTCTTAAGTTTACCTATTGCATCCTTATTTTTAATAAGTTTTGCTTTTTATAGAATCTAGGTTGTCAGTTATTTTGTCACACTGAAGACACCATTCCATTGTCTTCTGATTTCCAC
The DNA here is from genome assembly GCF_041146395.1 of Eulemur rufifrons. NCBI lineage: Eukaryota > Metazoa > Chordata > Mammalia > Primates > Lemuridae > Eulemur > Eulemur rufifrons. Next base: position 210,296,843 of record NC_090989.1, read on the forward strand.
TGTTCCCATTAAGAAGTCAATTGTCACATTTGGTCCTTTAAAGGTAATATGTCTTATTTCTTTCAATCACTGCTCCAGATTTTTTTTCTTAATACATATGATTTTCTTTGAATATATTTTGCTTGAGGTTTGTGGGGCTTTTGAAATCTGTAGCTTGATGATTTTCCTAAATTTTAGAAAATCCTTAAGCCTTATAACTTCAGATATTCTCCACTTCTTTCTGGAACTCCAGTTGCTATAATGTTAGCTGTTCTCTCTTTTATGTTTTTTTTCATCCTTTTGTCTCTGTATGCATCATTATTAATTTTTTTTCCTCTGTCCAATTTATCTTCAGCTGCATTTCATCTGTTGTTAAATTCATTCACCAAATTCTTAATTTTAGCTATTACATTTTTTTCTTAGAATTTCCATTTAATTCCCAGTTAACTACTGAAATTTTCAAGCTTGTCTTTTTTCCTCAAGTCATTTTAAGTTCATGGATGTCTAGGAGCTTCATGTGGTGCCTGCTAACTCCAGAATTGGGCAGACTTATCCACCCAGTCACAAGCAGTGCTGGGACAGGGCAGGGACCAACCACATAAGACTTAAGAATGTACAAGGAAAGAACATATATGGCTGACCCTCTGTGACCATGAATTCAACCAACCTTAGACTGAAAACATAAAAAATTACATCTGTACTAAACACATACAGACTTTCTTACTTCCCATTATTCCCTAAACAATACAACTGTAACATTTGCTTATGTATGATTATTACAAGTAGAGATTAAAGTATATGGCAGTATGTTCATAGGTTTATGCACGTTACCAAAAGCTTGGCACTTTTCCTCAAGGCCACATCAGAGAACAAATGGTTTGAGAATGAAAGAAAAGTTGTATTACTTTGCCAGCAAAGGAGGATGGAGACGCCTGTCTGAAATGCCATCCTCCTAATAAGCAGAAATATAGAGCTTTTAAAGGGAGGCCATCCAGCTTCAGGCAATTGCTATTCAATTACAGTTGATGATCCTGATCTTCCCACATCCACTGAGGACAATCCCATGACCTCCACTCATGACCTTTCTTTACCAGATCCAGGCTGGGCCATCTCCTGTTGCCTAAATAACAAAAGACTTACCCAGTCCCTCCCAACCACTAGCATGAGGCAGGGATACAGATTTTAGTTCTCAAAAAGTAGTGGAGGATGTTTTAAAGAGACAGAAATATTTTTGCCGGTTTTTTGTTTGTTTCTTTTTTTGAGACAGAATCTCACTCTGTTGCCCGGGCTAGAGTGGCATGGCGTCAGCCTCACTCACAGCAACGTCAAACTCCTGGGCTCAAGCAATCTTACTGCCTCAGCCTCCCAAGTAGCTGGGACTACAGGCATGCACCACCATGCCCAGCTAATTTTTTCTGTATATTTTTAGTTGGCCCACTAATTTCTTTCTATTTTTAGTAGAGACGGGGTCTCGCTCTTCCTCAGGCTGGTATCTAACTCCTGACCTTGAGTGATCCTCCCACCTTGGCCTCCCAGAGTGCTAGGATTACACAGGCGTGAGGCACCACGCCCGGCCCTATTTTTACCATTTTTTCAGGCCATTCCCTGTTACATATTCCCCACTGTCAATATTTCCCTTCCATATCTATGGGAGGAGGGGCAACTAGTATTACACATAGCATACCATTCTGTGTCAGAGACTTCAGCATCTGGGGATTTTGGTATCCATAGGAGGTCCTGGAACCAATCCCCCAAGGTTACTGAGGGATCACTGTACTCTCTGAAAGCAGATTCACTCCCAAGAGGAAGAGAAAACTGATCTGGTTATCCTCATTTGCTACTACCAGGTGTCCTAAGATCATTCTTTTTTGTGTTAAGTTCTGTTTGGGCATTATCATGCTGATAACTTAAGTGTCTGCTTAGCTCCACACAGGCACAGACCTCTGGCTACAAATTCTCAGGGGGAAAAAAAACCCACCCTTTTTTTCCCCCTCTACCAGAATCTAGGCCAAGTCAGCCAAGTTTTCTCATAGTCATTCTTTACTATAGGGCAGATTTTTCTAATCTGTTCTTTCACTGAATATGGTAGCTCTTCAAGATGCTATGTATGCAGAGGTTTCAGGGCTTTAAGTACCATCCTGTTGGAATGGATGATGGGAAATCACTAAAAAATACTAAGCAACAGAATAAAAATGATCATATTTGATGAAATACTTACTGGTGTTACAAAGGTAAATTACTCAACCATACCCTCAAGCAGCTCATATTCCAACAGAGCAATGATTCTCAACCGGGGGCATATCCCCAACCTGGGGAATAATTGGCAATGTCTGGAGAGATTTTGGATTGTCACAACTGGAAAGATGCTGCTGGCATCTAGTGGGTAGAGGATAGGGATGTTGATAAACATCCTACAAAGCACAGGGCAGCCCCCTACAAGATTTATCCTGCCAAAATTGTAGTAGAATAACAGAAACAAATAAGCACAATAAAACACACATGATATTAGTCTGTACAATGTACAGGAGAGCATGGAAGTGGGCAGGGGAATTCATGAAACACTACAATGCTACAATGGGCATCTAAAGCTTAAACTGAGTTGGAAGTAAGAATGGTTTTGGGAAGTATGGGATCAGGGAGTATCGGCACTATGAAAGCACGGAGTATGAAAGCACGAGATATATTCCCCTACATGTTTGGGAAACTACAAATAATTTGGTATAACTAAAACATAGGAGCAGATCAGATAAGTAGAGAGTAAAAGGGCAAGAGGAGGCTAAAAGAAGTCAGGCGCCAGATCATAAAAGGCTTTACATATTAGATGAGTGTGGACTTTACCCTCTAAGTAAGGAGATGGGAGGAGGTTGATTATTAAAGGTTAACAAAGAGAAAATAAGAGGAAATTTATTTTAGCAAGATTATTTTGGCAACATTATGGAGAATGGTTTGAGGGCAAAATAAGGTAAAGACCAATTAGCAAACCACTGGCATAATCCAGGCCAGAGAAGACTAGAAACAGAATCAAAGCACTGAGAACCAATATAGAAGGATGGATTTTTAAAAAATACTGTAGCCAGCCTTTAGTGAGTGAATATGAAGAGAGGAAATAAGATCAAATTGCTGTTTTCAAGCACCACTCACAGAGTACAGGAGGAGAACACTTAGAAAAAAGATAATGAAAGATAATACCATCCCATTTAGATAGCTTATACTAAAAAAATCTATCCAAGTATACAGATGACATTAGTATTAGAGCATTTATCAGCGATATCTGTGTTCTTGTGTTTTAAGTTCTGATTATCACCCTTTAACAACAATGGAAAATGTTTTTAAAATCTTTTTTCTTCTACATATTTTTATATGTGTATTTAACTTCTTGATATTTCCTGCTACATTTTCACTAAAATAAAGCAAACACAATGTCTTTATTTTATTATTTAAGCATTTGTTTAATGTCTTAAAATTCAAGCCACTTTACATTTTTTAAAGATAAAAGATTAATAAAAATAACTTTATTTTTCAAATACACCTTCATAAGAGCAAAGTATAAGAATGGTAAACAGCCTCCCTTTAACAAAATCAGCACTTACAATAAAACTAAAGGCGTCTATGTACAGCTAATTCAGAAAGGAGATAATAATGCCTAAAGACGTGAAAAAATGGCTTATTTTAATACACTAAATGAACTATTTACTGGCCCTTAATAATGAAATTTTCAATATGCGATTTAAAATAAACTATCCTCAAAAATAAGGTTAATCATTCAAAATATATAATCTATGAAATATTATCTAGTTAACAAGATTTACCTCAAATATACCAGACAAAAATTTACAATCTGCAAAATAAAAACCAGCAAAGCAATTTGCATCTGAAAGCCTGATGTTCTGATCCACTGGATATTTTTTCTAAGAATAACCATGTAAACAAATCGTTTGAGCACTCAGCATGTTAGAAGTAAAACTACTATGTATAATTATTAACTTTCAATAATATGACTCATGGGTGAACACCAATACAATACTTTAGCAATTGTCTTATGTGAAATGATGAGTCAAAAACAAATTTCTCAACAAAAGTGGGTCACCAAATTCCTTCATCTAACAGTTACTATAAAAAAAAATTACCTTATTAAAAAAGCCTACACATATAACAAACATGATTAAACATTTTAAAATTAAACTGAAAAAAGCTATGAAACTTCATTTTTCCTTTTTATGAAAAGAAAGTTTCCAAAATAAAATTGTGAACAAATTTAATTCTAAGCATTACTTGTTGTTTTGAATTGTTTTCTAATACTGTTTTAGGAAATTATTTATTCAACCTCTTCTTTAGATTCTCAAGGTGTTTCATACTAACATCTTGTAATGCCAGTACAATTGCTTTAGACAAGGAAGGATTAAATGAAATAGTCATTAGGCAGCACAAATCTATTAGATCTCTCTGACATTTCTGCAAACCTTTCAAGAACTTTTGATATTGAAGAGGCTCCTTTTTTAGTTGTTTCATTTCTGGTACCGAGAACCCTATCAGACTAGTAAGTATTTCATCTACAAACTCTACATCTAGATATTCAGTACCATCAGAAATCTTTGCAGTTATACTCCAAATGCCACCAGAACTTGAGAGATTTCCAGTTAAAGTTACAATAAATGCTTTGACTTTCACTGTTGTAACTTTCTTTAGTTTGCTGGCCGTCAGAACAGACAAATAGATAAAGGGTGGAGAATGCAAATCCATGGCAATAGAAAGATCAGTGTTATTCTCTGATGATCTTAAAGAACAAGTCTGTAAATGGTGCTCATTTTCATTAGAAACTTGTGAATTCCTTTTTGGTATATAGTTGACAAGCTCTCTATTTAATACTTTATTATTTAAGGAATGTCCATCTGAATTGTTGATGGTTTGTTTTATTTGGTTATCTGGCTCTGAGTTCTTATCTTTATTTGTAAAATCATGGGTTAGGGGTACATTACAATGAATTAAAAAAACACTATTGTTTTGGTCTATAGCAGATAGATGATCAAAAGACTTATCTTCATTAGTCATTTGTTCAGATACATTTTTTTCATTCCAATTGTTTCCAGTTTTGGAAGTCGAAGAAAAATTATTCATAGTATTAGGCTTGCTAACACTCTCTATACTTTTATCTGTGATTTTGTTCAAAGTCAATGGCTGCAATTCTTTAGTTTCCATCTGCTCTTGCTGGACAGTTTCTTCTAAAAGCAAGGCCTCTTCCAATGAAAAGTCATCTAATTCCCCATCAGTGAAATGCATAGATTGGTTGGGTGGTTTTTCCTTTGGTCTTGGAGAACTAACAAATCCTGGTTCAAAAATTGACTGTCTTATAGAAATAGTATCTGAGGAACTACCTGTGTTGAAATATCTTCTTTCCAAGGAGGTTTCAATATTTGCTGTAAGCTCATCATTTTCATCAAGACTTGCCAAGAGTTCTTCATCAGAAGGTCCTAATGCAGTATCTAGAACATCTGTAACTTTGGGGATGTTTTGGTTAGAATTATTTGGTATGACTGACATGATAGGATCAGGTTCCCCAATTAATCTTGCAAGTACTTTTTCTTGTGCATATTCTTCTAAAAGAGCATCTACTTCACCTCCCAACACCTTCACATTTTCTGGTTTCAATAAGAGAACACCAAGACGGAAAGAAATGTTTCCATAAATCAAAATTTTTGTACCCGGAGGAAGGTCACTACGAAGAGCTGGAATAGACTGATACTCCATTCCCTGCATCTGTACAATTCCATCAGTTAGCTGTAGCATCAACATTCGTGAAGGCTTTGCTTCCCAAGGCTTTAGGGTTACTTGCGTCTCTGCTGTAACTAGATCATTCTTTGTATTCTTTCCTCTCAACTTCTGTATCTGGGAATATGCAGGCTGACTTACATCAACCAAGGAATTAATCTGCAGAGCATAAAATCCATTCAGCTCTCCTTTTGGAATTTCTAAAATGCCATCAGGTAAAAGAGGATGCTCCAAATCTCTCAGATCAGTAAGGAGCCATTGCTCAAACACTTGTTTATTCATTTGGGCCTGACTCAAATTAACATTATTATTTTCTTCTTGGATCCAGTTAATACAAGCTTCTAGCCACATGAGAGGTACTTTAACATGCCATGTGGCTAAAAGCCAGGTTTCAACCCTCAATGCAATACTAGTTACACTCATTTCTTTAAAATAAAAGAAATAATATGCATCTATTACCTGAAAACAAAGAACAAAAAAAGTTATGATAATTCAGTACATTTAAATACAGCTTCTATAATTCTCTACATTGCCCAAACAGGAATAACCACACTCTTTTTCTCTTCAGCATCTTAAAAATCTTTGACTTTCTACATGGCCAAAGTTCAAACACCATAAGTAATCAGATGGTTTAATGAAAAAAGCAAAAGTTTTGAGACAGATATACCGAGGTTTGAAAGTTAGCCTAGTGAAGTTTCAAGCTATGTGACCTAACATAGATTTCTTAACTTCTCTGACCCAGTTTTTTCATCTGTAAAATGTCAATACCATCATCTATCTCACCACATTGTCATGAGGATTACATGAGTAATATTTGTAAAGCATAATGTCAGACCTATAAAAGACATTCAGTAGATAGTAGTCACAGTAGTCCCTCATTATCCTTGGGGAATATGTTCCAAGACCCACAGTGGATGCCTGAAACCCTGGTTCTTACCGAACCCCACATACACTATTTTTTTTGATCTGATAACTGACCAGCTACTAAGTGACTAATGGGTGGGTAGCATGAATGGCATGGATACACTGGCCAAAAAGATGATTCATGTCTCAGGCATGATTTCATCATGCTACTCAGAACAACCTGAAATTTAAAATTTATGAATTGTTTATTTCTGGAATGTTTCATTTCGTATTTTCAGACCACAGTTGACTGCAGGTAACTTAAACCACAGAAAGCGAGATCATGAATAAGAGGGGATTTACTGTATTATATTAATATAATAATTAGATTCTAATCATTTAAAATTCAGTTAAGAAACAATGTTCAGTAAATGGTCTTGTCACATCTAGAACTAACTCTAACTATGATTTAACTTTATTAAAACTTATACCACTGTGTTTGGCCAGTTAGCACTTAAATATGGGTGGTCTAAGGATAAAATCATAACAAATACAGTAGACTCTAAGCTGATGTAAAGCATCTTATTTGTTTGGCTAAATATTTTCAACAGTCCTGCCAGGCAAATTTTCCGTGATTTTCTCAGTATGGTAAAGTAGTAGCAAAACACTAAAGACTAATCAACCACGTGTTCACATAAGTATAATCTGTTCCTTCTACAAATGGAGATATTTAAGAGGTAGAATTTATTAGAGTTGTAATATGCCTACAAGAAAACTTACCACACGAAACACAGAATCTGATCACAGGATTTTGGGACTGGTTGTTCAATGGAATACTTGATACCACTACCGCTCAGAAATGGCCTGGAAGATAAGACAAAAAGTAGTAAGAGTAATAAGATGAAGCTATGGAAAGCAACACTGGCCTATTTTCATGAGTGCAAGAGTTTCACGCTATAGTTCTTAGGGATGCCGTTATCAATCAGTGTAGAGTGAAGATAATATAAAATTAAAATATAAGGTTTGTAGTGAGATAAACAGAAACAAGTGACCCCGAGAAAGTTACACACTCTCTCCAAGCCTGTTTCCTTATCTACATATTTACCTCATGGGGTTACTGTGTAAATTAAAGAATACAGGAGATACAGCATGTGACGTAGTAGTTTGGAATACAACTCTGGTGCCAAACTATCTTTCACTTACAAACTCTGTGACCCTAACAAGTTACTCAACTTCAAGGTATCCTACTGATCTCATTTGTAGAATTAGAATAATGGGATTTTCCTCAGAGGCTTATTATAAAGATTAAATTAATATGAAAAAAGCAGTACCTGGCACATAGCAAGAACTGAGTAAGAGTAAACTATTATTAGACTTAAAGCCCCTACTAGTACCTGGGAAGAAGCATTCCCTCAAAAACTGTAGTTATTGTTACTTTGGATTGAATGACTGGTTCCTACATTGGATAAAGTCCTAAACTGCTCTTAAATTAGTGAACTAAGACTTTCTTTCTAAGTTCTAAAACAAGAAAATAACACATCTACCTAAGATTTTAGAAGCTTAAACCCTGAAAATGCTAATATGGCTCATCTTAAGCTACTGCTGTGGCAACAAAACTATTTTACATTGCATCCCCCAAAACTGAAAGAAATTGCAGCACGTGCCTGAATGGAAGGAAACTAAAACTTCAGTTTATTGCTGATCCTAATGCTAGCATTTGAACATCTTTTCATATTTCTCAGTGATATGTACTCCTTACCATTACCTCTAAACTATTCTTCCTCTTTTGCTCCATATTTCTGTCCTAGCACATAGTAAATGCTATATAAGTGCTTCCTAAGATTAATATTTTTGGGCTCAGCATGGAGGCTCATGGCTATAATCCCAGCACTTCAAAACTCGATAGTCTCTGGTCAAATGTGTTAGGGGACCAGGATGTGACTATCATTCAGTGACAGCCCCTGCCCTTCAAGAGCGATAGCTTCTGAAGAAAGGACTTTCTATTCACCAAAAATATCTGCTCCAGGAATGAAAAGACCTTGATCCTTAAGAGCCTGAACTTTCAGCTTCTCTGCTGTTCCACCCTTTGTTCTTCTAGGATTTCTTCAACAGACACTTGTTGGAGGGGTGTGTTACTCTCCTTTTCCAAATCTATTTCTCCTAGTAGGACCACATTTTCTCCTCCAACCACAAAAATCCCTAGAGGAATATCACCATATTTTTTGACCACGTGAATATGCTCCACAGTCTGATGTAGCACTAAGCGAATTGATCAATGATTCTTAAAAAGCCTGTAAGTATCTTTCCATCTCAAAGCAGGATCAAGTAATTTTTGTCAAAGTCCTCTATGAGACTGGTGGTGTCGGGCCTATAGTTCATTTTGAACTGAAATAAGGCTGCAATGTATAGCAGTGGAGGGCCAGCTTCTTCCTTTGGAGGAAGGTCCAAAACCACCTTCCTCCTACTGCAGTCGCCACGTCAGTGAGACGAGGACAGGAAACCTGACCAAGACCAGCATGTCTGCCCTGGCTTTCAAGCCACCAGGGCCTGCCAGAAACTTGAATTCTTAAATACAGAATGCTGACCATACGTTGCTTTCTTCATCTACAAAGCTTCCAGAAACCCCAGCTTCTAAGCCTATACTCTCCAATAACAACATTCCCTGAGCAAAATACTTAATACTCATCAAGAGTATCTTTCTCTGGGCAATCTTACCACCCTAACAGCAAAGGCCTAAAGATACTAACATGAGAGGCTTCCAATTAAATAGCCCATTATGGCCAGGTGTGGTGGCTCATGGCTGTAATCCCAGCATTTTGGGAGGCCAAAGTGGGAGGATCACTTGAGGCCAGGAGTTTAAGACCAGCCTAGGCAACATAGTGAGATCCTGTCTCTACAAAAAATAAAAAATAAAGAAATAACAGCTCATTTTGAGACTGCATGCAGACTCAAGAGTTCCCATCAGCTTTCCAGTTTCCCATTTTTTATTTTTATTTTTTGAGACAGGGTCTCGAACTCCAGAGCTCAAGCAGTCCTCCCACCTCAGCCTTCTAGAGTGCTAGGATTACAGGCATGAGCCACTGTGCCAGGCCCAGTTTCCCATTCTTAATTGACAAGATATCTGAGAAAGATCTCTAAAAAGAAACTATATCAAATGAAAAAAATGCAATTAAGTGACCAGGCAGGAAGGCAAAAACTTCAAAAAAGCTACATTAAATATCCTCAGGGAGAAGATGCCAAATCCATGAAATAAGAATAGGATGCTATAACAATAAATAGGACAAAAAAGAACTCTGAGAAATTTAAAATATAATAGCAAAATGAAAAACTCAGTAGAAGGCCAGGCAAGGTGGCTCATGCCTGTAATCCTAACACTCTGGGAGGCCGAGGCTGGTGGATCCCTCGAGGTCAGGAGTTCGAGACCAGCCCTTGCAAGAGCGAGACCCTGTCTCTAATAAAAATAGAAAGAAATTAGCTGGACAACTAAAAATATATAGAAAAAATTAGCTGGGTGTGGTGGCACACACCTGTAGTCCCAGCTATGCTACTCAGGAGGCTGAGGCAGAAGGATCGCTTGAGCCCAGGGGTTTGAGGTTGCTGTGAGCTAGGCTGATGCCACAGCACGCTAGTCCAGGGAACAGAGTGAGACTCTGTCTCCAAAAAAAAAAAAAGAAAAACTCAGTAGAATAAATGGAAGATAAAATTAAGAAAATCTCTTCTAAAAGGAAAAGGAAAACATCAGTACAAAGAAATCAATGGAATTCAGAGAGTGGGGGAGGGCAGCCCAGGAAGTCTTAATAGAGTAGGAGTTCTAGAAAGAGAAATAATTTTTAAAAAATTAAGAAAAATTTCCAGAACGTAAAGACAAGAGCTTCCAGATGGAAAAGACCCAACACAATGGACAAAAATAGACATACAACAATGCATATCATTATGAAATTTTAGAATACAGGGATAAAGATTCCGTAAGCTTGCAGCGAAGGAAAACAAACCACAAATAGGTCACATTCAGAGGATAAGGATGAAAATGACTTTAGACTTCTCAATGGAAACTAGAAAGTAAATGAGCAATTCCTTCAAATTTCTGAATGAAAATTATTTCCAACCTATAATTCTCTACCCAAGCAAACTATCAATCAAGTATGACAGTGAAATAAAAACATTATCAGACTAGCATTGTCTAAAACAATTTTTATAATGGAGGATATACTTTAACTTAGCAGAGGATTAAACCAAGACAGAGGAAGACATGATATCCTGGATCTAACACAAAAAAGAGGCAAAACATCATGATGAAGGGTTTTATAGACTATAAAGACAAATGGCCCAGAAAGCATCAGGAGAAATTTTTTTTTTTTTTGAGACAGAGTCTCGCTCTGTTGCCCGGCGGGCTAGAGTGCCATGGCGTCAGCCTAGCTCACAGCAACCTCAAACTCCTGGGCTCAAGCAATCCTCCTGCCTCAGCCTCCCGAGTAGCTGGGACTATAGGCATGCGCCACCATGCCTGGCTAATTTTTTCTGTATATATTTTTAGTTGTCCATAATTTCTTTCTATTTTTAGGAGAGACGGGGTCTCGCTCTTGCTCAGGCTGGTCTCGAACTCCTGACCTTGGGCAATCCTCCCGCCTCGGCCTCCCAGAGAGCTGGGATTATAGGCGTGAGCCACCACGCCCGGCCAGGGAGAGATCATTTTCCAAGAAGACAAAATTGTGTAAGACCACTGTTTCCAGGATTTCATATTGTCCTTTTTCTTGGCTTACACACCTCTGTTACATGGGAGCACTGATGTATCTCAATGTAGGGAGGAGATTTACAGAATTGGAGGAGTTAGGGGTTGACTGATGATAAATATACAGAAACTAAGGGGAAAAACAAAACAAGATAAATCAATAAAAACTAAAGGTTGTACAGCAGAGAAAAAGTAATATTTGTATACTACATGACTTAGTTGTAAATGTAACAAATATAATAACATAGTCCTAACAATACACACTCAATACTAATCTGGTAAAAATTTAACACAGCTATACAAAGACAAGAGCGAGATGGAAAAAGATGTGTGATATATATGGAGGGTAGAAAAGATAGGTGGAGAGAGAGCTAAATCCTCATCTCCATAGTGAGTCAATAAATAATGCCTAAAACTGAAAAATCAATAAGTAGCAATATTTGCATTGCTTTCAGAGCCATGAAAGTAAATATAAAAAAGAATCACAGTGGAAAAAAAAAAAAAATTACCAGTAAAGCCAGTGGGGGGGGGGAAAAAAAATCAGCTAGAAATGTTCAAAGTGGATGCTTCTGCAAAGGGAAACACAGAGAAGGGCTAGGGATTGTTATTTTTCAAAATAATTCTTTAAAGTATGGTATTTAAATGATATATATATATAAAACTTATTTTCTTAGATCTTCTATGTTCTATCAATTTCTTCATACTGATATTTAACTTTTAGGAAAAGTTTTCTTAACATTATCCTCCATTTGTTCTACTGAGTTTTTCATTTCTGCTATTAGCAATAAACAAAATAGCACAAGAGTATGTATGTTTGAAAATTAAAGGTATGAAAGTCTAAATACTTTCCCTCTAAGATCAAGAACAAAGCAAAAATACCCAGTATCAACACTTCAGCATTGTATTAGAGGCCTTTGTCAGTGCAATAATGCAAGAAAAAGAAATAAAAGGCAAACATTAAAAAGGAAAAGTAGCATAAAGATAGATATATAAACCAATGGAACAGAACAGATAGCACAGAAATAAACCCTCATGTATCTGGTCAAATGATCTTTGACAATGATGCCAAGATTCCACAGTGGGGAACGGATAGTCTCTTCAACAAATGGTGCTGGGAAAACCAGATATTCACATGCAAAAGATTGAAGATGAACCTTATCTTATACCATATACAAAACAACTCAAAATGAATTAAAGATCTAAAGATAACACCTGAAACTATAAAATTCCTAGAAGAAAATGGGAAGAGCTTCAAGACATTAGAAATGGGCAATGATTTCTTTGATCTGCCACCAGAAGCACAGGTAACAAAAGCATAAATAGACAAATGGGACTACATTAAACTTAAACACTTCTGTGCAGCAAAGGACACAATCAACAGAATGAAAAAACTACAGAATGGGAGAAATATTTACAAACCATTTATCAGATAAGGGGTTAACATCCAGACTATGTAAAGAACTCATCAATTTATAACAAAAAGTAATCCAATTAAAAATGGGCAAAGGACTTGAATAGATATTTCTCCAAAAGAAGATACACAAATGGCCAACACGCATATGAAAAGATGCTCAACATCACTAATTATAATGCAAAGCAAAACCACAATGAGATGTCAACTCACACCTGTTAGGATGGCCAATATCAAAAAAACAGAAACAAGTGGTATTAAGGATATAGAGAAATTGGAATCCTTGTGTACTTTTGATGGGACTGTAAAATGGTATAGACATTCTTCAAAAAATTAAAAGTAGAAGCCCCAGGTCATTCATTCAAAGTGCTCCCACCACCAAAAAAAAAAAAAAAAATTAAAAGTAGAGCCAGGTGGAATGGTGTGAACCTGTAGTCTCAGCTACTCAGAAGGCTTAGGTGGGAGGATTGCTTGAGGCCAGGAATTCCAGGCTGTACACATTATGATCTTACCTGTGAATAGCTACGGCACTCCAGCCTGAGCAGCCTAGTGAGACCCCATATCTAAAAAAGAATAAATAAAATAAAGTAAAACTAGAACTACCATATGACCCAGTAATCCTGCTTCTGGGTATATACACAAAAGAACTGAGAACAGGATCTCAAAGAGACACGTGCACACCCATGTTCACTGCAGTATTATTCACATTAAAGATGTGAAGCAACCAAAATGTCCACTAACAGATGAATAAAGAAAATGTGATTATATTCATATTATGGAATATCTTTCAGCATTAAAAAAGAAAGAAATCCTGTCATATGCTACAATATAGATGAACCTTGAAGACAATATGCTAATATGGCAATCACAAAAAGACAAATTACTGCATGCTTCCATTTATATGATGTATCTAAAGTAATTAAATGCATCAAAACAGAAAGTAGATGCCAAGTATTATGGAGAAGCAATGTGCACATAGTTAACAATGTCATGGCCAGGCGCGTTGGCTCACGCCTGTAATCCTAGCACTCTGGGAGGCCGAGGTGGGAGGACCGCTCAAGGTCAGGAGTTCGAGACCAGCCTGAGCAAGAGCAAGACTCCGTCTCTACTAAAAATAGAAAGAAATTAGCTGGATAACTAAAAATCTATACAGAAAAAATTAGCTGGGCATGGTGGCGCATGCCTATAGTCCCAGCTACTCGGGAGGCTGAGACAGTAGGATTGCTTCAGCCCAGGAGTTTGAGGTTGCTGTGAGCTGGGCTGATGCCATGGCACTCTAGCCCGGGCAACAGAGTGAGACTCTGTCTCAAAACAAACAAACAAAAAATGCCATAATATGCACTTAAAATTTGTTAAGGAGATAAATTTATTTTATGTCTTTTACTACAATTAAAAAAAAGAGAGAGAAAGAGGGAAAAAGAGTAAAAAAAAAAAGAGAAAGAGGGAAAAAGAAATGGAAGAAAAAAAGGAAAACTAAAAGTACCCCTATTTGCCAATAATATGAATGTTTATGAAGAAAATACCAAAGAATCTACAAAAAAGCTTTATCACCTGATAAATGAGTTAACAAAATGCAGAGCCAATATACAGTATAAAAATCAACTTTAATCCTAAATACAGTTGATACTCATTTGCAAATTCCATATTTGCAAATTTGCCTACTCACTAAAATTTATTTGTAATCCCCAAATCAACATTTCCTGCATTCTCATGAACATGAACAGAGCAGTGAAAAATATGAGGGTACATGTGACATTTTGATACATGGATACAATATGAAATGATCAAATCAGGGTAATTAGGATATCCATCACCTCAAATATTAATATTTATCATTTCTTTGTATTGGGAACATTCCAAGTCTTCTCTTCTAGCCGTTTTGAAATACACAATAAATTAATGTTAACTATAGTCACCTTACAGTGCTATCAGAAACTAGAATTTATTCCTTCTATCTAACTGTATTTTTGTACCTATTAACCAACCCCTTTTCATCCCCTTTGTCCCCCACCCCTCCCAACCTCTCTAACCATCATTCTGCCCTCTACTTTCATGAGATCAACTTTTTTGAGATATCACATGAGTGAGAACACATGATAATTGTATCTCTGTGCCTGACTTATTTCACTTAATATGTCCTTCAGTTCCACCCATGTTGCTGCAAATTACAGGATTTCATTCTTTCTTATGGCTGAATAATAGTCCATTGTATATATATGCCAAATTTTCTTTATCCATTAATCTGTTGATAGACACTTAGGTTGCTTCCATATCTTGGCTGTTGTGAATAGTATTGCAATAAACATGGGAGTGTGGATATCTCTTTGCTATACTGATTTGCTTTCTTTTGGATATATACCCAGCAGTGGGATTGCTGGATCATATTGTGGATTTATTTTTATTTTTGAGGAGCCTCCATGCTGTTATCCATAGTGGCTATACTAATTTACATTCCCACCGACACAGTATGAGCATTTCTCTTTCTCCAAATCCTCCCCAGCATCTGTTACTTTTATATTTTTGGTAATAGCCATTTTTTTTTTTTTTTTTTTTTTTGAGACAGTCTCCCTTGGTTGCCCCAGCTAGGATGCAGTGGTATGATCATAGCTCACTGTAACCTCCAACTCCTGGGCTCAGGCAATCCTCTTGCCCCAGCCTCTCGAGTAGCTGGGACTGCAGGTGGGTGCCACCACACCTGGCTAATTTTTTCTATTTTTAGTAGAGACAGGGTCTCATTCTTGCTCAGGGCTCAGGCTGGCCTCAAACTCCTGAGCTCAAGCAATCCTCCTAGCTTGGCCTCCTAGAGTGCTAGGAAAAACAGGCACGAGCCACCAAGCTCAGCCAGTAACAGCCATTTTAACTGGGGTGAGATGGTATCTCACTGTGGTTTTAATTTGCATTCCCTGATGATTAGTAATTAACTATTGGCCATTTGTATGTCTTTTTTTTTTTTTTGTATGTCTTCTTTTAAGAAATATCTCTTCAGGCCGAGCGCGGTGGCTCATGACTGTAATCCTAACACTCAGGGAGGCCGAGGTGGGAGGATCGCTCAAGGTCAGGAGTTCGAGACCAGTCTGAGCAAGAGTGAGACCCCCGTCTCTACTAAAAAATATTGAAAGAAATTAGCTAGACAACTAAAAAGATATAGAAAAAATTAGCTGGGCATGGTGGTGCACGCCTGTAGTCCCAGCTACTTGGGAGGCTGAGGCAGAAGGATTGCTTAAGCCCAGGAGTTTGACGTTGCTGTGAGCTAGGCTGATGCCATGGCACTCTAGCCCGGGCAACAGAGTGAGACTCTGTCTCAAAAAAAAAAAAGGGGGGGGGGGGAAGAAAAAGAAATATCGCTTCAGATTATTTGCTCATTTTTTAAATCAGATTATTTGGTTTTTTTTGCTATTGAGTTCTCTGAACTCCTTATATATTCTGGTTATTAATCCCTTACTGGATGGATACTTTGCAAATATTTTCTCCCATTCTGTAGGTTGTCTCTTTAGTCCATAGATTGTTTTCTTTGTTGTACAGAAGCTTTTTAGTTTGATGTAATCCCATTTGTCTATTTTTGCTTTTGAGGTCTTATCCAAAAATATCTTTGCCCAGACCAACATCCTGAAGCATTTCCCCAGCGTTTTTTTCCCTAATAGTTTCACAGTTTCTGGTCCTAATCCATAAATAAGCAAAATATTTAAATGAATACTTCACCAAAGAAAATATACAGGTGACCAATAAACACATGAAATGACACTTGATATCATCAGACATCAGAGAAATGCAAAATTAAAATCACAATGTGATATCACTACACACCTATTAGAATAGCTACAATAAAAAATAAATAACAATATCAAGTACTCATACATTGCTGCTGGGAATGAAAAATGGCACAGCCACTTTGGAAACCAGTTTAATAGTTTTACCATACAACCCAGCAATGGAATTGCTAAGTATTCACTCAAGAGAGTAAATAAGGCCGGGCGCGGTGGCTCACGCCTGTAATCCTAGCACTCTGGGAGGCCGAGGTGGGCGGATCGTTTGAGCTCAGGAGTTCGAGACCAGCCTGAGCAAGAGCGAGACCCCACCTCTACTAAAAATAGAAAGAAATTATATGGACAGCTAAAAATATATATAGAAAAAATTAGCCGGGCATGGTGGCGCATGCCTGTAGTCCCAGCTACTCGGGAGGCTGAGACAGGAGGATCACTTGAGCTCAGGAGTTTGAGGTTGCTGTGAGCTAGGCTGACGCCACGGCACTCACTCTAGCCTGGGCAACAGAGTGAGACTCTGTCTCAAAAAAAAAAAAAAAAAAAAGAGAGTAAATAAATACTTTTCACATTCATTAAAAACCTGTACGTGCATGTTTATAGCAGCTTTATTCATAATCACCAAAAATTGGAAACAATTCACATGTCCTTCAACTGGTGAATGTATAAACTGTGGTATATCCATAAAGTGGAATACTATTCCGTAATAAGAAGAAATAAAACACAGATACATGGCGTAACATGGATGAATGTCAAACGCAGTATGCTAAGTAAAAGAAGCCAAAGACTATATATTTGCACTTATATGACATTCTGGAAAAGGCAACATTATACAAACAGAAAACAGTTCAGTGGTTGCCAAAGGCTGGGGATGTGGAGAGGAGTTGACTACAAGGGGCACAAGAAAAGTTGGGGGGGCCGGGCGCGGTGGCTCACGCCTGTAATCCTAGCACTCTGGGAGGCCGAGGCGGGTGGATGGCTCGAGGTCAGAAGTTTGAGGTTTAAGCCCAGGACTTTGAGTTTGAGGTTTAAGCCCAGGAGTTTGAGGTTGCTGTGAGCTAGGCTGAAGCCACCACACTCACTCTAGCCCGGGCAACAGAGCAAGACTCTGTCTAAAAAAAAAAAAAAAAAAGAAAGAAAAGTTGGGGGCTGATGAAACTGTTCTATAACATGACTATAGTGGTGGTGGTTACATAATTACATGTATTTATCAAAATTCATAGAGCTATACACCAAAGAGTATGAATTTTACTTGATGTAAGTTATGCTCGAATTACAAAACTGACGGTAAACATCAAAAGAATAGGAATATAACAACTTTCAAACTAGCTGAGGAAAACATAGAATAAAGAAAACAATCCAACAGAAGGCACGAAAGGAATGAGGAAGTGCTATAAATAGAATCAATAAATAAAGTGATAAAAATAAGTCTAAATATGTCAGCAATCATAATGAACATAGATTAAACTCACCTATTAAAAGAGATCTCAAATTGGATAAACCAAATCCAGCTGTATGCTTCATAAGAGCTAGACCTAAAACAAAATACACCAAAATATAAAATTAATTAAAATAATGGCACATTAAAATCTCCATGCTTGATTCCATGAGGCCATAACTTACTGACATCTTATCCTCAATATTGAGAGATCCATGCTTACATCATCTAAGATGCCAAAGTACTATTTTATTGCATCTGTGGTCTTTTTTTTTTTTTTTTTTTTTTTTTTTTGAGACAGAGTCTCGCTCTGTTGCCCAGGCTAGAGTGAGTGCCGTGGCGTCAGCCTAGCTCACAGCAACCTCAAACACCTGAGCTCAAGGGACCCTCCTGTCTCAGCCTCCCGAGTAGCTGGGACTACAGGCATGCACCACCATGCCCGGCTAATTTTTTCTATATATTTTTAGCTGTCCATATAATTTCTTTCTATTCTTAGTAGAGATGGGGTCTCGCTCTTGCTCAGGCTGGTCTCGAACTCCTGAGCTCAAACGATCCGCCCACCTCGGCCTCCCAGAGTGCTAGGATTACAGGCGTGAGCCACCGCGCCCGGCCTGTGGTCATTTTTTTAATCTCAAAAATTAAGCCAGATTTATGGCTGTTAGTTGCACTGATTCAATAAAGGACCTATTTCCTCCACTAAAATTTAAATACCACAGTGCTGACAAATGGACCTGGTATAATTTTCAAAGGTGTTGTGATAATGTGATGACAGTCATTAGGTAAACCAAAATCAGGACAAAGTATATTTTCAGGAGGGTTATAAATTGTTTAAGTGACTTATCAAGCATAAATGAACAATTATAGCTAAGTTGCTTACACAGTGTTTTGCACTATAAATCACTCCGGATACAGTATATGCCCCTAAGTTATCATACACAGCCATATAACACAAATGCTACTTTCTACCTGAAAATGTTAAATACCGAGAGATAATACTATTGAAGGAACTAGTGAAAAGGAAGAAAGACTGATTGGTTGTGAATTGAAAAGGTCAAGGTTGGACAGAAAATGAAATGAACAATGATGAATTTCTGAGATACTAATCCTATATCCCAGCATACACAGATGTATAAAGAGAAAATTGAAGATAAGAGTTTGCTGAAAATAAACTAAAATCTATTTGTAAGACTTTAAAATTTTTTGAAATACTTTTTACATCTGTAATATTATATAAAATATAAAATAATTTGTGATAGAAAGAATTTTATCATCTATTTGACAGATGATGAAAGTCAGGCATAAAGACTCGCTAATCTCCATTCCTATACCTTTTTCTAGACCCTGATGACTTAAGTGCAAAGAGAAAGTATAGACAATCCCTCATTTGCAAATAAAACCCACATACATATGTTATAAAATCCATGCATAAATGACTATTCTATAAAAGTACCACACTGCTATTACAATGAACAGACTTTTCTCAGATCTCAGGTAAATAACAAGTTCACTTAATGCATTTTAAATTATTTCATTTACAAAGTCATGTGAAAGAAAACAAAAACATTACCTACTATATTTATCTTTGTGATAGTGTCAAAACAAGTGTTATGGTTAAGTACTACTTTTCCTTTTGCTATAATTCTAACATAGCACATAAAATAATCTTTAAAGGTTTTAAATATTACAAATTGATATGTTAAGGCTTATGTATCAGTTTACTCTATTTTTCAATTTTTAAAATTTATTCCAAACATGCAATTCCTTTTATGTGCTACTGAACACGGCAAGTGACAAAACTCCTTTCAGCTGACAGTTGGGACAAATTATGAGAAACACTGCTCAGTGAACCACAACAAAATTGTTCCACTAATGTGTGCCAGTCCTAATTAATAATTCTCTCCTCCAAGTGCTACCCTCAAACCTCTGGAGCTAACTGACATACTATAATTTGATACTGTTATCATAACCAGGAAAGGAAAAAAATTCCAGTGACTAAAATCACAAAAGATAACCAAGACATTTGTAAAACACAAGCAAATGTGATCAGAGATATTTAACATTGTATAAGCCTTCAAATACAGCTATTCTCAAATATTTTACCAAAAAGTCAAGAACTTTGGGAAAAAAACTGACTGCTAAATGCACATCTGTTACACAGAATTCCTCACTTAACAAAATAAAGTGGAGGGAGGGTAGGATAGATCTGGGACACCAATATAGTTCCTACCACTGTAGGCCCTAATAATTGTAATGAAAAATGATGTATAAGATTTTTTCTACAGATTAGAAACCTTACTAAAATGTTTAATTAAATGGAAAAAGTATTAATATTATCATGTAGGATCTATATAATAAAGTTTAGACTGGGTTTCAATAACAGAGACCCTTAATAATATGAAAAATTGCATCTAGTCCTTCAAAGAATTCCTAAGGTTTTTGTTCCTACCCTTCTTGAGAAACTGGATAACCATAGACACGACAGGCAGAAGCAGTTCAGAAAGGGAGGTTAGCTAAGGCAGCACAATTTCTCATTTGTGAATACCAAAGAACAGCCCCTAATCCTTAAGAACTTCACTGTACAAGAAAAGAAAAATTTGGAAAAGATGTCTTTTAAATTGTACAGTAAGATATGTTCTAACCAAATGATCCACTTCTTTTACTTTCTACAATTAATGTTAAGGAAGCAATCACAAATAAGGACAAAGAAAAAAACAAATATTTAAGGTAATGGATATCCCAAGTACACTGATTTTTTCTTTATAACTTAAGTGAATGTATAAAAATATCACATGTATCTCAAAACTATGTACACCTTTTATGCATAAATAAATAAAAACAAAATAATAAATGCGGACAAAGATTTATCTGCCAGAGTGTTTATCATTGTGTTTTTATATGTGGGAAAAAACAATCTAAATAATGTTCAACAAAAAAAAAAAATTAAAGACACTGTATTGCATCCATGAAATGGAAAGTTATAGAATCTTTAAAGGAAGATTTTTTAAGGACAATTAAATGACATGAAAATACGTTCACATTTTGTTAGGAAAAGGCCAAATATAAAATTACATATAGCTTAATCCCCAATAATTTCGTAGTCAGGAAAACATACTTTTTAAAGAAACTGATAAACATTTTGTGCATGATAAACTTGGCTGAGCACACTAATCTACATTCTAGATCTTGGCTGCCAGGAACTGAAGAGAATAAAAAAGGAAAATTTTATCACTCAGCACTAAGATTTAGGCATATTTACTTTATACCTTAACTTTCAGTCAGCCTCACATATTCCAATTTTTTTAACATGAAAAAGAGGCAGTAGAACCATCCTTTGGGACACTGTATGTGGCATTCAACCAATAGCTGAGACTTATTTTTTATTTTTCAGAAAATCTTTAAACATTTTATTAACTTTGAAGAAGGAATAAAAACAGCCATTTTAGAAACTAGAGACACCCAAGCACTGATCTATTCATAGTTTCTACATAGCTGAAGTTTACATCAAATGGACAAAAAATAGTACAGAAAAGATTTTAAAAAATCCATCTCCCGGGAAGCAGGTCAAACGGACTCAGTTAAAGATCTCACTGAATGTAGAAGAATCTATGAGAAGCAACGTAAAGCCTTCAGCTGGGACATACATAAGAATCAGTTCATGTAATAAAGAAGTTACTTTTCTTCCTTATCTAAATGCTTGCCTCCAGTCTGTGCTCAGAGAAAGGTCGTGGTCATTTGAACTGGTTGTCAATCAAGGTCCCCTTCATTTTCGCTTTCTTGGCTTCGAGTTCAGCCAGCTCTTGTAGTCGCCTCTTGCTCATGCCTTTGCGCTCCAGCTGTTTTTCGATCACTTTGGCATTCTGTGCATATGAGTCGGCAACTTCTCTAGCCTCAATCTCCTCTTCTTCTTCATCAATGGTGGACACAGTGACAGAGCTGAACTTGCCCATGTCTTTAGTCCGTTTGGTCATCATCACCTTCTTAGGGGGCTCTTGTTTTTGCGTATATATAGTCGTTTTCCCAAAACCCTGGCCAAACTTGACTACTGCTCCATCCACAATGAAGGTCACGGGAGCATTCTTCGGCTGGGATTGGTAGAAGAGTGGCAGTCCACACTTCGCACACTTCTTCCTATACTGTCGTTCAATGCCGTCCGGCCTCCGAAGATAGATGGTTTCCTCATCTTCTGTGTTACAAAACTTGTGGGCGTGTTTGGCAGCATCAATTACACGGGACCGGTCCCGGGGCCTCATGGGCAATTTCTCTAACTGACAGTCCAGCACCAGGACCATCTGGCCGCACAAACAGTAATACACGTGGAGGGGCTTCTCACCGTCGTCATATTCTTCCCGATCCCGGGTGTCGGAGCAGACTACCGACCGCGACACTACTTTCGGCATAGTTCAGAGTAACAGCCTGAAAACCTCACCCCCTAGCTGAGACTTATAAGCACTAACAAATAGTTAAATCTACTCCATGTTTCTATTACCTTCATCTAAAAAATAAAGTCTGTTTTATTTGTTGAGGATGACTTTAAGGTAATCACAGAATTCTGAGATGGTACTCTGAAAATGAGAGGAAAAATGTATACTATTTATGACGACTGAAATCAGACAGCGGTAATCAGAGGAACTGTTCGTGGATCCACCATAACCTAGTGTAAGGAAAAGACAGAAACAATAGGTTTAGGAGTCTGAAATGAAATTCTGCTATGTGACCTTGTTAATTCCTTCATCCAAAACAAAGATAACTATGACTTACTCAAAGGACTATAATAAGCATTAAACTGCCAGCAGAAGGTCTGGCACTTAGTGGGGAACTCAGGAAATTGTAGTTGTAAACAATTTTTAAATAATAAACAATTTGTAATTTTTAAATAAACAATTTGTAAACAATATTTTAAATAATAATCCAGCTGGCTAGTGTACAATCTCAATTACATTAGTCTATCTAAAGTAAATCCCACAGCTAAGTAATACCAGCTCTAAATTCATTATGAGTCCAAAATGATCACTACACCACTGCACCAATTAATTACCTAAGACACCAGCCACTGAATGTATCGATCAAATTGGCAAGTTCTTGAATGACCACAGGTGTAATACTGTTGAGTTGAAAATTCTTAATTTTAAATATAGAATGAGAGGATGGGAAAAAGACAGACTTTGCTGTTATTTAAAGAGTAAACCTAAAAAGTAAATTAAAAAAGGTAAGAAAGAAAATGAAAGAGGTAAAAAAAAAAAAAACCTAACTATTCCACAGTAGCATCTAGAGGTGGTGAATAATAGCTTTCACCAGTCGGGTCCAGTCAGACAGTGAAATTGGGAAGAAGTTCCTACACAGGGGTGCTTACTTTGGATTCCCACTCATCACTGCTTAACAAGGTAGAAAATGATGGCTGCAACAGAACCTCCTTCCCACCTAACACCATTATTAGAATAACCTTATGTGTGCATATTAGCCTTAGTGAAATGTACCAGGTTTTCAGTGACAGACTAAATTAAATGTTGCAAATTCTGACTGGCAGATTAAATTTCTATAATCCAAGTACCCCAGCTCCTATATACACTCATCAATTCTTGGTTGAATATTTAATAAAAATCTGAACTTTGTATTTTAGAACCAAAACATGAGTTAAATGTCACCTTCCCAACAAGAATATACACTCTTCATGGTGAGGACCATTAAAAAAATTATATTACCACTTAATGAAAACTTTATTATAAGTTCCACGATCGCAGACATATGCTCTAACAGTATTTGTTAACGTATCCTCCCAGGACCTAAATATTGGTGCTTCATAAAGTCCTCACTTCCCCATAACAAGTTTTCTTCCTAATCAAGCAGGTAAAAGATGATTGATGTATGTAATCACAGCCACTAAAAAGGATGCTGGTTTTATGTATTTTGCAAATTATTCGAGGAAACTAGGTTACAACAGGAATGAATCAATACAAGTTCATCACTACTAAAATGTATGTTATGTATTCTGTTAATGGTGGATTTAGCTTTAAGTGTAAATTACAAGATCTTTATGCTTCAAAACGAGTTTGGGATTGTGGGTGGAGGCTGGAAGATTGACGACTAAGGATGAGAAAAGCAGGTACTACCAGGGCTGGAGACTTCCCAGGTTTGTCACCGATTCAAAGTGACCTTACAAGCCTTAACAAAAGAAGTCATCAAAGATTGGCACAGGGACCTTAGCAATAAGTAACCAAATACAATGCAAGTGCAAACTGAACACACTAGAACGGCAGCATGTTTAAGGGTGTTTTTGTCTGTTTTCATTACTGCCGACACAGGTACGCGCTTTAAAGAGTTTAATGAATGGAACGTGGATGCCTACAACGTATTTTGCGATTTGCATTCACTTTAGGAAATGAATGCAGTATTTACTTCCTGAAATTTTTCTGAGAGTAAACTACGACGACACTACAAAATACTTGGTATCACAGACCCTATTAACCAAGAAAAAAAAAAGAAGAAAAGAACGAAAGGTCTCGTCAGAACGGATAGCCCTGTACAAACGCCTGCGCTTTCTCGGGGGTCCTGGCTCAGGGCCAAAACCAAAGGGAAATTCTCCAGACTCCGAGGCTCGCCCCGCGTTTCCCGGGATCCCGCTCGAGCTAATGGAAGGCTGAGAACCGCCGGCTGGGTCCCTGGGCCCAGCCACGACTGACGGGCGCCACGGACCGTTACACAGCGGGCTTCCGAGGCGTGGGCAGGGCCCAGCGTCCGCGGGAGTCCGCACTTACCGCCGCTCAGCTTGTTCCGTAGCCCGGGCGGGATGGGGGCGCCGGGGAGGGAGGGAGACGCAAATGTGGACTGTGGAAACGGGGTCGTTAGTCCGGGCCGAGTACCGACCTGCCCGTCCCGCCTTTCCCTCGCGCAACGGCGGGACCTGGAATCGCCACGGCGCGCACCCTAATCCTTTTTTGCCTCTTCCCGCCCAATTTGCCGCGCGCTCGCGCCCCTCCTCCAACCCTAAAAACACTCCTTCGGGCCTCGAAAACGCCTCTTCACCGCCCCCTCCCTGTGCGCGTGAACTAGGCAGTATTTAGATCTCGCGAGAGGTTCTCCCCCTTCCTTGCTCTCCCCTCCCCCAAGCTAGTGAGTGCGCGAAAGAGAAAGGAGGAGGGCGCTCCAGGCGACAGCACTGCGGACGCCATTATCCTCTGTTTCTCTACTACACCGACCTCGACGTCTTGCCTGTGTTCCACTTGTTTGCAGCCTATAGGTAACTGGAGTTATTGGGGTTAGCGTATTATTGATTCAGGCAGGAGTTTGGCCTCCCTGAAAGGTTGCGTTGACTTTTTCCAAGCCGGGGTTTTCTCGGGCCCTCAGTGGCCTTAACAGCCCGAAGGGAGGCGCCGGCGGGAGGCGGGGTTGTCTCCTCCTCCGTCGTCTTGATTGACGCGGCCTTGGGCCAATCGGTTCGCCGTCGCACCACCGCCGAAGCCCGGGCGGCCAATCGGGCGCGGCGGCGGGGAGGGCGCGAGGAGGCGGGGGAGGGGGCCTGCACTCGTTTTCTGTCTAGCTCTGACCGGCTGAGGCAGCGCGGCGGCGAAGGGACGGCTGCCTCGCGCGGTGAGGACCGGGGTTGGGCGAGCAGCTCGTGGGGGCGATGGTCGGATCCCGGTTTTTCCGCTTGAGGGAGGCGTGCTAGGGGCTGCTTGGTGGTCGGCTGCTTCTCCGAGTGGGAACGTTGCCCGGTTTCCCCTCCCCCACCTCCGCCATTTCCTTGAGCGTATATCCGCAGTCCGCGTTGTGGCACTAGGGACTTCGGGGAATCGCGAGGCATGTTCCTTCAGGATGAGCCGTAGTTATGTGGTATTGGGAATTAGGCATGTTGTGTAGGGAGAAGAAAGGGCTGGCGGACGGGAGGCCCAAGCGGAGGAGGACGCTGCGGCGCCGCCGCTTCTCTTTGTGTGGGTCCCGCGGCACTTTGGGTCTCCCGGCCTAGGTCGGAGCTGGAGCGGGGGTAATGGAATGGTCAGGGCAGCCTCGGTTGCTTTGTCTCTACAGCGGTGGGGGGAGGATGCGGGGGATGAGATCCCAGGACCGCGTGGTGGGTGGGGGAGGGGGCTGCGCTCGGCTCCGCCTAGTAGCACGTAGTCGCCATTACGCGGGCCGCCATTTCCTGTCGGATCCGGGTGAGGAGAGGTGTGGCGCTTCTGCTGTCTACTCTCGCTTTTTCTGGTCAGGTTACCCAGCCGTTGCCGATCCCGGTATTTGGAGGTCGGGAGGGGAGAGCTTGTTTGTGTTCAGCTGCTCGAGCACATACTTAGCGATTTCCGGGGTCTGAGGAGTAGTGACTACAGAACCTGAGGGGATGAACGCGCGCGGCAACGTTATCCTTACAGATAAACCCGGCTGGTTTTGCTTAAACTTTCCTTGTAAAAACCTCACACCTCAGGATTTAACTGAGTGACGGGCCAGCAGGGTATCGTTTCAGTCGTTAGGAGAGTAATCGACCGACGTTACGGAAGAACGGGAGGCATAAATATTATCCTTGGTCTTTAGCCCTTTGCTGTTTTAGCCATCTTTTGTAGTAGAGGCTACATGTCAATTCCTACTAGTCCCGGGAGAGGAGCTGAAAAGGCGGTTTGTGGTCCCGTCGCCATTCTGGCACGCAGAATCTTTTTAGCTTTTGTGTGGAGGTATAATTGTTGGGTTATACCGTTTTTAGCCTAATTTAAAATATTCCTCTAGTACAGTATTAACGTTAAAGGCTCCATTAGCTCTGCGGAGTAGTAGGATAGTGATAGCAGTCTGGGTCTGGTCCTGTATCAGATTTTTAGATTTATTCCTTCAGTGGGTTGTTTTTGGATATGGCTTGTATTGGTAAACCTTCGAGATTTCAAAGAATGGCTTTTAAAGTTAGGAGTCGAAAGAAGCCCAAAGGTGATTAGAAATTTCGGTGTAAAGCTAGTTTTTCCAGTGAATGAGATGCAGCATAACTTTTTATAAGTGTGTGCTTTATAAACAAAATTGAAGCTCACGGGCTTACCACCTTTTTAGATGGCTGTAAATATATAGAATTAAACAACTGATTGCTGTGGTGGGACAATCCGGTGGCTAAAAATTAGTGTTTTTCCTTTCATTGCAAAACATCAGATAGGCTCCTTTGAATTTTTTTAAGACAGTCACTTGAATTTTAAGGCCCTAAAATGAATGAAGTTTTAGAAATAACTAGCCTGCTGTATTTAAATCAGTGTTCATTGTGATCAGAAATTAGTGTTGTGTAATAAGAATAAACAAGTAAAACTGATTTGTGTTGGTTTTTGTAGGCTACTCAGCACTAGGGTGTCAGTTGTTGATCCTGCCCAGAACACTTCAGTTCTGCTCTACAAGGATATATAATAACTGGTACGTTCTAGAAGCAGAGTCATTTCTTTTTTTTTTAAATATAGCTTACTTTCCAATAAGCCAAACATACTAGCTTCTTTATTTTTCAACAGATTGGTGTGTCCAATTAATACAAGAAAATGGAAACTGAACAGCCAGAGGAAACCTTCCCCAACACTGAAACCAATGGTGAATTTGGTGAGAAGACATTTTAATTGTAACAATTTGATATTTTCCATTTTATCAGTTTCATTATTGCATGATGATTGTGTGGTGTAATATGCTGTCATGGTTTTATTTAGGTAATTTTAAATTCATAGTCTGAATTAAAAAAATTTTTATTACATTTTGGAATTCCTAATCCTTTGGATTATTTTGTCCTGGTGTCTTGTGCTTGGTAAATTCTGTTGTTTTTACATGGGAGTGTAAGACCAGGACACTGCCTTTGGCCTTTTTAAAACATTATTAGCAACAAATCTCTTCAAACAGAATGGAGTTGATCTATTTAACTTACAAGTTACAACTAAAATGTAATTAAAATGCTTTTTCTTGAAGACTTTGCTACTTTATTTGAAATCTGAACTGTTTAATTTTAGGTAAACGCCCTGCAGAAGATATGGAAGAGGAACAAGCATTTAAAAGGTCTAGAAACACTGATGAGATGGTTGAATTACGCATTCTGCTTCAGAGCAAGGTATAAACTTTATTCTTGAAAATTTGAAGGTGGTTCATGCTGAAGTAAAAATTAAAATAAGGTCTGGTTTGGCCCTCTGGAAAGCCATCATAGTTTAACAGATTGAAGAATATAAAAGGATTGGTTTGTGGTTCTTTCTAAACAGATTTGTAGGCCCTAGAAGTTTTATTATTTCATTAATAATTAAGATGAAAGCTTTTGCTGTAGTGAGCTGCTACAGGTCAAACTAGAAGGGTGTGGGGGTTATGATTCTTATAGCATTAATAGAGTAAATCTTTATTACATTGTGGATTCTTTGGAAAACATCTTAGTTGGCAGTTGATAGCTTTTTCATATCACAATATGAAGGTAGCTAATAGTCTTGAATTCTTTGATTTGTCGTTAACCAAAGCATACTATAAAATTAATCTGTGTTTAAGTTGTATATGCAGAATGTATTTCTGGCATGGGAGATTCCAGATCTTAAAGTGTTTAGTCCTTGAAGCATTTAGAATCATATTTTTGTCCTTTACCTGATTATATTTTTATGTCCCTGAATAGATTTTTAGCCGTATAACGAAGACAGTTTAGAGATTTTTTAGTTAAAGCTAAGTGCGTAGGTAGACATAAATTTTAGGGAAAGGCATAATATTTTTGTCCTTTGTCTCTTCAGAATGCTGGGGCAGTGATTGGAAAAGGAGGCAAGAATATTAAGGCTCTTCGTACTGACGTAAGTATTAAAGAGTTTGAACTACTACACAAGCAGCTTCAGTTTGTGTTTCTAGAAATTTTAAAGACTTACATCATAGAAATCATTTAATAGTTTAGCAACAAGACATTTTTAATAATTGATTACATAGATGATTTCAAGGTTTGCCATTCCTGTTTTAACAAAAGCCCAGATTGAGTAGAATGGAGGATTTGTATTAAACCTCTTCACTTTCTAATAAGAGTCCACCACCAAATTATTCACTTCAAGCAAGAGAACATCTTAATTAATTAGAAATAGCAACAAAATGTAAAAAAAAAAAAAAAACCTGATTACACCTTTTCCCGTGTGTGAATCAGTACAGTATTACTGAGAAAACATTGCAGGTGGCTGATTAAATCCAAAATTTTTCTTTTCTTTTTTTTTTTTTTTAATTGTCCATCTGTTCTTTAATAGCGTGCACATGGAGCACAAAGAACTTCATGTTGGGGTTGCATGATTTAAATATGGATAAAGAATAGAGTAGACATTTAATCTTTTAAGTGGGAAACTGTTTTGTCAGTGCCTATAATTTGTTTGAGTCTTCATATTTAATAGTGGGTTGACTCTTGTGATTAGACACATTAAATGTTGGGAGTGCCAGAAGTGAGCACATTTATAGGACTTGGCTACACCAAAATTGATAAATTTTTTTTTCTCATAGTGTACACATTTCTTAATGTTTTTCTTGCTAAAATTGCGGCAAATGATAACTTTGTGTTGAGTACTTATTTAATAGTATTTCATTTCTCTCTTGGTCGCAGATCTTTGTATGTTCCTCTTGATTACTGTAAACTGAACTTGAAAATTTGTTTAAAATTTTACAAACTTGCCTGTTAGGTTCTAGGAATGCGTTTTAAACCCTCCAGAAAACCAAACCAGTCTTTTACTGCCTAGGGTTTTTGGTGGTGTGGGAATTTTTGTTTTGTCTTTTATAAGCCTTTCTCCTCTTAATCCAGATGTTCTGTATATTATACCCAGATAATTTATCTGGGTTATTAATTTCCCCATTTCCTCAAGAATTTCAGTAAACTTTGAGTCACGACAGGTTTTGTGTCTACCCTCATGAGCCAGCCTGCTACTGAAACATCGTTTGTTTTTTTTAAAAAGGCTAGAACCATCATTTGAGGTCCTTAAATGTTAAGCCACAGTCAGCTATAGACAAGTCCATTATTGTGTTAGTCTTCAGAACAACTTAAGCTTGTTTCATTAATTGAGAGTATGAGTATAGTTTGTATTAAATTAAAATTTATTGCTTTTCCCCCTTTTCCCTCTCCTTGTTTTTTTGGCCATATATCTCCGTTGCCCATGTACTGGATCGACTTACCCCTGCGTTGCCCACCATGACGTTGGCCCATCCGCCCCTGAACGCCCATGTGAAAACCCTGGTTGGCTATGCCCAAAAATGTGCTCGTTGCCAAACGGGTACCATACTTGACAACTTCTGATTGAATGCCCATGCCCAATGCCAACATCCACGAACGCCAATGACCAATGCAGTACAATGCCAGTGTTTCAGTCCCAGACAGCAGTGGCCCCGAGCGGTATGTCCCAACAGTTTATGCCTCACTGCCTGATTAGAAAGAGAGAAATGTATTTTATTACCTGCCTTTTATATAATTAAATAGTATCCCCTTTAGACGGTGTATTGTTTTTCAAGTTTCTGTCTTATTTTCCCCATTAAGTCTTTTTGTCACTGAACTTTTACCGTGAGTTGCCCACCCAAACGATCCACTAATTTTATTTCGATGGAAGGAGCACAGCTTCAAGTGTTGCATATTTGCTGCATTGTAAATCAAATCGTTACCAAAAATAGTCTCTCGCTCTGTCTTTGTGGCCCACCTTGCTTCCCAACATTGCCTGTTCATAATTTTTTCTGATGAAATGCTAACTCTGGTTCACTTTCCTTCACTTCTCATTTGTGTTGTCTTTGTTTTGTCTTGCATTTGTATTTGTTTTCTTGCAGAGCCCATTAGTGATCTAATTTCTAACTGGTATTCATAACCTTACTCCAGATATAATGTTCACCACTTGCATATTCCCCCACTTTGCCTAAGAGAAGGTGTGCCAGTTTTACCAATGTAACAGCGAGGGTATCCTTAACTTAGTGGTGGCGGGGAACATAAATATTCAACTCTGCTTCAGTTCTGGTCAATTTATTGCCCACTTAATCTGAGCCCTTCCAAAAGCCCATTCTCTCTGTCTCTCTGCAAGTCTCCTAATATTGTTATCATGTCTATATTGGGTATAAAACAAAATGCATGTGAAAAATCTATAAATAGGCTACTTTAAATGGGGAATATTAAATAAATGTTACATCTCTGTAAAAGTTTATGACTACTGATGACAAACACAAAACTCATTTTTCTTTTCCACCTTTTTTGTACTATCTGGTATTTGTGATGTTTGACAGCATATTGAGTATCAGTGCTGATATTGAAACAATTGGAGAAATTCTGAAGAAAATCATCCCTACCTTGGAAGAGGTAGGCTCATTTTTTTTTTTAATGTATTTGACAATATGAGGGGGGAATGTTTAAAGTACATTGCATTGGGGCATAATGGGTGGGTGGAGTGACAGTGGGCATAACAGTTTGTAGCAGTATCTTACAACCTGCTACATAATGTGCAGCATTACTATATGTGTATTTTTGTTCAAAAATACAGGCTGGCCACTCTTGGGAGTAAATATGAACTGCCCGTGGCCATGTACTTTTGGGTATCGTATATATTATAGGCTTTAGTTTTAGAAAAGGGGCTTTTTATTTAGAATATTAATTGTGTTTAGCTTTATCTAGTTAAAGGATTTTTAAGATTCTACTTAATCATTTTTTTACTAGGTGTAAAGTATTTTAAATTTTACATTGAGTCTTAATGTTGACAAGCAGTTTCTTATTATTTAATATAGATTTAAAATGTGTTGTAGTAGCTTTACCAATATATGCGACAATAGCCTGATCACGCTAGACACTTAACCTATTACTCTTATTTTTCTACTTTCAGGGCCTGCAGTTGCCATCACCCACTGCAACCAGCCAGCTCCCGCTCGAATCTGATGCTGTGGAATGCTTAAATGTATGTCATAGTGCCATTGAACCCCACTGAAGTATGGAGCCTGGCCCATAGGATCGATTATATTTTTAACATAGCGTACTTTTCCCATCTCTATAGAAAAAGGCTTAAAAACATGATACATGAATGGTCTTACAACTCACTGTTGACCCTGCTCCATGCTGCAGTGGGAATTAACTACATTTGCAAAGTGCTTTGCAGTCATTTTTATTATGGTGTTATTTGAATGTTAATAATAATTTTGTGGTAACAGCGACATGCTAAATGGCTGCAGTGTGGGTATGGTGTTGCAGGACCTGAAAATAAAATAGTTTTTTAAGGTGGTGCAGAATGTCCTTTTTGGGCCTGGCTATTGAGGATAATAAGCACATAACTGGTAAAGTTATTGAAATATAAATTCAGGTTGCTCACTGCAACAGTATATTATTGTTATGCTTATAGCAGATAAGTGTGTATTGGGGAATTGTTGATTTGAGACTAAAATTTTATAACTCTCCCTCCACAGTACCAGCACTATAAAGGAAGCGACTTTGACTGCGAGTTGAGACTGTTGATTCATCAGAGTCTGGCCGGAGGAATTATTGGGGTCAAAGGTGCTAAAATCAAAGAACTTCGTGAGGTAAAGGCACAATTTTGTTTTCTCCTGTCATATTCCTTACTGATTTTTTTATAATAGACTTGGTTCCGTGGGTTCCTCATTCCCCCTTTGAGTTTCCTCCCTAAGATTATTTCTCATTTATCTTTATGTGGTTTGCTATTAAAATAACAAAAGGCTTGACTGCTAGACAAGTCATTTTGTCAAAAATTTTATACCATTGCAAAGACCTACACTAATAAAGCCTTTATAATAAGGGGGAAAATTACTAAATTCAAATGTAAATTTCTCTGAACCTAGGAAACCTGTTTTTCAGTGCATTTTACTCTAATTAATTTTTCTTTATAAATTTATTACAGAACACTCAAACAACAATCAAGCTTTTCCAGGAATGCTGTCCTCATTCCACTGACAGAGTCGTTCTTATTGGAGGAAAGCCTGATAGGGTTGTAGAGTGCATAAAGATCATTCTCGATCTCATATCTGAGGTACTTAAGAACACTTTGATTACATTTCATTTTCTGAAACCAACATATTTTCTGCAAAAGTAGTTACAGAACATTTAGATAAATAATCTTTACTTGGCCTTTCCCTAGTAATTTTCTATCACCTGGCTTCAGCCATTGCATGCATTTAGAAATGGCTTTGGAAAAGTGTGGAGAGTGGTCATTTGATCGCTGGTGATATATTTATAGCCTTTGATCCTTCAAATGAAGTTCCCTGTAGTGTTGCTTGTATCTTTGTAGTGCATTGCACAGCTTCCTTTCTGATGTGTATGGATTGATTACAGAGTTGCCCAGAATAATTGTCCTCTCTGCCCTGCAGGATGGTCACTTTTTTAGACCCCGTTGTAATATGTGCATCAGTTTTCCTTATGTAAAATGGGGGAGGAGTTTGTGGTGTCTTGGGATCCAAGGGAAAAGCAAGCTGCTATTTCTCCAGCAGGCAGTAAGCTCAGTTGTTTAGAACTCACCAAAAGTATTGCATTTCCAAATTGTTTCTTTCCTGCTATTATCTTTGCCATATTCCTGTCTCTGCCTCTATTACCTACTGGGGAAAATAAACTTGTTTTGTTTGCTAAAGAAGAGTTGGTATAAACTTTTTCTTCAGTCTGTAAGGTTGTTGTATTTCTGTTTTTTTAGTCTCCCATCAAAGGACGTGCACAGCCTTATGATCCCAATTTTTACGATGAAACCTATGATTATGGTGGTTTTACAATGATGTTTGATGACCGCCGTGGACGGCCTGTAGGATTTCCAATGCGGGGAAGAGGTGGTTTTGACAGAATGCCTCCTGGTCGGGGTGGGCGTCCCATGCCTCCATCTAGAAGAGATTATGATGATATGAGCCCTCGTAGAGGACCACCTCCCCCTCCTCCTGGTCGAGGTGGCCGGGGTGGTAGTAGAGCTCGGAATCTCCCTCTTCCTCCACCACCGCCTCCTAGAGGAGGGTAAGTTTTTTTCATTCACAAATTACTATTAACATACAAGAGGCTGCATTTCATGGTAGATGGAGTAGAGTTTGATTTGATGTGTATAACATGTAAACAAATTACGATTACAACAAGTTCTATCCTTGCAGAGATCTAATGGCCTATGACAGAAGAGGAAGACCTGGAGACCGCTACGATGGCATGGTAAGAATTCTGGTTTACCCTTAATGTGTGGGTATGAAGGCTGTGAGAATAGTTAACATTTTGTTGAAGATTAGAGTAATTGAAAGGCTTTTATAAGTTAATTTTTTAGGTACCCATTTAAATCATTATTTGCTGTTGGAGTATGAAGGCTTTTTAAAATTGTCTTTGTCCCCCCCCAATATATAATTGTTGTCTGATAAATATTTTTTTATATTTGGCAATGTAAAGTGGAAATTAGTCATATACGATGGTAGCTTCATAACAAGTGTAATGCAGGATCATGTTACTATTCTGTCTCTAACACAGGTTGGTTTCAGTGCTGATGAAACTTGGGACTCTGCAATAGATACATGGAGCCCATCAGAATGGCAGATGGCTTATGAACCACAGGTTGAGTATCATGGGTGTTGGCATGCATATCCATAATTTAAGATGCTCACCTGCTCACCAATAAGAGTTTTATTCTGCCTCTTGTAATGTTTTTGGTTTTTTTAATGCTGTGTACCTGAATCCTTTTTATTCTTCTGCTAGTGATCATCTTGTGGAATTTACTTATTGAAATAAACTAGGGAGGATATGGGAGGATTTTGGTTTCCTAAATGAGGGATTTTTGAGTATTAAAATACTTGAATAGTAATTTTGAAGGCAAAGTAACTTTTTATTTTTTCTTTCTGTTTTTAGGGTGGCTCCGGATATGGTAAGTTTGCTCCTTTGTGAAATCAAAATATTAATTTTATACTTTTTAAATGAACTTAATGCTCATTATTTAAATCAGATTATTCCTATGCAGGGGGTCGTGGCTCATATGGTGATCTTGGTGGACCTATTATTACTACACAAGTAACTATTCCCAAAGATGTAAGTACCTTTAATACTGCCAGGAGCATTTAGTGAATCATTTTTATGATTGTTGCCCGTTTCTATACATTTCCTTTAAATTCAAAAGGTTTCTAACAAAAATAACTCCATTTTAGGATTAAGGTTATGTTTAAAGACTTCAGTGACATGTCATTCTGCAATTTGAGTCTTGTCAAGTGATGTTCAGTGCTATTAAGAGCAGTTAAGATGGTTTTAATAAATCCCTTAATTAGCTTATTAAAGGAAATGTTAATCTGTGATGTGAGTACAGCATAATCTAAACTTTGACTGGTTTAGGGAGCATTAGATAACGAATTAGAGTCTGAATAAATGCCTATAAAATTAACACTCATATTATTGAAAATACCAGTAATAAGTTTTCTTTAAAAGTATATCATGAAGACTTCTTAAAAATCTTTTCAGTTGGCTGGATCTATTATTGGCAAAGGTGGTCAGCGGATTAAACAAATCCGTCATGAGTCGGGAGCTTCCATCAAAATCGATGAGCCTTTAGAAGGATCCGAAGATCGGATCATTACCATTACAGGAACACAGGACCAGATACAGAATGCACAGTATTTGCTGCAGAACAGGTCAGTTTAATTTTAGCTTTGTATTAGCTTATACATACTAAAACCTTAAAAAGTTTTTTCTTCTCAATTGATTTTTCTTTTAGAAGCCATGGTGTCTCAACCTTTTGGGGACCTAACTTCTAAACATTATAATAGCTTTGTCTTAATTTTTTTCTGCTTTCTTACTAAAAACGAAGACATTCAATACTAATCTTGCTGGAAGAAGCCTTAACCAAGCAAACTTCTCATTTCTCTGGTGAAAACTGCTGCCAAAACCACTTGTTATAAATTAAACAGAGCCTGTAGAAAATAATAGAAGATTCATTGGATGTTGGCCTAGTTCTGTGTGGAAGACTAGTGATTTTGTTGTTTTTAGATAAGTAAATTGACAACAAATCACAGTCTGCCATATGGCACAGGCCATGCCTCTACAGGACAAATGATTGGTGCTGTAAAATGCAGCATTTCACACCTTACTAGCATTCTTTGTCTTTTCTACCAAATATTAACAACTTTCAATTTCATTTTCTTAATTCTGCTCTACTAATGTCTGGTTTACTATTAATCCTTTTTCTTGAATTTTACATTGCTTTAATTTGTAATTGCTAAATTTTTTTTTAATTTTTCTAATTGTAATGGACATGTTTATCATTTAATTTACCATTGAAAATGTCTTAATGTTGATTAAGATGTTACAAACAAAAATTCTAATTCGCACTTTTTTTCTTTTCTTTTATAGTGTGAAGCAGTATGCAGATGTTGAAGGATTCTAATGCAAGATATTTTTTCTTTTTTATAGTGTGAAGCAGTATTCTGGAAAGTTTTTCTAAGACTAGTGAAGAACTGAAGGAGTCCTGCATCTTTTTTTTTTATCTGCTTCTGTTTAAAAAGCCAACATTCCTCTGCTTCATAGGTGTTCTGCATTTGAGGTGTAGTGAAATCTTTGCTGTTCACCAGATGTAATGTTTTAGTTCCTTACAAACAGGGTTGGGGGGGGGAAGGGCGTGCAAAAACTAACATTGAAATTTTGAAACAGCAGCAGAGTGAGTGAATTTTATTTTTTGTTCATTGTTGGTGGTTTAAAAAAGTTCCCCCCATGTAATAATTGTGAACACCTTGCTTTGTGGTCACTGTAACATTTGGGGGGGTGGGACAGGGAGGAAAAGTAACAATAGTCCACATGTCCCTGGCATTTGTTCAGAGCAGTGTGCAGAATGTTATGCTCTTTTGTAAGAAACGTTTTATGATTTTTAAAATAAATTTAGTGAACCTATTTTTGGTGGTCATTTTTTTTTAAGACAGTCATTTTTCAAATGGTGGCTGAATTTCCCAACCCATCTCCAAACTAAACACTAAGTTTGATTTTCAGCTCCTCTGTTGGATATAAGTGCATCTCTTCTTGGACATAGGCAAAATATCTTGGCAAACTCAGTTCTGGTGATTTCTTGATGGTTTAAAAGTCTATTGCTGGGAAGAAATTCCATCATACGTGTTCATGCTTATAATAAGCTGGGGATTTTTGTTTGTTTTTGCAAATGCTTGCCCCTACTTTTCAACAGTTTTCTATGTCAGTAGTTACAAGGAACCAAGGTGGGGAGCAGTGCTACAAATTGAGTACTGGTATAAGTGTATACCAGAAGCCTGATTGGCAACAAGTTTTATTAATCAAAATAACACTTGGTTATGGAAGTGACTGCTGAATAAATTCTGATTATTTTTATTAGATAATTTCTCACCTATAGACTTAAACTGTCAACTCGCTAGTGTCTATTAGTTAAACTTTGTAAAATATATATATATTCTTGTTTTTTCCATTGTATGCAAATTGAAAGAAAAAGATGTACCATTTCTCTGTTGTATGTTGGATTATGTAGGAAATGTTTGTGTACAATTCAAAAAAAAAAAAATGAAAAAGTTCCTGTGGATGTTTTGTGTAGTATCTTGGCATTTGTATTGATAGTTAAAAATTCACTTCCAAATAAAACTCCCATGATGCTAGATTTTATGTGTGCCCAATTTGAACAAGGGTTGATTGACACCTGTAAAATTTGTCAAGACGTTCCTCTTGTAAGGAAATACAGTAATGTTAAATTATACAATTTTTGTGTGAAGTGTTTTTCTAGCATTCATAAATGAAATCTGGTAGGGGTGGTAGACGTAAAATTCCAGTAGTTAGGCTCTTGTTTTATTAAACGGGTAGTCAACCAAAATGAGAGCCTAATCATTAACCAGTTATTCCAATCTTCATTTCATGTTAACTATGAGAAATTGAGTTATTTGGTTTCTTTCTTTAAATAGCTCTAGTTTGGTGTGTGGTAATACTGAGGATAAAGTAAAATAATTGTAGAGTATATGGTTCCTGGCTCAATACATCCCTAAAATTACCTGTTAACCTCCAACTGTCCAGAAAGCTTGAAAACAGGTTAACAACTATGTGGAAAAGGAGTCGTGAATGTAATTGGTTTCTTAAATTTAGGGAAAGAGGCATGTGTATAATAAAATGTGAATTGGGCAGTTCTGGTATATATATAAGTAGTACATGCAAACATGCTTTTTAAGGAAATTAGAATTTCACTGACATGCCCACTCCCCATTTAATTTGGAGAGGTACATAGAGTATTCTCTAATAGAATATGAAATAAATGTCAAAATATCACTTTAAAGCCAGTGAATGTTAACCTGTGGGATAGTTTCCCCAAAGGTGGAATTAGTCAGAATTGCCACCTGGGTGTTTTAAGTGTGGGTGAGTTGGGGTTGCTTAGGGTGAAACCAGCCATTCTCCCTAGAGAAAAATTACCAATAATGACATTTTAGTCAAATTGTTATTCCCACTGGAGGAAAGTATTAACTGGCTTTCAAAGGTTTCATCATTTTAAAATGTTATGAAGCACATGGACTGTTTACCTGAAAATGTTTTCATTTTTGCCTTTTGAATTAATTCAGACTTTCATAACATGAACCTACTGAGGATTAAATAGATTGAAGAATATCTGTCATTGATAACTTGTATAAAACTGGGGGTCGAGGGGCTTTTGCATTGCCACACTTTTTTGATTGTTACTGTGGATACATAATAGTTATCTATGGGGTACCTGGTATGTTTTGATACAAGCATACAATGAATTAAAATGTTAACTGGGGTATCCCATCACCTCAGGCATTTATTTC
The DNA here is from genome assembly GCF_041146395.1 of Eulemur rufifrons. NCBI lineage: Eukaryota > Metazoa > Chordata > Mammalia > Primates > Lemuridae > Eulemur > Eulemur rufifrons. The sequence goes on from NC_090989.1 coordinate 210,335,434, forward strand.
TTGCCACTACTATTGGTAAATCAAATGGTGTTTTAAGTTGGGATAGGAATTGAGATAAATTGAGAACATTTTCAAGAAGGGTGAGAGAAGTGAACATACGCTCTTAAAATTCGTTAAATGGAACACTGAACCAATTTTGTGTGAAGCAACTAGTGTACATGATGCTGACTTACTGAAGCTTTAAGAACTTTAGCAAATGTAAATTTTTTTTTTTTTTTTTTTTTTTTTTGAGACAGTTTCACTCTTTCCCTCCGTAGAGTGCCATGGCAGTGGCATTAGCCTAGCTCACAGCAACCTCAAACTCCTGGGCACAAGCAATCCTACCTCAGCCTCCCGAGTAGCTGGGACTACAGGCATACGCCACCATGCCCGGTTAATTTTTTCTATATATATTTTTAGCTGTCCATATAATTTCTATTTTTAGTAGAGATGGGGTCTCACTCTTGCTCAGGTTGGTCTTGAACTCCTGAGCTCAAACAATCCGCCACCTCAGCCTCCCAGAGTGCTAGGATTACAGGTGTGAACCACCGCGCCAGGCCAAATGTAAAGTTTTAAAAATGTTTTTAGTGTAATTTAGAAAGTCTTACCAAAATGCCAACAAACATGTTGGAAGCCAAGTTGTACCACAATTATTTCAAGAATTTAATACTATTTTATGATAGTCTCAAATGAAAAAATAATTTTGAATCTAAAAAGAATTTAAACCCTTTTCCTACTATTAATGAGTTCAAATTTTAGTAGTTTGCCTTTAATCTATTCTATTTTCCTGAGATTTAGGATCCAGGTCAAAATACTTGGATCCTAAATCTTTGCTGACATTGAATAGAATCAGGAAACCAAACAGCAATTTTTCTTTTAAAAATCATTTCAGGCCGGGCGCGGTGGCTCACGCCTGTAAATCCTAGCATTCTGGGAGGCCGAGGCGGGTGGATTGCTCGAGGTCAGGAGATCGAGACCAGCCTGAGCAAGAGCGAGACCCCATCTCTACTAAAAATAGAAAGAGATTATCTGTTAAAAAAAAAATCATTTCAGTGGTTTGTCTTATATTTTTAGTGCTCAAAATATCATTGTTCCACACAATTAAATGACAAGTTGTGAGTTGCTTAAGATTGCTACTAGGTAAAGAGCCCTATATTTTAAATCTTCTCTTAGAATGTTAGACCAATGAAAACTGAGGTTCATTGTTTAGTGCCATCAAAAATTTTTATTGGAAAGATGTTCAGTCTTGATGGTGCTTGTAAGTAAATTAAATCAACCTTAAATACCATGTTTTTCAGCTCCTGCTTATTAAGGTTTTTCCATTGCTGGCAAGTTGGAAATGAAACTGGCCAACTTCTGGGTGGCACTGAGTTTTTGGAAAGCAATATTGCACTGTTTCTCAAATTGTGTTCCCAGGACCACCTTCAGAATCTAAGGTGCTGGTTAAAAATGCAAGTCCTGAATCCTATGTCAGCTTACTGAATCACAATTTCTATAGAGGCACCAGGAACATGCAAATTTAACAAATTCCCTTTGTTATTCTTGGGAGTTTGAGGACCATTATGGTCCTCAAATGCAATGTGTAGTAAGAACTACAAATATGTCTGCATACCTTTTCATTAAATCATCAAATAACAGTATTTTCTTCCTAAGGTGTGTGGGAACAGTGCTGGGCCCGAAGGGTGCAGTGGTTAGCAAAAACTTGTTTTAGAGAATCCAATAATTACAACATACTGATAATGAGAAAAAGGATCCATATAGTACTATAAGATGTGTTTAAGAAAGCAGAAAACACGTATGTACATATTTGTGTATGCACATTAGTAAGCATGTTGCTTGAAGTAACACTGTCCTTCCTAGAGTTCAACTAGAAATCTTGACCCAAAAATTTGGGACCCAAAATTCTGCTCTATGCTCTTAGCAGATGAACAAAAGTAGACATTGTGGGAGCTTGTTTACACAGATGGACATCATTTGCCCAACCAGGCCTCTGCACTTTCAGTAAGGGAGGAAATCTGACCTGAGGAAAAGGAGAGAAGGAAATAGCTGGAGGAAAAGCCCAGGCAGTTAACAGCTTTGTACACTCAACCCTTGGTTATCTGTGGGTGATTGGTTCCAGGCCTTCTCTCAGATACCAAAATAGGATGCTCAAGTACCTGATATAAAATGGTGTAATAGCTGCATATAACCTATGCACATAACTCCCATCATCTCTGGATTACTTATAGTACCTCATACAACATAAGCGCTATGTATTAATAAATAGTTGTTACACTATTTAGGGAATAATAGCCAAAAAAGAAGTCATGTCAAGTACAGAGGTAATTTTTTTCCCAGTATTTTTTGAGTCCATGGATGCAGAACCCATGGATATGGAGGGCCCATTCTATTTTTTTTTTTTTTTTTAAGACAGGGTCTCACTGTGTTGCCCAAGCTGATCTTGAACTCCTGGCTTAAGTGATGTGGCACTACCACACCTGGTTCCATTGCATTTAAAATAGAGAACTAATCTGAGTCAAAGTGTTTGCATGTGATTCTATGTGTAAATACACATTGGAGAACAGAAAATGCATGTGTTTTATGGGGGTGGGTTTCCGTTTGCCAGGTGATCACCAGACCCTAGCAACAAGGTTAAGATAAACTGGCATGCTGCCTATCCCATGACCTGGAATATTTTTCCCTGCTCCTTCAAACCCCTTATCTCCATCTCTTAACCCCCACACTTTTAATTGTGAGGGAAATAAAACGTAGAGGTCACCAAAACCTCACACCTTTCAAAATCCTTTCAGAATTTTTTCCCCCTTTTGACCATCCTTTTCTTTCCCCCTTCCTGAAGACTTTCTACCATTAAGGACAAGATTTATAGAAGGGGAGGACCAGTTCACCTAGAACAAAATCTATAGATAGGATGGAAAAAGCATATGACTTAACTTATCAAAAGTTAAAAGGGGACCAAAAGAGGGAGAAGTCCTTTTAATAGAAAGAATTGGCAAGACAATAGGGTAAAAGGTGCCAGCTAGGTCTCTCAGAGACCTCCCTAGATTTCAGCCTGTGGCAGGACAAGTCGGGGATGATTAGTGAGAGCAGGAACTCCAGATGGGTTGAAGAGAAAAATCAAAAGAAAAGCAAGGCACAAGCCTCACTTCTAATTTGGAGCCCTGCAAAGTGCCCCAGTGACTGTATGGGATAGGAAGCAGAGAAGTAGAGACATGTCATGTTTTGGCACAGAGATGATGAGATCACACACACACATAAACACCCCACAGAATTTCCCTTTCACATCCATATATCAAAAGAGGGACATGAGTTGAGAGCTAATGGGCTTGCGATGGGGTCACTATGGTGAAGGGTGTCGTTACTGAATAGGAGGAGCTATAAGGTAGACCAGCCAGGGGCTGGATGGAGACATGGAAGATTTGCAAAGGACCTGCAATACCAGTGAAAGCCAAGGTGGGATCAACTTAGTCAAAGAAGACTGTTGGGCTTAGTGCTGAGAAACCACACCCCAGTTACACTAGCTGTGGTCATTCAGTGGTAGCTATAGGAAGAGCAAAGGCCAAAATTCAGACACCAAACAGACTACACCTCGGCTAGAGGTCACAGCTTGCTTACAAAAACCCTTTCCTCGTATTATCAGGAGAACACCTAAACCTCCCTTTGCACCCAGAAAACATCTTGATAACGAGGCAAAAGAAAGACAGACCTTGGAGAGAAAATAAACAGCCCTTTAAATTAACTATTTCCCTTAAATGAGACTATTTAAAACTGGAAGAGAGCAAGTCACTTTTACCTGGCAAGTTTCTGTGTTTTTTCTGTCATCAGTGGGAATGGGAATTTATGAGAAAGTTCAACTCAGTCAAGAGGGCATATGGCAATTTGGAGGCCCTGGAGTTCCCCATAGAAACAGGAAAGGTAAGGTTGATGCTCTCAAACTATAAATTCTAGGTAGAGGTGGTCTCATTTGGGTTGGGCCTTCATATGATACATCAGGTAGCCTTTTTTTCTAGATCATTTATTCACACTTGTGTCTCAAACTGGCACCAATTCTGTGTACAGTTCAGGCTGCAGGACTCTTTGTGGGATCAGGCTGACGCTAATCTCCAGCTGAGACCACATCATGGCTTGACTAATTTTCCCTGCCCTATGTGTAAACAAAAGTTTAGTACTTGTCCCTGAGGCCAAGCAAAGAATGAGGATAACCGGTTTAAGGAAAAGTAAAGAGAAGTTTATTCATTTGCTGGCAAATGAGGAGGATGATGGACTCTTGTCTTAAAGAACCATCATCCTCCCTTTAAGCAGAAATACAGGGCTTTTAAAGGGAGTTTTCAGGTTTGGGCTATTGCTGTTTATCATCTCCAGTGAAGATGATCTCGTGATCATTCCATTGGGCCATCTCCTCTGGTTACTGGCCTCAGATGGGAATGCAGGTTTTAATTCCTCAAAAAGTGTTAGGGGTTTTCAAGAGACAACTCATAGAATATTTTGCCCTTTTTCAGGCCTTTACTTCTCTTACATATGCTGCTTCCCTAACTCCATTTCACCTGAGAGCACTTTTCCAGTGAGTCACTTGCACAAGAATCCCTGGCGTGGGCTCTCCTTCTATGACTTGATCTAGGTCAGTTGAGCTGGAGCTAGAGCAGACATGTACACCACCCAGACATCCTGGACTTAGATTGTGAAGCAGAAAGTAGTGAGACTTTAGGTTATCTCCTTCTGAATAAGGGGTGAAAAATTTTTATTTTATGAGGAATAACTGCATCATATGAGACAGGAGGTTTTTTTGGGGGGGGGGTTGTTTTTGTTTTTGTTTAGAGTCTTGCTCTGTTGCCCTGGCTAGAGTACAGTGACATCATCATAGCTCACTGCAACCTCAAACTCCTGGGCTCAAGCAATTCTCCAGGCTGGAGTATTTTTGAAAGCATATATATGGAAAAAATTTTGTTTGAATGCTGAACAGCCAAAGGGGTGAATTATAATGGACATTTTGTTAATATAACATAAGTTTCCCCTTTCTAACAGTTTTCCTTGTGTGGGTTTTCTCTCCCCATTGTATGTAGATTTGATGAGATAGAAATTCTGGTCCTGGGTCGGGCTTGGTGGCTCACACCTGTAATCCTACCACTCTGGGAGGCTGAGGCGGGAGGATCATTTGAACTCAGGAGTTTGAGACCAGTCTGAGCAAGAGTGAGACCCCGTCTCTACTAAAAATAGAAAGAAATTAGCTGGACAACTAAAAATATTTAGAAAAAATTAGCCGGGCATGGTGGTGCATGCCTGTAGTCCCAGCTACTTGGGAGGCTGAGGCAGGAGGCGTTTGAGGTTGCTGTGAGCTAGGCTGATGCCATGGCACTCTAGCTCAGGCAACAGAGACTCTGTCTCAAAAACAAAGAAATCCTGGTCCTTAGATGTTCTTTATAACCCCAGAGGATGCATATTTGATTTAGGCTTGGCCAACCAGACTCTTTCCCCAGGGATTTTCAATCTTGAGCAGAATGATGCAAGCAAGTTGTAATGATCGCAGTGTTTTCAGTAGCACTGAAAGAGGCCTTTGGGCAGTTTCTGCTCTCAATATTCTAAAACTATATGGTTTCTGTTTAGGAGTTTAGTTCCCCAGTCTTCCCTTCCAACCTGTGAGCTTTTTCATAACCTTTCAAAAAATTCTCACCACAAAAATAATAATTGTGAGGTAATGCATTTGTTAATTAGCTAGATTTAAGCATTCCACAAAATATATATACTTCAAAACATCATGTTATGTATAATAAATACATATAATTTTATCTGTCAGTTAAAAAATATTTTTTTAAACTGTTTGCTTAAATTATCCAGAGTCAGTTGCTATTACATGCAGCCTGTCAAAGAGATTTATCTTACTATAATTCTTTTTTTTGCAGAGACAGGGTGGGTGACAAAAGTCACTCAAAGTATGGGTGACAGCTCTTGTTCCATCTTAGCTGCCACTGCTGTCAACCAACATCAGTTGGATCTTGCCTTTATCAGTATTAGGACTCTAATAATAATAATAATAATAAGTAAAGTATTAAATCATAATGGAATAAATCTATTGTTTCCCATAATATATCATTAACATTATTACTATAATTAAAAACCAGGGCCGGGCAAAGTGGCTCACACCTGTAATCCCAGCACTTTCGGAGGCTGAGAGGGGAAGATTATGCTATGTCTGGGGCTGACCAGTAGTTTCCTGGGAAGTGCCAAGCTCCACTCAAGGATGCCGCTGAACATCCTGGGCAATGAGCAATGGGCTCTGCATTTCTGGCTTTTCCCTTCACTTGTAGATTTGGATAAAGTGACACACTTCACAGGTAAAGGATATGATTTCCTGAGCAGCCACCAAAGGAGATGGATGATACATCCTGGAATTACGGAGAAGTCAGCACCCTTGAGGGGCAACTCTGACCAATGGAAAGTAACAGATATGAGAGAGAATTTCCTCTCCTTCCTCCCTCCCCAAAACTACCCCGAGGCATAGTTTCTCCTTATAGTTTGTCTGCAGACTTCCCCAACAACTGTGCCAAGACTCCTACTGAGTGACTAGGTATGCCTCTTTGAGCTTACCATGAAGCAGTGGCTAGGGCAACACTGCGTCTTCTCAATGTCCACACCCAAAGATTGTACCTCATAGATAAAACATCAGCACTTAAACCCTTCCTCAGATTCTCTTTTCAAGGGAATCCAAGTTAAATTTTCCTTTGTGCCTGCTTATTTTTGCATTGTTTTTTATAATACTTAGCTCTTCCTCCTAAGTAGGAAATATTAACTTCACTAATTATAAGCAAAATATGGTTCAAAAAGTTATTTTTCCCCCCCAGACAGGGTCCCACTCTGTCACCCAGGCTAGAGTGCAATGGTGCTATCATAGCTCACTGCAACCTCTAACTCCTGGGCTCAAGCCATCCCCTGCCTCAGCTTCCAGAGTAGCTGGGACTATAGGCACACACCACCACGGCCCAGCTAATTTTTCTATTTTTCATAGAGATGGGATCTGGGTCTTGCTCAGGCTGGTCTCAAACTCCAGGCCTCAAGTGATCCTCCCCCTCAGCCTCCCAAAGTGCTAGGCTTACAGGTGTGAGGCACCGCGCCCTGCCCTGGTTTTGAATTGTAATAATAATGTTAATGATATATAATGGGAAACAATAGATTTATTCCATTATAATTTAATACTTTATTTATCATTATTATTACTGGAGTCCGGATACTGATAAAGGAAATATTTTAATATTTTAAATCAGAGAATGAAGTTAAGAGTCATAGTTTTCACCAGAAAGATTCAAGATTTTATTCTGTCCTTAAGTCATATTGTGTACATGGGACATTCAACACTCAGTAAAAAGACACTAGGAAGAGAAAGAGCCTTCAATGGTACTAAGAAAAGTAGGATAATATAATGTCCTGGAAGCCAAGGGAGAATTTCATGGAAATGGTCAATCTTAAATGCTAAATATGGATAAATCAAGAAGAAAAGGAACAGAGAAAAATTACACTGTAGTGAACTGTATCTTCTTCTTTGTTTTTTTGTTTGTTTCCAGCGATGGGGTTTCACTCATTGTCCCAGACTGGAGGGCAGTAGTACAATCACAGTTCACTGTAGCCTTAAACTCCTAGGCTCAAGGGATCCTCCTACTCAGCCTTCCAAGTAGCTGGGACTACAGGTGTTAGCCACCACACCAATATACCTCTTTTCTGCCAAGCCTTCTTGGGGCCCTAGTCTATTATTTGGGGGATTTCAGGAAAAGTAAAAACAATCAAAGAAAGTGTCCTACCTTCACAAAATCCATTTTACTTCTCTGCATAACCCCATCTGCATATATGAAAAAGTACAGCCTCCTCTCTAGCAATGTCTATTGTCCATTCATTGCTCTAGCCAACTTATTTATTTATTTATTTATTTTTTGAGACAGAGTCTCGTTCTGTTCCCCGGGCTAGAGAGAGTGCCGTGGCATCAGCCTAGCTCACAGCAACCTCAAACTCCTGGGCTTAAGCGATCCTACTGCCTCAGCCTCCCAAGTAGCTGGGACTACAGGCATGCACCACCATGCCGGGCTAATTTTTTCTCTATATATTTTTATTTGGCCAGATAATTTCTTTCTATTTTTTTTAGTAGAGACGGGGTCTCGCTCTTGCTCAGGCTGGTCTTGAACTCCTGACCTCGAGCTATCCACCAGCCTCGGCCTCCCAGAGTGCTAGGATTACAGGTGTGAGCCACCGCGCCCGGCCTTCTAGCCAACTTTTTTAACTTTTCCTCAACAATACCCTTAACCTTCTATTTCTTAAAGTACCTGCCTTAGCCTATCATGATAGAAAACAGAAGACAGAGCAATAATTGTTGCCAAGAGCTTGACATTTAATTTAGATATTCAGAATGGCTCTCTTGGTAATTGGAATAATCTCACTCGGATACTGTTCAGGAGGGGGAAAAGTGATAGGGACACATCATTTTTTTTTTTTTTTTTTTTTTTTTTTTGTTGAGACAGAGTCTCACTTTGTTGCCCAGGCTAGAGTGAGTGCCGTGGCGTCAGCTTAGCTCACAGCAACCTCAGACTCCTCGGCTTAAGCGAGCCTACTGCCTCAGCCTCCCGAGTAGCTGGGACTACAGGCATGCGCCACTATGCCCGGCTAATTTTTTCTATATAGATTTTTAGTTGTCCATATAATTTCTTTCTATTTTTAGTAGAGACGGGGTCTCGCTCTTGCTCAGGCTGGTCTCGAACTCCTGACCTCAAGCGATCCACCCGCCTCGGCCTCCCAGAGAGCTAGGATTACAGGCGTGAGCCACCGCGCCCGGCCGGGACACATCATTGATCATATCTCCCACCCTTGTTAACCTTTAAAATGCAAGCTTACGGGTTGTTTTGAGGTCATCACGAACTCTTCAAAAGCCTATGCCTATGAGGTAGAGCTTCTGGCAAAGGTTTTCCAAGAAACATTCTCAGCTAGCATGTTGCTTTGGCCCTTTGCCCCTTGTACTTTCCTCCTTCTGTGGACACAAACCTGTAAGTGTAAGCCATTTCACACCATAAAGACAAAAGCCAAATGGTAGGGATGGTGAGGCAGAAAGCGAGGAGCCTAGATCCTTGCTGACATTCTCAAATAGGTGCACCAGCCTTGGGGTGCCGACCTCTCGACTTACTATACGAGAAAAACAATCCCATTTTTCTTTAATCACTATAGTCTGGCTTTCTGTGTCCTGAAGCACAATTCTATCCAGATATTTGATTGTTTACCTTTCCTACCAGATTGTAAGATGTTAGATACCATGTTTGTCCTTGCTCTCTATGTAAGACTGTAAGCTTTCATACGAAGTAACAAAAACCCAACTCACGCTGCTTTAAACTATAAGGAAGTTTATTAACTCACATAACTGAAGATCTTAAAGTAGGACAGATTGAAGAGTTGACATAATACCATTACTCTAGTTCCATTTCTCTGCCATTCTTTTGGCCTTGCTCTCCCCACGTGTTGACTTCAATCTCCACCAGAAGTGCCACAGCAATTCCAGGCCTTACATCCAAACTCAACCAGGTCCAGATGGAGCACAAATCACTTTTGGAAGTTCTTTTTGAAGAGTGAGGAAAAGCTTTTCTGTAAGCATCCTTCAAACCTACCCTTGCAACTCACCAAGGTGAACTGGGGAACATGCATAATCCTAATTCTGTCGCAGGCAAGAGGATAGTTTTAACCAGTCCAGACCACCCCTGAGGCTAAGGATGCTAAACTACAGAGACTGTGGTTAAGAGAGACAGATTCCTGAACAATAGGTATTGGAAATGAAGGAGAGAAACAATGTTGAGTAGGTAAATAACTCACTTTTTGTATTCTCAGCATCTTGTAGACATACTTAAAGAAAAAAAAACATAAAAACCCAGACACACCAAGTTTATGATTTGTCTCAATATTAAGAAGGAAGCAGGCCAGGCGAGGTTGCTCACACCTGTAATCCTAGCAGATTGGGAGGCTGAGGCAGGAGCATCATTTGAAGCTAGGAGTTCGAGATCAACCTGGGCAACACAGAGAGACCCCATCTCTACAAAAAATAAGATAATTAGCTAGGTGTACTGGCATGAGCCCGTAATCCTAGCTACTTGGGAAGCTGAGGCAGCAGGATCACTTGAGCCCAGGAGTTTGAGGCTACAGTGAGCTATGATCATGCCACTGCATTCCAGCCTGGGCAACAGAGTGAGAAATCTATCTCAAAAAAAAAAAAGGAAGCATGTTTTATTCTTGTTTATACTACTGCTAGTGTCTAACTCAATACCCTGAACATAGGTAAGAATTCCAGTTGTTGATCTTTTTCTATCAACAAGCCTCAGCAAGAGAAAATGGCCTAAATTATTCATATTTAATCTTTTAGATTGCTAGATTTTCTTGCTCATCAATTTGACTCCCAAGATTTAACAGCTGCTGGTGTAGAAAGGAAAAATTCCAAACCAACAGATTTATATTTACCAACTGTATTAGTGTACTAGTGACTTTTTCTGGAAAAAACATCATAGTGGAGACCTTAAAGTTCCTTTTTCTTACCAAAACGAAGAAATTGTAGGGATAAAGATCTTCTGCTTCTCTAGGGGGACAGCTGTCAAACTTAAAAAGCTCCAAATCCTCCAAAAATACCAAGGAAGAGACTTTACTGTGGATAACTAGAGATGACTACTGATTATTTTCAACAGGTGATTTTCAAAGGTGCGAAAGTTTTGTTATCCATGGAGACTTAAGCATTCCAAAAAGAGTAAAAATACATCTACACTAATACTGAATCACCAAATTTGGATCAGCACTAAATTGACTTCTGTATCTCTCTCATTCTGATACAAAGTACTTTTAGAAGTTTGCAGTAGTAAGGTGATACTTATTTCCTCATTTTTAACGTCTCTTTAGTAGGGGCATTGATATAGTCACTAATTGACCAGAATGGCTGGCACTGATTGGCTCATAAAGTGTTCCTGATTTGGGGGGGATCGATTACCAAAGGTTTGAATCTCAGCCCAAAACATAGTCGTGATGGGGGCTAATCAATGAACCAGTTAGCTTCACTTGCAAAAACCGGATCTCAACAGGCGCTTCTGTTAAGTCCCAGACTAGGTGAGATTGTGTACGTAAGCACAATGTCAGGCACACAATGTTCATTTAATACTTTAACACACTTGTTTCCTCACCCATTTCTCCAAACCTCCCAACTAATCAAACGTTCTTTCGGCTTCCAAATAGGCCAGGAATTTAGCAAAAGAAACCAGCTGCCTGCCGGGCGGCCGGCCGCCGCCCAGTGTCGCAGTCGGGGGAGGCTCAGAACCCGGCACCGAGACCGAGCGCCATAATGCTCGTAGCGGCCAAGGAAGCAGGGCGTCGCCGACAGCCCAGACTTCGTCCTCCGGGAAAGGAAAGGACCGGGAGCCGGCTGAGGGCAACGCGGTACACCGGTTGCAGTCATCGCGACCCAAGCCAATTCGGCAAACCTCAGTCTTCGTGTCCCATCTGTCCGAAGGCTGGGTGGGAAGAGGCACAAAGTAATGCAGCCACATACCCCAGGCTGGGCAACCCCCGGGCTGGCGCGCTCTGGACCCTACGAAGCGGCTTCCGGACCTTCGGAGCCGGAAGCGGAGGTCCGGCGCGCGCCCGAGCGAGAGTGGGCGGGTCGCTCTCCCGGAAGTGCCTGAGGCCTCGGCCCGGCGCGCATCTCCGAGTCTTTGCGGTTAATTGAGAGCGCGACGGGACGGATGATCCTACAACGTGGCGGCGCTCAGTTCTCAGTGTCACTTTCTAGGAGGGCAGCACTTTATTTATTTAGGGCGGTGACCCCACGGTGGGTAGGGCGCGCGAGGCGCTGAGGGACTCCGGACCTTGCCCCGCCTAGGGCTGGAAGAGGCTGTGACTAGTCCGAAATCAAAAGCGTGGTTTTCCTGTCCCAAAGGGTAGGGGCAGAATGGACAGGCTCCTAACGCCCAGGGAATCCGCTAAATTCATTGCAGAAAACAGTCGGGATGTGTTCATTGACAGCGAAGGCGTACGGAGGGTGGCCGAGCTGCTGCTGGCCAAGGCGTCGGGGCCGGAGCTGCGCGTGGAGGGATGGAAGGCCCTTCATGAGCTGAACCCCAAGGCGGCAGACGAGGCCGCGGTCAACTGGGTGTTCCTAACGGACACTCTCAACTTCTCCTTTTGGTCCGAGCAGAACGAGCACAAGTGTGTGGTGAAGTATAGGGAGAGAACGTACAGTGGGTACTGGTCCCTGTGCGCCGCAGTCAACAGAGCCCTCGACGAAGGTTGGTGCCCTTCTCCGTCGGACCCAACAGCCTTTGAGGCTCGGGTTTACTGGGAGGGTGGGGAGGGGGGAGTGTGTGTCCCAATGAGCAGGTTGGGAGAGAGAGTAATATGTTAACGAGGTGAACCTGAAGTACTTGCAGGTCTCTCTGCTTAAAATAAAACTATGAGGAGAGGTGTATTCAGTGGGAAATGATCCTAATATTTGTCATTATCGCAGCTTAAGCATAAAAGTCAGTTTTCTAAACAATGCCGCTTTAATGACACCTGAAGAACAAAGGGACAGATATAAAATATTTTACAAGTCAAAATACATCTGATGTAATATTACAATAGTTAGAAGTGGGTGAATACACACGAACAAGAAGAAAATGAGAGTTTTGCTTTTATTATTCATCCACTTCTGGCGCATTCCTGTAACACTCATTTGGTTTCCTATTAGTTGCCTGTTGTAAAAGCAAGGGTCTAATGAATATAAAAGTATGACATTGCTCCTCCGAATTCTTTTCTCCCTAAAGGAATACCTTTAACTACTGCCTCGTACTATGCCACAGTGACCCTGGATCAGGTTCGCCATATATTTCGTTCTGACTCAGACGTTTCCATGCCTTTGATAGAAGAGAGGCATCGGATTCTCAATGAAACCGGGAAAATTCTGCTGGAGAAGTTTGGAGGCTCTTTTCTTAATTGTGTGCGAAAAAGTGAAAATAGTGCACAGAAGTTAATGTACTTGGTCGTTGAAAATTTTCCTTCTTACAGAGATGTGACTCAGTTTGAGGTGAGTTGCTTCTGTTGAGAATTTTAGTAGTTTTAATAATCCTTTCAGATAAAGTGGGGATGATTAATGGGTGCAAAAATATAGTTAGATAGAATGAACAGTTATTTGATAAAACAACAAAGTGACTATAATCAGTGAGTCAGGGTGTACATTAAAATAACTAAAAGAGTGAAATTAGAATGTTCCTAACACAAAGAAATGTTAAATGCCTGAAGTGATGGATACCCCACTTATGGTTTGATTAATTCACATTGTATGCCTGTATCAAAACATCACTTGTACCCTATAAAGATATTCAATTGTTACATACCCATAATAATTAAAAATTTTAAAAAACTAATCCTTTCAGAGTTAACTCTTTTACTTCCTGAACTTTTTTTGGTAATAAAAACTTAAATTTAAATTTTGAAGTTCATTCCCTGTGGACAAGAACCAGTAACAAAATTAAGTGGTGTTTCATTACTTCTTTATGTTTTCTAATCAGTGTATTTCCCTTGTTCTTTGCTTTTGTCCTTTTAAAATATTTCATACCTAAAAAACATTGAACCATTTTAGTACTCCAAAAAATTTATTGGCTGAAAATCACAATGTGAACTCTAGCCAGGAGCAGTGGTGAGAGCCTGTATTCCCAGCTACTGGGAAGCTGAGGTGGGAGGATGGCTTCAGGCCAGGAGGAGTTTGAGGCTACAGTGAGCTATGATGGAGCACCTGAATAGTCATTGCACTCCAGCCTGGGCAACATGGTGAGACTCCATTCTCTTAAAAAAAAAAAAAAGGAGAATGTGTACTAAATTCTAATAAGTATTTCTTGCAAAGTTCAATGTACTGTATATGTACTATGGGTTTTCTTTTTCACATAATGTACTTTAACAATATTATTTGTTTTATGGTACAAAAAAATTAAATAGATGTATTTTTAAAATGGTGAACACTTTGTTATACCCTGCCAATATGCACCTGGATCTTGTTTTTGTGAAATTCTTTTGGAATCCTTTATTACAGTGTATTTTAACTATGGCATAGAGTGGAAGCAACTTAAGAGGAGTAACTAAATCTATTAAATAGATTAACGAATACTTATATCAAATTGAATTTTAAAAGTTATTTTGTAATTGCAATTCAAAAATAACTACAATTACCAATAATACTGTTTAATCACTTTTTATGATGTAAAAGTATTCACACACTCTCATTTGATCCACAGAACAGCTCTGTGGGGCTAAAGGATGAGGAACATTATTGTCCTATTTGCAGACAGGAAGCAAAAAAGTCTGACAGATTAAATGATTTACCCTAGGTTTAGTCAGGAAATAGCTAGACTTTTGATTCTACATAAAATGAAAGATGCCTGATGAGCCATGTGAGTTAAGATTCTTATAATTGCAAGTGACAGGCACACAACTGAAAAAGCCTTAAGCAAAACCAGGAATTTTTAGATGGGTATGTGGGATAGGAACATCCCAAATCAGGGACTCAAATACCATCAGGATTCAGTCTCTCATCTTTGCTTCTGTTGGCTTCATTTTTCTCTTACTGCAGACCAGCCTTCTCCATGAAGTAGAAAAAGTAAATGTCCTTGAATTTTGCATTTTATTGCTTCAGCTACCAGAGAAAGAGGGAGATACTCTTTCTCAGTGCCAATTCTGGAATTCCCAGACAAGGACTAATTGAACTAGCATGAACTTTGGCCAGTTAAGTCTTGCTGCTGTGTATGAATGAGGCTGAGAGGTAGTTTCTAATAGAGTCCCCAAGCCACTGTTGAATTTCATTCTGTTCTGACTGACCATTTTGCTAATAATGCAAGGGTTACTTTTTGAGATTTATCTTTGTCTTCAAAGTATATTATTCAGCCCTTGTTTTTCAGGAAATTACAGATCAAGTCCTTTGGTCCATTGTATAGGCTATCTAAATATATTAAACAGTGTATAAAAGAAATCAAACTGTCATTGATGTAGCTATTAATCCATGTATTCCAGAATTGACACAATTATAGTAGAGAACAGGCTGATTAAATTTAATATGACTTCAGGATGGAATGAATTCGTGACACCATGTAGTTTGCTACTTTCAAGTTGTCCTGAGTTCTTATTTTTGTAAATGAAAGGAGTATATATGTTTTTTGTAGATTATAGTATTGATTTAACAAACATTTGCTGACTTTACTTTAGAACACAGTGCTTTTGATTTGCTTTGCTGAAAAATTATTTTTTTAGAAAATGTACCAGGATATAGATTAATTTTAAGGCTGATACATTTTATTTTATTTTATTATTATTTTCCCTTATGAGACAAGGTCTCTATGTTGCCCAGTCTGGTCTCAAACACCTGGGCTCACACGATCCTCCTGCCTTAGCCTCTAGAATAGCTGGGATGACAGGCTCAGGCCACCATGCCTGGTTTAAGGACAATACATTTTAAAATGAAAATTGGTACATGAACCATTTCCCTTGAGTACTCATTTCTAAAATACCTTTTTACAGAAGAATCCAAAATGTTACAAAAAACATACTTAGGAATCTTAACACTTTCTTAAAAGAGTATTATGGTTTTTCCATTTATTTTTCTCATAAGATTATCATTAGTTTCCAAAAGCACTATATTTCTGTAACCTCTGTGATGCCTAACATAATATTGAGCACATAGTGGGTGTTCACTTAATGCTTTGATCAGTCAATTTATAGTTATCTTTGTATATTCACTTAAAAGACACACAAATAGTTAAAGCACATTATCCAGTTAATTCCAAATCTGGAGGAATTCTAATGAACTTTTGGGACTTCTTTTGAAATTCACAAAGTATCATAATTGAATATATCTTAGTATTTTAAAATTTTCTAATTGCAAAAGTAAAATATGTTAATTATAGAATTTGGAAAGTACAGAGCAGCAATCCCTATTCTACTACTGACAGGTAGCCACTGTTGATGGTTGAGTCTTTCAAAAAAATTTTTTTAACCTTTTTATTTTTTTAAGCCTGGTCAATGGGTCTTTTATATATTTATATATATATATGAATGTGTATTCATGGGGAGAAATAGGATCATACTATATAAACTGTATTGAAATTTAACATTATGAACATTTTTCTATGTCAGTAAAAATTCTTTCACAGCACCATTTTTTTTTTTCACAGCAGCATTTTTTTGGTTTGTTTTTTTTTGAGACAGGGTCTCACTCTGTTGCTTCAGCTAGAGTGTAGTAGCATCATCATAGCTCACTGCAACCTCAAACTCCTGGGCTCAGGCGATCCTGCCTCAGCCTCCGGAGTAAGCTGGGACTACAGAGGTGCACCACCACGCCTGGTTAATTTTTCTATTTTTTGGAGAGATAGGGTCTCGCTCTTGCCCAGGCTGGTCTCTAACTCCTGGACTGAAGCCATCCTCCCACCGCAGCCTCCCAAAGTGCTAGGATTACAGACATGAGCCACTGCGCTGGCTAGTTGGTTGTTATATTTTTGATCTTTAACAAATTCACACAAAAATAGTCACAAGTGTTTTAAATGTATACTTACTTACTGAGAATATCATTCGTTTTTAGATATTATGAACAGATGAATAAAGTTAAAAATTTGTAATTCAGACAGATTTAGATCAGTGATTTCCCAACTTGGCTGTGCCCCAGAACACTTAGGAAGCTTAAAATTCAGACATATTTCCAAAGCATCACCCTCAAAGATTCTGATCAATAGGTAAGAGAAGAACTATTTTGTTAAGCTCTTCAACTGACTCTGATATAGAGTATGCAGTAACTTTGTAAAAGTCCTAATTAATAAATCATCTGTCTATAGGACTGTAAAAAAAAAAAAAAAGCTTCCTTAAGCTATCATTGTTCCTCTAACATTATTGATAAATATACATGAAAAACATAAGTGTTTTGATATTTTAACAGATAACATTTTGTTACTTGTAAGCATTTATAATCCTTGACTTTTCTATTTTTTCATGATAAATTTATTGACGAATTTGTTCAAGAAAATTAACTCAGAGTCATAGAGTTTTTCATTGGTAATCATTTTATAAAGGTATTATTTTGAAAATATTTTAGTCATGAAGCAATATTATGGAATATATAGAGAATTGTTACTTGGGGATTTACTGGTATTTTTAGTGATAACAGTTAATATTTTAGAGGCCTAGAATTTGATTACTAAAATCATTTGATTACTAAAAACCATAAACAGCTTACTAAGAAAATATTTTATAGATTATTTGAATTTATTTTTAGATTTTGCACTTGAATCTTTTTTTTCATTTTAAGTGGTGTTATAACCTAATCTTTATGATACTACTAGTCTGCTACCATGGAAACAGTGGTCATGATGTGACAATTTCTATGTTTCTTAGATGCTAGCACTGATTTTGTCATATTTGATTCCTCATTTTTTTCCATTTTGCTCTGTCAGTCTTGTTAACAATATTAGGTTATAGCTTCTATTATAATAAACTTCATGATGTAATAATTATGCTTTATATACAGTTTTATAAATTGAGGTTTTTTTTTTCTTGCTGTTTTACAAAACTAGACTTGAACTAGAAACCTAGTTGCTATATGTAAATCCAGTTTAGATGGAAGAACAATTGCCAGGTTGTCATATTTGGGTAGGTTTGGGAATATAGGTTCATAGCATAACATAGGAATGTTTTTTAATGATGATTTGTTTCCCAGCCCTTCAACTTAATTTAGGGACTTTACACCATGTCAAAAAATGAGCATGTTTGTTTTCCCTGGAAAATAAGATCCTGAATTTTTCTTTTTTTTTTGTTGACAGTGTCTCATTCTTGCCTGGGCTAAAGTACGGTGCCATCAGATCCTGAATTTCTTTTCTCTCTCTTTTTTTTTTTTTTTTTTTTGAGACGAAGTCTTGCTCTGTCATCTGAGCTAGAGTGCCCTGCTGTCAGCCTAGCTCACAGCAACTTCAGACTCCTAGGCCTGGGCTTAAGTGGTTCTCTTGCCTCAGCGTCCCGAGTAGCTGGGATTACAGATGCACGCCACCATGCCTGGCTAATTTTTCTATTTTTAATAGAGATGGGGTCTTGCTCTTGCCCAGGCTGGTCCTGAACTCCTGAGCTCAAGCAGTCCTCCCACCTTGGCCTCCCAGAGTGCTAGGATTACAGGCATGAGCCACTGTGCCCATCTAGATCCTGAATTTCTTAATGGTGGCTTTAGAAATTTTTTAAAAGTATTGTATACTTATTTATTTTTCAAGATGGGGTTTTGCTCTGTCACCAGGTGAACTCCTGGGCTCAAGCAGTCCTTCCATCTCAGCCTCCTAAGTAGCTAGGACTATAGGCACACACCATGATGCTGGCTCGTTTTATTTTTTTTTTTAGAGACAGGGTCTTGCTATATTGTCTAGGCTGGTCTTGAACTCCTGGCCTCAAGCAGTCCTCCCACCTTGGCTTCCCAAAGTGCTCGGATTATAGGTTTGAGCCACTCTGCCCAGCCAAATTTTTATTTATTTAGTAAAAGTGAGTCTGGCTCAGTTGCAATAGATATGCCTTAAGATTAATCGATGTTAGGTTATTTTTTGTTATGACAGTATCATTGAAGTTTTCTTAGTAAATAAAGGAATCCATGTTATCATCTTAAGAAATTTTTTATGGAGACTTTCTTAAAATTTTAATTTCATTTTTGTTTAATTATTTATGTCACTAATTAAAATATTCTCCAGGGTGGTTAGAATATGTTTTGGGAGTGAGTAATATTGATTATTTCCATTTATCAGACATTTGTAAAATGTGATTTGAGCTTATTACTATTGGTATTAGGACTAGGAGTAGATGGTAATTATCTATGTTTTTTCATATTCTATACTGATCTGCATTTGTAGATTTATGGAGAAGTCTTGAGTTAATCCACTGTCTTATAATGCTTCATTAAATTTGCCTCTTATATGTATAAATATAATTGGCTAGTTTATTTTGTTATATGAACGTACATATTGAGTTTGACCATTTCCAAAAATGGTAGACTTGATAATTTTCTGGCTGTTGATCATTTATGTTCTTTTTTTTTTTTGAGATAGTGTCTCCCTCTGTCACTTGGTTGGGCTAAAGTACAGTGGCATCATCATAGCTCACTGCGACCTCAAACTCCTGGGCTCAAGTGATCCTCCTGCCTCAGCCTCCCTAGTAGCTATGACTGCTGGCACACACCATTGCGCCTGGCTAATTTTTCTATTTTTATTAGAGATGGGGTCTTGCTCTTGCTCAGGCTGGTCTCGAACTCCTGAGCTCAAGTGATCCTCCCACCTCGGCCTTCCAGAGTGCTAGGAGATCAATTATGTCTTTATCTCAAAAAGAATCATGTTATCTGAAAGGAAACAGTTAAAAAATGAATGCCATAATTGTCTTCAGAGCTGAGCTTATGGATGATTATTTTCTTCTATATATTCTTCTGTATTTTATACAATTAATGTGAATTATGTTGCAGTCAGAAAAACATGTATATTTTTAATTTAAGAAACTTTCAAAAGGAATACTCTTTAGATGTCAAAAATAATAAGTAGTTGGATTATAGTGATATAGAAATAGGTATATGAAGTCATGCCATTAAAAAAGATAATAGTACCAGGATTACATAAACTGTATTCTATGTGCCTTGAAAAAATAGGAAGTAAATTTGGAGTGATAATGTTTTTAAAGTCCTTTTGTTTTCTGTAAAAGGTCTATAAATTCTTACCAACAGAGTAAGATTATTCAACATGTGCTTTTTTAAAATAGCATACATAAAGCTGTCAGAGACCCAGGTAACATTTCTATTCTCTTCATTCATCAGGGGAAAAAAGTTTCTTTTTACAAACGAGCCCAAATCCTTGTAGCAGATACATGGAGTGTATTAGAAGGAAAAGGAGATGGCTGCTTTAAGGATATCTCCAGCATCACCATGTTTGCTGACTATAGATTACCTCAGGTTCTTGTTCACCTTGGAGCCCTGAAATACTCCGATGAACTACTAAAGAAGCTTCTCAAAGGTTTGTAACCTTAAATGTAGAGAAAATGGCTTTTGTTGTTTCGCTGTAGAATATGAATATTGTGGAAAATTGTGCTATTTGAACATTTTAATTCCAGAGTCTAATAAAATGAAACCTAAATTTATGTTACGTGAACATGTGCAACACTGACAGTTCATCAGATGTAGTATTTGAAGAGTACTAATTAAGCTGAACAGCACACTACATTGTGATACGAAGGGTAGGCTGAGGGATAGGTGATACGTACTAGATTTTGAGTCAGGCTCCATGGTCTACCACTGGGTTGTCTTGCACAAGTCA
Source organism: Eulemur rufifrons (assembly GCF_041146395.1). Lineage (NCBI taxonomy): Eukaryota > Metazoa > Chordata > Mammalia > Primates > Lemuridae > Eulemur > Eulemur rufifrons. The sequence continues at coordinate 210,355,737 of NC_090989.1, forward strand.
CTCACTTCTCTAGGCTTATTTATTCACCATTATTGATATCAAGACTGGGAGCCTTATATTAATAATATATAAGAATAGGTAAATTGAGTTGAGAAGTTTATGTGAAAAGTAGATTTTTGATTTTTAAACATTTCCTCTTATAAGAAAAATAATTATGCTTGAGGATAGGAGTTTGATACCAGCCTGGGCAACATAGTGAGACCCGTCCCCACAAAAAAGTAAAAATAAAAAAATTAACTGGGCATGGTGTTGCGTGCCTGTAATCCTAGCTACTCCAGAGGCTGAGGAGGGAGGCTCACTTGAACTCAGGTGTTTGAGATTACAGTGAGCTGTGATTGCACCATTATACTCCAGCCTGGGCAAAAAAGTGAGCCCCTAGCTCTAAAAAAAAAAAAGAAAAAGAATTATATGATTTTCATGTTTATTTCTCTCTTTTGGGTATAGGATTTTTGCTACTTTTTTCTTCATTAAAAGGAGGTAATGTTTATGATTAATAATCTCTTGTGAAATAGATTTAAATCTCCCCAAATCAGAATAAAACAGAATATAATGGTACCATTATTCGTATGGTTGGTTCTACCAGGTTTTTGTGCTGCTTTGGACAAGTCAACATTTCCTCATTTGAAAAAATAACATGCTATTTTATGTCATAATGCTCCTGTCCTGGGTCATTAAGTGTTGGATAACTTTAAAAGGAATAACATTTAGCAATCAGGGCGTCTTTTTCATACAGCCATATTCAACTGCTCGCTTATTTATTCATTCATTCATTTACTTACTTACCTTCCCACCCACCTGCCCATGCATACACACTGCTCATTCCTGTCTCTAAGCATTCTCTTGCATGGTTTCCCTCATCCAAATTTTCTTTTTTTTTAATTCAAATCCTACACATCCACACACTTTCTGTGAATCTGAAAAAGGTGCCCTTTCTTCAAGCATTTTTTTCTCAAGTGTTACCTCTTTTCCATGTAGCTTTTCCTAACTTCTGATGATTTGTTCATCTCCTTCTGAATTTTTATAACACATAATTGTTTCTGCTACTGTGAGAAAAACCCCTAAGAAAAGGATCATTCAGCATAGTTGTACAGAGATGTCAAAATTTTCTTCTCCCGTCCATGTCAGCTCCAGAGGCTCTTTTCCAGATAGCCAGCTACAGCTGTTACTGCCTACATTTATGCCTGCCTTCTGAAAGAGTCTGTTATCCTTAGCTAGTTTGACATGGGTAGACAAATTCCTTCTTCCCCTAGTTCATTTAATCAAAATTTGATTTTTTTTTTTTTTTTTTTGTTGAGACAGAGTCTCACTTTGTTTCCCAGGCTAGAGTGAGTGCCGTGGCGTCAGCTTAGCTCACAGCAACCTCAAACTCCTGGGCTCAAGCAATCCTTCTGCCTCAGCCTCCCGAGTAGCTGGGACTACAGGCATGCACCACCATGCCCGGCTAATTTTTTGTATATATATATTTTAGTTGTCCATATAATTTCTTTCTATTTTTAGTAGAGACGGGGTCTCACTCTTGCTCAGGCTGGTCTCGAACTCCTGACCTCGAGCGATCCACCCGCCTCGGCCTCCCAGAGTGCTAGGATTACAGGCGTGAGCCACCGCGCCCGGCCTTCAAAATTTGATTTTTCAAGAAGTATCTTACTGGAAAACTAGAGGAGAACTAAAATAAGATAATAAAAAACTATAGAAGTAAAGGAACACACACAAGCATAGTGCACTGATTATTGAAGACTACCTTAAGTGAAATCTAGAACCAGATCAGCTTGACTAGATGAGGCAGGACCTTCCTTAACTGGCTTCCAATGATGCTTCTTCCAAACTTAAGGATGTGCTACACTTACATTCCTTTCCCTCTCCTCTCTTACAGATATCTCCTGGACAGCCCTTGGAAGTCCTACCCAGATTTCTGTCCCCTTTGTCTTTAATCCATTTCTTCACCAAAGTCGTATTTCTTAGCCAATTATAAAGGTTGACAATGCAATTTGGCTAAATTTGGATTCTTCACTGTGATTCTAGGGCCAGATTTTAGCCCTAATACGTTGGCCATGTTACCTTCTCTTACTCTAATCTATGTTGTCAGTCTACTCAAATGATTCAGTCATTTTCTGTTTTAAAGTCTGTGTCCCATCCCATACTGTAAGATGCTATATTAGTTTCCTAGGGCTGACATATCAAATTACCACAAACTGGATATCTTAAAACAGTAGAAATTTATTGCCTCATAGTTCTGGAGGTTAGAAGTCTGAAATCAAGGCGTTGGTAGGGCCATCCTTTCTGTGAAGGCCCCCCCCCTTTTTTTCCACAAGAAAATTCAGAAGAGATGAAGGCTCTTGGGTATAATTCTTTCTTGGATCCTACCAATCCTTGGCATTCCTTGGCTTGTAGCTGCATCACACCAATCATGCCCTTCTTCCTTGTGTGTCTCCTCTGTCTCTTTGTGTCCTCTCCTTTCCTTATAAGGACACCAGTCATCAGATTTAAGGCCTACCTTAATCCAGTATGACCTCATCTTTACCTGATTATATCTTCAAAGACCCTATTTCTAAATAAAGTCACATACACAGATGCCAGGAGTTAGGACTTGAATGTATCCTTTGGGGGGACACAGTTCAACCCACTGCTATTCTCTATTGCTCTGTAACAAATTATATTAAAATTTAGTGGTTAAAACAACAAACATTTGTTATCTCACAGTTTCTCTGGGTGAGGAATCTGGGTGCTGCTTAACTGGGTGCCTGTGGCTCAAGGTTGCAGTCAAGTTATCAGCTGAGGCAGTGGTCTTATCTAATGGCTCTACTTGGGTGGTAGCCTCTGCCTCCATGGTCACTTTTGTGGTTGATTTTGCAGTTTTGGCAAGTTGACAGTCAAGTTTAGAGATGAAGGGGGATACTGAAGAGGAAGGTATGAATTTGTATGTTAGCACCTGGGGCAAAATAAGGAAATGGAGGAGTACCGTTACTCTCCCTTCTCCCACCTGTTCTATCATCCAGTGCCTAAGCCCATGGGAAAGCTGCATAGAGGGGCATACGTAACACAACTTAAGATCACAGCACCTCTTGGGTACTGTAAAGCTCTGTGTAAGGGTGCAGATTGGTGGCCAAATATGGACTGCAGGTATGTTTTTTTTTAGCCTGAGCAGTGCTTTAAGCAATAAGCAATTTTAAATTAGTTTCCAGTACTTGAAAATGAGGAGATTTAACATAAAAATCAAACTTTCTGTCTTCTATTGTACGAGAAATATGGAAACATGCTAACTTTAGACAGGACTGCACACACTGTCTAGCTCACCACAGTTTGCATATAATTGCTGCGTTTGTTTATCTGCCTGATCTTTATGGGCATTTGAGTTGATGAATCCTATTCTAGTCTCAGTGGCAAGATACAGCCAATGCGTACCCTGCAGAATCATGTATACCCTGGAGATGGGTACTGAATAGACTGGAGGTCTTATGTGAGCTCTCAGCTGCATATTTAGGCAAAGCTGACTAAAAGGATCCTGAATCCAAAGAATGGTCATGGTTTTCTTTGCTCAAGTTAACGACTTTGATTCCCAGGTTCTCCCTGATGCATCTAGAGTGTCCCCAAGACAACGTTAAGTACCCAAACAAGGAGGGAGGTGCTGTTTATTGAACCCTCTAAAATTTGCAATAATTTTTTTTGCTATCAAACCCAATTTTAAATCCTTTCTTTTTAATAACTATTACTTGCTGTCATATTTTTAAATTTATCGTTACCACATATTCATTTATCAGGTATTTGTTGGGTAGCTGGTATGTGCAAGGTGCTATGCTAGATCCTGGGAATATTGAGACAAACAAACCAGATATGGCACCTGTCCTTGTGGAATTTAACTTATAATATAAAATTAACGCCAAAGTTTAGAAATGGTTTAAATTACCAAAAACAAAGTCTGAAGCTTACAATTTTAAAGAGTACTATTTAAATACTGTGTTTTGGAGTACTACTTAGACATAAAAAAGGATGAATCGATGCCTTTTGCAACAATTTGGATGGAACTGGAGACTGTTATCTAAGTGAAGTATCTCAGGAATGGAAAAATAAACACCACATGCACTCTCTATTAAATTGGAACTAACTGGTGAGCACACCTGTGCACAGAGGGAACTAAAACTCAGTGGTGATCAAACTGGGGGGAAGAGCAAAAACCTACCTAACAGATACAATGAACTCTATTTGGGTGATGGGCACACTTATAGTCATGACTCAAGCATTACAAAAATCATCCATGTCACAAAAACATTTGTCCCCCTTATTATTTTGAAATTAAAAAAAAAGAATAGAAAAAATACTGTTTTTTCCTGCAGTAAAGTTCTGAGTAAATTTTGCATCATTGACTATTAATTCTTCTTGCTCTGTTGTTCTCCCGTTGCAGAAGAGATGCTTTCGTATGGGGATAAGCAAGAGGTGGAAATCAGAGGGTGCTCACTTTGGTGTGTTGAGCTTATCCGGGATTATCTTTTGGAGCTTATTGAAAAAAAGGATGACAAACCTAATGAAGAGATCAATTCCATTCTTCTGGATTATTACTTATGGGACTATGCCCGTGATCATAGGGAAGATATGAAAGGAATTCCATTTCATCGTACACGTTGCATATATTATTGACCCCAAGGGTAAACTGATCCAAAGAAAACTCCCTGCATGTTTATAACATATAATCATTTTTACAGTTTTGCTTTGATATTAAGAAAAGGTGATAGAAGTTACAGGAATGAAAAAAATTGATTATCCAGTCTCACTTAAAAAAATTTTTCCAGACATATCACTGTGTATTCCCAAGCTTATCATTTGCTTGCTTAGTTTTGACTGTATTTTTCTTTTCTGTGGACACGTAGTTGACAGAAAAAGTGGATGAACTTTAATATTTTATTTAAGTCTCAGATTTCTTAAAATTAATCATGCTTTATGTGACTAATCTTCGGTGATAATATTTAATCTAGTCAATTGATACCTTATCTCAAGGTATAGTAATTTTCTATATGCCCTAATCATTTGATATAAAAGAGAGAGAGAAGGTAGGGTTTGTGATGTATGAATGCTTTTGCTCTTGTAAAAATCAACATTGACACCTTATTTTAAACTTTTTATTGGTAATGATAATGGGTTTTATACTTCATGGTTTTCAATTTAGGATATCTTTTTTTTTGGAATAACTACATTGGAATTGAATAAAGATTTTCAGAATTTTTCTTAACCCTGGAATGGATTATTCATTAATATATAATTTACAACATATAATTTTAAAAGGTTTACAATAGTTTAGATTATTTACTTTATGTTGCAGAACTCTTACTACCTGTCAAGCACCCATTTCCCACCTTCTTCTGACCGAATCTTGATTTTGTTTGGTATCTACCATGTCTGCTTGCTGTGACTGTGAATCCGGAAGAGGTGCCCTCTCCTCAAGCACTTTACTGCCATCTTCTGGAAATTTGTCATAATAACCTTACAGATGACAATGACTATGCACACCCATAAGGAGTGGTCCTGTGTCTATTCCTCCTGTGTGTGGCTCAGGGGAAGGAGATCCCATCCCCAGTAATGGAGGTTAATCTTGTATAGTATGAATGGTTTATTATTCATGGTAATTTCATTCTCCTTGCCAGTGATTGCTTTGGTAATCGGTATATAATCTAGTTCTGGCCAGTGAGACTGGAGAGAAAGTCTGCTGGGAAGTTTCTGGAAAAGGATTCTTCACTTTTAAGAAAGAGATACAGAAGGTCCTCCTTCTTTTGATCAATGTTCTGTCTAAACATGAAGCTATGGTAGCCATTTTGTGGAGCCAGAGCCGTGCTGTACCTACCATGCTCAAGCCCATCCTATTCCTATCTATGGACTTCATCATCTTGAATTAATTTTCTGTAACTTTCTTACCAGAAAGCATCATAACTAATAGTTTCCAATTTAATCTCGGGTCTCTGCTCCTGCCACCCTTCCTGTACCTCTCTCTCCTTCCTTCCCATTTTCCTCTTCTCCTCCCCTTTCTTTCTCCGCCTTCCTCCTTCTTGCTCCTTTTCCCCTCCTCCTTGTTTCCCTCCTCTCCTCCTCCCCTCCTATCCCCTCATCTGCTGTTTCCCTTCCTACCACCTCTTCCTCTTCTCCCTCCTCTCCCCTTCCTCCTCCTGGCTCAGCCAGCTCTGGGCTTCCTGCTTTCCTCATGTTTACTTCCCTGCCATGTAAATAAAAGACAGGGAAGGCGGTCCAGGCTGCATGGTGCTCCATGGTGTCCCCAAACCCAGATGTCTTTTCTCTTGTGTCACTGAGCATAGGCTGGACTCCTGATTCAGGATGTCTGCATTCCAATTTAGGCAGCAGGACTGAAGAAGGAATGAATTGAAGAATAGAAAAAAAGGGTTGCCTGTAGTTGCAGATAGTCGGGAGGTGGAGGTGGGAGGATCGCTTGGGGCCAGGAGTTTGAGTTCAGCCTGGGCAACATAGTATTATAAGATCTTGTATCTGTAAAGAAAAAGAAGGGTTGACAAGGCTCCAGCATATACCACATTCCATTTTTGCTCTCATGTCGCTAAGTAGAACTTAGTCACATGACCACAACTAACAGCCAAGGAGGCTAGGAAAGTGATATTATAATCTTACAGGACCATCGTCATATGTGTGGTTCATGGTTGACTGAAACATCCTTATGTGGTGCATGACTGTCACTTACAAGATTCCTTGCAGGTATAAAATTCACTGACTAACCAATTGGAGGTTTGGAGAAATATATTATTGTGCCATTCAGTTAAGTTTCTCTTTTTTCCATACATTATATTCCTTTTCCTTTCTGTTTTGGTTTTCTCCCTTTGCGTTAAGGATATTTTAGTTCTAAGTGAAAGAAACCAGACTGAAACCAGCTTAATGAAAAAGGAATTGTAACGATCAACAAAATAAGTCCAGGCATAGAGCTGGCCTTAGCCATGCTCACAGGACTACTTATGGTCCATGGGATTAAAATGCACAAAGAGCATACCTTGTATTTCTTTTTGCTCCATTGACAGAGATGATTCTAATAGCTCGTGATTCCAGGAAATAGAGTGCAAATCTTTGCCAATAGCCTAAGCAAAACTCTGGAGCTTGGCTGAGGAATCTGCCTTGGGTGCCAGGTCCCCTGCCATGGCCTAGGAGCAAGGTGCCGGTGAATGGCTAGCCTACCAGGTGGAGCAGGGTTAGTTCTTGAAGAAAGAGTCTTTTAAAAGAAAGGGATAGCAGGCAGCCCAAACAGCCTTGTCTTTGACACTTTCTTATGTTCAGCATTCTTCAGCAGGTGGGATCAGTTCAGGGAGGGAACTGTTGAAGAAGAGCTAGGGAAAGGGAAGGCTGTCTTCTGAGTTGGTCCAAGGAAAGCACTAATCCAACTTCCTGTGTGGAGGTGGGGCAAACCTAGTAACTCTTTCCCTTTCTTCACTCTTCCCGTTTCACCATTCTCAGGACAGACTAAGGGTCAGTTGGTATAGAGTACTAATCAGTATTTGGTTGCAGGGGTGGAATGCAATTATTAAGGCTCAATAACTTTGACGAAGCCTGAGTTAAAGTGAAAAGAAACAATAGGTTTCAATAGTATTTATTTTTTAATTTTTTAATTTTTTTTAGAGACAGGGTCTCACTCTATCACCCAGGCTGGAATACAGTGGCATGATCATAGCTCATCGTAACCTCAGACTCCTGGGCTTAAATGATACTCCAGCCTCAGCCTCCCGAGAAGCTGGGACTACAGGTATGTGCCACCATGCCTGGATAATTTTTAAATTTTTTGTAGGGATGGGGGTTCTCACTATATTGCCCAGGCTGGTCTTGAACTCCTGGGATCAAGCAATCCTCTCATCTTGGCCTCCCAGAGAGCTGGGATTACAGGTGTGAGTCACCACATACAGCCCATAATGGTATTTAATGAGAAGCCTAGAAATACTCTGAGAACTGAAAACATTATTTGGAAAGCAAGTAAAAAATATAAAAGTCTATGAGTTCATAATCAACCCCTATACACACACACACACTCCAAGAAAAAGAAATCCTATTGTTCGAATTTGAAGATTGGCAGGGACCGATTTATTATTCTCAAAATTGATAAAGAGGAAAAAATCAAGCATTTATTCTGTCATTCCTGCAGTAATTGCATTTCAGGATAACCTGATAGAGGGAAAGCTCTTCATAGAACAATTCCAGCTAATGAATGCAAAAGGACTATTAAAATTAGAATATTACCATTTTGCAATCTCTAATGAAATAATAGATCTGGAAAATGATATCAATGGCTGTTAAAGCCATTAGGCAAAATGTTGATGAGGACCTCTTTAATGGATGGATTAGGCTGAAAAACACCTAAACTGACTAATAACCTCACTAAAAGCAGGATATGCAGACGTTACATGCCTCCTGGTGTGTTGCAACAGGAAGAACACAGCCCCATCTACAAGTTATTCTTGCCAGAAGAATTGAACCTTAATCTAATCAAGAATCTAGATCTAAGGACTAGTTTACAGGAAATGTAGGAAATAGAGGAACAAGTTAAATGAAAATACAAAGATAGGATCAGCCAAATCTAGTGTGTGGGAAATTCTATTGAACAAACAAAACAGTAACAAATAAATGGGGGGGAAAAGGTGAGGACTGGTAAAAATGTAGAGAAATTGGAACCCTTGTGCACTGCTGGTAGGCATGTAAAATGGTGTAGCCACTATGGAAAACAGTATGGTCGTTCCTCAAAAAATTAAAAATAGAATTACAATATGATCCAGCAATTTTACTTATGGGTATAAATCTGTCTTAGTTAGCTTGGGCTGCTATAACAAAATACTTTAGACTACGTGGCTTGAATAACAGATGTTTATTTCTCACAGTTCTGGAGGCTGAAAAATACAAGATCAAGGCACAGGCAGATTTGATTCTTAGAGAAGGCTCTCTTTCTGGCTTGCATACACAGCTTCTCGCTGTGTCCTCATGTGGCAGAAAGAGGGAGCTCTGATCATTCTTCCTCTTCTTATAAGGGCACTAACTACATCACTGGGATCCCACCTTCATCATGACCTCATATAAACCTAATTACTTCCCAAAGGCCCTACCTCCAAATACTGTTACATTGGGGGTTAGGGCTTCGACATATGTACAAACATTCAGCCCATAACAATACCCCCCAAAACTGAAAGAAGGATCTCAAAGAGAGATTTATACACCCATGTTCATAGCAACATTATTCACAACAGCCAAAAGGTAGAAGCAACCCAAGTGACCATCGATTGATGAATGCATAAACAAAATGTGGCGCATAATACAATGGAATTTTATTCAGCCTTAAAAAGGAGGGGTATTCTGATACATGTTACAACATGGATGAACCTTCAGGACATCATACTATATGAAATCTGCCAGTCACAAAAAGACAAACACTGTATGACTCTTTTTATAAAATACCAAGGGTATTCAAATTCATAGAGACAGAAAGTAGAATGGTGATTGCTAGGGGCTGGGGAAAGGGGGAAATGGTGAGTTATTTAATAGGTAAAGAGTTTAAGTTTTGCAAGATGAAAATTCTGGAGATTGGTTGCATGAGAATGTGAACATACTTAGCACTACTGAACTGTGCACTTAACAATGATAAGAAGGTAAATTTAATGTTATGTGCATTTTACCATAATTTTTTAAAAGGTGGAGGGTAACTGTTATTGATTAAAAGAGAATTAAGGTACATATCAACCAAATGCCATATGTGGACCATGTTTGGATCCTGATTTGAGCAAATCAGCTGTAAAACAGAAAACAAAACCTAAGATGCACTAGGTGGAAAGCTACAGCTTAGCTCAGTCTTTGGGGAGGCACGTTGACTTTGCCATCTGATAGACATGGTCTTCAGTCTTGCCTCTGCCACTTATTGACCATGTAGGCTTGAGCAAGTTACTTGTTTTCTGGGGTTATTTTCCCAATTTTTTTTATTTCCATAAACATTTATTGAACCTCTGGGATGAGCTTACTGTCTACTGTGTATTAGACACTGACTATGCTCAACAATGGGGACATAAAGATAAATAATATATGATCTCTGCTGATGCTGGAGAATAAAATATGAGGCAAGAAATAGTAGGAATGGGTCTGGAAAGGTAGGCAAAAAGTAGATTATGGAAGGCCTTGTATAACATGTCAAGAAAATTGGATTTGATCATAAAGAGCCATTGAAGGTCTTTTAAAAGTTTGTCCTTTATGGTGATAAAAATAATGTATTTATAAAATAAGGAAAGATTTAAATACAATTTCAATTTTAAAAAAAACCTCAATGGAACTTTCTTCTGGAAATTGTCAAACTGATTCAAAAGTTCTGGAAGAAAAATACCAAGAAGTAGCCAACAAAATTTAGAAATAGAACAGTAAGGAAGGGCTTGTCCTACCAAATAGCAAAATACACCAGAATGCTGTAGTAATTAAAGCAGTATGATATTGATACAGGAATAAATTGATTGATGCAACAGAAGAAGCTTCCTCAAATAAACCCATAAATATACCTTGTTAATTCTAAGATGTAATTTTTTCACATTTCACATCAAAGTATATGATATATGTTTTCTTGTTTAAGATAACTTTTGTTGGGATTTCAATTAATTGTAACATAAAGAACTCTAATGATAAGCTTTTCAACAAAGTTTTGGTTTCTGCTTCTTGGAACCAAGACCCTATTTGATTCAACTATAAAAATAACCTTTAACCCCACCACCCAGAAATGATGATGGTCATCATTTTGGTGAATTTTGTTGAACATTTTTCTATCTTGTGTTTTTGTATGTGTATTTCTCCCCTGAACAAAACTGAGAAAATTATCATCATCATACTAGCTACCCAATAATTTTTGAGCACTTAATTGTTTTTTGTGCTTTACAATTATTTCCTCTTTTAAAAACTTACAACTTATGAGGTAGGGACGATTTTTATCTCAGTTTTTCAGGTAAGAAAACTAGATACTATTTTGTATTCTTAATTTGTAACCATTTTTCTATACCAAATTTTTGTAAACATGAGTTTCAATAACTATATAATTTTTCTTTTCTAAATGTACCGTTGTTAATTTATCTGTCTCCTTTCACAGACTATATGTGTAACTTCTCAGTTTTTACTATTATAAAAAACACCATATTGAACACCCTTGTAACATGAATCTTGATCATAATCCCTATTTTCTTAGGAGAGATGACAAGAAGAGACATTATATACAAACATATCTGTCTGGGTGACTGCTTGGTGGTACTACATTATGAAAAGTTGTTGCCAACTAGGTGAAAATCATTTGGTTGGTTTATTAGTGAAGTAAAAAAAATACTGACATGCAAGCCAGACTTCAGCTTTCTTCTTATCCTTTGCCTTTTAGGCCCACATGGTCAATCTCTGGTTTTGTCTAGCACCAGACTGGACTCAGGGATTGGCATATCTACAAACAATCCTCTGTCACAAATGAGTCAGTTAGCAACATAGACATTACTGAAGTTTTGCAGGGGAGAGAGAAAAAGGAGTTTGAACTGCACACCTCACAGCATGTCCCTGGAATTCCCTTATCAGTTATCCTCTGCCTCCTCTCTGCTTCAGCCGCTCCTAACACCATCCGCTTCCCCAATCTTCCTCATTCCTTCTCAAGAACAGTCAAATAATTCTTTTCTTGGTCTCATATGAACACCACCACCTTCTTCTCTGAATACTGAATGCCAGCCAAATCAAACTCAGGAGGCTTATTTTCTACCTGAGAGTAGGCTCGCGATACATCTCCTCTGCAACATTGTGTCTCTCTGTATATAGATTTCTCATTCCAGCTGCTAAGTAATATTCTCCGTGCCATTACAGAAAGGCTTCAGGCAGAGGACAGACATAGTCAGATTTATGTCCTATATAGATCACTACAGAAGGTGTGGAGGATGGATTTGTGAGACCAAGTTTGGATGCAGGTGGATTAGTTGGCACGCTGTTTCAGTAGTCTAAGTGAGTGATTGTGAGACCTTGAACTAGAGATAAAAACAAAGGGAGTAGAAGAAAAAGACTCAGGAAATATTCAGATGTTAAACTAGCAGAATTTGGTGATTAAAACAGGGAATACGGTTGATTCAGTGACTTGCTTTTAGTGAACATAACATGGCAAAGGTGATGGGCTATCCTGCCCACGATTAAGTTATAAATAACTCTGACTTCTGTCTTGCTACTTTCTTTCCCTGGCTCATCTTACAAGCTTAACTTGACAGAGAGGGCCACTAGTCAAGGAACTGAGGGTATAACCGCTGGACCATTCTTATCTGGACATACTCTGTTTATAACAGAATGTCCAGTTATTTTGCAGGCACAGAGCTAAGACAGTACAAATTACGAAACCAGAGCATTTACAGAAAAAAAAACTTTCAACCTCAAATAACACCAGGGACTAAAGTCTCACCCTCTCATCCCCACGGAACTAAAAGATTGGGACATAACTAAAACCCAACACTAGAACACTTTCGGTTTTTTTGTGTGTGGTTTTGTGTGTGTGTGTGTGTGTGTGTGTGTGGTTTTTTTTTTTTTTTAACTTCCCAAACACACATGTCTGAACAGAAGACTTTCAAAAGTGATGTGTCCATTGTCTAGGAATGTCTGGTGATAAGACCCCTCCCTATGTCTTACCATAGTCTTATTTAAAGTCCTTCCAATAAAAACTTGCCCTGCCGGCACTTCTGCATACAAACCTATCCTCTCTAACCCATAAAACTTGCCCCAAACACTAGATTGAGGAGACAGATTTGAGCTGGCCTGCTGTCTCCTTGCTGGTCGACTTGCAATAAAGCTTTTATTTTCTCAAAACCTGGTGCCATAGTATTGGCTTCTATGTGCATCAGGTAGTGAGACCATTGCTTGGTAACAAGGGCAGCCTCTGGCCAACAGCCAACAAGGATATGAGTCCCTCAGTCCCACAACCCTATCACCAAGCACTATGCGAGGTTGGAAGCAGATCCTGCCCCAGTTGACCCTGAGATGATCATGGCCCTGGATGATACCTTGACTGCAACCTTGTGAGAGCCCTGAAACAGAAGACCCAGCTAAGCAACGCCCAGATTCCTGACCCACAGAAGCTATGAGATAAGAAATGTCTGTTGTTTTAAGCCACTAAGTTTTGGGGTAATTTGTTGCTCAGCAATAGATAACTAAGACAGTAGGTATATAATGCTGTTTAGTAGATGAAATGTCATCTCTTATCCAGCTAGAATGTCAATTTAGACCAGATTATTTCAAACTTTAGGTTGCAATCTATTAGTGGGTCATGAAATCAATTTAAAGGGTTATAATCTACACTTAAGAACCATTGAAATAGAATAGAATAAAATAGAAGACATCATAGAACATCACACTTAGTAAGGGTAAGTACTGTTCCACTAAGTTTTTTCTTCTTTTGAGACAGAGTCTCACTCTGTTGCCTGGGCTAGAATGAGTGCTGTGGCGTCAGCCTAGCTCACAGCAACCTCAAACTCCTGGGCTCAAGCAATCCTCCTGCCTCAGCCTCCCGAGTAGCTGGGACTACAGGCGTGTGCCAAGCTCACAGCAACCTCGAACTCCTGGGCTCAAGCAATCCTCCTGCCTCAGCCTCCCGAGTAGCTGGGACTACAGGCATGTGCCACCATGCCCGGCTAATTTTTTCTATAATATTTTTAGCTGTCCATATAATTTCTTTCTATATTTAGTAGAGACAGGGTCTCGCTCTTGCTCAGGCTGGTCTTGAACTCCCGATCTCAAATGATCCGCCCGCCTCGGCCTCCCAGAGTGCTAGGATTACAGGCCTGAGCCACCACGCCCGGCCTAACTATGGAAGTTTTTTTTTTCCAACTTCACTCCTAAGTTTCATGAGAGAAGGAAGGCTTTTTGAAGATGCTTAGATTGTGCTACTAAAACCAGGAGGCGCTAAGGCATTCAAAACTAAGTTGGAAAAGTTAAACATAGAATTACCATATGACTTAACAATTTCACACTTAGGTCTGTACCTAAAAGAACTGAAAACAGATATTCAAACAAATGCTGGTACATGAATGTTCATAGCAGCATTATTCGTATTAGCCAAAAAGAGGAAACAATCCAGGTGTCATCAACTGATGAATGGGTAAACAAAATGTGGTATATACTTACAGGGGAGGATTATTCAGGCATCAAAAGGAATAAAAAGTGCTTATAGATGCTACAACATGAGTTAACCTTGAAAATACTGTTAAGGAAAAGAAGCCGGACACGAAAGGTTACATACTATATGATTCCATTAACATAAAATGCCCAGAAAGAAAAGGGGAAACTGCTAACTGGTTTCAGGGATTTTTGGGGGGGTGCTGATGAAAATGTTCTGGAACCAGACACACAGATGATGGTTGCACCTTTGGTAATGTTTTACACCCACTGAATTGTGAACTTTAAAATGGCTCATTTTATGTTACACATATTTTACCTCAATACAAATAAACTGAATTGGTATCTAAGATACTGAAACGCAGTGTGGAATCGTTCTCACATTCATTTTACGAGCCTGTGGAGAGATGCGTGCGCTCAGCCCTCCCAGACCGGTCCCATCGGGTTGGTGGGACACAGCTGCTGTGAACAGGATAAGCTCGCAGACCCGCCCTTCGCGACGGCCTGGGCTCGGGGGCGTGGCCCGGCGCAGGGGCGGGGCCGGGGCGGACGGGGTACGTCGGACTGCGGCCTTCGCCGGTTGCCGGGAGAACCGGCAACAACAAAAGGCGCGGGCGGCGGCGGCGGCGCGCCGGGGCGAAGCCGAGGAGTCCTGCGCTCGCCGCCAGAGACCGGGGCTTTCCCGAGCCGGTCAGTGCGCTGCGGGCCGGGCCGGGCGGTGCGGGGAAGTGGGGCGCCCTCCGGCCCGCGGCGCCCCTGCGCCCGCGCTCCGGGCCCGCCGTTGGGAGGAGGGGGCGTCGGCCAGGGGTCAGGGTTGCCGCGGGGTGGGTTGGGGGGGCGGTTGCGGCGCCGGCGAGGCCGAGGAGGGCGCCCAAGGGGGCCCAGGGTCGACGCTGGGAGCCGGGCGAGCGGCCGGAGGCAGAGCTCCCCTTTCTGAGGGAGAAGGGCCCGGGGAACTGGGACGCGACGGAACGTGGGACCGAGCCCCCCGAGTGGATCCCGTGTACGTCTCGTGTTTATACTTCCCACTGCGGATGTGAAGAGGCGCGGGAAGGCCCACCGTCTCTGAGGGTTTCGTCTTGTCGCGGGCCTCCTTTTGCCATCGTAGAGGTTGAAACTTTGGTGCTTTCAGGCGCTGTGCAAGTCCGAAAGCCCTCATAGACGGGTGATAATGGAGAAAGAAAGGGCGCCCAAATTATTTTTTCGAAACACCTTTTAAGTAACCACCTCATCCAATTTTTAAAATCTTTGTTGTTTCCTCCTCTTTACTCCCCTATCTTTTACACATTTGCGGCCTTTTCTGAAATCCTTGCGATTCATTGTCCATCTTCTGGGAAGTTTTTTATGTAAATATTAATTACTAACAAACTACCCCTTTAAGACAACCACTGCTTTCTGAGAAACCAAGGGTACAGGATGGCAACGGTATTTGGAGATACCTATTCCTGACCAATGACATGGCGTCAGGGATTAAATAATATTTACCTTGCCTTTGATCAGATTTCGGAAACCCGTTAAGTATGGCTAAATATTGCCAGCCAATCAGATTTCACCGTGTTTTTGCATTTATTGGTGACACGTATGTTTCTGATGACTACAATTGATCAGAATCTAAAGTGATTATAATTGAGCAGAATCTGAAGAAGTATAAGTGCTCTCGATTTTGTTTTTTAAAACTTCTTGTATATTGACTGTTTTATAAGCCACATGTTTATGGACCATTATTATTTCTTTAAAATTTTTTTTTCTTTTAGTGACTCTGACATATTATTTTTTTAATGGTTAGAATAGATGAGTTTCAGTTACCTTTATATCCAAATTGTTTATAGATATTACCATTATAAAAACCAAAAAAGTGAAAATATCCCAATTACATTTGACATTTTTTATTAGCACATTCATTGGAAGCAGTTAGATTTGGCTTAACATAGGCTATGACTTTTGCTTTAATGTGATGGCATAAAAAATAAGCTAATCTATAGGATAACTTCAAATGTAGGTGTTCAGAGACATTTGGAAGAATCAACTTAGCATCCCTACGGTTTGGAAAAGTTTCTGGTACCAAATGATTGTAGAGTCCTTTTGGATCCAAGAAAGGATTTACCATACACATGAGCATGTATTTTTTTTCAATGTAAAAATTTCATTAGAATGATTACAACTGCCAAGGTTTGGTGTATCTCTTTGTTCTGGCCATTAAAGGTAGTTTGTTGACTCTGTTTTGGGATTTTACAGCCCAAGAGACCTGTTATTTTTTTACTCTCAGTGAGCTTTTAGTAGAGTAAATGTTTTTTGTTGTTGTGATCCTCTTCTGACTATCCAGTCACAGAATTATAAATGCAAAATTCTGCTGCAGGGTTTTTAAAGGCTGGTGAATATTAAATATTAATATATCAACATTTCCATAGCAAGTCGTGCTTAAAATGTTATTTCTGCTATGAAATAACAGTAGTCTGCTGTTACTTAATGATAGTTTTCAGGACTCAGCATCTCCAAAAGCATTATCATAGATTACTCATTTGTTCCTTTTTTAGCTTTTGTGTAGTATAAGCTTTATCCTACCAAGACTGTGAACATTTGTGTACACATTTTTACGCAAACATGTGTTTTCATTTCTCCTAGAAGTGGAATTGCAGGGTCAAATGATAACTCTTGTGTTTAACTTGTTGAGGAACTGCCATTCTGTTTTTCAAAGTGGCTGTACCTTTTACATTCCCACCAGGAGTGTATGAGAGTTCCAATTTCTCTACACTCTTGCCAAAACTTATTATGATCTGTCTTTTCTTTTTTTAGAGACAAGGTCTCGCTGTGTCGCTCAGGCTGGATTGCAGTGACACAATCATGGTTCACTGCAACCTTGAACTCCTGGGCTCAAGGGATCCTCCCACCTCAGCCTCCTGAGTAGCTAGGACTACAGGCACATACCATCATACCTGGCTAATTTCTAAAAACATTTTTTGTGGAGACAAGGTCTTGCTAGGTTGCCCAGGCTGTTCTTGATCAAGTGAGCCTCCTGCCTTGGCCTCCCAAAGTGCTAGGATTATAGGCCTGAGCCACTGTGCCTGGCCTAATGTTTGCTTTTAACATGTGTATAATTCCTCAATTATTTCTTTGCCTTAATTTTCTAACTCCCTAATTATTCAATGTTTAAATTAATGAACTAGAAAACACTACCACTGTAGAAATAAAGGCACAATAGAATCCCATGTATTTATCACTTAGCTTCATCATTTACCAACTCATGGTTTCCACCCCCTAGATTATTTTGAAGCAAACCCAAGACATCATATCATTTCATCTATAAATTAATGATATACTTTATGAGACAGATTTACTCTTTGTAACTATTTTATATGGGAACAAAATCTGCTCTAATTGACTTTGCTTTAGAGATGGTTAGTTTATTGGATAAAAGGAGACAATAATTACAATTTGTTTTTTATTTCATTTACACAGAAGTCCAGATCTTATGTAAAATGGATATTTCTCACACTACATACTGAACATTAAGTGGAAAATCTATTTAGTAAAATCTAAGCTGCCATGGAAGAAATACCAGTAAAAGTTGCTGTAAGAATTAGACCTCTGCTTTGCAAAGAAGTTCTTCATAATCATCAAGTTTGTGTGAGAGTTGTTCCAAACACCCAGCAAATTATCATTGGGAGAGATAGAGTCTTTACTTTTGATTTTGTTTTTGGCAAAAATTCCACTCAAGATGAAGTTTATAATACGTGTATAAAGCCGCTAGTGTTGTCACTCATTGAGGGCTATAATGCAACTGTTTTTGCCTATGGACAAACTGGATCTGGGAAGACGTACACCATTGGAGGAGGCCATGTTGGTAAGATTACTCTCTTTTTGTCAAACACTGGAAAGAAGCTAAAATAGGACAATACCTGACACACGGGTGCTTAGGGTATTGGTTGAATAATAAAAGAATGAATAGTATAATCAAATATGATAAGATCATCTTTGAAAGATTTGTTCTTAAATATTGACATTTCATTAAGAAATCTAATTTATGGTTACATAATATTTGCATGAGGAAAGAAGTTTAATTAAGTGTGTTCAACCCTTGTTATTTTGAACATAATTGTAATAGAGATAAATGAGTTAACATTAGATTTTGTACCCTTTAACAAGTCAGTTGTAAATATTAAGAGTCCAGCAACCAGGACTTAGGGGTAGTAGGAAAAATTTATTATGTGGTTAAAATGTCTTTTATTTTTTTTTCACTTACTAGCCAGATACTGAATATATTAGGATATAATTTCTGCTGCTGGTAATTCCGTCCTGGAAAGGATGGAAACAATCTCATCCAACCCACCCTTGGCCGCAATCACAGTTCTGATTTTTTTTCCACCATAGATTATTTTTGCCTTTTCAAGAACTTCATATTAGTGGAATCATACAGAGTAAGAAGCCTTAGAAAAGATGGAATCATAGGCTTTCCTGTAGAACTGGAGGGAACCTTGGAAATCATTTCTGTTCATTGATAAGTGAGGAGCCTAGGCCTAGAGAGATGAAGAGAGTGTTCAGTTAGGTGGTTAGTGGGGGATTGAAAGCCAAGTCCTCTGTTGAGACTATTGACTGTATTGGTGTTTTTCTACTAAAAGCAAACTTTTGAATATTGCACATAGGAATCATTGTCTAAAATTTTAGTTAGTATTCTTTATATATGAGGTGGCTTTCAGTGTTTTTTCATTTTTCTACTTCTCAAATGTAAAATATGTGACTTTCAGAAACTTCTCCCATTATTTGCGTGAATGTGAGGGAGCCTCCAAGGGTAACTGTATATTTTAAGGAAGTCCTTATTCCAAAGATTAAATGGAGAGGCCTTAAGAGCTCACTACCGCCAATTTTTACAAATTTCTGTTCTACAGGATTAGGAGATTACAGATACTAGATTATTTTAGGATCTCACAATAAAAAGAATTCAGTTTTTCTATATAAGTTGTGGTTTTTCTTGTAGCCTTTTTTTTTGATTGGCAAATGTCATAATCTCACTGACCCAGTGTGCGCTTTATGCCAATAGGAGTTATAAAATGTTCAGAGGTTGGTGTAATTATAGCACTACTGTTTTTTTAATTAAGAGGCCATGAGTACTATTTTAATTCTGTAAGGGAAAAAGTTATTAAAGTTATCTGTTCTAAAATATTTTAACTGCTCTTAAAATCTCCATACCAGAAGAAATAGACCATCATTAAGAACAGTTTTGGTATTTTCTTTCTACTTTTTTTTTTAAATTAAAGAAATGTATATTATAAAAAGGGTTGGAAGTGGTACATAAGAAATTAAATTAAACATGTGAAAAGCTCCTCTGGCCCCAAATAATATGAGTTTAATGCACAGTAGCCATATTACACATGTAGTTTTTTGGTATTTTTGTTTGTTTAATGAGATGTTACATCTGTAACTTTTTTTTTTACATTTAATAGTATAAAATATCATTTCACTTCTTCCCATTTGGGTCACAGAAATTCATCTCATTTTTGATTGTATAATATTCCACAATGTAAATGAATTGTAGCTCATCCATTCCAGTATTAATGGATATTTAGGTTGTTTCAGATTTTTTTTTGAGATGGAGTCTCCCTCTGTTGTCCTGGGTAGAGCGCAGTGGCGTCATCATAGCTCACTGCAAAGTCAGACTTCTGGGCTCAAGCCATCCTCTTGCCTCAGCATCCCAGGTAGCTGGGACTACAGGCATGCACCACATCGCCTGGCTAATTTTTCTATTTTTAGTAGAGACAAATTTTTCTACTTTTAGTAGAGACAGGGTCTCACTCTTGCTCAGGCTGGGCTCCAACTCATGAGCTCAAGCAATCCTCCCGTCTCAGCCTCCCAGAGTGCTAGGATTACAGGCATGAGCCACTATGCCTGGCCTTATTTCTGATTTTTACTGTCATAAAAAAGTTACAGTATATATCTTTGTACATTTAACATTACATGTGTTAGTATTTCTATAGAATAAATTCCTAGAGACGGATTTGTTGAGTCAAAGAGTAGTCACATTTAAAATGTAAATTAGATCAGTCTCACAAAGTACCCTCCAAAAAGGCTGTATTACTTTAAATTCCCACCACCAAAATATGAAAGCCATTTGCTGATAGCCTTGTCACTTAGTAATATTATAAATTCAATTTTTTTCCATCTGATAGGTGAAAGATTATGTTTTCTTGTTTAAAGTTACATTTATTTCTTGGTATATTAGTGAAATTAGCAAGCATTTTCTATTTCTCAGATTGTCTATGTAGGACACCAGTTCTGGGTCAGTTATCTGCTGTTTCATTATTTAAAAAAGGTTTTTTGATACAAGTTTTTCTCTGTTGCCTGAGCTAGAGTGTAGTGGTGTCATCATAGCTCACTGCAGCCTCTAACTCCTGGACTCCAGTGATCCTCTTGTCTCAGCCTCCAGAGTAGCTGGGACTACAGGTGCGCACCACCATGCCTGGCTAATTTTTCTATTTTTTGTCGAGATGGAGGTCTTGCTATTACCCAGGCTGGTCTCAAACTCCTGGGCTCAAGCGATCCTCCCACCTTAGCCTCCCAAAGTGCTAGGATTACAGGTGTGAACCACCACACCTGGCCTGCTATTTGATTATTGACCATGCAAATTATTTATTGTTTTTTCTTCCCAATGAATATTTATTGAGCATCTGCAGTGTCTAGGGTATCATGCCTGGCACTATGGCAGAATTAAAATCTCTTATTTTTTTAATATATGCTTATTTAAGCTAATATTCATTTTTCTGCTTTTCAGGAAAATGCAGGAATTTTCTGACCTTTGGATTTACTGACCTTTACAAGGCATAACCTTTTCCAAAACCTTTTGTGTACCCTTTATATACCATATAACAGCTAAATGATGGCTGTTGAAGTTTTACAAATTTTCTCTCTGAAATAGTGTATTTTAGGAATATAAGACTAATATTGCAAATATGATATTTACATTACCAAAATACATATTGAAACTTTATTATAAATATTTGAAATTGAGCTTTTTGGTAAGTGTTTTGATTTATTGTGCTTTGTTATCCAGTGAAGGGAGGAATAAATGAGCTATTTCTGGTCAATTGTATATTTTGGCTAATTTAGATTGCTTATCTATACTATAGTTTTGAAAGAGTGTAGACATTTCCTATTGGCTAGTTCCTGGAAGCTCTTAAAAAGAAATCTTCACTTTCTCCCTGTATGGTATTGGAAAAAACCTATAGTTTCCTTTACTTGCCACATGATGGTAGTCTTGCATCTTAAATTAGGTGAAAGGCAGCCATCCAAGTTCATAGAGATTCAGATTTTCAGGATGTTTCTTGCCTCAAATCTAAACTTTGGTTATCTTCAACTGGAAGATTGGACACAAGTTGTTTTTAAGGTTCTTTTGTAAGCCAACTTTTTGTTGCTTCAAGTATATTTTCTGTGGAACCATGTTAAAAATGGTGGGCGGATTTCTAAACTTGCCTATGGAAACTTTAAATCTCAATTTTTCCTTCCATTTATTTTAAGTTGTATCTTATATACTTTTTTTTTACTGTTTATTTTATTCTATTTTATTTTTTATTTTCATTTTTTATTTGAGACAGGGTCTTAACTCTGTCAACTCCAGGTGGAATGCAGTGGTGTGATCATAGCTCATTGCAGTCTCGAACTCCTGGGCTCAAGTGATCCTCTTACCTCAGCCTCCCAAGTAGCAGGGGCTATAGGTGTGAGTCACCACACCCAGCCTTTACTAATTTCTAAATTGTGATAAAAATATATGTAAATATATGTAACATAAAATTTAGCATTTTAACTACTTTTAAGTGTACAGTTCTGTGGCATCAAATACATTCAGTGTTAATGTAGTCACCACCACTATTTCCAAAATTTTTCATCACCCCAAACAGAAGTTCTGTACCTGTTTTAACAATAACTCCCCCGACTCCACGTCCCTTGGTAACCCTTAATTTACTTTCTGTCTATTTGAATTTGCCTATTCTAGATATTTCATAAAAGTAGAAGTGTACAATATTTATCCTTCTATATCTGGCTTATCTCACTTAGCATCTTGTAGCATCTATCAGAACTTCATTCCTTTTTATGACTGAATGAATAACATTCCATTGTACGTATATACCACGTTTATTTATCCATTCTTCTGTTGTTGGACATTTGGTTTGTCTCCCCCTTTTGGCTCTTGTAAATAATGCTGCTGTGAACATTGATATAAAAGCATCTGTTTGAGTCCCTCATACACATTTTTGTAAAGCTGCTTTAAAGTCCTTTTTGAAACAAAGTGGGGAATAAATAGATATTCACTCATGATTTTATTGTACTGGTCTGTGTTCTGGTTGTGGAAGTTGGCTTAGATAGTGTTGGAGAAGAGGTGTAGAGGTGTACCCTTTCTCATTCCTGGCCTTTCTGTACCTCTTGTACACACATCCTCTATTGCCTCCAGACTCTGGCTTGCTTCCTTGCCCTTTCTTATCCCTTTCTACTCAAGTTCCCTGCACCTGCCCACCCCACCCAGAAATCTCAGAACAGATGTTCTTGGCTCAGTGCAAAGAAATATGATACAAGGATTTTTTTTAGAAAAAGGATCTTGCCTACATAAATGAATTTGCACTGTAGTGTTTAGGATTCCTTGCAGACCATAATAAATGAACCAAAGAGAAAGATATTTCAGTGCAAAGGACTGTGAAATAGGTTGGTCTTACCTGGGGTGAGTTTCCTGGTTTTTTATGGCTTTTTTGGTTTCAGAAATTACATGTTATCTAAAAGCAGCAACATTTTTATTACAGTGACTCCACTAATAGTGGGGACACTAGTGGATATCCCAGGGATGGGATGTCTTTGGACAGGGGCAGGCAGCCCTTTGTGTTGAAAGATTTTTTTATAAGCTAAGGGCCACCTTTTTGGATCTAGTATTTAATGAACAGTGTATTAGTAAATTGGGAAATGTCAAATATTTATAAAATAGCATGGCCTATTTATGAAATAAAATGCTACCCCATACAGTGTTATCTTTTTATATTAAAGTGGACATTTCTACTACACCTACCTGCTTTGTACTTCATTGGTACCACTTATGCCTGTTTCATTCATGGAACTTTTCAAATATATTTTCTCATAAAATCTTTTATTTTTGCCTTAAACTTTTATAAGTATCATTTAGTTTATTGGGTTGTCTTGTCACTTGATTGTAAGCTTCTTTGTTTTATGCTTCTTCCAGTTTTCTACAATAGATTTATTTACTTTTAATCTATATTTAAAACTTTTATTTTTAAACTATATATTCAAAAATTATTTCTAATGGTAAAAATTCAAATATTATAATTAAGATAAAAAGTTTATCTTTTTTTCTTTGCTCATTTTAACTCTCCAGAAGTAGCCACCATTAAGTTTTTTATATACTTTTTCGAAAGTATTCATTGCATAGATATGTATTTTTTCTTTTACCCAGATGAGATTTGTCATGCAATTGCTTTTTTTACTTCATAGATCTTAGATATCTGTTCAATGGTAGGTGCACGTTATGCACCTACCATTGAACTATCCATTCTCCTATTAATGGATTTATTAGGTTGTTAGGAATTTTTTCACGATTATAGTCAATCTTTACTGATCCTCACGTAACATCTTTGGGTATGAGCAGATGTATTTCTTTGGGACTATATCTGAGTTAAAGGGTGATCATGTTTAAATTTTTGATACTATTGGTATTAATGATTCTCCAAAAAGGCTATACCGATTTACATTCTCATAGTATATTAGAGGACCCAGTTTGTTCACATCCTTGAGAACAGTAGGCATTATCAAATTTTAAATCTTTGCCCACATGGTATTTTAAACAGTGAATAATTATAAATAGTGATTAGATTACTGTGAATATAATTTATCATCAATTACAATGATAATTGTAGTAGTATTTTGGTGTTAGTAGTATTAAAAGTTGAGAGAATGCTTGATACATCTGCTTTTACTCTTCTTAAATCAATTAATAGGCCAGGCACAGTGGCTCACGCCTGTAATCCCAGCACTTTGGGAGGTCAAAGTGGGAGGATCACTTGAGGCCAGGAGTTTGAGACCAGCCTGGGCCATATAGCAAGACCCCATCTCTATAAAAAATGAAAACCAACTATTAATAACCCTTTATTTACCCACTTCCCCAGCCATCTACCATCTCACTTCTCTGCTTTCCTTTGCAACAGAACCTTGAAGCTGTTACCTGTGACTTGTGTCCAGTTCTTCTCCTCCCATTCTTTCTTAAATCCACTCTATTTAGACTTTCACCTCCACTACCATTAAAACTGTATTTGCCAAGATAATCATAAATGACCTTCACTTTGCTAAATCCAGTGATCAGTTCTCATATCTCATCTTACTGGACCTATCAGCAGATTTGATATACTTTCTGCACTTGGTTTCTAGGCCACCACATTCTTGGTTTTCCTCCTACTTAACTGATTGCTCCTCATGATTTTTGCTGGTTCCTTATAAGTGAAGCAATAAATGAAGTGCCCCCAGGTGTCAGACTTTTGGTGCTTTTCTCTTCTGACTCTACTTTCTTGGTGATCTCGTCCACTCTCATGACATTAAATACCATATGTATGTGGCTGACTTCCAATTTTCAACTTCCTATTCAACCTAAGGAATGCTTAATAGACATCTCAAGCTTAGTAGGTTAAAAACTGAACTTCTGCCATTTTCCCCTCAAGCCAACTCAATACCGGTCCTTCCCCATATAAGTTGATGGCAATTCCAGTGGCTCAAGACAAAACCTTTGAGTCATCCTTGACTCAGTCGCTTTGTCTCACATCCCATATCCAGTCTGTCAGAATATCTTAATAGCTCTCCCTTCAACATAAACCCGGAATCCGGCTACCATCCTGGTGTGAGCCACCATTCTGTGTACCACTTGACTTCCTTGACTCCCACATTACTGCAGTAGCCTCCTCAGTGGTCTTGCTGCTTCTACCCTTGTAAAATACAGCAGCAAGAGTGGTCTTTTAAAAATCTCAAGCAATAGTAAGTTACTGCTCTATTCCAATGGCTCTCATCTCACTCAGATTAAAATCCAAAGTGTACAGTGGTTTGTAAGGACCTCCATGAACTGGCTTCTGTCACCTCTCTGACCTCATCTCCTGTCACCCTGCCTTTGATCCCTCTACAACAGCCATGCTGGCCTCCTTCTTTATGAGTCACACCAATTTAGTGCCCTTCACACTGGCTGTTTCCTCTGTGTGGGACACTTTCCTCAGCTATCCATGGGGCCCCTCCACCACCTCTTTTAAGTCTTTGCTCAAATGTCCGCTTCTAAATGATGCCCACTCTGGGAGGCCGAGGTGGGAGAATAGCTCGAGGTCAGGAGTTCGAGACCAGCCTGAGCAAGAGCAAGACCCCGTCTCTACTAAAAATAGAAAGAAATGATTTGGACAGCTAAAAATCTATATAGAAAAAATTAGCCGGGCATGGTGGTGCATCCCTGTAGTCCCAGCTACTCGGGAGGCTGAGGCAGAAAGATTGCTTGAGCCCAGGAGTTTGAGGTTGCTGTGAGTGAGGCTGATGCCATGGCACTCTAGCCCGGGGAACACAGCGAGACTCTGTCTCAAAAAAAAAAAAAAAAAAATGATGCCCGCTATGACCTGCTTATTTAAAGTTGTGAGTACTTCCCACCCCATGCACAGTCATACTTCCAGTCCCCTTACCCAGCCCTATTTTTTTTCTCCAGGTACATTTAGTACCTTTTAATACACTATGTAATTCACTTATCAGTTGTTGGGGTTTTTTTTTTTTTTTTTTTTGGTATTATCTTTTGTACAAGGGCAGAGATTTCTTCTCTCCCTGTTTTGTTCACTGATGGTTCCCAGAATCCTAGAACAGTGCCTGGCATATAATAGGTACTAAATAAATATTTATTGAATAAATGTGTGAATGAATTCTAAGGGGATGCATGTGAAAACTTTTATCTATATATTTTGTAGTTGTGATTCAAAAATATTATAGAGAAATATAAGAAAATAATGTATTAACTGTAAATTTTGGGTTGTAGCTTTACTTATATTTTAAGTTCTAGATATGCTTTCTTTTTCTAAATTTTCAGCTTCAGTTGTGGAAGGTCAAAAGGGTATCATTCCTCGAGCTATCCAAGAAATATTTCAAAGCATCTCTGAACATCCTAGCATTAACTTTAATATAAAAGTATCTTACATAGAAGTATACAAGGAAGAACTAAGAGATCTTTTAGAATTGGAGACATCTATGAAGGATCTTCACATCCGAGAAGATGAAAAAGGAAACACAGGTAAGTAGCCCACTAAGTTGATTGCCTTCAGTAGCAAGCAGACATGCTTTAATTCAGTTTCTGTATATATTTTAGGAATCTTTAAAAACAGATATAGAAGCCAAATGAATTGAATTTACTTTTAAATTGAATGGCTTATTGATTATCAATCTTATTTAAATAACTCATATGGAAAAGTAGTTCAGACTGATTGGTAAGGTGAAGTTATTAATTTGTAATTTAAGATATTGATTTCCTATAAATTGTCCCTCTGTGGCCTGACCTCAAGTGAGACTGTGATACAGGCTAAATTTGTTTTTGTATCTTTTTTTCCTCCCACATCTATCCCAAGATTGGGGATGGCTTTTCCTTTAGGAACTTTCTTCTTCTTTGATTTTTGTCCCAGCACACCTTTTTTTTTTTTTTTAAGTTAGAGTTTGTTTTTGCTTTTCCATGTTGACATTTACATGTTGTTTGTGCTTCTAAAGTTCTGACTTTTTGTTATAGTAACTTGTTAATCTCATTAACTAATGTGCATTTGTTTGAAAATGGGAAGGTCAAAATGCAAATATTTTAAGGAATAATTTCTGCTTTACTGATTTTAAAGCTAATGTTCATCATAGAATATTTTGAAAACAGGAAAGTATAAGGAAGAAAGTTAAAGATTATCTCTGAACCTAGAAATAGCATCTTCTCTTTTCAGTGTGTTTCCTTCCAAATTTCTTTTTCTGTTTACATATAATTTCTTTTCTTTTTTTTAGAAGGATCTCGCTCTGTCACCCAGGCTGGAATGCAGTGGCATGATCATAGCTCACTGCAACCTCAAACTCCTGGCTCAAGCGATCCTCTTGCCTCCGCTGCCCAAGTAGCTGACATCATTTCCATCAGGCACATGCCTCCATGCCCATCTAATTTTTAAAAAATTTTTTGTAGAGACGGAGTCTCGCTATGTTGCCCAGGCTGGTCTTGAACTCCTGGCCTCAAGTGATCTTCCCACTTCAGCCTCCCAAAGTGCTGGGATTACATGCACCTGGCCCCATGTCACTATTTTTTTATAAAGCTACCAGGTGATTTGGATTTGAGAAGCATAGTGCTCACAGCCTAACATTAGAAAAATTTTATAAAAGTTTTAATATGATTTATAGTTATATTGCCATATTCTATAAACTCTGATATTATAACACTGCCTGTTTGTGGGAAGGTACTTTCAATGAGCTAGGTTGTTAAAAAAGTGTCATGATGGAAATAATGTCAATGAAATGATTATTTTTTAAGTATATGGTGTGATGTGACAGGATCTGAGTGAAGAAGCAGCATGGCACTAATTCGAGATCAGGAGCTTTTCTGCTCTGATTCGAAGCCCAAATCCACCTACTCCTCTTTGAAATATTTTTGGATATAAACAAATAATGCAGTTAGTAAGCTTATTAGGTTATTTTTTGTTCTTATTGTGCTGCTCAAATAGAAACTTTCCTTTTTTGAATTGTCATCTCATCTGTTTACCTTGCACTCTGATATTACGTAGGCCATATCTGTTTTTGAAATGAATAACCAACTTTATTTGTATTGAATTTTTGACTTATCATTGATTATGACTCTACATATCAAAAAGCCTAAATTTAAGCTAAGGATGGCTTGACTAGTAAAACAACTGAAAAAAAAACTAATTTCTTTTAATTATTTCTAATTAATTCTTTTAATCTACCAATGATTAACTCTTTTGAATTATGTTTAATCTATTATCTTTTAATCTCTTAGACTTTATAAATCAAAATACTGGAATAAAGAGTTTTTCTTTTGTCAGTAATTTTATTTATTTATATATTCATTCATTCATTTATTGAGACAGGGTCTTACTCTGTTTCCTGGGCTAGAGTGCAGTGGCATCATCATAGCTCACTGCATCCTCCTGGGCTCAAGCGATCCTCCTGCATCAGCTTCCCAAGTAGCTGGGACTATAGGTGTGCCATGACACCCAGCTAATTTTTTTTTTTTTTTAATTTTTATAGAGATGGGGTTTTACTGTGTCGCTCAGGCTTGTCTCAAGGTCCTGGGCTCAAGCAGTCCTCCCACATCAGCCTCCCAAAGTGTTAGGATTACAGGCATGAATCACTGTGCCTGGCCTTATCAATCATTTCAAAGAATTGAGTGTGATATGTGACTCCAAAGAAGCTAGATTATTTTTTCAAAAAATTATATCTTTTAGAGTTTTAAGATCAGAATGAGTGCTGTCAAAATAATTCCTTTGAGAGATTATCTAAAATTATTTGATGATGTTGCTGATGTTACTGTTTTTGTTTGAAATGCTATTGATTTTTTTTAAAGGGACTATCTTGGCCAGGCCTTTTAGCAAATGATAACTGTTGTGTGATTAACTATACTGAATTTTGATGAAAGCCTTGTTTAAAAACTTGTTATTGCATTTTAAGTGATTGTTGGGGCCAAGGAATGTCATGTAGAGGGTGCAGATGAAGTGATGAGTCTTCTGGAGATGGGGAATGCAGCCAGACATACAGGTACCACGCAAATGAATGAGCACTCCAGCAGATCACATGCAATTTTTACAATCAGCATTTGTCAAGTTGAGAAAAATACAAAGGCAGCTGAAGATGGATCTTGGTATTCCCATCGGCATATTGTCTCAAAGTTCCACTTTGTGGATCTGGCTGGATCAGAAAGAGTAACCAAAACGGGGAATACTGGTGAAAGATTCAAAGAATCCATTCAAATCAACAGTGGGTTGCTGGCTTTAGGCAACGTAATTAGTGCTCTTGGGGACCCACGGAGGAAAAGTTCACATATTCCATACAGGGATGCTAAAATTACCCGGCTTCTGAAAGATTCCCTGGGAGGCAGTGCTAAGACTGTCATGATCACGTGTGTCAGCCCATCCTCCTCAGATTTTGATGAGTCCTTAAATTCTCTCAAATACGCCAACAGAGCACGGAACATTAGAAACAAACCCACCGTAAACTTCAGCCCTGAGTCAGACCGTATGGATGAAATGGAATTTGAGATTAAGTTGCTTCGAGAAGCTTTGCAAAGCCAGCGGACTAGTGTCAGCCAAAGTAGCCAGATCCATCGAGAGGGGACTCCTGATAAAAATAAAATCCATTCTCTTGAGGAGCAAGTAGCTCAGCTACAGGGAGAATGTCTGAGTTACCAAAGTTGTATAGAAGAAGCCTTTACCTTCTTGGTGGACTTAAAAGACGCTGTCAGACTAAACCAAAAGCAGCAACACAAGCTGCAGGAGTGGTTTAACATGACCCAGGAGATCAGGAAGGATGTCTTCACCTCAGTCCGAGAAAACCGAGCCATTGGAAACCTGGAAGAAGGACCACAGCATATTACAGTTCTCCAACTGAAAAGAGAGCTTAAAAAATGCCAGGTACTTAGATGTCACTTTTTTGTTGTTGTTGATACATGTTATACACATTTTTGGGGTACATGTGATAATTTAATACATTTAGACATCACTTTTAGGAGTATCTTGTTTGAGTACTAAATTTATTTGGGCAAGTAAATTCTAGGTAATTTTGGAATTTCAGGTTTTTTAAAAGACTTATATGTAGAATCTCATTTGCCTTTCCCTTACTTTGTTTCTTTCTAACCTCGCTATCCTTCTTCCTCACAGTTATACCTTTCTTGGTTCATCTTTCTTTCTCCTTTGGTTAAAATATAGTTTAATTTATTTGTTATATTTATTAAATAGAACCTTGTGGAACTGGTTGTCAATTTAGAGGATGAAAAGAAACACATTTTCAGAAACAAAATTGAGTTATACTTTACCAAGTTTTTCTCCCTCTACTGGTCAGTGGTTCTTTTTTTTTCCCCCTTGTCTGCCTGCCCGCCCACCCTGGTCAGTGGTTCTTGAAAGAAAAACTTACTTCATTCCTTGAGAAACAAATCAACATATTTGTTGATACTTAATGAATGTAGGTATGTACATGTATGCATATTATATATACGTATATTGAGTTTAGAATTACGTTTCCCCACTTTTCATTCAGAAAACATTTATTGCATGAAGATTGTGGAAATAGTGGAGAATAGGACATATTGTAGTTCTGCTTGCTGAAAGTTTGCAATCTAGTGAGCAAATGGATGGTCCTATTTATTTAAGGAATGTTGTTCCTTAAGTAACATGGTTCCAAACTTCATGAGTCTGTCTGTTTTTTAAAATAGGAAAACATGTAATTAAAAACATAGCTTTCTAGTTAGAAATATTTCTGTAAAACCTTTTTATATGAATTATTATAAAGAAGCTATCTATAGTGTCCTCTATTACAACAGTCCTCAAACGTTGATCCCAGGACTTATTTATTTATTTATTTTTAAATTTTATTTTTTTTTTAGAGACAGTATCTTGCTCTGTCACCTAGGCTAGTGTGCAGAGGCATCATCATAACTCACTTCAGCCTCAAACTCTTGGACTCAAGTGATCCTCCTGCCTCAGCCTCCCAAGTAGCTAGGACTACAGATGCATGCCACCACACCTGGCTAATTTTTTGATTTTTTTTGTAGAGATGAGGTCTTGCCATGCTGCTCAGGCTTGTCTTGAAGTCCTGGCCTCAAGTGGTCCTCCTGCCTTGGCCTCCCAAAGTGCTGGGATGACAGGCATGAGCCACCACACTTGGCCTAATTTTTTTGGTTTATTTCTTTAATAAACTAAGGGAACAGGACTTCTTTATACTTTTAAAATCAAGGTTTCCCCAAAGAGTTTTTATTTATTTGGGTTATATCTATAGGTATTTACTATATTAGAATTAAAACTGAAAACAATTTAAGCTATTATTAATTCATTCAAAACTAACAATTATAGCCTTATTACATGTTAATATAAAGAACTCTTTTTCCCCATGAAAATAACTATTTTCCAACACAAAACAAATTTTAAGAGTAGAATTATTTTACATTTTGCAAACCTCTTTAATGTCTGCCTTAATAGAGAACAGTTGGATTTTCATATCTGCTTCATCCTTCAATTTATAACAATATGTTGTTTTAGTTGAAGTTTGTGAAGAAAATTCAGCTTCATAGATTTGCAATTGGAAGGGAGGTGTATTTTAATAACTTTGTCAGATAGTTGTAGATACTCTTCTTTGCTGCTACACCAAAACTCAACAAATGGAAATTTCTTTCTTTCTTTCTTTCTTTTTTTTAAGAGATGAGGTCTCACTATGGCCTCTAGCAATCCTCGACCTCAACTTCTGGGATTTGAAACTATTTTGTTACATTAAGATCTATATATTGAAATCTACTAGTCTCTATCTTATACTTTGAATGGATATTTTATCCACATGTGATTTTGAATCATTATGCATTTGGTCATTTGGAAAATATTTGTGTACTAAGTGATGCACATCTTTCAGATGGTGACACATTTCATTATACAACATCAAAAAATCACATTCATTAATATCACTAGTGATCTCACCAGCAACCTCTTTTAAGTATTGGAAGCTGTCAAGCTTACAGTGGTAGAAATGTTTTCCAAAATTCTAATTTTTGTATGAAACTTGAATTTTATCATTCACAACAAATAATATTTTTTTGTTTTCTTTGAAATCATGAGCTCTCATTTTCAAAAAAATGTTTGCCAAATATCCAAGTCTGAAAAACCATGATCTCTCTGTTGTTCTTTAGAGTAAAAATAGTACCCCATGAAATAAGTAGCTAGTTGAGCTTGCAACTCAGTTGTACAAGTACTTTTTGCAACAGGGACATGCCAAAAGGGTTTCTGTGGAACACTGTGAGAACTGCTGCTTTATTACAGTGGCTTTAATATTTAAATACAAGCATTTAAGGTAATACCTTTTAAGTCTCTTTGGGGTTTTGGGTTTTGGGGGGGCGGTTTTTTTTGAAAGGTAGTAACTCTGCCTAGGTAAAGCAGGCCCTTTCTCATTAGTATAAGAAACAGGTGGGATAGGAAGTTCGGGTAATTGGAAGCTTGAATTGGAAGCATATAGGAGTTGGTAATAGGAAGCACTTTTCCTTCATGCTTCTAAGGTGGCTGAAATTGGAAGGCCATGAAACCCATTGCTTCGGGGCAGGGTGGGTAGTAACTTCCTCTCTCCATTTGTTGGAAACTAAATTTAAACTTGTTCTAGATTATGACTTCCCAGAGATATTAACAGTGTTGCTGAAAAAGGGGTACCATGATCAGATTATTTTGAGGAATGATAGATTGCAAAAAACACACAGGTTTTTTTAATGGCAAGACTTCTCAGAACTTTGAAAGTGCTGATGAATATTATGAATCTCAAAGTGAGAGACATAACATTTGGTGTTCTCTAATTTAAAATTTATTTTTTTATTTTTTTGTTTTCTGAGACAGGGCTTTGTTGCTCAGGCTAGAGTGCAGAGGCATCATCATAGCTCACTGCAACCTGAAGCTCCTGGGCTTACGCAGTCCTCCTGCCTCAGCCTGGCATGCACCATCACACCCAGCTAATTTTTCTATTTTTTGCAGAGACGGGGTCTCACTCTTGCTCAAGCTGGTCTCAAATACCTGGCCTTAAGCCATCCTCTTGCCTTGGCCTCCCAAAGTGCTGGGATTACAGGTGTGAGCCACCACACCTGGCCTGGTGTTACCCAATTTTAAAATATGGATTCCCTTTCTTTGTTTGGGATCTTGCAAGACTAGTAATCTTTGGGTACGACTGGATAGCAAATGGATAAATGATTGCTGTCATTCCTCAGCTTGTGTTTCTCTTTAAAAAATTATTTTTTAAACTTCCTCTTCTGCTCTCTGTCAGAGACAAAATAACATAGTAGTTAAGGACATGGGTACCAAACTCCCTAGGTTTGAATCTTGCCTCCTTTGCTTACTAGCCCTATGAACTTGTACAAATACTTGACCTCTCTGTGCTTCCATTTCTGCATCTGTAAAATGGAAACAATAATACCAACCTCAAAGAGTTGCTGTGAATATTAAAGCATTAGTTCCCATAAAACAGTGAGAAGGATGCCTAACCTGTAGTAAGGCTCAATAAATGTTAGCTTATTACTATCCATACCTCTCATTTATTTTTCACCTGCCTTTTCCTACCCAGTGGCAGCTAAAGGATTGGACTCAGTAGCTCGCACTTAGGGATTACTGTGAAGGCAGCTCTGTAAACTCAGCTGCTTAGGGAGATTGCTAGGCAAGGGGACTAGCAGGTCTGAGCTAGGAGGAGCAAGGATATTCTCCATTGTCAGCCCTGTATCCTTGAGCCTGTTAGGTAAGCAGGTAAATACTTATTTAAGAAATTATTATCCAAGATGAGATTGTGGGCCATATCACAGATGGAATAATAGCTGGATTGTGCTAGGGAAGTAAGTATCATTCTGAAGTTACATCTCTTCCTTCTTAGAAACTGCCAGATAGTGTTGAAACCTTGATTTTTCACTACTACTCAATTATTAGAACATTCTACCCACTCATAAATATCTCTTAAAGGACTTCATTGCCTTTTTTTTTTTTTTTTTTTTTGAGACAGAGTCTCACTCTGTTCCCCGGGCTAGAGTGCCGTGGCGTCAGCCTAGCTGACAGCAACCTCAAACTCCTGGGCTCAAGTGATCCTTCTGCCTCAGCCTCCCGAGTAGCTGGGACTATAGGCATGTACCCCCATGCCCGGCTAATTTTTTATATACATTTTAGTTGTCCAGATAATTTCTTTCTATTTTGGGTAGAGACGGGGGTCTCACTCTTGCTCAGGCTGGTCTCGAACTCCTGACCTCGAGCGATCCATCCGCCTCGGCCTCCCAGAAGTGCTAGGATTACAGGCGTGAGCCACCGTGCCCAGCCTTCATTGCCTTTTTTATTAAAGATTTTGAACATGGAAATAGTGTTTAATAAAATAGTGTTTAATAATAAAACTAAGTTATAAAGCATATGTAAAAATATATAAATATGCAGAACTGGGAGAGCAATTATATTTTAACCTTGTCAATAGATAATTAGTTGCCTGTAGAAAGAGGATATTAGCTGATGAGAATTAGAGAAGAGAGAAGGTCACATAGATTATATAACCATATAGCATTATAAGGACTATCAGGATCACCATCACCCTCCTCATTTGGTAATTTTTTAATTTTAATTTAAAAATATATTTGGTTTTCAGATTTTAAAAAAAGCAATTAATTCTCCTGGTCAGCAGTTTATTTTATCTCGAGAAACATAATATGAATATTTTCAAGGCAATGGACATAGGAAATTTTAATTTTTATCTCAAACTGAAGAAATTTCATGTTTTCTCATTTGGTGATTTAAGGATCCCAAGCAGAGAAAAGAATGGACTTACCCAAAACCCCACCATGAAATGGTGTAAAAAATCAAGGCTGGCCTCAGTCCATGGGTTCCCATTGCAGGGGCCTATCTGCTGCCATGCCACCTCATTTTATGAATTAAATTTCATTTGTAAAGTGAACACTGTTTTTGTAAATCATTTACTCATTCTCAGCTTTCCCTGTAGCTCTGTGGAAAAAACACAGGCTTTGGATCCAGATAGGGCCTGGGTTCAAATCTCAGGAGTTTGGTTTATCCATTGTATCTTCTTATGAAGAGGTTTTAATTTCACTGAGCCTCAGTTTCTTCATGAAAAGGGAATCATGTCTCTTCAGTGAGATTTTTAAAATACCAAGACAGTAGGTGGAATGAAGTAGGCCCTTGACAAATGATAATTTTCTTTGTTTATTTAATTTAAAAATTATTTTATAATTATTGTTTACATATCCAAAGTTTACTGAAATACAGGCACAATTCACCAGAAATTAAAAAGTAAAACTGTTTAACCCTGTTTTTAGACATCTTCAAAATATATCTCTTCATACTATAAGTATACAAAATCTGCAAATATACTTTATTTAAATGCCCAAATGTATTCTTATATCCTACATGTCAATTTGGAAAATGTGACTACTTTGATTTTCAAAAACCCGCATTAAATCTCTTAGCAGTTTTAGCAAACTTCTAAAAATCTTTTTTTTCTTTCTTTTTTTTTTTTTTTGAGACAGAGTCTCACTCTGTTGCCCAGGCTAGAGTGAGTGCCGTGGCATTAGCCTAGCTCACAGCAACCTCAAACTCCTGAGCTCAAGCGATCCTCCTGTCTCAGCCTCCCGAGTAGCTGGGACTACAGGCATGCACCACCATGCCCGGCTAATTTTTTCTATATATATTTTTAGCTGTCCATATAATTTCTTTCTATTTTTAGTAGAGATGGGGTCTCGCTCTTGCTCAGGCTGGTCTCGAACTCCTGAGCTCAAACGATCCGCCCACCTCGGCCTCCCAGAGTGCTAGGATTACAGGCGTGAGCCACCGCGCCCGGCCCTAAAAATCTTATTGAGTGTACTCAAGAACTTAAATAACTGGTTTTCATATGCAG
The DNA here is from genome assembly GCF_041146395.1 of Eulemur rufifrons. Lineage (NCBI taxonomy): Eukaryota > Metazoa > Chordata > Mammalia > Primates > Lemuridae > Eulemur > Eulemur rufifrons. Next base: position 210,391,485 of record NC_090989.1, read on the forward strand.
GAAATAAAAGTCAGGAAAATCTTCCTGTCTTCGTAGTAATTAATTCCCATGTTATAGCAATGATAGGTCCTCTCAACTGTTTCTGCTTTTCTTAGAAAGAAATCTGAAACAACTGAAAAGGAAAAGAATAAGAAAATTTTATGAGACATCATCAAGCTATCGTTGGAGCACCATTTTTGTGGTATTATGTGGGTTCTCTTGAATATTCTGTAGTGATTATCACTTCTGCCTTCTTTCCCTCCTAGTGTGCTCTCGCTGCTGATGAAGTAGTATTTAATCAGAAGGAACTGGAAGTAAAGGAACTGAAGAATCAAGTGCAAATGATGGTACAGGAAAACAAAGGACATGTGGTATCTTTGAAGGAAGCCCAAAAAGTGAATAGATTGCAGGTGATGTTTCTTTTATTTTTTTGTAGAGACAGGTCTTGTACTGTCACCCAAGCTGGTGTACAGTGGCCCGATCATAGCCCCCTGAAACCTCTAACTCCTGGGCTCAGGTGATCCGCCTGCCTGAGCCTCCCAAGTAGCTAATGCTACAGGCATGCGCCACCACACCTGGCTGATTAAAAACATTTTTTCTTGTAGAGAAGGGGTCTAGAACTACTGGCCCCAAATGATCCATCTGCCTTGGCTTCCCAAAGTGCTGGGATTACAGGCATGAGCCACTATGGCTGGTCGAGGGTTTCTTACCGTATATAGCTCTGTAGATTTAGTTGAAATAGTATCAAACTAAACAGTCTAGCACTTTAAATGATAAATGGGAATGTTTACAAAAGTATATTTCAGTTAAAGAGTTCTGAAGAACCATCCTTTCACCACTGTTTTGAGTGCTATTTTTATCATAAATCAAGATCCATTTATACATGAATCTATTGTCTATTTCTGGGCATTCTAGTATATCTTACTGGTTTATTTACTTATTCTTGAGCCAATATCACATTTCTTACTTATAATAAGTCTAGATATTCTATAGAGCAAGGATTTCCACTCTCTTCTACCCTCCCCCCTCCCAAAATGTCTTGTTTGTTCCATGTACATTTTCTTTTCTTTTTCTTTGTTTTTTAAACAGTAACGTTGAGATATAATTCACACACCAGAGAATTTAACCCTTTAGCATGTACAATTCAGTGATTTTTATTTTTTTATTTTTTTATTTTTTTTTCTCATAAATTAAACAATAACAATTGAAGATTTTTATTTCTGATAAATGTTAAATATTGCTTTACTATACTTCTGTAAGCTTGAGACACTAATCTATAACCTTGCCTAAAATAGTGACCTCAGTGATTTTTAGTATATTTACAGAGTTGTATAACTATCACCACTATCTAATTTTATACTACTTTTATCACCCAAAAAAGAAATCTTATACCCATTAGCAGTCATTCTTCATTCCCTCTTTGTCTCAACCCCTGGCAACCACCACTTTTATTTTCGATCTCTATGGATTTACCTATTCTAAACATTTCCTATAACTGGAATCATATACTATATGGCCTTTGTGTCAGTCTTCTTTCACTTAAATGATATTTTCATTTATTTATTTTTAATTGTGAAATAACTGTATATTTATCAGGTACAGTGTGGAGTTTTGATCTGTGTATACATTATAGAAAGATTCCATCAAGCTAATTAACATATCCATCACCTCAACAACTTATTATTTTGTGGTGAGAATGTTAAAAATATATTTTTTAGCAATTTTGAAATATACAATACATTATTATTAACAGTGATCACCATCCTGTGCAATAGATCATTAAAACTTACTCCTCCAGTGTAGTTGAAACTTTGTACCCTTTGATCAACATGTACCCTTTCCACATCCCATATAAATTTTACAATTAGTTTTCAAGGGTTACAGAAAAACTTGTGATTTTGGTTGGAATTGTATTAAATCTATAGATCTGTTTGGAAAGAATTAACATCTTTTGATTATGAGTCTTCTAATCCATTAACATGGTATATTCCTTCATTTGCTTAGGTTTCCTTTGGTTTCTTTTAAAAATGGCTTTTTCTCTTTTTTGTGTGTATATATAGAAATATTGCACATATTTTGTTAGAGTTTTTCCTAGGTACTTGAATTTTTTATGTGACTAAATGGAATCTTTTTAAAATTTTATTTTCCTGATTTCTTAATTGTTTGTTTATATGTGGAACTACATTGATTTTTGTATGTTAATATCTTAGATATCCAGCAATCTCAGTAAACTTACTTTTTTTTTTTTTGAGACAGAGTCTCACTCTGTTGCCCGGGCTAGAGTGAGTGCCGTGGCGTCAGCCTAGCTCACAGCAACCTCAAACTCCTGGGCTTAAGCGATCCTACTGCCTCAGCCTCCCGAGTAGCTGGGACTACAGGCATGCGCCACCATGCCCGGCTAATTTTTTTTTGTATATATATATATTTTAGTTGTCCATATAATTTCTTTCTATTTTTAGTAGAGACGGGGTCTCACTCTTGCTCAGGCTGGTCTCGAACTCCTGACCTCCAGCGATCCACCCGCCTCGGCCTCCCAGAGTGCTAGGATTACAGGCGTGAGCCACCGCGCCCGGCCCTGTAAACTTACTTTTTAATTCCAATGTTTTATCTGTAATTCTTTTGGATTTTCATTTATGAGTTCATTTATAAATTGAATTTATAATTCATCTGCAAATAATGACAGTTTTATTTCTTCCTTTACAATCCTTTAATCTTCTATTTCTTTTTTTTATCTTCCCATATTTTCTGGGATCTCTTTAATATCTTTAGATGTATATTCACATATCCCCTTTTTCATTCCTGGTTATTTATACCTTCTTTCACTTTTTTTCCTTAATCGGCTTCCCTAATAAAATTACAAATTTTATGATTCTCTTCAAAGAGACAATTTTTGACTTTGTTGATCTTTGACTATTGTATGTTCATGATTTCATTAATTTCTGCCCTTAATATTTAATATTTCTACTTTCTTGGGGGAGTTAATCTTCTGCTATCTTTCTGACTTATTTAGATAGATTCTTGGTTCATTGATTTTTAGCTTCTCCTCTTTGATAATGTATGCATTTAAAGTTACACATGTACTATTAAGGTTATCTCCACCTCCATTCCATATTCAGATCAAAATATTTCCTAATTTTTATTGTGACTTTTTAGCCTATAAGTTATAAAATTATTTTATTTCCAATATATGAGTGATTTCTTTTTATTTTATTAACTTTTAGCTTAATTGCACTGTGGTCAGATAACATAACTATGTCTGATTATAGTCCTTTGAATGTATTGAAGTTTGCCTTTTGGCTCAGCATAAGGCCAGTTTTTTTCATTTTTAAAAATTTTTAAATTTTGTTAATTTTTTGCTTTATTTTTTAATTTCATTAATTTATTTTTAATTTGTATATATTCATGGTGTACAAGTGCATTTTACTATGTTGATACATTGCACTGTGGTGAAGTCAGAGTCTTCATTGTATCCATCATAGGAGCAATGAGCATTGTCATTGTACCCACCAAGCAACCTCCCATTATCTATCCTTCCCCCACCCTTTAACCTCCCCCCTCCCCGCAAGTCTCCATTGTCCATCATTCCACACTCTGCTTCCATGTGTGTACATTATACACATTATCTCCCACTTATAAGTGAGAACATACGATATTTGTCTTTGTGTATCTGATTTGTTTCACTCAAAATACTAGCCTCCAGTTTCATCCATGTTGCAACAAAAGGCATGATTTTCTTCTTTTTATGGCTGAATAGTATTCCATTGTGTATATATACCACATTTTCCTTATTCAGTCCTCTACTGATGGACACTTATGTTGATTTCATATGTTTGCTATTTTGAATAGTGCTGCGATAAATGTAAGAGTGTAAGTATATTTTTAATATAATGATTTCTTTTCCTTTGGGTAGATACCCAGTAGTGGGGATTGCTAGATCAAATGGTAGATCTACTTTTAGTTCTTTGAGAAATCTCTATACTATTTTCCATAGAGGTTGCACTAATTAACATTCCCACCGACACAGAGTTCCTTTTTCTCTGCATCCTCACCATCTGTTATTGTTTTTTTTTAAATAATCGCCATTCTGATTGGTATAAAATTATACTGCAGTGTGGTTTTAATTTGCATTTCTATGATGATTAGTGATGTTGAACGTTTTTTCATATGCTTGCTGGCCATTTGTTTTCTTTTGAAAAATGTCTATTCATGTCCTTAACTCATTTATTTTTTATTTATTTATTTTTTTGGAGACAGAGTCTCCCTTTGTTATCTGGGCTGGAGTGCAGTGGCATCATCATAGCTCACTACAACCTCAAGCTCCTGGGCTCAAGCAATCCTCCTGCCTCAGCCTCTGGAGTAGCTGGGACTACAGGCACATGCTGCCACATCTGGCTAATTTTTTCTATTTTTTGTAGAGACGGGGTCTTGCTTTTGCTCAGGCTGGTCTTGAACTCCTGATCTCAAGCAGTACTTCTGTCTCAGCCTCTCAGAGTGCTAGGATTACAGGTGTGAGCCATTGTACCCGGCCCTCGGCCCGCTTTTTAATGAGGTTATTTGTTTTTGTTTTTGTTGTTGAGTTTTTTGAGTTCCTTGTAAATTCTGGATATTGGTCCCATCAGATGTATAGTTTGCAAATATTTTCTCCCATTCTGCAGGTTGTCTCTTCACTCTGTTAGCTATTTCTTTAGCTGTGTAGAAGCTTTGTAATTTGAGTCCCATTTGCCTGTTTTTGTTGCCTGTGCTTTTGATGTCTTAGTCACGAATTCTTTGCCTAGACCAATGTCCAGAAGAGTTTTCCCTGGGTTTTCTTCTAGTGTTTTTATAGTTTCAGGTCTTATATTCAAGTCTTTAATCCATCTTGAGTTGATTTTTGAATATGGTGAGAGGTAGGGGTCAAATTTCATTCTTCTGTGTATGGCAATCCAGTTTCCCCAGCACCGTTTATTGAAAAGGGTGTCCCTTCCCCGGTGTATGTTCTTATTGACTTTATCAAAGATCAGTTGGCTGTAAGTATGTGGCTTTATTTCTGGGTTCTCTATTCTGTTTCATTGATCTGTGTGTTTATTTTTATACCAGTACCATTTTTTTTATTTTTATAGCCTTGTAGTATAATTTGAAGTCAGGCAATGTGATACCTCCAGCTTTGGGGTTTTTTTTGTTTGTTTGTTTACTCAAGATTTCTTTGACTATTTGGGCTCCTTTCTGGTTCCATATGAACTTTAGAATTGTTTTTCTAATTCTGAAAAAAATGTTAGTATTTTGATTGGGATCACATATTGAATCTGTAGATTGCTTTGGGCAAATGTTAATTCTTCCAAGCCATAAGCATGGGATGTTTTCCCATCTGTTTGTATCATTGATACTTTCTTTCATCAGTGTTTTGTTTGTTTGTTTGTTTGAGACAGAGTCTCACTCTGTTGCCTGGGCTAGAGTGCCGTGGTGTCAGCCTAGCTTACAGCAACCTCAAACTCCTGGGCTCAAGCAATCCTTCTGCCTCAGCCTCCCGAGTAGCTGGGACAACAGGCATGCGCCACCATGCCCGGCTAATTTTTTCTATATATTTTTAGTTGTCCAGCTAATTTATTTCTATTTTTAATAGAGACGGGGTCTTGCTCTTGCTCAGGCTGGTCTCAAACTCCTGAGCTCAAACGATCCTCCTGCCTCAGCCTCCCAGAGTGCTAGGATTATAGGCGTGAGCCACTGTGCCCGGCCTTTCATCAGTGTTTTGTAGTTTTCCTTGTAGTGATCTTTCACCTCCTTGATTAAATATATTCCTAGGTGGTTTTTTTTTTCTTTTTGGTATCTATTATAAATGGGATTGCCTTCTTGATTTGTTTCTTGGCTAGATTGCTATTGGTGTATAGAAACACTACTGATTTCTGTATGTTGATTTTGTATCTTGGGACTTTACTGAATTCATTTGTCAAATCTAAGAGTTTTTGGTGGAGTCTTTAGGGTTTTCTAGATGTAAGATCATATCATCAGTGAACACGGGTAATTTGACTTTCTCTTTTCCAATTTGGATGCCATGTATTTTTTTGTCTTGCCTTATTGGTCGGGTGAGGACTTCCAGTACTGTGTTGAATAAGAGCAGCGAAAGTGGGCATCCTTGTCTTATTCCAGGTCTTAGGGGTAATACTTTAAACTTTTTGCCATTAAGTATGATGTTGGCTGTGAGTTTGTTGTACTACATGATCTTTATTATTTTGAGGCATGTTTCTTTCTTCTATGCCTAGTACAGTGAGGATTTTTATGAAGGGATGCTGAATTTTATCAAATGCTTTTTCTGCATCTATTGAGATGATCATATGTTTTTTGTCCTTAATTCTGCTTATATGATGTATCACAGTTATTGATTTGCATATGTTGAACCATCCTTGCATGCTGGTATAAAAGCCAGTTGATCTTGGGTATATTATCTTTTTGATGTGCTGTTGGATTCAATTTGCTAGTACTTTGTTGAAGATTTTTATGTCTATGTTCATCAGGGATATTGGTCTAGTTTTATTTTTTTGTTGTGTCTTTGGTTTTGGTATCAGGGTGATACCGGCCTTAGACATAACGCCACTTGGGTGCTGTTAATACTGTTATTCAAATCTACATATTTTTTTTTTCTAAGACAGGGTCTTACTCTGTTGCCAGGGGCAGAGTGTAGTGGTGTGGTCATAGCTTACTGCAGATTCAAACTTGTGGACTGAAACGATCCTCCTGCCTCAGTCTCCCAAGTGGCTGGGACTATAGGCACACACCACCACGCCCAGCTAATTTTTCTATTTTTTGTAGAGATGGGGGTCTCACTGTCAGCAAGGCTGGTCTTGAACTGCTGGGCTCAAGCAATCCTTCCGCTTCAGCCTCCCAAAGTGCTGGGATTACAGGTGTGAGCCACTGCACCCAGCCCAAATCTCTATTTTTACACACCTTTTTGGATCTTTTTGTTATATCAGTAATATAGAGCGTAATGTTAAAATCTCCTATTATGATTTTGGATTTGTCTTCTCCATGGAGTGCTGGTAGTTTTTGCATTATATATATTGAAGCTGTATTTTTAAGTGGATATAGATGTAAAATTGTTACATCATCCTGAATTGGCCTTTTAATGATTTTTTACCTCTTTTTATCTCTTCTAATGACTTTTACCTTAATGTCTACATTGATATTATTATAGCTACATCAGCTATCTTTTGATTAATATTTACATGGTATCTCTTTTTCCATCTTATTTTTAATCTTTTTATGTCTATTTTCAGTGTTTCTTGTAAGCAGCATATAAGATGATTTTACAATCCTCTCCAATGGTCTTTATCTTTTAATTGGATTATTTAGTTCATTTCCAAATTTAACATAATTGCTATTATATTTTAGTTAACATCCACCATTGTGGTTTTTATTTATCCTTCCTGCTCTATGTTCCTTTTTCTATACTTTTTTTTTACCATCTTTTGGATCAATTTGGTATTTTGTATTTTTCTATTGTTTTCTCCATTAACTTAGAAGTTATACTTTTACTTTTGTAAAGTTATTATCCTAGAATGTATACCATGCACCCTTGACTTAATAAAGTCTAATATTAATTCGTACCTTAAGCCTTTTCCCAATGTAAGGACTCCATATAATACTTTTCAACTTATATGCCATTGGTGTTCTATATTTTAATTATCTGAATACATGACTTTAAAATAAGGTTGCATTTTTATTGCTCAGTGTTAACACAATGAAACTTCAGGATTTTTTTCTCCCTATTTAAACGTAGTACATCGAAAGTATTAAGATGTATGACATTTTATTTACATAAATTTATGCTTGTAAAACAGAGATTGATGTTAGAGCTTCTGGATTGGATACACTTTAAAATTTTCTTTAGAGGGCCAGTAGCAATGGCTCATGCCTGTAATCCTAGCACTTAAGGAGGCTGAGGCAGGAGGATGGCTTGAGCCCAGGAATTTGAGATTGCAGTGAGCTATGATAATGCCATTGCACTGCAGACTGGGTGACAGAGTGAGACCCTGTCTCAAAAAAAAAAAAAGATATTTCTTTAGAGAATATATTTAAAAATGAAACCACGTACACACACACACACACACACACACACACACACACACTCTTGACATACAGTTTCTTCTGCCATTGATTTCCAAGTCCTCTTTCCTCCAGGACTATTAGTTGGCGGCTATCTTCTATCTCTTTGTGCATTTGGCTTCCTTTTTCACTGAGTAAGGCTTTCACTTTCCCGCACCTGTTATCACTTTCTGCTTCCTTTGCTGCAACCTGTGCTGTCTGCAATTCTTTCTCCACTTTTTCAACTTTCACATCTCTTGTTACTTCTTGCATTTCACTCAGAAAGTCTATGCTTTTATAAAGATAGCTAAGCTAACCAAGGTGCTTCAAGTTGGCAAAGCAACCAGTTACAGTGAATGGGACATTATCTTTGAGTATCTGACTTTTTTGGCTGTGTTTGTTGCTGCTTACTGCTCAGAAAGTTTTATCACTCAGAAGAATCTTAGTCACTTGTGAACATCAGAAGGCTAGTCTCTGGATAAATGAGGTTTGACAGTATTGTTAAGGTAGTTATGATTTTGGTCAATGTAAAATTCATTTTTAATCATAATATACATATGTACTGAGGTTCTTTATGTCTAAAATTCTCATCTTTCTTCTACAAAGAATGAAAAAATAATAGAACAACAGCTTCTTGTGGATCAACTGAGTGAAGAACTAACAAAACTTAACCTGTCAATGACTTCTTCAGCTAAGGAAAATTGTGGAGATGGGCCAGATGCCAGGATCCCTGAAAAGAGACCATATACTGTACCATTTGATACTCGTTTGGGGCATTATATTTATATCCCATCAAGACAAGACTCCAAGAAGGTAAAGTCCAAACATTAATCTTTTTCCTATTTTGAGATTAAAAAAAATTATATGTAATATAATATAATATCACAGTGTATTTATACAGTCTTAGCAGCTTTTTCTGTTTGCTTTCATGGGCTTTTGTGTATATGTTTTCTTTTAAGCATGCTTCTTTTTTTTTTTTTTTGAGACAGAGTATCGCTTTGTTGCCCGGGCTAGAGTGAGTGCCGTGGCGTCAGCCTAGCTCACAGCAACCTCAAACTCCTGGGCTTAAGCAATCCTACTGCCTCAGCCTCCCGAGTAGCTGGGACTACAGGCATGCGCCACCATGCCCGGCTAATTTTTTCTATATATATTTTAGTTGGCCCATGCTTCTTTTTAATAAAAAATTAATAAAGATAATACATAGTTATATTTAGAGGGAATAGTTGGATGGAAATAATGTCTACACTTTATCAAGGAGAAAAAGCTATCTTTTGTGGCATATTTTCAGACATGACTAAATTTGATATCTTCATGAATTTTTTTCTTTCTTTAACTATACGAAGTTGAGATGAGGTTGGAGGGTATTTATTTAGACTTATCTGGTCTGTCTTATTATTTTCAAAATAACATTTATTATTATTCAGTCTTACCAAGTTGTCATAATCAAGACAGTATAAAGATCAATATGAAATTTAGTTTGTGCGTGGGTGGAAAATATATACATCTACAGATTTCTCTTAAGAATTATCAAGGAATCTCTATTATGGATAAGACTTAATCAGCGGATTAATGAATGTTCTTTTCTATATACTAATTTTATGAAGGGAAATGATTTTTTCAGTGAGAGCTATGTGGTGTTTATAGTCAGAATGATAAGAATTATGAGAGGCAAATGGTATATGAGCAGCCTCATGGACTTTGCATCGGGCAGGCTTGGGTGTGAATACCAGCTCTGTTGTGTAGCCCTGGGTGTATGACTTAGACCCCCAAGTGAGCCCCAGGTTCCTTATGTATAAGAATGGGGGTAATATGTTAAACAAATTTGGGGAGGTAAACAAATAAATAAATGAGACCTAAGCCAAGTGCAGTGGCATGTGCCTGTAGTCTCAGCTATTTGGGAGGATGAGGTCAGGAGGATTGCTTGAGCCCAGGAGGGCTCATGACGCTGTGATTATGCCTGTGAACAGCCCCTGCACTCCAGCCTGGGCAACACAGCGAGACTGTCTCTAAAAAAAATTTTTTTAAATAAAAATAATAATAAAATAAATACGATCTTTTTACTCTTTCCCTCTAATATGTATTAAATTTAAGCAATCATATAGGAAGTGAAATCAAACTCTTCAGGGGTGGGGAACCTGTGGCCTTAAGGCCACATGTGGCCCTCTTACATCCGTAAGCGTGGCCTTTTGGCTGAATCCAAATTTTACAGAACAAGTCTGAAGTGACTATAGATTTGTTCTTTTTCAGAGGGAACGTGATGACTGTTTCCAAATATCTGAAGACTTATCATTATTGTTATATTTTTTTCTTTAGAGTTAGGACCAGTGAGAGGAAGCACTAAGGGAATATAAAGGAGAACTTATTAATGAGAACTGCAATGGCATGAGAGGACCCAGGGCTTGTTAGGGCCACCACAGTGAATGTGTTTAAGCAGAAGCTAGATGATAATTTACAGTATTGCAGAAGAGGTCAGACATAAGATGAGGGTTGAACTAGGTAACCTTTCCAGGTAAGTTCTTTCCAGCCTTGGGGCTATGTAATTGTAGGAAAAAGTGGTTAGAATTTAAAAATTGGCTTTTAGATGCATATTCCTTAGTTAGCTGAATTTTTTCTTTTTTTTAGATAGAGTCTTGCTTTGTTGCCTGGGCTAGAGTGCCATTGCATCAGCCTAGCTCACAGCAGCCTTAAACTCCTGGGCTCAAGCTATCCTCCTGCCTCAGGCTTCTGAGTAGCTGGGACTACAGGCATGCCAACACGCCCAGCTAACTTTTTTTTTTCTATTTTTAGTTGCCCAGCTAATTTCTTTCTATTTTTAATAGAGATGGGGTCTCGCTTTTGCTGAGGCTGGTCTCGAACTCTTGACCTCAAGCGATCCCCGCCCCCGCCCGCCTGGCCTCGGCCTCCGAGAGTGCTAAGATTACAGGCGTGAGCTACCACGCCCGGCCAGTTAGCTGCAGTATTAATCAGCTCATTTTACTACTTATATTATGGATCAATACTATTTGGAGAATTAATGAAAATGCTGAAATATCCCTAGTGGTGAGTTATGGATTGCAGAAGCAACTGAGGGGAGGTAGGACCCAACACCTTGGTAGGAAGAGGCCAGATTATAGAAAGCTTTATGAACCTGCCATCATGTTGGGTGGGCCCTTAAAGAGTTAATTTGCGAAATGTTACTCCTTGTGGCAGATGTTATTTGGTGTTCATTATTAAGCTGGACCAGTTGGTTTTCTTTATAAAAAGAAATTTTAAAAGGAAATTACAGTCCCAGAGAACAAAGTTGACTTTGAACAAAAAGTTTTATTTGTTCTTGAAATAATTCCCAAACCCTGACAGGAGAAACCTTGATGCCTGCCAGTTATGGGGCAAAATTGCCATGCTAATAAGTACATTGTACTTGTTAGATAAATACTTCTTGATTTGGTTCTTCTGTAAAGAATTACCCTCCCTTGTTCTCTGTACCCCAGAATTGGGAGGCCACCTAGAAAACTTTACCCCCATCCATCGTGGTACTCATGTACAAATAGTCTAATTAGGTGGCTAACAGTAGAGGCACAAAAATCAGATATAAGAGGATCTTCTGGACCAGGAAGGCTTTTCTGGGAAGGGGATATGTGAGGGACCTACTGTCAAGTGATTTAATGTTGAATACTATGTAATGATATACATATCTCACTATATGTTATACTTTTAACAGCTTATTATGATTTATATTGATGAATATCTCTTTTTTTTTTTTTTTTTGAGACAGTCTCACTCTGTTGCCCAGGTTAGAGTGAGTGCCGTGGCGTCAGCCTAGCTCACAGCAACCTCAAACTCCTGAGCTCAAGCGATCCTCCTGTCTCAGCCTCCCAAGTAGCTGGGACTACAGGCATGCACCGCCATGCCTGGCTAATTTTTTCTATATATATTTTTAGCTGTCCATATAATTTCTTTCTATTTTTAGTAGAGATGGGGTCTCGCTCTTGCTCAGGCTGGTCTCGAACTCCTGAGCTCAAACGATCCGCCCACCTCGGCCTCCCAGAGTGCTAGGATTACAGGCGTGAGCCACCGCGCCTGGCTGGATATTGATGAATATCTCTTCTAATATTTTATTATTTAGCTTTTTTGGGAAATAACCTTGAGGTTTGGTTACAGAGAAGTGATGAAAAAGGAAATATTTGGTAATGGAAACTAGAACAAAACAAAAATATAAAGGCAATTTCTAATTTATTGTTGTTGTCTTCCAAGGTCATTTTTTGAGAATTTAAAGTGCATTTGCAATAGAAGCATGTTATAATATAGAAAATTCCCAGGCTAGCCCATAGAATTTTATTTAGCCCATGATATATAAATACATATAAATATATCACTTAGACCATTAATTCAGTTATACCTAACTATCACATGGAAAGTATAACAAGTAAGTATATTCTGACATCAAAATTGGGACTATTTTGCCCTGGCATAGGGAATGGATTTCTTCCTGTGGTGGGCCTTGGATTGGAGGGGGATGCAGACCTTTAGCGGCACCACAATTCTCCAAGTGTTCTGAACTGGGAGGATTGGGATGTGGGCACATTTGTTGGGGAATGCCTGGGCTGTGTTTAAGAACTGGGATGTTTTCTAGGCTTTTCTTGGTTTCATTTTTGAATCCTATTTTCCATGAAGCCGTCTTTGAAGATAGAAGAGCTTTTTAGAAGAGAATGAGCTATATAAATTCTGAAAGAAGTATGTGTTCATGAGTCATAATAGTGTTGTGAAATTAATTTTGACTTTTTTTGAGGGGGGCATATTTTCAGTGATTGGCTATTTTTTAAGAGTACCTATCTAATAACCTCTTAAAAACATTTAGAGTAATAAGATAAAAATAGACATTTTAAAAATTACTGTTTTGTTGTTGGGTGGGGGAATTACTCGCAAGATCTACACAAGTCCTCCAGTGTATTCTCTGGATCGAGTATTTGCTGGATTTCGAACACGAAGTCAGATGCTGTTGGGTCACATAGAAGAGCAAGATAAAGTCCTCCACTGCCAATTTTCTGATAACAGTGATGATGAAGAATCTGAAGACCAAGAGAAATCTGGAATTAGGTATGTTAAATATAGGCTGATTTAACAAACATTTTTAATGATGTAATAAATATAGGAGATGTAGTTTTTTTTATTAAAGTGTATCTTTTGCATTTAAAATAATGGTAAGTAGTTTTTGCTAAATATACTGTCAGCTAATGTGTTATGAAACTAATGTTTGAACACAAGTCATCAGTCTTAAAATTGAAAAATAATTTTGCTTTTAGAGCTTTTATAGTGCTACGGTAGCAACAAACATAAATTTTTCACTAGATCCAACGTTGGGGGGCATCATTTTTTTTTTCCTTTTCTTTTTCTTTTTAGACAACCAGAAAGAAGATAGGGGGCATCCTTTTATTTTGAAAAATATTAATAAAATTCTGTTTTTTAAATATAATTAATAATTTTTTAATGTTACTGTCACTTTTGGGGGAAACTAATATGAGGACACATTAGAAAACATTAACAAGTTAATTATGATTCTGATTTTTTTTTAGATGTAGAAGTTGCTCATGGACTCAGAAGCCAGGCTCTGTTTGTTCTCTTGTTGAATTGAATGATACTCAGGATGAAACACAAAAGTCAAGTTTAGGGAATGAAGGTATATGGGCTTTCTCAATTAACTTAGACCTAATGGTTATAGGACCCTTCTCTTTTTCTTCAGTTGATAATTTAAGAAACATCTAGGAGTTCTCAAAGACCAGAGCTTGGTAGGAATGCTTTCCTGGTTGGTAGAATTTCCTTTATATTCTCTTTTCTACCTCTAATTTTTCAGTCTTTTTACTCATTAATAAACAAGATTTTCTACCAACAATTCTGACTAGAGATATAGGCTAACTCTCTTAGAAGAGGGATTTTTATATGCCGACCTGAGTTAATATGCTTTGATACTCTTGATTACTTTAAAATACATCGTAAGTAACTTACTAGATGTGTAATTTACTGCTTCACTGGCACTCATGCCTAACGTTAGTGATGTATTTACCATTAGAGCTCAATTAGTTTACTAGGTGCCTGTAATGTTTCAGTACACAATTGATGAGAATTTTTAGGTATCAAATAACAGCATCAAAACATTTATATTGCAAAAACTATAGTAGGAGATTTTAACTCCTCTCTCTTGGCCAGTCAACCCCCAAAAAGTAAAGGTACAGAGAATATAAATAACATGATAAGTGCTATACTATGAAAGTACAGAGCATCTTTTTAAGAGCCTGTGTATGTAATGTTTACCAAAAATATAAACTAAAATAAATTTCAAAATGTGGAAATAGTAAAGATAAGTACTACTCAAGTAGCCATCCTTGGGCCATTTGTTACTGGTCTGCAACCAGGGAAGAAACTTAGGCCAGAATGTAAATGAGTACACTGGTCCTTCATTGAGAAGGTCTTGCTCTGAAAAAACTGTAACCTAAGCTAAAGCTTAGTGACATAGTTGATTTACATTCTGGTTCAGGAGAGTAACAAACAGTGCTAGACTACACTCTGAGTAACATGGTATAGAATGCATTCTTTGATTATAATAAAAGTAGAAGTTAATAGGAAAAAAATCTACCACTCTACCCACCTAGAGATTTTACATCTATCTCAAATCTCAGGTTAAAGGTAACGAAAAACTATGTGTCCAAATCTATGGCCTATGACTAAAGTGCATGCATATATATATATATATATTTTTTTTTTAATTTCTAAGGAAATGAAAACTCTTACTGTAAGCTAGAAAGCTCAAGTCCCAATTGCTGAGTATTTTTTCCTCTCTTTCCTTCCCTTTTTGTCCCTTTCTCTGCTACCTCTAAACTGCTTTTCTTTTTTAACTCAACTTCTGTTGACTATCTATGAGCAGATAGTTTTAGTTCTCAGTTTTGCTTCTTTTGTTTTAAAGATTTAAAGATTGAATGTCTCCAGGAGAGTCAAGAGTTGAATTTGCAAAAATTAAGGAACTCAGAACGCATACTTACTGAAGCTAAACAAAAAATGAGAGAACTTACAATTAACATCAAGATGAAGGAAGATCTGATTAAAGAATTAATAAAAACAGGTAATAGTATTCTGTGAACCAGCATATGTGAGGAAAAAAAGCTTCTAAAATTGCTTCCAATGTGGTAACATTTAGTTTTTGAAGCTCTAGAACTATCTCCTGTAGCTTAGATTTGGTATAACAAGGTGTGTGTTACAGCCAATATGTATAGGTTAGTTAGCAAAAAAACTTTGTAATGTTGTGATTTCATCTGTGAGTTGTTCTAACCGGTGTAAACTGTGTTGCACTGAAACTCAACAGCACTTAACTTTTTTTTTTTTTTTTTGCTATTTTTAAAGAAGCTTTATACTTGGCATCTAGGAATATGTCTGAGATTTTTTTCTAGCTCATTTTAATATTTATTTATTTTAAAGTTTTAGTCTTCATTTCCTTAGCTTATTTTTAACATTAATTATAAACTTTATATTTTAGTTGTAGATTTTTTTATTTCCCTAAAGATGTAAGGATTTGTTCTGAGAGCTATTCTCTTAGGTGGGCCAGATTTTTAGCTTTGACCCCTACGTCTCAAATCCTGGCACACTGGGAGTATCTACCACATCCTGTCCTCATCCTCAGCTAGATTAGGCTTGCCTTAGAAGGGGCATCTTAGGCTTTTTGTTTTCTTCCCCCTCAGTATGCTCAAAGTATCAGCTTTGACTACTTTGAAATTTAGTAAAGAATTGAAGAAAGGAGAGCCACTAGCATTTCTTTTCCCCAACCTTATGAAAAACAATTAAAATTTTTTATTAAAAAATTACAAGATTTACTGTGTAACAATACAGTAAACTGCATAACAGTACTATAAATGGTCCCTGGTGATTATTCATCCCTGGAGCTCTAGACTATTTCCTGCTGCCACGAATTTGTTAGTCTAGTTCACAGACAGTTGCCTATTCAAAGCAAATCAAAAAAAAGTTTTTAGGATCAGTAGCTGGGCTTAGAATGAAAAAATAGATAGAAATATCTATATTCTATTTTTTCTATGTTGTAAATATTCTAAGAAAAGCATTTAAAAATAATTCATCTTTAACAAGTTCAATGTAATGAAAAAGGAGAATGTCGGCTCTAAATGAAAAGATCCTTAAGAGGTAAAACAGTCAGATGTATTGTGGACCTTGTTTGGATCCTGATTAAAATAAACTAATTGTAAAAGACATTTTGAGGCTGGGTGCGGTGGCTCACACCTGTAATCCTAGCACTTTGGGAGACCAAGGCGGGAGGGTTGAGGTCAGGAGTTCAACACCAGCCTGAGCAAGAGCAAGACCCCGTCTCTACTAAAAATAGAAAGAAATTAACTGGACAACTAAAAATATATAGAAAAAATTAGCCGAGCATGAGTGGTGCATGCTGGGTGACAGAGTGAGACTCTGTCTCAAAATCTCTTTTTTTTTTTTTTTTTTTGAGACAGTTAAGGAAGGCTGAATATAGACTGGTATGTATTACTATTGTTAAGTGTAATGGCCTTTTGGTTATGTCCGTGTTTTATATAGATGCTTATTGAAGTATGTATAGGTGAGATGTTATGACATCTGTGATTGCTTTATAACATTTAAGCATAGTAAAACAAAAGAAGGCTTTTTTTCAAGAGACTGGGTCTCACTCTGTTGTCCAGGCTGGAGTACAGTGATGCAGTCATAGCTCACTGCAGGGCTCACTCCATGGGCTCAAGTAATCCTCCCACATCAGCCTCCTGAGTAACTGGGACTATAGGCACATGCTATTATACCTGGCTAATTTTTAAATTTTTTGTAGAGACAGGGATCTCATTGTATTGCCCAGGCTGGTTTCGAACTCCTGGACTCAATCAGTCCTCCAGCACTGGCTTCCCAAAGTGCTGAGATTACAGATGTGAGCCACCCACACCCAGCCAAAAGAAGGCATATTTGAAGCAGCTGTGACAAAGTCTTGATAACTCTCAAATCTGGGTTATAGGGGTTGATTTTATTATTTATTTTGTTCATAATTTTTCAAAAAAGAATTCAGGGAGACAGATTATAGGTAGCAGGAAGCCGAAGTGTACTAAGAGGCAAAAATTCCCTCTTACTCCAAATATTATTCTTAATTGAATTTGATGCCAACAAAGCTCAACTGCAAACTCAGAAGCTCAGAAGTGTCACACTAAAACACAAAAGATGAGCTAGTAAGAAGACTGAATGACAGCGGATGGGAATAATCATTAAGTAACTAATCATTAAGAGGCCTGGTGGCAACCTGTGTTTGATTGGTGGGGCGGGCGTGGGTTGGGGGGACTGGATTTTTAATGCTATGCCTTGAAGGATAACACTGCCCAGCTGGATTTTTATTTAGAGTAGACCATTTTTATGTATTTGATGTTTTAATTTTTTTACATAATTTATAATTGTTCTTACTATTATTATGGTTAAGGTAACAATGCCAAGTCTGTAAGCAAACAGTATTCTCTGAAAGTAACAAAACTAGAGCACGATGCGGAACAGGCGAGAGTGGAACTAACTGAAACACAAAAGCAGCTACAGGAGCTGGAAAACAAAGATCTTTTTGATGTTGCTTTGAAGGTAAAATTACAGAAAGAGTTCCGTAAAAAGATGGATGCTGCAAAGTTGAGAATCCAGGTAATTTTTAAAATGTAATTGAGAAAACTTATTTAAGCTTTCCTGCTTTCAAAGCTTCTTGTACTGAATTAGGAAAGAAGTGAGATTCATTTTTTACCAGCCCAGCAGGAGAAACTGGATGGCAATTTGTCTTTTGCAGTGTACTGGTCAGTTTATGTATTTTACAATCTGGGTAGTATATTTCTTCATTCAAGAAGTATATTATCATAATCTTCATATCAGAAACCACATGGTAAGAAATAAAGGTAACCACAGAAATAGTGTCCTTTTCTGAAGGACAAAGAATTAAATAATGGTTAAATGATACATATACAACATCTGGTACGGATATGGCACTTTGTAGACGCTCAACAAGTGGGAACTATTTCAGACAGTTTTCTGAAACCATCACTGATTGATTGGGTTAAGAAAGGTTAATAATGTTGACTACTACAACTCATCCTTAATTTCCTAATGGCTGGATTTAGCTGTAACTTCAGAAATAGCTACAGTTAAAAATTCTATTCTATGAGAAATATTTCATTACAGAATGATTTTGTGTAATGAAGCCATTTCCAGATTCTTTGGAGATAGTCACAGTGCTTTGTCAGTCTGATCATAATGAACTTTCTGGGATGCCTTTTCTAGTTCTTTTCATCTCATGATCTCTTGCTTCCACATTATAGAAATATATTCATATTGTTTTCATTATAGCTAGAATTGGGTTGTTAACCTATTCAGAGCATTTTGGGGGGGACCTGTACCACCATTATTTTCTTTCAACAGACAAATGTTTACTTTACACATCCAGTGTGCCAGGTCCTATTCTAGGTACAGATGCAGAGGTGAACAGGCCAAAAAAGTCTCTCCTAGGGTTTTGAATGCCGCCTCAAATATCTGGATATTTCCACTAAAAGTTGTTACCTATAGCTTCTCAACACCAAGTTAAAATAATATTAATATGACTTGAATAGTTGAAATGCTTAAAGGAGAACATGGTGATTATGTCACGCCTTCCATCTTCCTTCAAAATACTTAGTTCCCCTTTGGAATTTACCTCCAAGTGGCTTGGGATCAATATTTACTTCTTGACAATTACTTCTTGACCCTTTAAATTAAGGCTGGGATGTCTAACAAATACTCATTTTAACAAACCATTACTAGAATAAAACAATTAAGATGTTTCCTTTGTGTTTATTGTGAAATTTTAATTATAATTTAATAGGTTTATATCCTAGCTTCAGTTCTGATTGTAATTTTTATACTCAATATTAATAACCAAAACTATTATTTTTGTAAGGAAGCTATTATATTTATTTATCATGTGTACATCTGTAGTTTGAGCCTTGTTTATGGATTTAGCAAGGGTTATTTTGATATTTCCTATATCTCATGCAACTAAAATGGTTGAGATTAAAAGATTAAGGATTATTAATAGAGTTTGTGAATTATTATGTCTTTCCATGTTTTCCATGTTCTCCATGTTCCCTGCTACATATCCTTTTCTGCTAACAGTACTGATAAGGAAAGGAAAAGAAAGGTATAGAACTTAACCTCAAAGGAAACAGTTGATATAGCAGAAGATGGAAACAAGATATGTAGTTTTAGAAATTTCTGTCCCTTTGACATATCTATGCACTATTGATGGGGATGAGGATGGTAAGGATGTTGAGGAAGATGGTAGTTACCCCTTACTGAGTATCTACAAAGTGCCATATACATACCATATGTTTTATATGTATTATTTAATCCTCCAAAGTGGGCATTTTTACCGCATTTTACAAATGAGGAAACTAAAGTTTAGAAAGGTAAAATAACCCATTCAGAGTCACATAGTGGTGATGACAATACCAAACATATCATGCTGTTTTAAATTATTGAAATACTAGCATTTTTATTGGTATAATACAGTTATTTCAATTCTAAAACTTTAAAAATTTTTTAAATTAAAAAAATCTAAAAATCTGTATTTTTTCTGTCTCTTGATATATGTGGAGAGTTATATGCTACATTAATAGTTTAATGCTAAGAAAGGTGCACTTTTGTGCATCTGTGAAATAAGTGCAAAAAACAATGGCAACCATATCTCATTTTTAAATAAAATTATCAGGATGTACACTGATATTTCCAATATTATATGAAAAGGCACTAAAATGCTGGTATTATCATTTTTGATGCAGTACTGCAATTACCATCAATGGTAAGTGACAAAGCCAGTGTCCAAATTCAGGAATGGAAAACTGCAAAGGCCTGTGGCCTTCAAGCCAGTGGTACTCAAAGTAGTCCATCTTCAGATTTTTCTTTCTGGGTCTGTGACAAGATAAAGGTCAATCAGTGCACAGCCCCCTTCATCAAAAAAGTCTTGGATGAAAATGTCAACTGAATCTAGTAGTGTGCTTAGCAGTACAAACTGACAACAGGCTGTGGACTAGTACTGGGCCGAAGACCACACTTTGAGAAGCACTGCTCTAAGCTGCACTGCCTATTTAGTGCTTAGTTTAATTAAAATAAAACATGTTTATGTTAATACTTTATTGCCAAAATAAAGGAAATAATTGTGGTCTGTATAATTTATGAATGACCTCTTACCTTCTTTATGCCACCTAGGAGGTACTTAGTGTAATGCAAAACATGTAATACAAGTCTAATGTATGTTTGTTTGTTTGATCAACATTAAATTGTAACTCTCTAGTAATTTATGTTAGTAGTAAAACAACTTGAAAATGTTAGTAAATTTTTTTTTTTTTTTTTTTTTGAGACAGAGTCTCGCTCTGTTGCCCAGGCTAGAGTGTCGTGGCGTCAGCCTAGCTCACAGCAACCTCAAACTCCTGGGCTCAAGCAATCCTTCTGCCTCAGCCTCCCAAGTAGCTGGGACTACAGGCATGTGCTACCATACCCGGCTAATTTTTTTTCTATATATTTTTAGTTCTCCAGCTAGTTTCTTTTTATTTATTTATTTATTTATTTTTTAAGTAGAGACGGGGTCTCACTCTTGCTCAGGCTGGTCTCAAACTCCTGAGCTCAAATGATCCGCCCACCTCAGCCTCCCAGAGTGCTAGGATTACAGGCGTGAGCCACCACGCCGGCCCCATTAGCAAATTTTTAATGCTAGCTATAGGTAATTTTAGATGAGGAGAAGCTTTACTTAAGATTAATGTGCAAATAAATTAGTGACCAACCCTGAGAGGTTGGTCACTGTCAGGGAAAATAGTATCGGTTCTGATCATCTTAACTTAGAAATCAATGATTTAGGCTATAGCTGAATATAAAAACAAGAGCACAGTGGAATATTATGCAGTCACATAGAATAAATCTATAGGAAAAGGCCTCTAAGATAAGTAGAAACAGGGAGGGGGAGAGAGTAGTCTGTATAGAATATATATGAAGCTATTTGCATGCATATGCATAAATTATTTCTGGAAGAATATTTAAGAAATTAGTAATATTGTCTTGGGGAGCAGGACAGGTAGATTAGAGATCTGGGATAAGAGTGAATCTTTTAAAATATGAATTCAGTTTTAAAAAGGTTTTAACTTTTATCATATACATAATATTTTTTAATTAAAATACTCAAAAAAGCAGAGTCCATTTTGTTTTGTTTGCTTGTCAGCATCAGGAAGTCTCATCATTCTTTATATATTTATATATCTGATGAAATTATTATAGTTTCCCTAATTGCAAAATTAGAATGTAGAAGAGTAAACAATTGTTTGTAAACCTGTCAAAAATAAATGAAAATCTAGGGAAAATGCCTGCCCTTACCATTGAATGAAAAGATTAAGTTTAGTTGATGAATGTGAGATATTCAGTTTTTCATTTTGAAATATTCCATATGATCTCAGGTCTTAAAGAAGAAGCAACAAGATAGTAAGAAATTGGCATCACTGTCAATCCAAAATGAGAAACGTGCTAATGAACTAGAGCAGAATGTAGAACACATGAAATATCAAAAGGTACAGCTGCAAAAACGATTTCGAGAAGAAAATGAAAAAAAGAAGCAACTGGATGCAGAAATTAGGCGGGATCAACAAAAAATCAAAGTAATATTGTCATACATTCCTGCTAAGTATAATATGACATGTTAAACGGCCCAGAGCTATGGAAGCCAAGGTTCATTGGCTTTTGAAGTATCTCTCCTTGACCTGCCCTTCACTGCTGTCCTTATTCACTTAAAAGCTTTGTTCATCTACGTAGTAAAACCTATTTATTGAATTCTGAGTACTGTCTTGAAGGCTTTGACTTCACAAAAGAAGGTACAGTGATAAAATTTATCTTAGTAGGATCTTAACTTTAGTTGAAGCTATCAAAAACATAAACTTATAAAACCAACTTTCTAAATAATATCTATCATTTGAATAGGATTTCCCATTTTCACAGTGTTTTGATGTGCATTTTCCATGTGGCTATGTGGAAAAAAGTACCAGATTAAATTGTACCATTTCACTCATAGTGAGTAGAAGAGTGATCAGACCTGAATGCATAGCAGTTCTGTAGAATAGATTGGGCGGGGTCTAGTGGTGTCAGCCTGGGCTCTGGAGCCAGGCTAGCATGGGCTCAGATCCCAGCTCTCTCAGTTCCTGGCTGAGAGATTTATTGAGAGAATCACTTACCCTCTCTGAGTCTTTATTCTTATCTAAAGTGGCCTTAATCATACTTGTCTCACAGGGCCTTTTTGAAAAAAGATGATGATCATCATCATAATAACAAACACTTATCTAGCACTGTCAGAACAGGTTCTATTCTGTTGAAATGTTAAGCTGAACCTAAGTCCTGGAACATAATTGGAGATTTCCTAGATTTTTTTAAATTAAGATTTTTTTTTTTAGAGCAATTCTAGGTTCACAGCAAAATTGAAAGGAAGTTATAGTAATATGCCATATACCCCATGCATAGCCTCCCCCATTATTTACAGCTCCCAGATTTCCTAGATTTTTAACATTGGATATAACCTATTTTCTGACTTTAAAAAAAAAATCACAGAATTTAGTGATAGAAGGGAACTTAAGGAGCATTTAAGACAAGTTACTCATTCTTTTTTTTTAAACAGCTTTATTGAGATATAATTCATATACCATATACCATAATTCATATACCATACAATTCACCTATTTAAAGTATATGATTCAATGGGTTTGGTTATAACATTAGTTTTTGTAAGTTGTGGTAAATATGTATAATATAAAATTTTAACCATTTTTGAGTATACCATTCAGCAGCATTAATTAAATTCACAATGTTGGGCAAACATGACCAATATGTATTTTCAAATTTTTCATCACCCCAAACAGAAACTCTGTAACTGGTAAGCAGTAACTCCACATTCTCCTCTTCCCCAGTCCCTGGTAATCACTAATCTATTTTCTGTCTCTATAGATTTGCTTATTCTAGATACTTCATTTAAGTAGAATCATTCAATATTTGCCTTTCGGTGTCTGGCTTATTTCACTTAGTATAATGTTTTTAGGGTTCATCCATGGTGTAGCATGTATCAGAACTTCATTCCCTTTCATTGCCAAATAATATTCCATTATATGGATATGCCACAATTTGTTTATCCATTTATCCATCAATGGATACTTGGGTTATTTCCACAATTTGGCTATTGTGAATAATGCTGTGAAGCTGTATCAACAAATAAGTAACTGTTTGAGTCCCTGCTTTCAATTCCTTTGGGTACACATCCAGGAATGGAATTTCTGGGTTATATGGTTACTCTATGTTTAGCTTTTTGAGGAACCATTTTCCACAGTGGCGACACCATTTTGCATTCCCACCAGCAATGTATGAATGTTTTAATTTCTTCACATCTTCACCTCTCGTTTCTCTTTCTTTTTTTATTATAGCCATCCAAGTAGGTGTGAAGTGGTATCTCATTGTGGCTTTAATTTGCATTTCCCTAATAACTAATGATCTTGAGCATCTTTTCATGTGCTTTTTGGCCATTTTTATATCTTCTTTGGAGAAATGTTTACTCAAGTTCTTTTTCCACATTTTAATTTGGTTGTTTTTTGTTAAGTTGTAGGAGTTCTTTATGTATTCTGGACATTAAATGCTATCAGATACCTGTTTGATAATACCCTTTGATCTAACAAAGTTTTTAATTTTGATGAAGTCCAATTTATCCATTTTTCTTTGTTTTTGTTGTTGCTTGTGCTTTTGCTATCGTATCTAAGAATCCATTTCCAAATCCAAAGTCATGAAGATTTGCCCCTGGGTTTTCTTCTAAGAGTTTTATGGGTTTTGCTTTTATATTTAGGTCATTGATTCTTTTGGGGTCAGTTTTTGTATATAGTATGAAGTAGGGCTCCAACTTTACCCTTTTGCATGTGGAAGTCCAGTCGTCCCAGTACCATCTGTTGAAGAGACTATTCTTTCCTCATTGAATGGACTTGGCACCCTTGCCAAAAATCAGTTGGAGGAGGAACTGGAGAGATGCTGATGGGGCATATGGGGAGATGTTGGTCAAAGGGTACAAAGTTGCAGTTATGTAGGATAAATAAGTCTGGAGATCTAATGTACAGCATGATGACTATAGTTGATAATGCTGTATTGTATATTGGAAATTTGCTAAGAGAGTGGATTTCAGGTGTCCTCACCATAAAAAACAAAATGGCAACTATGTGAGGAGATAGATATGTTAATTAACTTGACTATAGTAATCATTTCACTATGTATATGTATATCAAAACATCATCTGTGTACCTTACATATGTACAATTTTTATTCAAAAAAATTAGCCATAGATATATGGTTTTAAACTCTCAGTTCTATTCCATTGGTCTATATGTCTGTCCACATGCTAGCACCACACTATTTTGATTATTGTAGCTTTGTAGTGAGTTTTCAAATCAGGAAATAAGTCCTTGAACTTTGCTCTTCTTTTTCAAGATTATTTTTGCCATTTGAGGTCCCCATAATTCCATGTAAATTGAGGATGGGCATTTCCATTTCTGTAAACAAGGCCATTGGCCATTGGAGTTTGACAGGAATTGCACTGAATTTCTAGATTGCTCTGCGTAGTATTGACATCTTGACAGTATTAAGTCTTCTATCCATGATCGTAGGATGTCTTTCCATTTGTTTAAGTCTTCTTTAATTTGTTTTAGCAATGTCTTTTAATTTTCAGTGTACTAGTCTTGTACCTCCTTGGTTAAATTTCTTCCCAGATATTGTATTCTTTTAGAAGCTATTGTAAATGGAATTGCTTTCTTAATTTCCTTAAGTTATTTATTCTAAATAATAATGGTAATAATTATTATAGCAATAGTTAACATGTATGGAGAATTTATATTCAGACAATACTGTACTAAACATGTATATGCCTTATTTAATCCTTTTTTCCTTCTATGTTTTCAACTTTTCCTTTTCTCCTGCATTCTGTCTTTAAACATAAGGTTTTTCCATCCTAAAATTATCCTCTTTCAACCATTTTTTCACCTCCAACTACTCCCTCTTTCATCTCCCCTTTGTAACCAAACTTCTCAGAAAAGTTGCCAGCATTTGTTTGTATTTCTTCTGCTCCCATTCATTCTCTTATCCTCTTCCTGCTGGCTTCTGGCTCTACCACTCACTTAAACGCTGTCGCTAAAGTCCTTTAACACTGTGCATCCAGCACAGTCCACTCCCTCCATCTTGAAATATTTTCCCCTTTGCCTTTGTGACATTATACTTGTTTTTTCCTCCTTTCTGATTGTTCTGCCTTTGCTTGTTCATCCCACTCTACCAGTCCTTTTAAATCTGGTCTGTCTTCTATCTTCTGTCTTAGGTGACCTTATCTTTTTACATGGCTGCAATTAAACTCTTGACAGTCCCAAATTTAATCCTTAATCCCTTAATCTGTCCTTTGAGCTCTAGATTCATATGTCCAACCATCGACATCTTCACTAGGTTGTCTTATAGATTAATTCATAATTTTCCTTGCTTATCTCCCCACTACTTCTTCCTGCTTCCTTCATGGAGGGTAAAATGTAGTTCTCCAGTGCTCCTTACATGACATGTCAATCCATTTAGTTAGGTAAACTAGAAATTTAGGAGTCATCATTGACTCTTGCCTCTTATCACTCACATATCCAGTGAACCATTATATCTTCCAAACATCATGAATCTGTCCAGTTTTCATTTCTGCTGCCAATAACCTAGTTTCTTTCTCTTCCTCTAATGTGAGGATCAGGCCTGTCTTGTGGTGTTTGGGTTTTTAGCTCCTCATCTCTTATAGCCTGTGGCTTAACCCAGCAAGATATAGCACCAAGTCCATGCTAAGGGAAAATAAAAGAACTCTTGTTCAAAGAGTGTACAGTCTGCTGAAATGCAACTCTGACTGTAACTTACATTCTGATCTAGGGCACTTTTATTCCATCTAGCTACATTTCTAATTCTAGGGAAATGACCCATTTATGGGGAGTCTATTCCAGAAAAAGGAATAGACTGCTCCAAAGATACATCGATAGTTCCACTACTTCATGCAAAAACCAAAACCTGCTTACAGTCCTAAAGGAAATCTTGCCATCTGTTTGGAGCTAACTTTCTGAAACTCCTGTTTGTCCATTTTCTACTTGACTAAGCCATTTCCAGAGAATACTATGACTTCTGCATAGGTTCTCCTCAGAGCAGCAGTTCTTAGCTGAGGTCCATGGAGAGATTTCAAAGAAAAAATATAGAAACCCCTGAAATTGTGAGTGGTGGTGTGATCTTGGGCTTTTTACATCCTAAACACCTATTTCCTCATCTGTAAAATGGAGTTTATAGTAGTCCCCATCTCATCGGGTTATTGTGAGGATTAAATGGGATAAATAGATGTAAAAAGCCTAGCACAGTGTCTGGTACACAGTTATTTTAATACTATAACAAGGATGACAATTGAAGAGAAAAGCAATAACGTATGGACCAATATGTGGAAGAGGGAATTAGACCTATTGCAGTATACTTTTAAAGTGTATGTGGACAAATAGGAATAGAAGAGAGTCAACTCCAAGTATAAGGTAGCTTTATTTAAGATAGCTTTATTTCAGCATCCTGAAGTTGTTAGGGCTGTGACAGGGGTTAAAGTATAGCTATGAACTAGAGCTAGGGAATCATGAAGAATGAATGGGTAGTAAATATACTATGATCCCAATTCACTCATAATATAACTCGGATGGGCATAGAAAATGTCTTTATTTAATCTGTAACAGACCTGTCTTCTTTGTGAGTGCTCCCTTCCCCTACCATCCATGTCACAATAATTGCTGGGAATATGGTGAGAACTAACCAAATGTCCTATCTGTTCAAATCTTATTCTGAAAATATAAACATTCCTTTAAATATTTCTCAAGTCTCTTGAATAAGAATGTTCAGTCCTTTAACCTGTTCCTCCATATGCTTCTCTCTCTAAGATGGCATCCAGTATATGTGGTGGTTGGGTGTATAGCTTTCTTTTATTGTATCTCATGGAGTTGAGGGATGTGACTGGCTGGAATCTGTTCTCCCTTGTCCACCTGACCTTGCCTAACCTGCTGGCCCTTATGGTGAAGCCCCTGGCTGGTATAACTCATAGTCTGGTCTTGCTTCTGGTTTAGCACATGGGGCTGCTTCTACTTTATCTCATCTCCCACCATCATAAACCCCTGTTGAGGCCACTAGGTCTTCCATCTAGCTTGCTAGCCCAGTGGTTTATCCTTACCGCCAGCTTTGGGGCCAGTTCTCCACAATGACTTACCCATATTGGCCCTTAACTCAGGATTCGTGTTACCTGAGACCAAAGAGTCCATTTAGTGTCCCTTTCCTAATTGTATCTCTCTGTTCTTTTGGCAATGGTGAGCCATCCCATGTGGGTGTGAAGCCTCTGCATTGAGTCTGTGTTCTCTCTCCTGAATGGGGTAGGACCCTCTCTGCCCTCACTGATACCTTTACTCTTTTTTTTTTTTTTTTTTTTTTTTTTGAGACAGAGTCTCTCTCTGTTGCCCAGGCTAGAGTGAGTGCCGTGGCATCAGCCTAGCTCACAGCAACCTCAAACTCCTGAGCTCAAGGGATCCTCCTGTCTCAGCCTCCCGAGTAGCTGGGACTACAGGCATGCGCCACTATGCCCGGCTAATTTTTTCTATATATATTTTTAGCTGTCCATATAATTTCTTTCTATTTTTAGTAGAGATGGGGTCTCGCTCTTGCTCAGGCTGGTCTCGAACTCCTGAGCTCAAACGATCCTCCCACCTCGGCCTCCCAGAGTGCTAGGATTACAGGCGTGAGCCACCGCGCCCGGCCTACCTTTACTCTTTACCCTCTTTCTGGGCCAAAACTCAGAGGGACAGTTGGGATACAAGTCTTCCTTACTGTCTCTTTTTTTCTTTCTGCTATTCCCAGGGCTGGAGAGTGCTAGGCTTTTTCTGTTACTTCCTTTCTATCATTACTTCTGAAATTACCTGTGGAGAAGGTACAGTTTTCATTTTATTATGAATTTGTCACAGTCTAATACTTTTGTAAAATATGCATTAGCAGAAAAATGAAATGAAAATATGCCAGTAAAAGTCCATTTTTTAAATTATTAAAGTCAAGAGATACAAAATTCTGTCAAACTGCTATAAACGTATCTAAACACTTTCAATTTTGTATTTGTCCATCATGGACCAGTTACAAATAGTATGAAGACTGGCCCACTTTGACTCATGGCCTCCTTCTTGGTTCCTTTACTGGTGAACAGCATCATTTTCTCTAAAGCCCAGGAGAATACTGTGAGCGTCAGGCCTCTTGACCCTTAAGATGTAGATGGAAATGAAAGGAATTTGGAAAATACTCCACAGAACCATGATCTGTCTTGCAAGGCTATTCTCATGCTACAAACTCTCATTTTTGAACACCAGAAACTGAGTATTTCTTTTCTTTTTGCATTTCTCCTGTAATAAATTTTAATATACCCATGGCAAGTGGGTATCTTGGGTGACTAGCTGTGAAGGTAATGAGCTCAGAAAGGCAGAAGAGAAAAGCACATTTCATATGCTTATCCCTGTTATGCTAATTTATAACACTTACAAAGAATGAAAAAAAATGCTCAGTTTGTTAGTAAACCCTGATTTTTTTAGTTAGATTTTATTATCTGAGTGAGAGGTAACATTTGCTTCTTGGATATGCTAATCACCCTGATCTAATCAGTATATATCATATGCATCAAAACATGACTATGTACCCCATGAATATGTACAGTTATTATTTGTCAATTAAATAAAAAAAAAAACAACAACCAAAAAACACATTATTTTCTTCTCAAATAGCTCCAATCTTCATTTACTCATTTTTTCCTTTTTGCAACTAAGAGGGTAAATGTTAAGAAAATGATTATGTGCATATTTAATGATGGCTAGGTAGAGAAAGCAATAAGGTATTTTCAATTTCTTTTTCTACAGGAACTACAGTTAAAATCAGAACAAGAAGAAGGTCTAAAACTGAAAGCTGAGGACCTTGATGCATTTAACTGGAAAAAGAGAAAAGATATGTTGGGAAGTATAGACCCACTCCAGGTCTGTTGATTCTATTTAGTGCTTCCTGGTTTCTCTTCAATTTAGTGATTGTCTAACTAGAGGTAAAAAGTGGTGGACTCTGAATAAAACCTTCAAACACTAGATTTTTTGCCACTTGAGTGCAAAATTTCTAGTGTTTCTCTTGAAACTTTTATTATTAAAAATTACTTTCTCATACAGAAATGTGCTATATTCTTATTTCAGTAGAAATGGGTTTACTTGAATATTGTTGAATATAAATATGAAATCCATGTTCACTAGATTATATTTATTCCCATGTAAAGATTGGTTTATTCTCATGAAGACAGGTATATTTCTAAAAATCAGAGCTCAACATTCAAACAGAACCAAATTGTGTATGTACTATTCAGGGGTCCCCAACCTATGGTGAGTTGTATAATTATTTCATTATATATTACAATGTAATAACAGAAATAAAGTGCACAATAAATGTAATGCGCTTGAATCATCCCGAAACCATCCCCTCATCCTCCACCCCCAGTCTGTCTTCCATGAAAATAGTCCCTGGTGCCAAAAAGTTTGGGGACTGCTGCTTTAAAAAGCTATTTTAGTGCCACATTTTAAGAATAAAAGTTTACAATCCATAAAATCATTTCAAAGTTTAAAGAAATTGAAATTAAAATTTTTTTTCTACTCTCATTTCTCAGGTGTGAAATTTTAAATTTTATGTAAGAAAAATACTGTACTTAAAACTGTAATTACACTCATGCAAGTACATCTACCTTAATTTGGAAAAATTTATTCTCTCTTCCTAATTTTTTTTTTGAGACAGGGTTTCACTCTGCTGCCCAGGGTGGAGTGCAGTGGTGTGATCATAGCTCACTGCAGCCTCAAATCCTGGGCTTAGGTGATCCTCCTGCCTCAGCCCGCCAAGCACAAGTGCATGCCACCGTACCTGGATAATTTTTTTATTTTTTGTAGAGATGGGGTCTTGCTCTGTTGCCCAGGCTGGTCTCGAACTCCTGGCCTCAAGCTCCCGCCTCAGCCTCCCAAAGTGCTGGGATTACAGGTGTGAGCTACTATGCCCAGCCCCTAAATTTTGTATATTATAGTTTAATAGTGACATTTAGGACATGGATGTATTCCCATTCACACTCTTTCCACCCAGAAATGTCATCAAAAATCATAAATTTTTCATTTTTATGTTTTTGCAATGAGGCTTACAAAGGACTTCTAATTCACCTTTCAGATCCCACTCACAGTTGAGGAATGTTTGTAGAGTATGTCTAAGTTACATGCTAGACTTCATAGGGTCTCCTATTGGTGTTTCTAAGAATATAACAAAACTAATATATGTTTATAGTTGCTCTTCCTGTTCCTAATAACTGTAGAGCTACTATTTTAGGCTTCAGTGTTACTTGAATGGGATAGTGCCTACAGAATCATACTATCTAGGTCCAGATGGAAGACTGAATAGCTCTGCATCTTCTTTGCCTTGGCCACTGTGCTCTCTCTTTCTTATGCATATTCACTCTCATTGTATTAATATAGATTTCTAGGAACCTTTTGTATAAGGTTCATGAAGGACTGGAAAATTGTTATTATATTGATTTTTTAAATTTATTTGTTGTTTGGTGGCATGGCTTCATTGGCAGAGTTCTTCTTGGACAGTCATATTCCATTAATACTTATGTGTTTATGTGTTTCTGAGTATCCTTAATTCAAGAGTATCCTAAGGTGTTTGTTTTGGAGATCTTTCCAGCTCTGTTTATTTTTTAAAATAATTATTTGATGTTGACAAGCTACAATGCAGATTGGGTTTCCTTCTATGCTCCATCACCTATGTCTTCCACTATGTGTATTCATTTATTCACTTCATTGATTAATTGATTGAATGAGGCATTCATTCACTCTTCATTTAATATTTTATTGAATGCCAACTGTGGGCTAGGCAATGTACCAGGAATTATGGATGAAGAGGTAAAAAGTACATTCCCTGCAGTCAATCAGGGAGCTCAAGTTGGGGAGACAGACTAGGAGAGCAACCAGCAGTGTAAGTGCTGTGATGGAAGTATGCACCTCTACGACATAGGAAAAGATGCTCTTAACATAGACATAGAAAATTGTCAGCCCCTACTTTGTCATGCTAAAAAACCCCAGACTCTTTGACATATTTGGGGAGTAAATTTTAATTCCTTAAGAAAAACAACACAGCAACATCTTGACTAGAACCACTTCTTTAGGGTTTCAGACAGGAACATGAGTTACTCTCAGTGACAATTTTTAAGTGTTCATTTAAGAGGTTTCAGCCAATCTGAAATTACATTGTTACCACATAACTTTTATGGCAGAAGGAAAAACAAATAACATTTCTTTGAAATTTTAATGTAGAAATTGGACGAGCAAAAGAAATGGTTAGATGATGAAGTAGAGAAAGTTCTGAACCAACGCCAAGAATTAGAGGAGCTGGAAGAAGACTTAAAGAAACGGGAGGCCATAGTTTCTAAGAAGGAGGCCCTGTTACAAGAGAAGAGCCACTTGGAAAATAAGAAGTTGAGATCTAGTCAGGTATTCTATTTAATATGCTATTTGATTCTGGTTGTAAGCCATATAAACTAGGATTTTCCTCTCTGAAAAGTAAATCATACCATTGTAAAGTTAGAAACCAAAAGAAAACACTTCTTGTTTTCAGTATATTTTGCTTATTACTGCTTATCAAATGACCATCACTAAAACCTATTGGAATTTCAAAGTAAAATGTTCAGTGTTCAGCCAAGTGTGATTTATTATTAATTTTTTTTGTATTTTTTATTGTGGTAAAATATACAGAACATTTAACATTTATAATTTCAATTATTTTTAATTACATGGTTCAGTGGCATTCATTACATTGACAATGTTGTATAGCCATCACCACTATCTATTTCCAAAACTTTTTATTACCTCAAACAGAAACTCTGTAATGATTAAGCAATAACTCTCCATTTTCCCTCTTCCCAGCCCCGGGCAACCTCTATCATTAACTTTAGTGGATATTTTAAATAAATTGTACCATTATATGCTTTATGGTAAACATTGGTAATTTGGAAAAATAAACTTGAAGTCTATCTAATTGTTACTACCACCCAAAGTTAGGAGTTTGTAGGGTTCCTATAAAAGAAGATTTTATGTAATGAAGATTTGTTTATTTTTCAAATTATAAAGACTTGGGAACCTTTACAAAAATTTTTTCCTGGAGGACTTGGATTTTATGAGCCAAAGAAGTGGTTTTATGAAGGAGTTTGCCTTGATTTCAATTTTTGAAAAAGAGTGATTGTGGAGGGAGTAGAAGGATCAGGAATAATTTTATTTGGACCTGTCTATACATATTTTCAACAACAGCATCTAAAAATGAGGCTAAGTTGCCCTAGAGTTGGAGAGGACTTCGTATCTGTCACCTTCACCTCTAGCTGGCCTTGGGCCCAGGGTCAGTCTACCCATAGAGTCATGGAACAGACAAAGGATCTGTAACCTGCTCCTCTATTAGACTTGCTTTTCAGTCAGCATCTAGACCAGTAGGACCCAAATTGATTACGGTGTGTTCTTAACCTCTCTACATCAATATAACAAGTAGATGGGACTGAGGACCAGTACTTACCTTTGCTCTGTCCTCCACTTCCCAATCTGTGTTGAAATAGCCATTAGCACCAGGCCATGGGACACAGGGTTAGAAGTGGCCCCTCCAGCTGTGCAATATCAGGCAACTTGCTAAGACTGGCTGTCAGGGTCAAGTTGTAAAAGCTGTCCCTCACAACATATAAATGACAGCAAAGGAGATTAACAAAATCTTGAGTAAACAGAAGAAGATTACCTGGACCTTTATGATATGTTCTGTATCACAAGAGAAGAGGAAAAATAAAAAAGAATGAGGATAATCTGTTCCCTGAAATAAGTTTACTTCAGGATACAGAAAAATAAATAAATAAATGAAAACAGCTGTTTTCTGTTCTCAATAAGATGTAATATTTCGGAAGCAAGAACATACTGAGATAAGTAAGAAGTACAAATAAATGAAAACCACAATAGATCAAAGTAAAATTGATTCTTAGAAAATTATTTTAATGAAACAGAAGAGAAACTTGAGACTTATCCTGATGGGTTCTTTTCTGAACAAAAGGCACACAAAGATTACATCTCTTCCAGTGTTTGAGAAATATTTATAAGACTTGATTATAGGGCCGGGCGCGGTGGCTCACGCCTGTAATCCTAGCACTCTGGGAGGCCGAGGTGGGCGGATTGTTTGAGCTCAGAAGTTCGAGACCAGCCTGAGCAAGAGCGAGACCCCATCTCTACTAAAAATAGAAAGAAATTATATGGACAGCTAAAAATATATATAGATGCATGGGCATGGTGGTGCATGCCTGTAGTCCCAGCTACTCGGGAGGCTGAGACAGGAGGATCGCTTGAGCTCAGGAGTTTGAGGTTGCTGTGAGCTAGGCTGACGCCATGGCACTCACTCTAGCCCAGGCAACAGAGTGAGACTCTGTCTCAAAAAAAAAAAAAAAAAAAAAAAGAAAGTAAAAAGACAACTCATATATTTGCAAATCATATATCTGATAAAGGTCTTGCATCTAGAATATATAAAGAATTCTTACAACTCAATAATAAAAAGACAATCCAACTAAAAAATTGGCAAAAGATCTGAATAGACATTTCTCCAAAGATGATGTACAGGTGGCCAATAAGCATGTAAAAAGATGTTCAACATTATTAGCCATCAGGGAAATGCAAATTAAAACTTAAATGAGATACCACTTCACACCTTCTAGGATAGCTGTAATCACAAAAACAGATAATAAGTGTTAGTGAGGAGGTGGAGAAACTGGAACCTTGATACACTGCTGGTGGGACTGTAAAATTATGCTGTTGCTTTGGCTAACCCATCTTGTGGTTCCTCAAAAGGTTAAACATAGAGGTACTATGTGACCCCAGCAATTCCACTCCTAGGTATATATCCAAGAGAAATGAAAGTATATGTCCACCAAAAAACTTGAACATGAATGTTTATAGCAACATTACTCATAATAGCTAAAAAATGAAAATGACACAAATATTCATCAACTGATGAATGTATAAACAAACTGTGATCCATCCATACAATGGACTATTATTTGACAACAGAAAGGAATGAAGTACTGATGCATGCTACAACATGGATGAACCTTGAAAACACATATTAAGTGAAAGAAGCCAGTCACAAAAAACCACCTTTGTATAATACCATATATCAAGTGTCCAGAATAGGCAATTCTATTTCTATCCAGAGATAGAAAATAAAATAGTGGCTGGTGGAGGATTGGGGAGGAAATGGAATGACTATTAATGGGTATGGGGTTTATTTTTTGGAGGTGATAAAGTGTTCTAAAATTGATTTGTAATGGTTGCATAACTCTATGAATATATTAAAAACCATTGAATTATACACTTTAGGTGAATTTTATGGTGTGTGAATTATATCTCATTAAAGCTATTATTTTTTAAAAATCCATAAACTCATAAAAGGGTAAAGAGAGTAGAGGAGATAAGAGAGGACAAAAGATTAACTCCCCCAAAAAAATTTATAAGATAGAAAGCAAATAGATGAGAAGTTATTGACTTAGCAGAACAGAAGAAGCTGTAATCCAAATGCCTAGAAAGATACAAATGAGAGCCAAGGCTTTGGCTTTAGCTTTTTCCCTTTTTAAAATATAATATCATTAGAGATATATGATTCATATCAAAAAGACTACAGCATTAGAGAGAGATAATTCACATAGAACATCAAAAGACTCAGAAATGAAGGAACTAAGATTTTCAGAAGGCAGGAGCAAGGCATAGGATGAAAATAGGGCATAGTCAGGAAACTGTTCTTTTCTCACTCTGGGACAAGATGATTTATTTTCTGAGGATTGAACCAGTCACAGCAAAGGGTCAGGATAAGTCAAAATACTCCAAACAGGGAATGAATGCAAGTCTCCATGTGAATTCTGAGTAATCCATTTCGTAATCTCTACCTGGATCCCAGAATGCTGGCAGCCAGATTTATACTTCCCAGCAGGAGATTTGTAGATTTTCTGAAATATAGTCCCTGAAAAAAGACCTAAAAACGCTTAAATTTGGGAGCCCCCAACTAAGTGGCTGGATCCCACATATATGCTACCATCACACATCATATCAGCTTTTTAATACCTGACTCTTAAATGTGACGGGCTTTCAGGAATCCCACCAACATTAAAGACAAAAGGAAAAAAACAAACCCAGAGAAATTAAAGATAGAGTAAGAAGTTGAAAAAACTTTTAAAAAGCCTTAATATCCTCAATGTGGTAAAAGATGATACTCTCTCCATAAAACAAGAACTGTAGGTTATTAAAAAAAATGAGAGAACTCTTGGAAATTAAAAGAGTTAGAGGATAAAGTTGAGGAAATATCCCAGAAAGTAAGTAAAGAGATAATGGAAAACAGGAGGAAAAAAATTTTTAATTGG
Source organism: Eulemur rufifrons (assembly GCF_041146395.1). Taxonomy (NCBI): domain Eukaryota; kingdom Metazoa; phylum Chordata; class Mammalia; order Primates; family Lemuridae; genus Eulemur; species Eulemur rufifrons. Next base: position 210,427,108 of record NC_090989.1, read on the forward strand.
CACATAAATGCAGGAAGCCCAACATCCAAGTAATGGGAATTCCAGAAAGAGAAAACAGAAGGGAGATTATCAAAGGCATAATATAAACAATTTTCCCGATACTGGTGATGTGAAAACTATAGATTGAAATAGCCCATCAAGGGCCCAGCAAAATGACTGCCCAAGGCATATCACTGTGAAGGTTTAAGCACACTGACAGAGGAAAAAAGAAGATTCTGAAAGCTTCTAGATAGAAAAGACTAGTCACTTGTAAATATCAAGAATCAAAGTGGCATTAGACTTACCAACTTTCTTCATTAGAAGTTAAAAGACCTGAAGCAATCTTCAGACTCATGAGGAAAATGATTTCTACTCAGTAATTTTCTTCTAAGCCAAACTCTCAATCAAATGTGCAGCTAGAATAAGGATATTTTCAAGTGAAAAAATTATCTCCTAGCAAGCCTGTCTCAGGAAGCTGCTGGAGAATATGCTCCATAAAAATAAGGGCGTAAGTTATGAAAAAGGAAGACTCAGGATTCTGAAAATGTGATCCAACATAGAAATTCCTGGGAAATACCAAAGGGAAGTCCCAGGACAACTAGTCCAGTTTGGAGCAGGAGGATGAATGTTGCATGCAAAATGTTTCCGGAAAAGAATGGATCGAAGAGATTTCCTGCTAAGTTTGTTCAAGTGAAAAAGTATTGAGAGGAATTTTATAGTTCTACTGGAGAAGAATTAGTTATAAGATACAAAAAATACTGGTAAAACAAAAGACTAAGGAAAAAAATAAGGTACAAAAACTGTAGCAAATGGAAGCTTTTTTATGATCATTTTATACTAGTTAAGCATATGAATAATAGTCACAAATTCATAATAATGTAAATGAATGCTGATTTAACTATAAACTGTAATAGTTTAACTTATATTGGAAGAATGGAGGGGGAGGGGAAGTAGAGAAGAAGTATAAGAGTGCTAAATCGTTATCTCCCATGATACCCAATCAATATACAATAGCTAAGGTTGATAATATCATTTAGAAACATGGACATAAACTCCAGAAGAAACAACTAAAAAGGTTGAAGGTAGCTATTTCTGGGTAGTGGTTAAAGTTTGGGGGGATGAACTGCTTTTTTAAAATTATAAACCTTATGATAGTGTATACATATACACATATATGTGTATATATACACATATACTTTATGGTATATATACATATAATTACCATAATGAAAAAATATTTTACAAATTATCTTAAATTAGGCCATAATGAACACCTCTATAAATCTGGCCATATTTTCTGACCAAAATAAAATAAGAGTAAAAACAAATTATATGTTTAAACCAACCAATCATATGTTTAAACAAACCAAATCTCAACCTTTAGGAAATTATAATATAATGCTACAATATAACAGGCCAAAAAAGAAAAGCTCAATTCAGAAAATAATATAAAAGAAAAATACTACCTCTCAAAACTTAGCTAAAGCAATTCTTGGTAGTAAACTCATAGTTCAAATATACATTTTTTTTAAAAAAGGCATTTAACTTAAGATTTTAGAAAATGAACATCCCCTTCAAAAAAAAAATCCATGGGTGAAAATAATAATATAAAAAGCCAAAAACGTATTCATCTAGTAATTTTCTATATGTTTTTCCTAATTTATATGCAGTCTGGATTTCTAGTAATTGTTTTTGGGGTGTCTGATGGGTTTTGTCTTTTTAGGCCTTAAGCACAGATAGTTTGAAAATATCAACTCGCCTGAACTTGTTGGACCAAGAGCTGTCTGAAAAGAGTGTGCAGCTCCAGGGCAGCACAGCTGAGGAGCAAATAAAGATTTCAGAACAAGTTGAAGCCCTCCAGAAAGAAAAGGATCAGCTCCAGAGACAAAGAAACAGTGTGGATGAAAAACTTAAAAATGCTAGTGTGTTGTCACCTGAAGTAAGTCAGTATTCTTTGGAACTGGAGGTGCTGTATGATGGATAACTTGAGTGATTTCCTCAGTCTCTTTCACATAATCATAAAAAATCATAAATCTGGTAAATTTGTTTTCCTTGACACTTTGTCAGATATAATGAATTCACCTGGCACCTGTTTGGCACCATAAACCATGCTTGACTAGAGAGACTGAGATGTCCTGACATAGTGGTCCATGGACGTGGCCCCTTCCTGGCACTGACAGGCATTAGGAAACTAATACTATACTTTCCTTGAGTATGGCCAACTTCTCAGCTGGAGTTACTCATCTGAAATCACAGAACACAGAAAATGATTTCAGGGACTCTTTTCTCAATTCTTCGAAGGAGGACACCTAACTTTTCTTTATACATCCTTCTTGAGTGACACTAGGTAACTTATTATATACAATGGATAACCTTTCCATGCTTGAGAAAGGCTCAATGTTTGGGAGCATATTCCACACTTTATCCAGCCAAATAGATATACAAAATCCAAATCCCAGTAAAATACCTTTTAGTTATATAATAGTTTTCATTTAGGGGAGCATATGGCTCCTCTCACATTTATTTTTTTTAAACTATGTAAAAGATGATTCATTTATTGGCTATCAAATTGCCCAAAACTTTTGTCGTTTTTCAAAATTTTAATTCAGCCAGCAGTGGTACCTATACTTTACTTTATTAGACAAAGATGAACTAATGAGCCTGAAGTTTCTCTGTAAATATTTATTGTTGATGTCCTGTCATCAAAGCAAGGGAAGATTGCTAAGAGAAGGTGAGTACCTGGGAATCACACATCTTGCTGAATCTTTTAGTATTTTAGATTGGAGCAAGTGAGAGGAAATTAAGGGGGCTAGTTAAGAAACAGGAGAAAGGATAGCATGAAATTAGATTATTGCTCATTGAATTGATGAAAGGAATTGAAAACTAACTTGATTAGGGGGTAAGTGGCAGCTGAAGGAGCATTTTAAGCCTCTACTGCCCTGTTTCATAACTTAACTTGGGTGGTTGTGCAGAGAATTGCAGAATCAGGCTGTCTTCCCAAGGTGTTAAATTGGAGCCCCAAGCTTATAGATTTGAAGGTATAAGGGCCTAAGATACAGCAAAACTTAAGTATTTAAGGAATTCTGCCTGCCCAGAACTGTTAGTAGGCCCTATGGAAGAAACAAAAAAAGTAGAAAGTATTATGCTTCCCTTGAGAAATTCATACTCTTATCTGGGAAAAGAGAGAGAAATATAAGAAAACTTTAAACCCTGAGGAATATAAAAAAGCAAGTTATGGATAATGTATTAAAGCTATAACTCTCAAAGCAGTGCCATGATTGTTTGGGAGAAGATTCATCAAGGCAGCCTCGGGATTGGAATCTTGAGCTGGATTATGAAAAACATGATATGTACTAGTAAATATAAGGAATAAGGCCATTTAGATAAAACATCCTTAAATAAGGCACAGAGATGGGAATGAACAAATTCTCTGTGCAGAAGGGTAGAGTTCTGTTATTATCAAGAAACATTTAGGTTTCTGTTTCATGTGGGATTCTGTAACTAAAAACGTTATTTACAGACTTGTGGTGAAAATATATAGTACCATTTATAATTACCTCTTTAGCAGCCACTCTGCATTGGTTTGAAGGAATGCTGAGCTTTCTACAACTGGTAGGGGGTTCCATTTAGTCATGTGAGCTTCTGTGCACCCTCCTTCCACATCATTCGTTCTTTTTAGGGTAGCTCTGAAGTGGGCTTTGCTCTCACCACTATTTTAAATCCAAGATTAATATTCCTAAATAGATCTGCCAATAGCAGATGATCAAGAACATGAGATTCTGATGTTACACAAGATATCAATATAATCTAGGTGGAATGGTTTACTCTCTTTAAACTTTCTTAGGATTATTTTCTCTTTCCAAAGTAAATTAAAACATTTTTCCTGATGGTATTACTTTATGGGAAGTGATAGAAAGATTTTAGATTACTATACTAATAGAGTATTACCCAACAATTTACTATAGACAAATCACCTCCTCTTTTTTCCATAAAATCCAGAAACTAAAATTAAAAAAATAAAAGAATACTTGAACTCTAGCTTTCTAGTAATACAGAGTAGTTGCTTAGTAAGTGGGATATAGGAAGAACGGTTATGTTTATTTAATCTTTTAAACTTTCAGTTGCACATTTTATGATTCAACCATTCATATAATTTATAGAAAAATACACCCATATGAAGTGCTTGCTTGAAAGTTTTTGTTTTTGTTTTGTTTTTTACTGATAGGAATGTGTGATCAAAAAAGTGTGGAGGCCACCAATGCTTTAGGTCCCTGATACAGTGTGGTCTCTGGACCAGCAGCAACAGCATCACCTGGAAGCTTGTTAGAATTGCAGATCCTCAGGTCCTACCTAGACCTGCTGAATCAGAATCTGAATTTTAACAAGCTACTGGGTTTACATTAAAGTCTGAAAAGCAGCGCTATGTAAAAAAGCACAGTCAACTCTTGATAATTTGTGGTTTGTGTTGTAGCAAATTTTTCATCCCTGAACCGTCTCCCATTGCCACTTATCTTGTCAACCTACACCTATTGTTAGAGGGAACCACAAACATTTATATGCTACAGCCTCAGTGGAGCCACCTACCCTCTGTGTTCTATAGTCATACCACCTTATATCATCCTGGTACTTCCTTAACTTAGATCCAAAACTATAGAAACTGAATTTATGCTAATTATTCTCAGCCATATATAAAAGCAAACTCTTTTCACATTTGTTTCTGGTAAAATATAATCACAGTATAAGTTCAGAAGTCAAGTAAAGTCCTAACTTACCATTGTCAGTAGGTTCTTGGAAACTGTGACTTTAAGTGAAACAACATATAAGAAATTTTTTTCTTTCTCATCAGCATTATCAAAAAACAATGCTGAAAGAAATGACATTATCGGAGGACCTGCTATATATCATTTCACTTAAAGTCACAGTTTCCAAGAACCTACTGATGACTTATTATATATTCTTTGGATAATTTACTTTTTTTTTTTTTTTTTTTAAAAGAAAGAGGGTCTCACTCTGTCGCCTAGGCTGAAGTGTAGTTGTACAGTCATAGCTCACTGCAGCCTCCAACTCCTGGGTTCAAATGATCCTTTTGCCTTAGCCTCCCGAGTAGCTGGGACTACAGCCACATGCCACCATGCCCGGCTAATTTTTAAAAGTTTTTGATAGAGACAGCGTTTCTCACTATGTTGCCCAGGCTGGTCTTAAACTCTTAGCCTCAAGCAGTCCTCCCTCCTTGGTCTCCCAAAATGCTGGGATTACAGGGCATGAGCTACTGCACCTGGCCAGATAATTCTTTTTTTTTTTTTTTTTTTGATAATTCATTTTTATTTGTGGCTCCTTTTATTCATTCTCCTAAGTACCTTTCAGTATTTAAAGATTTTTTTTCCTTAAGAAGGTGAATATTATTTTATTCCTTATAGAGCAGTTATCAAATCATCAAATTCCTGATGGTTAGTGATTGCACAGAGAAATAGAATGGCTGTTGGACATCTTTTTTCCAAAATGATTCTTTCAGAATATTTTATAAAATGATTTTTAAAAATGAGTATTATTCAACCTTCCACTAGAATAGGTTCCAGAAGTCACTCTATTCTTTAGATATATCAGAAATATTCATATTCTTTTCCTTGGGATGCTGGGGGGAGGAGTGGAGATAAATAACTTGAGTCATGTAACCACAGACACATGAAAATATTTTTTTCTCCTCTTCCTTCCTTAACTTATTCAACAGATACTTATGGAATTTAAACTATGTGATAGGTATGATGCTGGGCAATAAGGATATGAGTATGAATAAGACAATCTGCCCTTAAGGAATTTAAAGTTTAGATGACTTCCACAACAGGTATAGGTATACAGAAACATATATCCAAATCTCCCCAATCTGAAATAATTTGTTACCAGAGATTTGGATCTCCAAAATAACATGTATTTGGATAGTTCAAAGAACTGGTATAGCCAGACATGGTGGAGTGGTCCTGTAGTCCCGCTTGAGCTACTTGGAAGGCTGAGGCAGGAGGATTGCTTGAGCCCAGGAGTTTGAGTCCAGCCTGGGCAACATAGCAAGACCTTGTCTCTTTAAAAAAAAAAAAGAGAGAGAGGAAAGTAAAAGAACTGGTAGATTTTCTGACAGATTTATCAGATTTTTTTCCCCACAAAGGAAATCTCTGATATATGAAAAAAATATTATGCCGCTACTATTTTTAATACCTATATTTTCCCTTTAATAACATTTTATAGGAATCTTATGAAATGTTTCAAATCCTTAACTCCTCATTTTTTTATGCCATATTGTGTTTTTTTCCTCAGAGACTCTCCTGATTATTAGTTCTTAATAATTTACTGTAAATGTCTCTCCTTGCCTTCCTAGCAGTGTATTGTTTTGAGAGATCATTGAAAAGAAAGCAGGGGGTCTCTAGATCTCACTAGTGGAAATGCTGACATATAATATGCACTTTGGAGTTATGGAGGGAGATAAATGACGGTACTATTAATCCTGTGGACTGAGGCTTTGTTCAAGTGTATTCATTGGATTAGATGACAAGCATTTGTTGTATGACCTTGGAACATTTCAGAACTCATCTAAACTACTGACTCTTCCATTTTATTAAACAAGGTATATTGTGAGGACTCAATGATTATATGTTTTATATATATATATATATATATATATATATGAGTATACACAGTGCATTGTATAGCATAGCAAGCAAACATTATATTCTTAAAATTTAGTAAAAGAGTAGTAATGTCTATTAGACTCAAATAGCATACTAGGATCCGAGTATATGCCAAAGTCCAAGTGTATTATTTCATTTAAAATGAGTGATTTCTACTGTATTATATCCAGGAAGAACATGTTCTTTTCCAACTTGAAGAAGGGATTGAAGCTTTGGAAGCTGCAATTGAATACAAGAATGAAAGTATCCAGAGTCGCCAGAACTCGCTTAGAACATCATTCCAAAACCTCTCCCGTAGTGAAGCTGATGTCTTGGAAAAACTAACTTGCCTGAGTGCTGTTGAGATTAGAGCAATTCTTTTCAGATACTTCAATAAGGTTTGTTTTTGAGGGACAGAATATTTTTCTTATAAAGAGGGGTCAAGATGCTTATGTATCCTGTGTTTATTTTAAATTTTTAAAGAAATTGAAAGGCTCAAAGATTTAATGATACAACTACAAATTTAAGCATGATTTCTCTTTATAGTACTGAATGCTGTCATCTCAAAGCTTTGTGATTATCCAAATCTACAGGCCTAACTTTGTGAGCTTTTAAAGTTTGAGGGCCTCTTAAAAGAAAGCCTTTTTGAAATAGTTTTAAACACCAAAGAATTTAAGTTATGTTCCTTGCTCATTATTTCTTGGATTTTTTTTAGATTCGGATGGTTTTTCATAACATTCATGAAAAATCAAGGGCCCTCCAGGTTTTGCTTCCCCTTTCTTCACTGCTGTAGAATAGTGGAACCTGTACTTTCTCATAATGTGTGAGTTGAAATGGAGGTGAAGTAGTGCCACAGTAGCAAAGATACTAATAGATTTTATTAACCTGCATGTGCTTAAATCAATTAAAATATTTTCTACACATTTGACCATTTACTGATCCAGAGATGTTTCATAGCATTGAGAACTACATCTTTTCTCTGTCTTTTCCACTTAAAATATATATTATGAAGTGTTACACAACTAGATAATTCTTTTCTCTGAAAAGTATATTCAATGTATGGGAATATCAGACAATGAAGCAAAAATAAAACACTAAAGTTTTAAAATAAAGTTCTAATTCTGTTAAATAAAGATGAAAAATGAATGAAAATGTTATTATACATGGCTTCCTCTTGGATTTATCACTCTCAGTAGTAAGCTATTAATATTATTGATGATAGTAATCCTATCACTGTGTGTTTAGAGGGCAGAAAAATAGTATTGTCCTAGGCTTTGATATAGATAACTCTTTTGTGGTACTTTTAAAGCAAGAGTTCTTAACCCAAGATACCTCTGCCAAGTCAGTAGATTTTCTGATCCTGAGACCCTTTGTATTAATGAGTATTTTTTTTTCTGGAGAGAAGGTCATTAGATTATTAACAAGTTCTGTGACACAGACATTGTCTGAAGTATTTTTACTTCGTATCAGTAGAAAAGAGCCCAGGAGACAAAATGCATGACCTGAAACTGAACTCTGTTTATAGTTTAAAAAATTCTGTCACTTACTTATAATATCCATTTTGGAGTTAAAACTGGGAATTATCTAGATGTTATACAAGAGTCTTTAGCTTTTGAATATCCACTTAGTCTAGAGAAAAAGAGTTAGAGAATTATAAAATGTAAACTTCAGAGATCATATCTAAGAAATTATGGAGGGGTGATTATTAGAGCAACATTATATTGAAAATGAAAGTGTTACCAATTCAGAATTCCTCCAAATTCAAAAGGCTGCTAGGTTATTTTGTAGATATGTTACAAAGCATTTACCTAAGGATCCAATATCTTGGCAAGAATCACTTATACTATGGAAACTAAGGAAGTTCATCTTTATGTAGCCTAAGAAAAGTACATGAGTCTTATTATATTAGGCTAAGACACACTTAAAAGGTCAAAAATGTATTTTCTAGGTGGTTAACTTACGAGAAGCTGAACGGAAACAACAGTTACGTAATGAAGAAATGAAAATGAAGGTTCTGGAACGGGATAATATGGTTCGTGAGTTGGAATCTGCACTGGAACATCTGAAATTGCAGTGTGACCGTAGACTGACCCTCCAGCAAAAGGAACATGAGCAAAAGATGCAGTTGCTGTTACATCATTTCAAAGGTAACTGCCCTTCATTGTCAGTTACGTAAAGGTGATATATGAATGGGGTATTGAGGAAGGAAGATAGGATAGAATTTGATTACTTAAAATCCCAACATGTTTAAATAGTTACTACTAGACAAGTGTTTGGGCTTTGCATGTTTTGGTTACCACGTTTTGGAGTAGCTGACTTTGTTTTAGGGCTATTCATGCTTGAAATGTTATCCCTTCTGCCTGCCCCCAGCACACACATAAGAACTGCTACAATCCTGTTAGTTTTTTTTTGTTTTTTTTTTTTTTTTGAGACAGAGTCTCACTCTGTTGCCCAGGCTAGAGTGAGTGCCGTGGCATCAGCCTAGCTCACAGCAACCTCAAACTCCTGAGCTCAAGCGATCCTCCTGTCTCAGCCTCCCGAGTAGCTGGGACTACAGGCATGCACCACCATGCCCGGCTAATTTTTTCTATGTATATTTTTAGCTGTCCATATAATTTCTTTCTACTTTTAGTAGAGATGGGGTCTCGCTCTTGCTCAGGCTGGTCTCGAACTCCTGAGCTCAAACGATCCGCCCACCTCGGCCTCCCAGAGTGCTAGGATTACAGGCGTGAGCCACCGCGCCCGGCCTCTGTTAGTTTTTTGTTGGTCTAGTTTTTATGTAGAAATGTGGGATTACTTCTGGATTTTTGATGTACAGTTGAAAATTTTCTATTTCCATGGGATATAATACTATGATATTTAAATTATTTTTCATTCACAAAAATAGAGTGGTAGGCTCTATCATATTCCTAGTTCTATTTCTTGTTAAAATTTTCAATCGATAAAGTTGTATCTTAGGTCAAAATTAGTCTACCATTAATGGTCACCTACTGTTATCAGTGAGCAATAGTTCAACCATCAACTCCCATGTGGAAAGAGAGCTATCAAAGCAATTAGGCTGGTGTTACCTGGGCATATGGCCAGTACACAAATAGCTGATCACTGCCAGGCGATACTGTTACTGCTGCAATCCAGGCTGCTTAGTCTTGATTCTCATGAATCCTTAGCTGAAAATTTGAAAATATATGAATTTGAATGCTAAGGCAATTTGTCTCTAAGTTAATTCTGTAACTGGTTAATTGCCTAATGACAGGGTTTCCTTGACACAATATTGCATTCAAACATGTTCTTCTTACCTTAGTTTCGTTCTGTCTTAAGTCTCGAAAAGTGATATTTAATAGAATTTTTATGTATTTTTAGAGTGACTGGGATTATACCACCAAAACTCATGCTATAGCTAAATCAGAACATTTTTAAAAATCATGGATTTCTATAGCTATACAAGTTTTTATCACAAAGTTGTAACTGCAATGTTAACAATTTATGAATTGTCTAATTTCAACTGAATATGAGGCACAAAATTAAATTATACCCATTATGAGGATTCTGATTTATGATGTCATTAATTTTAAGTATTTTTTAAAAACAAGATGATGGGTTAATTTAAAATATACAAATATACTTGAATAAAATTTTACAAAACAGCCAATTATAACAAAAGAAAAATACAAACAAGTAGGACCATTTTATAAATATGCCAACAGGAGAAAGTAGGTTTGAAAGTCTTTATTTTCTAAAGGACAGTAACACTGGATTTTACTGATTCTAGAATATAACCCAATGAGGACAGTGTTAGACATTCACAAATATTAATTAGAAGCTTTAAGTTATGTTGTGGTATAAACTAGAACTTTACTTATGCGGGCTATTTTCCTTCTTCTTTCTCTGTGGTGTTTTCTTTTGCAATTTAATCTTTCTAGCCTCTTTTAACAGGTTTTTGTTTTTGTGGGTTTTTTGGCTTTATATTTCTTGGGCATATAAACCCTAGCCTTATGACTTTCCATACAAACACAGTTCCTGACATAGATCTCTTAAATAAGATATAAATGCAGCTGATGGACAGAGTTCCAAACGTGAACTTTTTATAGAAAAAGTTGATGATGACACACTTGCTCACCTTTTGGTGTTCTAAGGATAAGTCTAGTTGGTAGCTACTGCAAAAAAAAAAAAAAAAAAGCTTATGGAAGCTGGGCATGGTAGCTCACGCCTATAATCCTAGCACTTTGGGAGGCTGAGGCCAGAGGACCACTTGAGACCAGGAGTTTGAGACCAGCCTAAGCAACATAGCGAGTCCTTGTCTCTACAAAAAATTTTTTTTTTTTTTTAAATTAGCTGGGCTTTGTGATGTGCACTTGTAGTCCCAGCTACTCGGGAGGCTGAGGCAGGAGGATCTCTTGAGCCCAGGAGTTTGAGGTTACTGTGAGCTAGGCTGATGCCACGGCACTCTCCCAGGCAACAGAGCAAGACCTTGTCTCAAAAAAAATTCTTATGAATCATGAAAATGTGGTGGTTAATAGGGGGTAAGGTAGAGAAGGTGGCTAAGGATTCAATCCTACTTTGAAATATTTTACAGGCAGAAGAACCCAAATTGCAGCTGAAAACAAAACCATTTAAGTAATAGATACATGTAACATACTTCTGATCTTTTAAATATAGTCTGGAGGCTATGTTAAAACAGAGTTTTGAATCATTTATTTAAAACTGAATTTAAATGTAAATTTCTGTTTTATAGAGCAAGATGGAGAAGGCATTATGGAAACTTTAAAAACATATGAAGATAAAATCCAGCAGTTGGAAAAGGATCTTTATTTCTATAAGAAAACTAGCAGACATCTTAAGAAGAAACTCAAGGAACTTGTAGGGGAAGCAGTTCATCAGCAACTAACACCATCAGAATGTACGTAAGACTTTCAGTGTTATTTGTCATGCTAACACTGTTTCTCTAGCATTGGTGAAGTCCAGATTTGTAGTGTAGCCTTTTAAAATTGATTGTGTTATTTAGGATTAAACATTTAACTCCTATATTTGTCTCTGTAGAGTTGTCTAGTCTATATACAAGACAGAACCACACGAGAAGTGAATGAATGAATGAACAAATGTATATGCATGTAGGAAACAATCATTTATTGATTGCTTGCCACATGCCAGGGGCTTTTGTAGTCCTTAATCATTTAATCCTTAAAATAACGCTATAATCTAAGATAGCTGTTGTTTCCCTATTTTATGTTAAATTAAGCCTTCAATTGTCACAAAAAAGATGTCTAATAAAAATAAGGTAAAGGTAAAAATATGTATTTCTGGCAAGGCACATTGGCTCATGCCTGTAATCTGAGTACTCCAGGAGGCCAAGACGGAAGGATTGTTTGAGGCCAGGATTTCCAGACTAGTCTGAGCAAGAGGGAGACCCTGTCTCTACAAAAAATAGAAAAATTAGCCAGGTGTGGTGGTTCATGCCTGTAGTCCCAGCTCCTTGGAAGGCTGAGGCAGGAGAATCCCTTGAGCCCAGGAGTTTGAGGTTGCAGTGAGCTATGATGACACCCTTGCTCAAATGACAGAGTAACACTCTGTCTCAAAAGAAAAAAAAAAAAGTATGTATTTCTAAGATAAATCAGGTCTTTTCATATTATGACTGCTATAAATTCAAAAATATAAGTCAATTTTTGAGACAAAAGATGTTCCCTCTCATAATTATATGTAGATGTGTAGATTAACACCTTCTAAATAAAATGATAATACATGGCAAAATACTTTGGCAAAAGTAACATGTGCCATGAAGATAATATATTGCTATGATTAAATATACCTTTTAAAAGATAGCTGAATAAAATCAATATTTCTAAAATAATATACTCTACATTTTAGTAAAATATTAGCTTCTTTTGGAGAGAATATTCTTCTAATAATTTAAGGATGGTTTATGAAAAGTTGACATTAAAGTCTTTTAGAAAAAATTGAAAAAGAAATTAAAACCCCGTAATATTCTGAAATTAAAAAAAACCCTTTAGGAATACACCTATTTTGTACCTGTAAAGAAAACCACCACATAAGATATAAAAAGACCAATAAAAAATTATATGTAAGAACAATGAAATGGTATATGCTAAATATATGATAGAAGCAGAGTTAACATAGTTTTAAAATTTAAAACTCAGTATTATTTAGAAAAGTAGTTCTAATGCTGTTATATTATGATATTTATCACTTACAGACATTTTCACAAATAATTCCATTTAACCCTCAAACTCAGGGTAAGCTGGTATCCGCTAACTCTAATTTTAGGTGAGGGAATTGATGCTTAGAGAGGCCAAGTGACGCAGAAACAAAACAGTGATTAAAACATGGGAGAAGGTCCCTCATCTTGTGATTCCTGGTTCAGTATTCTAGGATAGAAGTTGTTTTAAGATAGAGATGTGACACAAAAATATGTACAAATCCAGCCCAAAACTTACTAAATTTTCTCATTCTCAGTGTAGTAATGTAGATGTGCTTACTGATACAATCAAACATTTACTTGAAATACTGCCTGCAATACATAGCTATAATTTTTACTTGAAATACTAGTAAAAAATTAAAAAGTAAATAGGTATTAAGAAACAGAGAACGAACAACATAAGACCATTTTAGCTTTTTAAAAAAAACCCCTTTTGGCCAGGCACGGGTGGCTCATGCCTATAATCCTAGCACTTTGGGAGGCCAAGGTGGGAGGATTGCTTGAGGTCAAGAGTTCAAGATCAGCCTTAGCAAGAACGAAGACCCTGTCTCTACAAAATATAGAAAAATTAGCCGGTTGTGGTGGTGCGACCCTGTAATCCCAGCTACTCAGGAAGCTGAGGCAGAACGATCCCTTGAGCCCAGGAGTTTGGGGTTGCTGTGCACTATGATGAGGCCACTGCACTCCAGCCTGGGTACCAGAGTGAGACATTGTCTCAAAAATAAATAAATGAATGAATGAATAAAAATAAAAAGTAGTATACAGTCATTACAAAAATTTTGAAAATACAGGAAACAAGAAGCAGAAATTGTCACCCATAATCCTACCCACATTAGAACATAATTCTTTTCATAGTTTCCCATGCTTTTAAAAAAATATAATTACAATCATATTAGGGATATATAGTTTATATTATATCCTATCTCATAATGCTACTCTAATATAATGACATTAAACAAGGTTTGTTTGAATTATAAAATATAGCAATTTAAATATATAAAATTCTTGAATTCCCTGAAATGTCTTATATGCTTAATAATCAATATCCTAGTTAATACATAACTGTCTTCATCTTCAGTTCATTGAGCTTTGATAATAGTCTTTTCATTGTCTGCCTACCATAAAAATATTTTTGGTATTTTCTAATAGCAGAAAAATTAATCTTTTGACTAAAGTGTTTCGGTCCACTTGGTAGTCATACCTCTGTTATAATGCATCTGTTTTCTAACATTTTATCAGGATAATATCAGTTTATATGAATATGCAGTCTCTCTACTTTTATTTAAAACTATCCTTATATCAGTTTAAATCACTGTCAAACTATATGTATAAAAATCTGGGTTGGAAGCCTAACTACTTTTACTTGTGTGATCTTGGGCAAATTAACCTTTCCTAGTTTTTTCCCTCAATTGTAAAATTCTGGAGGAGGGAAACTTCCTATTGTGAAGAATCCAAGTGGGCTTTGGAGTGAGCCTTGACAGTGAACTCATTTCTGCTTCTTCACATACAGTCTTTACAAAATAAGATGCTTGCTCCCTTCCCCAGACATTGTGACCTCAGAGGCAGGATTTTTAAAAGCTTCCCAGTGACTCTAATGTACAACAAAGTTTGGGAGCCCCTGTCTGTGGTCACCTTTATATCTGTTTTAGTTCCATGTGAGGAGCTATGTCATTTGCTAGTTCCGGTTGCTTGTTTTGAAAGAATTTTAAAAACCAGAAAGTCAGTTATGTTTTAAACTAAGGGTTATAAACTAGAATGCCTACAGGAGCTGGGGAAGCCAAAGGTGCGTGGTGGGGACCGCAGCAGTCATCTAAACTGGCAGTGGCAACTCTAATCCAGCTGTTGTTGCTATTCAGAAATTGTTAGCTTTTCTAACCTCTCTAGAAAAGCTGGAAATCTGTATTTTTATATGAAACTTCCCAATTTTTAGATTTTGGGTCAAGTGTTATAAACATTGCAGACCAAGTAAAACATGTCTGTGAGCTAGATTTGGCTTGGGATTTGCTAATGTGCAACCTCTGCTTTTAAACCTTATCTTCACAACACTAAAAGTATATTAAGCATGTATCTACATATGTTAAAGTTGGCATTTTTCATCATATTAGGTCTAGTACCTATATAGATTTTTCTTAAGCAAGTCTTTGTGTTTGATATTAGGTATTTGATTTGAAGGGGTATGCTCTCATCTTCATTTTGATGGTGGAAGTTGTGGCACACCTCCCAGAGTACATTTGGACAGCAGAACCCTGTTACGCTGGGAGTGTCAACCAGGACCAGATTTTCACATATATAATGCCCAGTCCCAGAGGTTTCCCTGGAGATATGGGGCAGAGCTAATATTATCTAGTGCTGCTTCACTTGGCCAGAATATGGAATTCACTAGTGGCAAGCCCAACAGAGGGCAGTCATGGAAAGGCAACAGAGAGGCCCAGAGCCACTCCTGTGTTTCCAGGGAGTACCAAAATCCCTAGAAGACTTTTTCTCAACATTGTTCCGTGAATTAAAGTTCTGAGTTATTCACATGCAAGGTGCCTAAATAAGAATAAGAAATAAGAATAATTCACACTCATACATCTGTTCATCTAAAAGGAGTGATTTAACAAAAAAGTTGAAAAACATCATGTATATATGTATATCAAGTTATAATAATGTATCTGTGTTAAGATATTAGGATAAAAATATCCAGTTTTGAGGAAATAATCTCTAATTTTTTGGTTTTGGGATTATTTTTAGATCATGATGCTAAAGATGGAGTCCTAAACCCAGAAGAAGCAGGCATGCTTTCAGAAGACTTAAAATGGGCATCCAGAACTGAAAGTATGAAATTAAGCGGAAGAGAAATAGAAATAGACAGTTCAGCAAGCAGTTTAAGAACACAACCAAATCCTCAGAAGCTTGGGGAAGAGCTCCCAGAATTACCTACAATTTATGGCTCTTTAGCACCCCCCAGTGGGCATTTGTTAAGCAATGAGGATAAAACAGAAACGGATGAAAATCAGTTTACAAAATCTCACTGTCGACCATCATCCCAAATTCAACCTGTGGGAAATGTGGGACAACTTCATGGTGTTATGCCTGTAAAATTGTGTCGCAAAGAATTACGTCAAATTTCTGCCTTGGAACTATCATTACGACGCTCTAGTCTTGGAGTTGGGGTTGGATCAATGTCTGCTGATTCCATTGAAGTATCTAGGAAACCAACTGACTTAAAAACTTAGGCACTTAACAATAGAAATTTTAATTTAGTAGACATGTAAAAAGATTCCTTTTTCTAACTTGTTAAAAATTAAAGCTCAAGCTGACTATCTCTTCCTCGAGATAAAGGAAGAAAGGGAAGAAGGAATCCTTAATCCTTTTATACACTATAGATGTGTATATCTTCTATAGTATATTTGGGGAGTTTTAATTTATATTTCCATAATCAAATACATGTTTTTTAATACTTGATAACATTTAAATATTTTTACTTATAAATATGCTTAGAATTTTTTCTAGGCATAATTGAAGAACAAAACTGATAGACTAAAATATCCATCAAGTGTATATTATTATATAATATAAAAGTATATTATATTATAAAAGTATGTTATAATTACAATATAAGTATATTATTGTTATTCTCAAATACAACTATATTGCTATTTTTAAAAGATCCAGCTAAATATTGCTTATGTCAGAGGGAGAGTCATCTGCTGTATATGTTTTGGTACAGCTGAAAATTTGGGCCAAAAATGTAGTCTGTGGGCTAAGACAATCTATCAGATTTATGGACTGAGGTTAATTGACAGTCGTCACAGCCCACAGAAGTTGAGTGGTCAGTCTTGACTTTTTAAACATGGTCTCTGCTCTGTTTCTGAAATTGTTTTTTACTTATAATGTCATGTTGTTAGTTTGGTAGTACTACAGAATGTAAGTTTTCATCTCTTCTGCCCTGTGCACTCACTGTATCTCTCATGCTACTAAAATTGGGAGAATGGATGCAATTCCATGGAACAGGGAAACAATGATAGAATAACACTAAAGCATTGTAACATTTCAAGGAAAAGAACATTTGTTATGATATATCTGGTCACATGGAGTACGTCTGTAAAGTCTGAAGTCTGGCCAAAGGATCTTTAGCTAATAATCTGATGAGCTTAAGTCTGAGATTTTTCTTTACAACCTGCTTAGTCAGGTTTTACAAACAGGCAGGCCAAACTGCATTGGGTCTGTAAATATGTAAATGAATTTTGCTAAAATTTCCCTTCAAGTTTTTTTGGTAGAAATCTTACTTTATAATGTACAGTTTAGTTTGGAATTAAGAACTAAATAATTTGCCCACTAAATAATAGCTTGTGCTTTTTCACAATATTTTTTATCATAGGAAACATCCCATTATAATAACCTGAGGTATTATTTTGTTTCTTATATTGTTATTTTTGTTACTTTTCTAAACTTTCACTTGTAAACTAAAGTTAAGTTTAATTAACGTTTGGGTGGGGCAGTAGCAAAACCACACTCACTTATGGATGCCTACTCAGTTAAAGTCATCTACTTTCTTGCTGAACTCATTTTTTCCTATCTGATGCTGCCACAGACCTTCTTCTTTTGTCCTTTACTCGGTTGCTGTTGACCTTGACCATCTCACCTAAGATCCAGCTGTCACCCCAGGCTCAAAGACTTAAGGCTTCCTTTTTCTAGTTGCTAACCCTTAGGGAATAGAGTTCCTTTTCTCATTGCCAAAAACCAGCTCCTATGCGAAAAAAAAAAAATCAAAATAAAACAAACTTCTAAATAGGTAAACAGTTTTTTTAATCTCTTAAGCACGGTACTAAAATTCATTTAAATTATGGGTTAAATAGATTTCTGTGGACTTATCTGGGAATGGAACAATTTATAGTATTAGCCCAACAGGACACTGTTTTCTAAGTTTCAAACAACTAATTTGTAAACTAACTTGGAAATTTTATTTTTACCAGGGACTATTTGAAGTCAGATCTGGTTTTCAGCTAGTCTTCCTTTTTCACCATTTGTTTATATGGCATGCATTTATGCGTGTGTGTGTGTGTGTGTGTGTGTGTGTGCGCGCGCGCGCACAAAAGGCCAGTGCCTTCAATAAAGCACAATTATAAATGTATTAATAAATATATATTTATTAAGGTCCTAACTCTAAATTTCTTGTAAGATTAATATGCTATGCCTCAATTAGAAATAATTCAAATAAGAATGTATTCTGATACTAGAATCCTGCTTGCCCAAGAAATTAACAGATACTTGTTTTACCTATGGAAATAGAAACACATTTCCTAAAAGCCAACTCACCAAAAAAGCAAGAAAACTTATATCAGAGCAACAATGATCAGGTTTGATAATGCAAATGTAAATTGATTTCTAAATAACAAAGGTATGATTTTTTTTCTTCCTTTTAGTTAAACATAGAGATCCTTTATATGCTATGATAGATTTCATGCACATATATAAACACACATATAAATAATGTCCTGAACAATATATTCTGGAAGTGAGTCTCTGATTACTCTGGTTTAGTCAGTGCTCTCATAAAGGAAAGAAAAAGGAACCTCCCCAAGGCAAGTAAAATTATTTTTTACCATATACTAATAATAGATTTTACTATCTTTTTCACATGCTTCCCTTAGTCTAAACATTTTGTCATTGTGTTTGCCTTTTTGCATTTATAGAAAATGTTGTGGTTTTCTTTTTTTTGTTCTTTATGTTCCTTTTTTCTCTACCTGTAACACAGCATTCAAAAGGAAAAATATTTGCCTCCATAAAGTACTAGTTCCTTTCCTAACTCCAGAGTAGTACAGATAACAGAGATGGAAATTCTGTAGTTTCGGGAACCATAGGTGTGAGAACATTGATGAAGGTGCTTTTGTGCTTTAATGTTTGTTTTCTTTCCTTAATGTAATTTCTTGGTCTCTCAATTCTTCATATCTTCATGTACTTGGGGTCCAAGGACTCAGCAAAAATACATATGATCTTCAGTAACGTGAACTATATTGCCACTAGCATTGCCTTGTTTATATTAGTGTAGGTCAATAAAGTGATGAATGCTTATTTGAAAATAGGTGCCTTCTATGGAAAAAAATAAAGGTCTTATACTAAGTTTTAGAATGAATTATAATGGAGTCAGATCCTTAGTGGGAGTTCATTTCTTTGATCAACACAGACTCTCATACATTAAATGCAAGTATGACATGTTTTGAGCTTTCAGTTTTACCTTAGGTACATACTTATGACTTTAAAATAGAGGAGTATCAATGTCTGAAAGTTCAAGTAGAAAGTCACTCAGGTCCACATTTCTCTCTCAACTCCATTGGAATTTTTAAAAATATTCATTATGTATATTTTACATTTAAAGTTGTAACAGGTTGTAGGTTGCCTTCATTAATACTGATAACATACTCTTCTTCTACATTTATATTTTTAAAAATTGAAAATAAAGGTGAAAATGAGATCCTTCTGCAATAAACATCTCAAATGCACTGGGTATGCAGTACTTAGGAGCTTATATGGGCAGTAGTGTACCAAGGGCAAGGTAGTGGGAGCCTCTGCCCAATAAGGAGGAATGTTTTATCACTATCATTGCTGCTGATAAAAGTAGACTGACATTTCACGGTTTTTATTGTTTTTAAATTCACTACAAACAATGCACCCCTTATTGCCTATACCAGGGATGACTGTTCCCAATCCTTGCTCTTGGAATACACTGCATACAAGGCACCAAGTACCAGAATGGTGTTTGATTTTTATAATGGCCTTCATGTTGACCTGAACAAGACTCAACATGGGCCGGGCGCGGTGGCTCATGCCTGTAATCCTAGCACTCTGGGAGGCCGAGGCGGGTGGATCGCTCGAGGTCAGGAGTTCGAGACCAGCCTGAGCAAGAGTGAGACCCCGTCTCTACTAAAAATAGAAAGAAATTATATGGACAACTAAAATATATATATATACAAAAAATTAGCCGGGCATGGTGGTGCATGCCTGTAGTCCCAGCTACTCGGGAGGCTGAGGCAGTAGGATCGCTTAAGCCCAGGAGTTTGAGGTTGCTGTGAGCTAGACTGACGCCATGGCACTCACTCTAGCCCGGGCAACAGAGTGAGACTCTGTCTCAAAAAAAAAAAAAAAAAAAAGACTCAACATGAAGGCAATTAGAATAAGGGAAATTATAGAAAGAAATCTCAGAAAAATTTCATGTTATAATGTTGTCTTTTGATATTTTGCATAGTTCTCATTTGTCCCTTTTTATATTTTTTTCTTCTAGGAATTTCCACAGTGAGCCAACAGAATTGCTACATTTGAAATGTTAGCACTGTAGTTTGACTGAACTCAAATATATTACATTAGACAGTACTATGTTCTGCTGATTAATTATAACCCACAATTCTAGAGTTATCTCTGTAGAACTAGAAGAAAAAAATATAACAATCTCACAGACTGTTTTAATAATTTGCAAGATCCCTACATGCCCAAGGAACAAACCATTCACAACAGAAAAGAGTAGAAAATTATATAAATATTTTTAAAAATTTATACTTATGATTCTTGGAAATGTAAAACTCCACTTATTAGTTAATTATGTAATTAAAGTAGAACAAAAGGAATGATTTGTAAACTATATTCATATACTGTATTATTGTGTTTTCAAGCTTATTATATACAAAGCAAGGTATAATTTTTCAAGTCCATAGTAGTAAATATTATTAGAATTTATTTTATCTGATCTGAGGTGTCTTATTTTTAAAAGAACTACTTCTTGGACCTCGAGCCCCAATTACCAATAGCAAATTAAGAGGCATGTGCTTACTTACCTTTGACTCTCCACAATGATCCAGGATTCCAATAGTTCTGAAAAGACAGATGACTAGGGCAGGGGGTAGGAGGACAGGAGAGAAAAAGGTGTATTTGCAAGCATTCCATGCCAGCAAAGTATTTTCAAAAGTATTTTGAGAGAATATATTTTATTTCTCTGGCAAAAAGACTGAAATTTAACTTCAACCTTTGGCTAACTCTAAACCCTAAAGAATACTCCTAGTTAGTACTGACTTTGCCATTTGAAAATAGACATCTCAGTTTTTATGCTGATTCCTTTTCCTATGATTACTTTTCATTTAGGATTATATGAGAAGAAGCTATCCTAGATAGAATTCAAATAGAAATTGTGGAGCCATCCAGTAGAGAATTACAAGAAACAGTAGTTTTCGATAAATTCCAACTGCCTAACAAACCGAAGAATGAATTTAGGACTTAAGTGATTTTTACCAGTGAAGAACAATGAAAAGTATGCCAAAATATAAACATTTGATTGTAGGCAAAAGTGACAGGATTTAGCGTTTTAAAACAATACTATCTCAATCACTTTGCTTAATTTTTCTCTTTGCTAAAATATCCTTGAAGTTTTCTACTGAAAAACGTGTGGTTAAAAGAATTCCATTCATGGTTACAAACCAGCAGCTATTGGCCTGCCCTGACAAGCTGAATTACCATTACTCATTTTTGTTTGTGTCCTGCAGTTGCATTTCATTCACTCCTACCTGTAGGAGTGAAAAGGAGGAGTTAACTGAATTCAACTTATTCATAATTTTGATAATAAGTATTAAAATTGTTAAAGTTTGTTGTTATTACTTTCTAGCATGAGTGTTTTTTCTAGATGACGAATGGGAACAGGGCAAGGTATTTTATACTGAGAAGTCAATCTCCTTTTGAAATTCCCATCACCTGGGGATAGGGGTTGGGCAGCATCTGAATTGTTCCATTCCAGGCCTGGGCCTAAGCCCAATCTATTTCACTGGACATTTTCGTGGCTAGCCCCAGGTGTCACTAGCTGTAAGACATGACTGGAAAGACCAGGTTATTAATGGAGTTTACATTAAATGATATTTTCTAAAACATCAAATAGCCTTTTCTTTTTTTTAAAAGCTATTTATGAACCACTGCCTTGCATTTAAAATCAAAATCTTATTTTTCAAATGCAATTCAAAGTAATTAATAAATTAATTGGGAAGAAAACTGCTATTTTTACTATATGGTAAATAGTCTGTTGCTTTATCAAATAAATACATGAAAGCTTTCCATAAATAAAGAATTAAGAAAAATTCTGGTGAGGGTTCAGAAGAAGACCCCAAAACTAGGAAGAGCCTAAATTTTCTTAGGGATTACTTAAGTGGCCATGATCAGAATATTGATAGAAATACGGATGGTAAAGGCCATTCTGATGAGGTCTCAGATGGAATTGAGGAACCAGGAATTGGACACTGAAGTAAAGGCCATCCTTATTATATAACTGCAAATAACATGGCTGAATTGTGTCCATGCCTGAGGGCTTTATGAAAGTTGAAATTTAAGAGTGATGAACTAGGATATCTGGCTGAAGAAATTTCTAAGCCAAATACTGAAGGAGCTACATGGCTACTTTTAACTGTATATAGTATGATGTGAGAGGAAAGAAATGACTTAGAGAAAGAATTTATAATTATGTGCTGCATAATGATGTTTTGGTCAATGACAAAGCACATACAGGCATATCTCAGAGATATTGCAGGTTCAGTTCCAGACAATGGCAACAAAGCAAGTATCTCAATAGAGCAAGTCACATGAATTTTTTGGTTTCCCAGCACATATAAAAGTTATGTTTATACTATACTTTAGTCTATTAAGTGTGCAATAGGAATATGTCTAAAAAATGTATGTAGTTTAATTAAAAATACTTTATTGCTAAAAAAACAAATAATACAAGCAAATTGAAAACTGAAATACCATATATGTTTAAGATAAAATTATAAGTAGATTTTCCATCAAGTTGGTGTCAAAACAGGATAACTTTTTGGCACACATGTCGTTGCTTATTCACAAATGTATTACTAAAGAAGTAACAAATAGTCATGAAGCATCATAAGACATTTTCTAAATGAATTGATACTCAGTTTTAGTCGTGTGTTATCAACTGAAGAAATAACAGCATTGTCTCAGAGGATTCATATGAATTCTATCCTCACAAAATATTTTAGAAACATGCTTAATCTATTTTTATAGGCATAAGAAATGCTTCATGACTATTTCTTTGATTTATGAATAAAAGGATATGTTTTTTACTGTTTTTTTTTTCTCTTTTCCCCACCTCCTGCCCTTTACTGGGTTTTTGACCACCAGTTTTTGACTAGTTGTTACTTCTTTAGTAATACATTTGTGAATTATTGAAATGCATCTACAGAAGAATTGTTTCCATTTAGTAATCACAAAGATATTTTAAACTCTCTTTTTCTCCCCAAGGAAACTATAAGAAATTAATTTTTTTGCACATGTATAGGTATGTGATCAAATTAACAGCATAAGTCAGTCTTCATTTGGCATTTGATATTCTTACCCCTACTATATACAAGAAGTATATTAGAATTAAATTTGACATTACCATGGTGGCCTCTTCTTCATAAGCATTCAGAGAGGAGCCCATTCCCCTTAGTTGGCAAGTATCTGCCAATGGTAAAGAACATTTTTCCTCTAGAAGGACTCATGACCTGAGCAGCCAAGTAATCAAAGAGAAGACCAAGAATTTAAGGGTAATGGAACCTACAAACAGAAGTATTCTAGTGGATTGTGAACAAATAAATCAGAAAGGAAGAATACTAATGTACACTTTTCCTGAAAGAGCTGCCTTCAGTGGTACTGAGGTCCTCTTTCTAAGGTTTATTACAAAATTCAGTATCTCCCATGAGAAAGGAAGCTAGATGTAAGGACCTGACTGTGTGAGTTTAGTTGGCTAGGTCACAGCAAAGCAAAACACCCTTCAGGACCAGGGCTGGTACCCTAGGGTTTGGTGCTTATACAGGAATCTGTGCCTCTTCCAAAGGGTGAGCTGGTAGCTCAAATTACTTATTTTCTGATAACATGAAATGGCATCTATGGGCACCTTCTATAGACAACAGATATAAATTTCTACATATTTTTAATTTATAGGTATTTTCCTGCTTTATGTTTTCTATCAACCTTTTATTTTCACAGACAGAGCTGAGAACTAAGAGCCCTATCCCTCAAGGAATTTACAGTCCTGATAAGTACTATGGAGAAAATAAAGCAGGGTAAGGAAATAGAGAATTAGGGGTGCTTTTTTTGATAGAAATGTGTTTCTGAGCTCACATATACATAAAGTTGTAAAAACTAGATGTACACTCACTGATGAAAAAATTGCTTTTCAATTGACCTAATGTATGCATGCTCAAAAGGGGCAAGAATCATAAAGTGTATATGAATACAGAAATCACATCGAACCAGTTTTGATGGGAGGGGAAGAGCACTGATTTAATTTGTCCCTTCACAAACAGCATACTGCTCTAGATCAACTGCTTTGATGTACAATTGCTTATGATTAATACAAATTTAGGATCACATTTCATTTTTTAAATTTTAAAATAAAGACATAATTTACATAAAAATTTACCATCTTAAGGTATACAATTAGGTAGTTTTTAGTATATTCACTATGTTGTGCAATCATACTAATTCCAGAACATTTTCATCACCCTGAAATGAAATTATGCCCCTATTAGCAATCAGTCCCAATTTCCCATTACTCCAATCCCCTGGAAACCACTAATCAATCTACTTTCTGTCTCTATGGGTTTGCCTAGTCTTGACATTTCATATAAATTATATCATACAATATGTAGCCTTTTGTATCTAGCTTCTTAGCATAATGTTTTCAAACATTATATAGCATGTATAGTGTTCATTCCTTTTTATGGCTGAATAGTATTCCATTTTATGGATATACCACACTTTGTTCATGAGTTTATAGAAATTTGGATTATTTCTACTTTTTGGCTATTATGAATAACCATGCTATAGAATGTTATGAACATTTGTATATAAGTTTTTTTGTGTGATCGTATGTTTTCCATTCTCTTGGTTATGTACCTAGGAGTGGGATTGTTGGGTCATATGGTAATTCTGGGTGTAACTTTTAGAGGGACTGCCAAACTGTTTTCCACAGCAGCTGTACTATTTTTTATTCCCAACAGCAGTGTACGTGAGTTCCAGTTTTCCACATCCTTGTCAACACTTGTTATTATCTTTTTGTTTTGTTTCGTTTTGTTTTTGTTTTTGAGACAGGGTCTCTGTCACTTGGGCTAGAGAGCAGTAGCATCATCATTGCTCACTGCAACCTCAAACTCTTAGGCTCAAATGATCCTCCTGCCTCAGCCTCCCAGCTGGGACTACAGGTATGCGCCACCATGCCAGGCTAATTTTTTTTTTATTTTTTATAGAGACAAGGTTTTGCTCTTGCTCAGGCTGGTCTCAAACTCCTGGCCTCAAGCAATCCTCCTTCTTCAGCCTCCCAAAGTGCTAGGGTTATAGGCATGAGCCACCATGCCTGGCTGTTTGTCTTTTTTGATTATAGCCATCCTAGTGGATGTGAAATGACATCTCATTGTGGTTTTGAGTTACATTTCCCTAATCAGTGATATTGAGAATCTTTTCATGTGTTTATTGGCTGTTTGTGTATCTTCTTTGGAGAAATGTCTTTTAAAATCCTTTGCCCATTTTAAATTATTTGTCTTTTCATTGTTGAGTTGTACGAGTTCTTTATATATTCTAGATATAAGTCCCTTATCAGATATACAATTTGCA
Organism: Eulemur rufifrons; assembly: GCF_041146395.1. Lineage (NCBI taxonomy): Eukaryota > Metazoa > Chordata > Mammalia > Primates > Lemuridae > Eulemur > Eulemur rufifrons. The sequence goes on from NC_090989.1 coordinate 210,452,578, forward strand.
AATATTTTCTCCCATTCTCTAGGTTGTCTTTTCACTTTCTTGATGGTGTTCTTCGCATTGTAAACGTTTTTACTTTTGATGAGATCCAATTTATTTGTTTTCTTTGGTTTGCGCTTTAGTTGTCCTAGGCGGGCGGTTAGGGAAGCTTTGGCCTCAAGGCCACATATGGCCCTCCAGATCCCAAGTGTGGCCCCTTGACCGAATCCAAACTTCACAGAACAAATCCTTTTAAAGGATAATCTGTCATATAATCCCTTTAAAAGGATTTGTTCTGTGAAGTTTGGATTCAGTCAAAAGGCTGCACTAAAGGGTCCAGAATGCCACAATGTGGCCCCAAGGATGTAGGTTCCCCACCCACTCACTCTAATCCAAGATAATGTAGATTTATACCCATCTTTTTTTCTGTGTTTTAAGTCTTACATTTGGGTCTTTGATCCATTTTGAATTAATTTTCGTCTATGATGTGAAGTAGGACTCCAACTTCATTCTTTCGAATGCAGATACCCAGTTGTTCCAGCACCATTTGTTGAAAAAAACTATTCTTTCATCATTGAATTATCTTCACACCTTTGTTGAAATCCAACTGACTATCGATGTACGAATTTATTTCTATACTCTTAATTTTATTCCATTGGTCTGTATGTCTTTACTGTGCCAATAACACATTGTCTTGATTACTGTAGCTTTGCAGTAAATTTTGAAGTCAGGCAGTGTGAATTCATGAACTTTGTTCTTCTTTTTCAATGTTGTTTTGGTTATTTGAAGTTCCATTTGAACTTTAGGATCAGTTGTCTACTTATGTGGGGGGAAAACCCAGTTGGAATTTTGATAGGAATTGTACTGACTCTAAAGATCAATTTGGGGAGTATTGCTGTCTTAACAATATTAAGTCTTCCAATTCATGAACATGGGCTGTCTTTCCATTTTTTAAAACCATGTTTTGTTCTTTTCAGTGTACATGTATACACTTCTTTGGTTAAATTTATGTAAGTGAAAGTTTTCTTAATTTCATTTTCAGATTGTTCATTCCTAGTATACAGCAATATGACTGATATTTGTATATCGATTACAATTTATTTTTAATGGATAGTAAATTGGATTATAGACACACCATGTCATGAATCAAGAACTTAGGTAATGCTTATCTATACAAACCAATTTAATGAGCAGAAACCCCAAGTGATTTGTTGTTGATGATATAATTTTAGCTGGTTATTTTGAGACTACTTCTATAAGAATTATTTCTATTTTATTTCTAGGTGTGGTGACAGCATAGAGCACTATAGGCCATTTGGCATTTGTGGCCTATGTATTTTTCATATAATTTTATACATATGTATTTTTCCTATTTCCTATGTATTTTTCTTTCAGATCTTTCATATATACTTTTCCTGTTTAAGTGAAACACAAAGGAACAAATCCTCAGCATCCCATATCTCTCTGGATCATGAGGATACTTTCTGTATACTCTTCAATGCTATATATTTTAAAGATTAATGGTAATGCTGACAAAGTTAATTTATTCAGCAAAATTCTATGTGCTAGGTCTTATGCTAAATGCTAAAAGAAACAAAGTTTAATAAACCACAAACCTATCCACCAAGGAGCATACAACCTGTTGAGTAAAGACAGACAAGAATTGTTTGAATGCAAGCAATGAGCCTGGCACTGCAGTGACATACCAGTGAGTAAAACAGACAAGGTTTCTGCTTTTATGGGGCTCATAATGTAAAGAGGAATATAATGGCTCTGTTAAAAATATAGAGGGTCCTATGGGAGTATGGAGGAAGGGCACCTAACTTTCAGGGGTAAGGTAAGGCTTCCCCTTCCCCTTAATGTCTTAATGGACAAGTTGGCCTTGGGGAAGGTACAGGAATATGAATTACAGTATTTTAGATCAGGAAACTCCCCATCACAAGCCCAAGAAGTAGGAGATGACATCATCTGCTCAGGGATCTGCAAGCAGTTTAGCAATAATAGGCCTAGTACATTGGAGGCTTGGAATAAGTGTCTGCTGAATGGCTGAGTGGATTAGTGCTGGATATAAAGGATGTTGGAGATGAGCACAGGAGGGTGGGCCAGGCTCAGATCACAAAGGGGCCACACTAACAAATCCGAAGGCTATGGAGAGACTGCTGCCTTTATTCCTTATAATTTATATAGCAATTAGACTGGTTTACTTTTGCTTCCCCAAATCCTTTTTCTTCATAGATAGTAAATGAGGTAAAAAAAAAAAAAAAAATACCAGAAAAGAGTTAAAACCCCATTAAGTACAACTAATTATTTACAAATTATAGGTGATATCTATATATCTATACATAACAAATCCATTTTAATCACTGCCAGCCTCCTGAGGAAAATGCTTTTTTAGGGTCTAATGTCAGAGACTATTTTTAAAAACAATTATTTTTGCAATTATAAAATAGCTTTTCATAAAATAATTACATATGCATATAGGTCACTTTTCAAATTCAAGTTAGTGATATTTAATGTCATATAAATAGTACACTATAAATAACATCACATGTAAGGGCAAGGGAAGGAGGTAGCTGATCAAAATACTAGGAAAGCAACATTCACATTTCTGTTGTGCAGTGGACAGTGTGAAGGTAGAATGAAAAAATTTAGCTTTTAGTGCTTCAATTCAATTTTCTTGAAAAATATATTTTTAAGGTACTAATCAAGAATTAGTTCTTACAATTTTAACATTAGAGTGGGATGATTAACAGTCTATTAAATTGGCTGAATTAAAAATAATAATACTAAACCCCCCTCCTCTCACCATTCATTTTTCTTTTTAAAAGAAATGTAATTTTTACTTTTTTCACAGTGATTATGTTTATGGTTTAAGAGTCAAATAAATACAAGGCCCGTAATAAAACCAGAAGGCCCTGCACCACCTGTCATCACTCAGATTCCCAGGTCCCAGAGGAGAGTTATGGCTCTGCTATTTAATTTCACATTTCTAAGTAGCACATTACTGCCATTTCTTAGTTTTCAGTTTTAGCCATTTTATACCACGTATTAATTTCCCATTATTTTTATAGCACATTCTTCAGTTATTTATGGTAATATATTTTAATGACTATTATATAAATATTGTCCACAGCACTTCATGTTATATCAGTCAGGAGAAGGTATGACACGTTAAGAAATGACCACAGAAGCCCTCAAACCCCTTTCTTGTTGTGTTGGCTTACAACAATAAAGATTTACTTCTTATTCATGCATGTCCAGTGGCAGGTCTGCTGCATTCCTGCTCTATGACGTCTTCACTCCGGACTCAGATGGCCAGAGCAACCTCTATCTAAACAGTGCCGATCTGTGGCAGGGGCAGAGACATGGGAACCATGAGTGGGTTCTTAAAGCTTCTGCCTAGAAGTGACATATTCACTTCTGCCCTGATTTCATTGGTCAGGGTAATTCACGATGCCAAGTCTGACATCAATAGGGTGAGGAAGTATCATCTTTCTCCAGAGATGGACAGCAAATATTCTTAAATAATCGAACAGTCTGCCACAAATATTTTGTTTTTGCTGGAGATTATAATTCCTTCTTTCTTAGGTTGCTTACTTTCCTCTATACCTGTCACTATTACATCTCTATATGTTCCACCAGAGTTGTGAAATTTTGTTCATAAGGTTCAAACACATCAGATTGCATTTCCATCATTTCCATTATTTTTTCTTGGAGACATTCCTTCGGGAGCCCTCCATCCTCGCATCAGAATGGACTGGCTGCTTTCCAGACTGGCTACCCAGCTGTCATCCTGGAACCTCCCTTCACCTTCATCTGGGGAATTCTCTGTTTTCTCCTTTGTTGGAGCTCCTATTTACCAGATCCCTTTTTTTAATGTTTCTTGATTTGTACTCTTACTTGGGTGGAGTATCTCCCTCAAGTAGTTTCCTGACAAGAGCATATGGGGGTTAAAATTTTTGAGAGTATTTTTTTTTTTTTTTGACATCTTTTCCTGTTCCCTGCATTGGTTTTATTTCCTCCAAGTTCTTTTTCTTTTCTTTTCTTTTTTCTGTTTGTTCATTTTAGGCTCTGTCTTTCAGGTAAGAGAGATTTTTCAAATATATGGAGATCCTTGACTATTCACCCACATTTAAGAATGAGGTCATGCACCCCTGTAGTTCCAGCTACTTGGGAGGCTGAGGTGGGAGGATCGCTTGAGCCTAGGAGTTTGAGGCCAGCCTGGGAAACGTAGCAAGACCCCGTCTCTACAAAAATTTTAAAAATAAAGAATAAGGTGATAAAAAGTTGATTAGAGCCTCTGTAGGTATGGTCAGCAGCAAGCCACATTCTTCATTATGGGACCCCAAACTTCAATATTTGGAGGGCTTTTCTCTTGGACCAGCTGGTTTTCCCCTAAAAGGAAGCTTCCAGTCTCCTGATAGCATCCCGCATTCTAGAATCTGAATCTGAGAATGAGGCTGGGTTGGAGGACCTGTCTTATAATTCAGTATGTACAACTTCACTTAATTCTGCTTTTCTGTGTAGTCCGTCATCCCTGTCCTCAGCTCTCCCTGGTGTCTAGAGGAGCTATGAGTCAACCTCTCCAGAACGTAAACCATCTGTCTTCTGCTGAATTTGGGCAGCATGGATGGAGTAGGGAATATGGGTAAGGAAGGGTCTCATTGCTCTTTAAAAAACTTTGACAACAAATCCCCCTTTTCAGCCTCACTCTACTTCTGCTCTCTAAGGTATGGCAGCTCTAGTTTTCAAGCCTCTCCAGGGTGCTGTGACTTGAATAGGTTCACTTCTGGCTGGCTCTGCTTCCTCCTAAAAGCTTAGGTATTAACTTTCTCAGCTTTGGTAAATCAGTTATTGCTCATCCATCTGCTTTCCACATTCCTAAGTTTTGCTGGCATCCTTCTTCAGCAGGGATATCTTTTCCTGTTTGCTTTGTCTTTATAGGTTTATATCTTTTTCGTTCCTTCACTGTCATTTTAATGTCATTTTACTGGAGTAAGTGGAGACAAACGTGTGTTCAATGTACCAGGTTTGCCCAGAGGTCTCCTTACTGTTAAATATTAACATGTACAGATGTAATAACATTTTTAAATAGTAAAAGTTCAAGTGTAGTTAAAGGCAATTTTATAAGAATTAGATGTAAGTACAATAATTGAATAATTATACCTAACTTTAATTGAATACTTATATTTTAAAATGCTTATAACACACATATATGTGACATGTCTTTTTTTTTTTTTTTTAAGAGACAGGGTCTCACTCTGTCACCCAGGCTGGAGTGCAGTGGTATCATCACAGCTCACTGTAGCCTTAAACTCCTGGGCTCAAGTGATCCTCCTGCCTCAGCCTCCAGAGTAGCTAGGACTACAGCTGTGTGCCACATGTGCAGCTAATTTTCAAAATTTCTTTGTAGAAATGGGGTCTCGCTATGTTGCCCAGGCTAAGTAAATATGACATATCTTCACAATATTCTTCTCATAATTCAACGGTGGTTTTGACTCCAGAGCCCCTCTGCTATTAATATATAACATGTACTTCATTGTCCAACCTACAAGTAATCTTGTTATTTTCAATTTGTCAGGCCTTCAGTCAATCCCTATTTATTGTTAACTTAAGCTGTAAGTGAGGTTTTTAATGTAGATTTTGAACATTTACTGTGTATTATTTGATGTGGCATAGCTAGCATCACTGTAGACATATCTATTTGAGATACATGTTGGAGGTAAAACAGAGTAGCCTATGACAAATTTTAAAGCATAGTCATCTAAACTAGGAAGGTTGGCATGTGTTGGGTATATAATACAGACAGATGGGCATTTCCTGTAAAATAAAGCAGTTGCCATCATAATTTGAGAGGTCACAGAGAAGCAATTAGAAACCCCACTTTAGCAACATAAAACTTAAAAGTGCCTGTTTGAATGAAATATGATATTGGAAAGAATTTAACATATTAAACCACTGATGGCCTTGAGCACCCTAATTCAAAAAATTCAACCCCTCATTGTTTAAATATTTTAGTACCAGGGTTACTATCACTCTGTCTAAGACTACTCACTACTCTAACACTATTATGAATCACTCCTGTGGCAATTCTTTATGGGGTGTGTGTGTGTATGTATGTGTGTGTTTGTATAATGTATGTAACTGTGATGCTCCTTTCAAAACTCTTACAGCCTCTCAATTCCTTGACCTCTCTTCAAAGGATCTGGTATTCACTGCTACCTCAGTTATCCATTCTCATGATCATTCCCTACACCCTGATATTTACCAATAACTACAGCTTTTGGATATTATTGATCAACCCCCTTTAATTTTAATTTCAAGCCTCCCACTCTCCAACATGTCTCTTATCTTTTCATATCATTCCATATAATAAACTTCAATTCTTCAACCTGATCAGAAACACCAATTTAGTCACCTTACCCTCTTTTCACCATTCCTTTCATAGTCTTATTTCTTCCAACGTCTGAAGTTATAATGCCTCCTTTGCTTCTACCCTCAACTACTTTGCCCTTCTCTCCACATTATACTTACCTGACCAAATCTCAGTCCTGGTGACTGCCAAAGCTAGCTAGTCAGTGCCTACACATGAGCAACTGAATATGGCTGGAGAAAACTGCACAACCTATTGACTGGTTTCACTATAAATTCATGACTACTTTTTCAAAGCGGGGGCCCTTAGTTGTACCTGGAAACTTCATTCTCCCTCACTCAGACTCATATTTCACCCCCCTTCTTCCCTCCTCTTCTCTACTTTCAGTTAATGAATACGTTAACTAGAGTAGGTTACACTGCTATAACAAAGAGACTCCAAAATGTTATGGCTCCAACTCAACAGAAATTCATATCTTGCTCACATCATGGGATGTTCCAGGTCAGTGGACAGCTCTCGAGATCAGACAAGATCAGGCGCGTTCAGGGTGGTATGGCTGTAGATAGGCAGCTCTCTTTCATCCAGGCACCTTCTTTCTTGTATCTCTGTCAACCTTAGAGGCTTGAAGTCATCTGCATTATCAAAGCAGAGTCACCATGTCCCAGGTACAACTGTCAGAAAGGAAAACGCATGGAGGCGGCATGAGTACACTCAAAGGCTCTGGCCTGGCAGTGGCAGACATAATTTCTACTCACGTTTATTGTCAATAGCTTAATACTTGACCATATCTAACTGAAAGAGAGGAGAAAAGTAGTCTGTGTGTTCAGGGAGAAGAGGAGATGAAATTGAGATGGACAATTAGCAGTGTGCCAAAATGATCTTGCTTCTTATTTTACTGAGAAAACAGAGGCAACTAGAAGAGAATTTCTACTTTTTCCCAGTGTGAAATCTACCCACTTACTTCAATATGTCCCACATGTGTGGGAACTAGGGGGGTGGGGGTCACTAGGCTCTCCCTGACCAGAAAGTAGAAGTTTCTGTTCAATTAGAACGTGATCATAGTGACCATACTACCTAACCACAAACTGCAAACATACCATCTTTCCTTGTGCTTTTCAATCTCCATGGTTTTGGGTATTATTGATCAACACTCCTTCTTTTCCTGTTTGTGAAACTCCAATTTACCTTGCTTTGATGATTCTACATTACCCTGGCTCTCCTTCCACTTTATCCTCCCCCTTTCTTTGCTGGCTTCTCTCATCTAGATTAGCGCTTCTCAAACTTTGCTGTGGTACAAATATCTTGGGGTTCTTGTTAAATTGAAGATGCTGGTTCAGCAGGTCTGGGGTACGGTCTGAGATTCTGATTTTTTAACAAACTTCCTCATGATGCCAATGCTGCTGGGCCATTGGCCACACTTTGAGTAGCAAGATTCTAAAGAAAATATCCAAAATTCTGCCCTTTGTTTCCTTCCTCTCGCTCATAGCGATATCACTGCTAAGTTGATTACTTCCCAGTCTGTTTTCTAGTTCAGTACCTTTCCCATATTTCAAAACCTTTATTTATAACTTCTTACTGTCTATGTCTATCCAGCTGTCTTGACATCCCTTCAAACCCTTAAAATGTCCAAATCTAAACTGACCATCATCTCTCAAAGAGCGGCTCCTTCTTGTTTCCCTTGTCTCTTTTCTATCATAATTATTTACAAACTCAAAACCTGTGCTATCTTTGATTTCTCTCTTCCTACCCACAATTAACCAGTCAGTTGCCAAATTCTGTAGATTCTGCTTCCACACCATCTCCTAACCACACTCTTTTAAGTCCTACCTGCCATCTGTTTAGCTCAGACTCATCTTTACCTTTTACCTGGCCTGTCGTAGGTCTCTGTCAGTTTTTTCACCACTAATTTCTACAGCTCTTCACAGAGAGATCAGTAGTACGAAGAAAAAGGCTTCCTTTTCTTCCCTAAAACTTTTAAACCATGAATACTCAAAATACTGAATTAAATACAAATTCATCCATTTGGCATCTGAGCCCCTGTTCACCTTTGTCTCTGCCACCTTCCATCATACCCTAGGTTTGCTCTTTCCCAAACACAACTTTTAATTCGCCTTCATGTATATTCTTATAACTATCCCCTTGTTGTAGAACTCTCCCCATCTCCTTCAAGGTCAATCCCAAATCCCTACTCCTTCATACTGCCTTTCTTTCCTGGTCCCCCAGACAGATACGAATGGTACTTTGATGCTCTGCAGTACTCTTTGTACTTTTCACATGTTACCTATCATGGTTTGTCTTTTATTCTCTGTTTTGTCTTTGTTTTAGTCCTTACTCTTTGAGGGCAAGGATAACATCTTCCACTTCTCTCTGTAACCTTGCAGCATTTTACCTGTGGGGGAGGTGTCTAGTATTAGTTGAATCAAAGCGATGTATGGAGATAATGTGATGCGGCGGTAAGTGCACAGAATTGGAAGCCAGTACAGCTGAGTTTTGGCTTTGCCATTCATGAGCCCTGAGGCTCTGGGTAAGTCACTTCACTTCGCTTGTGAAATTAGACTTACTACTACCTGATGGAGCACCAAGGAAGATAACGTGAAAGGTCTGTGTAACTCCACAGAGACCCAAGCAATGTTAAGTATTTTCCTTACAGAGAATCTTGACTTGCAGGACCCTCTCTACTTCATTCACTTGCCTGGAGGTGAGCCCCGAGTTGCTGGGAACCAAGGCTACCAGGTCCCACCGCCCTTTTGCACTCCAGGGCCCTCTAACAGCTTTCCACGCCGCAGGTGATCCCGCCCAGCTGCGGGGCAGTGGCCTGGACTCCTATTCTCTCGGGAGGCCTCCCTCCTTCCACCCGCTCTGGGAGAGCCCTTCTCTTGCCTGTGACCCTGAGGACCGCGGCGCCGCCGCCTACGTGAGACGTTGGACCCTGCCCGGCCCCCGTAGCTCCCCTTCTCCAGCAGGTGGTTCTGGTGCTCTCCCCCAACTCCTGGCGCTCACGTCAGCGGCGAACCTCTACTCCGCGCCAGCGCCGCGACCAACCGAGAAAATAAACAAACCCCCCGCGCGCGGCGGCTGGTGCGGCAGGCCCCGCCCCCGCCCCGCGGCTCTCACGCCGCCCCCTCCGCCCGGGCTTCCCTCCCACCCTCCGCTCGCTCGCTCGGCTCGCAGCCGCGCTCTCCCCGCCCCTCACCGCAGCCTGCAGCCGCGCTCACCGCCGCGGTCCGCCCAGCCGGCCCGGCGCCCCGGGACCCGTTAGTGCCCGGCCCACGGGCCGACGCGCGACCCCAGCCGGGCGCGAGCGCGACCCCGCCCCTCCCGACACTTGACCCAGCCCAGTCCCAACGCCCAGTGCGGCCGCCCCAGGAGCCGCGGGAGAGGCGGCCGCGGCGGCGGGGGAGGCGGGAGAGAAGGGCCGAGCCGGCGGCCGGGGAGGCCCGGTGAGTACGCGGAGGCGGGCCCGCCTCGTGGGGTCCCCTCGGGCGCCCCTGTGGCGGTTGCGGCGGCTCGACCGCGCTTCCCCCTGCGCCCCTGGCTCGGATGGTGGGGACTCGGCCTGAGGCGACCGGCCCCGCTGACCGGAGCGCTGGGCAGAGGGTGCGGGAGGGCCGCTCCCAGGGACGGGCCGCGGCCCGACGCTCGGCGCTGGGCGCGGGGGCGGCGAGGAGAGACCCGCACTCCACCTCAGGGCCCTGTGCTCGGGCTATGGCTGAGCCCTCAGACCCCGCGGGGACCGCTCGAGTGACAGGTGCCACTGTCCCCTCCCGCCGCTGGCATCCGCGCTCCCGACGAGCCGGGCGCTCGGAAATTTCTGGAGCGACGACCTGACTTGTTTTTTCTCCCTTTCAGGTTTTGAAGCCGCTTCGTTGCCAGAGTTAGGTTTTGCCGAGCCTTATTTCTTTCTCTGTGTACTTTGCGAGTAAGTTTTGGAGCATCGGTTAACAGCCTGTGGGTGAAATTTGGTTTTCATTCATGAACGAGGTATAGTGAATTACTTTTTGAATATAGTGCTCCTCCTCCTCCTCCCCGCCAGCTATTGAAAAGTAAACGAACAGGATTTTTATTTTTATTTTTTTCTGTTACAGTTTGGAACCGTTTTTCAGAATTTTTGTCAGATCTCTAATAAATATTGAATAGTCATGACAAAATTAGTTTTTCTAACTTGTCTGATAGTCTTTTCTCTCCATCCCCCTTTTGCCATTCTTTACCTTAGCCAGATTTTTCGGCGTAGGTGCTAATGCTTTCAGGAGAGGCACTAATGAAGGAATGCCTTTCTTATACTGAAAAGTCAGTGACATTGTTTTCTTCACCGTTTAGCGTTGTGTGTTTATGTACTGAACATGCTTGTGATTGTAACTGGAACCATCAGTTTAATAAATCTGACTTGTATCTATAAAGATATTTGAGAAACTTTTTGGCAAATTAAAATATTAAAAATTTTTATAGAAATCTAGATTTTTTTTCTCAACAGGCTTGTAACACTATTGTTGGTAGTAGTCAAATCCTCATTAATGAAAGATAATTTTAATTATCGTAAATGGGTACAATAAACTTATCCATAAGATATCAGTCAAGTGGCTTCAACTCTGTGGAGGAAGAGTAAGACCTTAAAGTTGACTAAAAGAACATTGTGGGCAAATGGAAATACATGTGCTTTATTCATGGGACAATCCCTTAGGTTCTCAGTATTTGCTTGTACTTTTTGCTTAGATTTCTCAGCCTATGGAAATTAGTAGCTGCAAATTGGAGAGGGGAGGCAGTACTTAACTATGAGGAAAAAATGGGAGTTTGAGGCGTACCCATTAAGTTTATGTTGTTTGCAATAAGTATGTTGTGAGCAAAGTTTTAGTATGCACTTGGCACTTGGTGATTACGGATCTTGATTTTTAAGAAGCCAAAGTGAAAGATACTGTATAGTTGTGTTATTTGAAGAACAGAATATAAAATAACACACTTTTTTATTTCACCAGTTGTTAAATCAGTGATACTCAGTGCTATTTCATTTTATGCCCAATTTATTTTTTTAAATCTGTATTACATTTCAACTGGGCCACACTAATTGGCATGTACATCATATTAATTTTATTTTTTTGAGTCTCTGTTGCCCAGGCTAGAGTGCCATGGTGTCAGTCTAGTTCACAACAACCTCAAACTCCTGGGCTCAAGCGATCCTCCTGCTTCAGCCTCCCAAGTAGCTGGGACTACAGGCATGCGCCACAACGCCCTGCTAATTTTTTTTATTTTTAGTTGTTTGGCTAATTTTTTTTTTTTTTGATATTTAGTAGAGACAGGGTCTCACTCTTGATGAGGCTGTTCTTGAACTCCTGACCTCAAGCGATGCTCCCACCTCAGCCTCCCAAGTGCTATGATTACAGGTATAAGCCATCACGCCCAGCCCTTAGTTTTCTTTTTTGATCAGGCCGCCTGGTTGATTGTGTTAATAGAAGATGACTGTCATCTTACAGAGAGGGATATATTTGGTTGTTCTTGATTAAGGATTTTGTGTGTGTGTGTGTGTGTGTGTGTGTGTCAGTTTAGAAGTGCCCTCATTGTGGTGCCCTGGGCTGAGATATGGCTGCTGCTATCATCTTTCCTGACCCTAGTGATATCATGGTCTAGAGGAGTGAAGTCATAATGGCGGTGGTCCTCTGAGCCTTGGTGGAGCCCAAGAGTACCAGCCATTTAGAAATTCTTGTGGCTATTTATTTTTAGAAGCAGTTTACTTAAGTACCGTGTGCATCCTAATTCTTTTAAATCAATACTTCAGAACCAAATAAGCTTCCTACACAAATGTGCTTCCTAGATACAGTTAGTTGTAATGATGATTAGTTGGTAGAATAGACTTACCCTAATGAAACAACTTTGAACCGCTGATTATCATTAATCCACATTTGCATTATGGGATTGGGGATTAGCTATACTGCACTTGGTATTTTTCTTTTTCTATTTCTAGAGCACATCTTTCAATGCATAGATAGCTGTGTACTTCGGGAATGCAAACATGAAAAAAACACTAAATTCAATAAATTTATCTTCTGTGTACCAGGTTCTGTGGTCGTTGTTAGGAATAGAAAGAAGAGGGCCATGTCTTTCAGGAAGATCAGGATTATAGGGGGCCAGGTGCAACAACAAAGAGAATTTATTGGAGTCCATTCAATAATAGAAGTAACTATAAAATATGGAAATCTTACAGAGGAAGGAATGATTAACTTAAGCAGTAGTTCAGAGAATGCTTCATAGAGAAGCTAGCACTTGAGCAGGATTTTGAGGAGTGAATGGAAATTTTGAGTGGAAGAGATGGAGGGCATTGTAGGCAAAGGGAACAGCGTAGATAACGATATGAACAAGTAAACTAATTGTGTGTTCAAGAAACTCTAAGTAGTTGGTTTTTCCTGAAGTACAAACAGAATCTGAAGAAGGAGAGTTGCTATAGAAACCCCTTACATATGTTATAATATTTAATAAATCAAATAATTGGCTTTTTGAGTATGAAGTATATATATTACAAAATGGAGACTTAGTTATACTTTTGACATTGCTGCCATCTTAAGAACAGAAGAATTGTTTTTACTAATGGTAGTCATTAAATTATAGAGGATAATGGAATAATAGAAGATATATTTATAGATGATGAGCTGCCTGTGATTTTGTAATTGTGAACTTGTATTTCTTTTGCATTTTGACCTGAAAGATTCCTTTTTTAAAATTATCTTGTGAATATCCTTTGTATTCCTTCAACTAAGCTTATCCTTGAAATAACTAAAATTATCCTTGAAATTATTTTTAAAAGACTCAAAAGGAAGAAGGGGAAAATAAAATATAATCAATAGATTTCTGAACCAAACACCTGATTTGTGTAGTATTTTAGTAATATATAAATGTTTAATATATAGCATTAGCCACCATATTCATAGATTAATGTACATAGCTTAGTTGGAGGTCCCCTATACTTTTATTTACATTGTAGGCCTTAATTATATCATTTAAGTGTATGTATATATCTGAGAATGTGTTTGAATTTTAAAAACCAAGTGTTACTGAAAGATAAAGAGGAAATAGGTGAAGGGGAAGACCTGTATTTGAATCTATTTATCTTAATCTCTCTTAGATATGACTGTAGGCGGAGATGCAGAAGTTTAGGACACAAGACTGAAGACATATTAACCCTGGCCATGACCTGAAATAGTATCTTTAAAAAGCCTGATGTTTTCCTGGTCTGTCTGTTTATCCCTTTTTTTCTCATCAAGGTTAAAAAAGAAGATGCAAAGATATTCCTGGACTATATAAAATGACTATCTTTTTATAAATTCTGAAAAATAAGATAATGCTTTCTTAAAATCATGCAACATAAGTCTTTGACAGTTGCTCTCTGTCATTTGACTTTTGTTTTTTTTTTTTTTTTTTTTTTGAGACAGAGTCTCACTTTGTTGCCCGGGCTAGAGTGAGTGCCGTGGCATCAGCCTAGCTCACAGCAACCTCAAACTCCTGGGCTTAAGCGATCCTACTGCCTCAGCCTCCCAAGTAGCTGGGACTACAGGCATGCGCCACCATGCCCGGCTAATTTTTTCTATATATATTTTAGTTGGCCAGATAATTTCTTTCTATTTTTAGTAGAGACGGGGTCTCGCTCTTGCTCAGGCTGGTCTCGAACTCCTGACCTTGAGGGATCCACCCGCCTCGGCCTCCCAGAGTGCTAGGATTACAGGCGTGAGCCACCACGCCCGGCCTGTCATTTGACTTTTGCATCACTGACATAAATGGCCAAAGGCGTCTCATTGTCCACTCTGACCTGTAATTGCCCTTTCTAAATTTTGTCATAGGGAAGAAAAATCAATATTGCATTGATTACATTGTCCTTAACTTTTTCAGTTTGGGTATAGATGACCAGATGTTCATTTTCCCTTTTCAAGATGAGATTTTTTTTTTTGTAGAAGTAATATGGTCATTGTAGAACATTTGGGGAAATAGTGAAAACTATAGAAAGGAAAAGAAGCATAATAAGTAATCCCATGAATTTCTCTCTTCTCATTGGTATATATAAATAATACATATTTACAAATTGGGGATTTTTTTATATTAATGTTTTATTCCCCTCTTTTATTTAAAATTTGTATTTTCCCTTCCTCTACTTCTGAATTACTAGTTAGTGTGCCATTTTGTTCTTTTTTTTTTTTCATATCTTTTGAGTTAATGTACCTTTTTTTTTTTTTTTTGGAGACATGATCTTGCTCTGCTGTTAGTATACCTTTTGATGTGGTATGTGGATTTCTTTGATGGCTTTTGAGGTAGATGTTATGTTAATGTATTGACTATTTATTTTTAAAAATCCAGCATGTAGCGCAGATGATTGAGCCCTTCCAATTGTCTTATCTCCTATCCCCTTAGCTGCAGACTAAGTAGTTGCTATTTTTTGTCTTTAATATTTACTATCATGTAAAGTATAATGCAAGTGGCTGCCACTATCCTATTTTTTTTTTGACAATCTTACCCCTGGTCAACAAGGAATAATTATTATAGGTGAGCATTTCCCCCTTTCATAAGTTTAAGTATGTTAACACATTGCTTGGTGAGGTGATATAGGTAGCTGCTTTCCCAGAGAAATAATTTATTATTATTATTTTTTCACATCAGACAGGTAAAGAGCTGATGCCATAACAAAGTTTGAGGGAGGCACATCTCACACACAAGCATGAAAACCCAATCATCAGGCTTATGAACTACAAAAGGATCTCCAGAAAAATAATTTTGTCTTTGGATTGTTTATCATTGGTTCTTTTCTCAGATAACAGTATTTGTTCTAATACTTTTTTTTTTTTTTTTTTTTTTGCTGTGTGTTTCTGTCTTTTATTATTTCTTTTCACTCATTTAGGAAACATTTATTATCTATTGTGTTTAAGACTTGTGTTATGCCCATTGTTTAAGACAGAGTTGCAACTGTGATTTTTGGGTTTCTGGTAGATTGGTGTTTTCCTTCTGTAGTATGTTAGGTGTAATCTTTAGGTCTTTGATTCTTTTTGGTGGCCGACCGTTG
This sequence comes from Eulemur rufifrons, assembly GCF_041146395.1. Classification (NCBI taxonomy): domain Eukaryota; kingdom Metazoa; phylum Chordata; class Mammalia; order Primates; family Lemuridae; genus Eulemur; species Eulemur rufifrons. The sequence continues at coordinate 210,467,958 of NC_090989.1, forward strand.
AATTACTGTTCAATGCCTGGAAACTTTTATTTTATTTCAAAGATTAAAGCCTTAGCTTCTGGAAGGGTCAGATGTTGATTTAAGTTTCAAAACACTTTTTGCAATGGAGTCAGATGTGCTTAGTCGAATTTTTAAATAGCTTGCGCCAATTCTCCTATGCCTCATAGGACCTCCAGGCACATTTCAGTCTAATAATAATAGTAAGAACACCAGTAGGTGCTTATACAGTCACACGCTGCACAACATTTTGGTTAACCATGGACCATATACATGACTGTGGTCCCATAAGATTATAAAACCGTACTGTACTTTTTCTATGTTTAGATACACAAATATTTGCTATTGTATTACAATTGCCTACAATATTCAGTACAGTAATATGCTGTACAGGTTGTAGCCTACAAGCAAATAGGCCATACCATGGACCTAGGTGTATAGTAGACAGCACCATCACGGTTTGTGAAGTATACTCTGATGTTCGCACAATGACAAAATCACTTAATGACTTATTTTTCAGAAAGTATCTGCATCGTTAAGTGACCCATGACTCTATTTGAGTGCTTATGCTGTACTGGCTACTGTTCTAAACACTTTACATATGTTAACCTATTCAATCTTCACAACTAACTCAGGAAGCTAGGTATTCTTATTCCTGTTTCACAGAGGAAACAGGTCAAGTAAGTTGCCTAAGGGCTCACAGTAAGTAGCAAGTTGAAGGGGCATTCTGGCTTCAGGTCAGCACTTATGCTAGGGCTCTCTGCCGTTTGACTGTTGCATTACTAACATAAAGGACCATAGGCATCTCATTGTCCCCAAACTGGAAGGAGATCTGTAAGTGTCTGTATAGAACTGGATGGAAAAAAATGTGTTACATTTTCTTTATAGTATATGACTAGAATAAGCAAAGCTGAGGATAAAGTATTAGGAAAGATACTAAATGTTGCCTTTGTATAAAGCTTCAAAATCTTTTCAGGGTTTCCAGTTTGAAAATTGTGCTTGCTTCCATGAACATAAGCTTTTAGTTGTTTGTTTGTATTGCTTTGTTTTTGCCCAGGTGGTTTACAAGGTTAGGAGAACATAAGCTATTAAATATCAGATTTATCCGTGAAATAACGTACAATTCCTGATCTAGGCTTTTAAATGATGGTTTCTTAGAATTCAGTCCCCTTTAAAATTTTGTTTGTATGAATAGTAGATAATAAAAACAAACCATTTTTGTTTTCTAAGCATTCGATAACTTACAACAGTTGAAATTATTTTTAAAGAATCTAAAAGTTATTTTTGCCAAAAATAGAATATGAATTTTTTGGGGGTAAAAATGAAAGGATTTCAAATTCAGTTGGATTTTCTGACTTCAAGTGTTTTGAGATAATGACAAAGTTCTAATTGACAGAAAGTGTGTGCATTGTTTGAGCAATCACTGTGCAGCTAGATTTTTATGGGGCTAAAAACACATGTCACTGGCAAATGGGGGAAAATATTAATATAGAGATTTAAGGCCATTGCTTGGAACCTTGCTCAGTAAGAGATTTTGTGCTCCCCAACTCCTGACCTCCTCTCTTTGTACTGTGTGCCTTGCTGTCTGGGCACCTGGAACATAAACTCTTCCAACAGTTCCACAGGCCTGTCTACCATCATGGGCAGCAGTGCTCTCTGCAGCTGTCTGATGAAGTAGATTACCAGAGGGTGGAGCACTTTCCTTGTCATATTTGACAAAACTGCAGAGCAGCATGTACAGGAGCTACCCACTGATGAGCACCAGACAAGGTTGCTTGCATCTGGAGCTGAGCAGCCCAGAGGCTCTGACTTTTCCAGGGTTTTCCTGGCTGCCCCAAGGCCTGAGGGAAACTATCTAAGGATACCAGGTACAGAAGCTCTGCCTTAAGCTGCAGAAAGAAAATTTCTGTGAGCTTTGGAGAGATGTTTTAGAATAGACATTTATAAATATTTAACTCATATAGAACAATCCAAATACAGAATTTATAGTTTTGATAGCCCTAGAATGGAAGAGAAATTTTTTTGTGTGTGTAAGCTATGTCATAATAAGGCTAGGTTATACTGCAGTAACAACCTAAAAATCCCAGCAGCTTAAAGCAGCAAAATTGCTTTCTTGCTCAAGCTACGTGTACATCACAGGTTCATTGTAGTTTTAGACTCTATTAGACCTGGCTGATGGAGACTCCATCTCAACATGTGCTTACACAATCACAGAAGCAGAGAAAAGAGAACATGTTGAACTGTGTGCTGACTTTTAAAGCTTTTTAAAGATTAACATTTCACTGGCTAAATTAAGTCATGTGGTCATGTCTGCATTCAACAAGGGAGAGAGAGTGAGTATAATTCTCCTTCAAAGGGGGGCAGTGAATATTTGTGAACAGTTATAGAGCTACCACTTTCAATTTATAGTTCCAACAGTTAAAACTAAATATAGTGGTAGTTGCTGAACACCTGTATAGAAATATTGTACCTGAAGTACTCAAGAAACTAAAACTTTATGTAGGATTCGTTTAAAAAGACATGTTGAAGTTGAAGGGGAATTAATGTTTTCCATATTTTTGAGTCTGGAATTTCTTTTTCATTTTGTAATCTTTTCTCCCATGTAATAATTTATGAAGCCTTAATTTTCATGCTTCCAGTATAGGTTTAAACCTAAAAATGTCATAATTTATCAGTGTTATGTCATCTATGTATATTGTGATTTTTTATCTTGATTTGCTTATTTATGGGCATAGCAGCAATGCGTATTAATGTGGTATTATAGTAAAAATACTTTGGTTTAATGACTGCTAGATGACATCTTCAAATATTATGATTTTTCTTCATTGTGTAAACAAAAAAATTGAAATATTGCTAAATAGTTTTCTGGATTCTTAAGATTGGAGATTGAATACATGCTTCTCATTTTTGTTCCCTCCTGCAAACATACAAACTATAGTGTGTGTTTATCTTTCAAAATGGACCTCAGTGATCCTCACCTTCTAGTATTCACCTTTGCATAGTCCTCTTCCACATGAACCTGTGTGATATTGTGATACAATAAGAAATATTAATATATGTGTAACCAGTGGGATATTGTGGAAATGAGAGTGGCTAGTTCAGATATGAGCACTGTGACTCAAGACACATTTGATAAAACCAGTAAAGAAAAGGAAAGGAATAAGTTACACAAAAATCAGAATAATACTTATCTCTAGATGGAGGTAGTGGGGAGATGCTTTTGGAGAGAGGCATAGTGTCAGGTAACATTCTTTTAGTCTTGGTGCTGAGTACTTATTCATTTTTTTTTTTTTAAACTGACTATCCAGTTTTTGTGTACTTGGTACACATCAAAATAAAAACACATTTCTGAGTTTCACAATCTATTAAGAAAATCTGTGTCTTTTTTAAATTGGAAGAGTACTTAGTCTTCTAGTAGCTATAGGGCTTTTTTCTTTGGACTTGGGCAGAGTTCAGCAAATCTGGGTTCAGGTCCTGACTATGGCACTAACTTGCAGAATGACCTTAGGCAAGTCATTTAACCAATCTAAACTCCAGTTACCTTATCTGTAAAACTAAAAGATTTGGGCTAGAAATTACTGGAGGACCTTTAAGATCCCTCCTAAGTCTAAAAGATTGTTGAAAAGCTGACAGAGTACTAAATGAAACCACACCCACCTATGCTTGGAGTGGTGGGGTGCACAGAAACTAGTGAACTAAGAGATAATGTGGAAGGTGATTTTGAAAAAGTTTCTTTTGGTTGAGGGAATTTAAGCTCTTTATTTTGCTGTCAGTTCTAAATCATAATCTCTAGAATCAAGCTTAAGGTAGCATGTAATATTCTTTTCTACTTTTTTTCTTGTATTGGAAGTTTGGTATAAACATGTAGTTGAGGCCGGGCGCGGTGGCTCACGCCTGTAATCCTAGCACTCTGGGAGGCCGAGGTGGGCGGATGGTTTGAGCTCAGGAGTTCGAGACCAGCCTGAGCAAGAGCGAGACCCCATCTCTACTAAAAAAATAGAAAGAAATTATATGGACAGCTAAAAATATATATAAAAAATATTAGCCGGGCATGGTGGTGCATGCCTGTAGTCCCAGCTACTCGGGAGGCTGAGACAGGAGGATCCCTTGAGCTCAGGAGTTTGAGGTTGCTGTGAGCTAGGCTGACGCCACGGCACTCACTCTAGCCTGGGCAACAGAGTGAGACTCTGTCTCAAAAAAAAAAAAACAAAAAAAAAACATGTAGTTGAATTAAGGGTGTCTTTTGGTCTACAGTGAAAAATGATATTCCTACTTTTCTACTGTAAACCATATTGATTTAAGATGTTCTCCATAAATCTGTGTATATTACAGAAGCATTGAAAGGAGAGAGGAAAATCAAGAAGTTTTGAAAACCATATTTGAAAAGATGAACACATACATTGTATTGGTGGTATTCTTGTAATAGTTACCTGTGAAATTTCAATATATAATTTTTCTATTGTATAATTTTATGTTTTTTACTTAAGTCAAAAAGTATATTATTGCCAATAGGACTGTGGTTATGATTTACTAAATTTGGTGTCAGGAGAAATGTTTGTATATGATTGTTCTGGAATTTAGAACAAATTTTACTAAGTGTATTTACCTCTCTGCTTCCTTTTCTCCCTTTCCACAGGAATTATTCTTGACAGAAGTATTTTAAAAGAAAAAAATTTTACAATGGCTTCAGCAGTACTTAGTTCTGTTCCCACTACCGCTTCTCGTTTTGCCCTGTTACAAGTGGATAGTGGCAGTGGTTCTGATTCTGAACCTGGAAAAGGCAAAGGTCGGAATACTGGAAAGTCTCAAACTTTGGGAAGCAAATCAACTACAAATGAGAAAAAAAGAGAGAAAAGAAGAAAAAAGAAGGAACAGCAACAGAGTGAAGCGAATGAGGTGACAATTATAATTGTGTTGTCTGCTTTCCCAATAAACTATAAGCATCGTGAGGACAGGTATTACTTGTTCATCCATGTATCCACAGTACTTGGTTCACAGGTACTCAGCAAATATTACTTGGATGAATGGATGTAAGTTTGTGTGTATTTAAAGTCAAATATAATGAACATTTTTAAAATACTTTTTTTCTGACCATGGAAACGTGTTTATTTCAAAAAATTTAAAATGAGGAAGTCATTCAAGTTTTTTGAATTGTACTGTTTTGTATTTTAAGAGCATACTTGTTTCAGTCTTCTACGCCTATAAAACTTCTCTTTAGTAGAGAGGAATCATTAATAATAGTGGTATACTAGAGTACAACACCAGCATTATCTCGAATGCGGGCAAAATTAGCATTCTACAATGATTACATACAAAAACACAAATAGTGACTTTAGGTTGTGTGAGTTAACATGGTAAGTGTTTGTAGTAGAAGTATAAAAATATCACTGATTTTTTTTATCGTTGAAATATATTTAATATATCTTTTGTTTTATAGCTCAGGAATCTTGCTTTTAAGAAAATTCCCCAGAAATCCTCCCATGCTATTTGTAATGCTCAACATGAGCTTTCATTGTCAAACCCAGTACAGAAGGATTCACGAGAAGAAAATTGGCAAGAGTGGAGACAAAGAGATGAGCAGGTACAGCTAAGTAAATAAAATTATTTTGCTTTGTCTTTCAGTGAATTTATGGATTTTTCAGATGACAGTGCATCTGAATCCGTGTCATCACTGTTCTGAGGAGCAGATTTGTATTGCATTAATTCACATGTGTTTGCTGCTTTTAAGAAAAAGTTCTGTCTTTGATCTACAGAAAAGCAGATTTGGTACATTTATTGTTTGTTAGTATTGGCAATTCAGAGCAATTATTTTGTAGTTTTTAAAATCATCTGCCTTTTTACAAATGAGAGAGAGAGATAGGGAAGGTAAAGGAATCTTACTAAATTATTTCAAGTAGGAAAAAAAAATCACATTTGTAGGGCCAGAGTTCTTTTGTTAAAAATACCCAGTGACAGTTTTGCTTAAAAAAGATAGATTTTGAGGGGAAACTTTTCCTTTTAAACCTTGATATAAAATAGTTTATGGCATTTGTTTGTTTTTTTAACCTATTTATGTATTTTGTTTTTCTGTGCCTGTATTAAATGTTAATAGTCAAATAGACAACTTTTTAAGACCAATAAATTTCTTTTTTATATGGTGTCCAAGAAAGTAACATGCTAAGCCTGGAATATACTCTAGAAGGTGCTGTTTGTGTAGGAAATGAAGAGTTATTTATTTGCTTATCTTTTAAATTGTCATTTGATCTATTAAGAATGAGTAACGGGGGGTGGGGAAAAAAATATGAAACTATTGTTTTTAACTTGCACTGTTCACTTAATAATTTATCATGAATATTTCCCATATTATTTCATATCATTGTACAAGAAATAATGTATAAAAAAAAAGCATAATAAATAGAAATTATCTTTTTCTGGAATGCAAAAAAAAAAATAAATAAATAAATAAAAACACTTGAAGGCCAAAAAAAAAAAAAAAAAAAAAAGAATGAGTATCATTCTAGCAGATGTTAGGTCTATTAGAGTAGCTGTTCCTATCATTCTTGGATTACCAGTTTTAAAGTAAGTAGACTGTACTAAACTATGCTCTTAACATAAACTATGTTAATTACAACATTTTCTGTAGGATTCTGTAGTGCCTTAGGCTTGTCATGATGAGTGTCAATTATTACTCTAGAGCCATGCGGTAATGCTGTTCAAAAGACATTTCTAGACTCTGGTGTGCTGGATAAATCATCTTGTACTACTTCTAGGGGTTATTTGATTTTTTTCTTCCTTGTATAATATTCCTTATGACAGATTCTTGTTTACAAGTATAAATGTGATCTACTTATTTAGACAATAATAGAATTTACCAGTGTCTTCACCAAAGAGAATTTCTCCCAGTGGCCCAAAGGGCGCTGGAACACAGATGAAGGAAAACTACTCAAATTTGCACCAAAACAAATATCATGCAATATGAAGACTTGAACACAGATATCTGATTGCCTTTCCTTATGCTCCTATTGATTGCTATCAAAACCCAGTAATTATGAGAAGGAAATAGTTGACTTGGCCCTGACCGGTGCCATCCAAGGCCCAGGAACTTTGAGGAATTTCTGCTAGGTATACTATTGATAGGTCACTTAGGAAGACCTGGTCCCTTATTTGAAAGTCTCACTTGGAAGAAGATAATCAAGGGCATGGAAATAAATAGATCTGAGATAATTATACTGAGAGATGATGAGGAGTTAAGGGCAAGCCTTGGAACCAATGGACGGTATACCACTTGGAATCCATTTTACTTTGAACAGTAATAGTTTTCAAAAGTAGACACATTTTGAGGGACAGACAGTGACTATACTAGGCAGAAAGCATATAGTATGGGGTTGTTCTCCCTGTCCTACTAGGGAAACAGCACTATGAGAAAGTCCAGGTGTGGAGGGCTGAGCCAGACAGAAAGCTGGGCATGGAAATCTTGCCTGTTATGTGGTTGCTTATTTCAAACGCAGAAAAGAAATTATGCTAAGGCAAAGTTTCCTACTCCTGAATCACCATAATGATAATGCAAACTTAAATCGGCGAGGCCTCAGCCTAAAATTTGAGAGCTGGAATTAAACAGCAACCAGATGGACAGTAGAGAAGCAGCCATTCCACCTACTTATGAGCAAACCCTGGATCTTAGTTGATCTCATGTCAGCTGAAGAAAAGCTAAAAGGAAAAGAACATTGTACTTAGTATCCAGAGTAAAAGCACTTTGGAAAAGATTTGTTATAGGGAACAGAAGTTAATTTTAGATAGCACTTATTTTTTGCTTGAATAAAAGTCAAGGTGCTAGATCATTTTGTAAAAGTCAAGGGGATAGTAGTGTTATATAATAAGGTGAGAAAAGATAATGGACTGAAATAAAAAAGTGGCTGAGAGAAATTGGAAGGGAGATGGATAAATTACAAAATTTAGAAAATAAAATTAAAGCAGAATAAAAACTTCATTAGAAGGACCAAAGAATATATACTGAGGAAAATGGGGTCAATTGTGTGAAGGAAAATTTGAGATAAATTTTGCTGATAAAATTGACATGATAGATTGGAACACTGAACTGAAATCCAACAGAGGTGTACGTAGTGTCTGTGAAACAGATAGAACAGAAGGAGGTATTAAAGATTATGTTAAGGGATACAAAATTACAGCTAGACGGAGGAATAAATCTTAGTGTTCTATAGCTACAGTCCCAAACCTCCAGCCCATGTACCGGTACTAGTCCCTGGCCTGTTACGAACTGGGCTGCACAGCAGGAGGTGAGCACCAGGTAAACTAGCAAGCACTCCATCTGTATTTACAGCTGCTCCCCATTGCTCACATCACCACATAAGCTCCACCTCCTGTCAGATCAGCAGCGGCATTAGATTCTCATAGGAGCACGAACCCTACTGTAAACTGCACATGAAAGGGATCTAGGTTGCGGCTCCTTATGAAACTCTAATGCCTGATGATCTGAGGTGGAACTGAAGTGGTGATGCTTGTGCTGGGGACTGGCTGCAAATACAGATTATCGTTAACAGAGAGGTGTTTGACTGCACAGAGATCATAATAAATCAATTGTTTGCAGACTCATATGAAAACCCTATCAATGAGTGGCAAGTGACAATTAAGCTGCATGTGGTGGCAGGCTTTAAGTCAGAATCCAACACTTTATTTTAGTCCGTGCATGGCCTGCCCGTTCCATCCATGCCTCTTTCTCACACTGCACACTGTTTCAGTCATAGTTTTGGTAAGCCTACAAGCTAACCCTAGCAAAAATGAGTAAAAAAACAAACATTGCTGGAGAGCTTCTTTGAAATGGTGGAAAGACCCAGTGATGAGACAGCAGGAGACTCTAAGACTGCCAACAAAATGAAAGTTGCATTTAAAAGAAAATACCAAGTCCTACTTAAATTATGGGTTCATTACAACAGGTGATTCACATTCTCCAAGCCCACTTTGTATAATGTGTGGCGACCAGCTATCCAACAAAGCCATGAAACCTTAAAAACTGCTTCACCACATAGAGATCAAGCACCCTGCATTAAAAGACAAGCCTTTGGAGTTTTTCAAAAGAAAAAAACGTGAACACAAAGAACAGAAGCAATTATTGAAGGCCACCACTTCATCAAACGTGTCTGCACTGAGAGCATCGTTCTTAGTGGCTAACTGCATTGCTAAAGCTAAGCAGCCCTTTACTATTGGTGAAGAGTTGATCCTGCCTGTTGTTAAGGACATTTGCCATGAACTTTTATGAGAGGCTGAAGTTCAAAAGGTGGCATGTTTGTTCCTCTTTCAGCTAGCACCATAACTAGATGAATTGATGAAATAGAGGATATTGAAGCACAATTACTAGGATTAATGAGTCACCATGGTATGTAATCCAGGTTGACGAGTCTACCAATGTTGTCAGCAAGACAACAATGCTTGTTTTTGCATAATATTTTTCAGGAGGATGTGTTATGTGTACTTTTGTTGCCAACCAACACCACAGTTGCAGAACTACTCAAATCTTTGAATGATTACATATCAGGAAAACTGAATTGGCTATTTTGTGTCAGTATATGCACAGATGGAGTGGCTGCCATGACTGAAGAGCTTTCTGGTTTTACTACTTGGGTCAAAGAGGTTTGCTTCTGAATGTGAGTCTCCACACTGTATCATCCATAGAGCAATGCTGGGTAGTCAAAAGATGTCACCTGAATTAAACAACAGTTTGCAGGATGTGATTAAAATTATCAACCACATTAAAGTACATACCCTTAACTCAACATCTGTTTGCGCAGCTCTGTGAGGAGACGGACACAAAGCACACAAATCTTCTCTTGTACACAGAAGTGGAATGGCTTTCTAAAGGTGGACCACTGGCCAGAGTTTTTGAGTTACGAGAGCCACTCCAGAGATTTCTTTTAGAAAAACAGTCACCACTGGCAGCACATTTCAATTATACAGAATGAGTCACAAAACTTGCTTACCTGTGTGACATATTCAGCCTGCTCGACTAACTCAATCTGTCACTTCAGGGGAGAATGTTAACTGTATTCGAGTCAGCAGATATAGTGACTGCACTCAAAGCCAAACTGGAGTTATGGGGGTGATTTTTGACATGTTTCAAACATTAGCAGAGATTTTGAAAGAGATTGAGCCAGGGTCGCCTTTCTCCCAGCTGGTGCATGATCACCTATCTCAGCTTTCAAAAGAGTTTGAGCATTACTTCCCAGCCACAAAAGACCCCCAAACTGGAAAGGAATGGATCCTCAACCCATTTGTGAATAAGCCAGGTGAATCAACTTTGTCCATGCTAGAAGAGGATCAACTCCTTGAGATCACAAATGATGGTGACCTTACAAGTATGTTTAAGACAACTTCAGATCTCTATATGTTCTGGATTAAAGTCAAGGCGGAATATCCTGACATTGCCACAAAAGTACTAAAAAGCCTGCTTCTATTTCCAGCATCCTATCTTTGTGAAGCAGGGTTTTCTGCAGTGACAGCAACTAAAATGAGATTATGGAGTAGAATGGATGTAATCAACACACTTCAGGTGTCACTGTCTCTCATCACCCCCAGATGGGACCATCTGGTTGCCGGAAAACAAGCTCAGGGCTCCCACTGATTCTGCATTATGGTGAGTTGTATAATTATTTCATTATATATTGCAGGGTAATGATAATAGAAATAAAGTGCACAACAAATGTAATGTGTTTGAATCATCCTGAAACCATCCTCTTGCCCCAGTCCATGGAAAAATTTTCTGAAACTGGTCCCTTTTACCAAAAAAGTTGGGGACTGCTGTTTTGTAGCAATGTAGGATGACTGTAGTTAATGATAATATTAGGTTATTAAGTGTGGAATGTCCGATTTCCTCAAGTACTAAGTTTGATGGTTGATATCTGTGACATTTCACTTTGACACTTCTTGGTTTTTTTTTTTTTTTATATATTGTGAAGTTACCTCCCCATTCTTTCAAATGCATATTTTGGCTTGTAATTGTCTTTCAAATTGTTTTTTGAGGAATTTTTGTGCAACCATGAATGGGTAAAAAATTCGTGTTATTTTTGAATATGAGTTCCATTGTGGAACCAATGCGACACAGATAGCTTGAAATATCAATGAAGTGTTTAGGAAGTATATGGCTAATGAACAGTATGTCGATGGTTTAAGAAGTTCCATTCTGGTGATTTTAATCTTGAAAATGAAAGTGTGCCATGTGGGTGACCTGAGACCAAGGTGGGTAATGATGAGCTGAAAGCTGTAGTGGGAGTGAATCCATCTCAACCCACGCATGAATTAGCAGCAAGGTTTGACATTACTATTCCAACAATATTGGACCATTTGAAACAAATGGGCAAGGTAAAGAAACAAGATAGGTGGGTACTGCATGAATTAAACGAGCATCAAAAGAGAAATCATCTCAAAGCTTGCCTTTCTTTGCTGTCACGACATAAAGGTAAACCATTTCTATGCCATATTGTTATGTGTGGTGAAAAATGGATTCTTTTTGACAATCACAAGTGTTCAGCACAGTGGTTAGATAAAGATGAAGGGCCGAAATAGTCCAAAACTGATACTCCTCAAAAAAAAGCTAATGGTGTCTGTTTGGTGGTCCACTATAGCTTCATGAAACCTGGTCACTTGATTACAGCAGATGTCTACTGCAACCAACTGGACGAAATGATGAAGATGCTTGCAATTAAGCAGCCAAGATTGGTCAATAGAGACAGTCCAGGCCTCTTGCAAGACCACATGTTGGAAAAAACAATGCTGTTCAAACTACAGAAAGTGGACGTGGAAACTCTCCATCATCCACTCTGTTCACCACACCTTGCACCAACTGACTACCACTTCTTCCAGGCATTGGACCACTTCTTGCAAGGAAAAATATTCAATTCTCAATAAATTGTGTAAAACACCTTTCATGATTTCATCGACACTCACTATCCAGGCTTCTTCGCTGCAGGCATAAGCAAGTTACTGTTAACATGGCAAAACTGTGCCAACAGTTTGATTAATTGTACTACTACTTATTGGAGATATAATAAACTACACTTTTGATTCAAAATCGAACATTTCATATTTAATGACCTAATATATAGTTTTAAGCAGCTTAGAAGGAGATTATTGAATGTTCCCAACACGAAGAAATGATAAATGTTTGGGTTAATGGTTATGCTAATTACCCTGATCTGATCACTGTACATTATATGTATTACGGTATCACTATGTATCCAATAAATATGTACAATTATTGTGTCAATTAAAAAAAAGTTTTAAAGATTATGTTGATAAAAATTTCCCTAGGCTTAACACTTGAATCTAAGGTTGAAAGAACTGAAATGAGCTTTAAGTCTTTTAAATTTTAGTTTTTAATTTTCAGAATTAGGGATAAAGAAATAATGCTATAAATGTGTGCATAGAAGAAAACAGGTTGCCTACAAAAGATGACAAATAAGGCTAATTTAATGCCAGAACTGAAATGTTAGGACCAAGAATTCTACCTCTAGCCAAGATGTCATTTGTGTGAATGCACCAGAAATACATTCTCAGACATACAGTAACTGAGAAAGTGTACCACCATCATCCTTTCTGTAATTTTTATGAGTTGTGCTCCTGCCAATTAACTTAATCTAAATAAAGGGCTCAACAATTGGAAAGCACCAATGGTGAGTGTTTAATCTAGTTCAATAAAAGAATTAACTCTAAGCAATGGTTGTAAATGCGGTTATTAAAAATAACATAGCCTATTTAAAGAATTTGTCTGAAATGAACCCCCCCGCCCCCGCCTGTGAATACAAAAAAATAGGAAAGAAATAGGTCAAGGAATCAATAGGTATTTCAGATTTTTTGTGTTGATAACAAAATACATGGTTCCCAGTGTGATTTTTAAAATTTAAAGAGAACCACTTATACATAGCACTTTTCATTCTATACAGTTTAAATCACTTGAAGAAAACCCCAAAGAATTGGTCCATATAACAAAAGATGGAAAGGAAAGCTAAATAAGGTATAAAAAATACACACTTTGTTCTGTGAATAAATATACATATTAATAGTTGGACTTAGCCATTAAAAGACAAAGACCAATTGGGACAAATTGAACCATAGTTTGATCTTAATTCTAATCTTTTCCTTAACATTAAAAATTTTGATATATTGACCCCGAAAAGATTGATTCAGGCTATTCGAGATACTGTATATTTTGCTGAGATATGCTGCCAAAGCTACTGGAAATTGTAGCAAAGAACTTCCCTACATTATTAGTGTGTTTAAAGAAATGTTTTTATCTCAATTTTCATTTCATAAACTTTTATATATCCCAGCATACTTCATTGTGGAAGAATAGTCTTATATTCCCTACTCATTTCTTTGCATGGATATATATATATATATATATATATCAAAAAATACATATGTTTCACATTTGAAATGGGTTGGTTTTAATGTGTTGTGGGATTAAAAAAATGATATGTGGGCTGGGCACGGTAGCTCACGCCTGTAATCCTAGCACTCTGGGAGGCTGAGGCAGGAGAATCATTTGAGCCCAGGAGTTCTAGACCAGCAAGAGCAAGACCCCATCTCTACTAGAAATAGAAAAAATTAGCCGGGCCCAGTAGCATGTGCCTGTAGTCCCAGCTACCTAGGAGGTTGAGACAGGATTGCTTGAGCCCAGGACTTTGAGATTGCAGTAAGCTATGATGACATCGCTGTACTCTAGCCTGGGAGACAAAGTGAGACTCTTTGTCTCAAGAAAAAAAAAAAGTGATATGTGAAATGTATCTTGTTAGGGTGGGAGCTTATAAGGCAGGTTGAGAAAGAATCGACACAAAGATTAGAATAGTTTTAAAGAAAGAGTTTATTTTAACTTTCCAAAAGGGAGGGAAGGACTCAGCACAAGAGAAAGAAAGGAGAAGTGCTGGCAGGGAGGATAAGGGGTTGGGATTTTTATTGGGGGTAAAGGGGTACAAAGTGATTGCTGCCAGCTGATAGCAGAAGGTTAATCTTAAAGACAGTGAGTTGAGCCACACAGGTGATTAATCAAACGAGGAGCTGTTGTGCTGTGATAATTCCCTTCAAAGGAGAAATTATGTGCTGAGTTTTCTTTTTTTTTTTCCTGTTAGGTAGTTTATTTTTTCTCTCTGTTATATAGTTTATTAGCAAGGCTGTCCTATCATATCTCAGTAAAGCTGTTTTTAAAAAGATGTATAGGCCAAGGTTTTGGTATGATTGTGTGCATAATTTTTGCTCTTTCTTTTAATACTGAATCAAGATCAGGAGATATATTGTTCACTAACAGCTGTTGCCTGTGATTAAATCTCTGTGTAGATGTTATTCAGGTATAATCTGTTTTATTCATGATGCACTGATATTATTTATTCTAGTGTACCTTTTTAAAAAGTCTACTTCATGGCTCAAAAATAATTAACTGTATAGGAAAATCTCTTCTCATGAGTTTTCAGTGATAAATAGACCAAATTGTATTGTGTATTTCTTCCTCTTATTGTATTGATTCAGATTCCACTTATCACCGTTTTTTTCCAACTCTAAAGTGAAATATGTCTGTTAGCCTGTGCACGATAGCAATTCCTCTCTCACATGGTATCCTCCAGTTCATTTGGCAAAAGTGTTTTGCCAATAGCTTGTTCTGGTTTCTTTTGTTTGTGAATGTGATATTTGTTATTAACTTTGTGGCTAATAGATAAGTCCCTTGGCAGTAGTTTGACTTGTACTGGTTTCCTATTAAGAAGTACAAATTCAAATAAGTTCTCCAGGTTTTTGGCTCTTTAGCAACAAAATTCATCACTTTTGTGCTGGAAAGCATTACTTTGGTACTTGTTCTGGAAAGACTCATACAGGTCACTGGACTTTATTTGAAAGTGAAACAAAAATTGTGATGTCTTCAGGCTTCTGGTGCAACCAGGTTTCATAGCAGGTGGCTAGGAGCAAATAGATTGGTAACTCAATAAATGAAAATTTTTAATATTCATTGTCTTTATTTTCTGTTTATAATTTTCCGTTTCTGCTGCTCATGTGGCATCACTTTTGTCCTAACACATATATAGGTTTATTAATATATTCTATATTCACTTTATTAGAGTCCTGTTAATTTTAAATTTTATTGTGTTTTTATACATTGCATTATTTGCTGTTCTTTCATTGCTGCTTTTAATCCTTTTTTTTTTTTTTTTTTTTTTTTTTTTTTTTTTTTTTTTTTTTGAGACAGAGTCTCACTCTGTTGCCCAGGCTAGAGTGAGTGCCGTGGCGTCAGCCTAGCTCACAGCAACCTCAAACTCCTGAGCTCAAGCGATCCTCCTGTCTCAGCCTCCCGAGTAGCTGGGACTACAGGCATGCACCACCATGCCCGGCTAATTTTTTCTATATATATTTTTAGCTGTCCATATAATTTCTTTCTATTTTTAGTAGAGGTGGGGTCTCGCTCTTGCTCAGGCTGGTCTCGAACTCCTGAGCTCAAACGATCCGCCCACCTCGGCCTCCCAGAGTGCTAGGATTACAGGCGTGAGCCACCGCGCCCGGCCCTTTTAATCCTTTAATGAATCATTGAACCATTTTTATTATGTGGGATATAATAAAGTATATGATAAAAATGCAGACTTAATAAATGTAGATAGCACCCTAAAGACTTAAAAATACATTAGCTGAGAAGAAACGAATGTAATAATTAGCATGAATAGATACATGTAGTTTTTGTAGAGCACTGACAGCCTTGAAAATCATAATGTTTGTTAAGACGATTATAAGATTTCTGGGAAAATAATTCTGCCTTCCAAATTAGTGAAAGATATGTGGTCTACACTTTGAAAATCACTGAGTTAGAGGACCACAATGCATCACTG
This sequence comes from Eulemur rufifrons, assembly GCF_041146395.1. NCBI lineage: Eukaryota > Metazoa > Chordata > Mammalia > Primates > Lemuridae > Eulemur > Eulemur rufifrons. Next base: position 210,483,803 of record NC_090989.1, read on the forward strand.
CTGTTATGGCTAGTCAGTTGGCTCCAAGTGTTAGATGTTTGGATTGATGTTCTGTGTTTTATAATAATTGCGTTCCCATGTTGCCTATGAGAAGTGAAGGGTAACTCTTCATTTGGAATTTGTTTTGTTTGGATTTAAATGGATAAAATTGTTATGGTACTTAGACTTACAAATTAATTTTTAAACATCTTAGTACCAAAATATTTACTGTCCTTCAGGTTTTCGTTGGTTCTTCATACACTTTGGTCATAAACCATTGAGCTATAGGTTTAAATAGAAAAAAAATGGCTGGGTGCGGTGGCTCACGCCTGTAATCCTAACACTCTGGGAGGCCGAGGCAGGTGGATCGCTCGAGGTCAGGAGTTCGAGACCAGCCTGAGCAAGAGCGAGACCCCGTCTCTACTAAAAATAGAAAGACATTATATGGACAACTAAAAATCTATATAGAAAAAATAAGCCGGGCATAGTGGCGCATGCCTATAGTCCCAGCTACTCGGGAGGCTGAGGCAGTAGGATCGCTTAAGCCGAGGAGTCTGAGGTTGCTGTGAGCTAAGCTGACGCCACGGCACTCACTCTAGCCCGGGCAACAAAGTGAGACTCTGTCTCAACAAAAAAAAAAAAAGAAAAAAAATGTTTTACTACTAGATGGGGAGTAGGAGGCAATGAAGGAGGCTAAAAGGAAGGGGATCTGAAGTACTTCATCTTGGGCACATATAAGTATCTTCTTCAATTCTGTAGACATTTTAGTGCCTACTGTTTCCTCCTTTTCTTCCTTTCTTCCTCTTCCCATAAATACAAAGAAAATGACAAGGAACTTTCAATTTGCAACCCCAAATATAAGGTATTCTTTTAAAAAATTATGGTTTTATGTACATTTTATTGCCTGGGGCTTGTCTTATAGACCCAGTATCTCTCTCTCTGTCTCTCTCTCTCTCTCTCTCATATTCTAGTTTTACCTGTGTACTGATTTATTAGATTGATCACTATATTTATAGCAGTCTTATTGTGGAGAATTAAGATATGTTTAGAGAAATTTCAGTCACATTTTCTTTCTCTTTCTTGATGTGTTAGTCTTGAGCTACCATTCTCTCTGTTAGCTAGGGTCAAAAATTTATCTTTGATTAATTTGTCTTTCATACTTCATTAGTCAGTTAGTGTTCCAAAACTTGTTCAGTCTCTTCTTTATTTTCTACTTTTGCTACTTTTTGGTCCAGGTGCCTGTATTCTATCTGAGATTATAGTGGTTTAGTCAGACACATTGATTCTAGGTTCTTATTGTTATAATATTCCAATTTATGTCTTAAAAATTACTTTATCAGCATTCCTCTTTTATTATCTACCCTAAATCCCTAATTTTTAGGGAGTGTCTGGAACCTAATTCTACTCTACCTAAAGTAATCGTATTTTCTATTATTATCTAACACAAGGGAGGGGAATTCGAATTTACTTAGTACTGCTCTTGTGCTAGGCAGGCACTGTGCTAGGTACTTCATATGTATTACAATTTTACATCCTTAAAACTACCTTGTAAAGTTGATATTCCATGTCCTTTTTATATATTCTGAGATTCACAGAAGTTATATAACTTGTCCAAAGTCTCAGCTACCATGGGTGGAATAGGAATTTAAATTATCCATCTCTGTAACATCTTCCTCTTGTATTATTTAAAATTCATTTTTTGTCAAGATGGCTTTCCTTAATGTCCCGTAATATATTTATTATTAATATTATAACATTGTTCATGTGGCTCTTTCTTCCTATAATTCTTCTATTTCTCTTTCTACTTATCCAAATTGTATCTGTCCTTTAAGTACCAATTTAAATTCATTTTTTCCCGTATGCTTCTCTGAATTACATTTGTTGTTGTCTTTTTTTCTCACCTTTTGTAGCTCTTTTAATGTCTTATTCTATTACTTGTAATTCACATGTGTTAGTGTTATGTCCCCAACTGGAGTAAAATTCTTTGAAAGGGCAAAAGCCAAATTTATGTTGCCTCTTTAAAGCCCCACAGGCAGGGCACAGCCCATAGAAGATCAATTATTGACCAATTGATCATGTAGTGACATTTTTTATTTGTTCTAGTTTTCAAAAACTTTAAGTTATTTTTGTCTACTTGCATTTTCTTCTATACCTGTTTGTGTTAATGATTAAAAGGTAAATTTAAGCTCTAAGCTGCTGCAGTTAGAATCAAATACTGAGAGAGCCATATTTTTCACTTTAAAAGTTCTGTTGCATTCAGTTTTTATCATGCTATTAGAATCAGCTACCTTAATGTTTAAATTCTGTGAGTTAATATGGAAAATAATGATGATATCTTTCAAGACTCCCAACTTTCTAACCTAGTCTCATGCCCACTAACTTAGTTTTGGAATATCAGTTAAAATATATGACATACTGGAAAAATCTTAAATGCTTTTTCCATAATTAAATATCAGCCATGAGGATTAAAAGTTTAGTAGCAAATTGAACCAGCTTTATTTGGAATAAACTCAGTGCTACTTTTTCTATGTTAGGATGACTACTATCCCTTAATTGTAGTGAAACATTTTGTACTCAGTTTGCTTTGAATCTAGGTGGAGAAATTGATGAAAGCTTACTTTTTTTGTAACACTGACATAAATCCAGTTCTTTTTTTTTACCTTAAAACTGTTATCTTTGAATGCCCATTTATATAACTGTATATAATAAACCTAAAAGGTTAATTTGTTACTTTTTCCTACTGTGAAGATTGAATTAATTCTTCTTTTCAGTTATTCCATGGAAAAATTATGTACAGTTTACTCTGGGCTTAATCAGATTTTCTAGTCCTATATACCCATATTTACCATATAAATTCTAATCGTATTTTTCTGAGTTAATGTTTTCTGTGTAAATCTTTTCCCTCCCTTTTTATTGTCTCAAGATAGCATTAGATGAGAAGCCTTCAAAGGGATGACATTGGTTAGGAATGAAAGGTTTAGTTCATGGTGTCCAGTATTAACATTTTTTTTCTAGTTTTTAAGGTATCCATTGGAAACAGATCACTGACTACCTTTTGGGGTTTCTGTTTTAGTTCAGACTTTTTTATCATTAAGCGAAACAATTTTGACTAACATAGGCAAAAGCTAATGTGTTGGAAGGGTACTGAGTGATTCACAAATAATTTTAAAAACTAAACAATAAGATCTTGGGAAAGATGGAAACTAAAGAATTTTGAAGTATGGTGGTGGGTAGTATGCAGGATTATGTGATTGGCTGTGCTGCCGAAATCCTAGGATGTTGGAATGAAGTGTAGTTATTCAGAGGAATAAAGGAAGGGATTCCAGACTGACAAAAACAAGAGATGTCTATTAAATTTATACTTTGTTATCCAGTACACAATAGACACATGTGCACAAATCCAGGATGTTTATTCCTATCATGTTGCATCTGTCTTACATACAGCTGCAAATACACTCACCTTATCCCCAGTAGTAGACAACCCAAAGTCCTATGCAGCTACTGCAGCACTTCTGTCTGGCAATTAGGAAAAGAAAGTCTTACAGAGAGTAATTCAATTGGAGGGTGGTGGAAGCTAGATTGTAAGAAGTTAAGGTAAGATGGAGTGGTGGAAAGAGGAACCGATGGATATAGATCCCAAATTAAAGGACCATTTTATTATATTATTAGATGACTTAAAGGTAAGACAACCATATAGTTTATCATTTTGAGAGTAAAATGATGTGCTATAAATATTCTGTAACACGCAGCATACCAGGACATTTGGTCACCTTATTTAAAGGTTCTGTACTGATGGATTTTTCTATATTCAGGAAATGGTATGTTATGTTTAATAATACCTATTGAGTTGTTTTTCAGTATTCTTATATGTTTGAGTAATAATCACTATTATAATTTCAGTGTCCTAAAGTGGATAGCATGTTTGACATCTAATATATTTGTCTATTTATTTGAGAGATTTAACTAAAAAGTAAGGCTATATCATGTACAACAGATAATTAACAATGAAGGGGGGAAATAGAAATCTCAAAATTGGAAATTTGTGCTTTGGTATCTTCTATAAAATACAGGCTTCCCTAGTTTGACATGATTAGATAACTTTCGAGAACCCATATTTTTTAACATATTTGTTTTCTTTCCCTCTCTATATATTGTCATGTGTCAAGGTTATTTTGCTGGTGTGGCATAATGTTATCATCTGTTCATTGTGAAACTTTTTTTTTTTAGCTGACATCTGAAATGTTTGAAGCAGATCTTGAGAAGGCATTGTTGCTAAGTAAATTAGAATATGAAGAGCACAAAAAGGTATTTACACATTTATTTATTTAGCTATTTTAAAAGTTTAAGGGGTCAAACGTTAGGACCAACCTTCATGAACTTTACATGCAAGTTCTTTTTGAAAGTTTGTCCTAAAATTTTGTCATTGTAACAAAATATTTTCAAGGTGTTTTCTTATGGCATTTCTTCTCAAGTTTTGAGAGACAACAGAAACATGTGGACTGAGCTTTGTCGGGTGACCTGGAATGTTTAAGGAGTTTCTCCACCCAAGATGAAGGGAAGGGAGGGAAGGAAATTCACAAAAGATTATTTATTTTTAATTTTAAATGAATATAGAAAGTAAATAGGTTTAAAAATTTAGCATGGGTACCACAGTACCCGGGCATTCATTATGAGACCCTCTGCCAGAGATACACTATAAGTAAGCAAAGTAAATGCAAAGCCATTCTGATATTTTGGCCTCATAAACTCAGCGTTTATCACTGAGCTTTGATATTAGGTTGTGGTGTTTTTTTTTGTTTTGTTTTGTTTGTTTTTTGATACAGAGTCTCACTCTGTTGCCTGGGCTAGAGTGCCATGGCGTCAGCCTAACTCACAGCAACCTCAAACTCCTGGGCTCAAGCAATCCTTTTGCCTCAGCTTCCCCAGTAGCTGGGACTACAGGCATGTGCCACCATGCCCAGCTAATTTTTTCTATATATTTTGAGTTGTCCAGATTATTTCTTTCTATTTTTTTTTTTTTAGTAGAGATGGGGTCTCGCTCTTGTTCAGGCTGGTCTTGAACTCCTGAGCTTGAATGATCCACCTGCGTCGGCCTCCCAGAGTGCTAGGATTACAGGCGTGAGCCACCGCGCCCGGCCTTAGGTTGTGTTTTGAAATGCATTCTATAGCTTGTGGCTGTAGGAACATTTAAGTAAAATGTAGTGTTGGTTTCTAGTGGCTATATTTAAATTGAGCATTGATTACCTTCATATCATTTAACATTTTAGTTTTTAACATTTAGTGGGATTCTTTTTTGGTTCATAAACTTTATTCAACTTGTGATTACTCAGTGATTGATCATAAATAGCCTCTGGTCATGTTTAAGGCTTTTTGGCCATGCCATTTTATATTAATGCCTTCATCCAAGATGAAAGGAAGAGAGGAATGAAAATTCACAGCAGATGATTTTGCTATGTGTTTATAGTTCTGTAGTTCAATGGAAAAGAATAAAAGTTGCCAGTAAAGTGGATGTTGTACACTATATGTGTTGGTTTTATTTCCATATCCCTATTTCTGTTATCCCAAATAATCAAGAATGACTATCATCATTTGTTACATGTCCATTTAGACACAAAACAGGCAATTACAAAAATGGATGCACCTATGATTGAATCATTTAAATGTGCTTTCAGATTATACTGAAAAGGTCCTCCTGTCCTCTTTAATTAGGAGATGAAATTTATCAAATAGAATATTATTATACAATAGTCATTCTTGTTAGATCTATGTCTAAAGCTAGAGGATTAGCTGTATTCTTGTAGGAGGAATAGAGTAAATGGCGTTGATAAAATATCATACTCCCAGCCAGTTTTCTTGACAAGGTCATAGCCCTGGTTACCCAGAAGCATTGGTTTTATCAGGCAGTAGTGACTCTAACAGAATGGAGGAACTTCTTTTGTTTGATGTGATTACATTGATGTAGTCATTGAGTTTTAAGTCAATATTCAAATAAAACAAGTATAATTGCTTTAGCCTAAGGACCTTTATAATAAATAACTAAAGTTTGAGGTGGAATTTTCTATTCTGTTCTGTCACTTATTCACTGTATATTTATTGATTGGACAAAATGTGCTGGGCACACAATACAAAGATAAGGACATGGTCCCAGCCCTTGAGTTTAGAGGAGGGAAATACATATATAATTATAGTGATATTATTGAGAGATACATGTTCTCAGTGCAGCAGCAATTCAGAAAAATAGGAGACTTTTCAGTGCTTTTGGTGGGGATGTGTTTTAGGGAAGAATTCTTAAAGAAGAGTCTTATTAGATGTATTAGAAGTTCACATGGTAGACAAGAGGAAAGTAGGCATTACCAGGGAAGGAGTGGCAGGTATATGTGTATATGTGAAAGAATATAGCATATTTGAAAACCTGTACTTTAGAGACCTAGAACTACTGGAGAAGAAATGGCCAGAGGATAGGATATAAAGAACCTTATGTACTAGCTTAAGGAGATTGGGTCTTATATATCTGTTGGCAAAAATCTATTGAATATTTTTAACTTTTAGACTGATTTTGGGTTTTCATTTTAGAAACTCATTCTGAAGCAGTGTAGAGGGTTAATTGAGGGGCCAAAATTAGAGACTGGTGCAATGTCCAAGCAAAAAAGAAGATAGGGGGAATGACAGAATGTACAGAGAAAAGAGAATAGAATTAAGAGATATTTAGGAGATGAATTCAATAAGATCTAGTAATTAATTTGGGTTAAAGTATGTAGGAGAGTAGGCAAGGATACTCTGAGGTTTCTAGCTTAGACAGTTGTATAGATGGCAGTGGCATAACAAGGTAGAGGATTAAGTGGGGAAGGCAGGGTGGTGGGTTGGAAAGATATAGCACATTGAGTGTGGAGATGCTTATTGAACATTTCAGTTGATTTGTCTGTACATATGGAAATCATTAGTGTGTAGGTAGAACTTTAAACTTTGAGATTGAAGAATAATGGACATGAAGCATAAGAATAGGTTAAGAATGGGATAATGGTGAACAGAAGCTACATTTTTAAGGAGAAAATTGAGAAAAGAAGCCAGCAAAGGAAACTCAGGAGTAGTCAGAAATGTATTAAGAAAATCAAGATATGCTTGAAAAAATAATGTCTTTTGGATTTGGTAAATAAGAAGTTGACCTTAATTTTTAGTGTCAGAGAACAGCAGAAGCCAGATTTCAGTGGGGTAAGACAAGAAATTGACTCTTTCTTGAAAGGAAGAAGAAGAAAGTGGCAAGGAGGAGGGGGTTATACACCAAGGTTTAATTTTTTGTTTTTATTTTAATGTTTAAGATACAAGCGATTGAGTATATAAACAAACAGTTATCCTTTTATATAATTTTGTTAGCCTAACTTTTGGTTTTTTATTTGCCTTTTATCTTTGAAAAATAAAACTTTAAGAAACATGTTACTTATTGGTGAATTGATTTTACAGTTTGTAAACTGAACTTAACTATTGTTGGTTATTCTTTGTAGGAGTATGAAAATGCTGAAAATGCTTCAACTCAGTCAAAAGTTATGAATAAAAAAGATAAAAGAAAGAATCATCAGGGAAAAGACAAACCTCTCACAGTATCACTAAAAGATTTTCAATCTGAAGGTAATGTATGTACAATATCTATTATGCTAAAAGAACTATTCTAAGTCTTTAAGTTGTAATACTTGATCTTTAAAATAAGTAAAAATTGTTTTGTTGTGTCATTTAGAATGTAAAAAGCACAAAACTGTGTCTTAGTGTGTTTTGTGCTGCTATAACAAAATACCTGAGACTGGATAATGTACGAGGCTCTTTTCTTTTTTTCCTTTGAGACCGGATCTCTCTTTCACCTAGGCTGGAATGCAGTGATATGATCATAGCTCACTGCAACCTCAAACTCCTGGGCTCAAGCAATCCTCATGCCTCCACCTCCCTGGGACTACAGGAGCACTACCGTGCCCAGCTAATTTTTTTGTTGTTGTTGTTGCCCAAGCTGGTCTTGAACTTCTAACCTCAAGTGACCCTTTGGCCTCCCAAAGTTGTGGGATTACAGGCATGAGCCACTGTATCCAGCTGAGACTGGATAATTTATAATGAACAGAAATTTATTGGCTCATAGTTCTGGAGGCTGGGAAGGCCAATATCAAGATGCCAGCTTTGGGCGAGGGCTTTCTTGATATGTCATCACATGGCAAGAGTGAAGGCAAGAGGGCGAGAGAGCAAGAGGGGCTGAACTCACCCTTTTATAACCAGTCCCACCCGTGAGGGTGGAACCTTCATGGCCTAATCACCTCTTAAAGGTCCCACTTCGTAATACTATTACAATGGCAATTAAATTTCAGTATGAGTTTTAGAGGGGACAAACTCAAACTGTAGCAACCTATTTGGAAATAAACTGAAACCATTTGGGGTTTTAAAATAATTTAAAATCACTCATTAAGAGTCCATAAAACTGGCCAGGTGCGGTGGCTCATGCCTGTAATCCTAGCACTCTGGGAGGCTGAGGTGGGCGGATCATTTGAGCTCAGGAGTTCGAGACCAGCCTGAGCAAGAGCGAGACCCTGTCACTACCAAAAATAGAAAAAAATTATCTGGACAACTAAAAATATATAGAAAATAATTAGCCGGGCATGGTGGCGCATGCCTGTAGTCCCAGGTACTCAGGACGCTGAGGCAAAAGGATTGCTTGAGCCCAGGAGTTTGAGATTGCTGTGAGCTAGGCTGATGCCATGGCACTCTAGCCTGGGCAACAGAGTGAGACTCTGTCTCAAAAAAAAAAAAAAAGAAAAAAAAAACAACTCCGTAAAACTTAAGTAAGAATTTATCTCTTTGTATTTCTGAGTTTGTTCTTTTTAACTTACTGAAAATAAAAACTGACATTTGTAGTTTCTTAGTCATCTTGAAACATATTATTGTCCTTATACATGAAGTGGTTTGGCTTAAAGTAGACCAGGAATAATATCTTTAGGTTTTAGCCATTATTGGTCATCCTTTTCAAGTTATCTAGAATTGCATCTTAGAAAATTAAAATAAAAATTTTTAAATGAGACTTAATGCTAGAAAACTATTTTATAATGTCATTTGTATTTAAAATTTTTTTTAGAGACAGATTCTCACTCTGTTGCCCAGATTAGAGCACAGTGGTGCAATCATAGCTCACTGCAGCTTCGAACTTCTGGGCTCAAGCAATCCTCCTGCCTCAGCATCCAAAGTAGCTAAGATTACAGGCATGTGTGACCATGCCTGGCTAATTTTTAAATTTTTTTGAGAGATGGGGTCTTGCTGTGTTGCCCAGGCTGGTCTCAAACTGCTGGCTTCAGTTCATCCTCCCTCCTCGACCTTCCAAAGTGCTGAGATTACAGGAATGAGCCACCACGTCTGGCCCCATTTGTATTTATTATCGAACAGAGAAGAAAAAAGGAATTTTACCATCCACTAGACTTTTGAAGATAGACCACAAAGGACATTATTTTTAATGTAGGAAATGGTAAAAACTCTTAACCTGTGCTGTGCAGTATGGTAGCACTATTCATGTGTGGCAATTTAGATATAAATAAATTAAAATTTTAAAATATAGTTCCTTTATTTTGGGTGCTCAGTAGCCACATGTGACCAGTAACTTTCATATTAATGCAGCTATAGAACATTACTGTCATTATAGAAATTTGTATTGAAGCACTATGTCTATACCAGTTGCTGACCATATGAACAGCTATTTGTTCATTGACAGAGCAATTTATTTGATTCATGTGAATTTAGCCTTAGTACATTGGACATTCTTTTGTGAGGATAAATGATACCTTAGCAATAATTTCAAAAAATAAAAATAAGAAAGCTAAATACTGTTTTTAGAAACCTCTCTGTGAAATTAGTAATAAATTTAGAGGATTATATTGTTTTCCTTTGAGGATCAAGAAAGTTTTTCCTATAGTCTGCCAGTAATTAATTTGCTTAGCTTTGGGGTTAAAAGAATACACTCATGTTAAAATAAAATTCCCAAGTTTAGTAAGAAATATTTCCTATAAGAAATATATTTCATTAAAAACAGTCAGAAGCATGAAAAGAATGCTTTTTAAAATTCCTAATTTATTTTCCATGTGTTTTATTTCTTCAGTAGTATATAAGTTTATTAGATGCATTGAAAGACACATCAATATGATACCATTCAAGAGAAGCTATACAGCTTTTGCAAGCAATGATTAACACAGTTGTGATTCTTTCTTGGGCTCTGGCATCACACTGTATGCCAAGTAGAACATGCTAGAAGAATAACTATAACCTACCAGAATTTGGTAGTTTGATTTTCACCTGGTGAATTTGGAATTTACTGTGTTCATGGACTCTATTCTGATCAAGAGATGATTAGAGAACTGGACCAGCTTTTAGGTTCTTGGTAGTAAGAAAGCTATTCTATTGTTGTTAGCCCTTGAGAGTGGAAAATTTCTGTGGTACACAGGAAGCATTGTTAAGTATTAGATATCCTGATCATCTCCATTTTAAATAAGAGTACTTGCTTGCTATTTGTATTTAGATTCAACCTTGTACATGTATAGATTCCCTTATGTCTCCCATTCCTCATTCTGCTCTCAGTGATACTTTTCCAGACATACTGTGTTGCTTTTAATCAATGATTTGTTTCATCTAGATATATTTGTAATGAGTTCTTTTTATATTTATTGTATAAATATACATCAGTTTTTAGGATTTTTTTCATAGTATTATCAAATTACTGTCATTTATATTTTTAAAATAAAATAGCTAATAGATTTTAAGGACATAAATTACTATTCTGCTTTTATATCATTACACAAAGGCAGTAATCTGAACAGTTTTTGCAGTTACAGTAACCTGTGATTTGATTTTGAACTATTTGTGTCCCCTTGATTTGCCTCCACCTAACCCCCAAATTATGTGAAACCAAAAAAACTAAATTATACGGAATGTGCATGCTTAAAATTTAATAATATCGTTGATATGTGTGGCATTTGCTGGGATATAAGACCTGGACCCTAAGCTGAGCATATTAGTAATTATATACTGAATTTTAACATCTTAAACCTAGAACAGCAAATCAGATGTGAGTCATAGAAAACCCTTAAATGATTTCTGTAACTTAATTTAGAAATTCTTTTAGTTATTTTTTTTACATGTTAAAATATGTTTTGTATATTAATTCCGTTCAATGAAGTCTTACCTTTTTTTTTTTCATTTACAGATCACGTTAGTAAAAAGACTGAGGTAAGTCTTATTGTAATCATCTCCTATTGTAATCATCAGTAAACACTGATGATTTTACAAATAATACTTCAGTATTTAACAGTAAGTGTTTTTTGAGTCATAGCCATTTAAAGAACAACTCATAGGTTTGTCTTGAGTGAACCCACTCATGTTTCTGGAATTATAAAGATATAAAATATATTATAATAGAATAAAAATACAGTTATTTGCATGAAGCATATCATCCTAATTTGTATATCTCTCTGTGTGTGAGCCAAAAAGTTACCACGTGTGTGTGTGCCAAGCTTGAAATTTTGGTGAAAATTGGTTTAATCTCCAAGTCTATATTTTAATCTTTTTTAAAAACCTATTCTGTCAAGATATTTTGGAATTATGGAAATTTGAGGTGAGCTGTGATTCTACAGATACACCCATGGGGAAGAGTACCCTAATGTATATACTTCTCTTACCATTCACCATTAGAGGGCAGCGCACCTACATGCCTTTCTGGTGTTAGGGCTTGTTTTGTTTTGTTTTGTTTTAAGACTCTAGTACAGCCTCCACAAATCTTTTAGAATTGGAAGATGATACGATTATAAAATATCCTCTAACATTGAAGAAGATACTAATAAAATGTTACAATTTTTTCATCTCTTTAGATAATAATTTCAAAGATTCATTATTCTTCCATTATATATTCTTATTTGTAATTCCATTACTTTTTTTTCATAGTCATATGGCTCTTGAAATAAAAAAAAAAATATATATATATATATGGTTTCTGATGACTTTTTTTTTTTTTTTTTTTTTTTTTTTAAGCATTTTCTTGCCAGGTTAGGAAAGTGAAGTTCATCTCTTTAAAAAAACCTCATTTTAATAACTACGACTATATTAATCATTTAGTCCTTTACTATGCATGCAAACATTAAATTCATTTGTTGTTAAAACAGATGGTTGAAATTCTTTTTAAGTTATTTACAAACCACTGTCACAATTTCTTAGATTAAAATTTAAATGACCACATATATAGATTGAATATTAATTCCATATTTAAAAGTGAAAACATGTACTTTTGGACTGATTCCAATTTACATTGATTTATTTGGGAGTTAGTTTTATGCAGATGAGAAGGCAGGTACAAATGGGGTACCCTATTCCTGAGAGATTACCAACAATTGTTAGTGGAAGAAAAAAATAATTCTATATATTATCATGTTTGCTTTTCTTCTTTCTTTATTCAAAAGAACAAAAAATATAGACTGACAGGATCTTATCTATTAAATATATTAAAGATGAGTTGTATGTGGAATATTTTGTCTTTCCTTATAATTTTAGAGCTGTGTTCTTATTGTCTCCTATTATTAAATAATTTGGTATGTAATAAAATAATGATTAAGACAAGTTCTATATTTGTAAATGCCGTTTAATTATAATTTATTTCCCACATATCTATTTTAAGAAATTGGCCAAAAGAATATGTAATTCACATAATCCTTTGATACTTGTTAAAAGTACCAAAGTTATGTTCCATTTTCATTAGGGGTATCACTCACTTTCTGGGACTTAAATATTTAAATGTTGCAATGGTTACACCATGGCTCTAGGAATTTAGAAGAAATTTTTTTTCAGAGAATCAAAAAAAAAAGTTTTAAAAAAATTTTCTATTTGAGCTCTAAAATTAAATATGTTTTTCTGCTCCTGCAAATGTACTAGTCTTTGTTAAATTGTATGCTGAATAACTGACTTAATTCTTTCTATCTTTAATATATTACTTATGCCAAGAGATTTTTTTCATGGCTACCCTGAAGTTCCTAACCTTTGTTGAGAACAGTATTCTTCTCACCCGCCCCCATTTAAATCAGGTATTTATTGGATAAAATTCATGAGGGAAAAGATATTTTACTTTATTGATGGGTAATGAGGGGTACTTGAACTGCATGTATGTTCCTCTAACTGCTGGCTAAACTTGTTCTCAGGGTAATTTCATCATTCCCTTTTTTCTTTCTCTTTCCATCTTGATGATGTGTTATTAATCTCAGTGCTTTCTTCCCAGTTCTAATTCTTGGTAATCTCTATCACACTAGAACTCTTAGAGTAAACATGACACTTGTAGGAGTAGGGAATGGGACACAATTAGCTTTTCTTCATTAAATGTCCAGGAGATGTTGACTGCCACTGCTATCTCAGTCCCCTATGTGTTCTTCACCACAGTATAGTCAAGAAGATATGAAGGGAATGCTAGACAAGCAGAATTAATAACAGTAGGTGCTTGTGCATACTTTATGAAACCTCAGTCATGCCTTTTAAGAGATATTATTTGATTCTAAAGTTTCTTTTAATTCTTTTTATTTATTTATTTCAGCATATTACAGGGGTACAAATGTTTAGGTTACATATATTGCCTTTTTTTTTTTTTTAGACAGAGTCTCATTCTGTTGCCCGGGCTAGAGTGCCGTGGCGTTTGCCTAGCTCACAGCAACCTCAAACTCCTGGGCTCAAGTGATCCTCCTGCCTTAGCCTCCCGAGTAGCTGGGACTACAGGCATGTGCCACCATGCCCAGCTAATTTTTCTCTATATATATATTTTTAGCTGTCCATGTAATTTCTTTCTATTTTTAATAGACTCAGGGTCTCGCTCTTGCTCAGGCTGGTCTCGAACTCCTGACCTCGAGCAATCCACCCGCCTCGGCCTCCCAGAGTGCTAGGATTACAGGCGTGAGCCACCGCACCCGGCCCATATATTGCCTTTGTGTCCCACCCAAGTCAGAGCTTTAAGTGTGTCCATCCCCCAGACAGTGTGCACCACACCTATTAGGTGTGAATATACGCATCCCCTCCTTCCCTCTCCCACCTGCCCAGCACCCAATGAATATTACTACTAAATTATGCACATAAATGTTGATCAGTTAATACTATTTGATGGTAAATACATGTGGTGCTTGTTTTTCCATTCTTGTGATACTTCACTTAGTAGAATGGGCTCCAGCTTTATCCAGGCTAATGCAAAAGGTGCCAGATCACCATTGTTTTTGTGGCTGAGTAGAACTCCATGGTATACATATACCACATTTTATTAATCCACTCATGTATTGATGGGCACTTGGGTTGTTTCCACATCTTTGCAATTGTGAATTGTGCTGCTATAAACATTCTAGTGCAGATGTCTTTTTTATAGAATGTCTTTTGTTCCTTTGGGTAGATGCCCAGTAATGGGATTGCTGGATCAAATGGTAGTTCTACTTTTAGCTCTTTGAAGTATCTCCATATTACTTTCCACAGAGGTTGTACTAGTTTGCAGTCCCACCAGCAATGTATGAGTGCTCCTGTCCCTCCTCAACATTTGTTGTTTTGGGATTTTTTTGATAAAAGCTGTTCTCATTGGAGTTAAGTGATATCTCATTGTGGTTTTGATTTGTATTTCCCCAATGATTAGAGATGTTGAGCATTTTTTCATGTTTCTTGGCCATTAGTCTGTCTTTCTTTTGAAAAATTTCTGTTCATGTCCTTTTGCTCATTCTTTAATGGTAAAGTTTTGTTTTTTAATCTTAATATGATGCCTTTTTAAATGCCAGTACTGTTGGGAAGGGTATCTCATAACTATTCCTTTCTCTCCAGTCCCACTTTTACTTGGCCTTCCTGATTTTAGCCCTTCTATAGTAGCATGGTTTTGTAGTTTTAAAAATTTTAGTGATAGTCATAAGTCTTGAAGTCTAAAAAATCAACTCTTCAGTATGCTTGAATAGACTATCTCTGGAAGAGTACCCAAGAAACTGTATTAGTGATTGCCAGAGGGGGAGTAAGGGGAATACTAGGACAAAGATAGGAGAAAAGGCTTATTTTTCACAATATAAATGTTTGAATTTTTTATCATGTCTATATACTGCCTATTAAAAAATTCTATTAAAAATAAAAAGGACTGGGTGAGGGAAGGAGCCAGGGAATAAACCCCGTTCTATCTAGCTCCACAGCCACCTATTTCCTTTTTTTCATACTATGCTTCCACCATGTCTACCTTTAGCTAGTTATGAGTTTGGACAAATAATTTATTCACTTTAGGGCCCTAGTTATATTATGAAAAGTAATGTTGGGTCTGTTGATTTCTAAAATTATGATAAATGTGTTTTTAAAAAAAATAATAAAAATATACTTTAAAATGAACCTTACAGTTAATACTACCAAAACACAGGAGAGTAGCAATAATAAAGTTAGACTATTAAATTTTAAAGTAAATAAATTCAACCTAGCTTTTAAAAATCTCACCTGAAGTCTGGTTTTACCTGAGTAATTCAAGCTGTTTCCTACTCTTCTCAATGTGCTGACCTCATTCTTGTTCCCATGCCTTTCCTTATTTATATGTATTATGTTTGTTAGCTCTCTTTGGTTGTAACAGAAGCCCAGTTTATTTAAAAAAAATTGATCACTGGGTTCAGGTGTTGTCAGCCATTATAAAAAGCTTCTCATCAGCCTTTCAGTCAATGTTTTTAGCAGTTAGTAATGATTACTTCTTTGATACATTATTTCTTAAGGGCTTATTCTTCATTCAATATTTACTTCAGGAATACATATATGTAGAAACAATTAATTGAATGGTAGAGGAGAGTTTATGGTGAAAACCAGTGGTTTCCCACCCTAGCTCTTGCCCTTTCCTTACTACTTTTTAAAATATTTCTCATATTTCAAGATTGACTGTTTTTGCCAAGACATTCAAAAATATTTGGAGTTTTTCTGGCCATACTATATTTTTTCATAATACCTTGCCTACCCATGTCTGCTGTATTTTTGATCTGGCTAAGTATGCTTCAGAACTTGCCCAGAGGGTCACTTTTTTCCTGAAGCTTTCCTGGATCTTGGTCTTATTTGGATGCCCAGAACAACCGTGTGTATACTTCATAGCCCTTAACACCCTGTTTTATAATTGTTTTACTTCTTCACTAGAATTTGAGTTCTTGGAAGTCTAGAACCATATCTTGGTGATTTTGTTTCCCCAGTAGTCCTAATTCCTGGAACACAGTAGGTAATGTAAATGAATGTTGGTTGATAAATGAATGAATGTTCTGCCTTCTATCTAAAACCTTTTTTGGTCTGCTTCTCCTGTATTTTTTTTTTTTTTTTGAGACAGGATCTCATTTTGTTCACTGGAATAGAGTGCAGTGGTGTGACCATAGCTCACTGCAACCTCACACTCCTGGGCTCAAGCGATCCTCCTGTCTCAGCCTCCCAAGTAGCTGAGACCAGGCATGCACCACCGCGCCCGGCTAATTTTTCCATTTTTTATAGAGATGGGGTCTCGCTCTTGCTCAGGCTGGTCTGGAACTCCTGACCTCAAGTGATCCTTCCACCTTGGCCTCCCAGAGTGCTAGGATTACTGACGTGAGCCACCACGCCCGGCCGTGCTATATATTTTTATAATACTTAGAACAGAGGCACATAGTAGGTTTCGTTTCCTCTGCCAGTTCAAGCACATTGTTAGGACTTAGCTCTGCGTTAAGAGCTCTGGAGCTCTGCATTAAGAATAATTCTGAGACGATATCCTTGCTTAGCAAGAAAAACTGTCACTATCAAGTAATTATTATGCATTTGCCATTTATAAAAGAGGAAGAAGTGGGTACATGCTTTACAGGTACATGCTTTATCATCCCTGATGTACAGTAAAGTGCTTACTTATTATTTGTTACTATTTCATATGTTAGTTTTTGTCTTTCCCAGTAGATTGTGAGTTCCATGAAAATAGCCCATGCATAGCATACACTAATCTCATAGTAAGAGTTTAATAAATAATTATTTCAAGTCAGATTCAAGAGTTGAGTCCATCAGGGTCTACCCTGGGGGAGAGAACATATAGTCTTAACCCTTATATAATATCATCCTTAATATAACAGCTCATTTGAAGAACATCATTATTTAGATTTCCCCTTGAAATAAGTCATTAACAAAAACACTCAAGAGTGGTAAAGAGAAGTAGCCCATTGAGATGGGCCATTTTGTGGTTTGTGTGTTACTATATATTAATATAATGTAATATCTGTCATTTATCAAGATTCCGTACATGCATGGATTTGTTTTTGAGCTCTGTATTTTGTTCCACTGGTCAGCTTATTCCTGTGCCAAACCACACTGTGTTAATTATTCTAACATCATAATGCCAGGGACAGTTTTAGCTATAATTAGGCAAAAAGTTGGATCTCTACCTTCCATCATACATTATAAAATCGATTCCATATTAGATTAAACACTCATATGTGGAAGGCAAATTTTACAACTTATAGAACTAGAAAATATAGGAGAATATATTACTGATGTAGAGGTGGGGAAAAACTTAATAAAAACACTAACTATAAAACAAAAGGTTGATAAAGTGGATGTCATTCAAAATGAATAACTCATTTTCCACAAAAATACCAAAAAATATAAAAATACAAGCTACAAATGGGAAGAAGGTATTTTCAAAACATAGAACTGATAAAGGATTAGTATTCAGATAAAGAACTCCAATCAAATGATAGTATCTTATAACAGAAATATTAAAAAATCAATGAGACATCAGGCATTTCACAAAATGGGAAATATGAATAGCAAAAACATACCAAAGAAGTCCTATTTTGCTATTAATCAGAGAAATGTAAATTATGATCTCACTGAGATACCATTTTTTTTCTACACACTGGGCAGGCAAAAATTATGAAGCTTGCAAATACCAAAATTCAGAGGTTTTAGATCAATAGAGTTATGGATCAGTTTATATTGGTGGGAATGTAAATTAGTACAAATATTTTGCATAAGTTTGGTGTTCTTATAAAGTTGAATATTCATTATAACCCAGGACTCAGCAAACTTTTTCTGTAGAGGGCCAGGGAGCAAAATATTTTAGACTTTGAGTTACTTCTGGTCTCCATCACAACTACTCACTTATGCCACTGTAGCATAAAAGCAGCTATAGACAATACTTAAATGAATGAGCATGGCTGTGTTCCAATAAAACTACTTGCAAAAAAGGCAACAGGCCCCCTTTTGGGCTGTAGTTTGCTGACCCCTGCTATAAGTTATGACTTATCAGTCCACTCGTATTTATATATATCCTAGAGAAACTTGAATATGTTTCCTAGGAGCCATGTACAATATGTTTATGTGTGCAATAGCCCAGCCCACCCTCAAAACCCCCAAGAAAAATAACTGAAAGAAAATCTAAATGTTAATCTATAGTAGAATGGATACATTTTAATATAGTCACATAATAGTTTATGAAATAGTAAAAATGAATGAATTTATAGGTCCAGGCAACAACTTGGAGGAATCCAAAAGTGAATGTTGAGTAAAGAACAAGTCTCAGAAGATTGCATCAGAGTGATACCAATTTTATGAAACTTAAACTCAAGCATCTTGCTGAAAATGTTTATATGTAAATTAAGCCTTAAGATCTTACTTTCATTTTATAGGCGATACAGAGATTAGAAGTAAAAGTTAAATGATACCTAAAGGAAGCAATCAGGTAATATAAGATGGATACTTTGTAGGACAACTGAACTGGTCTCTTCAACAAGGAAGTATTATGGAGAAGAAAAGGTGGGGTGTAGAGAGGATGTTCTAGATTATAGATTTAATAGATGACCAAATGTAATGTATAGGCTCTTATTAGATTAGCAATAAAAGACATTTTTATATAATTGAATAAATTTAAATATTAACTAGGTATAAAATGATATTAAGGAATGATTTTTGTTAGGTGTGATAATATGGTTAAATTTTGGAAAATTTATTTTTGTAGCTGCATGTGAAAGAATTTTGAGATGAAATATCATGATGTCTGTACTTTAAAGCATTTGAGCACAAAAAGGGCAGGGGATCAATATAGGAAAACCTTATCAATTGTTAAATCTAGTTGTAGAATGTATGAGTGAAATTTTTCACAATAAGTAAAAAAACAAGCAAAATGAAATTATTTAGTGATACATCTGTAAAACAACAAAAAGATGGAAATGATAAACACTAAATTTGGGATAATTACCTTCATGGAGGCAAGGAGATGGGACTAGGGGAGGAGGACATAGATGGGCACAAGGAGTAGGTAGTGTTCTAGTTTTTAAGTAAAATAGGGTAAGATCATGCTATCTTTTTTTTAAAAAAGCAGCTTTATTGAGTTATAATTTACATACAGTAAAATTCATCCATTCCAAGTGTATTAATTCAGTCATTTATAGTATAAAGAGTTGTGTAACCATAAACACAGTATAGTCTTAGAATGCTTCCATACTTCCATAAAATTACCTCATGTCCATTTGTAACAGTTAATCCTTACTCCCACCTCAGCCCCCGGCAACCACTGATCTACTTTCTGTTTCTATAGATTTGCCTTTTCTGGTAGCTTATTATGAATATGAATGTACTCATATAATATGTAGTCTTCACATTTGGTTTCTTTCACTTAAGCATATCTTTTGAGGTTTATCCATGTTGTAGCATATATCAAGAGTTAATTCAACTATATTGTTGAATAGTATTCCATTGTATAGATGTTATTTATTCACCAGTTGATAGACTTGCTATGAACATTTGATATATGTCTTTGTGTAGATATGTTTTTTTTCTCTTAGGTGGATACCTAGGAGTGAAACTGATAGGTTGCTTGGTAAATTTATGTTTAACTTTTTAAGAGTCTGTTAAGTTATTTTCCAAAGTGGCTGGACCATTTATCATTCCCACCAGCAGCATAGGGAGGGTTCATTTCTACATATCCTTCCCAACACTTGATATTGTCTCTTGTTTTAATTATAGCCATTCTAGTGGTTATGTAGTGTATTTCATTATGTAGTGTATTTCATTTCATTATGTATTGCGTGTAGTTTTAAATTACATTTTCCTAATGATTTTGAGCATCTTTTCATATACTTATCAGTCATTCTTATATCTTATTTGAAATGTCTATTCAAATATTTTGCCCATTTTTAAGTGTTTTCTTATTGATTTGTAAGATTTCTTTGTATGTCTGGATATAAGTCCTCTCTCAGATATGTGATTTGCAAATATTTTCTCCCAGGCTGTGCCTTGCCTTTTTCTTTTCTATTCTTTTTAAATTTTTTATTGCTACATAATAGATGTACGTATTTTCAGGGTACCTTTTAATTTTCTTAATAGTGTCTGTTGAAGCATGAAAGTTTTAAATTGTGATCAAGTCCAGTTTATCCATTTTTTCTTTTATGGATTGTATTTTTGGTGTTCATTTAATAACTCTTTGCCTAACCCAAGGACATGAGGATTTAATTCTAGAAGCTTTATATTTTTAGTTCTTCCTTTTAAGTCTGTGATGCATTTTTGAATTAATTTTTGTGTATGGTGTGAAGAAAGAGTCCAAATTCACTCACTGGGATATGTATGTCTAATTCTCCCAGTACTATTTGTTGGAAACACTCTTGTTTCTTTTCTTCTATTTTTTTTTTTTTTTTTTTTTTGAGACACAGTTTCATCTGTCACCCTGGGTAGAGTGCAGTGGCATCATCATAACTCACTGTATCCTCAAACTCCTGGGCTCAAGCGATCCTTCTGCTGCAGACTCCCAACGTGCTGGGATTATAGATGTGAGCCACCACGCTGGCCTTGCTTCCTTAATGAAATGCCATGATACCTTTTTAAGAAGTAAATTGACCATAAATGTGAAAGTTTATGTCTAGATTCTCAATGTTGTTTCATTGATCTGTATGTCTATACTTAACACAAGTACCATACTCTTATTCATTGTATACATGGCACATATGGGTGAGCAAAATTTGAATTAAAGTGAAATTGAATTGGCTAGACTTGTTAAGTTATAGAACCTATGTTCTTACATTTGCCACATTTATTTATGATCTTTTTTTCTGTGGTGTGTGTTGGAGGAGTTGTGGTTGATTTATTTTTGCTTTTCCCCACTATTGTTTCTCCTCAAGGTATCTTTTGGAAAATCTTATCCTCAGGCTGAAAAGTAATTTTATGCCTCACTCAAAAATACTTAAGGGAGAGAGTGCCCTTTGGGATAGGCATGCTGGTAATGGGAGAAGCTATCAAAAAAAAAAAAAAAACAGGGACACTGGGTGGAACCACAGTCTTCAGTGATTTGAAATAAGAGGCTGATTAATTGCCAGCAACATGCTGTCCTTTCCGTAGAAGCTCAGCAGTGTTTTAAGCATTTTTGTATTTATTGCGTTAAGATTAAATTTTACAAGAATATACTTCAAATATTTTATGAAGCAGTAGACTTAGAGTTATACCTGTACCACTTAGCAATGATTCATGGGCATTCCTGAGGCCATAATTACTTGCTGGGGAAATTATACTTGCTCTTTCAACTTCTCATGGTATTGGGGATTCAAATAAAGTAATGTTTAAGTGCTTTGCAAAATATAAAGTTGTACAAACATCTTTAATGTCATTTATTAATACAAAGCACTGATATTAAAGTAAAGTTTTCTTTCAAACACTTTACTTTCTAAGATAATGTGAAGGGAAAAGTATGAACAATTATTGAGCTGTTAGGTCATTTCCTTACAAATACAATTGAAATGGGTAAAATTGTGAGCACTAAAGTTCAAGAATGTGGGACATAGGTGAAACTAATGAGAGTGAGAGAAACATTTTCTTCAATCTGTCTTTGTAATGGGAAGTTGGAGAGGAAATGCTACTTTTCTTAGAGAGTGTTTAACATTTCTGAATTTATGTAATTGGATAGACAGTGATAAAATCTTTTTAAAATCAATTGTTTATTGACATGTAGAAATTATGCAAAAATTATTTTTAAATGTAATTTAAAAGATTTAACAATACAAAGCTATAGTAATCAAATACCATGTGGTACTGACATAAGAATATAGATTGATAGAATAGAATTAAGAGTCTAAAACCAAACCATGATATTTATGTTAATTGATTTTGAACAAAAGTGCCAGCGCAGTTCAATGGGGGAAAGAATAGTCTTCTCAACAAATGATGCTGGATAACCTCATGCAAAAGAATGAATTTGGACTCAAAATGCATCACAGGACTAAATATAGAAGCTAAATCTACGAAACTCTTGGAAGGAAATGTAGGAGTAAATATCTGTGACCTTGATTTAGGCAATGGTTTCATTCATCAAAATTAAAAACTTTTGTGATATAAAGGACACTATAAACAATGTGCAAAGATATCCCACAGAATGGGAGAAAATATTTGCAAATCATATTAGATAAGGTATAGATACCTAGAATTATAAAGAACTCTTATAACTCAAAAAGACAAGTAACCCAATTTAAAAATGGGCAAAGGATCTGAGTAGACATTTCTCCAAAAAGATAAACAAATCTCCAATAAGCATGTAAAAGGATGCTCCAGCACCATTAGCTGTCAGGAAAATGCGACTCTAAACCACAATGAAATACCACTTCATACCTGGTAGGGTAGCATAGTCAAAGGGATGATAATAAGTGTTGGTGATAATATGGAGAAATTGGAACCCTCTTGCACTGCTGATGGGATTGTAAAATGGTAGGCTGCTTTAGAAAACTATCTGGCAGTACCTTAGAAGGTTAAACATAGAGTTACCAGCAATTCTACTCTTAAATATATATCCAAGAGAATTGAAAACATGTCTATACAAAATCTTGTTCATGAATGTTCACAGCAGCATTATTCATATTAGCCAAAAAGTAGCAACAACTCTAATGTCCATCAACCAGTGAATGGAGAGAGAAAATGTAGAATAGGATAATATTTGACAATAAAAAGGAATAAAGTTCTGATACATGCCATAATATGGATGAACCTTGAAAATACTCTGCTAAGTCAGAGAAGCCAGTCACGAAAGTCTACATTGGATGATTCCATTTATATGAAATGTCCAAAATAGGCAAATCTATTGAGACAGAAAATAGATTATTGTTGCCTGGGGCTAGAGAGAAATATTAGGTGGAAATGAGGAGTGACTGCTAATGGGTGTCGAGTTTCTTTTTGGGTGATGGAAATGTTATAAGATTGATTGTAGTGATGGCTGTACAACTCTGAGTATATTAAAAAACCATTGACTTGTTTGGGTGAATTGTATAGTATATGAATAATAAAAATTTTTAAATCAAGCAATACCTAACTTGAAAAATACAAAGAAGTAAGAAAAGAATATTTGCAAATGTATCTGTATTGTTTATCTTCTGGAGATAAGAGAAGGGTCGAGTGGTTGATTGTGTCTTAGCTATCATTTTTCTTTCATTTTTTTTTTTATCATTCTAGTGGCTGACTAGGTTTATTAAATGCATACACTTTTGTGTTGAATGATAGTAAATTATAATTCATTTTTGACAGGAATTGAGTTCTTCTCAGACTTTATCACATGATGGAGGATTCTTCAATAGACTGGAAGATGATGTTCATAAAATTCTTATTAGAGAAAAAAGAAGAGAACAGCTTACAGAATATAATGGAACAGATAATTGTACAGCTCATGAACACAACCAGGCATGTAAAGTAGAAAATTCTCTTAAAATCACAGTGAAATTAAATGCAATTTTTTTCTTTTTTTTTGAAAAAGCAGTAGAATACAATTATGATTATATATAATAGTTTTAGGATATCATCATAGTCATTATCAACAGATATTTAAATTAAAAAGTATGAAGTATATTCGTACTATATGAAATAGTTTAGTTATTGATGACTCTTTATTGAGCATATGCTGTATGCTATGCTGGTATGAGGGAGTGGGAATACCAAGATGGATAAGACCTTTCTTCCCCTAGACACTCAGAGTGGTGGGGGATATAGGGAGGTAGACCTGTGAAGTGATTATCATTCAGCACAATGACGACTTTAAGGGAGACATGAGCAATAAAAAAGTTTTGAATAGTAAAGGTAATAGATCACTGCTTGGATAAATTGTGATGGGTATATAAGAAAAGTGACATTTGGGCTGGATTTTGAGTAATCAATAACTGTATAAGTGGAGAAATGGAGAAAGACTTTGCAGTTCAAAGGGGTTCCAAGTTATAAAAGGACTTAGACTGAGTATTCAGGAAACTGAGAAGTTCTGCAGCTAACTTTGGGGTTGAGTGTGGGATGACATGACTGAAGAAATAGATTGGGTTTATGTTATAAAGGCCTTTTCTGTGAAACTAAGAAGTTAGAATTTATCCTAGGCAGCAGAGCAAGCTTTAGCCTGTGAATCAGATCTGGTCAGTGGTCTGCTTTTGCAAGGGCCATGAACTAAAATGGTACTTACATTTTCAAAATACTGTTTAAAAAAAGAAGAAAAGAGAATATGTGACAGAGACTGTATATGTGACAGAGACTATAACTCCAAAGCCTAAAATATTGGTCCCTTCACAGAAAAAAATTTGCTAACCTGGGCTACAGTCCAGTATTACCCAAAATATATTATCTGAGGGAAAAATGCTTTCTCTTCTTATACTCCACTCCTAGATGCAGGAAGAGGCATGACCTACTCCAAGATCCCCGCTGCCACATCTTAACTCTCATCATATAGTGAAAGTGTGTTACCTCTCAGTCTACATTTATTTTTGTCACCACAATCCCTAGTCTGTCTGTCTTCCTCTTAACTATGAACCTATACTTTACCTTAGATTGACCTCTAGTCCATTGATTCTCCCAGCCCAAAACTTGTAGTAAATAATCTGAGTCATGTCCCCATGAACACTTTCCCCTTACTTCCTTAATTTTCTGTTATTTTCTTCTTGCCAGGATGCAGATTGGCTCTCATAGTATTGTCTACTCTAATTTAATTACTGGGTCAGCAGATACTGCTAGAAAATATTTCTTAAAACAGTGCTAATGTTCTTATCTGAAAACCAGTGCTATGTAACTTGCCATATTTTCATTTCTACTTAACAGTCCTTTGATTTATCTCTTTCTGCCTTTGACAAATTTCTACAATACCTATTTCAAATTCTAAGAACCTAGTTTCCATCCTTTTATTCTCTTCGATGGACGTTATCTTTTTGTTTACTAAGAAACTGATATATTTAGTCATTCAACAAATTAAATACCTTCCATGTTGTTTTTGTTATATGGGGCATAGGAGAGGCTGTAAGGACTTTTTACTTAATGCAGCAATAAGATTGGTTTATAAATAACACTATTCTATATGAAAATCTATTTTCAACTTATTAGTGGGAAATCCTTGCCTACCCTGAGGTACTTGTGAGCTGCTTCCTTTCTGGCATTGAATTAAATTCAGTGTTTTCCTGTCTTGCTTTGACTGCCAAATTTTATGTACAGTCCATGTAACCCTGTTAACATTATGGTTAGCATATTCACTTCCTCCTTTTTCATTGATTATGGTTTTGCCCTTTATACAGTCTTATTTTTTAAGCCATCTCTGATCATTTTTGGATAGAAGGAATGATATTAATATATTTCAGCAAATGTTAATACTTAGATGCCTCAAGCCCTTTGTAGAGCAACGTTGAGTATATATAAGTTTAGTTAAATGATTAGTATTAATGATATAATAAAACTAAAGTGATAGTGTGGTTATAGTGGAAAGAGAACAGATTTTGAAATCAAACAAACCTAATAAGACAATACAATTCTGCAGCTAATCAGCTGTGTTATGTTGGAATGAAATTACCTGCCTTTCTTACACTATTATTAGGGAAGTTAACAATTATGGGTTAAAATGCTTAGCAGAGCATGTTGTACACAGAATACATCTAATAGATAATTATTTTTGTACAGGCAAAAACCAGTAAGTCCAAAAAGGTTATACTAATAAAGTGCTATAGTAATTCACAGGAATAGGGTTCAGAGATGGCTTTGTGAGGAGAAAATAGCACTTGAATTGGAAATGTAAAGAAATAGGATGTGAACATGCAGAGGTGAGGAAGAAAAAACTGGAATGCCTTAAGTAAAAGTATGGAGGCAGTGAAGTATAAACCAGTTTAATTAAAATAGAAGGTTCTCAGAAGAATATAAGTTTGGTAAGATAGGTTGGAAAAGATTGTGGAGAATCTAAAGTATGGTTTATAATTTAGTCAGTAGACAGTAAAGAATTTTTGAAGGGTTTTGAGCAGAGAACAAAGTTTTATATAGTAATATTAATTTCACTGCAGTGCCTAGGAAAAACTGAAGGATAGTAAAGACTATACTAAGTAAGGGTATAGAACAATAGTAACATACTAGTAGTGGAAATATGATTAAATAACCATTTTAGAAAATAATTTGGTATTAACTTTTAAAGTTGAAGATGATGGGCATGACCTATGTTCTAGAAATTCTACCCCTAAATTAACCCCTGGAGACATGTTCAAGAAGAATGTTCAAAACTCAATTGTTTGTAATAACAAATCAATAGGAGAAATGAATGAGCTATAGTTATACATAGCAACATGGATGACTAGCAAGAATGTAATGTTTAATGAAAAGTCATAAAATAAGAATAGTTTGATACCACTTATGTAAATTTCAAAACATAGAAAATTTAATATATTATTCATGGATTCATATACATGTAGGAAAAGACTTAACAAAGGGAGAGAATCACAAAATTCGTACTAATGGATACCTTCCAGAGGGGAGGGAAAGGGATTAGGGAGAGGCATATGGGGGCTGCCAAAGTGTTGATAATGTTCAAATTCTTATTCTGCATATTGGGCTATTTTTCATTTTCCCTAATGTGTCCTATATATGTGTACATATAATTCTTTGGTGTATGTGAAGTTTTTCTTAAATAAAATTAAGTTTTTGTCTATTATGTCATTGATTGTAGAGGGGGGGAAAAAGAAGATTAAGGCCATTTAAGAATTCTCTACTACTGTCTCTGTATCTACCTTACCTTTTTCCTCTCCCCATTGCGCTCCTTTCTCAGAGAAAGAAAGCTCATTCTTACTGCCAAGGTTAAAATCATTTTTAATTATACATACACTAATATGCCAGGAATTTATTTTTTGTTTGTTTGTTTGTTTGTTTTTCAGCTCATTAAGGGGGTACAAAAGATCAGGCTATATACATTGCCCATGCCTCCCCATCCCCCCGAGTCTGAGCTTCAATTGTGTCCATTTCCTAGACAGTGCACATCACACTCATCATGTAGGTGTGCCCCTTCCCCTCCCCCCACCCCATCCCCCCCCCCCAGTCAGAACTTCAATCATGTCCATTCCCCAGGCAGTGCGCATTGCACTCATCAGGTAGGTATACACCCATCCCTTCCACCCAGCCCCGACCTCTGTCCAATACCCAATTGGTGTTAATCCCAAATGTGCACTCAGGGAAACCAGTTTGCTGGTGAGTACATGTGGTGCTTATTTTTCCATTCTTGGGATACTTCACTTAATAGAATGGGTTCCAGCTCTCTCCAGGAGAACCAAAGAGATGCCATATCGCCATTATTTCTAATAGCTGAGTAATATTCCATGGTATACATATACCACATTTTGCTAATCCATTCATGAATCGATGGGCATTTGGGTTGTTTCCACATCTTTGCGATTGTGAATTGTGCTGCTATAAACATTCGGGTGCAGGTGTCTTTTTTATAAAATGACTTTTGTTCTTCTGGGTAGATGCCCAGTAATGGGATTGCTGGATCGAATGGTAGGTCTACTTGAATCTATTTAAGGTATCTCCACGTTGCTTTCCACAGGGGCTGCACTAGTTTACAGTCCCACCAGCAGTGTATGAGTGTTCCTGTCTCTCCACACCCACGCCAACATGTATAGTTTTGGGACTTTTTGATAAAGGCCGTTCTCACTGGAGTTAAGTGATATCTCACTGTGGTATTGATTTGCATTTCCCTGATGGTTAGAGATGTTGAACACTTTTTCATATGTTTGTTAGCCATTTTTATATCTTCTTTTGAAAAATTTCTATTCATGTCCTTTGCCCACTTTTTGATAGGGTTGTTTGATTTTTTCTTACTGATTTTCCTGAGTTCTAAATAGATTCTTGTTATCAGTCCTTTATCTGATGTGTAGTATGCGAAAATTTTTTCCCATTCTGTAGGTTGTCTGTTTACTCTCGTGACTGTTTCTTTGGCTGTGCAGAAGCTTTTTAATTTGATCAGGTCCCATTTATTTATTTTTGTTGCTGCTGTGATTGCCTTAGGGGTCTTCTTCATAAATTCTTTGCCTAGGCCAATGTCTGTAAGAGTCTTTCCTACGTTTTCTTCTAGAATTCTAATAGCTTCTGACCTAAGGTTTAAGTCTGTTAACCACCGTGATTTGATTTTTGTGAGGGGTGAGAGCTGTGTGTCTTGTTTTAGTCTTCTACATGTGGATATCCAGTTTTCCCAGCACCATTTATTAAATAAGGAATCTTTTCCCCAGATATACCAGGAATTTTTAAAGGTGAAAAATAAATCAACCTTAAGTCTACCATTCTTAGCACTACATTTGATTTCATTTTTGAATAGTCTGTTTCTAGGAAAATGCCACATGTATAGGTATTTTAAAATAATGGTAACTAATGAGTATAGTTTTATATTTATTTTTGTAAACCATATATTATATTCCATCATATTAACATGTTGTAATTTGCTTGGCCATTGCCCTATTATTAAACATTGTTTAGAATTGATTGTTTGATATTCATTGAATATCTTCATGTATTTAATTTTTTTGGTGAATCACTTGGAATAAATTCTTAAGTGGTAATTGAATCAAAAGGTACATAAACTTTTGTGTTGCTCTTGATGTATATCAACATATTGTCATTCAGCAGCAGGATATGAGCTCACTAATTTCTCTACAACTTCACTAGCATTGTGTAGATCAACCACTCCTGATGCCATCCCCTCTTGTGGCCTTCTGGGCTCTATTTTATTAATTACCCTTGTGGCATATGTCACCCTTTTGTTCTGTGGATACCTTATACTCACTATGTCCAAACCCAAGCTTATCACCTTACTCTCCAGACCAACCATTTAGTTTGAGTTCTGCCATCTCTGTTTTTTGTTTAATCATTTTATCCAGCCACATAGATTCTAAAACTCCTGTTTCACTTTTCTGTTTTTCAAGATTTTAGAGTTTTAAATCTTTGAAATATTTCTTAAATCTGTCTTCTCTTCCATTTTCACTAACATTTCCCTAATTTAGGGCCTCATTCTCCCTTGCTGCTATTATTTCAATAATCTAACCAGTCTTTCTGCCTATTGCCTTTAATGCCAGGTAATTTATCTCACACACTGCTAACAAATGCCTTTTCATAAAACATGACTTCCACCATGCCATGTTTTGCCGTTAAACTTTAGTGTCTGTGGATTAAGTACAATGTCCTTGACCTGACCTGGTCATTTAAATTCCTTGGCTGTGCTTTTCAAATTAAGTTTCCTAACCCATTTAATAAGTCCTAAAATCACCTTTAGTAGATTACTACAAAAAAAAATGGCATAGGAGAAAACAGAGTATGTGACACTTACTTATATTTTATGAAATTTTTTTCTGTGTATGCATGCTGTATGTTTACATGCACAGCATACACATACATACATACATACATACATTATGTGCATTCTAAGTCATGATATAAAACATTCCTATCACGGATCATTGTCAAATAAGTTTGAAAGCATTGTTCTACAGCATTTGGAAGCTGTATGTACGCTTCTAAATTTTCTTCTTGCTGGAGCAGACCACTCTTATCACAGAATGCTGGGTCATTTCCAGCCTTGCTCTATGTACATTTCACATGCCACCTTCTCCCTGAAGCTTTCTCAGTGCCCCAGCCCAGCCCCAAACATAGAAACATAAAACCTGGACATGAGCTTTTCATTTTTGATACCCCATAGTATTTTGTTTTTCTTACAGCACATTTCACATAGCACATCTTTCTTACCATATTTAATAGGTTGCAAGTCCCTTAGTGGGGACTTGCACATCCTTTACACATCCTTTATCCCCATTTTAGTATAATATCTTCTGCTCAGAAGATAATTTTCAAAATGTATTTATTGAAATATAGGACTCCATTAAAAATGAATATGCATTAAAACAGTATGACTTTCTGTTTTAAAAAGTAATATCTGTTTATTGTAGAAATTTGGAAACTACTGATAAATAAAATGAAGAAATGATAATGGCAA
Source organism: Eulemur rufifrons (assembly GCF_041146395.1). Taxonomy (NCBI): domain Eukaryota; kingdom Metazoa; phylum Chordata; class Mammalia; order Primates; family Lemuridae; genus Eulemur; species Eulemur rufifrons. The sequence continues at coordinate 210,514,026 of NC_090989.1, forward strand.
AAATAAATGTTTAAGTGCTTGTATGTATATGCCAGGCACTGTATTAAATATTTAAAAGACATGCTCTCATTTGATTTTCAACAATTAACTATGAAGTTTGTGGGTACCATTATCATTCCCAATTTGCATATGTAGTGGGAAAACAAGTACCTTAATTTCATTCACTAGAAAAAACTACTACAGTATTGCTATTTGGCATGATTCTACTTTTCTATGGGTATATGGAAACAGTAATTTAGAAGCTGTTATATGGACCACTTGTTCAGTTAAATACAGATGGTTAGCATTTGAAGACATTAAGTAATTCTTATACATTAAATAATTCAGTTTATAGGTAAATTGCCTTCAATTATCCACACTAAGAAAAATTTTTTGAAATGTACCAATTTGATAAAACATCACGTTGCTTACTAGTGTGATTACATTTTATCATGTTTATTAGTCATATGTCTGTCATATTGGTTGCAGCTAGTTTTCCCAGTTTTTCATTTACCTCTTTATTCTGTTACAGTATTTTTTAAGAGTTTTCATCAAGTTAAATCTTTTAATCAATTTGTTTTCTCCCTTTGGTGTCAATTTCAGAAGGTCTTTTCTGTTCAAAGATGATAGTCATACTCATCTATATTTTAAAAAATGCTTGTATGGTTCCATTTATTTTCAAAAGTAAAATAGTATTTATTATTCCATGATAATATACTCAGTATAATATAATTTTGATAAAAGGAGGAAGTTTTAAACATTAAAGTGAAATCCCTCCCTCGCTGCTGCCGACCTGCCACGCCGCGTGCACACCCTGTCGCTGCCCTGCAGAAATGCTTCAGTTACCCACAATCCTTCGCCAGAGAAGACTGGTGTCCAGGGCACTGGCTCCTCATCTCACTCGGGCTTATGCCAAAGATGTAAAATTTGGTACAGATGCCCAAGCCTTAATGCTTCAAGATGTAGACCTTTTAGCCGATGCTGTCACTGTTACAATGGTGCCAAAGGGAAGAACAGTGATTATTGAACAGAGTTGGGGAGGTCCCAAAGTAACAAAAGATGGTGTGACTATTGCAAAGTCAATTGACTTAAAGGATAAATATAAAAATATTGGAGCTAAACTTGTTCGAGATGTTGCCAATAACACAAATGAAGAGGCTAGGGATGGTACCACCACTGCTACTGTACTGGCACAGTCTATTACAAAGGAAGGCTTTGAGAAAATTAGCAAAGGTGCTCATCCAGTGGAAGTCAGGAGAGGTGTGATGTTAGCTGTTGCTGCTATAATTGCTGAACTAAAGAAGCAGTCTAAACCTGTAATAACCCTTGAAGAAATAGCTCGATTTCTGCAAACCGAGAAAAAGAAATTGGCAACATCATTTCTGATACAATGAAAAAGGTTGGAAGAAAGGGCGTCATCACAGTAAAGGATGGAAAAACACTGAATGATGAATTAGAAATTATTGAAGGCATGAAATTTGATCGATGCTATATTTCTCCATACTTTATTAACACATCAGAAGGTCAGAAATGTGAATTCCAGGATGCCTATGTTCTATTGAGTGAAAAGAAAATTTCTAGTGTCCAGTCGATTGTATCTGCTCTTGAAATTGCCACTGCTCACCATAAGCCCTTGGTCATAATTGCTGAAGATGTTGATGGAGAAGCTCTAAGTACACTCGTTTTGAATAGGTTAAAAGTTGGTCTTTAAGTCATAGCAGTCAAAGCTCCAGGTTTTGGTGATAATAGAAAGAACCAGCTTAACAACATGGCTATTGCTACTGCTGGTGCAGTGTTTGGAGAAGAGGGGTTCACCCTAAACCTTGAAGAAGTTCAGCCCCATGACTTAGGAAAAGTTGGAGAGGTCATTGTGACCAAAGATGATGCCATGCTCTTGAAAGGAAAAGGTGACAAGGCTCAAATTGAAACACGTATTCAAGGAATCATTGAGCAGTTAGATGTTACAACTAGTGAATATGTAAAGGAAAAACTGAATGAATGTCTGGCAAAACTTTCAGATGGAGTAGCTGTGCTGAGGGTTGGTGGGACAAGTGATATTGAAGTAAACGAAAAGAAAGACAGAGTTACAGATGCCCTTAATGCTACAAGAGCTGCTGTTGAAGAAGGCATTGTTCTGGGAGGGGGTTGTGCCCTGCTTTGGTGCATTCCAGCCTTGGACTCACTAACTCCAGCTAATGAAGATCAAAAAATTGGTATAGAAATTATTAAAAGAATACTCAAAATTCCTGCAGTGACCACTGCTAAGAATGCAGGTGCTGAAGGATCTTTGATAGTTGAAAAAATTATGCAAAGTTCTCAGAAGTTGGTTATGAGATTTTTTGAATATGGTGGAAAAAGGAATCATTGATCCACATCACCTAAATACACATCTGGGAACGACACCAATCGGATATCAGACTGAGGTGGGGGGTGGGGGGAGGGGATGGGTGTATGCCTACATAATGAGTGCATTGTGCACCATTTGGGGAATGGTCACGCTTGAAGGTGCTGACTCGGGAAGAGGGGGGTGGGGAAGGGAGGGATATATACCTACATGATGGGTGCAACGCGCACTGTCTGGGGAACAGACATGCCTGGAGCTTTGACTTGAGGGGAAAGGCGGTACATGGGCAACGTATGTAACCTGCAATTCTGTATCCCCCATAATAATAAGATGAAAAAAAAAAAAAGGAATCATTGATCCAATAAAGGTTGTAAGAACTGCTTTATTGGATGCTGCTGGGATGGCCTCTCTGTTAACTACAGTAGAGGTTGTAGTCACAGAAATTCCTAAAGAAGAGAAGGACCCTGGAATGGGTGCAATGGGTGGCATGGGAGGTGGCATGTTCTAATTCCTAGAATTAGTGCTTTACCGTTATTAATGAACTGTGACAGGAAGCTGAACGCAGTGTTCCTCACCAATAACTTCAGAGAAGTCAGTTGGAGAAAATGAAGAAAAGGCTGGCTGATATTTAAGAATATCACTACATAATCATCAGTTACTGGTTTCAGTTGACAATATATAATGGTTTACTGCTGTCATTGTCCATGCCTACAGATAATTTACTTTGCATTTTTGAATAAAAAGACATTTGTACATTCCTGATACTGGGTGCAAGAGCCATGTACCAGTGTGCTGCTTTCAACTTAAATCACTGAGGCATTTTTACTACTGTTCTGTTCACATCAGGATTTTAGTGCTTGCCATCACCAGATGAGAGGTTAAGAAGCAGCCTTTCTGTGGAGAGTAAGAATAATTGTGTACAAAGTAGAGAAATATCCAATAATGTGACAGCCTTTGTGTAATAAAAATTTGTCTAAAGTTGAAAAAAAGTGAAATCTTTCATAATTCCATGCCCAAAGGTAGTTATTATTCAGACTTTGGTGTATGTCCTTCTAGAATTTTTTCTTTGTACATATCATTATAATTTTGATATCATGCAAATATATTTTATAGTTCTACATCATTTTTGGGTGACTTCAGAGTTTTCAATTTGGTGAATTTATATGGTTAGCCTATATTCTATTGTTTGGCATTTAAATTAATGTCTAATTTTTTGTTGCGATAAATCTACAGTGAAAACTCTCATAGATGCTTCCCTTCCTCACTTGTCTATTTGAGATTTATTCCTAGAAGTGAGATTCTTTAATTTATAGTATTATATTTCTAATTTTGATTTAGCCACTGTATTCCTTGAACTAGAAACTTGGATTGCAGTGTCCATCTTCTTCATCTGCCACATTCAACCTCATCAAATGCTGGTGATTCTGCCTCCAAATTATTTCTAAGATACACTTGTCTTAATTTATACTTGCTTCTATCCTAATACAAGGCATAATCTCGTCTGATCTGGGTTTCTAGTAGCAATGAAAGGTGTCTGTTTATTTGTCTTACCTCAGCATGCAAAGGGGTCCTTTACAAACATATGTCTAACATAAACATAAATCCAACAGTCCTGCTCAAAACCCTTCACTGCTTTCCATTTTATTCAGAATAATATGCAGGCTGTCCTCATAGCCTACAAAGCCCTCTGAGATCAGGTCTCCACCAGTTTTTCCAAAGTCATCTTGTACTATCTTCTCCCTCACTGTGGTCCAACCACACTGGCCTCTTTTTTTCTTTAAATTCTCCAGGTCCTTCCTGCCTCAGGGCCTTTAAACATTGTTCTTTCTACCTAAAAAGCTCTTACGTCTACATTTTACTTAGCCAGTTCCTACCTATCACTCAAGGTTCATCTTAAGTATCACTATCTTAGAGAGAGCTTCCCTGATCCACAAGGGAATAATCCACATTTTTCCCTTTATAGCACTGTGTTTCGTTTCTTCAGAGCTTAAACTTTGGTTTCTAATTACAGCGTTTGTTTATGTAATATCTGTCTCCTCCACCAGACAAGTCTCGTGAAGGCAAGAATCTTTTCAGTTCTGTTAACCATTGTATACCCAGCACCTGGCAATTAGATGCTTAGTATTTGTGGAATATGTTAGTGTTGCCACATTATTTGTTAGATATTAGAGCCAATGTATATTCTTATTAAAATAAGACTTTGGAGTAATTTTTTAAACTTGAATTTATTTGTTTTGGTGTATGGTACAAGATGACAGAGACTTAACTTGATTTTTTCCAGTTAGCCATTTTGTCCTGTAACCTACTATTAATTCTGTAATTCAGCCTTTTCTCACTTTTTAAAAACACTACCTTTACATTACAGTAAATTCTTATATCTCAAGTCTCTTTCTGAACTTTCTTTTTTGGTACTTTGCTCTGTCAACCCAAGTGCCATAACCACACTCTTTTAATTATTTTTGCTATATAATTATTTAATAGGCAAATCCCTCTTCATCAAATTAACTTCTTATTTGTCTCCATCCTGTATTCTCCCAGATGAAGTCTTTACTACCTAATTTCCAGAGAACAAAATCCCAATGGAATTTCAGTTGAAATTTTATTGAACTTACAAAGTAACATTTAGCCTTCCCATCTACGAACATACTTTGTTCTGTCATTTTCAAAATTTTGTAATTTTCTTAGTATAGGTCCTAAAGATTTCTTAATTTTATCCTTCTGGGTATTTTTTATTGCTGTTGAGATTAAATTATTTTTCTAGTTATATCTCCTAGCTTTTAATTGCTAATATAGAGAAAAGCTATTTTTTTTTATATTTTATGCATATTATTTATTTTATATTTTTAAGTTATTTTTCAATTCTTATGGATTTTCAAGACAGAGAACTTTTAATGTGTTTATTCCAGGATAGAAATATCCTTTCAAAGTTCTGATATTGTTTTAGGGTATGTTTGTAGTTTGAGATTAATTATAAGTATTTTATTTGCTTACATTATACATAATTAGATTATATAACTGAGACAAAGTGGAAATGTACTCTGTTTGCCTTAGAAAATTAAAATCAGGATTTCCCTCTTAAACTTTTCACAAAGGAATATTGTAAACAAAGCTCGGCAGAAAAATCTTAGGCCTAAAATAAATAGCATTTTTCACTTTTCAGGAAGTGGTTCTGAAGGATGGAAGAATTGAAAGGCTAAAGTTGGAACTTGAAAGGAAAGATGCTGAAATCCAGAAGCTGAAAAATGTGATCACTCAATGGGAGGTTTGTGTCCACTTACACAAGGAAAGAATTCAATAAATTTGCACATTTCCTGTTTTTCTTATATGTAAATGTGTTTAATATTCAGTTAATATAAATAGTCATTCTGCTATTTAGGTTTTTAAACCCTTTGAGTAATGATTTCAAGTCTGAATGATAATATATTTGTTTTTAAAAAATCAACTTTATTGAGATACAGTTTTCATACAGTATATAATTTATTTTTTGCTATAAAATATATGTAACATAACCATTTTAAGTGTACACTTCAGTGGCATTAAGTACCTTCACAATATTGTGTAACCATCACCACTGTTTTCAAAACTTTTTCATTATCCCAAGCAAAAACTCTGTATACACTGAACAACTCTCCATTCTCATTCTCCCCAGTCCCTGGTAACCTCTAATCTCTATGAATTTGCCTATTCTAGGTACCTCACAGAGATAGAATCATACAATATTCATCCTTTTGTGCCTGGCTTCTTTCACTTAGCGTAATGTTTTCAAGGTTTGTCCATGTTGTAGCATGTTTCAGAATTTCATGCCTTTTTATAATTGAATAATATTTCATTGTATGTACACACTATATTTTGTTCACTGGTGCACAAGTATCTGAGTCCTTGTTTTCAGTTCTTTGGGTATATACCGAAGAGTGGAATTGCTAGATCATATGATAATTCTATGTTTAACTTTTTGAGGAACTACCAAACTGTTTTCCATACCAACTGCACCATTTTACATTCCTACCAGCAATGAATAAGGGCTCCAATTCACCAGAACTTATTTTGTATACAATTTATTTTTAACCACAAGTCTGTTTATTACTCTCTTCCTCCTTTAGGCTTTTAAAAAAATCTGTTATTCATCTTAAGTATCATTATTTTTTGACTAATATAAATGTTAAGTTATTAATAATATTGTTATTATTAGTCAATGATAACTGTTATTCATTGCGAGCCTGTAATGTGCCAGGTACTTTTCTGGCCCTGCATATGTAATAGTGAAAAAATATAAATCAAGTTCCAGCCCTGATGATTCTTACACTTACCTGCATCTACTCATGCCTTTAAGAAATGCCTGCTAAAACCTTTTTTGACTGCACCCACCCATCTCCCTTAGCTTTTCATTTATATTTTCCTTTGCTTTTGTTGTACTAGGCACAGGGACTACAAAGATGAGTTAGCAAGAAGCTCATAGTCTAATGGGGAAGATAAACATGTAAATAACTTTAATACAGTGTAGGATTTATAAATGAGATTTGACAGTGGTCCAAAAGCACAGAAAAGGAATGAATGAGTTGCCATAGAAAAGGTGACTTTTCCAGGTAAAGAGTACAGTGTGTATCAAGGCATGGGAATGGTGGAAGTACATTATAGCTGACATTTTAGAGAAATGGGAAAGGTGTAGAAGGTGAAATTGGAGAAGTTAGGTGGGGTTAGAATTTGAAGGCATTTGGATTTTAGACAGAGAGGGCAGTAAAGGTCTTTAGAAGGAAAGTAGCATGATAATTGTTTTATGGGATGGTAATGCATGTAGCTGAGGCCTGAAGTGAAAATAGTCTGGTAAAACAGTAAATAGGTATTGAGTGTCAGAGGAGGAGCACATTTTTTAATTTCTTTGAGGAATGGGAACAAATAGATTCCCATTTTGGACATGTTGAAATTGAAATAGCTGTGGTACATGCAGGCATGTATGCTCAGGATGCAGTTGGAGACAGTGGAATCACAACATATGTGCATTTAACTTTATCAACTCTATATGCTCTTTTTTTCATGAAATTAAAAATACTAGTAAGGACATTGTATATTTTATATGTGCTCTTTTTGTAAACTACATGTTACACTGGTATCCTATACATTTATATTTTTGTAGACACATTTACTATTCAGTATTATATATACAAAACTATACATGCTATTTTTATATGCAATATAAGGAATTTTCACATGTAATCTTGCTCATTTGCAATTTTTACATTATGAGCTGATTTAGACGCTAAGGTTTGACCGAAAGATGCCTCCATGTATACTGGTCTGGACCTTGGACAAAAGGCTTGAGCTAGAGTTGAAGTTTGGTGTGAGATATTAACGTAGATTTAAGCCCTGAGTTTGGGGATTTCATAGTGAGTATAGTTCCATATTCGTAGTGAATATTTCTATATTCATAGTGAATATAGTTGTAGTTAAGTGTATATGTTTTTCCTCCTTATGTTTTTATGTTTCCATCTGACTTGTCTCTTTCTTACATTGCTAAGCTTCTCAGCAGTCACAGTCCCCTTATATTCACTAGGGTGCTTTCTTCAGTTTATTGCATTGACTGTGGTATTACTCAGTAAACATTGCTGATTTATCAAATCAATTTAATGGACAAAGTACTATTTAGTAAAAGCCATCTTCATTGGACTTAAAATATATTTAAATTTATTTTACAAAAGGTTTTTAACGTAACTTCTGTACATGTCTGTGTACATGCTGAGAGAAAAAAATAACAAATTTCTTATACTGATCTGTTTTCTTTAGGCTTTCGTTTTCTATATTAAATGTATTGTTTTCTCTAATGTATTAATGTATTAAATCTCTAAAAATAATTCAGATAGTGTTCAAGACATGTTGAATCCAAGTGTGGGCAGAAAATTGCTTGAATATGGATGTTAATGTGGGAACACCATTCCTCTTGTTCATAAATGTATGATTGTATCATTTATGTAGTGTGAGAAGAAGCGTAAGCCATTTAGAAAAAGAAATTGAAAAGGAGTTGAAAGATATTTCAGTGAATTGCTAATTCACATCAGCCAAAAATTACTATAACAATAATTATTTAGTCAATGGAATAACAAGAGATTAGTTAAACCATAACTGAGGAGGTATAGAACTGCACTGTAAAATTCAGTAACCACTATAGGTCTATCACAATTTAAATTAGGGTCAAATAAAATTAAAAATTTATTTTCTCAGTCACACTAGCCATGTTTCCAGTATTCCGTTGCTGCATATTGGATAGTGGCAGATACAGAACAGATATAGAAAGTTGTAGTAGCTGGACAGTACTGGTTTAGCACTATGAATCATTTTTCTTTTGGTTTTCATCTAAATTATCTTAAATTGTTTAAGGGTCTTAATCAGAGAAGAAAAAGAAAATTCAGGAAAATTTAGTTTTATCCTGAGTTTTCTGCACTTTTATCCCTCTCTTCCGTAATTTTTAATCACTTATAATATTAATATCTATTATTGTACCAGGGATTTAATTTAATTAGTAGATAGTTTTGACTACATTTTTTCCGTCGTATTTCTTTGAAAAGTAGTTCATGTCTTTGAGTGAGCCTAGAGTTCACAGCTCCGTAAATTGATAGTAAATCATTAATTACATCATTTACTTTTTAAAAAATTAAATCTTTTTTCTTTGACTATTAGGCAAAGTATAAAGAAGTAAAGGCAAGAAATGCACAGTTATTGAAAATGCTTCAGGAAGGTGAAAGTAAGTGATTTGTATGTTTTTAGAATTAAAAGTTTACCATACAATAATATCTGAACATAATTTTTCAAATATGTGATTTATCAAGTCAACAAAATAGTGTTTGATAGCACAGTAAGGTGACTATAGTTAACATAATTTGTGTATTTCAAAATAGCTAGAAGAAAACATTTGAAGTATATCCAACACAAAGAAATGATAAATGTTTAAGATGATGGTTATCCTAAATACTCTGATTTGATCATTACACATTGTAATGCATGTATCAAAATATTGCATATACCCCATAAGTATGTACAATTATTGTGTATCAATAAAAAAATAATTGGGAAAAAACTCAACAAAATGAAAAGGTTTCCCAAAGTGATATAAGCTGGATATATTGATATCATTATAAGCTGATAATGTTATTTTTACAAGTCACCCTTACAGTACCTTAGTTTATTACTATTCAGGTAAGAGAAACCCTTAAAATTTCAATTCTTATAAATTATTGTACTATATTTAGAGAGAAAATAAGCATAACATTTGCTTAGGAGTCTGCTTTTTAGTTATATATTTTTATATATAGTTGTTTATATATATATATATGCATATATATACACACACACACGTATTATATAGGCTGTCATCATTTTTAGGTTTTCCTTCTTCTTTCATTTTCCCCCACCCCAGAACTCTTTATACTTTTGCTACTACTCTAAACTTTTGACAAGAGATCACCAGCAGGAAGCCAAGGAAATCAATCCAAAAAATGTGGAGATAATAAGATTAGTAAAGTTGATGTTATATGAAAGCCCCTGAAATCACTTGTGTTCTTAGTAACACTTACCTTGAAAGTTCTATGAAAATTTTCCATTCGTAACAGAAAAGGAAATGTGTATTTTTAATATGAGATTTATGCAAAGGAAATTACAGGCCACAAAAGAGACATAGACATAAATAAATGAAAAAATCTCCTGAATACACAAAATTAAATATAAGAAACAATTTTCCTATTAATAAATGCTAATGAAATCCCAAATGTAGCTCTTGTGAGTACTGTATAGAACTTAAGAAATTGTGAAACTCACATTGAAGAATAGAAAAACAAGATACCAAAAGTTGTTTTCAGATCTGAATGTACAGTCAGCCAACCATCTCTGTGGATTTTGCATCTGCAGATTCAACCGATTGTATGGATCGAAAATATTTTTTAAAAAATTGCACCTATATGTACAGATATTTTTATTGGAATTACTCCCTAAATAATACAGTATAACAATTATTTACGTAGCATTTACCTTTTATTAGGTATTATAAATAATCTAGAGATAATTTAAAGTATGCAATACGATATGCATAGATTATATGCAAATACTGTGCCATTTTATACCTCAGATTTTTATATCCTTGGGAGGTCCTAGAACCAATCCCTCATGGATACCAAGGAATGACTGTACTGGCAGCAGAACTCTCTCAACCAAAATTTCAACTATAGAACAAAACAACAGTTATCAAAATGATATGAATAAAAACCAGAAATCATGTCTGGTTAAACAGAGTGGATAGTCTTGAAATAGTGTCAAACTTACAATTTTTTTTTTTTTTGTTAACTGTTATATAACTTAACTATGATGAAATAGAGATTAAAGAATAGGGGAGAAAGGCATTATTTGGACATTTGTATGTCAACATCATGAGATTAATTTAGACCTGTGCATTTTACTGATCTCCATATGGGTCCTTTAGTGAACAAAACTATGAAAATTGAAAAAAAAAGTGTTTAGAGGGTATCTTTCTAATTGAAGAAGTGAAGAGTATCGTTGGAAATTGAATGTATGAATTCTAAATACATAAATAATATTCCCCACTAATAAACCATTGTAGAAAGCGAGAAAGTTAACTGATAAAAGCTTGCTCTTGAAAATAGATTAAAAATGACTATCAGAATTAACATTAGTGTCCATACTCCACACTATAAGTAATTCAAGCAGAAGAATTTTATATAGGATCATTACATGAAAATACTTGTAACATTCTAGCAGTTCTGTTATAATGCAACGTGTATTCCTAAAAATCACCAGCCTCTGCAAAATCACAGTTAAAAATGACTTAGGAAAATGGGGTTAGGAGCATAACGCTCAAAAATTTTATCAGTGACACATTAAAAAAGATGGGAACTTAAAAACAGTAACAGTTTTACACATGTTAAAATGGTTAAATGCACAAATACCATATAAATATGGCACTTTACCTTAAAAAAACCCTTAAGTTTGCTTGTGGGGAGGTAGGCTTCAGAAGGATTGCAGCTTGTGTGTTACTGTTACATGGTGGAAAGATGGAAAATTGTAACACCAGTTGGGTGTAGTTCTTAACACATGGTGAACTGAGGTAGCTGATGGATATCTGAGGTGTATACCTGGGTACAGTTTTCTGTGCTCGTGAAATTGTGCTTCAGTGGACTGAAAATTTGTGTAATGTTGAAGTTGTTACCTAATATATCAACCTCATTGAAATAAATTTGTTTTCAAAAAAGGCACATAGGAGAACTGACTGTAACTGAAGTATTATGTAAATTATTAAAAACTACTAGTTTTTAGTGAGTGTATATAAGCCTGAGAATGAAGGAGTAGAAAATACAATTTGTGAGAGTTCTCACATTGATTCTTAAGATACTATGTGTTGATTCTTGACACAGTGCCTCATCTTACTGAGCATCATATTAATCTATGAAAAAAACTGAATTTTTTCACATTGTCAGAGCTGTGGTGATGTCAGTAGTCATCTATTTGAACATTGCCTCCTTTGCTAATTTTATTACAGTTTTACCTCTTCAGTCTCTCCCAGCTTGTTTTCAAAGTAAAGAGTTAGTTTTTCACACATTAATCATTATTATGAGTTAAGAAGGTTCTCCCCTAAGCAAAGATTTCCAAAGCTTAGGAAACATAGGGGCCAAAATACAGGTCTCTTGCTTCCGCCAAAGAGTGAAAAACCACACAGGACAAATGAATAGTTCTAAGAGACCACAGATACTGTATGATCAGTTATGATCATGTGAGCTACATTTATTTGACAGTGCTTTATTGGTATGAAAAGTCAGAGAATAATAATTTTGTTGGACTTATAGTATGCTCACCCAAACAATTAAAAAAAAAAATCACTCTACATTGTTTTTAAAATCTTGTTTTAGGACTAGTAAAAGTATTTAAAGTTTTTTTCTATGCGAAAATTTTTATTTTCTTGTGTCCTTGTCCTATTTACTATAGATGTAAAAATTAATCTTTCATCATATCAGTGCAATTAATATTTTAACACCACAGAAAATGTAAACTTTTCAAAAATTGCCATGTTGATAATAATGATGGGAATTTACTGATAAAAACCAAAAAAAGAAAGAAAGAGGCCAGGTATGGTAGCTCATGCCTATAATCCCAGCACTTTGGGAGGCCAAGGGGGGAGGATTGCTTAAGGCCAGGAATTCGAGACCAGCCTGGACAATATAGTGAGATCCCATCTCTACAAAAAATTCATAAAAATTAGCTGGTGTTGGTGCACACCTGTAGTCCCAGCTACTTGGGAGGCAGAGGCATGAGAATGGCTTGAACCCCCAGGAGTTTGAGGTTGCAGTGAGCTATGACTGTACCACTGCACCGCAGCCTTGGGCAAGACTCTGTCTCTTAAAAAAAAAAAAAAAATTTACCAGTGAAAAATAAGAGTTATGTAAGGTCGAGAAGTATATACATAAAGTATCAAGACAAGAAATCATTGTTCTCACTGTACTGCTATGTCTTGGTTCACTAAAGTATTGTTAAAGTATTTGAGTAACTGAAAAGACTATACTGCTGTTTTTCCTTTTTTATCAGTGAAAGATAAAGCAGAAATACTTCTGCAAGTTGATGAATCACAAAGTATCAAGAATGAGCTAACTATACAGGTAAGGAATTGTGCAGCATACATGACTGCTTTTCTTAAGCTATTCTTTAGTCTTGAATTACTAAACATGACTAAACAGAAATAAAGCCCATCAACACTGCAAGAAAGTGATGTAAGTTATACTTTATTATTATTGTGTAATAGCAAATAAATGAAGATTCTGTTTACTGCACTAAGGGAGGTAGGTATGTTCTGAAGAATAGGGGAAGATAAGGTTGTATTTTAATGGAGTATGAATATAGAGACAAACAGGGCAGATAGAACTTATCCTGTACCTGGACTTAATTTTGTCCCCTTCACATCCTTATTCTGTCTTCTCTTAGGACAGTAAACTTGTCTTATGTATCTTTAACATACAGCTTTGTACGATGCCTAATGGAAATTATGGGGAGGGTTTCTCCTCTATTACTCATCCACCTAGTTGTCAAAAATCATCATTGTGAGTAAGTCTTAAGAATTAGAGTTTTTGTGGCCAGTCATGATGACTTATGTCTGTAATCGTAGTACTTGAGGAGGCTGAGGCAGGAGGATTGCTTGAGGCCAGGAGACCAGCCTGAGCAAAAGAGAGACCCTGTCTCTACAAACAATAGAAAAATCAGCTGGGCATGGTGATGTATGTGGGAGGCTGAGGAAAGAGGATTGCTTGAGCCCAGGAGTTTGAGGTTGCAGTGAGCTTTGATGATGCCACTGCACTGTAGATCAGGCAAAAGAGCGAGACCCTGTCTCCAAAAAAAAAAGTATTTGCCAAAAAAAGACAAAAACTGTCTTTTCCTTATTGACTATTTGGTTATAGGTGACTTCACTTCATGCTGCATTAGAACAAGAAAGATCTAAAGTAAAAGTATTACAAGCAGAATTAGCCAAATACCAGGTATGCTTTTATAATTTTAAAGTGTTTTCACCAAAAAAAATACATTTGGAATAGATAACTGTGAGAATAAATGTACTATTTTATTCTTAGGCAAAAATGTATCCACCAAATATATTGCTAATTTTGTTATTGGTCATGTAATTTACAATTTGGATGTTAAGGTTACTCTAGATATTGGTATGTACCATAATAACTAAAGTAATTAAGGAAAATCCTTGGTAGTACATAGATGATATGGCATCATGCCATTGAATCATATTGGGGAAAGGTACAAAATGATAATTGTCCCATTATATCATAAATCTGATCACTTGGGTACAGTGATATCTCCTAGTTATCTCCATTGTAAAGCTATCTTTTCCTCTTTATAATTAATAAACGGGAAAAATAAATTGCAGTGGTCAGGAATAAATGACAGCATCTTATACTGGGGTATTGTTTTGCTTTGTTTTAGAAGGTTGACATAGAAATGTCTTTGACCCTAAGAGGGAAACTATGGTCAGAAAAAGGATGCAAGAAATGAAGAGAAGCTACATTTACTATCAATGAGTTGGGGCTGCATATGCCCCGATACAACCACCATGTTAAGAAAGTCACTTCCACAGACAAGTAGTCCCCAGACTTGGCTGATCACCAGGATCACTTGAATGCTTTTTGAATTACAGATTTTTAGCCAGTTAAATAGGTGGGGACAAAACCTAGATGTTAGAATTTTTAAAATGTTACTACTTATAGGTGATTCTAATGATCAACTAAGTTTGGGTACCATTGCCATAGTCTATAAAAGTGGAGGAAACTATAAAACTATTGTAAGGGAAATATATCAAACCATCATTTGTGGTTAAATTGGGGTTAGTTATGGATGATTTTAATTTTCTTCTTTGTATGTTTGTACTTTCCATATTGTTGCAATGCAATGGGTATTTTTAAATCAGAAAAAAGTAGAAATGTTATGTTAAAAGTAATTTGTATAAAATTCTTCTAGTCTTTTAAGCTACCTTTCTTTTTCCTTGGCTCAAGTCAAATACCATACATGGTTTTTCATATGGAACAAATTAAATACAGATTTATATATGCCACTGCCTACTTTTCAATCCACAGATGACCATAATCAAATTTCTAATGCTACTATGAATAACACTAGACAAAACTTGAATTATAAATTGAATTACCTGAAATGTAATGAACTGAAGTACTAAATTTGCTGATCATATGGAGCAAATTAAGTGTGTGGTTTATTTTAGTATTGATCAAAACCTTTATTTATTTTTTTTTTTTAATTCTGAGATGGTCAAAATGAGCTCTGAAAATAAGATATCGGTGATCTTACTAAGCCAAGACTAAATCAAAGAGAAGTCACTTGTTTTCTACAACCTGCTTTAACCATTTATAGAAGTAACCATATGAAAATAATTTAGTGGCATGTAGACTCAAATTTACAACAAATTGAAAAAAGAGGTAGTTTCCTTCTCATACCCAAAAATGCCTTTGGTCTCATATATTTTTAAAATGAAAATGGCCCCCAAATGGTTTTTCCTGAATAATTTGCTCTATTTTTCTTTACAGGGTGGCAGAAAAGGGAAAAGAAACTCTGAATCTGACCAGTGTAGGTGATTACATTAGCCTTTGAAGTCAACACAAAAATTAAAACTTTCAGGATTTTGCAAAAATGTATATATTTAATGCTGTGCAACTGCTAAACTATGCAGTTTTTGTTGAAAGAACTAAAAGCATCTAGCTCACTAATAGTCTATAATTTTATGTTCTTTTGGCTTAAAGTGAAAAGAAATATAGAATTTCAGCAGAACTCAGTGATTATTGTTTACTATCCATACTTCTTATCACTTTAGTTTTTCATCAGTCAATAAAATTAATTTACTCTTACACGAATATGTTTGATTTTTTAAGTTTCAGAAACAATGTGAAAGTATTATTTTTTGCTTACATCACAATCAGTTGGGTCCTTTCCACTAGAGCATTCTCACAAGCATCAAACATGCTTTACCATTTCTCATTTAAAGAAAAACAAAAACCTCTTCAAACTGTATTCCTCTCTAGCTGCAGCTGTATTTCTCCTCTTCTTGCTAGCAAAACTTCTCAAAAGATATGTATACGTTCTCACTTCCCATTCACTCAGTCGTGATGTACTCACCACTTCATTAAAACTGCTTTCTAAGGTCACAAGGGGCACGATTCTACTCACCCAAAACAATCAAATAATGGGAAAAAATGTATGAAACAACAGTTTTCAAAACACTGGACATCGGGCAACAAATGACATTGCTCCCTGAGAGACAGGAGACAAATGAGATGAGCCCTACTCTTGCCCCAGCCTACTGCCTTGAAAGGAGTTCCAGGCCACAGTGCAGAGAGGAGAAACCCAGGCAGAGCCTACCACACTCTCTGTGTTAAGGAGATGAATCTGAGAGTCCACAGAGAACAAAGCATCTAAAGTCCATGGGACAAAGTATCTGAGAAGAGAGGAACATGGAGAAAGATCTCCACATATCTGCAGGGGCTCTGCCTTGATTATCCAGCAGTGCATACGTATGAGGAAACTACATGAGGCAAGGGAATCAACCTAAAGGATTAGAGGTAACAGTGTCTAGGGACTCTGTACACAAAATTAGGAATAGTGTCTCTTCCCAGAAGCCAGATTGAAAAATCACACAATACACAGGGCATTGGGTAGACTACACACAAAAGTCTTGCCTCAGTCATGGGGAAGAGCCCAGAGAGGGAATAGTCCTAGACTGAGCATTGTATACTCAGTGAAAATTCCACTAAAAATGAAGGCAAAATAAGGATTTTTAAGATAGGCAAAAGGCAAAAGAATTCATTGCTAGAAGATACATACCACAAGAAATGTTAATTCCTTCATACAGAAAGAATATGATAGCAGATGGAAATATGTATCTACAGAAAGGAATGAAGAACATAAGGCAATAAATTGCATGGGGAAATATATTTGACTTTTTTCATATTAAGTAAATCTTTATAAAAGATAATTGTTACAAATAAGAACAATGTAATGTGAGGTTTATAACATTTGTGAAAGCACAGTATATGACAGCAGCACAAAGTTCAGCAGTGGAGAAGTGGAACTATGCTGTTATAAGATTCTTGTACTATACATGAACTGATACAAAGACATTTGAAGGTAGACTGTGATAAATTAAAGATCTATACTGTAAACCCCAGAGCAACCACTAAAATAACCAACCAAGGCATTGTGGCTAATAAAGTCAACAAAAGTGATAAAGTGGAATCATAAAAACATTTAATTCATCTAAAATAAGGTAAGGAACATAGGAACAAAGAACAGATGGGACAAATTGAAAATGAAAAAGATTATAGATTTAAACCTAACTACGTCAGAAGTCACATTACATGCAAATGGTCTAAATACCCCAGTGAAAAGACAGAGATTGTCAGATTTGAGTCTTTAAAAAGCAAGATCTAATTGGATGATGCCTATTAAAAATAAATATAAAGATACAAAAGGAATTGCACTAGCAATGAGCAGGTGGAAATTGAAATTAAAGAATACAAATACCAAGGGCGTTTCTCCTTTTATTACCAGCTTTTGGCACAGATAACATTTCTTATTGAAACACCAGTCTATTCTTATCAGTCAGAGATCAATAGAGAATACAGAAACCGTTTTAGTATTTCAAGCAGAGATATAATGCAGTCATTGGGTGCTTACAAAATCATTGGAATGATCAGAATGGATTCCAAGGGATTACTGCTAAGCCTTCGGTTTTGGAAGTTGCTGCCCCCAGATTCCATAAAGCTATAGGGAATCGCTGCTAAAGTTACAGTTATCTCATAGCACCAGAGTGACCAGACAGTGGAAAGTAGTGTCCAGCCACTGCAAAAACTCACATCTGCTAGAGCTCATACATTAACCATCACCACTGGAGGAAACAGCCTCTACCTTCCAAGTCTCCACGCTAGTCTTCTGAGTCTCATTGGAAGAACCTAAATTATATCCAGAACCCTTATGGAAAGAGAGTCTGGGTAAGGTGATCCCTAGATTCTATCCCCTGAATAACAGATCTGAGCACAGAAGGAAGTGAGAATAGATGCTGATCACAAACTAATGTTCATGTGTAGTGGGTTGAATTGTGCCCCCACCTCCAAAAGATAAGTTCAAGTCCTAGTCCCCCAGTATCTGTGAATGTGACCGTATTTGGAGTGAAGGTCTTTGAGATGTAATCAAGCTAAGATGAGGTCATACCAGATTAGGATGGGCCCTAAATCCAATGACTGATGTTTTTATAAACGAAAGGTGAGGGGGATTTGGACACATAAACATAGGCAAGAAGGACATATGACAACAGAGGCAGTGATTGGATTGCTGCAGGTATAAGCCAAGGATTGCCAGGAGCAGCCAAAAGTAGGAAGTGTACAAACATCCTAGAGCCTGCAGAGGGAACATGACCCTGCTGACACTTTGATTCCAGACTTCTAACCTCCAGAACTATGTCTGTCATTTTAAGTAATCAAGTTTGTGATAATTTGTTATGGTAGTCCTAGGAAATTAATACATCACAGCTTCTACATCATTAGACTCTCCTCGTTTTCCTCCTACTTGCTACCTTATGGATTCCCTTGCAGGATCCTCCTTCTCTGACTACTAAATATTGTGGTGCTCCATAACTTAGGTCTGGATTGTCTACTTTTCTCACTTTACACCATCATCCTGAGTGAGTTCACCCATTACCGTGCTTTCAATACTACCAATATGTTGATATAGCTCAAATGGATATTTTCATACCTGGCTTCTCCCTTGAAGACAGGCAGTTGGGAACATATGGATATGACATATATCCAACTACTAATCTTCACTTGAATACATAAGAGATGTATCAAGCTCATTTTATCCCCCTCCCACTTTTCCTCCCTCAGTAAATGATACTAATATCCATTCAGGTGCTCAATCCAAAAATCTATCATCATTGATCTCTCCCTCTCCATCATTCTCTCTCTTAGCAAGTCCAGTCAAGTTTTCCTCCCAAAATTATCTCAAATTCACTCATATCTCTCCAGCTCCATTGCCAGCCTCGTGATCCAAGTCACTGTCATCACTGTGTTGAACTACTAATTGGTCCTCTTGCTTCTGCTCATGCACCCACACCATTTGTATCCAATCAGATCAATTTTTCAGAAATGGAAACCAGACCATGTCATTCCTTTTCATAAAACCCCTTATTGGAGTTCAGGCTGATGTGGCTGCAGCACCACCCAGCTGAGGAAAGACAGGGAAACTAGGCTTTCTGATGCATATCTAGGACAATACCCACCACCCTGCACAGATTGGACTGCTGTGAGGCTGAGACGTGAGTGGACTGCAATCCCCACAGCTTCCTCCTGCCTGGGAAGGGCCCCACACTCCCTGATGGCAGGCCATTTTGAGAGTTTACTCCTGAGCTGTGCCTTTCCCTCAGGCTGAGTTGAGGCTAACACAGCTACAGCCTCTGCCCAGCTAAGCAAGGATAGGGGAGACCAGGCTCTCTTGTGTACACCTATAATACCCACCACCCTCCTAAAAGGCTCCCATGAGACTGAGACTTGCATGAGACATCCTGCAGTTTTTTTGTCCTTGCCACGTGCCTGAAAGTGCCCCATCCTCTCTGATCCCAGGCCCACAGCTGGCACCATTTTGAGAGTATAACACTGGGCTGCGCCCCACCCTCAGGCCATGTTCTAGGTGACACAGCTGCAGCCACCACCTAGAGGGGGTAGGTGAAGGGGAGACCAAACTCTCCTAAGTACACATAGGACAATACCCAGTGCCCTTCCCTGTGGAACTGGGGGCAAGCCCACACAACCCATCACAGCTACCAGTAAGGCCAACACGGATGGCTTGGGTCCCAGTGGGTGGGCTCTACCACTGCTATTGCCACCACCCACATGACACCAGCTTCCCAGGAGCCTGAAACCCACCCCCACACCAGGCCCATGGCATCCAAATTGGAAAAGAGGAAGTCAAATTATCTCTGTTCACTGATGATATGATCTTGTGTCTAGAAAACACTAAAGACCCCACCAAAAAACTCTTAGATTTGATAAATGAATTCAGTAAACTTTCAGGATACAAAATCCACATACAGAAATCAGTACCATTTCTATACACTAATAACAATCTAGCCGGAAAACCAGCTCAAGAATGTAATACTATTTATAGTAGCTACAAAAAAATTTAAATGCCTAGGAATATATTTAACCAAGGGGAGTGACATCTATAAGAAGAACTATAAATCACTGATGAATGAAGTCATAGATGACACAAACAAATGGAAAAACATTCTATGTTCATGGATCAGAAGAATGAATATTGTTAAAATGACCATAATGCACGTAGAAATCTACAGGTTCAATGCAATTCCTATCAAAATACCAACATCATTTTTCATAGAATTAGAAGCAATAATTCTAAAATTCACATGGAACCAAAAAAAGAGCCCAAATAGCCAAAGCAATCCTAAGCAACAAGAACAAAACTGGAACTATCACATTATCTGACTTCAAATTATATTGTAAGGATATAGTAACCAAAACAGCATGGGACTGCCATAAAAGTAGACACTTAAATCAATGGGACAGAATAGAGAACCCAAAAATAAAGCCATATACCTACAACTAACTGATCTTTGACATAAAAGACAAAACATACACTGGGAAAAGGACAAATTTCAATAAATGATGTTGGGAAAAGTGGCTAGCCATATGCACAATAATGAAACTGGATCTGTATCTCTCACCATATGCAAAAAATTAACTCAAGATGGAGTAAAGACTTAAATGTAGGACCTGAAACCATAGATATCCTAGAAGAAAATCTAGGAAAAACTCTTGTTGACATTGGCCTAGGCAAAGAATTTATGACTAAGACCCCAAAAGCAAATGCAACAAAAACAAAAATAGATAAATGAGACTTGATTAAAAAGCTTCTGCATAGCAAAAGAAATAATAAAAAAAAGTGAATAGACAACTTACACAATGGGAGAAAATATTCACAAACTATGTGTCCAAAAAAGGACTAATATCCAGAATCTACAGGGAACTCAAACAACAAGAAAAAAACCAAACCAATCCCATTAAAAAGTGGGCAAATGACATGAACAGGCATGTTTTAAAAGAAAATATACAAAAGGCCAACAAATATATAAAGAAATGCTAAACATCACTAATCATCAGAAAAATGCAAATTAAAACCACAAAGAGATACCATCTTACTCCAATTAGAATGACCATTATTAGAAAGTTAAAAAAACAAGAGATGTTGGCATGGATGTGGTGAAAAGAGAACATTTATATACTGTTGGTGGTAATGTAAATTAGTTCAACCTCTATGGACGTCAGTGTGGAGATTTCTCAAAGAATCAATAGTAGATCTAGCATTCAATTCTGCAATACCACTACTGAGTATCTACCCAAAGGAAAAGAAATGATTATATAAAAAGATACCTGCATTTACATGTTTATTGCAGTGCAATTCACAATCACAGATATGAAATCAACCTAAGTGCCCATCAACCAATGAGTGGATGAAGAAACTGTGGTATGTATATATTAATACCATGAAGTACTATTTAGCAATAAGAAACAATGAAATAATGTCTTTTGCAGCAATTTGGATGGAACTGGAGGCCATTATCCTAAGTGAAGTAACTCAGGAACAGAAAAATAAATGCCAAGTATTCTCACTTGTAAGTGAGAACCCAAGGACACACATAGTGGTATCACTGGAGACTCAAAATGGGGGGTGAAGGGAAGTTGGATGAAAAATTGCCTATGGGGTACAATGTACACTATTTGGGTGATGGATACACTAAAAGCCCAGACTTCACTACTATACAAAATATATGTACATGTAATGGAATTCAACTTATACCCCTAAATCTGTTAAAAATTTTTTTAAAAGAAAAAAATACTTTTCAATATCATTAAGTTCACAAAACTTCTATTTCGCATGTAAAATTTATTTTTTTATCTGTACAATAAAATTTTCTTAATCTCTAAAATCCTTTTAGGGTCTAAAGGCAAAAATTCTTCGCACAACTCTTGAAACTATAAAATACACATTTAATATTCAAACAGTGAATATCTAAGATATCATAGTGATACAAGTGACTGAAAATTACCATTACTAAGTAACAGAAAACCACTTCAAAATTTAAATAAGTTATTTACAAAAATTGCCAACTATCACAAGTGCATCAACTTCATATAGCCTTCCTTTGGATAAAGAAAACAAACCTCATAGACAGTATCATTCATTATAACATTTATAAGTAAACAACTAAATGTGGAAGCCTATTTTAAAGAGTTTTGTTTGAGCCAGAACTGGTTTCATATGGGGCATGGTGAATAAAATGAACTCATTCTAAAGAACCACATTCCTAAAATATAAAGGAAAAAAAGATTTGAACGTATATTTTAAAATTTTTAAAATATCACAAATGCCTTCTTATAACTGCCAATTTTTTGCTTTTAGCAACAGATCTATTGTACTTTGTAAAAAAAAAAAAAGTCAATTAGCTCAAGTCTGACTTTTTAAAAGCGATATTCATTACCTAAAAGTGAAGCATTTACTAATGTAGCCAAGATTTATCTGAGAGAACATCAGGTGCTGAATTTGCAGTATACAAGACAACTCAAAGCAGAAAGGTATGGTTGATCTAGATCAAAAGAGGGAAATGAATTCCAAGTGCAGGAGTAATCATATTAATTTTCAAACAATATTAACATCATGCAGCAAGGAGAACAAAGTTAGATATCACCTACCGGGTCATTTAAATGTCCTACAAATCTAACAGTCTGTTTAATGAGAAATATATACTAGGCCAAAAGACTATGAAAAAAGTTTTCTCCTCACTTCTATGTAATAATTGACATTCAAAACTAATTTGAACTAATCACTATTAACAATATTCAACATCTCATAAAAAATTACTGACTGTGCTTAGAAAGTGGAAAAATGTAACATATAATTAAAAAGAAAATCAATCAGTAGAAACAAATGTCAGAGATTATAGGACTACCAGTAAAGATGTTAAAACAGCTTTGATAACTATGTGTACTCAAAGGAAAACATGAGCATGAGAGAAATTAAAAATATTCTTTAAAGAACCAAATAGAGTTTCTAGACATGAAAAGTATAATATCAAATGGGATTAGACACTGTTGAAGAAAAGATTATTAAAACTGAAGCCATAGAAATACAAAGTGAAGCACAGAGAGAAAAAAGACTGAACAAAATTAACAGTGTCTTGGTAACTTGTGGGACAATATCAAGCAATCTAACATACATGTAATTTGAGTCCAAGGAGGAGGAGAGGGTCCAGACAGAAAAAAAATTGAAGAAATGGCTGATGAAAATTATAAATCTACACATCCAAGAACTTCAACAAACCCTAAGTAAAAGATAGCACATATAAAAAAATCAAACCAAGACATACCATAACCAAACTGCTGAAAACCAGTGATACATAGAAACTGCTTAATAGCACCTGGAGGAAAAAACATATGAAAAAATGCTCAACATCTCGAATTAGGGAAATGCAAATCAAAACCACAATAAGATATCACTTAACTCCAGCGAGAATGAATGGCCTTTATGAAAAAGTCCCAAAACAATAAACGTTGGTGTGGATGCAGAGAGATAGGAACACTCGTACACTGCTGATAGGACTGCAAACTAGTACAACCTCTGTGGAAAGTAGTATGGAGACACCTCAGAGCTACAAGTAGATCTACCATTTGATCCAGCAATCCCATTACTGGGCATCTACCCAAAGGAACAAAAGACATTCTATAAAAAAGACATCTGCACTCGAATGTTTATAGCAGCACACAAAGATGTGGAAACAACCCAAATGCCCATCAATTCATGAATGGATTAGTAAAATGTGGTATATGTATACTGTGGAGTATTACTCAGCTATAAGAAATAACGGTGATATGGCATCTCTTTGGTTCTCCTGGAGAGAGTTGGAACCCATTCTATTAAATGAAGTATTCCAAGAATGGAAAAATAAGCACCACATGTACTGACCAGCAAATTGGTTTCCCTGATCATCACCTAAGTGCACATTTGGGAATAACACCAATTGGGTATTGGACAGAAGTGGGGGGTGGGGTGAGGGGATGGGTGTATACCTACATGATGAATGCGATGTGCACTGTCTGGGGAATGGACACGCTTGAAGTTCTGACTTGGGGGGACGGGGGTTGGGGGAGGGGATGGGTGTATACCTACGTGATGAATGCGATGTGCACTGTTTAGGGAATGGACACGCTTGAAGCTCAGACTCAGGGGGATGGGAGGGCATGGGCAATATATATAACCTGAACTTTTGTACCCCCATAATAAGCTGAAATTAAAAAAAAAAAAAACAAAGATGTGGAAACAACCCAGGTGTCCATCAATACATGAGTGGATTAATAAAATGTGGTATATGTATACCATGGAGTTCTACTCAGCCACAAAAAACAATGGTGATCTAGCACCTCTTGTATTATCTTGGATACAGCTGGAGTCCATTCTACTAAATGAAGTATCACAAGAATGGAAAAACAAGCACCACATGTACTCACCATCAAGTTGGTATTAACTGACTTAACTGACCAACACTTAAGTACACATATAGTAGTAACATTCATCAGGTGTCCGGCACGTGGGAGGTGGAAGGAGGGGATGGATATATTCACACCTAAGGTGTACAGTGCGCACTGTCCAGGGGATGGTCACGCTTAAAGCTCTGACTTGGGTGTGGCAAAGGCAATATATGTAACCTAAACATTTGTAGTCCTGTAATATGCTGAAATAAAAAAATTAAAAATTAAAAAGAAAAGAAGAAAAAAGAATTTTACTTACAATAACATCAAAATAATAAAATACTCATGAATTAACCAAGGAGGTGAAAGACATGTACAATGAAAACTACAAAACATTTCTGAAAGAAGTTAAAGAAGACATAAATAAATGGAAAGACATAGCTTGTTCATGGATTGGAAGACTTAATATTGTGACAATGTCAATATTACCCAAAGCAATCTACAGATTCTTACCAATTTTTTATAAAAATCAAAAAAATGCGTCCAAAAATTTATATGGAATCTCAAGGAACCCGGAAGAGCCACAACAATCCTGAAAATACAAGAGAACAAAACCTCAAGACTCAGATTTCCCAATTCAAAAAGCTAATACAAAATTATATTAACCAAAACAGTGTGGTACTGGCATAAAGATGGACATACAGACCAATGGAATACAATAGAGATCTCAGTGATAGACCTTCACACAAATGATCAAATGATTTTCAACTAGGGTGCCAAGACCACTCAATAGGAAGACACTCTTTTCAACAAATGGTGCTGTAAAAACTGGATATACACACGCAAAAGAATGAAGTTGGACCCTTACCTAAATCCAATATACAAAAATTAACTCAAAATGGATCCCTGACCTAAACGTAACATAGAGCAAATCTCCACAAAATTGGATTTGGCAACGATTTCTTGGATATAACACCAAAGGTACATACAAGTAACAAAAGAAAATATGTATACAAATTTGATTTCCTGAAAATTTAAAAATTTTATTCATCTGAGGCACAACAGAATAAAAAGGCAAACCACAAATTGGAAGAAAATATTTGCAAATCATATGTCTGATATAGCATGTATCAGCAATGTAAGAGAATTTCCACTGACCCAAAATTTCACTAAACCAACCCTTACTATTATCAGACTTTTAAATTTTTGCCATTTTGGTAGGGGAAGAAATGGTTCCTCATTGTTGTTTGAATTTAAATGAAGCTAGACACATTTTCATATTTTTATTGGCCATTTGGATTTCTCTTTATGTAAAGAGTCTGATATTCTATTTATCCAGAATATATACAGAACTCACAGAATATGCAGAATATATCCAGAATATCCAGAATATATACAGACCTCATAGAATATCCAGAATATATACAGAATATCCATAATATATACAGAACTCATAGAACTCAACAACAACAAAACAAACAACCTGAATCAAAAATGACCAAAGGACTTGAACAGACAGTTCTCCAAAGAAGATGTTCAAATGGCTAATTGCCCATGAAAAAATGCTCAACATCACTAATCATTCAGGAAACACAAATCAAGTGTTAGTGACAATATGGAGAAATTGCAACTCTTGTGCACCATTGGTCGAATGTAAAATGGGACAGCCACTGTATAGTGCCTCAAAAAATTAAAAATAGAATTAATTGTATTATCCAGCAATTCCACTTCTGCATATATACTCAAAAGAAAAGACAGCAGAGTCTCAAAGAGACATTTGTACAACCATGTTCATAGCAGCAGTATTCACAATAGCTAAAATGTGGAAGCAACCCAAATGTCCACCAATGGGTAAATGGATAACAAAATGTGGTATATACATGCAACGGAATATTATTCAGCCTTAAAGGAAGGAAATTCTGACATATGCCAGAGCATGATGAACTGTGAGGACATTATGTAAGTGAAATAAGCCAGTCACAAAGACAAATACTGTATGATTCCACTTATATGAGGTACTTAGAGTAGTCAAACTAATAGAGACAGAAAATAGAATAGTGGTTTCCAGGGGCTGAGGGTGGGGGGGAATAGGGGAGTTATTGTTTAATGGTCACAGGGTTTCAGTTTTGCAAGATGAAAAGAGATTTAGAGTGTGATAGTGGTGATGGTTGTACAACAATATAGATATACTTAATGCCACTGAACTGTACACTTAAAAATGATTGACAGTAAATTTTATGTTATGTGTATTTTACCACAATAAAAAATGGAAAAAATAGAATATCAGACTCTTTACATAAAGAGAAATCCAAATGGCCAATAAAAAATATGAAAATGTGTCTAGCTTCATTTAAATTCAAACAACAGTAAGGAACCATTTCTTCCCCTACCAAAATGGCAAAAATTTAAAAGTCTGATAATAGTAAGGGTTGGTTTGGTGAAATTTTGGGTCAGTGGAAATTCTCTCACATTGCTACAACCATTTTGGAACATACTTTGGCATTATCTTGCAAAGCTGTAGGTTCATGGACCCTGTAACCCAGCAATCCACCCATAAGTATATATACCTTGGAGAACCTCGTGTTGTTATAGAACCTTATATTGTTACAGAACAATATGGATGGATCTCCTAGACAATACTAAGTAAAAGAAGAAAGACAGGAAAGAATATAAATTTGGACATATGGAATTTAAAAATAGACAAAATTAATTGCATATTGATATTTTATGAGTGATAACATACAAAATCAAATAGCTGATTATCATGAAAGTCATTTTATTGTTTATCGCTAGAGATTAGGAGAGGATTATGATAGGAAGAGACACACCAGGGAGCCTTCTGGGGTACTGGTTCTATTTCTTGACCTTGGATATATTTATATCTAAATAGAAATACCTAGATTATTTATATAAAATGTACTTTCTCTATGTACCATATTTTATATGTCACAAAATTAATTAATAAAAAAGGAGGGTGTTTTCAAGTATTTCTCATTTTAGTACTGTCCACAAGGCAGTTCTATGTTGTGTTAGAAAACAAAAAGAATCCTAGATCCTAGCGCCTTAAATAAAAATCAATTTAAATCCTTCTAGGAAGAAAAAATTAGGCTTTTTCCCCCCTCTGAAGGACTTATGGATATGTCTGGGGCCCTGGAAGACTCTAAATGTCCATTTTCCATTTTTGTGATTTTAAAAATATTATTAATTTTGCCCATTTGATAATAAGTAACTAAAGCAAAAGAGAAAATTTTTGAACATTATGTAAGTTTTAAAAGTGTACCTTAAAAAATATAAATGATTACATGTGTTAGGTAGCAATTTAAGACCACAGCGATGGCTCTTACTTGCTCCCCAGGGTTGATTGTATATATCTTTTCCCAACTCAGTAATGTCCTGTCACACTGATAGCCTGAAATTGGCCATGGTAAATGATAAATGCTGCACATCAGCACTCCCATCCTCACCCCAGCTGTTTGTTAAACATTTATCAGGACACCACTGCTTAAGGTCTAAGAGTTCTGAATATAAGTTTAAACTTTTTTCCATAGGTTTTCATATTTTTGGAGAAGCTTAACCTGCTTGAAAAACAATTGTCAAGACAGGTGCTTCTTAGGACTTAAAGCAGCTCTTATTGGAGAACCCAACGAATGTAAAACTCAGAAAATAATAAATTGAAGAGTAGGGAAAAAAGTGGAAGAAAAAACACAACTTAGCATGCCTTAGGCCAAGCCCCTTCCATTTTGTGATACTGCTGCTTGTAGGAAAAAGAAAAATTATTGAAATACTCTCCTCCTTTTTAGGTAGTTTGCTGAGCAGTTCTACTTCCAACTGCTCCATTCAGGAAAAAATAAAAATGTCCTCTGTTCTTTGGAGGTAAAAACATGGAGGCAGTTTCCCTATTTGGAATATCATAAAATTGGGGGCTAATGCCTCCACTATTTGATGTATTTTCTCTTTGTCCTGGCTCCTGAAAGCCATTTAATATTATAAAAGCCTCTACAGTTTTATTGCTCTTATATTAATCAGGGAGAGAGAAGTATTATTTATCCGGTCTTTCCACTAGATGGAAATCTCCATAATAGCTCTTCTGAAGTGCAATGTAGACAGTTGTGAGACGCAGCAGGGTTTAGTGAGTGGATGTCTCATCAGAAGGCAAACTTGATGGAAATTCAGAAAACTGTGTGTTTTAGCCGAGTCGGCCATTTACCTGATGATAGTCACTCAGTTGTCTTTTGCCTCAGTCTCTCCATTCTAAGACTTAAGTTTAAAATACTGATTATATGATTCATAAAGATTGGCATTTGTCCTTTGGAGCACTTGGGATAAACATAGTGTTGAAATGTAAAGTGGTAAAGTAGATTTAATAGTCCAACTTCAAACAAGACAAAAATAACTTTTGCATTTAAGTGAAACCTATATTTTCTTATCTTTTACTTTTGTGTGATGTGATCTATTTCTTCTGTGTGATTAGTACACTGAACCTAATAGATTCAATTTCTACCTTGGAGAAAAGCAACTCATTCTGAAAGCTTGCACTCGCTCATGCCGTCTCTCTCTCCTTTCTCTCCCTCCCCTTTCTTTCCTCCCCTCCCTCTCGGTCTCTCTCCCTCTCTCCTATTGTACTGGCTTGACTAGCAGCGAATTTAAAGGTACAGCATTCTCAAAAAAAATGGCTAGCTTTTGTGTAAGATATTTCATAGAGTCTAAACTCCTATAAAAATAGGTCTAGACCCAATATACCTATCCTGCAAAGGTTTCATTTAATTACCAAATTCAGCCTATATTAATTACAGAATAGTGTTCTAATTACATTGTTCCCTTAGATGAATTTTTATACTGATTTTTTTTTTTTAATTCACAGTTCCATAGGGCACAACTCAGCCTCTTTGGACGTTGAAAAACAATATTTGCGCTGAAAATTTTTAGCTGTTTTTTCTTCCATGAAATTTTAAAATGGGAATTATATTGAAGGTTACTAAGCCCAGCCAATGCAAGAATTCTTCTGTATGTAATATCTGTAATATCAGATTTTCATTTGGCTTTTACATAAACATTCATAAGTCAATTTAGTCAATTGTTGAGTACTTCTAATTATTATCATGATGATGATTATTATTTTTTAGACATAAGGTCTCATTCTGTCTCTGAGGCTGGATTGCAGTGGCATGAAATAACTGCAACCTCAAATTCCTGGGCTTAATCAATCCTCCCACCTCAGCCTCCCTAATAGCTACAGACATGTGCCACTATGTCTGGCTAATTTTGAAAAAAATTTTTTTTGTAGAGATGGGGTCTCGTTATGTTGCCCACACTGGTGATGAATTCCTGGCCTCAAACAATCTTCCCATCTAGGCCTCTCAAAGTGCTGGGATTACAGGTGTGAGCAGCGCTATGCCCAGCCCCTCTAATTATTAAAGACTCTTCCTTTAGGATGTACTGAATCTGCCTCCTTTTAATTTCCACGCAGTGGTCTTAATTCTATGCTTGGGAATCATATAATTGCTTATGATATATTTGAAAATAACTTTCATGTTGACACTGAGACTTTTTCGTGGTCCAAACTGAACTTTCCCTTCTTTTTCAAGGCAGTGGAGTAGGGTTGTTAAGAACACAGGCTTTGGCCGGGCGCGGTGGCTCACGCCTGTAATCCTAGCACTCTGGGAGGCCGAGGCGGGTGGATTGCTCAAGGTCAGGAGTTCGAGACCAGCCTGAGCGAGACCTCGTCTCTACTAAAAAAATAGAAAGACATTATATGGACACCTAAAAATCTATATAGAAAAAATTAGCCGGGCATAGTGGCGCATGCCTGTAGTCCCAGCTACTGGGGAGGCTGAGGCAGTAGGATTGCTTGAGCCCAGGAGTTTGAGGTTGCTGTGAGCTAAGCTGACGCCACGGCACTCACTCTAGCCTGGGCAACAAAGTGAGACTCTGTCTCAACAACACAAAAAAAAAAAAAAAAAAAAAAAAAAAAAAAAAAGAACACAGGCTTTAAAATCAGAACAGATCTGGGCTTATAGACTAGGTACACCATTTACTAGTCCTGTAAGTTGGCAAAAGACACCTAACTTCTCTAAGCCTCAGTGTTCTTATCTGTAAATTAGGCATGTAAATTAAGCCCTCACAGGGCCCTTGTAAGGAGATAAAATCAGATAATGGAAGTAAAATATTTAGCATAGGACTTAGTAGATAGTAAGCACTGAAAAAGTAGCAATTTATATTTAGATGACTTTCTTGTGGTTTATAGATCTTTCATTGAAACCACTTTCCTCTGGGTTCACACTCTGGTTTGTCATTATTCCTCTTAATAAGTGGCTTCCAGAATTTAGTCCTTTTAACTTGGCCTGAATAGTTCATAGTACAAAAAACTCTCTTGGAAAATAGCCTTATTTTAATGCAGCCTAAGCTTAAATCATTTTTTGGCAGCTAAGTTACTTAAGCTTGTAATCTACTGAAACCTACAGGTCTTTTCTGCACTTGAACTACTACTAAACCAGGTTTTTAAAATGTCCTTGTTTAGTTAGTTTTGTATACCTAAGCGAAAGGTTTTGTATGTGTTTGTATTCAATATTTCTTAATTCACTTTGGCCTCTCATTACAGAATTTTTGAATGATTCTTTCATCCACTATATTAGCTAGTCGTCTAAGTGTTATCCTTTGTATGTTTTTTGATTTTTATGGATACACAGTAGTTGTACATATCTCTGTACATTTTATCAAAATGACTCATGTCTTTCATGTTGACAAAAAGAGTGGACAGAATCCAAAGTGCAAGTTCAAAGTCCTGTACTGAGCTGCTGGAGCCTTCCTCTCAAGCTGACATTACAAAAAAAAAAAAAAAAAAATCAGCTTATTTGGTACAAATATTCAACCAGCTTTGAATCTACCTAACTTTTCTATTTTCCAGTGCATATTTTTCCATTTTATTTAGAAAGATATTATATGATGATTTTTTTCAAATATCTTGCTGAAATCAGGGTTCCTATGTTTACTCCAAGTGCCCAATTATCAGCCCAATAATTTTATGAAAACTTGTAAATAAAGTTACTCTGGTACAATATCATCACCAAACTCACTCATCTTCTAGTGGCCACTACTTCCTATTGTTAAGTTTTCATGATTTTTTTTAAAAAAAATGTGAAACACTTGCAAACTTACAGAAAATTTATAAATATAATACAAGCTTTTCCCCCCAAGATAATTTGTCAACCTGATATTCTAGAATACTTTATGTGTATGTCATACAAACAAAGCCATCTTCTTACATAAGCACAATACAACCATCAAAATCAGGAAATTAACATGGTTACATTACTACAAGGTAAGTCTTAGTCCTCATTCTGGTTTCTCAAATTGACCCAATAATGTCCTTTATAGCAAAAGCATCCACCTGGGAATCAGGTGTTACTGTTGGTTGTCATGTCTCCTTTGTTGTCTTCTGTCTGGAATAGTTTCTCAGTTTGCCTTAACTTTCATAACTTTGACACTTTTGGAGAATACAGGCCATTTAGTTAGTAAAATGCTTCTCAATTTGTGTTTGTCTAATGTTTCCTCATGATTGTATTGAAATTATGCATTTTAAGCTGGAAAATCACAATAGTGGTACTGTGTCCCTTTCATTGCATCCTGTTTAGGTGGTGCATGATGCAGATTTGTCCCATTCATGGTGATGTCCACTTTGATGGCTTGACTAAGGTGGCATCTGCCAGGCTTGCCCATTATATTCTTTTTTCCTTTGTAATTAATAAATTTTTGTGGGGAGGTGCTTTAAAACTGTGTAAATATACCATTCTTTACCAAATTTTCAATTTATTCATTCATTTATATCTTTATGGACTCACAGTTTCCTATTGTATCAATTGGTTGTAATCTATTATTCTGTTGTTCAAATTGTCCTCATTTTGGTTATTGGGAGCCTCTTTAAGCTGTCTTTGATGTCCTTTTGACAAGTCCCATCATTCTTTTAGCACTTTTTTGCTTTCTAGCACAAAAAGATGTACTTTTCCTACTGCAGCCCTATGAATTGGGCATATTCCAGGGAGCCCTGGTTCTTATTATAAGAGAAAGGTATTTACAAGCCCAGATCCATGTGCTAGGTATGCTTATTGCTATTGGGATACTGCTGCTCCTCCAGTGTACAGAGCTAAGAGCACACACACACACACACACACTTGCACACTCACAGACACACACATTTCCATCTATAGCTATATCTATATATTGAAAACCATGAGTTCAACTGATTCCAATCCAGTATTATAAAGGTCATTCTAGTTTTCTCCCTTACAGTATTTGTAAATTCCTTTTTCAGACATCAAGAAACTTGGCTCCCATATCCTTAACACATTTACAGTTGAACCCTGTTATTCATAGTAGTTATACTCTATAATGTCTCTGTGAACACTGGATTAGCAAATTCTAAACCATCATTCAGAGAGGAAATACAGGGTTAGGGTCCTGCAAGTCTCTGGCCACAACATTTTTAATCAACTAATCAATACATAACCTTCTTTTATGTGTGCTTCTGTTTAAGGACACCTTATTTAATATATATTGTTGATTCATTAACATTGAACTCATGGCCAACAGCACTGAGCGAAGCTTACCTAACACATGTAATTTCTCCATAAGGCAAACCACAGCCTTCCTGTGCTTAAGACACTAGAAAGCACCTCAGCATTATGCTTGGGGGCAATTTTAAACAATGACATCTCCAAAAAAAGTGAAAAATGTCTTTTTAAAACATAGCACTAAGTAGACTGCAGAATGTTTACAGCGTGAAGTGAGAGCTGAAACAAGAAGGCAGAACAATCACCCTGTTTGACCTTGGCTGGGAACACATGCATCCAGTGACTCAAGTCTTTTGCCACTCTATGCACGTCCAAAAACTTCCCAGACTGCAGAACTGTGAGCTAAATAAACCTCTTTTCTTTAAAAATTACCCAGCCTCAGGTATTGTTATGGCAACACAAAATGGACTAAGACATTCAATATGTGTATTAATACAGCCATACTCTTCAGGGATTACACCTTCTTTATACACAATTGAATTAGGGTGTTTAATTTTCTACAAAAGCTAAGAGATTATCTTGTAAATGGTTGCACATTTTCTTCTAAATTTAATTGAAGACTATTGGGAAGGTCCTATAATTAGCATTTTTGTAAACCTTAGTACTTAAGTGATTTTCTTCTTTCTATAACCATGAGTTCTCCCATTGTGGGGAACGGGTACTTACAAAAAATAAATATGTGGAAGCAACCCAAGGGCCCATCCATACATGAGTGGATTAATAAAATGTGGCATCTGTATACCATGAAGTACTACTCAGCCATAAAAAAGGCGAACTAATACCTCTTGTATTAACCTGTATGGAACTGGAAACCATTCTTCTAGGTGAAGTATCACAAGAATGGAAAAACAAACACCACACGTACTCACGATTAGATTGGCACTAATCGATCAACACTTATGTGCACATATGGAAATAACATTCACTGGAAACCAAGCAGGTGGGGGGGGGGAGGAGATGGGTAAATTCACACCTAACAGGTACCATGCACACTATATGGGGGATGGGCACACTTATAACTTTGACTCAAATGGTACAAAAGCAATTTATGTAACCAAAATGTTTGTGCCCCTATGATATTCTGAAACAAAATAAATAAATACATAAATAGGGAAAAAAAATGTTGCTATTTCTTAATTGAATTCATGCTAATTTATGAGAATCTTATTCCTTACGGCAGCATGGGTTAAATCTGGCCTGCTGCCTATTTTCCTAATGTGTGTTAATAATGGTTTTTACATTTCTTAATGTTGAGTTAAAAATGGTTGAAAAACAAAAGAATATTTCATGACACATGAAAAGTATACAGAATTGAAATTTCAGTATCCATAAGTGAAGTTTTATTGTAACGCTGATTGCCACATAAATTCATTTACATATTGTCTATGGCTGCTTTAGTGCTACAACAGCAGAGTAACTTCAACAGAGATTTATGGCATGTGAGCTTAAAATATTTACTATTATTACCATTATATTATCTTACTAGATAGTTTCCCTCTGGAGCAAAGGGCATGCAGGTTTACTGCTTATTATAAAAGATTTGGGTTCCTTAAGCTCAGAATTCCTCTCTTGTAATGCAACTCACTGCATATACAGATGATACCTGTGCAACATACCTCTTTGCATTGTACTCTGGGAATTAGACCTTCGGGAACTGGTACATGAAAATGCTGATACTCTGCCTACTACTATTTATGTGAGTAATGAAGTCCTTTGCCTCTGACCTAGGATTCTTGTGTATTCTGCCCATATCCATAAAACTGTAGCACAATAACTTGTTAGCTTGCAAGTAGGGTAAAATCTCACACCCTTCACAGTTCTTGACAGTTTTGATGCCAAGGATGGATTGCTGACAGAGAAATATCTTTTTGGAAGAGAAAGGATAAGGGTCTTGTGGCCTGGTTTATAGGATTTTAGGGAAATCCATGGGAATCATTGGGAAGTCCAAGGGAATCTGTTGATTAAATTGTATGTTCAATCAGACTACACATAGTTCTCCATTTTCTTGCCTGTTAATGAGGAAGAATTGCAAAGCTGGTTGCAGGCCAATTACCAGGAAATGAGTACAATGATAACTATCCAAATGATGTTCTGGTTGTTGCTGACTGTCCTCTGGGTGGGAGAACTTCTCTGTCAATCTGGCAGTCAGCCTCAGGTTCTCTCCACTGTAACCAGGGCTAAGTTTTGCCTTCTTTCAGACAAAGAAGAGACATGCACCTACATTGAACATGAAAGGGAAATATGCAACTACTATCAGCAGAAAGTATGCAAATTTCTAGAACTTTGGCTGGTTTACTTGGGAGACGGGGAGTGGTGGTGTAATGCTTGTTAAGAATGGCATCAGCTAGGCCATCCTATGGCTTAGTCCTTCCTTTAGTCTATTATGCTAATCTTAGATCCATCAGAAGATGACAGTAAAAGATCTTAGAGTTTTTTGTTTGGTTGGCTGGTTTTCTTGCAGTACACCGGACTGCCATAAGGAGCTTTGGCCCTATTGGAGAGATTTTCCTGAGATAGACCAACTCCCATGGGAAACAATAAATGAGGCATTTATATTAGTATTAAGGCTCTTACTGTACCAGATTAAGTTTACAATGCTGATGAGATAACCCACTGAAGAATGAGAAACAGACTCAGAGAAATCTAGATAACTTCTTGCAATCAGCCCTGCCATCATGAAAAACTCCCTCTAGCATGTTGAACTTAGGAGATGTTATTTTTACAATAGGCCACAGGTCCTAAGGCTGAAATAGTCTGAGCAAATTATGACATTGCAACCTCATAGGGCTCTGAGTGGACTGAAATCACTGGAAGTTTGTTTGGTTAAGCTGTGGTCAGCCACTGCACTGCTTAAAACAAAGCAAATGCATCTTGCTTCCAGCATGTGGTCACTCTCTCCCAGGGCCCTTGGTCCCTCCCTCCTTCTCTATCCCAAACTGCTTTAAGGAATACATGATTAGGGGTTTCCCAGTCACTAAAAGGGACCAAAGGCCTACACACCTGTCAAATATGTTGAGGAATTTTGGGGAGAGGAGGAACTGAAATTGGGCTCTACTGGGCACAGATGCCCAAGTCACTGTTCTACCCAGTTCCATGGGAGGCAGTAGCACCTGGACTCAGCTAATGGAGTCTGGGAAGGGTTCACCTAGGCAAGGAGCACTAGCATGACCTTGTGGGTGGGGTTCTCTGGGCCAATCAGTATACTGTTGCTTTTATATCTGAATGTATAGTAGGAATTGATATGCTATATACTTGTGTTTCCGCATCCTGTAAGTGCCATAGGAGAGTCTCCTGACTGAGAAAAGCTGCATGTAGAATAGTGCTAGTGCCTTTGAGGAAGGCTCCAAGGTCCTAATGACGCCTCTGAGCTACAAAGTTTACCTGACTGATGATTTTGCTGATTGAAGTCTCCGACAAGAGGCGGCAGCCTCCAGCTAGAGGTAGCCCCCAGAGTTTTGGATTCATAGCCTCCCTGTCACAGCTACCACATACACACATTTTGAAAAGCAGCTGTTTGCTTGGTACTGGGCTCTTGTTGAAACAGAGTGTTTGATCGATAAAGGCCTTGTGACTCTCAGCCTGAAATTCCCATTTTGGGGTACATCAGCTTGGACAGGATGACTAACAAGGTGGGAAGAGCTTGAAAAACCTTGCTTGTCAAATGCAAATGGTATATTCAAGAATGCCACCGTTTTGGCCCTAGAAGGATCTTGTCTTTATGTGAAAAAGTGGCAGCTCTCCCTCTGGGAGAAACTTTATACTCCCCTTTCCCTTCTTTCTTTCTGCCTTTTCTGCCTAAAGCAAAGCCACTGGCTCAATGGGACCCTAAATTCACAATTTCCCCTAAATTCCTGGCCTGATTCACTGGCGGTTTGGCTAAGCTGAAACCTGATGGGTATTCTCTGAGCTGCTGTGGCTGTTGGGCCTTAGCGTTAACTATGCAGAACCAAAACTGGATGTAGTTGCTACACTCAGTAGACTGAATTCAAGGCCAATCTCTTATCTCTGATCATAGTCCTCTTGATGAACCTTGTTATATTTGTACTGACTCTTGGGCTGTTTCCACTGACTTAGCTTTTTGATCTGCACTTGGAAACCTTAAGACCGGCAGATCGAAAACACTCCTCTTTGGGGCTGTGAACCATGGAAACAAATCATAGCTGCTGACCCAACCTTGTGGGTCTCACCAGTAGATGTCCATGGTAAGGGCCCATTCTCTCATGAGGCTGATTGGAGCTAAGCTGATGATCAAGCTTGTGCTGCCCCGACTGACACCTTTGCTGCCTGTGTAAATCATTGTACTAGACACAGTACGCACCCATCGTCATAGACAGGGCAGGGAAATCTATGTATCTGATGTGGAAGCTACCACTGCATGCCAAACTTGTGACTCCTGACAAAAGCTGACACCTTGTCTCCCAGTGACCGAGACCACACTCCTGACATATTGATTACATTGTACTTTGATTGGGACACACTGTTTTTTTTTTTTTGGTGGTGGAAGTAGATTAAACAACTCCAGCGCTAGGAGAAGGAACATCTTAGACGATGGGAGGCACAAGAGAGAGAGAAACATTAATGATCTTCTATCTTTCAGAGCTATTCCTGTATCCCCATATCTTTTCTCATGAAGGAAAATACTCTGGTGAGGCTCTCCTGAACTTGCAAACACCTCAAATATAACTGACTGCTGGGTCTGCCATACCCTGCCAGAAAGCTCTGACCACAAAATTCCATTCTCTTTAATCGTAATAAGAAGCCTATTGAAGACAGCAGGGGATGGCCCAGCTACTGCACCTCTCATGCAAAACATATCAACACCTCTGGATATCTTTCCCACTCCCATACCTGTAAGCTTTGCTAGTCGTTCTGTAGGGCAGATGAATGCCACCTGGCTGTTCACATGAACAAACAGGACAGTTTGGAGTAATTGTCCTCAGGAAGTCCCTCCATAAATAAAAACTACACTCAATTATTCAAAATGAACGAGGAACCCTAAGGCCTACCAACCATCTGGAAGGCCACAATGGAGGCATTATCTGTGCCTCCAGACTGATATACACCACATTTCAGGGGCTCTAATAATTGATAAACATTTTCTTTCCAGGTGTACCATGTACACTCCCAGAACTGAATTTCTTATGTTGAAATCAGGCAGTGACTTACACCTCAGAGGTGGTCATAAGAGAGCTTCCAGTGTTTAAGGAAGGACCACCAGTAGATCACATATTCTTCAGATAGCTGGGAGAACTCTCCAAAACAAGGCCACTCTAGATTACTTGGAGGAGTTTCTCAGAGGAATAACTGACTTGCTATTTGTGTGTACCCTGTGTTAGCTATTCCTACAATGTGAACCATCCAATTTGAAGAAGTGAAACAAAGCTTAGCTGAAATGATAAATGACATCACATTGTCTCTGGAAGGCATTCAAATTAGCCTCAACTCACTGCTCAGGGTTGTTATGATTGATATAATTGTCATAGATTTCCTCCTTGCAGACCATGGCAAAGTATGTGCAAATGCTAATACATCTTGCTGTACTTGGATTAATACCTTGGGCCAAGTAGAAAAATCAATAAAGAAATAATACCCAAGAGGCAGACAAAATAGATATTGATAGTTTGTGGGATTTCTTCAGCTGATTGAGTCTGGAACCCTGGGAAGCATGGTTCTTAATGCTGTAGGTTGGCCTTATCCTGCTCCTTGGAGTCTTGTTTACAGTATCCTTATTAATGCTGTATGCGACAAATTGAATGGATTTGGTCCCAGCCTCAGGTAGTCAGATTAATCAGTGACCAACAGAGCGGAATACTCCTGGGAAAGTTTTCCAGAAGTCAAGAGAGTATAGAAACAAGGGTTGGATATTACTGGAAGACAATTCTTTATGGGTCTTTCACCTCTTGTGAATAAAGGCACTGACTGCCTGTAGGAGGCAGAACAATGGACCCTCAAAGATGTCCACATTTCAGTTCATAGAACTTAACGTGCAAAAGTGACTCTGTAGGACGTGATTAAGTTAAGGATCTTCACATACGGAGACTATTCTGGATTACCTGGGTAGGCCCAACAGCAACACAAGGGGCTTTATAAAGGAAAGAGGGAGGCAGAGAGGCAGAGGAGTTGTGACAATGGAAATAGAGGTTGGAGTGATGTGGCCACAAATCAAGGAATGTGGCAGTCTCTAGAAACTGGAAAAAGCAAGAAAAATGTTTTCCCTTACATCCTTCAGAAGGAGCACAGCCTTTGATTTTAGCACTTTAAGATCCATTTTGGACTTCTGACCTCCAGAACTGCAAGATTATAAATCTGTGTTATTTTAAGCTGCTAAATTTGTGGTAATTTGTTACAGCACCAATAGGAAACTAATATACTGCCTTTGTTCTGGACCATTTTTTCAAGGATATTTGTATAGTGAACAGTCTTAGAAGATACAGTATCTCCCTACGGAGCCAAGGGAAGGCATGCTTATTATCCAGTATAAAAGATTTGGGTTCCCCATGTTTGGGTTTCCTCTCCTATAATGCAACCTGTGTACAGAGATCACCTAGCCTTATTTGCATCACCCTGTGGAAATTAGGGGTTGGGTAAATGGTGAAAGAAAATGCTGATACACTAGCCACTGATACTGCTGTTAACAAAGTCCTTTGTTTCTGATGTAGCAGTCTTGTGTTTTCTGCTAGCATTAATGAAATTGTTAGCTTGTAAGTAGGGAAAAATCTCAGATGCTTTCTAGTTCTTGATAGATTACAGAACAACTCAGATAAGCCACAGTGTTGTTCTCCCTGACCTTTCAACTCATTTTGGGAACCAAGATTATAAGAATTATTTGGATGAAATGGAATGATGGGAAGACAATATATTTTTGTAAACACTTCTCAGCTTCTCATAAAATACCTCAACAAGTTGCTTTCTTGAGTGTTATAAAACTCTTCAGTACCCCCCAAATGATGCAAAAAGCATTATTTTTTTTCCCCAGAAACATTATTATCCTCTGGAACTCCTAGATGATTTGTTTGATATATAGATTTTGAAAATCTGTAACCTACCTCTCTCCGCTCTCAGAGAACACCTAAAATTTCCCCACTGCTCATTTGCTTAGTTTATACAACGTGATGGCAGACTTTTCCTTCACATAAGGAAACCTCCTAAGGCCAGGAAACACATTCCAAATGTGTCTGTTTTGAATAAATTTGTCCACTGAAATCATTAGGCATGGGGTTTTACACAAAGTAAGACCAAGACTGAGTCTATTTATCAAAACATTTATCCTTGTAATCATATGTTTCCAGAAGAACCAGTTTTACCACTTCCACAAGATATTCAATGCTTGTCCTAGGGACTGTGTCTCAGGTATGCTGTTTGTAAGAAAGGTCCAAAGAGAATAGTCTTTGAGTATTTTCAGGCATTTTCATAAAGACTTCGTAAATTCCAGATTCTTGACAAGAGATGAGTAAGTGAAACGCAACAACTGAGATTAAACCCAAGTTTATGATGGAATCATAGCAATACTTACCATCTACTGGGGAAAATCCACAGTGAAGTTTATCTTGAGTATTATAACAAACTCAGAATTAAAAAGATTTTGTAGTGAAATATCATTTGATACTTGATAACATTTGCTACTCCACTTTGTGTGAGAAGAAATCAGAGGAAAGGTACAGGTGGTAGGGATGATCCCACCAGCACTCTGTACATTAGTGGTTCTAAATCAGGGACACTTTTGCCTCCCACAGGACATTTGACAGTGTCAAGAGATGTTTTTGATTGTCATGACAGGGGTAGAGTGGGATTGCTACCGGCTTCTAATGAGTAGAGGCAGGGATTCTGCTAAACATCCTACAATGCACAGGAAAGCCCCCCACAACATAAAATTATCTGGCTTCAACTGTCAAGACTGCCAAGGTCAAGAAACCCTGCTATATAGGAAGGATAAAAAATAGTGAGACTGGTGATGGAATAGTTCTGTATCTTGACTGTGGTGATGATATACAAGTCTATACATGGAATAAAATTGCACAGAACTACAAACACATACATGTGCAAATGAATGCAGGTTAAAAAAACATGGTGAAAACCAAGTAAGATCTGTAGTATAGGTGACATATCAATTTCCTGGGTTTGATATTATACAACAATTTGAGATGTCACCATTGGGGGAAGCTGGGTGAAGGGCACGCAGGAGAGCCCTAGAGATGTTTATGAACTGTTCCTAAACTGTGGACCCACTTTGACACCAGTGTTCTAGGAGAGTTTCCATTTCCCACTACTGTGTCTTTCTCAGGATGTTGTCCCTCTCAACACACATAACAAGTTGTATTCATTCCCTAAAATCTGGTTCAAATCATTTCCTTCAAAAACCTTCCTGGACTCTCCCACCTTCTCCACCCCCAAGTAGGGAGTGAATAATGTTTCCTTCCTCTGAACTTCCACTGTAAAACAATTAAGTTCCGAGGCATGTATGCATGTATCTATCTATCTCTCTATGTCACTACACTATAAACTTTAGGACAGACAAAGGAGTATAAAATGTGATCTAAAGCTCTACGTGAGTTTCCTCCCTAGTGGAAACCATGACAGTTCAACAATTCAGTTCAACAGTAAATGTTCTCATGCCAAGAAATTAGGCTGCGCACTGTGTGGTATAAATGATAATTAAGACTTGATCTCTGTTTTCAAGGACCTTGTCTAATAAAGGAGATATGCACACAAGTAAGTATAAAACAAGCCAGAATGTGATGTGTTACATGAAGATAATAAGGCTATATGGGAATATAGAGGATTTACAGAATATTTCTGATCCAAAAACATTATTAGGGAAAAATTGCTAGGGAAAGTCACATTTGAATCTTGAAGGATGGGTAAAACAATGGGGACAAAATAAGGGGGAAGAATTTCTATTTGCAGTAAATGTTGTGTGGAAGGTTGGAGGTAGGAAAATGTAAGACATGCTTGGGCAGTTTAGTGGACTGGCTTGGTTGAAGATAAGATATGAGTGAGGAGAAAGGTTTTGGTTACAGAAGGCTCTGGATACCATGCCACAAGGTTTAGACATTATTCCAATACTTTAGCGAAAGCAACTAACATTTTTCGAGCAGGTGTCACGATCAAAGCTTAGTTCTAGAAGGATAATTTACAGAACCATTAGAAACTAAGAGTTGAGACTGGAGAGTTTACTAAGGCAGAAGAATCTTTAGGAGGTTATTGCTGTAATCTAGGCCAGAGTTAATGAGGACGTGAACTAAACTGGTGGTAGGAGAAACAGCTTAAGATAATAGAAGCTATGCTACAAGTGATGAAATGGTCAAGAGAATTGTGCAAAAAATTACGACAGAAGGTCA
Organism: Eulemur rufifrons; assembly: GCF_041146395.1. Taxonomy (NCBI): domain Eukaryota; kingdom Metazoa; phylum Chordata; class Mammalia; order Primates; family Lemuridae; genus Eulemur; species Eulemur rufifrons. The sequence continues at coordinate 210,556,339 of NC_090989.1, forward strand.
GAGAACTAAAACGACTCCGCAGGCTTGGGTATCCAAGGAAGGTTTTAGAGAGGAGGTAGCAATAATGGGTACAGAGGTGAGAAAAGTGTAATGTACTTCCAGAGATGGTAATAAACATGTTTGAATGGAACAGAGTGTATCCATATAGAGTAACAGGAGTGAAGCTTGAAAGACAGACTAGGAATCGGTTGCAGAAGGCTTTGAGTTCATAGTTAAGAAGCTTGAGCTTCCTTCTGCATGAGCTACCAAAAAAAGAAAAAAAAAAAAAGCAGCTTAGACTTTATTTGCCAGGCAATGGGGAGTTTATAATGGATTTTGAGGAGGGTAGCAACATGATAAAGACATGTTATTTATACCACTTATTTGACATATGTACTACCTTGCATTAAAGGTATGTCAGTTTCTGGACACAAGATCAGAGGATTAAAGTTTGTCAGAGGGTACTCAATAAATTTTTATTGATTGAATTGACTGAATCATTTTATCAAAGAATTTTTTTCTTTTGTAGACAAGGCACATGAATTTATTAACGGGGAGAGCCACAGTGTGATTACCCCAAGAATTCTTCTATCATGTGAATAATAACCTCTTATCAATATACTTGAATTCTGAGTAAGGATTTTCTCAAAGTGAGACCTCTTCAGTTGGAGCTACCTTGTGAGGCCTGATTGGTAAAATTTTAGGTGTTTTATGATCCAGTTTACCTCAAGTTGGTAGCTTGAATTGGCCATTTCCAAGTATTTACATCAAGAAAACTGGCAAATGCTATAAATCAAGGTTTGTTTTCTGGAGAGTTGGTTATTAAAAATTTACCAGCACATCACTGTCTATTTCCCTCCCCAACTCCCTTCTCCAACTATCTTCTAAGTTTTTTGACAGCACAAACTGAGTTGTATTTGTCTTTGTAACCTCAATACAGTATTTGGACATTAATTGTGTTCAATTAACATGTGTAGCATGGATAAAATATGCTCTATAATTTTCTCCAGACTAACCATTTAATTGACAAAAACCATTCAGAAGAACATACCTCAAACAGACACCTATACCAGGGGTTGTCAAAGTTATCTTACACAGGCCAAATCAGATCCTGTGCTTGTTCTGTTTTGTAAGTAGTTTTCAGCAAACACAGCCATGCTTATTCACATACGTATTGTCTATGGTTGCTTTGTGATATAAAGGCAGAGCTAAGTATTTTAGACAAAGACCATGTAGCCAGCAAAGCTTAAAATATTTACTATCTAGCTCTCCCAGAAAGTTTGTCAATCCTTGATTTACATCATGGTCCTTCTACCTCCAGTGGCCCCTTCTAGGTTAGGATTATGTCTAAAAAGTGTCTCAACGATGGATAACCAATTACACTCAATCTTCTTACAGATATATCATATTACATCATAAATTGTGTCACATATGCATCAGAAAATTTTAGAAATTAATGTAGAGACAGATAATTACAAAGCAAATCCATACATACAGGAATACACATACACACACACAGACACACTCACAGGTATTTATTGGAGAACCAAGAGAGACACCAGGTCTCTAAATGATAAGGAGTGAAGTTTTCTAGGGGAATGTGATATGGGATGAGCAGAAGTTAGGCAGGTGAAGGCAAGGGGAAAGTCATTCTAGGCAGAAGAGGCAGCCTAAGCAAAGTGTGCAGGCTAGATACAGCATGACAGGGGACCAGGCAATGGGGAAGTAAGGAAGTTGAAATTTAATTTAAATATATGGAAGAAATTTCAAATGATTGGTCGTCCAATGATGGCATTTTTTACCTTGAGAAATAGTGATTATCTCACACCTAGACATAACCAAGTAGTCATCCTTCAGTAGAAGACCTTGTGTTAGTTCGTGTAATTGAACAATGCTGCCAGAAATTTACGTGGTATCAAATGATGTCTATATTGAAATTTATACCTTCAGAACTTCTTAGACCCAGATTCCAAAGGGCTCTGGTAAAAAGTAGTGTTTATGCAACAGTATCCCCAGAACAGGGCTGGATGGTGTAAGAGCAGAAATACAGAATGTGTCTTTGCAGATTTGGGTCATAATGGGCTGTCAAAGTTTACGTTTGTGCAATAATGATTAACATGGTTAATGTACTGGTTTGTATATTCCTTGCAAGTCATCTTTAAAAGCAAACGATGGGGTCATTTCAAATGTAGGAGTCTCAGAAGTAAAGTAATTAACTTGTTTCTTAGTTGTATCTATATAACACTAGAAATACTTTTTGAACTATCCTTAATGCCACCTAAAGTCCGAAATGGAGCAGTCACTTAATTTGATAGAATATAAAATGGGCACCTCAGGTATATTAAATTGTCCCAGCTAGGTGGGCACCCCTCAGGCACACTGTTCCCGCCCCACATTTTAGGAGAATCTGGGGGCGCCCGCGCAGGACTGTTAGCGGGGCAGCGGAGGCCACTGTCAACACAGGCTGCCAGATCATCTGACCAAACCCGGCTGACCCGAGGGCGGTCAACTCTGGCCATGGAGCAATGACTCCATGGGATTGCGCAGGGTAGTCACAGGTGTTTACTCCATTTTCCCTTCGTTATGAAGAGACCTCTTCCTTCATTAATCTTTCAGCTTCCGCGACAGAGCAGTAAGAGCAAGCCTTTTGAGCCCTCCAAGCAGTTAAACAGTAAGCATATCAAAATAACAACAAACTACCTCACCACTATTTTATCACCAGACCCATCTCCCCGTGGGGAACGCAGGAAGGCCAGGTCAGTCGACCGCAACGGCCTGGAAGGGAGAGCACGGCCCAGCCAGGGGCTGGGGTAAGGGGGTGGGGAGACTACCTGGACCGTGAGCTTGCAAGCGCATGCGCGGCCACAGCGCCCAGTGGTCGAGCCCCTTTCTAGTAATTTCGCTAACCGTGACGTCATCCTTGTGCGCCGTGACAGTGCTTCCTAGAAACCTCGTTTTATTTTTTGGTGAAGGAGATGGATAAAAAATGAACTGATCTATCCCACCCCACTTTGCTTTTAGTCCTTCACGCTGGACGCACCTGCACTTTGGGCAATGGAGCGGGAGAGGAAAAGGAACGCACTCGGAGCTTACAGCGACGCCGGCCAGGGATGACTCGGCGACGCGGCCCGCGGCGCTTACCCGGCGTGCCCCGCGCGGCGCCGGCGGAGGGACGCGGGGGGAGGGGCAGGGAGGAGGAAGCGGCGGTGGCTGCGGATGTCGCTGCGAACGAGCGGCGCCTGAACACACCGCGGCTGTCCAGCGCCCTACTCGGGCCTGCGCCGGAGCCCACGCCGAGCTCCGCGGCCCCTCATCCGCTAGGGCGGCCCTGCGCCCACTGCCACTGAGGCGGCGTGCCCTGCATTCTCTGCTGCCCGGGCCGGCCGGCTCTGGCGTTTGCTGGCTTCTTTTCGCTCGCCCTCTCCCTCCTGCTCGCCTGAGTCACCGCCGCCGCCGCCATGGCCGAGAGTGGTGAAAGCGGCGGCCCACCGGGCTCCCAGGACAGCACCGCTGCGGCCGAAGGTGCTGGCGCCCCCGCGGCCGCAGCCTCTGCGGAGCCCAAGATCATGAAAGTCACCGTGAAGACCCCGAAGGAGAAGGAGGAGTTCGCTGTGCCAGAGAATAGCTCCGTCCAGCAGGTGAGGCCGCCTGGAGCTCGGGCCGGGGTGGGGGTGGCGGCAGGACCTCCGCCCGCCGCCGGAGGAGACATTTCGGAAGGTCCTGGGAGAGGCTAGTCCTCGGAGGTGCCTATGACTATTCTGCGGCTCTCGCCCCAAATTAGATCACACCCAAGTTCGTGGGTTTGCTCCTCGGGACACCACAGAGGTTTGTGGCGTGGCTGCGCGGCCTGTTTGTGGGACGCGCCGACGCCGCTTTGCTCCGAGACTGCCTTCTCTGGCGTCCGCCGACCCCCATCCTCCTCCCCCAGCTCCCCGCCCTCAGTCGCCTCTCCTCCAGCTCCTCACAAAGGAAAGGGACCCACCGTCTGGCTCCAGGCGGGGTGGAGGCTGGGCGGGGTCGAAGGTTGGCTTTAGCTTTGGCTGCTATTATTTCATGAATTAAAAAAGGGAGGGGGTGCTCATTGTTTTACCTGTCTGCGGGTTAAGGTAGGTTTTGGGGTGAGGAGCACGTGTACATTTAGTTCTGTGTTTTGACTGCTGAAATCTTTCCCAGCCTCCAACCTTTTTTTAAAAAAATTAAGTATGACGTAGGAATTGCTTTCAGCCACATCTTAAGTAATAGTACTAGGTTTAAGGAGAAAAGTGAATGACTTTCATTCATTGATGACTCGCTGTTTCCTATTTAGTATATTTATCTGTTAGATGCCAGTTATTGGGTAGGTTTTTGTTTGATTTTAGAAGGACGGTAGTGACGTTACTCAGATACTAGTGTTTGCAACCGAATAAAAAAATAAAATTGGAGCTAATGGAGAATATTACCAAATAATTTACTAACTGAAGTTTGTTAGGAATACAAAATTTTGCAGTTAAGAATCTTGGTGGAATTCAAATTGCTTTAGTTTATTGTTAAATACATTCTACAGTATTTTCCATTAATTATTGAATTTATCTCTGACGATCTCAAAAAATGTGAACGGTTTATGAGGGGAAACAATGAACAAATCCTGAAATGTGAGTTTCCCCGGGGACAGTAAATGATTTCGGTATAGATTTATCTAATTCCAAAGGTGGTGTGTTTTGTGAAGCAGTAGGGTGTGTAGCATCAAATGAGAGAAACTTTACCACCAATTATAGCATTTTTTTGGTCTCCCGATGTTCTTGTAAAAATTTTCCTTAACATTTTTATATTTTCCAACATACAGAAATGTTGAAAGAATTGTACAATCAACACCCATATGTTCATCACCTACAATTACCATTTTCTTGTATTTCTTATATGATCTAAGTCCATCTTAATTTTTGGATGCATTTCAAAGTAAATTGCAAATATCAGTACATGACACAAGTGCATGTCACCTCAGCAATGTGCGTGTTATTGAGTCCAACTTTATTTTTTACATTTTTAAAGTAAATTTGACATGCAATGAAATGCTTATGGTTGCCATTCCATGAGTTTTCACAATTGCTTACACCTGTGTAAACCCAAACCTTTATCAAGATGTAGAACCTTATAATTGACTAGAAACTTTGCTTTTTCCCAGTCAGTTCAGTCACTCTTCCCCTCCATCAGCCATTGTTTTGAGTTTTTTCCACTGTAGATTAGATTTGCCTTCTCTAGAACTTCACATAAGTGGGATCTGTACTGAATATACTCTTCTAAGGCTTTTTATCCCTCAGCACGTTTTTGAGATTCATCCTTATGTATGTCAGTAGTTCCTTTTTATTGGTGTGTGGCTTTCCAGTGTATGAATAAACTGTAATTTATCTATTCACTGTTGAGATTTACCTGGGCTGTTTCCAGTTAGTTACTGTGAACCGTCTTGTATGTGTCTTTTTATGGACATATGCTTTTACCTCTCATGGTTAAATATTTAGAAGTGGAATGACTAGGTCATAGGGCAGTTATATGTTTTAGTCTTATGAGAAACTGTTTTAAAACAATGCTGGTACCATTTTACAGTCCCACCAATGATGTATGGGAAGTCCTGTATCCACATCCTTGCTAACATTTGATATTGTCAGTCTTTTTAGTGCTAGCTAGTTTAGTGGATGTGTAACCATATTAAGTTTTGAAGCCCTAGGTCTTTTTTCTAGGATTCCTTGTTCAGGTCTCTATCATCTTGGCTGCTTTCAGCATTTTACTGCAAAAGATTAGAAAGAGTCAATATTTTATAAATAGAAAACTTCATTTGGGTCAGTATATGTTTTATCTGTGAGAATGTTTTTTGCTTTTTGTGATGGTAAAATTAAAATTCTGTGTAAGTTTTTATTTTACCGTGCTGTAACCAAAGTGAATTTTTAATAAAGTTAAAGCCTTTCAGAAGTAACTTTTTCTGATGGCAGTTAATCTTTAAATTTTTGATCATTGCTTTTTGTTGAAGCAGAAAACGTGATAAAAATTGAAGTTTACCTCTGCACCAATTTGAAGACAAGTTGGGCTTTGTAAAGGGAAGCAGATGCCAGAAAATGTGCAAGAATAAGAAAGGCAGTATTCAGATGACCTATTTGTAAAATTCTCCTTAAAGCGCAAGAAAAGATTTGCCGTTTTGTAATTTAAACTTTCTTAAAGAGTTTGATAGATTTAAACTGTTTGCTACAGATTAAAATATGACATTAAAAATACTTAATGACATTAAGATTCCACTATAATAATGTTTAGTTAGAAATTGAGAAATACTTGGTTCTGAAAATTCTTATTTAATCATGGTGGGTAAGAGGTTAAGCAAAAGACTTCCAAAGGATAACACTGAAGCCTTATGTGCTCTGTCGGGCAAATCCCATTTTCTGTTAAGTTAAAATCTTTCAATAAGTATTTCTATATGATGTAGAGTAACATACTAATATTGTTTTCATATGAATATGTCCTAATTAGATGAAATTATGTTAATCCTCCTGGGTAGCTTGTAAAATAAATCGTAAGGTGGTAATTTATTTTCTTATTTTTCCCTTGGTTTCTGTTTGTGGGTGGTCAACAGGCAAAAACGGGATACCTTAATTTTTCGTGTACACTTGCTATTTAATAAGGTTATTTGTTCAAAGTTGATAATAAAGCTTAAACTTTATTCCAAATTAAAGTGAAACTTATTTTTCATGGAGCACTCAGAAGCAATTGAGTCACATTTAAATTTGTACTTAGAGGTGGTTAGGCTATAAACTGCACTGTGTATATTTCAAGGTGGTTTCATTAATAGGAGTTTTCCTAATAATACAGGTTGAGTATCCCTTATCTGAAGTACTTGGGACCAGAACTGTTTGGAGTTTCATATTTTTTCAGATTTTGGAACATTTGCATGTACATAATGAAATATCTTGGGGGTGGGACTCAAATCTGAACACAAAATTCATTTACATTTCCTATATGCGTTATACACATAGCTTGAAAGTAATTTTATACAATATTTTTAATAAGTTTGTGAGTGAAACAAAGTTTGTGTACATTGAACCATCAGAAAGCAAAGGTGTCAGGTATGGAATTTTACACTTGTGGTGTCATATTGGGGCTCAAAATATTTTGAACTTTGGAACATTTCAGATTTCATATTTTCAGATTAGGGATGTTCAACCTGTATAAGTAAATAGATTAAAAACCATAAATGTGTAGTGGCACAAAGTCCGTGTGTATGAGATTATATTTTCTGTTACTTATACATTATTACCTATTTGAAACAACTTTATGGATTTCCAGGTTACAATAAGCAAGATAACATCTGTAAGAATGGAGAGAGGTGAGAGAGAGAGAGAGAGAAACATTAAAATTAGTGCAGAGAATGGAAGGGAGTTTCTATAACTTGTAATTAGCTTTCTTTGGATTATGTAGCCCTCCAGATTATAGTGTAAAATTTTGAAATACATTTATCTGAAATGTTCAGGCAATGTATGCTGCCTGAAAGTGTCTTTGGCAATGGGAACTTTGGGGAAAATATTAATATACTTAGACTTAATTTATACTTAGTTTAAATGTTGTATTGAGTAAAATTGAGCCTTTCTTTGATAAGGTTAATTGCAATGCCGTAGGATCATCATCACAAACATCATTTAACGTTATAAAATGTGGATGTAGAACTGCATTGTACGCTTTGATACCACCAACCATATGTGGCTATTGAGTGCAAAATACGGTTGGACTGAATTGAGATGTGTTGTAAGTGTAAATATACACCAGATTTTGAAAATTTGGTATAAACAAAATAAGTTAAATGTCTTAATAGCTTGTAAATGTATTAAATGTCAAAATAACATTTTGCACACCATGGGTTAAATAAATACATTATTAAAATTAACTTGACCTTTTTTACTTTTTCAATGTGGCTGCTTGAAAGTTTAACATCACTTTGTGTGGCTTGTGTTCTATTTCTTCTGGACAGCATCTTATCCAGAAGGTTGGGTTCAATCACTATTTTAAGATATATCTAAGGAAAAAATGTCCCTGAAATTAGTGTTACTTTCTTATTTGCTGTATTCTAATATTGGACTCCTGAAAAACTCTTGTGATTTAATGATTCTGATTAACAGAGATTGCTTATCTGTTTTTAAAACACCATTGAAGTATAATTTGCATACCGTACAATTCACTATTTTAAAGTTTGTAATCGGTGTTTTTTTAGTACATTCACAGGGTTGTATGGTCATCACCACAATCAATTTTAGAACATTTTCATCACCCCCAAAAGAAACCCTATATCCTTTAGTGGTTGCCCTTCATTTTTCCTGTGCCCTCCGGCCCTAAGCAATTACCCCCAGCCCTAAGCAACTATTCATCTATTTTTAGTCTATAGATTTGCCTATTCTGGACATTTGTTTTATAAATGGAATCGTGGTCTTTTGTGACTGGCTTCTTTCACTTAATGTTTTCAAGGTTCATCCCCATTGTAGCATTTCCTTTTTATTGTTGAGTAACATTCCATTATGTGCATATATACCACACTTTATTTCTCTATCATTTGATGGATATTTATACTTTTTGCCTGTTACGATTAACACCTCTATGAACGCTTATGTATAAGTTTTTGTGTGGACATATGTTTTCATTTTTCTTGGGTGTATACCTAGGAGTAGAATTGCTTTGTCATATGGTAGCTCTATGTTTAACTTTTGAGGAACTGCCAAATTATTTTCCAAAGTGGCTGTACCATTTCATAATACTTTCCCATCAGCAATGCATGAGGATTTCAGTTATTATTGTCTTTTTTATTATAGCCATCCTACTGGCTGTGGAGAACTATCTTACTGTGATTACTTTGCTTTTTATTATTTGAGCAGTTCTTAATGTGGTCCAGAGGTCCCCAGTACCCTTTTAGGGGTACATGAGATCAAACTTTTCATAATGATTCTGAGATGTTATTTGTGTTTTTTCAGTCTGAGTTTCTCAAAATCAAGCAGTACGTTTTGCCAGAGGCTTTAAGATATGGGATATCACAACAGATAGGAAAATCCAACTACTGAAGTGATTGCCAAAAATTTAAAACTGTGCTAATCTTCTCACTAGGAAAATATAGTTATTTTTCATTAGAATATTATTTATATTAACGTGTAGTGGGTTTATTTTTAAATGAATTAATATTTTAAAAGATTATTCAGTTTTAATTTCTAATATAGTAAATATCAATGGATAAAACCTACATAAATGCAACTCTTTGGAATTCCAAATTTGTAAAGTGGTGTCCTGAGAACAAAAATGTCTGTTGCGGAGAGTATTTAATGGATTATGTAGGTACAAAATATTGAGGATTGACTTTACTGGTTTGCCATTGTCTCTTGCCTGGAAACGATAGTAGCCTACTGGTCAGTCTTCCCACTTTTGTGTAACACCCATTCATTCCCAGAGTAATCTCTGAAAAATATTAAACAGATCTTGTAGCCCTCTGCATAAAACTAATGGCTCCCCATTGATCTTAGAATATATGCCCAGTAATGAGGCCCTGTGTGATACGGTTCCTGCCACCTTCTCCATTATCTGCTGATGCCTTTCCTTCATGCTCACTTGGCTCACTACGTTGACTTTCTAGTTCCTCGACCTATTATTACATTTTTTCCCCTGCTTCAAGACTTTTTTTTACCATTTGTTCTTGCTACCCAGAATACATCCACTTCTTGTCCATTCCTACTCATTTGTTAAATCTAAGTGTGAAGGTCAGTCTCTCAAGGAAGTATCCCTAGATTGGGACCCCTGTTGCATTTTCTCTCAACACCCTGGTTTTTGTCATAATTCATCACAGTTAAAAGTTATTTATGTGATTAATTAATGCCTCTCCTCTGCTAGAGAGGAACAGTGATTGTTTGTGATTGCATTACCAGAGCCTAGCACATAGTGTGGGCTTAGTAAATTGTTTATAAATGAACACAGACCATTATGCACAATAATATCGATTTAATGATAACTACTAATTATTGAACCTTTACTGAATGCAGTATGTACATAAACTAGCTTCTAGCCCTTTCTAGAAGCTTCATCTTAAACTGCTCTCCACTCTCGAAGCACAACTCTTGACTGCCTTAGGATGCTCACTCTTGCTTCTCTCTGCCTGGAACACATTGTGCTAGAATGGCCTTTCATAGCTGGAAATTCTCATCAGAGCCACAGAACACAGACAATTATTTAAGTAACTATCCATTTTTCTCAAAGATGATTCGTAAGTGACATAATCTTAGATGCATAGATGAGAAGGTAATTCTTTACATAGTCAATGGTATGCTGGTAAATACTGGTTTATCAACCAGTTCTTCAGGAAAAACAGCACTGATTTGTAGTGTTTGCTGGATTTCCAGGAGGCAGATATTCTCACCATAGCAGATTTCAAGCTACCAATATCAAATGGGCTCATAAAATTCTTGAAAATTTAGGAGGCATTCTTAACAATGGATGGGTGCCTTAGGGCAGGGGTTAGCAAACTATTGTAGGCCAAATCCACCATGCCCATTCCCTTACATATTATCTATGGTTCCTTTCAGAACAGACCGTATGGCTGGCAGAGCCGAAAATATTTACTGTCTATCCTTTTACGGAAAGTTTGCTGACCCAGGCATTAGGCCTTCCTGTTTTCGTTTTTGTCACACTGTTCATCAAAAATAATTCTCATTGGAAATTTTTGCTGTGACTGATAAAACAATGCTGTACAATAAAAATACAGTGTGAGCCACATATGTGATTTTCCTAGTAGCCACTTAAAATAACAAAAAGGAAGAACCAAAATTAATTTTTTTTATTGTGGTAAAACAGAGAGAACATAATATTTACCATCCTAACCATTTTTGAGTATACAGTTCAGTGGCTTTAAGTACATTCATGTTGTGTAACTGTCACCATTCCTCTCGAGAACTCTTCATCTTGCAAAACTGAAACCTTGTACCCATTAAACAATCACTCCCCATTTCACCCTTTTCCCCACCCCTGGCAGCCACCATTCTATGTACTTTCTGACTGAATTTGCCTACTCTATGTATTTCATGTAAGTGGAGTCTTAGATTATTTGGACTATAGTGATTGGCTTATTTCGCTTAATGTAATGTCCTCAAGGTTCAGCCATGTTGTGGCATGTGTCAAAATTTACTTTTTAAGGCTGAGTAATATTCCATTGTATGTATATATCACATTTGATTTCTCCACTCACCTGTTGGTAGTCACTTGGGTTGCTTCTACCTTTTGGCTATTGCAATTTTAATGTTTCATTTAGCCTAATATATCCAAAAGATTTTAATATTTAATTGATATGAAAGATTATGAAGCATTTTGAATTTTTAAATACTGAAATCTGCTGTGTATTTTACACTTAGAGCACATCACAGTATGGACTAGCTGCATTTCAGGTGCTTAACAGGCCTATGCAGCTAGTGACTACTGAATTAGCACAGTTAATAGAGCTTTCAGAATCTGCTCCCTACCTACGTCTTCCCTGTTTGTCACTGCATTTCAGCCATTTGTATTGTCTTCTTTCCCCTAGATATCACTAGCTCTCTCCTCCCTCTCTGGGCTTTTGCAAATGCTGCTCATGACTGTGACCTAATAGCTAATATTTATTGCAGGTTTAGTAGGGCATAATGCATTATCTTTTTAGAAAAATTTCACAACTTTATGCTGAAAGTACTGTTATTATCCTTTTTTAAAAATGAAGATACTGACACTTAGATTAATAATGTTATTAAAGTCATGCACATACTAAGTAGCAGAGCCTAGATTCAAACCCAGGCTCTTCACACTTTGGAGTCCACACCTAACCACGTTCCATACTGCCTTGACTTTTCTCTGGCTGACTTTTCAGCCTTTAAAAGTTTTTAAGAGCTGAGTGTGATGGCACTTGAGTCCAGAAGTTTAAGGCCAGCCTGGGCAACATAGCAAGACCCCCATATCTTTGTTTTAAAAAAGTTTATTTAAATGTCAGTTCATAAGAGGGTGGTTGGAGTTACCACTCTAAATTAGATTGAGTGTAATCTGTGACTCCATTTTGTGATTATATGGACTGTTTCCCCCCTCCTTTGACCCCAAATACTGTAAGAACCCCAAGGGTAGTGACTTTTTCACTTACCTTCTTATCTCATGATGCCTAGCATTGTGGCCTGGGTGCATATTGAGTAATACAAGTATTTATTGAGTAAGTGAAGAAATAGTGTTTTAAAGATTTATTTGCAGTATTTTGTACTTATTTAGGATTATTTTAACAATGTGATTTACTTGAAGAAATGTGTTTATTCTTAGTCTAATTAAATGTCTGATGGCATTATTTCAGTTGCTTTTTTGTGCCAGCACCTTCCACTATAAAAAAGATAAGTGAGGTAGGTGATGGACATTACATGTTAATTAGCTTGATTTAATCATTCTACACATTGTGTGTATATATATATTAAAACACATTGTACCCCATAAATGTATACAATTATGATTTGTCAATTAAATATTAATTTAAAAGTGAAAAACTATATTTAAAACTCATTAAATTGACATTGGGAGCTTTTTAGAGACTGTGTATCTGTAAATCTGTTGTTTGATGCATAAACTATTGGATTAACAGATTCCATTTCTTATAACTTTGAAAAAAATGTATTTTGTAAAATATTACTGGAAGACCTGACCTCTGGTTTTTCCAGGTAAATTTGTGCAATTACAAGTTACCTTGTTCTATAGATATGACAGCAACAGACGGGTTTACTGATTAAGCAGCTGCTATACAGATGTCTAGACTTGGATATAATGTTTTTGTTAAAATCTTTTTAACTTTTTTCGAGTCTTGTTCTATCTCCAGGTTAGAGTGCAGTGGCATCATCATAGCTCATTGCAATCTCAGACTCCTGGGCTCAAGGGATCCTCTTGCTCAGTCTCCCGAGTAGCTGGGACTACAGGCGTGAGCCACCATGTCTGGCCTTTTTTTTTTTTTTAATCTTTAAAGTATTCTCCAGTTTTCTTGAAGGATACAGCTTTTATATTTAAAAATAAAGAATACAAAGAAAAAATAAATACATTTTGCATGTTATTACTTCAAAATTAGAAAATTCATAATGATGTAGAAAAGTATGAAATAAAAATGGGCACACCCAGAGAAAACAATTTTTTTTGGTGATTCTGTCCAGAAAGATATTTATCTGTATATCTGTATATACTTTTTCTGTTTAACAGGTGGGGTCAATACCCATACTTTACTTTATTCTCTTTGTACTTGTATCATCTTGGCAGTCTTTCCATGTAGAACTAGCTCATTTGACTTACTTATTACTTGTATGTTTTATTGTTTTGGTTTGTTTATATTAATATTTTTAGAAAGAAAAAAACGTGCTGGTATGTTACTGGCTTTTAAGTATATTGAAATATAGTCTGCATTGAGAGAGCACGAACCTTGGAATTGGAGAAATCTGATTTTGGGCAAGGAGCCCGTCTAAGCCTCACTGGCTACATTTTTAACATGTGATATATTAGTTATACTTAGTAGATTGGAGGATTTCATAAGATACTATGCATAAAGTACCTGGCTCAAGAGTTTATATGCTTTACTTGTATTGGTTTCTTTCCCTCTGCACACTTTTGTTCACCAGTGAATTGAGTTTTAAGTTTTTGCGATAGAAGGAAGGGTATCATAGTATGTGAATAGTGAAACATTTAGTTTGTTCTTTTTGTCATATTTAGATCATAGATACTCTATTTAAAAAATACATTTTAGAGATAATCCACTGTAACATTTGTGGCTGTGTTCAATTTTATAAGAAGGTGCCCATTCCCATGTATCTGTTCATATACTCAGTGTAGTTGTTTCTCATATTTGACATCCTTGTATAAGGTTTGTGCAGTGGTTTTAATAAGGGTACTAACTTCAAGGTTAAACATCAGATGTTTGTAGAGTGTTATCTGTCAGCTATTGTATATGTATGATGTATTAACCATGGATATTTTTTCAAGTGATGGTAGCAATATTGAGTAAAGAACTGATTCAGAAATAAATTCTTGAAGGACCTGAACCTTAAAATACTGACATAGCAAAGGTTTGAATGTAGTATATCATTCAGGCAACTATATAGAAAATTCTAGCAAAATGCTGTTAATGTTACTGCTGTTAATGTGTGGTTCTGTAGGAAATGAAATTAACGTGTATGTTTTATCTTCAGAGCTTACTAAATTTTACTTTTTTGATAGGTTGTAAGATTTTTCTATTTTTTTTTCCCTGAGGATATTTAATAGGGAGAGAGAGAGAATGGCTGTTTAAAGGCAAGTTTGGATTTCGGAATATTTTTAAAGGATGACTATTTCTTTTAGCTAACTTAAAGTCATATTAACTCAATTTAAAAACTTTATAATTGAGAATCTATACGTACATAATTAGATTAGCAATATTTGAGTGTCTTTGTGAGTACTGTGCCAGGCAGTTTCCATATATCTCTTAATTCTCCCATCAGCCCTGTAGAGTAAATATCTCCAAGTTACTGATGAGGAAACCGAGGTAGGTAACATCCCCCAGGTCACACAACTAGTAAGTGGCGAAGCCAAGGTTTGAATTAAGGCCCACGTCTCAAATATTTTGTGTAATGTGGTCACACTTTGATTCTTCCCTCTTCCCCCCTTGTATGTCTCATTTTTCTTCCCCAAAACAATCAAGAACAAGGAGTAAGCAAAGTGGGCCTTAAACAACTGAGATTGGCATCTTGAAAGTTGATCTGTTAAATCTTAGGTATTTTCATTACAGGACAACATTTCAAATTCTTTGAGCATTCTATTTTATATGGTTTTCAAACTCTTGATTATTATTTGCCTCTTCTTCTCCAGATTAAAAATAGCAGATATGGAGAGAAGAGAAGGTATGCTATCAAAACAAAAACTGACAGTCTGATAAAAAAGCAGATACAGGGGCTGGGCTCAGTGGCTCATGTCTGTAATCCCAGTACTTTGAGAGGCTGAGGCAGGAGGATTGTTTGAAGCCAAGAATTTGAGACCAGCCTGGGCAACATAGTGAGACCCTGCCTATAAAAAAAAAAAAAAGTTAAAAAAATTAGCTGGGCATGGTGATGCATGCCTGTAGTCCTAGCAACTTGGGGAGACTAAGGTGGGAGAATCTCTTGAGCCTAGGAGTTCAAGGCTACATACAGTAAGCTCCATGATTGCACCTCTGCACTCCAGCCTTAGGGGGTGACTATTGAGACCCTGTCTCTTAAAAAAAAAAAGAAGAAGAAAAAGAAAAAAGGCACCTTGAGAATCTGGAACAGTTATCACTATACTGCAGAAGAGCAGTTGATATCCACATCAGAACCCTAAACCACAAGATGGCAAAGAGACAAAAGCAGCCCATCCACCAGCTGAGAATTCGTCCACTCCCGAGGCTGAGCGGGGCGGGGCTGAGTAAATGCCAGCTTACCATCTCCACCATCGTCCGGTTTAGTCATCCAACAAGAAGAAATGCTGGTGAAATTCCAGCAATAAGAAATGAACAAGATTGGAGCTGAAGACCTTAAGTGCTTGCGTTTTGCCCGTTGACCAGATAACTAGAACTATCTGCGTTATCTATGCAGCATGGGGTTTTTATTATTTTTACCTAAAGATGTCTTTTTTGGTAATAACAAATGCCTGGTTTTTCTCAATACGCCTTTAAACGTTTTTAAATTGTTTCATATCTGGTCAAATTGAGATTTTTAAGAACTTCATTTTTAATTTGTAATAAAAGTTTACAACTTGATTTTTTCAAAAAAGTCAACAAACTGCAAGCACCTGTTAATAAAGGTCTTAAATAAAAATTTAAAAAAAGTTAAATTGTTTTGGTGCTCATACAGGTAAACTTCAGTTAACTGGAGAGTAGTACACTGATGTGAAACATCTGACGTTTGGATGATGTTGGGAAAGGAGCTGCTGAATGTTTTGTATATGCTGGGTTGATTTTTGAAATCATTAAATTACATATTCAAGGTACATTAGAATTTTTATTCTTGTGGTTATTGAGTAAGAGTCTAGTAATTTTCAGTTTCCAACTCTTCTGGCCTGTTGGTTGTTATTGTAGGTTGTCAGTGTAAGACCAGAGTAGGATATACATTTGTAGGAAATATGGATCCTTCAAGGCACATTCTGTCATGTGTTTTTTATTTTGAGTTAATGGTGGCCATATGGGCTTAAGGACAAAAATAAGTATATCTAGGTGTAGTCCAATGGAAATTACAAAAATCCTTCCTTTATGGTTCTGGTTATTCCCTAGATAGATGAAAATATTTTATGTAATTTGTTGCTGTAAGTTTTTTGTTTCTGCAGAAGGATAATGTCAGTGGGCTGCTTTTGTCTAAAGTAGCTTTGAGACTTTCTAAGATTGCTAATGAAGTTTTTCCACGTCAGTAATACTTAGCTTCTAATTTTTGTTGTGCAATAAAAGTGTGATAGATAAAACAGACATGGCAGTTAAGTTCAAAATGTTAGTGATAAAATTTCTAGGAAGTTTGAAGCCAGTGTAAACTGAAACTATTTTCAATTACCCTTCCTTTTTTAGGGAGAAAAATAGAAGTTTAAGGATATTTGACGCATGTGCAGAGTTTTTGGTCCTTCTACAACTCATCATTAGGAGGACTCCAGCCCTTAAATAATGCTAAGAATTTGACTGAACTGTTCATTGCTGTTCTATAACCTTTTGAGGTTGCAGCTGTTTTGGATATCAGATCTTAATTGTCTTTGATATAAAAATGCTCGTGGATGATCATCTCTTATTTTGGGGTGATTATCTCTGTTGTCATTTCCGTGTCTTATATCCAGTGTAGTCTGCTACCTAACACTAGGTTCTCTTCATTCCAATTCCTTTCAGATGACCTGCCGGAGACAAGGCATATTTTAGCTTTCTACAGAGTGAATCACTTGAAATTGGAATGCTCAGGAAAGTTGGCTGTGTTTTGACTTGCTGCTATTTCTTAAGGGCATTCCTTGTCAACTTTTAAAACTGTTTTTATTAAAGTATCGCACAGAAGAATACATGCATCATAAATGTGCAGCTCCATGTATTAGCATAAAGGTCAAATATAGAACATTACTGTCTCTCTAGAGGTTACCTTGTCATCCTTTACAAACCTCCTAAAGGTAACCAGTATTCTCACTTTTGACACTGTGGTTTTTGCCTCCTCCCTCAACCTTGGCAATATTGACATTTTGACTTGGGCAATTCTTTGTTGTTGAGGCAGTCCTTTGCATTATAGGGTCTTTAGCAGCATCCCTTGTCTCTACCCACCACATGCCAGTGGTACGCACTCCTGTTGTGACAACCAGAAATGTCTCCAGATGTTGCCAAATGCCTCCTTTTGCCCCTGTGAAGAAGCACTGCTCCAGGGTGATTTGTAGGGTGACTAACTGTGAAAAACTCTTACCTCTATATCTTCAGGTTCTTTTTGGCTAGTTAGATTCTACTTGGGGACACAAAGTATTATTAATATAATCTTCCTGCTTGGATGGTGAAGATGCAGCAGCCAGAATTCTGTTTGCTAGGAGAAAGGTATTGGGATGGGGGGCGCAGGGTACTCAGTATCTAGTATGTCTGTGTTATACTTAATCTTCTGTTTTTAGTATTTGTATTCCTGCTTTCAGTATGCTTGGTGTGTCCTTTAGTCCAGAGGCCCTTGGTTTCCCTTTCCAGAGAGGGAAAAAATCCTCCAGTCTTTTGTTGGGTTTGGGGAGGGGCAGTTGCCTGCTTACTGTGCAGTGTGAGGATGTTTGCTGCTTAGACTTTCGGAGAGTCCTGCTTATTTTATTCATTAAGCACCCCACATCTTCTTCCTTCCCATCCTCAGCCTCTGGTGGTTCCAGTATTGAGTCTTCTGGAAATTATGCAGAGTAAATTGAATAGCTTAGGACTCAGTACTCTTGGGTTTACTAAACTCATTGATCATATGTCCATCTGATTTCAAGCTTCCAAATTTTGTTTTACTTGACAACTTTCCATCTGTTCTTTCGTCTTGAGTTTCTGCCTTAGAAACTCAGGAAAAAAAAATCTTTTTGCAACTTATATCTGACAAGAGACTTATATCTAGAATATAAAAAGGACTTTTACAACTCGATAATAAAAAGACATATAACCCAGTTGAAAAATGGGCAAAGGATCTGAATAAACATTTCCCCAAAGAAGATATACAAATGGTCAGTAAGCACATGAAAAGATGCTCATCATCATTAGCTATCAGGGGAATAAAAATCAAAACCACTTGACACCTAATAGCATGGCTGTAATAGAAGTCAGCTAATAACAAGTGTTGGTGATATGGAGAAATTGGAACCCTACATGACTGGTAGGAATGTAAAATGGTACAGCCACTTAGGATAAGACTCTGGTGGTTCTTCAAATGGTTAAACATAGAGTTATATGACCTGGTAATTTACTCTGAAGTATTATATATAGTCAAGAGAAATGAAACATACATCCACACAAAAACTTGTATGTGAATGTTTATAGCAGCATTGTTTATAATTGCCAAAAGATAGAAACAATCCAAATGTCCATCAACTGATGAGTGGATCAACAAAACGTGATATATCCATACAATGAAATGCTATTTGGCCATAGAAAGGAAATGACGTATTGACACATGATACAGCATGGATGAAACTTGAAAACATGCCAAGTCACAAAGATCATCTGTGATTGCTTTTATATCCAATAGGCAAATCTATTAGACTTGCCCTAGAGCTCCCCAAATGAGTAACATCAGAGATAGAAGTAAATTACTGGTTTCATATGGCTGGAAGTGATGGAGGCATAGGTAGGTGATGGCTATAGGGTACAGGTTTCTTTTTCAGGTAATGAAAATATCCTGAAATTGACTGGTTATGGTTATACATATCTGTGAATGTACCAAAAACCATTGACTTGTATACTTTAAATGGACAGATTATATAGTATGTGAATTATGTCTCAGTAAAGCTTTTTAAAAATCCTATTGTATTACTGGGGACTTGAAAGAATGTTAAGAGTAGATACATGTCTTCAAATACTAAAATATAAAATGTTATATTGCATGTTAGATAATTAAATCATTTATTTCAGAATAACAAGGGATATCAAAAATTCTAAAAAGGATTTCTGAGTTTAAGGTTAGAAAACACCAATCTAGATTAACCCTTTCATTTTATATATGAAATAGAGTCTTAGGTAATCTGGATGATTCTGTCTTTGAAGTCAGATGTAGGTTTGAATTCTAACCCAGCAGTTTATTAGCTATGTCATTATGGGGGGAAGGAGAACATCTTTAACTTCTTTTTCTGTGTCTGAAATAGGATTACAAACCATCTTCCTCACAAGATTTTTGAGGATTCAAAGAGCTGTCATAGTAGTAGCTACCATTTATTGACTACCACCTGTGTATGATGTTTGTATTTTATATACATTCTTATTTATTCCTCAAAAAACTGTGTGTTTTGTTGTTCATTACGTTATTATTTCTGATAGCTGCTAAAGGAGAAAACGCTTGTAAACTGAAATCTGAAGTGCTCCAATGAGTATTTCTTTTGAGTGTCATGGACACTCAACAAGTTTTCGATTTTAGATATTTGGATTGGGGATACTCAACCTGTAGGCCGAGAATATGAAGTTGGCTATATATACTGTGGTCAACTAGAAAGAAAGTAGGATTGAAGAAGATATAATAGAAGTCTAAGGAATAGATTTTTGTAAACTTGTTAAGAACAGATTATGGCTTGAACTAAATTTGGTCTTATTGACATAATAAGAATAAAGCTATTATAAGGTATTGAGTTCTTAAGTCTTAGCAGAGGATTGAAATAGGATATGTGCACCTTACAATAAGACCTGTGTGTTAGAGATGAAGTGGTAATCATTTCCAAGATCAAGATACACAAAAAAGTTGCATTTTAAAAAAAATTTTTTTTATTTCAGCATACTACAGGGGTACAAATATTTAGGTTACATACATTGCCTTTGCCCCATCCGAGTCAGAGCTTCAAGCATGTCTGTCCATTCCCCAGATGGTGTTCACCACACCCATTAGGTGTGTCTATACCCATCCCCTTCTCCCCCCTCCCATCTGCCCGACACCCGATGAATGTTACTATTATATGTGTACTTAAGTGTTGATCAGTTAATACCAATGTGCTGGTGAGTACAATTTGCTGGTAAGTACATGTGGTGCTTGTTTTTCCATTCTTGTTATACTTCACTTAGTAGAATGGGTTCCAGCTCTATCCAGGATAATACAAGAGGTGCTATAAAAGATGCATCTTTATATTGTTTGATTTGTAGTATCTGTAGTAGGGGCCTCTTTGAGGTACTTACGGAAACTAAAACTGTATGGTGCTATGCAAACACCTATAATACATACTTATTATTTTCTCATTTAGTTCAAGGAAGAAATCTCTAAACGTTTCAAATCACATACTGACCAACTTGTGTTGATATTTGCTGGGAAAATTTTAAAAGATCAAGATACTTTGAGTCAGCATGGAATTCACGATGGACTTACTGTTCACCTTGTCATCAAAACACAAAACAGGTATGGTATTAGAAGACATAGAGCTTTAAACCATGAATACATGTTTATATTTGTCTTTTAAAGTAACCAGTGTTGGCTTTAAATGGCTTTCCCCGTCCATTTAAAATTTAAATGGATTAAAATTTGTTTCTTTGTTGCTGTTTATAACAGAATTTAAAAAAAAAAACAACCAATGTGATTTCATGTTAGTGCTTATATGTTTGTCATATGAGCATTTATTATTTTAGAAGATTCAACAGTATTTAGTCATTATGTCTAAATTATTTGAATTAGAATAAGCAAATTAATATGTTTTTAGCTATTTTTGTTTTAGGGAAATTTCTACAAAGATCTACAAAGATCATGGGTTACTTACCACCTTAGCAAACCAAAAATTGATAACCATATCTCTTTAAGTCTAAGGCATCATAAATTTTTAAGAGAAATATTTATTTTGTGTATCACTAAAGGAATACTGCTAAATTGAACTGGTTTTTTTCTTGCCAGTTAGAATTTTTATTTTCTACTTAGTGAAAGAGTTCCTTTAGATTTATTTGGATATGGAATTTTACCATATCAGTCTTGGCATACATACAAAGAAAATATAAATGAAATAAATTGGTTAAAACCTCCCTAAAACTTCTTTACATTGTCGGATTTTTTTTGAATCCCCTTTTGACTTCTTCGTCAGTGTTCATATTTTTCCATACAGTACCAAACTGTATTCTGTCAAGAGTGTTGGTGGTATCACATTTCTTAAAAGAGCACTACGATATTTTCTCAAGGATTTTCTTCCAAGCCATTGACACTCATTCTGTAAGTTTTTACACTGGTGTTCCCCAAAAGCAAATATTTGCTTTACTGATAAAAAATTTATTCTTCCTGTTTTTCTGCTTTTCTGTATAAATCATAACTTCTTTCAGTGCCAGTTAATGGTCTCATTTTTCTGAAGATACTTTCTGTGATAATTAAACTCAACTTGTATGGTACAGCACTGTACTTACTCATTTGAAGTCCTACAGAGCACATGTTTGCAGACATTACACTTGATGCCTGGCTGTCAACAATTGTAAGACGGATCCTGATTTCAAAGACATTAAAATGAAAAAATGTGTGCCTTAGAATCAGCAGAAGAAACAGATTCAGAACTCTTAACTGGTATCAGATGGAATGGTTTTCTGATAAACTATTGTCTTAAAGATAATAAGTAATACTCAGTTATTTGTGTTGATTTCTCAGCCTTCTCTTGGTGAGGTCTCTCACTTTTTATTTTTAAGAATTTCAAGGGTCTGAGTGAAACTGGCCCCTCTTGGCCCCTAAACCTCAAGAACTAGAAGGGGGTAGGTAAAAAGTTGTTTCTATAGTCCATCTTTGCTGGTGTGACTGATCATTATGACTTATCTCTTTTTCTTAAATAATCAATATGATTGATCGTAATATTTATATATATTATACTCAAAGAGGAGGGGCAGTTGCAAATATATATTTTAGATTTTGTAAGGTTTTACTATGTATATTTATTTTTGTAATGTTTAGTTATTTCAGAGTATTTACTTAATGATAATTTGAGTTGGTCTGAGAGTTTACCCCTTATTTTTGGGTATCAGAATTATTTCAGAGGTTCCTTTAAAAATAATTAGCCCCACTGCTTACACTGTGATTTAATTATTTTGCGTAGGTCTCAGGATCATTCAGCTCAGCAAACAAATACCACTGGAAGCAATGTTACCACATCATCAGCTCCTAATAGTAACTCCACATCTGGTTCTGCTACTAGCAACCCTTTTGGTTTAGGTAAGTGTCTTTAGTCATTTTTACAGGGATGAAAAAAAAAGAAACAGCTCCCTTTCTGAGTAGTTTTAGATAAAATAACGGAATTAAACCATTACATTACTTTAACAACAAAATTTTTAAAAAAACTTTTGTAGTTTACTTCTATAATTGTTGATATTAAGGAAGTAGTTGGGAATACAGGAGTTCTGGGTTAGCTTATATTTACATTTAATAAGTGGTCAGTAATTGACACATTTCTTTTTAATAATGAAAGAGATGTATGTATGCCTAATGTGACTACTACCACATAATTGAATCTGAGGAAGATTAGCTAATCGTTCATTATAAGATAGCCTCCTGAATAATAATTTTCTCATTCAAAAATGAACAGATTATTTATTTACTAACTGTCCTGAACACACATGGAAGGACTGGGGCCTGGAAATCAGCCCAGTAGTTAAGGATCTCCTGTACCAGCCAAAACTGCTTTTTTAATGTTGGTTTTATATACTAAGGTTTTGTGCAAGATTTTGTTGAGGAAAAAAGTATTCTGAAACTCACAGAAGTTGAACTAGATAGATTTTGATTCTTAAGTTGTACGACTGGTATAGTACCTTGAAATGGCATTATTTTTTATATGCACAGTTTTCACACATCAAGGATCATACTTTTTATCCGTTCTTTAAGAGTGTTTCAGTAATTCAGTTGTACTATGCCAAATATATGTTGGAAGCATTTGAGGCGTGGCATGCATTGGCATAAATTCACATTTGCTTTATTTTATTTTATTTTATTATGTCTGCTGCTCTTATTTTCTTTTCTTTCTTTCTTTTTTTTTTTTTTTTTGAGACAGTCTTACTCTGTTGCCTGGGCTAGAGTGCCGTGGCGTCAGCCTAGCTCACCACAACCTCAAACTCCTGGGCTCAAGCAATCCTACTGCCTCAGCCTCCCAAGTAGCTGAGACTACAGGCATGTGCCACCATGCCTGGCTAATTTTTTCTATATATTTGTAGTTGTCCAGCTAATTTCTTTCTATTTGCTCTTATTTTCAAAAAAGATCTTACGCTAGATCTTTTGGTTGGGGCAAGTGAGTTTTAGTTGTCAAAATAATTAACATGAACAATCCGGAGAGATTCAGATGCAATTATTTAGTGTTCAGACCCATGAAAGGTATCGTTGAGGTAAATCTCTCCCGTGTTCCCTCATTTTAAAGCCAAAGATATCAAAGCCTGAAGAGGCTTTTGGTTAATTTGTCTGAGGCCAAACAGCTCCCTAATCCCTTCATTTCTAGTCTCATTCCCAACCCTCCTCCTATCTCAGTGGCTTTTCTCCATCAGTTATTTCCTTTACTCTCTATATTCAGCTTTCTTTTTTGCTAGCTGGTCTCATTAAGGTTTATTGCATTTGTAAAAGCCACAGAATCTCACTACCACCCTTTCTTTTGCTATCCCTGGAAATGCATTTTCTGTTTTCTATGTTTTCCTTTTACCAAGTTCACTGCATTCTATTTCTTGCCCCCGTTACTTCACTGAAAATTTCCTGGATAATATTGCCAAATTTAGTGGACATTTTTTAGATTTTAAATCAGTCTCTCTTAATGCTTACAAATTTCTCCTTGAAGGTTTCTTCTTTAACTCCTATGATGCTATTTTTTTCTCTGGTTAGTTTTCTGATCAGTTTTTTTCTCCTCATTTGTGGGTTTCTTTTTCCCCTGTCTATGTTGGCATCATTCCTCAGAGTTCTGCCTTGGCTTTCTTCTCTTTTACTCTATTTATTCTTCCTGAGTGACATTATCCTGTTGTTACATCCTGGAGACTCTCAAATCTGTACCTCAACTCACATCACTCCTGAACTCCATTCCTTGTATTCAGCTCTCTTAGATATTACCTGATGTTCTCTAAGTAATTTAGCTTGTGTCTCCTTTGTAAACAAAAGCAGAAAACAAATGCAAAAACTTACCATCTTGCTCTTCAAATCTCTGCCTTTCCCACACCGAGTCTCTTGGTCCATAACTTCTTCTCTATCCCACTCCATGCAATTATTGTCCATTGCTACTCTTTGATGCAGGCCCTCAACTTTCTTCATCTATAATGTTCACTCTGGTTGTTTCCCACATTGCTCTTTGAATAAGAACATCTCATGTGACTATTTTGCTTAAAATCCTTTAAGTCTTTAAAAAGATTTTTAAAATTTAGTCATTATCTACCTCTACATCTTCATTTCTTACCCATCAGTTAATTATATTAGTTATGATAGGCTATCTTGTGTTAATTAAGGCACTGAAAATTCAGTGGCTTAATACAACAAAGCTTAATATCTTGCTACAGAGCTTTCCTGCATGCTACAGGTTTTTCACTGGTCTGTGAGGTCTCTATCCATATAGTCCCGCAGAGGCTCAAGCTAATGAAATTCTGCCATCTTGTCGCTATACCACTTGAAACATGGCAGAAGAGATAGCTGAAGGGTCTCAAGCTGAACCTGCCATACTTTGGCCAGAAGTGACATACGTCATTTCTTGCAGTCTTTTGGCCATAACTTATCACGTGGGCCTGTCCAGGTATAAAAGAAATATAAGGCTGCACGTGAAATGTTTGGTGAGCACTGCTGTCTGCCGTACAGTCGTATTGAAGTTTTTTCGTTTTCAAAAATTCATCAGTACAGTTATCTCTGTGCTTTTTGTATATGGTGTTCCTTATGCCTGTTATTAAATCTCCTAACCCTCCTCACTTCTTGCCAACTTATTCATTGTCCAAACTTATTAAATATCTTCTCTTCTTTGAAAGGCAGTCATTCCACTTGGGTACTCTATTACCATGATATGCTGTGAATATCTTTGTTGAAGTAGTTATTCACATCCTTGTAGGCATTTTTTTTCTTGTCATTTTTCCCCACTAAATTGAGTTCTGAGGGTAGTAACTGGGTCTTTCTTGTCACCTTAATTTCTAATATGTGGTACATTCCTTGACATATATAGTAATTGCTCAGTGAGGAATGAATGCTTTTGGTTGTGTAATTTACAAAGCAAACATTTTATGATAAAGGAGTTAATCATTCTGTTAGAGCTATTAGATTTCTCAGTGATTTCATTTCTCCAAAGAGACATCTATTTCCATAGTATTCTCTGGTTTTCTCTCCTTGATTGGCAGTAGCCCTTTTCTACCCAGAGTTTAGAGGTGAATTCTATTTAATACTTGCTAAACTTAAACTATCTTGTGGAAAGAGATTATTAGAAATACAGTCTGGTGTGTATTTTTTATTTCTTCCTTTAACTGGCATATTCTAGGGTGTTTTGTCTGACACTAACCAATTCTCTAACACCAGTTGGGTGTCCAGCATTCAATTCAGTTCTGACACTACCTACCTGGAGTTAGCGTTCAATCCAACAAATTAAAGGACTCAGTCCTGCAAGACCGCCTTTACTTCAGATACCAGTTACGAGTTCTGGGCCACCATCGGGGGTGTTCCCATGACCTCCTCCAGGTTCAATAGTTTGCCAGAATAGTTCACGGAACTCAAGAAAACACTTTATTTATGTTTACCTATTTATTATAAAGGATACAACTCAGAAACAAATGCTTCAAAGAGAATTGGGTCAGAGTACGTGGAGAATGGAGGTTGAGCACAAAGTTTCCAGGTCCTCTCAGTGCATCACCCTCCTAACACTCAAATGTGCTTTCCTTCCTGGAAGCTCTGAATCGTATTATTCGTCAGTTTGTACAGAGCTCTGTCTGTAGCTCCCTCCTCTCACCTTCCTGTAGGTTGGTGGCTAGTGCTGAAAGTTCCAACCCTTTAATTATTACTTTGTCTTTCTGGCTAGGGTCACTTCATTAACATAATGTTCGAAGGGGCCTGTTATTAATAACAAAAGACATTTCTTTCCTGTCACTCAGGAAATCCCAAGGGTTTTAGGAACTCTGTCAGGGATCAAGGAGAAAGACCAAATATATTTTTGTATTATGTTATACACATAAAAATACATTTTGTGGATTTTATTACTTAAATATCAAAGTGTAAATTTTTGGCTGATTTCACTTATAGGAGTTAAGCATGTGTTAGTAGTGGGTATTATTTTTATTTTAAAATGGTTTCTTTTAATGGACTATTGGGTCAGTTAATACTTTTGTTGTCTTCCTACTTTAGCATAGTCTTCTAAATGATAAAATTTCTGACTTTTATTTATGTATTTTTCTCTCCCTTATCCTCATAGGTGGCCTTGGAGGACTTGCAGGTCTGAGTAGCCTGGGTTTGAATACTACCAACTTCTCTGAACTACAGAGCCAGATGCAGCGGCAACTTCTGTCCAACCCAGAAATGATGGTCCAGATCATGGAAAATCCCTTTGTTCAGAGCATGCTCTCAAATCCTGACCTGATGAGACAGTTAATTATGGCGAATCCACAAATGCAGCAGTTGATACAGAGAAATCCAGAAATTAGTCATATGCTGAATAATCCAGATATAATGAGACAAGTATGTGGAAAGTTCTTCCAGTTCATAATATTTTTCTTATTATTTAGTTTTCTGTGGGTAAAGAGATTGCCCTATACATATGGTTAAGGTAAAGAGAGAAATCCTAATCTTTGTGTAGGAAAACTTAACAAACCATTAATGTGGACTGTTTGAACTCTGAATTTTCTGTTAACGTTTGAAAGATCATTGTAAATAGTTTAAAGGTTTCAGAAACAATAGTTTTTTGTGGGCAGTTCACTCACAATAAAGTTCTTCCTTCGTGATGTTATTTGAATGTTAGCTTGCTTTTGAAGGTGAAATCTACCAGGAATAATTTTCCGACTTTTAAATATTGAAGACAAATTTACAACAACTCTAGTTTAAAGCTCCAGTTGTTTTTTTATCTATTTATTTTTTGAGACAGTCTCACTCTATTACCTAGTCCCAGGCAAGAGTACAGTGACGTCAGCACAGCTCACTGCAACCTCTAACTCCTAGCCTCAAGTGATCCTCCTGCCTCGGTCTACCAGTAGGCCCTCATTTTTCTGTTTTTGTAGAGATGGGTCTTGTGCTCAGGCTGGTCTCAAATTCCTGGCCTCAAGCTATCCTCCTGCCTCTGCCTCCCAAAATGCTAAGATTTACAAGTATGAGCCACTGCACCTGGCTATAATAGTTTTTTATTTGGGATTCTAGAATCAGACAGCACTTCATTTAATAAAGTAGAATGAGTGTTCCCGTGAAGTGAGCAGTGGGGAGGTTGGCTTTATAGGCAGAAAAGGGCTGAAGAAAGCACAAACAGGAACAAAAACCAGATTAGTTCTTCATAGTTACTTTCCTAATGGGGTTAAAACAAAGGGAACTTTCTTGTTATGATGTTCAGGTTGACTGGAGTCTCCTGGTTTTTTGGAAAAACTGTCGTGTTTCAAAGTTCATTTTGATTGCATGGCACTTAGCACAAGTGACTTTATTCTGGTTTGGTCTCATCTGCTGTGGCCTAGTGCAGGATTCTAGTCCAGAACAGTGGCCTCCCATAAACTTTATTTAACAATAGGTAATAGCTAAAGTAATTCATGTGTATTGCACTGCCTTTTTTTTTTTTTTTTTTAATGGAAATGTTTTTTTTAGACACTGGAACTTGCCAGGAATCCAGCAATGATGCAAGAAATGATGAGAAACCAGGACCGAGCCCTGAGCAACTTAGAAAGCATCCCAGGGGGATACAATGCTTTAAGGCGCATGTACACGGATATTCAGGAACCGATGCTGAGTGCCGCACAAGAACAGGTGATCCACTAACTCCAAGATTCAGGCCAGGGAGTAGTTTCTATTTTAACTCAAATATGTGTGTTATTGAGGGGTGCCTTTATATGGTGAATGTGGGTTTTTTTTTTTTGTTTTTTTTTTTTAATTTCTGTGTTATTTAGAACAAAAGCTTATTCTTTATGGTTTTTGTGTCTTTTATTACAGTTTGGTGGTAATCCGTTTGCTTCCTTAGTGAGCAATACATCCTCAGGAGAAGGTAGTCAACCTTCCCGTACAGAAAATAGAGATCCATTACCCAATCCATGGGCTCCACCGGCTTCCCAGAGTTCACCAGCTTCCAGTGGCACCACCAGCACTGTGGGTGGCGCTGCTGGTAATGCAGCCAGTGGCACTGCTGGGCAGAGCACTACTGCGCCAAATTTGGTGTCTGGAGTAGGAGGTATGTGTATAACCACTCATGGTTTTTTCCTTACCTATATGAATAATGAAAACATTGCTTATACTGTTATTCTTCGTGCTTTTGTGTTGTGTGTATGGTAAGTGCCTTTTATGAACTGTCTTTTCATGTTGCAAGTGGTTTTTTTTTTTTTTTTAAGAAAGCTTTATTAGGTGATGGTTAGTGTTACTCCCTGAGTGCATTATAGTGGAGAGGGGTACTGAAGATTTCCAGAAGCAGTTTTATGTTTTTACATCCTAAAATGGTACTGAGTGAAGTGGGTGGTGGTCTTACTTCTCTAGTAGGGAAACTGAAGTGCAGAGGGAACACGTAGTTACCTGTGTAGTTGTTACTAGAGTACATGTTTGTTAGCCTTAGTCTCGTTTTGTATTTTAGATCAGTGGATTTTCAAACACCAGCC
The DNA here is from genome assembly GCF_041146395.1 of Eulemur rufifrons. Taxonomy (NCBI): domain Eukaryota; kingdom Metazoa; phylum Chordata; class Mammalia; order Primates; family Lemuridae; genus Eulemur; species Eulemur rufifrons. The sequence continues at coordinate 210,585,191 of NC_090989.1, forward strand.
TTGAGGTCAGGGCTTAACTAGCTGCATCAGAGCACTTGCCAGGTTTGTAAAAATCAGATTCCCAGGTCTCAGACTTCGTGGAGCAGAATCTTTCATTGTGGAGTTTAAGATCTGTGTTCGTGTAAAGCTCCTCCTGGTTCTGATGTGGGAGTGGGTTGAGAATTTACTTTTGTCCACTTTGCTGTAAACTAGATTCAATAAATGGATGGCTTCTTTTCAACATTCAGATATTACATAGTGATGTTTTTTCTATGAATTAGGTCCAAGATCATTAGCCAGAGTGATGATTTTTTTAGTCCTAATACTTAGCATAAAAATAGGAAGAAACAGAGGCATGGGAGCACTTACCTATGATGAGAGAGCCTGGATATATTTTTAAAGATGCCTGTAATCTCGTCAGAGGAAGTGTAAAGATGAGATGCTGGATAAGGAATTTTTAAAAATTCCTTGCTGAGAGAAGAATCAGAATGAGGATAGTAATTGATGGTCACAGTGGTGTATATTCTTTCGTAGAATACAGTTTGAGTATCATGAAGTTTTTGGACATAATACAGGTATTATAAAAATTGAAATAATACCATTTTTAAATCAAGAAAAATTACCATATTATATATTTTACTTGATCCGTATTGATTAACAATCTTTTGAGAGAGAAGCACTGTTCCCACTTTAAAGGATATAGAGCAGGCAGAGCAAAGATTTAATCAGATTTCCTGACTGGCAGAGTATTGTTTTTTTTTTCCTATAGCATGGTTGTCTACAGTGACAACTTTTGTATAACAAGCGAAAAATCAGTTTTGCAACTTTTTACTCAGGTTTTAATTTAATGACTTGGTACTTTAACATTTCGTGTTAATATTTCTGTCAAGGGAAAGTAAGAAACAGCAAAAATGAAATTACTATGCTGGCTGATAAATTTGCCAGCATATTTGTGTACTATTATGATTCTTACTCAAGTCTTTGAAGTTTCATGTACAGATGTACACATATACATGTAAAGATGAAATTCTTGACTCTTCTTTTACCCTGTAAGCACTTACTGTAGAAAGTGAAGGGGGTCTTAGAGCAGGAGTTGCTAAATTTTTCATGTGAAGGGTCCGATAATACTTTAGGCTTTGCTGGCCAAAAGGCAAAATTGAGCACATTACATCAAGAGAGAAAACAAATTACCACAAATTTTTTTATTGATGAAATTAAAAACTGGGTAATAATTGCATATAATATTTTCCTCGTACATATCTATTGATGAGAAGAATGGACTTCTTTAGGGGAATAACATTTTACTTAATTGGAGTTCACAGTTTTCTGTGTTTATCAAAATTGATTGCAAATATTCATCTGTTAATACTGATATATGATGAGACTTATTCAGACTATGTACTTATTCCAAAAATATATAATTTTTAATAGCATATTCCTCAGTGTGGGGAGGCATTATAGAATTCTATTAGATTCATTTGCTTTTAGCATGCTACTACATTGCAGATTAATCACTTAAAATTGAGGGTTAGGTCGTAGCTCCTCAATTACACAGTTAAATGAATTTTGAAGTGTGAATTTTCTTTGCCATTGTATTGAGGTTTGAAAAAAGATGTTGGGTAGTATGAGCTCAAAAATAAATCTGGCACTCTGGGAGGCCAAGGCAGGTGGATCATTTGAGCTCAGGAGTTCGAGACCAGCCTGAGCAAGAGCAAGACCCCGTCTCTACTAAAAATAGAAAGAAATTAGCTGGACAACTAAAAAATATATAGAAAAAATTAGCCGGGCATGGTGGCGCATGCCTGTAGTCCCAGCTACTGGGGAAGCTGAGGCAGTAGGATTGCCTGAGCCCAGGAGTTTGAGGTTGCTGTGAGCTAAGCTGATGCCACGGCACTCTAGCCTGGGCAACAGAGTGAGACTCTGTCTCAAAAAAATAAATAAAAAATAAATAAAATAAATAAATCTGCAAATTAATGGGAATGGAGGTCTTGTTTTTGACAGCACAAGGAGTATATAAAGCAGCTTGACATTGCTTATGATTCAAACAATTTTAGTTGTTAAAATGACTTTACTACAATATGAGTTTCACACATAAATGCTATTTGCTTTGTAATTTTGGGTTGAATTTATTGAGAAACATTACCAACTCCCTACCAAAAACTGATTTCCAAATTATTCAGTGTATGATAATGTTGGTTGGGTGATGGTTCCTATTTACAAATGTTTTAGTCTTAGGCATGACCTCATAAGATAATGCAGTGAAACTTTACCTCTGCTAAGCCACCAGCCTGCTGTGTGGTTGGCATGTCAGGATACTGAACAGTTTTTAATAAAAATTCATGGAATTGACTGGCTAAGCTCACAAGAGTGAAGAATGATGTTCATCATTGATATTCCTGGTTCAGTAACATGATAGATTAAAATATTTTCCAGAGTACCTGCTGGTGAATAACATTTTTATAGGCTTTGTAAATTTGTCCCGCTGAATCCTTTCAGTTCTCCGTGTTTCTGCCACCATCTGATGTAGCACATTTTAGCAGATTCTACTTCAGGTTGTACCCAGTTAGTATTTCTTAACTTCTTTGAAGATAGTTTTGCCTTAGTTGTTCTATTCAGACTGTTTATAGAGGCTAATTTTTCAGTCACTTCAAAGTTGGCATTGACTCTTTAAATAAGAACTGAGTGGTAATAGTAAAATCTGTTGACTCATCGAGAACTGGGACTCATCAAAATCATTTGCATTAGTTTTTAATTGAATATTGGTGTTGCACCCAGTGTCCTCAACTGTGTGGGAAAAGTTCTTCTCCCTGAAGGGCTAATAGACTAAAGTTTATTTTCTCTGGACACATTTATTTGGCTGCTGCAGTCAAGATTTAATTAATTATGTTGATTAATCACCACTAGAACACAGCTTTCCTTGATTGGCTAACAAATAAGTCACTTGGAAACTTAACTTTGGTGGCAGCCTTATTTTTATTTTTGTAGACAAACTTGGCAGTGATGAGATACTTCATTTTAAATTTTGTGATTTTTCTAACCATTGCTTTCCTGTGGGTGGGGAATATTGTGATGAGTGCTTAGTTTGTCAGTGTCCATGCATGTTGTATTCTTTTGGTGTCATTGCATAATAAACAATGTTTTGCCATCTGGTTTAATAAAATAATTTATACTTCACTGTGCTTTAAAAGCACAACATTCATAGTCCACTTCTTCCTTTTTTCTTGTTCTGACATGATTGATAGGCACTGGTAATTAAAATAAAAACACATGCTGCAATGATTTCACATTGCATGAGTTACAACTGATTAACTGATTTGTGGTAGTACACTGAGCAGCAATACGAAGCACTGATAACACCGTAGACAGTCTGTGTCTCAACTCAGTTTTGCGTATGTCAAAGTGTAAAAACACCCATAGATGATAAATGAGTGAGCATGACTATTCCAATAAAATGGTATTTATGGACACTGAAATTTGAATTTCAGATAGTTTTTACATTTCACAAAATATTTTATCTCATGGGCTGTATACAAAAAACATGTTGTAGGCCAGATGTATCCTGCAGACTGTAGTTTGCCAGCCTGTCTTAGAATACAGACATACTTCATTTTATTGCATTTCACTTTGTTGCGCTTTGCAGATATTTTGATTTTTACAGATTGAAAATTTGTGGCAACTCTGTCAAGTAAGTCTATCAGTGCCATTTTTTTCAACAGCATGTGCTCACTTTGCGTCTCTGTGTCACATTTCAGTAATTTTTGCAATATTTCAAACCTTTTCATTATTGTATCTGTTGTAATCCATGAACAGTTATCTTTGATGTTACTATTGTAATTGTTTTGGGGCACTACAGAACACATCCATGTAAGACGGCAAACTTACTTCATAAATGTATGTGTTCTGACTTTTCCACCAACTGGCTGCTTCCCCTGTCTTTCTCCCTCTCTTCAGGCCTCCTTATTCCCTGAGACACGACAATATTGAAATTAGGCCAGTTAAGAATTTTACAGTGGCTTGTAAGTGTTCAAGTAAAAGAGTCATACGTCTCTCACTTAAAATAAAAGCTAGAAATGATTAAGCTTAGTGAGGAAGGCATGTCGAAAGCCAAGATAGGCCAAAAGCTAGGCCTCTTGTGCCATATAGTTAGCCAAGTTTTGAATACAAAGGAGTTCTTGAAATTAAATGAGCTACCCTAGAAAACACAAATGATGAGAAAGCAAAACAGCCTTATTGCTGATATGGGGAAGGTTTTAATGATCTGAATAGATCAAACTATCCACAAAATTCCCTTCAGCCAAATTGTGAATACAGAGTAAGGCCCTAACTCTCAATTCTGTGGAGGCTGAGAGAGGTGAGGAAGCTGCAGAAGAAAAGTTTGAAGCCAACAGAGGTTGGTTCATGAGGTTGAAAGAAGGAAGCCATCTCCATAACATAAAAGTGCAAGGTGAAGCAGCAAGTGCTTAGAAGCTGCAGCAAGTTATCCAGAAGATCTAGCTAAGATAATTGATGAAGATGTGGCTACACAAAACAATAGATTTTTCAGTGTAATGGAAACAGCCTTCTGTTGGAAGGATGCTGTCTAGGACTTCCATAGCAGGAGAGAAGTCAATGCCTGGCTTCAAAGCTTCAAAGGACAGGCTATTTTAGGGGCTGATGCAGCCAGTGACTTAAAGTTGAAGCGAGTGCTCATTTACCATTCTGAAAATTTCAGGGCCCTTAAGAATAATGCTAATTCTACTCTTCCTGTGCTCTATAAAGGGAAAAACAAAACCCGGATAACAGCATATCTGTTTTCAGCATAGTTTACTGAATATTTCAAGCCTACTGTTGAGACCTGTTGTTCAGGAAAAAAAGATTCCTTGAAAATATTACTGCTCATCGACAGTACACCTAGTTAACCAAGTGCTTTGATGGAGGCGTACAAGGAGATTAATGTTGATTTTATGCCTGCTAACACAACATCCATTCTGCAGTTCACAAATCAAGGAGTAATTAGACTTTCAAGTCTTGTTTAAGAAATGTATTTCGTAAGGTGATAACTTAGTGATTCCTATGGTGGATCTGGGCAAAGTAAATTGAAAACCTTCTGGAAAGGATTCACCATGTTAGTTGCCATTAAGAACATTTATGATTCGTGGGAGGAGGAAAAAATATCAACATTAACAGGAGTTTGAAAGAGGTTGATTCCAACCCTCATAGATGACGTAAAGGGGTTCAAGACTTCAGTGGAGGAGGGAACTGCAAATATGGTGGACAAGAGAACTAGAATTAGAAATGGAGCCTGGAGATATGACTGGATTGCTGTAGTGTTGCAATAAAACTTGAAAGGATGAAAAGTTGCTTCTTATGGATGAGCGAAGAGTGGTTTCTTGAGATGAAATATATTCCTGGTGAAGATGCCATGAACATTGTTGAAATTGACAAGAAAGAGTTTAGAATATTATATAAACTTAGTTGATAAAGCAGTGGCACAGTTTGAGAGGATTGACTCAAGTTTTAAAAGAAGTCCCACTGGGTGAAATTCTGTCAAACAGCATTGTGTGCTACAGAGAAATCTTTTGTGAAAGAGTCAATTGATGCAGCGTACTTCACTGTTGTGTTTTTTTAAGAATTGCCACAGCTGCCAGCAAAATGATTATGACTCACTGAAGGCTCAGATGATTATTGGCCATTTTTAGCAATAAAGTATTTTTAAATTAAGGGTATGTATATTGTTTTCAGATGTAATGCTGTGGCATACTTCATAGACTGTAGTATAGTGTAAACCTAACTTTTATATGTATTGGGAAACCAAGAAATTTGTAAGACCTGCTTTATTGTGATACTCACATCATTGTCGTGGTTTGGAGCTAAACTTGCAGTATCTCTGAGGTATGCCTGTGGTTTTAGACTTTAGGATGTGGAAACAACTAAATTCCAACTTATAACATGAAAAAATAGGAAAAACAAAATTATCAGTAGGAGAATTACAATAAACTAGAAAGAAAAGTGGGAAGAGTCAAATGTTTTAAGCCTGATAAAACTACATGGGAAAGAGTAAGAGCAGAAAGGAAATGAAAAAGCTAATGAGTTGACATAGTAAGTTTGAGAATATATGAGAGTTTAAGTATATCTGCCCAGTAATTGAAAACCTAGGTATAAGCTAAGGAAATTACTTAGTTTTCAGTGAAGATTTGCCTGAGTATATAGTTGAGTCATGATATATTGAATTCACATTAGTTCACCTGTAGCCCTTGGCAAAAAAGAGACAAAAATAAGAATAATCATAACAAACACTTTACACATTAAATAATTTATTACAACCACTCTATGAAGTAGATACTATTTTTTCCATTTTACAGGGGGAAACTGAAGTATGAAGAAGCTGAATAACTTGCCTGTGGTTATCACCTGGTTTAGATTTGAACCCAGATGATCTTGGTCCAGACACTGCGCTTAGTCGCTGTGCTCTAATGGTCTCTCAGATGTTAAATGTGCCTACCATTTCACTCAGTGAGTGCCAGCACTCAGCAAAAATGGGATAGAGAACTTGCATCTATTGTTTTCCCTAGACGTGAAGTCTTCTTTCATGAGTGTGAGCATGTTGAGTGCTGAACATGGTTCTAATTAAGCAATCATTTGCATTCCTAGAGGAAAAGTTGGCTCAGAGTTCTTCACTTTATGGGATTTTTCAATAGTAATTTTGACCATATCTCATTTTTGCCTTAAATTGACTTTAGAACTTAGCCCTTCCATTAGATGTGATTTTACTGTAAATGTAACCAGAATGTTTAAAGTCATAAGTCATCTTTTACTGGTATAATTTGGGCACGTACTTTTGGAGATCATCTTAGTTTTAAAATTCTTTCTTAGTTCAATTGATAGCATAATGTGTATACTCATCTGCACTTGCTAAAATTAAGCACAGTATATATTATATTTTAAAGCTTTAACTTTCGTTTGTGTATTATTTCCTTAATAAAATGTCTTTTTTTTTTAAAAACAAACTTTCAGCTAGTATGTTCAACACACCAGGAATGCAGAGCTTGTTGCAACAAATAACTGAAAATCCGCAACTCATGCAAAACATGTTGTCTGCCCCCTACATGAGAAGCATGATGCAGTCACTAAGCCAGAACCCTGACCTTGCTGCACAGGTGAGTTTGTAATTGTATTTAAAGGACTATGCAGTGTGAATTGAAATAACGTAATCCAATAATTGTGATTTTTAGTACGCTAGAAATGTAAACTGCATATCCAGTTTTTTTGGACGGTCTGTTTCTTTGTAGTAAATTAATACTTCATATATAATTAAAATAATGTCATCGCAGCCATTTATTGACTAGAAAATAGTGCAGGTTTACTTTGTATCTACATATGTTGAATTAGGAGATAAGTACAGAAGTTTTGGATTGCTCTCTTTTGAAGATACACTCTTTAGTGAAATGTAAATCTTGAAAGCAATTAATAGCTGTTAATAAATTTGAAATCTTTTATTTAGTAGATCACTCGGATTATAATAGTCATCCTCAAAATGGCATTGTAACATAGCCTGAAATTGTTTATTAAAGGCAGAGAGGGACTTGTGGGGCATGTTCTTATTCTTTCTATATTATAGATCCCCCCACCCCAAGATAGTATAGTGGTTTCTTATTAATTTATTCATTTTCTAGTTTGTTTCTAAAGAGACCATAACTAAGAAAATTAATGGATATCAACACTGGCTTCAGGGTTACTTGGGGAGTTTTTTAAAACAACACTGATGCCTGGGCCCCATCCTTAGAGATTTTTATTTAATTGCATTGGTTGGATGTTCCCCTCCAACTCCCAATTTCCTGGATGATTCCAGTGTATTGTCTAGGCTCTGTACCATTGGGCTTGAAAAATTCTGGAGAATGTGAAGTATGCCTTGCTCATCTGTAGTTTATATTGCTGTTTATTAAAAGTGGCTTCTGTAGAGTGTTAGGAGTTTGAAATACTTTTCTTTAATCTCATTTATTAACTTTTAAAAGCTATAATTAATCACTTGTTCATTATGTCAGTTGAAATGGTTTCTATTTTCCAAACTCTAGGACCATATTGATTCAAGTATATAGCAGATGTCTGATGTATAATTCTCAATACTAACTTCTGCTCTCAAAATTTGTGGAATTGGAAATAAAAAACTTTTAGGATAATTTTTGCGTTTAAAATTTTGCATATTGTAGGTACATTTTATGGAAGATAGTTTTATTTTATTCATATGTAAATTATATACTTAGAATAAATATCTCAACTTACTGTACTCAGCCATTTTTGACTGTAAGTTAAGCAAAAATTTTCACGTGCTTGACATAAATTAGAAAATAAGTAGAGTTAGCCTATTTGTATATTTTTAAGTGTATATTTGGTTAATAATGTGCATCTTTTAAAATTTGACTATAATGAGCACATTCTTAGCCATTTATAATTACAATTTTACATTTATAATGCGACTTGAGTACTCTAAAGCAAAATGTTGACAATGCTAGATATGGATGTCTTTTATTCAGTTTATATTTACAATGTACTCTTGTTATCAGCAGATTAAAATTTGCCATTTCTCTATTCTGCTTTTGACTTCTAAATATTTTTTTAATAGTCTTACATGTAAAAACTGAATTAATTGTGATATAAGCAGTCAGGTAAGTTAGGATAAATGTCTTAATTAAATGAGATGATTTTCTGAGGAAAAATGAGTAAGTTTTAGATGGTGTACTTTTTCTACATTAGTTTAAATGACATAAATCCTGAAAGATAAATGTGATAACCTCATTAATGTGTTCATAATAAAGAAATATTTGACTGGCGCTAATAAAGAAGCAGGTTTGTTGACCTCGAGTGGGTATTACTTTATTTATTGTGTGAACTTATTGGTCACTTTGAATAAATAGTATATTTCCATGAAATCTTGTCTGACTTATTCTGCTTTGGTTATTGTGTTGAAATTAACTAAAAGATCCACTTTGCTTCAATAGATGAACTTTATAAAGGGATGATGGAATTCTATTTTCAGCATTTACATCTAATTGCTCTTAAATGTGGTTAACTACTTGAAGGCATGAATCATTTCCTCCCCAGACTTTGGAGGGGTAAATAGGCTATCAGTAAATCATTGTTAGTTGACTTTTCACTCTGGGAAAAATAATATACAATTTGTCTTTTTCAAAGCTATGAGAATTTATTAGTTTCTGGTTATGCTGATTGTGTATTACAATCTTATTTTCAGGTATACCACATCATGTTAATAATGGCCCTGACTTTTAAATTCTTAACACCTATTTGAAGGTTAGGAGATATGCCACTTTTCTCATCTCTGGTGGTAGTGAGGTGAAATCCAGGTGCTAATCTTGGTGTTCTCAAATGGATTTACGTCTTTCAGGTCTTAGAGCATTTTAACACTTTGCCCAGAGGACTGTTGGTGCTAGTCTGGGCTGATTTTCACCTATCAGCTCCATTTCTCTGGCAAGTTGGTTGCTGTTTTGTGGTGTTCTTTTTTTGGACCTAATATTAGCTGTTTCGTAGTAGGCAGGTAGATTATAGTGGTTCCAGCTATGGATCGTCTCTGTGCTTGCCCACTTGTTTGTCAAGGTTTCTAAGCAAGCCATGTATATAGTTTCATGTATTGATGTTTATGTCAGTGTAGCAGCACATGTATCCTTCATGAATGCCAGTTATTCCCATTTTTCTTTCAAGGGCAGATATTCACCTTCGCTCAAGGAAAAGCCTAAGAAAATGATTGCTTTTATTTTTTAGGATATTGCATGTCATTATCATCACCATTCTCATTAAGAGAGAAGATGCCTCGTTTTTGTTTTTTTCTGGAGATCCCTCTTGTGGGACAGTATCTTCCCCTTTCCTTTTTTATTTATGTTCTACCTTCCTCCCTTTTAAGTGCCAGCTTAGGCACTTGGGGGGGAAGATAGAATATTAAACAAGGTACATTACTTGTTTCAGATATTTCCAGTTAAAATTGTTTGAACACTTGCCCCATAGATGATGCTGAATAATCCCCTATTTGCTGGAAATCCTCAGCTTCAAGAACAAATGAGACAACAGCTCCCAACTTTCCTCCAACAAGTGAGTAAGAAAAGATGCTAGCTATCTTCGGTAATGATGTGCTTGAAAAAAGTTTGATAAACATTTTCCTTGCTCTTCTGGCTGATAGCAAAACATAGAATAGAGATTGATAATGCTGTCAATTGGTAGAGAATTCAGCTTGATCTTAAAATTCAGCCCCATTTCACTGCTGACCTTTTGCTTATGTTTCTTAAACATAAATGCTGAGGAAAGAACCATTTTATTTTTGCTTTTGAGGATTTAGGATTTTGAATGCTTTGTTAATACCATAAACCATTTTCTTTCACTGTACTAACTTTGAAGTGCTTCCTTGTGTCATGTTACGCCTTATAGTTTAACTAATTTCGAGTAATAGGAAAGAGCTACCCTATCTATTTTGCAGATTTGGTTTCTTTGTAATGTTTTAATTTCTTCCAAATTAATAGAATGCCTTTTTTCCAAGGGGTAGATCTCATTTCCTCAAACTCGGAATTAGTAAGATGAAAATTGTCAGTGTTGTCATATAAGGAAGGTTATATTACAAAGAAAAGTACTTGATTCCCATGGTATTTTATTATGTAAAAAGATAAAAGAGAAGTCAGTCTTGGTGTTTTTGAAACTGGTAGTTCTAGGGCCTTATATATTATGCAAATGATACTCAGGCCTGTAAACTATTTCCCAAGGTTAGTTAGTGTCCTTGATCTATTATAATGATGTAAGCTTATCTTTTTTGGTCAGTCAGGTGGTGTATATTTGGAAGTAGTGAAGCTTTTAAATTTAGGACATATGTATTAACTTCAAATTTGGAACTATTGTTTTAGAGTGTACCTTTTTGGTAAGATTGTTATGTCAGCAACAGATAACATTTGGTCAGGAGGAATATGTGGCTTTCACTATGTTACCATGTCATATAAATTGTGCATTTGGAGGTTGTCTCTTAGAAATAATACTATCTTCTGTTGGAGAAGGGGAATAGTTGTGGCTTCCAGAGTAGCTCCTGATTGTCTTCCATTATGCAAATGGCTTTCATGATGGACTTGGGAGGAGGTCAAGTAATGATTTGCACACTAGGTTTGCTGTCAAAGAGGAGGTACTTGTGTTTATTTTGGGAAAGAAATTATAAGTTACCAATGAGGTTTTAGATTTTCTCCAGAAACATAGCAAAGAAAAGATAATAAGATTTACTTTCACTGATTTTAATTCCCTTGTAACCACTGGTTTTCTTTTTTCTTAGATGCAGAATCCTGATACACTCTCAGCAATGTCAAACCCTAGAGCAATGCAGGCTTTGTTACAGATTCAGCAGGGTTTGCAGACGTTAGCAACGGAAGCCCCAGGCCTCATCCCAGGGTAGGCTTATTTGGGGAAGATTATAAAAGTGCATAATGGTTACTTTCTCTGAGAATTTCAGACCTAATGTCATTTTGCCCTTTTTTTGTTGAGATTGTTAAGTCACAGTTTTCCAAGTTAAAAATGCTTGCTTCAAGAAGATTACTTAGCTGATACTAAGTTAAAATGTAACTGATTTGCCACCTAGGCTGACTTCTGGTTTTGCACAAGTTTAGGTTTGTTGCCTCTTTGTGCTTTCCCTAGGTTTACTCCTGGCCTAGGGGCATTAGGAAGCACTGGAGGCTCTTCAGGAACCAATGGGTCTAACGCTGCACCTAGTGAAAACACAAGCCCCACAGCAGGAACCACCGAACCTGGACACCAGCAGTTTATTCAACAAATGCTACAGGCTCTTGCTGGAGTAAACCCTCAGGTAACAATTCTTTTCTGTTCAAGTTTTGTATTCCTTGATGTTAGAAATGTAGAAATTTCGAAAAAGAAGAAAAAGGGGGAAAAATGGTGGGCCTTTAGATTAATGAAAAGCACAGTCTTAAGGATATTGAATCTAAAAACAGGCATTACAAAAATTATTGACTTTTGTGTTTTATCATACACTAAAGGAAATGTTATAGTTGTAGAGAAGACATGCTACAGTCTAATGCCTTACTTTTTAGAAGTTGCCTTTAAAAATGTATTTCTTTTCAGAGTTCCTGTTTGAAAATCGTAGGAAATACGTTTTGTTTTATAAAAGTTTATCAGGGAGGAATGGAAACTTGATTATTCCAAGTAACTACAGGACAGCTGTATTCTAGTCTTTGTCTTTTGAGTTTGGGAAAAATCCTAACTACCTTATCCTACCCACCACCACACCACCTCCTGCAGTAACTTGTGTTATATGTACACCTCACAAATATGGCTAAAAAATAATGGACCCCTGATAACGTTCTTGTGTCTGCAAGCTTTATTGGCTTTGCTAACAGTATGTCATTATATTATGTTGGTGGAAAAGTAATTGATGTTTTGGACTGAATTTTGAATCATAACTAGGCTCAGATACATCTTTATTAATAAAAATAGGAACCATTACAATCAGCATACTTTTGCCAATGAGAAATAAGTTTCTTTATTCCTGTGGCATAAAAACCCGTGCTTCGGGATTCAGTGAACTCTTGGAAAGCATTTTCTGCATCCTGTTGGTTGTGGAGGCATTGTCCCTGCAAGAAGTTGTCGAGATGCTTGAAGAAGTGGTGGTTGGTTGGCAAGAATATGAATGAATATGGTGGATGAGGCAAAACTTCGTAGCCCAATTCATTCAACTTTTGAAGCATTGGTTGTGTGAGGTGGTGTCATGGAGAAGAATTGGGCCCTTTCTGTAGACCAAATGCTGCTACAGGCATTGCAGTTTTCAGTGCATCACATCAATTTGCTGAGCCTACATCTCAGCTGTAAATGGTTTCGCCGGGATTCAGAAAGCTGTAGTGGATCAGACTGGCAGCAGATGACCAAACAGTGACCATGACCTTTTTTTGGTGCAAGTTTGGCTTTGGGAAGTGCTTTGGAGCTGCTTCTTAGTCCAGCCACTGAGCTAGTCATTGCCAGTTGTGGTAGAAAATCCACTCCTCGTTGCACGTCACAATCCGATCAAGGAGTTGGTTTGTCGTTGCGTACAAGAGTAGAAGATGACACTTCAAAACGTTTTTTTTGGTTCTTGGTCAGCTCATGAGACACCCACTTACTGAACTTTTTCACCTTTCCAGTTTGCTTCAAATGCCAAATGACTATAGAATGGTCAACATTGAGTTCTTAGGCAACTTCTCGTGTAGTTGTAAGAGGATCAGCTTCGATGATTGCTCTCAGTTGGTAGTTGTCAACTACCAATGGCCAGCCACTGCACTCCTCATCTTCAAGGCTCTTGTCTCCTTTGCAAAACTTCTTGAACCACCACTGCATTAAACGTTCAGTAGCAGTTCCTGGGCCATATGTGTTGTTGATGTTGCTAGTTGTCTCCTCTGCTTTACAACCCATTTGGAACTTGAGTAAGAAAATCACTGGAATTTGTTTTTTGTATAACATCATTTCCATAGTCTAAACAGCAAGGAATAAATCATTAGCAAAAAAATATAAAGTGAGAAATGCGCATTAAAATGATGTATAACATAACCACATTTATTTAAGAATGTATTCCAATATCAAACAGCAAATTTCAACAATGCTAACACCAAAAGTACTTTTGCACCAACCTAATAAAAAGATGATTGCCAGTTCAAACCTGTTACAGTAGTTTGCCCCCGAACTTCTTTTTTTTAAAAGACAGGATCTCGCTCTGTCTCCTGAGCTGGAGTGCAGTGGTGTGATCATAGCTCACTATAGCCTTGAACTCCTGGGCTCAATGGATCCTCCAGAGTAGCTAGGACTACAGATGTGTGCCACCATGCCCAATTAATTTTTTAAAAATTTTTTATAGAGACGAAGTCTCACTGTGTTTCCCAGGGTGATCTTAAACTCCTGGGCTCAAGTGATCCTCCTGCCTGGGCTTCCCAAAGTACTGGGATTACAGGCATGAGTCACCGTACCTGGTTGTCCCCAAATGTCTTAATGGGAAAACAGTTTCAAGGTCTACTAGATGCTTTGTGTTTTCTGTAAACAAGGCAAGGTATCTTAAATATGTATTTATATTCCTGATACCTAGCATAGTTTCTGGCTCATGGTAGGTACTCAGTAAATATTTGTGGAATTAATAAGAAAAAAAGATTTGGGTATAGGACAGAATTAATTATTATATAAGTTAACCTATAAGCCCTCCTGTTATCAGGTTGGCCAGGATTGGGTTGATCATTTATATGTGTGTGTATGCTTTTAACCTCATTTCTGAAAAGAGATTTGATGCCACCGGATTGTCAGTATAGTTTGTGGGCCTGCATCTGGAACTCTTCTAAGAATTGACTGGCCAGTGTAGAAATTGAACCCACATTCTAAGCCTTATTGGAACTTGAGAATTTTATATAAAACACTGGCTTTTGTAGTTACTCAGCTGGTTAGTAGCTACACAAAATAAATCATCTAATTCTAAACTCTTTGCTTATATACTTCTAAGTTTTTCTGCGTGTTAATGGAGCCTCTAAAATAATGGATGGAGTTTATTAAGCTTTTTTTCCCCAAAGGAAAGTTATCCATTTGACATGATTGTTTAGCTATAAACTAGGTTATTTAAAATAACAAAATAAAGCGCTAATGGATTTGTAAATATGTTGAATGTGTTTCAAGAGAGAGGCAGTGCTTTTAAAGCTCAGTAGACCAGCATATGTTACAAAAGAGCAATTAAAATTTTTAAAAAGTTATTTAGGTGTGACATGTACTCGTTTCCTTTAGAGTCTGATTAATTTTTTTTTTTTAACAGCTACAGAATCCAGAAGTCAGATTTCAGCAACAACTGGAACAACTCAGTGCAATGGGATTTTTGAACCGTGAGGCAAACTTGCAAGCGCTAATAGCAACAGGAGGTGATATCAATGCAGCTATTGAAAGGTTACTGGGCTCCCAGCCATCATAGCAGCATTTCTGTATCTTAAAAAAATGTAATTTATTTTTGATAACGGCTCTTAAAACTTTCAAATACCTGCTTTATTTCATTTTGACTCTTGGAATTCTGTGCTGTTATAAACAAACCCAATATGATGCATTTTAAGGTGGAGTGCAGTAAGATGTGTGGGTTTTTCTGTGTTTTTCTTTTCTGGAACAGTGGGAATCAATGCTTTTTCATTTAAGGCTACTGCATGCATCAAACACTTCTGCATTTATTGTAATTTTTTAAAAACATCACCTTTTATAGTTGGGTGAACAGGTTTTGTCCTGCATCTGTCCAATTTGCTTTTTAAACATTAGCCTGTGGTAGTAATTTATGTAGAATAAAAGCATTAAAAAGAAGCAAATCATTTGCGCTCTATAATTTGTGGTACAATATTGCTTATTGTGACTTTGGCATGTATTTTTGCAAACAAAATGCTGTAAGATTTATACTACTGACAATTTTGGCTTTATTTGTATACAATATAGAGTATGCACATTTGGGACTGTGTTTCTAGAATCATACTGCAATAGGTTATCTGAGCAAAACACCTGTAATCAAAAAAGTAAAGATAAGGAAATACTCTGAGAATTGAGTATTTTCTAATTGTATAAAATCTTACAGCATCTTTGATAAACATCTCCCAGCAAAAGTATCGGTTAGTCAGGTTTTTTGAAAATACAGTAGAAAAGCTGATTCTGGTTATCTCTTTAAGGACATTTAATTGTACAGACAGCATAATGTAACATTGTCTCAACATTCACAGATTGACTGTAAATTAACCTTAATCTTTGTGCAGACTGAAGGAACACTGTAGTATACCCAAAAGTGCATTTGCCTAGGACTTTTCAGCTTCTCCCATAGATAGTTTAACAGGCATTACAATTTGTAATTGAAATGTTGCTTTCACTGAAAGTGTCTTGATGTTTCAGTTATTTTTAATCGCCATATAAAAATAGAACTGTCTTTTGGGTTTATCTGTTTTCTCATGCACAGGCAATACATGGATTTGAAATGATTTGTGAGCCACTTGTTTCTGAAGTGTTTTGGTAGTTCTATTAAGAAATAGTTAAATATTGTGCTTTCAGAGCCTCAGAGACGGGGGAAGGGGGGACAGTGGAATCTATCCTGGATTAGGCCAGTTTAAATAATACTGGCAACTAAGATTCTGTTAGGATTTCTGTGCATATAGTGTAGTGAAGAAGTATCCTTCAGGGGTGAAAAACAAAAGCTGTTTTAACAATGTTGAGTACATTTGGCTGTTCTGCAGCCTTTTTCTTCCCTCCCAAGAGAAGTTCTGCCTAACTCTCAAACTGTTGGGGTGGTACATTCCTTTAGGACCAACTAAAACTTAATTTAGGGTCAGTAATATATTTGACTGACTCTGGTTCAGTATTCTCTTAGGTCATTCTCTCATGTACAGTTACAGGAAATTAAAATGTTAAAGTAAACTAAAATGAGTCCAGACCAATAAAATCAAGGGAAATACAAGTTGAATTCCATTACTTCTGCAAGTTGCTTGCTATTAAAAAAAGGTCAAGAGGCCAGGTTGCCCCCCAGTCCATGCACTGTTCTGACACTTTCCCAGGAGGAAAATATGTACAAAGGTTAGGGTGGAGGCATGACTAGAGATTATTAAGGATGGTATTCATGTGTCTTTGCTCTTTCTGCCTTATGCCTCAGTCTGGTTTTAAAACTTTTGTACTGGTGAGTGATGGTATACAGTGTGGGATAGTGTCATAACCAATTTGATGATTTATTAATCACAAAATAACAATAAATCTCTAGCTTTTACACTTGGTTTGTCTTGCCTCATTTGTAGAAAGGAAAATATGTCTTCAATTTACTTTCTCTAACCTTGTCTTTTAAAGGCTGTTGGAATTGAATTACCCCAGATTTTATCACACTTTAGATTATTCTTTATTAATTTTTTAGGCTTCCCCAGTTAAAATGTCACATACAGTGTATTGTGGTGTGTTAAAAAGATAGCGCACTGGTAAGTGACCTGACCTCTGCTTGTGTTTTTGGTACCTACCTATTTGCCGTTGAAGAGGCATCATGATTTCTTTATCATACACGTGGTGGTGGTGAGGCTTATAGGGTGCTCTGGACTGGGTGATCTGCTAAGTACTTTAAGCTGCAGCAGTGGTAGGATTTTTTTTGTTGTTTGTTTTAATATGTTTATCTTAGATCTAAATATTTGTTAAGGGATTGAAAATACTTAAAATTCTTACAAGTACTAAAAAGATGCTTAAAAATACCATAGGCTTAAATTGTTCTCATGTTGTCATTTAGTACAAATTGAATAAAAAATGAAGTGGTGAAAATAACATTTCAAGATTTTATTTCCCAAGTGTAATATTTGTGATATCCTAAACAAAGTGTAGCAAATACTGAACAATCAGATAAATGACAGCTGGCCTCTGTGTGTATTCAGAATCTTGGGTTTCAGGCTTGGCTTTAAATATAGTAATGAAAGGGATGTTTTGTTTGGGGAGACATTATTATTATGTTAATTTAATAGACAGATCATGATAAAATACAACAGAATGGATAACAATATGTTAGTGGCAAAAATGAATCTAGGCTGTGTGTGCACACATGTATATACACATGTATAACAAAAAGTTGTGTGGTTAAGGCAGGGAAATACTCCATGTTGTACTTCCTCTCTTAGAGATTAACATTAAACGTCTTAAAGTCAACAAGAAGTCCTACATTAAACAAATCTATTTAAAGTTGTTTTATCCAGCCTTTTCCATCCCTTTTACTGGACTTGTCTTTAAGGTAATGCTATATCCAATGAACATACTTTGGGAAAAGCTATACTTGGTAAATCTCCCCTTCTCTGGTGTTGCATATGGTGTTTATCTGTCTTCTTTGGCTTTACAGAGCCTAGCATTCTTTCTGGGCTGTTCTGAAGTCTTCCTGAGCTTTGCTAATCCAGTGATTGATTAACTCTGAATTACTTAGCCTTTACTGTCAATTGCTGCATTCTTTTTTTCCTGTTCACCTTACGGCGTTTTGTACTGTTTTGTTTTTCTTTCATTTCCCTGCTCTGAAATTGTCTTGGCAATTACCTAAGTAACATCAAGTGTTCCTCCTCAACTTCTCTATCTTTTCCCATATGCAACCATTGCTTCAGAAAGTCAGCATTTATTGAACATCTATTGAGTGCCAAGTTCTTTTCTGGTTGCTCAAAGTATAGCAGTAAATAAAACAAGGTTCTGTCCATATGAGGCTTACATAGTTGAATGTAGGGAGATAGTAAAACATATTGATTGCCTGCCAGCTAATAAGTGCTTTGGTGAAAAATTCTGAGTAGTAAGGAGGTTAGGTCAGGAAGGGGATGTTCTTATTTTATATAGGGTAGTCAGAGAAGGCCTTACCTCATTGAGAACGTGACATTTGAACAGAGACTTGAATATCTGGAGGGGTGAACAACTTTCCACGAAGAGGGACAACTAGGGAAAAGGGCCTGTAAAGTGTTCTGAGTATCGTTGACCTAAAGGAAGAAGCTGAGGCACAAAATATAATTTAAGGAGTTTTCTTGAACGAAAGTGAGGACAGCTGCCAAGGATATACTTCAAGTTGCCTTAGGGAAAGTTCTGTTTGGCCTTTGCAAGTAGGCTTTTAAAGACAAAAGGAACAAGGGGTGGGTTGATACAAAATTGTTTGACAGGAATTTTCATTGGTTTGCAGAAATAACATTGATTAGTGTTTGGCTGTACATTGTTGAACTACAGGGTATGAGTTAATGGTGTCCAGAGTATGGCATTTTATGCTTCTTGGAGTCAGTCTGGAGCCCACATAACAAGTGGCTTCAAGAGTTCATTAGCTCAAGAGGAGAGGAACAATATGTGACTGCTGTCAAATTTAAATGCCTCTCTGGGCCTGATAATTTATAGGGCCTCACATTTTTCAGATAAAAAGTTTTTCTCAGTATGTTTGTCGAACCCAAGAAGGCCAGTGTGGCTAAGCTAGGGGGAAAGTGGTATAGGGAGTAAGATTGGAGAGGTGTGGGGAATGAGGTAGGGGTGGTTCAGGGGTTGACATGGAAGGCTTGTTAATACAAGTTGAATGTACTTGATCGAACGTTTCTTTCAGTGGGAATGTTGAAGGAAGTAGAGGAGTTGCAGAGGAGATGAACAGGTAGGTCATAAGGTAAGAATCAAGAGAGATCCTGAAAGCAAGTGAGGACACTTAATCAGGAGGAGAAAGGTTAAATGTGCTGCTGCTTCAAGTACTCATCATGGATTGAATTTTCACTCTTTAGATTTAGTAAAGAAATGACCCTCATAACTGTGACTCAGGGTTTAGAGTGGTGGGGTAAAATTGTGGTTAGAGTAGACTGAGGAGATACCAGGAGGCACAGTTTTGAAGTAAAGAGAATCAGAGAAAGGGACTATATCTGTGGGGCATGGGTGCGTGTGGTGGTGATGATACAGAAGTTTGTCTTTGGTTTTCTTTGAAGATAGGAAGTACTATAGCATGGAGGGGGGTGGCGCAGAGGAGACTTGATGGGGTAATTGTTTTCTACCAAAAAGTACAGAGAATAAGGAGTTACTGCCAGCATTTGATTCCTTAGAATAGGGTGGATTTTTTTTTTTTTTTTTTAATATCAGTACCTTTTTTACATGGGCGGCTAAGGTGTGAAGGGGAGGGTGTCTTTGTCTTTCTAGTCATCATTTTCCTTAACTTTTCCTTTTCTTATCAGTAGAAGTGACACCTGTCCAGCCCATCTGAACTGTTCTTTGTGATCAACTCTTTCTGAAATAGAGGAAGAGCACCCCCTTTCCAGTGTTTTTGCTTAAGATTGCATAGAACAAGATTGAGATTTCTTCTTGAGCTGGACAGTGGTGAAGCATACCCTCAGTTTGCTTAGAACAGGGTTAGGCAGGTGTAGGAGCTCTAGTAGAGTTTCCCTCAGAAGACCAAAGCTGAGTGTGGAGCCTGATTCTTTAGTGGGATATACAGTCACTTGTGCATTCAAACTAGATCTCTTAAAAGAGTTACTCAGACATATTCTCCATCCTTCTACTTCTCAGAGACAGGAGGGGATTTCCACTGTGTTGTGGTTGTCTAATGCTTCATAACAAATTACTCCACAGTTTGGTGGCTTAGAACAAAATCCTTTACTTTGTTCATGAGTGAGCAGTTTTGGCAAGGCTTGGTGAATACAGCTGGAGCAACTTGACTGGATCTGGAGAAGTTATTTTCAAGAGAGCTTGTTCACCTGGTTGTTAAGTTAGTGCATGTTTTAATCTGGGAGTGCACATAGGGTTTCATTTCCTTTCCATAGCTGCTTGTGCTTCCTTACAGCATGGTGGATGGGTTTCAAGAGCAAGTATTTCAAGAAAAATGAAAGCCACCAGTATTTAAGTCCTGGGCCCAAAACTGGCCCAGTGTCACTTCTCCCACATTTTATTGGTCAAGGAGACTTAGCTTTCCCGAATTTAGGAGGGGTCATAGGCCCCACTGCTTGATGGGAAGAATGTCAAAGAATTTGTGACCCTCTTGATCTATCACACACTGTAATCCCAGGAGAAACATGTTGGAGGGGCACATATTTCTTCACCACTGCTCACTCCTTTCTAAGAGAAGTAGGACTCAGCTGCTTGTTCAATATTGTAGAAAGAACTAAGTATACTTGACTGACAGCTACTTTTCTTTGGAAAACAGTCTGTCCCAGGGGAAGCATGTATTCTAGTCTGCTTCTGCTGTGTGGTAATGAGGTTAGTGAGATAGGCCTGACCCCTGTGGGGAAGGCCTATAGTTTTCTTTGTTTTAAAAAAATTATGGTGAAACACACGTAATATAAAATTTACCATAGTAACCGTTTTATAGGGTACAATTCAGTGGTATTAATACATTCACAGGGTTGTACAACCATCACCATCATCCAGAACTTTTTCATCACCCCAAAAGGAAACCCGGTAGCCATTAAGTATTTACTCTCTCTATTCCTCCCTCACCCCCGCCTCTGGCAACCACTAAATCTACTTTCTGTCTTTATGGATTTACCTGTTCTGGACATTTTATGTAAATGGAATCATACCATATGTGGCCTTTTGTGTCTGGCTGCTTTCACTTGGTATGTTTTCAAGGTCCATCCATATTGTTATGGCTGAATTGTATGTGCATCGTATGTTCATGCCACATTTTATTTGTTCATCTGTTGGTGGACACTTACATCATTTTCCTGTTGTGAACAAGCTTGCAATAAACATTAGCAGACAAGTTTTGAATTTCTGTTTTCAGTTATTTTGGGTATATATCTAGGAGTGGAATTGCTGGGTCATATTTTTAACTTTTTGAGGAACTATCAAAATATTTTCCACAGTGGCTGTGCCATTACATTGCCACCAACAGTGTGTGAGTCTCAGCTTCTCTACATCCTTGCCAACCTTAATGCTCATTTTTTTTGTTTTGTTTTTTTAAGTTATGGCCATCCTGGTAGGTATAAAGTGATAACTCATTGTGGTTTTGATTTGCATTTCCCTAATGACTTAATGATGTTCAGCATCTTTTCATGTGTTTATTGCCTATTTGTATATCTCTCTGGAGAAATGTCTATTCAAGTCCTTTGTCCATTTTTAATTGTGTTTTGTTGTTGAGTTGTAGGGTTTCTTTATATGTTCTGGATATTAAATGCTTATAAGATTTACGATTTGCAGAACCATTTACTGTGGGTTGTGTTTTCACTTTCTTGGTAATGTCCTTTGCACAAAAGTTTTAATTTTATTTAAGTCCAACTTTTGTATTTTTCTCTTGTTGCTTGTGCTTTTGGTGTCATAGCTAAGAATACATTACTAAATCTAAGGTCATGGAGATTTTCCTGTATGTTTTCTTCTAAGAGTTTTATGGTTTTAGCTCTTATATTTAGGTCACTGATCCATTTGAGTTATTTTTGTTTATGGTGGAAGGTTCAATTTGTAATTGGTTCTGTGGTTCTGGATTTGCAAATGGAAGATTTGCAAATGCAAAATGGAATGTTTTATCCATTTCCACCCCTCCCCTTCAAGAAAAAACTCAGAAAGACCAAGGACAAACAATGCCTCAAAGAGAACATAACTAGATGTTAAAATGTTGCTGGTTGTAGACCATGCTCTTGACCAACCTGAGATCTTTGATTTTTCCAGAATGCTTGAAGTTCTCTATTTCCTCTTCTTGTTTCTGTTCCACCTCACCCTCATACACTACCAGCCAATATAACTTCCATCTTCCAGTCTGTTGATGAAGTTATGATTTGTGTCATATCCACAAACGCTAAGCCTACTTCATATTCGTGTACTGCATGCACTGTGAACACTGATCCCAATCTTAACGTGGCACTGTTGAAGTCCCAGCGTCACAATTAAACAAGTAGTGGGTACAAACCAGCCTATCAAAGGCATGTGGGTGAAATCCATGTGGAAAGGGTATGTGTATGATGGTAAGGGTTTCTTTTCAAATAAGACAGACATGGAAACATTGATTAAACAGGGAGGCAAGTGGATGGTGATAGTAGCTTTGTGGACATCCTTATGAAGTTGAAGAATTAGTTGAGGGCTATAGAAGGTTGATCAGTAAAGAGGTGGTTAATTCTCACAACCCTTGCTTCACATTAGAATCAACTAAAGAGATTATAAAATAAGGCCACCCCAGACTAAGTAGAATTGTTGTATCTGGGTGAAGCACAGGCATAAGTTTTTAAAGCTCCCAAAGTGATTATAATATGCTGGTAGGGTTGAAAACCACTGATTTAAAGGAAATGGGAATTTATTAGTGATTTAAAGCAGTGCTTCCAAACTTTAATTGTGCATACAAATCACCTGGGATCTTGTTAAAATGCATATTCTTACTCAAAAACTAACTCAGAGGAGATCCAAGAAATAAATGTAAAAGCTGAAGCTATAAAACTTTTAGAAGAAAACTTAGGTGTAAATTTTTGTGACCTTAGATTAGGCAGTGGTGTCTCAGATATGACACCAAAAGCACAAGCAACCAATGAGAAATAGGTAAATTGGACTTCATTGAACTTAAAAACTTGTGTTTTAAAGGAGATGATCAAGAAAGTGGTGGAAAGACCACCCAAACAACAGAATGGGAGATAATACTTGGAAGTCATATCTGATAAAGAACTTCTACAACTCAACAATAAAAAGATAACTCAAAAAATTGATAAAGGATTTGAATAAACATTTCTCCAATAAGATGAACAAATTGTCAATAAGCATATGAAAAAATGCTCTCCATGGCTAGGGAATTGCAAATAAAACCTGAAGGAGATACCACTTCACACACACTGGCATGGCTGTAACTGTGGAGACAGACCAAGAACAAGTGTTGGTGAGAATGTGGAGAAATTGGAACCCTCTAACATCTCTAGGGGGAAGGTAAAATGGTCCAGCCACTTGGGAAACAATTCAGCAGTTTCTGCCGAGTTAGCATTTGACCCGGCAATTCCACTGTTTGGTATGTATTAATATATACCTAAGAATAATGAAAATGTTAAGGCCCCCCCCCCGCCCCAAACTTGTACATGAATGTTCATAGCAGCGTTATTCTTAAAAGCCAAAAAGTGGAAACCACCCATATATCCATGAACTGATGAATGGATTTTAAAAATGTGGCGTATATCCATACAATGGAATATCATTCAGCAACAAAAAATACTGATACATGTTAAAATGGACATTTTTAGACAGGCCCTGGTTATTCCTTGGACAAATGTATTGGGTAAGATGGGACAACTGCTTAAGGTCTACCAATTCACATAGCTTAACCACAAGCGCCCTCGCTGCAGAAGGAGAAGTGGTATATGCGCTGAGACATTAATCTACTCCTCCGTGTCACTCAACCCTCTCATGTTGGGGCATCATCAACTACTGCAACCTGGCCCTTACTTAGGTAGAAGACCTACCAAATTCTCATTTCTTGAGAAGGGACATCAAGCTAAACCCTCCCATCTGAATTCTTTGCTTGTCATTCTAAAGATAAATGTGTCCCTATTTCAAGTCAAGGCCTAAAAGACCTTAGTGGAAGTGATCGCTGAAAGAAAACCTGTCATCCAGGAGGTAAACTGGTATTAAAAGCTGGGCCTCTGTGTCTTGCTGAACATAAGCAATTTCACAGGACACTTGCATCACTACAACACTGTTCTGTGACCACGATGGGTCAAGGTAAGGGACCATTCCATAGTGATGCCTGAACACAGAAAAACACAAACATTGTCCAAACCACAAAAATGACCAGATTTCTCCCTGTCTTGGCTAATGTCCTTTACCAGTTACAGCTTTAGCCTCACCTCATTCCTCTCACCTTTATTATGATAACCAGTCATCCCCCATTTCCTGACAGCATCCATTTAGAGAGAGCCCTGCTTCCTTGAGCTCTCCCAAGTCGCCTTACATGCATCCAGATCCTCTTAAATCCTTCCTAACATCTTTAGAGATTGCTCCACAGTTCTTGAAGGTGTGTGTTCTCCCTTATACAACAAGCACTAAACCCAGGTGTTCAATGCAGGTTGTGTCCCTGCATTATCTGGGGCTGTGGAGCGGCTGCCCTGTGTAGTTGTGGCATGCATCTTTCATTTTGTCACTGTCTTCACAGTCTCTCTTATCCCATCAGTGTTGGTTTTTTGCCACACCCTGTGGGCCTTTAAGTTTGCAAGTCCTGCCGTGGACTGTCAAGGTTTGGGGACATTTCCCCTAGCATCATCTGATTGGGTCAACTTCAGGTCTGGGGTCCCCCAACCTCCCACAAAGTGGAGTTAAGTTTCCAGAGCATCCAAAATAGGTTGCTGGGGGGAAGCTCCACTGGAGGGATTGCAGACCAGGAAATTGGCACCAGCCCACATTTTACACCTGAGATTCTATGAAGCTGGATTGGAACAGCTCCCCACATTGATGCTCAACATGGCTTATAGGCTGGATGTGTAATCAAAGCTTACTTCCTTGGTAACAGCTAGGCATTCATAATGCCCATGATATAGTTAATACCCGATTTCGATCATTTTGAATACACAGATTTGCTATTGAATGAGGGGAGAATAAACTCGAATATTGCAGTTTAAGAAAATTAAAGTCCCTGGTTCATGGTTATCTTTAAAGTCAGCCTGTTTTAATTTCCTCCTAGCTCTTGCACTCCTATCCACTGAAACAGTGTGCTCATCAGTTTCTAGAGGCACAGGATGTGAGCACTGCACCTCGGAGGCACCCAGTGACATCCCTTAGGGTTGTCTTGCCTATGGTCACCCAGTGAAGTTGTGACAGTGCTGTATCTTGAGCCCAGGCTTTTCTGGGTCCTGTTTCCAGAGCTTGGCTGTCCAGCAGGTTGCTGGGTCATCCCGCACTTCAGGGGCCCCATCCCAGACCCTGTCTGATTTAACCTGACCAAAGGCTGGGGGAAGGGGTGAAAGGAGACCTTGGCAGGGGTTAAGAAGGAAGGGAGATCAGAGCCAAAAGACTTAAGATTCACATACTTAGAATGGGTTCACAGGCTCCCTCACAACCAGAAAAGGAGTTTTTCCTATGGCCACAGTCCCTTAGGCTCCCGATGACAAGTATGAAGATCCAGGATTTGTATCAGGTTTTGGTCTCAGCATTTTGCATGTCTTATCCCACTTCTCACATTCTTATCCCCATGTGACAGGAGAGGAAAATATTTAATATGGAGTCCAGTGGTGTCAGTAGAGAGAGACTAGGGAGTGGTGGTAGAGAGTCCTGCCAGTGGGGATGGTGAGTGGTATTTGCAGGGTTTGGAAATATTTTATTTTCATCCCATTTGAGCCTCTGCAAACCGTCCAGCACTTCCTCCCAGGTCAGAAGGGCTATGCAGGGGTGAGGTCAGGGCTGGGTGGGGAGCAGCCTTCCACTGCCCCGGGGCCCAGGGACATGCTGGAACCCTTGGCCGCTGGAGGGCTGTTTGTGCTTGCTGTGTCCCCCCCACCCCTGGCCACCAGAGGGCAGTACTGGCTCACACCTTGGCCCTCCCAGGGGTGGCATTTGGGAAGGTCAACTGTGTTTCTCAACATACCAGACTCAACACCTCCTTATTAACGACTATTTTCTAATGCTCCCTTTACCATCTCACAATGAAATTAATTGCTGATAAAACTTATCTAACCAAATAATAAATATGTCTTAACTCTAGTATAAAGGGGACATAAAAGGAAAGTAAGTTTATTAATAAACTGTGTTTGTCAATATGTACTGCTTGGGCACGACTACCCTGGAGGAACACGGTGGATTGTGCCCATCAGCAGACCACCGTGAAAGAATTACAAATGCAGGTGAATGTAGGTATGTTGTGTTGGGGACAAATACACCATGATTTTCTGAAAATGGTAAACAACTCTCGGTAAAGTTAAAATAGAATAAAATTGTGTCCCTTTATTTACAAGGTTATTGCATTCTTGGAAATTTCAATGTATATTAAAATTGCAAAAATTATTTGTATGTATAAAATGGATTCTGCACTCCTATAATTATAAACAGGTTTTTCATTTGGTCCTACATGAATGTCCAGCAGGAAGATATTTGAAAAAAATATATTTATTTTATTTTACTTTTTTAATAG
The DNA here is from genome assembly GCF_041146395.1 of Eulemur rufifrons. Taxonomy (NCBI): domain Eukaryota; kingdom Metazoa; phylum Chordata; class Mammalia; order Primates; family Lemuridae; genus Eulemur; species Eulemur rufifrons. The sequence continues at coordinate 210,611,682 of NC_090989.1, forward strand.
ATGGGTTCTCACTATGTTTCCCAGGCTGGTCTTAAACTAGTCTCAAGCAGTCCTCCAGTGTAGCTGGGACTACAGGCACGCATCACCGTGCCCGGCTTGAAAACCAGTTCTTTTTTCTGAAGAACTGCCATGTATGCCCTTGCCCACTAAATGCCAGTACCCACACCTCCACCCCATTCATTGCCATCCATCACTGTGACCCCTAAAAACATCCCTATGAATTTCCGAAACTGCCATTGGAGGAAGTGCCTTCCTCACTGAGAACCGCTGGCTCCTTGTTGGCCTCTGGAGGGCTGGGAGCAGTTGACCTGTAACACGGAGATGCTGAAGTTTTCCAGATGTCCTTAGGCTGGACTAGGAGACTATATTGTCTGTGCCTGCTTGTCACACTGTCTTGGAGCTGTTTGCCTGTGCAGAGCCCCACTCGTGCAGGACAGGCTTCTGTCTCCATTCTCTGTCCCCAGCCTCCAGCACAGCACGGGGGCCACGGAATGAGCCAGTACGGGAGGTTTCGTTCCCACCACACATGGTGTCAGGTTCTGCTTCCGACTTACCATTACAGCCTCCAAGGGGCTAAACTGCATCTTTGCTGTCTTCTAAGGCAGCTGATAAAATAAAAATCACACACAAAAGTGTCCTCAAACCTGGAACAACCAACCACCAAACACAGGCTACCTCTGGGTAAATCCCACACAGCCTTACGCCCTCCAGCGTGATAGATCAGTGCTAGGCTGGTTGAATGAAGACGAGGTAGCCGGCTTGCTCTCGGGGGCTTTACACACAGGAATCGTTCGTAGGTGTGAGAGGTGTGCGGGGCCTGGATTCAGGCCTGCTGCCTCCCTCAGGGAGACTTTCCCACGGCGGGTGGTGGGGAGGTGCCGGGTTATGCCCCTCCTCACACACTGTGGTGCCTTTGCTGGATCCACTGATTTTTTTTCATTGCGATGATGTACATAAAATTCACCATTTTAAAGGACACTTCAGTGATGTTTAGTATATGTCACTGCTGTGCCAACATCACTGCTATGTAATTCCAGAACATTTCCATCATCCCAAAAAGAAACTGTACTTATGAGCAGCCAGTCCCAATTCCCACCTTCCTGCATCCCCTGGCAACCCCCTCATCTTCCTAAAGATTTGCCTGTGGACCTTTCATATAAATGGAATCCCACAGTATGTGGCCTTTGGGTCTGGCTTCTTTCACTCAGCATGTTTTCAGGGTCCACCATGTTGTAGCATATGACAGCACTTTTTATGGCTTAATAATGCTCCACTGTAAGGAGAGGCCACATTTTGTTTACTCATCAGCTGGTAGCCTTGACTGTCGGCTCCCCACCTTTCCCCTTGCCTCTCTGCATTCACTTCACGGAAGGCCTCACTGACCTCTTTCCCCTCTAAACCAAGAGGAACACTTGACGGGGGGAGGGCCCCAGCTTTATTACTAATACAATGGCATTCAGCAGACTATCTTTTTCCTCTGGACAGACCATTTTAGCAAAACCAGCTTCCCCTCTGGTCTGCTGTGCCCAAGGCTATGTAAATCAGTGTCCTCAACCAGAAAAGGAATTCACCCCACCCCTTTCTTTGGTCCATTCTCCCTGTGATCCCAGCCAAATAAACCAGCCATTCTACATGGGTGGGTGGGAGGTCGGGCGCTCCCCAACCCGTAGCCTGCCCCCCAACCCGTCGCCCGCCCAAAGTGCCACTTTAGAGATTGCACATCATCTGTGGCCCTCTGGGAGTTGTCCAGTGGGTCCTTGCTCGGTCAGAACCAATCCAGCCCTGAACGTCATTGTCACAAGTCTCCCTGCGGCTGCCCTCTGGGTGGGGCTCAGCACAGACTGAGTATCCAAACAGGGTCCTGCTTGCCAGACCCCACCCTGGGCTTCCTACCCTTGGTTGCACGTCAAGTCAGCTGTGGAGAGTTTAGGCCTGAAATCTGGGCCCCTCACCACACACGCTGCTTCAGTAAGCTGGGAGGAGGCGGCACGGCCTCTGTGTTTTAAGTTCCTTCCTCAGGTGAGTCCCACACGCGGTTGAGGTTGAGAACCACTGTCTTCCTCTATTTTTCCTTTTCCTGTTGCCCCCACAGAAGGCTGAGGCCCAGCATGGCAGTCCAGCTGTGGAGCAGCTGCACTGCAGTGCTCTGGTTCCAGTCTTTTGTCAAGGGATGTGCTTTGGCACCCATATGGGAGGGGACCTGGGGGAAGGGGCACAATGGCCTGGGATGCTTGTCTTTCAGCAGGTCTAAACCCCCATTTTCTAGGCCTTGTCATATCCTCTCTGTCCTAGGAGGGCTGTAGCCTGTGCCAGAGAATGTGAGATGTCTTATCTCTCACCCTGATGTGAGCCATCTGAGCGCCAGGGGTTTGTGCTCCACGCCCCCTGACCCTGCAGAGCGCCCACCGCAGTTCACGGTGCAGACTCACTAGTGCAAATGGGTTGATTGAATCCTACGTCGGGGGGACTCTCACCCAGGAGTATGTTCACGGGACAACTTCAAGGGCTTGGACCCTGCGTAAGAGGGTTGACATAAACCGAAGCCAGGCAGGAGGTGCTCCGCATAGCTTGGCAGAGAGCAAAATCCCAGGTTCCGCATTTTCTTAGGCGAAGGCCATCCACCCACAAGGGCCCTTTCATTCCACTAGCACGCATTCCATGTGCAGTTCCCGAGTCGAAGATGGCCTGCCCTTGAAAGGAAACACAGCTAATTGGTCCTAAACTCACTCTCTGGCCAGAGCTAAGCGGTGCGTCTGCAGGGTGGCCGGGTCCTATGGCCCTGGTTGGGATAGAGGGATCACGTGTCTTCCTGGTGCCCAGTGTGGGGAAGGGCTCAAACCAGGCCCGTGTTGGGCAGATTTCGGCCTGCACAGCGGGTGCCCTGGCAAGCCACGTGCCCGAATGCACCAGCACCTCTAACCTCCCGCGCCTCCTCACCCAGCCCAGCCGCCGCCGTGCCAGGGGCGCGTTACTGCCCCTTGGAAGGTTTCGTTTCGTGTCTGGGCCATAGCAGAGCTGCTGCTCTTTCTTCACCTGCCCAGTGTCCGTCACTGACGGCTTTTACACAGGAGGGCGGGCGGGCACTAGCCTAGTCTCACCGGGGTCTTCCTGGACCCCAGGTGCCTCTCTGTAAAACGAGGGCTAGACCAGCTCAGCAAGTCCCACACTTCATTACCCAATTTCCACCTTCACAATTTTGTATATACACGAGTCGTGTACTTTTTACCTATTTATCCTGAAATGACCCATTTTATTTAAATATATTCAGTTTTAAAGAAACTGTTAATGTCACTGCTTTAAATGGAAAGTGGACACTTGCCTTAAATAGAAGGAAAGATAGAAACAACGAGAACATGAAGCAATTCGATTGTGGCGAGACCAGGTGTCTGCCAGGGGTCTGAGCCTGCCGCTGCTGTCGCTGTTGAAAAGGGAGCTTGGCTGGTGCTGGCGAGAACCGAAGACACCTCTCCATGCCACGGAGGGCAGAGTGACAGAGAAAGGTAAGGGGCAGCCTTTCGGGTCCAGTGCATCAAACTGATGCTGTGCCTGAAATCGCGGAAACCTGAAATCCCACACCTGTGTTCTCAGCGGTGCTGCCATGCTGCGGGCTGACCGCTGAGGTCTCTCCCCAGCACTGATCTCAGCTAATTCACAGTTTGGAGTAGGACCTTCTAAGGTGACCTATTTTGATAGCTCCCCTACTTGGAAAACATATTTTTTACTCTAAAATAATTGTTTTCAATCTCTATTCTACCAAAATGAGTCCTTTTATTATCATACCAAATTTTGTTGACCAAACTCTACCTTTCACATAGGAATTTTTAACTTTTCTATGTTTAAATTGTATCTATGTATCTCACAAGTGCTCAGCAGAGACAGAGTTCCCACTTTTGAGTTGACATAATTTTAGCCAAAAGGCAAAAAACTTGGTATTGCTGCTGGTGAATATATTTGCATTGGGCTGTTTGAGGAACTGGACGAAGTTTGCTTGTTCTCCCAGTACCACCTTTTGGGACCTTAGCGTAAGAGCCACTGCTCTGAACCGCAGCTCCAGGACAGAGAGAGGATTGGGAGGTGCGTGGTGTGAAAAGACTTGCTTGCGGGAGGCTGATTTTGTACAAGTTTCTGCTCTTCAGACCAATTTCCAGGGGATCGACAAGTTTTCCTTTATTTGTACCGCTACAGGCATGAGCAAGAATGTTCTAAATGTGATTTCCATCATTGATTACAGAAAATTTCCTATGATCATTTGATTGGATCACAGATGGAGTTAAACTTCAATTTAAACTTGACTTTTAAAGCTCCCTCTTCTCTGTATGTGCCAGCACGTGATTCCTAAAAATACATCCAAACAAGTCTATCTTGACACATTGTGGTTTGTTCACCATAAGAATTTACAATACAGCAAGGGCCAGGAGACTGGAACAATGTTTGGGATGGGATAGAGATTTGTGCCTAATTCTGTCCGGACCATGGCTACAAAACGATTTTCATTTCATTTTTAGAGTTTCCATAATTGTAGCAATTATCTCTGGAAGATTTTTGTCCACACTTACTTGGATAAAGTTTTCTGGAGCTGCTGGGGGCTCCAGAGTCTCAAACTGGGACTGCAGTAACTCAGGGGGCATAAAATGTCCTTTTCTTTGGAGTAAGCGTCCAGAGATGACCTCAAACGACCCGCTCAGGTGGACCACGAAGAGCTGCACGTCCCCTGGTTTCTCCTCCTCTCCCAACTCCTCACTCTTCAGAGCTGCACCATCTTTTCCTCTTATTAAGATGTCTCTGTACATTTTCTTTAGGGCTGAACAGGCTAGAACCACACACTGTCCTGAGGTTACATCTCTGTTTAAAAAGAAAAAAAAAAGGGAGGCTAAAGAACGAAGACATTTAAAATAACTGGTATCGATTCGAGGGGGAGGACTCCAGTCCTACTTCTGTGCCAGTGGCAGCTGTTAGAAGATGGTGGTTACGCATCAGGCAGTCCTGGCTGTGGGTTAAAGATCTTTCACTTGTGAACTGAACAGTCTTGGGCAAAGGTGTTCACCTCCCTGGGAATCAAGTTTATCATCTGAGTGGGGCTACTCAGGGTACCTGCCCATAGGGCTGCTGTATGGAAAAACTCGATTGAGATGCCTGGTGTACAGAAGTGCTCAATAAGTGTTGCTTCTGCTCCTATGGGTGCGGGATGTGGCCGAGCCTCTGTGTGTGCACGGGGCTGCCAGCGTGCATCTGCGCCATGCAGGCAGCTCGGCTCGGGTCCTCTGCAGGTTGTGCAGTGATTTGCGTTCTACAACCAGCTCCTCCGGCTCCTGTTCTACAATGTCGTGGGAACGTCTGGGGAAGCTGCCAGTTCAGAGCTGGAGATGGCAGGAGAGGAGGGAGCATCAGCATCTGCCAGGGCAAGGTGAGCAGGATGTGAGAAGTTTCCAGGGATGCACTAAGGAAAAAACAACCAGCAACAGAGGCGGCAGGACACAGCACCAGTAAGTGAGCCCCGGCTTCCACCCAGCTACCGTGCAGGGGAGACAGTCATCCTGGGGTCAGGATGGAGCCTCTCGACTCCACTCCAGTCAAAAGGTGGGGTGCAAACGCTGGCTTGGGTATCTAGTAGAAAGCTCGCTTCAGAAATGAGTTCTGAAGCGCCCCCCCTTTCTTTGCAGCCAACAAATGGTATTAGCAAATATAAAAATACTAATAAAGCAACAATAATATATCCACTCACAAGAAGTCTATAGTCAAGTTGGGTAGATGAAACAGACTTAACTGTAGAAAGAAGAAAAAAGTCATCGTGAAAATAAAATTCTGGTTTATATAAGGAAGAAGGCAAAAAAATGACTCAGAAAAAAGACAAAACAATATAACCAAAAAGCAGACAAATGATAGCAATGGACAACTGACAGAATACGATATCCAAATGGGCAATAAACATGAAAAGGTGCTCAGCCCCCCTGGGAATCATGGGAATGCAATTAAAACAAATTATTCTCACGCATCACACCAATAAATATTAAATATTTCAGAGCTTGACAACAGTCATGGTGGGCAAGGAGAGGAGGAAACAGATCCGCTCCTAACAATGCCGGCCGGAGCGGGCCACGGTAAGGACTTTTAGGGGGCTGGTGTGAGGGTCCTCCCTCTGATCTCGGGGCCAAGTTGGACCGGAGACCCCGTGGCTGGAGTGTTTCCTGGGAAACAAACTTCTGTACTGAGCTCTGGCTCCTCGCGAGGGCCACGGCAAGCGCGTGTTTGTTCTGGGCCTGGAGGTCTGATCCGTGCTCTGGAGGGTCCTCACTGCTCCTTCCATCCCAGGTCAGTGAGTCTGTGTTGGGGACCCAGGTGGGCAGGAGTTCTCAAACCCTAAACCCCTTAAGTCAAAACCCTGAGCCGACACAGTGGGGCTGCCAGCCATGTCAATAGGGTGTGCCAAAAGCAAACTGAATTTTTAGTCCTAAGTGTATGCTAACTTCATAGGGCCCAGATGGTTTTAGGTTGGTAAAATATGACATCATCTTAGGAAGCAAGATTTATAACCCATTCCCAACCCCTGCCTTTTCTTCATCCTCCTTCCTGTCCCAACCAGTGGGGCAGGCGGATAACGCAGGGGACCAAGTCTGCTCAGAGGCCTGCCACAGAGCTGGGCCAGGTGGGACTCCAGTCTTGGTGGCTAATTATCTGCTGACTTGCAAATGACCTCAGGTCTTCCTTCCGGGCCACAGCTTGAAGCAAGGGGGAAGAAAACATGGTGACTAAGACAGGCAGTAACAGAGGTGGCATCAGTTAACATTGTTTGAGCACCTACTATGTATTAGATACAGTTCTAAGTGTTACCCACACACCATCTCACTTATTCCTCACAATAATCTGTAAGTAGAAAGTACAATTTTACTGATGAAGAAACAGGCTTGCGGGAACCAAGTGGCTCATCAAAATTCCTAGCTAGTAATCATGGAGCTGTCTAGAAGGTTTGTCTCCAGAGCCCAACTAAACTACAGGCTGCCTGCGGCTGGCTGAAGTCACTGTTCGTTACTTGACAGAGGTGCACTCGATTTATGGGATCCTTTACCATCAGTTAGTTGTGATTTCAAGAGTGTATTTTTTTTTTTTTTTTTTAACTTTCTGATGGGTTCTCTTAACTCGCTGACTTATGCCAAGGCCTGATGGTCTCTTACCTTAGTAAAATGTCATGCAAATTGCAGAGCCACGGAATCCTGTCCTGAAATTAAAGCAGACACACAGTGGCTTTTCTGGGTATTGTTTGCACAGAAACACAGTTACATCATGTTCACAAATGTTAAGGTCCACAGGTTAGTGGCGTTGAGAAGTAGGCCATGCACAAGGGCAGTTAACCACAGACATGGTTTCTTGGTTCAGGTGTTAGTGGCTGTTTTCATAATAATGAGAGTTGCCCTAAAGTACTAGTATGTATCTCTCCCCATCTGAATCTCCCCATTATATATACATTTTCCCTGGTTCTGATATGTTTACAAACGTTTTATTGTATTGCGTGGATTCTTTAGGTACCTCTGATCTCAAACGCAGAGGGGTATTCACATGAACCCCTATGTCAGCTGTCCCCCGGTCCTATTCCTCAAACCCTCCAAAAACCAAACTCCCCTCAGATAAAAACATTGTAAGAAATTTCTATTTTTGCCAAAGAGAAGACGGAAGTTTACATAGCACACCCTGCAGTGTTTCACAAAGAAATCTCCCTGAGACATCTTCTCTCCTTCTTCCTGGGATAAATCCTGATTATTGGCCACAGTGCATTCGGATACAAAAACAAAAAACTTTTTATTATGGACAATTTAAAACATACTCAAAAGCAGACAAAATAGTACAAAACAGACCTCTAGTTACCATTCACAGAGGTTTTAGAGCTTCAGCAATTTTCAACCCACGATTAGTTTTGTTTTATATACGCCCCCAACCACATCCCCACCGTGGCTCCCACTATTCCACCAGAAATCCCTTAGGACAGTGGTCCCCAACCTTTTTGGCATCAAGGACCATTTTCATGGAAGGCAATTTTTCCATGGACTGGGGAGGTGGGGGATGGTTTGGGGATGATTCAAGGGCATTATATTTATTGTGCACTTTATTTCTATTATTATTACATTGTGATATATAATGAAATAATTGTACAACTCACCATAGGTTGGGGACCCCTGCCTTAGGAGTCCAAACGTAATAGCTACAAAAGTCACACAAAGTAGAGATCAAATGACAAGCCACATGATTTAGACAAATTTTATCCTAAATGACAATAGCTACATAATTCACACAACTCATTACTCAAATTACAACAGCTACTGCCATGTACACACATGGTAGCTTAAATGTATCTAACAAATGAAACACCTGTTTATGTTAGCACTTGTCTGAATGCATTTAATGGAACAAGTGTGGTTTTTTGTAAATGCAGTAACAAGATGAGGCTTACCAGCTCCCTATTTGCATGCCACAAAGAAATCTGTTCATGAAGTTAGAATATAGAGGGGCACTTTATTTGAAGGAGGGTGTATATAGTTAAGGGTTGTTATTGGCAAGGTTTTCTAGGACATCCTACTCAAAAAGCAGATGTTCTGGACAATCTGTGAGGAGAAAAACAGTTGGAGGGGCTACATTTATGCAACTTGAAACTACCACTGCAACAGTGTTTCTTGGGCTACGGCAGGGAACAGGGAAGAAGGGTGTCTAGGATTCCAGGTAGCAGGGACATTAACTGGATGGACTGAGATGTGTAGTATTTTTTGGAAAAATTGCCCTGAGGAGAAGCTGCCAATTCAAGCACAAATCTGCATTTTCACCTTCTTTTTCCATTTATAAGTGTGTGTTGTGTGCTTGGGGAGGCCCAGATACTGTTCTGAGCACTTTTGGTCCAACACCCTACATGTGATCACTCTGCGGTGGAGTAACTTCTAAGGTACCATTTCAACTCATCTTTCTAAATTCATTTCTTTCCTGTATTTCCCTTGTAATTAGCCAAGTTTTTCTCCCACATTCATGGACTAATGGAAATGAAAAAGATAATATTGTTATTTACAAGCTGCCTTTTTTTCCTAACTTCTTGGATATATTTTCTAAAACAGCTCCTCTAACAGAAGGTTGTAATGGAAGAGGGTGGCTGGGCCTGGAAACCCCACACGTCAGCAGGATAGTTCTATGTCCTACCCTGGGATTCAATCCTATAAAGTGGGGGCCCCTACAGGGCCTGTAGGAAGGGAAGCACCAGCTACTTAGTGGTATAATAAGCATTTAGGGGGCTGATTTCTAACCCCAGTGTGTGTTTTACATGGAAATGGGGGCATCTGGCTTTGAATCACAGAAGTGATGTCAACTTTGATAAGCTAAGAGTCAAAGGACGTATCTTCTTAGAGCTACAGCGAGGTACCTTCCTAAGGACTTTGAAACAAAGGAAATAAAATTGTTCTCTAAGGGTTAACAGTTAATGGAAAGGAGTGGAGATGTACAAGGTCATGTGAAGGAGCAGGGGTGACTCCCAGGCTAGCAAGCCATCGCTGTGATCCAATTAAACATTTTTACACACACAAAGGCAGCATGTCTGTCCCAGGGAGGCCGGGCGGGCAGGAGGCCCAGAGCAGAGTGCTGCAGACTGAAATGGTGAAGTACTGTCCCCAGGACCCGGAGTCTTGGCCACTGGTCTCTGAACATCATGTTCTCATTAACAAATCTCTTCCTACTAATGGGATGGATGGATGGTCTTGACCATTAGAAAGTTTGGTCCTAACTCTCCCACGTTCACTAAGAAACCTTTTGATTGTAAGCTGGTTTCTGAAAATGTGCGTATCACATTGATGTGAGTGTTAGGGGCCATGTGACAGTTAGTTTTCTCTTGGTCAATTAATCAACTGGCAGTCTGGTTTATCCAGCCACCTTGTAAACCTGATTGGGGGTGTCTCACATGAGGGATGAACTCATGTTCAGTGTGTTGACTATATCAAGGGTGTTGGTAAGGCAGAGAGAGCCTGCCCGGGGGTCCTGCCTGGGTGGTCAGCCAGCCTTTCCCACAATGAACCCCTTGTCATCGCACAAGTCTCTCAGTGAAACTTCACTTAAAATCCTGACACCAGTGTGTGGGCTGCCGGTCTTCATTCAGCAAAAAGAAAGTTGGGGTTAGAAGGAGAGACGGTTGGAAGGTTCAGAGGACTGAATGCTAATTTATATATTTCATACCTACTTAGAGTGCAAGGGGCAGTTCTAACCATGAATTAGGACCATCTCAGAGATGAATAGACAACAAAAAATTATTTTTTGGCATGAGTAAATGTTCATAATGGGTTTTGGATGAACCAAGGAGGGAGGAAAATTGTTTAAATGTCTATACTTCTCTCCTCCCATTAGCAGGACAGACTTGTGTTTTGTTCTTTTGCTCAGATCCTATTTTTCCTCTGTCCCATCTGCACAAATGTTTCTATTCGTTTGTGCTGTAGAAATGGAGATCAATGTCTATATTATATTATGGGTTAGGAAGCAAATACATAATTTCGTTAAGCTGAGTGTTGACTACATTATTCATTATATTTTCCACGTGCCTAAAATACTTCATAATAAGAATGAAATAAACAAATTAAAAATAACAAAAAAACATGTTTGGGTAGGTAAGTTTTCTAGCTTGTGTACAAAGAAATAGAGGTTTACTTTAAATCTATGCTTTTTTATTGTTTTAATAGTGCCTTCATATATGCTTTAGGCAATAATAAAGCATGTTGCTTCATTTAATCATAATAAAATTTAACAAAAATGGCTGCTTTCCGACTTTTGCCCTATCAGCATTTATGGCAGACCAGACTGATGACCACGCACCAGTAAAGACCGTGTGCCTCCGTCACAAAAACGACGAGAGAAGGTTGGGGACAAAAGAGAAGCCTTTTGAACTTTATTTCTGAGATTTCCACATAGTGAGTCATAATTAAATGATTGGCATCTTTCCCTGGAGGATCCCATGAGGCCACAGGGAGAAGGGTTTTCCAAAGCAGCTCCAGTGTGGAAATCAGATTTCTCACTCCTGACCTGCTTCAAGCCAGACCACCCTTCAAGTCAGTGCCTTGAACACCCTAAAGCTTAGGCCCCTTCCATGCACCTGCTTGTGGGGAGCTGCCACGCTCATCCCTGCTCTCTCTGACCCTTTTCTCTCCAATTAGCCAACCCTGATTCAATTCTTGTGAATCATTTGTTCGGTGGACTATCAGGACCCTTAACATAGTAGGAAAAGTATGGCCTTTGAGGTTAGAAAGACTCCTCTCACTGTGTGGCTTTGCTCAAGTTACTTAACTTCTCTGTTACTCTCTTTGTTCATCTGTAAAATGGGGATCTTATAAAATTTATTGAGCTACTTTGGAATTTAAATAATAAACTCCATTTTAAACATTATTTTTGGCTGATTTATTAATAATAGCTGACATAAACAGTATTTATTTCCTACTTTCAATTTTTAAAAGAGTTTTAATTTATGAATTTTGTAGATACTGAGCGTTAATTCCAGAAACATCGAATACTAATATGTGCAAAGCACCATAGTGAGCATTGGGATACAAATATGAATGGTGTGGTTCCTTTCCTCAAAGGGGTCACAACTTGATGGAAGAGACAGAGGAGCAGATGATCAATTAGATCACCTGGAGGGCAGTGACGAGGGACATACAAGATTTATCATACTGAGAGGTATAAGGAGTATGAGGGCTGTCTGGAAAGTATACAGCCATGTAACCATTCTCATTATATTAACAATGGCTGGATACTTTCCGGACAGCCCTCGTATAGGGGAGAGGCCAATTTTAATCAGACCTTGGGAAGATACAGATCATTTCAACTGAAGAAGGGCCTGCCCAGCAGAGGGAAGGGATAATCCAAGACTGGGAGCATCACAGCTTATACATGGAGACACGAGTACACAGAAGAGGCAGGTGCTTAGCACTGATGAACGGGAGCTGTAAGAGCTGATATGTAGGGACATTGTCAGGACGAGATGGTCAAGACCTTGAGTGACCTGCTAAGGAGTGGGGACCTTCCTGTGGGGATATGAGGAAGGAGTTGGACGTATGAGCTGCACATTTTATTTCATAATATTCATGAAGAAAGGGAATGATGGAGATCTCTTTACAGATGAAGAAATTGGGACAAGAAGAAGGAGATATTAGAGCAAATTCACAGAGCTCTGTGCCTCCCAAAGAGTTACTGTGGAAGATACAATAAATTGTAAAAGTCAAATACACACAAAAGTGATTGGGGAAAGACAGGAGAAAACAGCCCAAATTAGCATCTCTGCCTCTGGCTCTGATGTTCAAGGTCATCTAGCCTTGATAGTCCTACATGCAAGGGGTGGTGGTGGGGGGTGCAGCCCCCAGCCCCAGCCCAGCGCGTGGAGGTGAGCACAGTAAGTGAATAAACATTCCACCGAGAGTTAAATCAGAACATTGTGAGGCCAGGGGAAGCTGCCCTGCCTGTGGTTTCAGTGATCTGATGGAAACATCTAGAGAAATAAAGGCCAAAGGGAGAAGAGAGGAGCAGACGGTGGTGGAGCATGTCCAGCAGTTGGGGGAGGCAGAAAGAGGGGAAGGGGAAGGCAGGAGTTGGGGGGAGAAGGGGAGAGGGCTTGGTTTTACCTGGTGCAAAAGTTAATTTAAGCACAGAGAGAGAAGAACGCATGGAGGAAGAATATATACCCTTCCCCCACCGCAAAAGGAAGAAAAACTCCAAAATTCAATTAGTAGATATTTTTGGAAGATGAAATCAAGGATGATATATTCTGTTAAAAAAATTTTCAGTACTTCCCAGATGTTCTATGCAGGGCAAATATTACATTTATAATCAGGAGAAAAATTTTTTTTTTCAAAAAAGCCTTCTTTTTTAAACGGACTTTGAAGTCTACTCAGGGGCACCTGCAGGCTCAGATGGGACAGTATGGGCCTGACACATAGGGGAGACTCAGTGATCATAGCTTTGAAATTCTTTAACATCATCACGTTAATAATTTATCACAGTCTGTGTGGAATAGCTTTCTAGACTGGCGCTGTCCATAGATAGAGCTTTCTGCAAGGAAGGAAATTTCTATAGCTGTGTTGTCCAATATGGTAGCCACCAGCCACGAGTGACTATTGAGATTTTGAAATGTGGCCGGTACAACTCTGGAACTGGATTTTACATTTTATTTAATTTTAATTAGTTTACATTTAAATAGTCTTACAGAGCCATTGATATGTTCAGCTCAGACCTCAGCCCTGAACACTCTGGGCACAAAACCCTCCCCAAACGCTCCCCAAACTCTTCCCTGAGGCAGAACCTGGGCCTCTCCCTTGACACTTTTTACTTAATACCATGGGGCCCCTTGGGGGGCAGGACTGGGTAACTCACCGAGTTCTTGTCAAGAATGTAAACCATCTGCGGTTCTACCTCTTTCTCTCCCTATTTTGGTTCACTTTAAGGGCTCGCTAACTTGCATAGTTTTTCCTGAAAAGTTTTAGTAAGTAACTCATGTTTCTCCCAGTAACCTTTTCTCCTGTCCGTGAATTCCTCTTCTGGACTCTTACCCCCAATCCATACAGCTGTGAACAAGGCTGCAAAATGCCATTTTGAAATCCATCCACCTGGGTTGCTTTACTCTGTTCTTTAACTTACCTTTTATTTGCATTCACTAAAGAGACAAATAAAATAACACTGGCACAGTCACATTTTACAAACTTTGTAGAAATGGTTTATATTTTGTGCTTGTATACACAGTTTACGTTGTGTGTATTATATCAATAATAATTATTTAAAAAGTGGTATTTACTGAATGCTTTAGGTACTTTTCTGTGTACTTTTTTTGTATTATCTCATTTAATCCTCCCAAGAACCCAGTGAAATAGATCTTGTTAGTGGCTCAAGTCCTTCAAGGCAGAACACAGGGAAGACAGTGAGGTAGGGAAGGCACCACTGGGGCGAGCTGAGCCAGGCCACTGAAGGTGAAAACAACAGTGTTGGTCTTTGGCCAGTTCCATCCGTTCCTGCCCTTTGGACACACTTGGCGCATGGACCTAAGCGCCCCAGAGCAGCCCTCGACCTGCCCCCACAGCCTCTCCTGAGTGACAGCTAGTTCAGTTCTGCCAGCGAGTCCACAGTCTGGAACTCTGGTTTGCGAGAGACGCTCTAGGAGATGTCCTCATGGCCCTGCACACAGGAGAGTGCTACTCGCTCATCCACTCAAAAACATGCCACAAATACTTTCTGACGTTTGCTGTGTGTGGGGCCCTGACATACAATGGTTAACAGAAACGGCTGTAGTCCCTGCCCTTTTGGGGGTAAAGTCTAGTCGCAGAGATAAGCATTAATCAAAGCCTCACACCATCAATTGTTGAGGTACAACGGGGACAAGGGCAACAGTTAAACGGTGCTAGGCGAGTTCATCACGGAGGGGTCCATGAGGACTTCCCTGGGGAAGTGGCTGAGCTGAGACTTGAAGGATGAGCAGGGCAGACTCGGGGAAGAGGGGAACAGGGATGCAAGGGCCTGGTGGGGAGCAGCCCTGCAGGAGGAGGGACTGGAGGGGCCAGGGTGGCTCCTGCGGAGACAGGGAGTGGACGCCAGGCCACACACGTTTAGCAGTTTAGGTGTTTCGTCTTGACCGAGATCAGTGGGAAGCCTCTAAAGGGTCTTAGCAAGGGCAGATGTGGCCAGATTTGGGTTTGCAAAGATCACTCTGGCTGGGTGGATGCCAGGGTACGGCGGTGGTGGTAGGCTGGTGGGATGTGGAAGAGAAGATGATGAACTTGCCCACGGATGAGGCATGGGGGAGCCCCTGCCCTCTCAGGGATTACGTTCTGCAGGTTAAAATCCCGCAACGAGGTGTTCCGGCAGACCCTGTCCAAGCTGGGGCAGAGGGCGGCATTGCTCTTGGCACCGAGTTCGGAGACTAGCTCAGGGCCGGAGCTAACATACGTGGAGGACCTACTGTGCGCCTGGCTCTTTGGAGCACCTGCACACGGCTGACACGACTCAGAAACTCGACTACACCAGGGGCCGCAGAGACCTCACCCTGCGTCACCCAGGTGGAATATGTGTGTTGACCCAGACCGTGAACAGTACCTCGTCGTTGAGCGGAATCCCTCTTGCCATCTTCACTCGATTCTCCTCCGGGTGGTAGTCGTCAGCGTCATAGAATTTCCATCCCAGCTTCAGAACAAAGTGAAAGGATACGTGTACGTGGCAGGCAGTCGGGCCCATGTGACAGCCACTGTGGGGTTGCTAACACTAATGGGTAGGTGTGGAAACAATACCACCTCCCTCTGTCCCCATCGGCCCCAAGGACAACCCCCAGCAGCGGAGAGCCTGGCCATGCCATTTCACAGTCCCCCGTGGCTGGGCTGCTGCAGTCCCTTTATTCATTCGTCACTATTTGTAATCACCCAGGAGAAAATCAAATTGCCCCAGTGGGTTCAAAGCCATGTGGAGGTGTCTATCCAACTTACTACAGCCCAGAGAAAAGGAGAGAAGTGACAAGAACACAATGGCACATGCACTGAGGAAGGCATTAGAACATGTTACCTTGGATGCCAGCAGGGCGCCCACGGTCGATCTGTTGAGAAGACACAGGTGTTCCCATTACTGCCCTTGCCCAACACGTGACACCTCCTTCCACACAAGGACACCCAGAAAAGAGACAGCTGCCCCAGCCAGCACTGAAACACCAATCGCCATGTACATGATCCTAAAGCAGTGATGCCCTTGACGCTGGAGTCTAGAAATTGGCCTTAGCTGTCCTCCAGGAATGTCAGTGAAGAAATAATTAGCCAGCTACCACTATTTCTATTTCAAAAGGCAATCTATAAGATCTCATTAAACCCCTGAAGTTTTTTCTTCAATAATCAGTTTTTTGGTCCCTGTTGCGTAGATGTTTATTTTTTCGCAAGACAATACCAAATTAAAAAAAGTGATAAAATTCTATTGAGGATATCCAATAGGAGGGCTCTGATGGAGGATTTTGTCTCTGGCAGCACAAAGTGTTCCTGAACACAAAGTTCAGGGGACTCGTAAAAGCATAAAAACATTGCCTGGGGTTTCAGAGTGACACACTCTAAAAGGACAAGGGTTAATGACTGAAGAATTACCAGCACTTGTTAAGCTTGGGAGTTAAGTGTTCTCTGGGCAAAGCATCTGCTGACAATCTGTTCGTGCCCTAACAGGCAGCACGTGCTAGTGAAAAGGGTTCGGGTCTCAGAACTGGAGGCTGGGGCCGGCCACAGTCGCCTTCTGCCGCTAAATGACTGTGCTCCTGGGCAAAGCACCTGTTCCTCTAAACCTCAGTTTTCTCGCCTGCAAAACAAGGGAACCGAGCTGCATGGTTTACCTATTCACCTCATTTCATTCAGCTGATCTTTATTGAGCACTTCTAGCTCTCAGTGTCCCACTAAGACACGGTCTCAGCCCTCTCGAGGCGTGCAGTCTAGCACCACAGGGTAGGGGTAGAGGCCAGAAGACGATGATGTAAGAAGTGCTTTCTTGCTCGCAATCTCTAAAATGTTGCCCAAGCTCCAATTATTTGGGTACCACCTTCATAATTTTCACTCCACCCTCACGCCATTTCATCATGCCCTCTCTCTCAAGTCTTGCACACCACCTCTGCAATTATTTGCTGGAAATTTTTATTTAATTATTTCACTGTAAAAATTAAATTAGTGTGTTAAACAATGGAACTCTCTTTTCATCCCTTATACAAGAAGCTATCATCACTTGCCTTAAATAGAAAGTAACCAAAAAGGTGTATACAAAGAAAACAAAACAATGTGATTAAATTCTAGCTGGCTACTGTTGCCTAGCAAGGGTCCTGTCTCTTTTGCTGAAAAGGTATCAAAAAGGTGTTAAAGACACCCTTGTACCAGGCTGAGACCCTGAGACCTGCTCCTTGAAGTAACCAAAGCATTGAAAGAGCACCGAAACATTTCTCATCGTGTTCACTCTATTGAAGGCTGCAAAGGGAGACATGTTGCAGCTCACTGATGGATAAACCCTCCCAGCCAAAATCCATGGCTGGTGAAGCCAGAGCTGTGCATAACAGAAATCACACTGAAGACCAAGTTAGATTAGCGGTGAACGATCATGCCAGCCACCACCCAGAATTTAAAAGTAGAGCTACATAGATTTGGGTGTACACTGGCAGGAAGGAGATAGGAAAGGAAAAGCCACTGTCTGCTGCTCTATCCAAATCTCCCAAACCAGAGAACACCTGGAATACGCACCAGGAGCCCTGGCTGAAATAAGGCACAGTGCTTTGCTCATAGGAGCCTGGTCAGACCCAAGCCTTATAAACCAAGGTTTGGGGTCCAAATATCTCCCACTCAGTTGGTTTAAATCAGGAGCAAGGGACTTATAAAGACAGGAGGCCAGTGGGGGAGAAGGAAGGGATGCAGAATGAGAAAAATATTCCAAAGGTCAGAGCTTGTTCCAATAGGGGGAAGAAGGAAACCTAGAAAGGATGCTGAGGGTGGGCCCCAAACGTGGTTCACAAAAGTCACCAAAGAACTCAATGTTCCTACGTCCAATGATCAGTATAATCAAGTCTCAGTGTTTTTATTACTCAGCTAGTCAGCAACACCTGACACATCTCCCTGACCTTCAGCCACTGGGGGGCCCACAGCTCAGTCTTTGGACAGCTTCTTTATTTACACTCACTCTTTTGGTGACCTCAACATCTTACGTCTTTAAATACATTCACATACCAATGATTCCCATATTACATCTAAAGTCTCTCTCCTCTGACTGCTGGACTTGAATATCCAACCATCCCCTTGACAAATCCACTTGATAACTGATGGGCACGTCCAACATATCCCACACTGAGCTTCTAAGGTTTTCTTCCAGATCTGCTGTACCTACTGCTTCCCATCTCAGCGTGTAGCAACTCCCTTCTTCCAGCTACCCAGTCCTAAAATCCCGAACCATCCTTGACTTCTCTCCCTCTCTCTGGCCTCATCTCCATCATTCTTCCCCTCACGCAGCCAGAATGGCCTCCTTGCTGGTCCTCGAAGAAGACAAGCCTCAGGACCTTTGAACCTGCCATTCCCTCTGCCTATTACATACGGCCTTCCCCCAGCTAGCCACATGGCTTAGCCCTGCAGTCCCCAACCACAGGGCCATAGCCCATTACCGGACCATGGCCTGTTAAGAGACAGGTTGCGTGTGACCACCTGAGCTCTGCCCACCCCCCACCCCCAGTCCGTGGAAAAATTGTTTTCCATGAAACTGGTCCCTGGTGCCAAAAAGGTTGGGGACTGCCGGTTTGGTCCGTCAATTCTTGTGGGCCTTTGCTCAAATGCCAGTTCCTCAGACGGGCCTTCCCTGACCACCCTGCCTCACATTCTCTTTCCCCTTCCCTTCATTTATTTTTCCCTAGAGCATCTGTTCCCAACTGGCACACTCTGTATGTATTTATTCATTTACTCTTTGTCTTCCATACTAGAATGTAAACTCTTTGAGGGCAGATATCCATCTGTTGTGTTCACTATATGACAATGACATAGAGGAAGGATTGCGCTCAATGACTGGTTACTGAATCCATGAATATCACAAGCTGTAAACCACATGGCTTAGGCCCCCACCCCCTGCCCCATCTGATCCAAGGCTCAGAGGAGTACGTGAATCGCCCAAGCTCACACAGCCAGGCAGCAGCAGAATCAAGACCTAGGACTCTTAGCTCTCTAATCACACCATGGCAATGGTTTTACACTCTGATTTCTTCAAATCATACAACAGATAGGGAATTGGGGGCTCTATGTTTTATTGCAATGTAAGTTTAAGATTTCTTGTCTTTGAGGCTAAGAACCCCATAATAATTTTTTAAAGCTAGACCCACCCACGTGGAGTAAGAGTTGTTGGGGCTCAGAAAACAGTACCCCAAAATGAGGGCCTCAGAAACAAGTTTTTCTCTGGCCTTCTCTTGCTCTCCTACCTGTCAGTCCCATTCTCCTCAGAGGCTAGCCACAGAAACCAGAATCCCTCGTCCCCAAGGCAGGTCATAGAAACCAGAACCCCTTTTTCTAAAGCCAGCCACAAAACCTAAAATTACTCTGTAATAACTTACCATAAAGAAATGATCTGACCTAGCTTGTGGGACTGTAGGTCATAAGGCCCCCATTCCAGAGAAGGTCCTGCCCCACCCCCAGAAAAAAGGGATGCTGCTCGGAGAGGCCAAGAAGAGTCTAGACCGACAGGCCTTGCTGGGTTTCCCTACTCGGCTTTGTCCAATCATATTTCTAAATGGCTGTCTATACTTGATTGAACCTAAGCATAAAAATGGACAATTTCCCCTGTATCTCTGGGTCTGAATTCTGAAGGCTCCCGTGTATATATCTAAAAAAAAAAATTTATCATTTTTTTTTGTCTCCCCAGCTGCGTGAACATGTATACATGTTAAATAAATAAATTTACTGTATGGCTTTTCTCCTATTAGTCAATCTGCCTTTTCAGCAAACCTTTAGGGGCCAAGGGCTTTGGTCCTTACAGAGTCTTTAATGTACACCTGAGTACATGGGCAGCTCCTGATTCAGAAAATTCTAGAAGGGTACTATAGGCCTTTGAAGGTTATGATCTTTTATTTGATTACGTTCTGTCTCTTCCTGTCTGTGGTGGAATGGTACGGTAGCTGTGTTTTCTGATAAAGGACACAGTTAGATTTTGGTCTAATCAGGAAGCCAAAGGCCAACTTCCCAGTCCCCAAGTTTGCCAGACAGTGCTTGGTGGAACCTGTGTGGTTTCCAGAATTCTCTCCTTCCTTTCCAAACCCTCAGGAGCCACCCTTCATAGTAACGCGGTCTCCTTCCAGTTTAAGCTGATAAACACTGATCAAAGAAAGCACAAAACAATAGACAAGATGGTTAAATTCACTTTCCCAAATCTAATCAGGGAAGTGCGGGGCCTGACAGGAGGGGGCAGCCGTGTGCCCAGCCCCACCATGGTTAGCAAGCGCCTGGGACGCGGTTTGCCTCCCGGCTTTGGCCTTGCACCTCCCGCCTTGTTCTGGCAAGATGCCCCAAACCCCGAGCACGTGTGACCGCGCGAGCCACTGTAGGTGTTGAGTGGAACGGTCGCTCCTGCTCTGCCAACCTTTCATTCTCTTTGCGCCCCTGCAGGCGCCTCACTGCAAAGGGCTTTCCCGGCCCCGGGGTCGCCGGAGCCGCTCAGTTTCCTAGATGGAGAGCCGGGGTCTCGCCCCGGGACGGGCAGGCTGGAGGTGGGGAGGAGAAGCAGGTGCCGCGAGCCGCGGCTTCCTCACCTGCGAGGGAAGGTGGGGGCTCCCCAGGGCCGCCCCCTCCCGGGCACCCCGCGCCCCCGTCCTCCGCGACCTACTTCCCCGAGCCGCTCACGCCCATCACCAGCAGCGCGCCCGGCGCCGCCATGGCCCAGCCCGGCTCCTTCGCGTCGCCTTCCGGCCCCGCCGGCCCGGCCTCCCCGGCGCCCGGAGGGCGGAGCCGCGCCCGCCCGGCCCGAGCCGTGCGCCTCGCGCCCTCCCCGCCTCCCCGCGGCCCCGCCGCTCCGCCCGGAAGGGCAGCGCGCGCCGGGCCTGGCTGGAGGGGGCTCCCGCCGTCTCCTCCACCCGGCCTCTCGGCTGCCGGGGCGCCTACACCCGCCCTGGCAGGCCGGACCCTCCACCCATGGAAACAGCATTCATTCATTTCTTTCTTTATAGAATATGTTCTTGTAAAAAGCATAAACAGAAAATAAACTCACACTTTCTCATACCAGGCAGCAATAAGCAGCTCTTCCTAAAACGACCTGTGTAGGTAGACAGGTATGAATATTTTATGAAATTGGAATCAGACTGTACAGTGTTCTGTGACCTGGCTATTTGTCACAGTAATGCGGGGGACATCTTTTGGTGTCAAATCCAGGGTTGACCATCTATAGGGTGGCCTATGGCTGCATGGCTCTGCTATTTAATCCCGCTCTGGTTAGGGACGTTTCTTAGAGGAAGGAGCACTCCTTTAAAATGCCCATTTGCTTTAAAACGATGTGTTTACTATGGATGATTTAAAGTATTTGATTAAAAGCACTTCTAATGACATTTTGCATCACCTTCGTTGGTCTTTTATTAACCAAGTTTGTATTACTCTGTGCCCTAGAAAGCAATAGAAGTGACATAAAATCATTCATCTAATGAGTATTTCAATTACCCCTTTACTGACTTTGTTTTTCATACTTAGCCTGAGTAGGTGAGATTTCAATCTGGATAGGGGTGGTACAGATGAAGAAATTGAAGCCTGGAGAGACAGGTCTTAACAGGTCAGTTATGGTGAATAGACATTTCTTGAACAGCTGCCATTCACAGGTTGGTATAATATTAACATTCATTAAAAGGGCGAATATTACCCTCTAGGCAGTCTCAGACCAATAAGAGGAACAGATGTGTAAGCAAATGCTGTAACTTGTGCTTTGTTTTACCAGCTCTGTACAAAAAAAAGTTCATATTTCTTTCAATGTGCAAATCAGAATGATTAACGGAAAGTCTGGTTCTTCTCCCTGGGTTTCCCTCCCAAGGTATGTCCAAGGATTTCAAATTCCCTGTAGTTGTCAGGATGGTGGCAAGAAACAGCACACTCAAGTTGGGTCACTTGAACAGGATTTAACAAAGGGACTATTCACAGAGAGGTGGGCGGGGTCAGAAGCAGCAACAAAGGGCAGTGTCCTGGTCTTAGTAACTGAGGTCTTAGTTACTTATAAAACAGTGATGCAAGGGAGCCTTTATGAGAAGAGAGAAGAGGAGGAGAGAGAGAGAGAGAGAGCGAGCAAGTGCACTGTATGGAGAGAGATGTCTCTGACTGTCGCCTTAGGACTGTCTTAGGAACTGTCACCTTAGGACTGTCACCTTAGGAAGAGAGACAGATATCCCTCATTGACCCAACAGAGAGGGAATCAGAAGAAAAAATAATCTCCCCTCTCCTCCCCTCCTCCTGCCCTCTGATCTCATACTAGTGGCCAAACTCCACTTGCCAAACCCAACTGGAACCCAGAGAGCTAGGAAGTTGAAGTGGCCTATACATGCCAATCTCCCAGGGAACAGAGCAGGGAAGAGAAGGGTGGAAAGTGTGTTTAGAGAAGCAAATGAAAGATACCCAGCACTTTTGCCCACCAGTCAGTGAAGTCCTCCTGTGCTTGCTTCCAGGACATCAGAACTCATTCCATATTTTTTGGTTTCCAGAGAGTGCCACCTGCTGGTCCTGGTAGTCCCAGGGCTTCCTGGCTGTCACTAATGGGCAGCCTGAGGCTGGACATTGGTCTGATATTAGGTCCTGTCTGTCTGCTGCAAGAACTGTTGTGCTAAGGCACATGGTACCCTGGAAACCCCAAGAGTTCCTGGTAAGGCAAAGCTTCCTGTATGTGTTACCGAATCACCCCCCGATTCAGGACAGCCTGCACTGTAAGCTTTGCCCAGTAATGGTGGCTGTGGCAAGGGTCCTATATGAAGCTGCCTCCTTCACAGGGGTAAAATGGGGTTCAGTGGGGAACACCTGCTCTTAATGCACAGACGCACTTCCCTGGGAAGCCAATCAGCTACAAAGATGGCTGAATAGGGGCAGATATTCACCTAAAAGAAGCCTCATAGATCTGAGATGTTTCTTTTTTTTTCTTTTTCTATTATTAAAAAAAAAATTTTTTTTTTTTCAGCCGATTGGACTGAATGTCTTGAGATGTTTCACTGGGAAGAAGTTGGGTCTGCACCTCTTCCCTTCCAGGAGAGTCTTTGATTCCAGTTTAATTCTAAGAATTCAAATAGATATATGGGAGAGCTCCACAGGTCTTAGCCAAGCTCCAAAGTAACCTGTTATACTTTCTTCTGGAAATAATGGCCGTATATTGGCTTCACATGTTCAAAACTAAAAAGAGCCACTTGGAAGGCCCAGAACAAAGTTTTCACAAGGGCAAAATGATACCTGTTATCTTAATAGATACAGAAAAAGCATTTGACAAAATTCAATATTCCTTTGTGAACAAAATACTCAACAAACTAGGAATACAAAATTCTCAACCTGACAAAGAGTATCTATGAAACATCTAACATCATACTAGCTAACATCATACTTAGTGATGAAAGACTGAATGCTTCTCTCTATGTTCAGTAACAAGCAAGGAATGTCTACTCCCACCATTTCTTTTTTTTTTTTTTTTTTTTTGAGACAGAGTCTCACTCTGTTGCCCGGGCTAGAGTGAGTGCCGTGGCGTCAGTCTAGCTCACAGCAACCTCAAACTCCTGGGCTTAAGCGATCCTACTGCCTCAGCCTCCCGAGTAGCTGGGACTACAGGCATTCGCCACCATGCCCGGCTAATATTTTTGTATATACTCCCACCATTTCTATTCAACATCCTGCTGGACTTTCTAGCCAGGGCAATTGGACAACAAAAAGAAATAAAAGGCGTCCAGATTGGAAAGGAATACATAAAACTATCTCTATTTCCAGAAGACATGATCTCATATATTGAAAACCTAAGCAATTCATGATAAACCTATTAAAGCTAATAAATAAGTTCTGCAAAGTGGCAGTCTACAAGATCAATATACAAAATCAATTGTAGTTCTAAATAATCTGAAAATGAAATTAAGAAAAAATTCCATTTATAATAGAATCAAAAAGAATAAAATAATTAGGAAAAAATTTAATAAAAGAAGTCCAAGAAGTACAAGAAATACAAGATAGTATTATGAAAACTATAAAACAAAGAAATTAATGAAGGCCTAAATAAATGGAAAGACATCATGTTTTGGAAGACTTAAAATTTTTGAGATGGCAACACTCCCTAAATTGTTCTACAGATTCAATGCAATCCCCATCAAAATCCCAGCTGATTCCTTTGCAGAAATTGACAGGGTGATTCTAAAGTTCATATGGATATTTGAAGGATATAGAAAAGTCTTGAAAAAGCAAAGTTGGAGGATTCACATTTCCCAATTTCAAAACTTACTGTACCTATATACTCATCAAGACAATGTGGTACTGGCATAAGGATAGACATATAGACCAATGGAATAGAACTGAGAGTCCAGAAATAAACTCATACTTTTGTATGGGAAATTGATTTTCAATAAGAGTGCCAAAACAACTCAATGTGGAAAGAATAGTATTTTCAACAAATGGTGCTGGAACAACTGCATACCCACATGCATAAGAATAAAGTTGACTCCATTTCACACTATATACATAGAAAAAATGACTCAAAATGGATCAAAAGTCTAAATATAATAGCTGAAACTACAAAAATATTAGAAGAAAACATGGGCACAAATCATTGTGAACTTGGAATAGGCATTAGTTTCTTAGATTATGACAGAAAAGCACAAGCAATAAAAGAAAAAATAAATAAATTTGACTTCATCAAAATTAAAAACTTTTGTGCTGCAAAGGGCACCATTAAGAAAGTGAAAGACAGCTGCATAATTGGAGAAAGTTTTTGTAAATCACATATCTGATAAGGGACATATATCTAGAGTATAGAAAGAACTCTTACAACTCAATAATAAAAAGACAAATAGCCCAATTAAAAATGGACAGACGAATAAACATTTCTATGAGGAAAACATACAAATGGAAAATAAGCACTTGAAACTACACTCAACATCACTATCAGATCAGGAAATGCAAATCAAAATGATAGTAAGAGACCACTTCAGACTCACTGGGATAACTATAATAAAAAAAGATTGATCGTAATAAGTGTTGGCAAGGTTCTGGAGAAATTAGAACCCTCAGACATTGCTGGTATGCATCTTGGAAAAACAATTTGGCAGTTCCTCAAATGTTTAACAGAGTTACAATATGATCCAGTAATTTCACATCTAGGTGTAATGTATACACAAGAGAAATGAAACATATGTCAACACAAAAACTTGTTCATGAATGGTCATAGCAACATTATTCTTAATAGCCTCAAACTGGAAACAACCCACATGATCATCAATTGATGAATGAAGAAATAAATAGTGGTAGATATAATCAATATATATACATTTTTATTTAGCAACAAAAAGGAATGAAGTACTGATTCCTTTTAGTATTAAACATGGACAAATCATGAAAATATTATGCTAAGTGAAAGAAGACTGTTACAAAATTTCACATATTCTATGATTTTATTTACATGATATGTCCAAAATAGGCAAATCTATAGAAACAAAGGTAGATTAGTAGTTGTCAGAGGTGGGAGGATGGCTGTTGGGAGAGAGTGGGGAGGAAATGCCAATGGATATTAAGTTCCTTTTTGGAATGATGAAAATGTTCTAAAACTGATCATGGTGATGATTGCACACCTCTGTGAATATACTGAAAATCATTATATTGTATACTTTAAGTAGGTAAATTTTATGGTCTGTGACTTATATCTCAATAACACTGTTAAAGATAAAGACAATTACAGATCTATTGGGCAGCAGCAATCAGAAAATGAAATTTATAGAAAGATGCTATTTACAATAGCACTGAAAGTGAGTTGGAAATAAGTCAGCAAAAGGTGTGCAAGGCCTTTAACCTCCTCTATGAAGAAAATTACAGAATTTTTAGAGACATCAAAGACAAAATAAATGGTATGCCATGGTCTTTGATAGGTAGATTTAATATTGTAAAGATGTCTCTCTTCTCAAAATTGATCTAATGATTCAAATGCATTGTCAATCAAAATTCCAATAAGGTATTTTATGAAGACTCATAAGCTTAATTTAAAATTTATATAAAAATGCAAAGGGACAGGAATGGAAAACAAACTCTTGAGGAAGAAGAACAAGGTGGGAGGAATTTTTCTACCAGATATTAAATTTTATTATAAAAGTATAGTAAACCACACAGTATAGTAATGGCCTTGAGATAAACATACAGACCAATGGAACAGAACCGAAAGCCCAGAGACCCATCCATATATTGATACTTGCTATTTGAGAGAAGTGGCATTGCAGATTAGTGAGGAAGGATGCGTTCTTTAATAAATGATACAAGCACAGGTGATTATCCATGTGGAAAATATGAAATTGAATTTCTAACTATATCTATTAATTTGTTGATGTGTAACAAACCTCCCCAAAAGGTAGAGATTTAAAAACAAAAACCCAACCATTTATTTAGGTCTTCTTTCTAAGGGTCACCAGTTTGGCTGAGCTCAGCTGAGTGGTTCTTCTGGTCCTGGCTGGGCTTGTTCATGCATCTGTGGTTAGCTGTTAAATCAGCTGGGGACTGGCTGCCCTGGGATGGCTTTATCCTCATGGTTTCTCATCTTCCAGCAGGTTAGTCTGGGATTATTTCTGCTCCACATGGTTTCTCATCTTCCAGCAGGTTACCCTGGGCTTATTCATATGGTGGAGGAAGAGTTCCAAGAGATCAAGGGTAATTATATAGGTCTTTCGAGATCTTTTGAGAGGTAGGAAAGTTGACTCTGTTTCTTGATGGGAAGAACTGAAAAGTCACATTACAAAGTGACATGGTTACAGGAGGGGAAATAATTGCAGATGTCTGTGCAATCTATCACACTGCTCACACCTGATGCAAGTCCTGGTAGATTAAAGGCTTAACTATGAAAGGAAAAATTAAAATTTTAGAAGATCTTATATGAGGGTGTAGAATAGCAAAGAGTTTTTAAAATAAGATACAAAAGGAAATAAGATACATAAAGGAAAAGATGTATACACATTAAACTTGTCATAATTAGTATGAAAGGACAAGTCACAGAATGAGTAGAGATTTTTTTACACAGGATTAGTATCAAGACTATTACGAGGTCTCCTATAAATCAATATGAAAAATACAGAAGATTCAATAGAAAAAATGAAAAATATATAAACAAGAATTTTATAGGAGAGGAAACACAAGTGGTCCATAAACATAAGAGAAAATGTTTAACCTTAACCTTATTAATAATCAGAGAAATACAATGAAAACTATGAGCTACTGTGTATGTACCCACTAGACTAGGAAAAATTGAAAAGTGGACCAGTGTCAAACGCTGGCTGGTGTGTGAAGCTTGAGAATCCTCATCCTCTTTTGGGGGAAATGTTGATTAGCATCACTACTCTGGAAAAAGTTTGGCATGATAGAGTAAAACTTAAATATGCACATATCTTACAATTCCACAATTCCATTCCTGGGTTTATACACCAGGAAACATGTAGGCAAATGTAAAGAAGTCTTGTTCATAATAGTCCCAAACTGGAAGCAACCTAAATGTCCATCAATGATGAAGTGGTTTTATAAGACATGGCACATCTAAACAATGGAACACCATATAGCAAATAAAATGGGTTACAGATACAAAGCATATCAAAGCCATAATGCTGATCAGAAGAATGAAATTGATATGATCCTCATTTACAGAAAATTTTAAAACAAGAAAAGCAACCAATACATTTGTAGTCAAAGAATATATATACATGTAACGAAATTATGCAGAGAAGAGAGTGATTAACCTAAAATTCAAAATGAAGGATGTTAGAAAAGGCATAAAATGTCTTCTAGTGAACTGGCAATATTTTATTTCTTAGCTTAGATATTGACCACACAGGTGTTTATCCTGTTCTTTTACTTCAAACTGTACAGCTATATTTTATATACTTCTATGTGTGTGATATATCATGTACACACTCAACTGGGATCTTTCCTACCTAATTTACAGACCCCAGCAGCAGTGAGGCACCCAGGGAAGTCCCTCCTGCTGGCAAAGCAAGAGTGAATAATGTCTGATATGCTAGAAATCTAAATTGCTCTCGACCTTCATCTCCAGCTTGATTTACTCCCTAACTGGCTGCTAGTGTGTCTCCTGACATTGCACTTGATAGTAACTCTCTCTGACACCAGTGGCATTGCAAAATACTCCTTCACTGGCGTTAGTTTGTGAATACTAGCTATTTAATAAGAATTACATTTTACTTAAAAAAATGAAATCCATTTTAAAACAAAACAAAAACACGGCCGGGCGCGGTGGCTCACGCCTGTAATCCTAGCACTCTGGGAGGCCGAGGCGGGTGGATTGCTCAAGGTCAGGAGTTCGAGACCAGCCTGAGCGAGACCCCGTCTCTACTAAAAATAGAAAGACATTATATGGACACCTAAAAATCTATATAGAAAAAAAATTAGCCGGGCATAGTGGCGCATGCCTGTAGTCCCAGCTACTCGGGAGGCTGAGGCAGTAGGATCGCTTAAGCCCAGGAGTTTGAGGTTGCTGTGAGCTAAGCTGACGCCACGGCACTCACTCTAGCCTGGGCAACAAAGTGAGACTCTGTCTCAACAAAAAAAAAAAAAAAAAAAAAAACACCCCTTTGCTTAACTTTGATGGAGTATATCTCTATCTCCTCTACCAGAGCCAGTTGATTCAGACAACACTTTAAATGATGGAATGCATTACCTATTATTTTTTAATGCACTCCAAGTACATTTTCTCTTATCCTTTGATCTACACAATAATGATGATAGTTTATATAAGTACAAATTCCCCAGATAACTAAGCTTCTCTAAATTCTCTTTAAGTGGAAGACACAATTATACTTCATTACTCTTATAAAATAGCTTCTTCTCTTTTCTATTTTCTTGAAGAAAAGTTAGTTGGCTATTCTTGGGTCAATCCAAAGTATGCCAGCCTTTGAAAGCTTTTGTTCACATGGTGTACATTTTCTAAATTATCTTTAAGAGTCAATTTCTTAAATAGAAGAAAATCGCTGTGTTGCTCATTATTTGATTTCTTTCTCTTAATCTTTTCTTCTCAGTTCTTCTCTGTTATAAATTCCTAGTTACTCCGAAGGCTAGGGGGATACGGATTTCAACTTATTCAAACTTTCTGGTTGACTCAGAAAGTCACAGTTAGTGTCACACAGGGAATTTGAGTATACTAAGTCCTCAGTGAAATAAGGAGACTGCAGTTGCATCTTTTATTGAAGATTCAGAAAACATGTCAGGATATTTTAGTGTCCTGGGTCATTCTGAATATTCAATGATCATCACATTGGGTATTAGTTACCCATTGCTGCATTAGAAATTACCCCAAAATGTAGCAAACATTTATTATCTTACAGTTTCTGAGGGCCAGGGATCTGGGACTGGCAGCCGAGCTGTCAGCAGGGCTGCAGTCTCATCTGGAAGCTCAGTTGGGGGAGGACCTGCTTCCAAGCTCACGCACAAGCTCCTTGCTTGCTGTAGGCTGGGGACCTCCGCTGCTTGCTATGTCTGTCTCTCCACAGGTGGCCTGAGTGGCTTCACAACATGGAAGTTGGCTTCCTTTTGGGTGAGTTATGAGAGAGAGAAACAGAGACAGAGAATCAAGGTGAAAGCCCCAACCTTTTAGAACCTAATCTTGGACGTGACACACCATCACTTCTGGAACAATATGGGAGGGGACTGCACAGGGTGTGACCATCAGGAGGTGGGAATTGTTGGGGCCTTCTTGGAGGCTGGCTACCACAACAGAAGCTATAATGAAGTAACTTCTCTTTACAAAAAATTCTCAGTTGTGGTGAAAAGAAACACTTAACAAAACTTACCATCTTAACCATTTTTAAGTGGTTCAGTCATGTTGATTATATTCACATCATTATCCAACAGATCACCAGAACTTTTCATCTTGCAAAATGGAGTAATTTCTTATAGCTGTATTTCTTATTGATCAGATGCTGGTGGGTGGCATTACACCGATTTTGTGCTTTGTTTTGGTTTTCATTACTTATTCTTCTTACCTGTCTGTGCTATATTGACTTATTAGCCCCATTTCTCGCCCTTCACTATACCCACATCCCTTCCTCGGCAAACCTCTGTATGTAGCTCTCTGCTCTTTGGCTCTGGGCTTGGCCATCTGATTTACTGGCCTATGGAATGTGGGCAGAAAGTCACGTTTCCTGCTTGTTCTCTTGTGGTTCTCTCTTGGGAAGAATTTGCCCTTGGTACGTGTTGCCCCGAGTCAGCTGTTGCCCCCCAGAATCAACACACGTAGGACAGATCTAAGCCCAACCCGCTATGAGGAGCCCCAGCCAACTGGCCCTTCACCTTAAAGCTGAGCTGCCCAGGTGAGCTTAGCCTGGACCAGCCAACTGCCAGTCACTCTGCACCTACATAAGTGGGCTCAGCTGAGAGGGCAGAGGAGTCCCTGGCAAGGTGAGAAATAGATGACGAATGCTGTATGCTGCTGCTATTTTGTGGTTGTTTGTGACAAAGCATTAAATAACTGGTATTTGTAAGGCTGGTGGCGGCACTCCTCCCCTCCCTAATGGAAAAAGAAGAAGCCCCTCCTACTCCTCCATACCCGCCCTAAAGCTGAAACAAAGAAATTCCTCACTCTTCCCGCCGAAACCTTCCCTCCAGAGAAACTCCCATCCCCCACCCCTAAAAAAACGTATATAAGCCCACCCAGACTTCTGGGCAGGGGGGCTTCTCTGGTTCCACTCATGGGACCATGAGGCTCGCCCGGGCCCCTCTCTTGGGTCCCGTTACCCCCACCTGGGAACATCCCAATAAAGCCTCTTTACTTATCCCTTTCAACTCTGCTCATCTTTCTTTCTCTGGTGCCAGCCACTCCAAAAAACCTTACATTTGGTGCCGAAACCTGGGAGGGTACTTTGACTTTCAGCTGGGCCGCCCGTCCTGTGGACTCCGGTACCTTACAGTATTCTGCTTTTCCCACTCTGACCTCTGTCCCCATGGGTCCCCAAACACTCTCATATATACCACATTGTTGTTTTTCCCTCTTATTTCAGGAAAATCCCAGGACAGCATAGAAAAACCGCCCTCCAAACTGAGATGGGACTGAGAGACCAAAGATATGGCTCAGATAAATCCAGCTTGGCGAGTTAGATGAGTTTATTAGAGGTGACGTACACAGGGCTCTCATTCCCAGTCAAGACAGGAATCCTCCAGGCACTTGCTCCTGGGCAGTGGCAGGAACTCTTCAGAGAGTAAGATCTGCCCTGCCTATTTGTGGAGCCTTAAATTCCTTTTTGGCAAATGGTGCAGGGCTCTTTCTCTGCGTCACTGCATGTGTACATACCATACAGGTTAAGCATGCACAGGACTTCCTGTGTCCTCCCCATTAGGTGGGGACTTTAGCATTACAGCTAACTAAAGGGTACTTAGGCAACCAAGGCAGCTTAAAACAGTTTCAACTGGTCTTAACACTTCTGACCATCTACGCACAAGGAGCTACTTAAGAATACCCTTTGTGCTTTGGATTTCTCTCAGCTTCCTTGTTTTGATCTATATCTCCAACTTCAAAAGAACTCTGGTAAACATTAAAAGCCAGTGGTGGGGAACTTATATTTTCCCCTGCCCTCTGCACTGTCATGGTCCCTGTCTACGTTTGAGCTGGCTGCAGCAGGGTCCAGAAGTAGTCTGTCTATTCACTGAGGATAAGCAGGAAAAGGGTAACAGTCCCTCAGAGTTACAGACATTAAAAGCACCTCAAGGGAGTTTCTATGTTACACAGGGTTTCTGGAAAGCAGTTGATGCTGCCATGAATGTTCACCTTCCCTCTGGTGAGTAGAATCCCATTCTGCAAGGACATCTGCTGACACCGCCCCGGCAAAGTCTTTGCCACGGTGACATTCTGTGCAAAATGGTGTTTACTGATTAACTGTGGGACCGTTCATGATAGACTGTGATGAATGCAATAAGGATGAATTCATCATGGGTAGCAAAAATGTTGGCTTAATACAATGTGATGGTGATTTTATTACTTCCACTTTTAAGGATCACTCATAACCTTGTCCATAGCCTTCATATGGCCCCCTGGCCCCCCCTCCCACCCTCCTCAAGGACTGGCATTTTGAGAAGGTTGGTGTGTCTGGAAGTGTATGTCATCCTTGATGTTCACAGCACCTAGCACACTGCTGAATTCAACGCGGATGCTCGAATGTCAACGACCTAATGCAGTGCCTTTCACGGGAGCTGCTCAGCAAACACATAAACTTATTGGTTAAATAAGATAAGAAATGGAATCAGTTCTCTTGACTTCAATTTTCTAGTCTGTTAAACCAAGGTGGAGAGGTGTTGGTGGCCCTCTTTGGCTTGAGCCCGTATCACGCTTGTGAGACACAGATGTTGGGGTTCTGGGAGACCTGCCCCTGTCTATTGGCCTGACCCCTGAAACCCCACCACCTGGGAGTGGGTGCAGGGGAAGGAGAGGCTCACAGAGGGGCAGGTGCAGGGCACCGCTCCTAAATATGTCATCTCATTTACTTTTCATGGTGACCTTGTAAGATCGGGGTTCACAGGCTCTGCGGGGAGAGGGTGGTTGGCCTGGAGCCTCAGGTGATGGGCAAAGAAGGTGGTGGCAGCCCGGCATGTGTCCTGCGGGCCTGAGCTGAGCTCTCGGACAGAGGCGAGCGGAGCCACCGGAGACAGCTTGGTGGCAGCACACTCATCCCGGCGCTGCTGGAACCTCAGCCTGGCTGTGGGGCGGTGGGGACAGCATGGGGGCTGGCGGATTTAGGTCACACAGGTGCTGGCATCAGAAAGGACACCCAAGGGGAAGACTAAGAGGAGTCCGGAGAGCCCCATCCCCTTCTGTTTCCAGCACTCTCCCAGGGTTCTCTAGTGACGGCCTCAAACTTTCTCACCTTTTCTCCAATCTCAGATTACCCTGTGTGCTCTCCACAGACCATTTACTTCAATGCCCCCCTGGCAGAGACAAAGGAAACCTCCGCTTCCTGCCACCCAACCTGTGTGCATCCCGCCCTCCCTGTCCTCCCTCCCCCAACTAGGGCCAAGCCTTCCCTGGGCCATGGGTCCCTTTCCACCCTGGCAACGTTCTCTCCCCGCGCTGCAGCGCCTCCTTCTACTTGCTCCTTCTCACCGGCGTTTAAACTCACCGAACCTCTCCCACCTTGAATGACAGCTCCACTTGCTTCTCTGTAACCTGGCTTCTCCTGTCCCGTCACTGCGTTGAGAACACTTTCCCCAAGGCCATGAGGGTGGGCTGCAGAGCGCCCCCCAAAGATAGCCAGGCCCTGATCCCCGGCACCTGTGAAGTCTACCTTATTTGAGAAAAGGGACTTTGCAACTGCAATTACATTAAGGATTTTGAGATGCAAGATTGTCCTGGATTACTGGGTGGGCCCTAAACACCATCACAGTTCCTTAGAAGAGGGAGGCAGAGGATGTTTGACGTAGAGGAAGGCAATGTGATGCACGACTGGTCCTGACCGTGGAGGAAGGCAGTGTGAGCCAAGGAGTGCACGGAATGCAGCTCTAAACGCCGCCGCCTTTCCCATCGAGAGTCTCTTACCTCTCCCAGCTTGTGCCTGATTTATCCTTGTGGGTCTTTGGTGGGGAAGGACGGCCTGGCTCATTTCTTTTTCTCTCTCTTCCCCTTCTCTTTGAGAGAGATGGGGCATGTGAGAAAAGGTCCAGTCTTAACAGTCTGTTGTGGCTTTTACCTGGAGTCAGAGGCCTCGGGGTATGTTGGGGTATCTCTGCTGGGGCTGTTTGATGTGTGTGCTGGAGACGCCCCCTTCTCATTGGAGTTTGTGTTTCTAGCTCCACGTGCTGATTGCCAGGACTCCGGCCACTCACTCCTCAGCTCCCAGCACCTGGGGTTTAGCTCTCAGGGTTTGTCTCTCCAGGAAGAGCTGGTTCAGTTCCTTCTAAGAGGACCGTCTGTCTTCTGTGGGGTCCAGGTCCAGCCCATGGGCAACAGCAGGGCATCCTCTCTCTGTCAAGCTCTGGGGAGGCAGCCGTTCACAGGGCATCTGGCCTCTGACTCAGCCGAAGACTCTCACACTAGGTGCTGGTTTCTGCACCCACCCCCTGCCAGGAGACACATGTCAAACTCCCCATGGAACTTTCTTGAAGCCTGTCTTGTTAGGTTAAGGTGAGAGGGAAACGTATTCCTCTCCTCCCTCCCTGGAGCAGGAGAGCGGGTGGGGAAAGGTCCACACAGAGATGTGTCTTTGCAACGCTCATATCAAACGGAGGCTCAGAGATATTTTCACAGACCTGTTCTATGACTAATTCCTTCAGTGGAGAAGGTTCTTTCACCTCTGGGCCTGAGGAAGTAAATGCCATGAAAACTGTTGCATCCAGTGAGTGTAGAAGAATAGAGCCACTGATATGCTCCACGTGTGGAGAAGGAAAGGCGGAAGCAGGGAAGCTGTATCAGTGCTGTGTGCAGCTTGTTCCTGGAAATCCTTGGTGGATTGTATAATGCAGAAGCCAGAAGCTTCCTGCTGGGTGAAATGGCTCAATCCTTGTCCTCACTGTAGACAGTAGATTCCTCAGGGAATATCTTTCCCTTGTCGTCTCTGACATCTGGCTCCTCTTTCTCCTGTGGCCCTAGACTCTCCGCTCCCTGCCCACTAACTGCAGATACAGCCCTTCTGCAATTTCCCAGAAACACATTTACCTTGTAAGGAGTTTTTGGAGGTAGCAGACTAAAAAACTTGCCAGAGAGGCCCATGCAAACAACACAAAACTTAGTATTAACTGTCCTTTTTACTCAAAGACCTTTGTCTACCCTTTGGCTAGGAAATTTCTTTTATTTTTTAATTTTAATTATTATGGTACATGTTGTATACATTTATAAGGTAAATGTGATGTTTTGATACAGGCATACAATGTGTATTAACCAAATCAAGGCAAGATGGGTGTACCCATCACCTCAGACATCCATTACTTTGTGTTAGGAACATTCCAATTCCATTCTTTTAGTTATTTTAAAGTATATACTATTATTGATTATAGCCACTTTGTTGTGCTATCAAATATTGTTCATTCTAACTATCTAACAATATTTTTATGCCCAATAACCATCCCCACATTTCTCCCTGCCCCCTGCTACCTTTCCCAGCTGCCGGTAACCAGCATTCTACTTTCTGTCTCCATGACCTCAATTGTTTTTAATATTTAGCTCCAACATATGAGTGAGAACATGTGAGATTTGTCTTTCTGTGCTTGGCTTATTTCACTTAACATAATGTT
Source organism: Eulemur rufifrons (assembly GCF_041146395.1). Classification (NCBI taxonomy): domain Eukaryota; kingdom Metazoa; phylum Chordata; class Mammalia; order Primates; family Lemuridae; genus Eulemur; species Eulemur rufifrons. The sequence continues at coordinate 210,646,595 of NC_090989.1, forward strand.
CTCCAGTTCCATCCATGTTGTTGTAAACGCCAGGATTTCGTTCTTTTTTATAGCTATATAATATTCCATTGTGTACATGTACCACAATTTTTTTTAACCATCCATGGGTTGATGAACACTTAGGTTGATTCCAAATCTTGTTTACTGTGAGTAGTGCTGCAATAAACATGAGAGTGGAGATATCTTTTCTTTTTTTTTTTTAAGGGCTCATCTTTTCTGTATTGTTCCAATTTAGTACATGTGCTGCCAAAGTGAGCACGAGAGTGCAGATATCTTTCAATATACTTTCTTTTGTATATATATATTAATACCTGGCAGTGCTAGTTCTATTTTTAATTTTTTGAGGAACCTCCATACTGTTCTCCATAGTGGTTGCACTAATTTATATTCCCACCAACAATGTATGAGGGTTCCCCTTTTTCCACATCCTCACCAGAATTTGTTATTACCTGTCTTTTTGATAAAAGCCATTTGAACTGAGGTGAGATGATATCTCATTGTAGTGTTGATTTGCATGTCTCTGATGACTAATGATGTTGAGCATTTTTTCACATACCTGCTGGCCATTTGTTTGTTTTCTTTTGAGATATGTCTATTCAGATCTTTCGCCCATTTTTAAAATTGGATTATTTGATTTTTTCCTAATGAGTTGTTGGAGCTCCTTATATATTTTAGTTATTAATCCCTTGTCATATGGGTAGTCTGCAAATATTTTCTCCCATTCTGTGGGTTGTCTCTTCACTTTGTTGATTGTTTCCTTTGCTGTGCAGATGATTTTTAGCTCAATGTGATCCCATTTGTCCAATTTTGCTTTGGTTGCCTGTGCTTTGGGGGTATTACTCAAGAAGTCCTTGCCCAGACCAATATCCTGAAGCATTTCCCCAATGTTTTCTTTCAGTAGTTTCATTGTTTTAGATATTAGAGTTAAGTCTTTAATCCATTTGGATTTGATTTTTGTATCTGTCAAGAGATAAGGTTCTAGTTTCATTTTTCTTGCATATGAATATCCAGTTTTCCCAGCACCATTTATTGGAGAGACTGTCCTTTCCCCACTGTATGTGGGGTATTTCATTGATTATCTTGCACTTTATAATATTCCACATGGTTGTTCTTTCAAAGGCTCAGTCTCTGGTTTGGCTCAAAATTCCAGTTCCTTTCCCATGTAGAGAAATTTCTTCTTTGGTTATCTCGACTTCTGATACACGTTTTCATGCTATCTTCCCCCAGTTCCCTGTACAAGCTGTTTACATAGATATTTTCCCAACAAAGAGATTTTTATTTGGTAGTTGTTGTTGATATCTGTTAAGACAGTAACATTTTCAGTACATTCCACTTGACCAGTTTTCTTTTTTTTTTTTGCCTGTTTGTTCCCCACCAAAATCTAGAATGGTGCCTAGCACAGAGTAGGCATGTTATAAATAGGTGTCAGATGAATGTGGAATTAAATTATTTTCTCTGTACAAATATTTGCAGTCTTTTGCAAAAGTACCTTCACAAAGTCTTCCCCATGAGGTATTGAATAGAAGACAAACACCAGATTTAGTTGTGGCAACTCTTTGGGTCCTATTTGGGGTGTTGCTTTCTATTAATAGGTCCTCAGAAAGCCAATTACTGAGACAACGAGGGTTGCCAAGGAAGAAAGGACTTATTGCAGAGGACTCATCAACTGGGAGATGGGAGGTATGGACTGCCTCAAATCTGCTTCCAACCACCAGAGTCAGGGATTTTTCTGGAGGTGAAATGAATAATGCATTGCATGTTTAGAGTGGAGTGCAGGGCACGCAAGTGCAGTGAGAAATCATGGTAGAACATACATCCCATGGTCAAAAAAATGGCAGATAATTCCTTCCCTGGGTGAGATTTTAGTAGTATAATGAGCTAGAGGTTAACATTGGTCATTCTTTTAGCCTTGTCTAGAGGTGGGATTCGGGGAATAGGCAGCTCAGTGGGTCCTTGGGTATGATCTGTGGTGGGTTGTTGCTTATCTTATCTTCTCTGGACAAACAGGTGGTGTAAGGCTTTATAGTTATCTTGTGGTTACAGAGAGGTTCTGCTGTTTCTGGGAAAGAAACTTAAAGGAATGCATCAGTACAACAGAAAATTACAAAGTTTGGTCAGCAAATCTTACTGAGTCTGCTAAGCTCTCTGTCTCTCTATTTTTTTTCTGCCTACTTTGAAACTTCAGTTGCTAAGTTACTGGTGTTGAGATAAAACTCACTGTCTATGGTATCACCAATTCAAGGCCACTGAGAGCAGCCAGCTCTAGCCACAGTGTGAACACTGAAAACTTGTTTGAAACATAAGGGAACTAAAAACACTATTAAAAAAAAACGTTTTCTTGCTAATGCAGCCAGTTACAGAGAGTTCCTCATCTCTGCTCTGGGATGTCAGCTTTCTGCACTAGGCCTCTTCCACCCTGGACAGGTGCTCCTGGGCCTAGGGGATGCGTATCTGGCAGAATTGCCCCTGCCTAAGCAATTGTCCCTAGAGATTAATAACAAGAGCCTAATGTGTAAGTCCCAGAGTTAATTTATACATCTGTGATTTACAATACAACTCATCCCATTTCAGGTTCTAGAAACCTAAGAAAACAAATTATCAATCAGAAGATTGCTTGAAAGACATGGATTTAGAGTGAAAAAGAATTGAATGGATTCAGCAGATATTTATCATAAACTGTAAAAGAATCTAAGGAACCATCACCGTTACTCTGTTGAGTTTACTGTTTTCTATCACAGGAATCATGGTAGACTTGTGGATTTGTAGCTGGGTAATGCCTGTCCATGTCTTTCTCTGTGTTTTCCTATTGGTTCATTTCTTTTTTCCTCACTGAATTATAAAAACTTCTTTGTATATTTGTTTGCAATTTCCCCTAATTTGTCTTTTATTACTTTATTTGTGTATTTTCTTTTTGCCAGAAGTTCAAGATTTTTACTTAGCATAATTTCTAAACTAATTTTTTTTCAAGGGAAGCTAGAAGTCATGGTATTTTTTATAAAATGCACTGAAATATGTTGACATTTATTTCTGTCATGTGAACTAGAAATAATTTTACCAGAGGAAAAATGTTTTATCTGAAAAAATACATTATTAAAGTATGTTATCTGTTTATTCGTTGAATCGTTTACTGGTGATGCTCATTTACATACAAGGTTTACAGGTGTTAATAAATTTAGAGTATGTGTGAGAGAAACATAATCTCAAGAAAATTTTGCCTAAAACTTACTATTACTTTGTGGGTTGGTAAAATATGAATTGTCATTGTATGATTTTAGTGCAAAATATGTTGATCCATCTCATGGAAAAATGAGTATTCCCTGTGAACATAGTTTGCAAACCCCTATATCATTTCTCAATCTTTTTTCCTTTGTAGGCCCTTCATACAAAAGTTTGAAGAAATGTGAACCAACATCTTTCAGTTAATTAAAAAATATATTTTGTCACAAATTTTAAAATAATAAAAATAAAGCCAAATCTTTAAAAATTGATCCTAAACTTGTTAATGATTTCATATTGGTGGGAGGGATGATATTGTTTGAAATCATTCACATATATAACTTGATAAAAAGCTTAAATTACAGCTGAGTTTCCACACTTTGTTGTTTTATTTCCTTAGACTTGACTTCTATTAATTTAGAGAATGCAAATTCACAATGATAAGTCATTAGGAATTGCAGCAAGCGCTGTGGAGCTGCTGGGTGGTGCTGGATTTTACAGAAATGATGGACAGAGCTCATTGGTGACTGTTCAGTGCTCCGTGAGATAGATGCTAACCCAACCAGCAGGTCACACAGATGCTGTGATGATGGAGAAGGATTCCTGCTCCAATCTGGCTTCAGTCAGCCCTGGAAAGTCATTCCTCATGTTCCATTTTAAGTTTTTGCATATGGTATGAAAATATGCCAAACCACATGTCATTGATTTTATTCTTGAACAAATGAAAATCATCAACCATTGCGAAAGATCCAGGTCCACAGTCAGTGGTTTGCACAGTGGCCCATTCTTCTTAAGATGCCTGATGCCCTTTTTTCCTATTAAAACATGAGAAACTTTGGCCCTGAAGGAATAGGTGAGACAATTCATTTGAGAACCATTAAGCAGGGCCATTGAAACAATACAAACCATCTTTACTCTATATTATTGGGACCATAGAGTGATACTTTTTTGAAAAGAAATATCAATTTTTATGCTTGAGATAATTCAGAAACAGTATAATAAAACGAAAAATCATTTTTTGATGTCTATTTAATGGACTTAGGACCTCATCCTTAGTATAAGATAATCTAAAAAACTAAACCAACAAGAGACAGAAACAAATTTTCTAAATTATACATTTTTGTAGACTGAATTATAACTTCTCTCAAAATTATATTCCAAATTTTGATAGAGGAGTTATTAATGCCTCAGACAGACACTATCTCTTCTCTGGAGACATACCACTTAAACTTTTTGAGAATGCTTGCCCTATCTTATGCTGTGGTTGACGTAAAGGTGAAAGCATTTGTAAACACAAAAAGCTATAGAAGTTCTGGCAGCATATAATAGTTGATATGAATTAAGAAGACAGTTGTTCAATTTTTAAGTCTGTTCCTACCTAGCTACTATTTTAGGTATTATGATACTGTATTAATAGTAACATGCTAGTGAGGTATATGTACAACTAAATTAAACAACAAAATCTTTGAGGTATATATACAACTTTTAAAAATGTAATGACTATTAGGAATGTAATAGAATGTCTGTGAAAATCAATGGTATTTAATATTCCATTTCAAATTTCTGAGATCTATGTAAAAAGTATTTGATCACATTTTTCTCTGAAATGGCAAACTATCAGACCACCTGTGTATGTAGACACTATTTGTAGGATACAGTCCCACATCGATGGGATGGGATCTGTCCCCACTATGGGTATAAACTGAGAAGGCCTCTTGGCTGCCATGGCTGTAGAACTCCCCAGCCTGCAGGTCTTGCACACGACAACTAAAACACTTCTGAGAGCCCCTGGTTCCTCTTCTCTCCTTTCAACAGCGTTGGATGTCTGGTATCAGAAGTATATCTTATTCATGATAATTTTATGAGAGGGAAAAATAAGATGAAAGTCAAAGGTTTTCCCAAGATCACAGAGCAAGTGTGGTCACCATCTGATCACTTAGTTCCTACAGTTCCATGTGTAGTGATATATTAATATGTTGCATGGAGCAAACCATTCTTTACTTTTTAATTTCACAGAAAACTCACTTTATTTTGTGCAGTCTTTCTTGATTTTGTGTTTTTTTTTTTTTTGAGTTAACTCCAGCTTTTATCGTATGACATTAAAACTAGATATCTGAACCAATCTTATCACTGTTTTAACTTTATACGAAAGTTCCAAAAACCACAGAATGGGAACCTCCCATTAGTGTGGCCTTTAGGCTGGGAGGGGAAGGAAAAGTCACCCAGCCACGACTGAATAAAAGGGAATGAAACATGACTCATCTGACAAGACTGTGGCCTCCAGTGAACTGGAAAAGCGTTGACTCACTAACCTATATTCCTCTCTGCTTACACTATTAACCTGCTCTAGTGACACAGTACAGTAAGTAACCTGGATCCTTAATGTAAAACACTTCTGCTAAAATTTTTGTTTCTTTAGTTGCATGTGGGAGGTACATTGTCATAAGCAGATAGGAACAAGGAGGTAGATGTTGAGAGAGAAGTCAAAAGAAATAAAATATGGTTTTTATTCCTTATTCAAGGAGAGAACAGTCACAATTTTTTGGTAATCCTACTTAGGGAAAAAGAAACCTTAGAAGAATTATCATCCAAGTGAAAGGATCTCTTTGTTCGAATCTTAAATACTTATTGACCTCCAAGCTAGGTGATGAATTTCTTTTCATCATCACTGGTTGGATGTGAGAATACTCCCTCTCTCTCCTGAATGGCTGGGATGGGGATGAGACAGATGTCACATGAAGCCACCAGCTCCTTTCAACCTGACGGGAGGGTGGACACCGGGCAACACTGTGAAAAGATAAGCCTGTCTTTCTCGCCTTTACTTTTTAAAAAGGTTGTGGTAAAATACTTGTAATGTGAAATTTAACATCTTAATCATTTTTAAGTGCATAGTTCAGTATGTTAAGGACATTCACATTGTTGTACAACTGATCTCCAGAACTTTTTTACCTTGCAAAACTGAAACTCCCCACCCACTAAACAGCAACGCTCCATTTCTCCCTCCTCCCAACTCCTGGCAACCACCATTCTACTTTCTGTTTCTATGAATGGGACTACTTGAGATACGTCAAATAAGTAGACTCGTACAGTATTTGCTCTTTTGTGACTGGCTCATTTCACTTAGCATAACGTCCTCAAGGTTCATCCACATTGTAGAATGTGTCAGAATGTCCTTCCTTTTTAAGGCTGAATAATATTCCACCATGTGTATGCACCAGGTTTTGTTTATCCGTTCATCTGTTGGTGTATATTTAAGTTGCATCCACTTCTTGGCTATTGTGAATAATGCTGGTAGAGATGTGGGTGTGCAAACATCTCCTTGAGACCCTGCTTTCAATTCTTTTGGGTCTATACCCAGATGTGGGATTGCTGGATCATACAGTAATTTTATTATTAGTTTTCTGAAGAGCTGCCATACTGTTTTCCATAGCAGTTATACAATTTTACATTCCTACTAAGAGGGCACAAGAGTTCCAACTCTCCATATCCTTGCCAACACCTGTTATTTTCTGTTTTTTTTTTTAATAGTAATTTTTTTTAAATTCTAATGGGTGTAAAGTGATATCTCATTGTGGCTTTGATTTGCATTTCTCTAATGCTTAGTGATGTTGAGCATCTTGTCATATGCCTGTTGGCTACGTGTATATCATCTTGGGAGTAGTGTCTACTCAGCCTTTACTTTTTTGCACTCTTTCTCCTTCTCAGTGGACTGCCTCCCTCATGCATATCCCTCCTTATTTACTTATGCCCCATCTAGATCCTAAGAGATGAGTTGTGGCAGCTGCCAAGGATACATACAAGAAAATGAAAGAGTTAAGGAAGTGAAACAAGATAAGGTAAACGCAAAGCGGCTTCTCAGAAGAGCACAGCCATTCCTGTTGCTGCAGACAGAGACAGGTTTTCCCAACAGGAGCTTGAGCAGGGGACACTGTGAGATGTTGAGGACAGCATCTATCCTTTATCACAGATGATTTGATAGCAATGTTCATATGGCTCTGTCTTCAGCATCCCTCAAGCAGCAGGCAGTGACAGGAGGCCCAGTGGAATTTCACTGACGATAATCTGCAAAGGGGCCAAACCCATGTGTCCCCTGGTCCCTGCTCTGGGGGTGTGGCTTGATCTGGAGGTCAGGGTGCATTGGAGGAGTAGATGAACGGCAGGACCTCCATGAAGAACACATCTTACTTCCAGGGGCTAAGACTGCAGCCTCAGCCTTTGAAGTATGTTCTCAAGCAAACACCTTGAGGGGAGTGCAGTATGACTGGTTAAGAGCAGATACAGAGTGCACACCCCGTATCTTCTTAACCAAAATAAGACACTTTGACAGGCATATGCTGTGCTGGCTTGGGCTCCTGGGCTCCCGGAAGAGCAGAGCTTGTGTCTGGGCTTCAGTGTGAGCAGTGGATTTGGGAATGTGATCCCTGGAGCATGGGTGGAGGAATGGGAAGGACAGGAGGTAGGGAGTGAGCGCCAGTGCAAGCTGCCTTATCTAGTCGGTCAACACCACTGGCCGAGGCTGTGGATCGTGCCCCAGAACTGTCCCTGGGAAACACACTGTGCTTTGGCTCCAGTTCCCCGTTGGTCAAGGGTTGTTCCAAGGGTGTCAACTCCTTCACACTTCAGGGCTGCGTGTGTGAGTGTCCAGTGGCTGCCATCCTGCAGCATCAGCAGAGGACCCCTGGGGTGGGGAGTGAGAGGCTCCTGGCCCGGGGAGGCGAGGGACTGTCAGGTGCACCTGCACAAAGCTGGTTAGAGTTTGCACTGAGCTGTTGACCCAGAGGTGAGGCCAAGAGGACAGGAAGCTTGCATGTTGGGTTAGGCCCGCATCAATGACCTCATTTAACTTAATGACTTCTTCAAAGGCCCTGTCTGCAAATACAGTTGCACTCTTGGGGGACAGGGTGGGGGCTAGGACTTCAACATATAAATGTTGGGGGGACACAATTTAGCCTATAGTGGTTACTAAGAGAGGTTGTTAAAATTTCCAACTTTGTGGATTTGTCTTTCTTTTTAGTTTGGTCAGCTTTTGCTTTATATAATTTGAAGCTGTCATATGAAGGGCATACAAATTTCAGATTTAAAAAAATCTTCCTGTTGAAATTCTTTTATTTTTATGAAAAAATTCCCTCCTTATCTCTCATTTGCCATTTGAGATATTCACTATCTCTTTCAACAAGAACCAACATCAAATATTTGTTTTTCCTGATTATATTGTATACTCATAAACTTAAAAAATATTATTAGATAATTTACTTATGTTGAATTTCTGTACCATTTGGGATTACATTTGTATGCATGTATCAGAAAAACCAAAAACAACAGTAGCTTAAAAAGGTTGGAAGTTTATTTCTCACTCATAAAAGAAATCTGGATGTAGTCAGTTTGGCTGGATGGTAGTTTCAGAGACTGTCTCTTTGCCTCTCTGCATAGCACAGGCTTCACAGCCCAAAAGGACTGCTTGGAGCTCCAGCCATCATGTCTGCATTCTAGGCAGCAGGAAGGAGGAGGAGAGGAGAATGTAGGCCCACTTCTGCTTTCATGCCATTGGTCAAAATTTAGATGTGCAGCCACACCCAACCTCAAAGGATCCTAGGAAATGTAATCTTTTATTTATAGGTTGCGATGTGCCCGGGTAAAAATTGAGATTCTGTGAATAGAGAGGAAGAAAGGATGAATGTCAGAGTAGGCAAATAACAGTTTCTATTACTGTGTTACATTTAGAATTTCTTCCAAGACTGTTCCCTTTCTCCTTCGGTTCTTTCGGTCATTAGGTCTTCGGTCCTGAACGCTCGCCTTGCTGTATCAGGGAAACACTTCATTCCTCCACTTTGTATCCAGTGAGGCTGCGCTGCGGATGAGGCAGCCCGAGGCTGCCCTGCAGGCTTCCTGACTCACTCACAATCCTGGTCGGGGCATCAACAGGCCACCTGTCACCCCCCATGAGGTTTACAGCCCAGACATACGAGGACCTGGGGTGTTGCCAGTCCCCGAGAGGCTCCAAATGAGAAAAGCAGATGTTCCTAGGGTTTTAATGAGTATCTAGTTTGAGAAACCACAGATGTAAATGGAAGGCAAATTGAAATGCTTTATTCTTTTTTTTTTTTTGAGACAGAGTCTCACTGTGTTGCCCAGGCTAGAGTGCCGTGGCGTGGGCCTAACTCACAGCAACCTCAAACCCCTGGGCTCAAGCGATCCTCCTGCCTCAGCCTCCCGAGTAGCTGGGGCTACAGGCATGGGCCACCATGCCCGGCTAATTTTTTCTATATATATATTTTTAGTTGTCCATATAATTTCTTTCTATTTTTAATAGAGACGAGGTCTCGCTCTTGCTCAGACTGGTCTCGAACTCCTGACCTCGAGAGATCCTCCCGCCTCGGCCTCCCAGAGTGCTAGGATTACAGGCGTGAGCCACTGCACCCGGCCTAAATGCTTTATTCTTGTTCCCAGGCAGCCCCTGTATTTCAGCGTCTTACTGTGAGTCTTTATTCATTTAATTCAATAATAGAAGTCTTAATACAATGATAAGAGCTACCACTTACTGCATGGCACGTTGCTCGTACTATCCTTGCCCCCTTTCACAGATCAGACAACTGATGCTCAGAGAGATAAGTGCCTTCCCAAGGTCCCACAGCCACCAAGTGGCAGAGTCTGGACTAGAACCCAGGCATTCTGGCTCCTGCGCCGGTGCCTGTGTCCCCTGAGAGGAGCACTAGCCCTCCCTCACATTGCTTCTTGAGGGAAATTACAAGAGGTATGGGACGATTTGAAAAGCAAAGTGAAACTTGCTTGAAATCTCACAAGACACTGGTTTCAGGAAACGTGACTTTCTGCCCAGGGCAGGGTCTGCTGTGGAGGAAGCTGAGCGACTGAGAGGGGAGGTGAGAGATGGGACGGGAATGGCTGCACCCCCTTTGCTGGTCTTCCTAACTCTAAACTCACTGGGGATGAGAGGGTGAAGACTGGGAAGGAGGCTGGCTGGATGTGGAGAAGGGGCGGGGAGAGAGGAGTGAAGGACGACTCCCAGGTTTCTGGTTTAAGAAGCCAGATGAGTGAAGATATTGTTGGCTGAGGCACGGATGGGCAGGGGAGGAGGGTGATGACTGGGAGGAGGGTGATGACTTGGAGGAGGGTGATGACTGGGAGGAGGGTGATGACCAGGATCACAATCAAAGGAGACGAAGGAGGCGGGCCAGGGAGGTGGGAGAAAAACCAGGCTGATGCAGGTTCAGGGAAGACAAAGAAAGTTTCAACAAGGGAGCCATCGACTATGGAATGCTCCAGAGAGCAAGAAGTGAAGTATGTCCAATGGATTGGGTAGCATAATTTGATTTATACTTTGAGAAGAATGGTAAACATGTGCTTTCCTTTTGGAAGAAAAATAGAAAAGAAATGTATCCAGTACATTACTGTGAGAAAATTGGAGGGGGAAAAAAAAAAAAAGAAAAAACTTTTGCATTTTAAAATTGCTGATAGCATCTCTGGAAAGGACCTCTACTCCTCCCTCTGGTGGCAGGAATGGGGCATGACTGGTTCTGTGTTTAAGGAGAATCAAATGTGTGTGTGGAGATACATATATTAAGTTTATAACGTTGAAGTTTTCCAAAATGAAATTAGCCAGTGTGTTATCTTTTGGAGAAGAATGTTTTTTACAAGGATAAATTTTTGTGCAGAAAAGGCGGTACAAATAGGAAGGAATGGTTTCATGAATGTGAATTCTTAAAAATAGAAGAGAATTGAAAGCTACAGAATTACATAGAATCGAAAATAATGACTCTTGGCTCTGGAAATGATTTCTAAGTCATGGTTAGTGAGGACCATAGCTATCATCTGAAAAGGACTTGGTGTGTAGTGGAATAAGTTTAGTTTTTAACTAAAACCAGTATGGTTCATTATGAGCCAGATGTGTTCCATGTTCAACTCAACTGCAATGTTACTTACAATTTGAAATTGATTTTCTGGATCTGTTTGAGAAATTTGCTCAGCTGCATCACTACCTGATCTCAAATCTAGGTCAAAAATGAAATTTCAGTTTGAGAGCCGACTCACTGACATCATAAAATAATGTTTGGAACTTCTCCAAATGCTAATTCCAGGGCCTTGAAGTAAAAATATAGCATCTCACCAATATTTCATTTTTCTTCTTAATTCACATTAAACATATTATCAAGGACATTCCATGTGAATAGATTTCTTTGTGTTTTTTCTTGTTTAGGTGAACAGATTCAACTCTGGAGAGTTTTGTACTCATCTAAGATGCAGTGAGAGTGCCCTGTCACATGCAAAAGTTGGTGACTTGCATGTGTTCCAGTATAAGGGGAGTTACCACCTTTTCCCACCCTGAGAATTTAAAATAAAAGGAAAACTCTTTATTAAAATATCCAAGCTAAAACAAATGCTAAATTCCCTAATAAAGCAAGTTTAAGAGCAAATAAACTCTAACTCCCTTTCCCTAAATGGTATCATTTTGATTAACTGAACTTAAAGAAGTGGAAGTTCTCTTGAAGATCCACTGGATATTTTTTCACTAAAACTGGAATTCTTTCAGTCTCAAATTTTTCTGATCAGAGTCTTATCTCAAGACTTGATTAAGATATTGCTTTTTATTATTTGTAACAATTTTATTGAGATATAATTCACATACCATACAATTAAAAGTATATAATCCAAGAGTTTTTGTATATTCACAGAATTATGCAACCATCACCACAATCAAGTTTAGAACACTTTCATCATCCCTGAAATGAAACGCTGTGCCCATCAGCAGTCACTCCTCATTTCTCCCTGTCCACTCTGCCACCTGTTCTGGATATTTCATATAAATGGATTCATACAATACAGGGTTTTGGGAATTCGTTTCTTTCACTTAGCATAATATTTTCAAGGATCATTTATGTTATAGCATATGTACACACCATTATTTTTTATTGCCAAATATACTATTGTATGAATATACCACATTTTATTTATTCATTCATCAATTGATGAATATTTGGGTTGTTTCCATTTTTTTTTTTTTTTGGCTATTTTGAATAGTTCTATGAACGTTTGTGTCCAAATTTTTGTGTGGACATGTGTTTTCATTTTTGTTGGATATACAGCTAGGACTAGAATTGCTGAATCACATGGTAACTCTATGTTTAACCTTTTGAAGAACTGCCAAACTGTTTCTCAAAGCAGCTGCACCATTTCACATTCCCATCAACTGTGTATGAGGGTTCCAACTACTCCACATCCTCAACAATACTTATTATTGTATATCTGATTATAACCATCCCAGTGGGTGTGAAGTGGATCTTGTTGTTTTGATTTGCATTTTTCTAATAATTAGTGATATTGAGCATCTTTTCATGTGGTTATTGGCCATTTGTATATCTTTGGAAAACTGTCTATTCAGATCCTTTGCCCATTTTTTAATTGGGTTATTTGTCTTTTTATTATTGAGTTGTAAGTGTTCTTTATATATTCTGTATACAATTCCTTTATCAGATATATAATTTAAAAAATTTTCTCCCATTTTAGGGGTCATCTTTTCACTTTTTCATAGTGTCCACTGAAGCATACAAATTAATATTTTTTAAGATTTAAAAGTTTATTTTACTTATTTAATATTTTAATCTTCAAAAATTAACTTTTAGTATAAAAATTTCAAACACAAGAGACAATATAATGAATCCCCTTGTTTCTAGCACCCAGCTTCAGCAATTTGCCATTCTTGTTTTATCTATACCTACTCTCCACAATGCTTTTATTTTTCATTTTGCTTTGTTTTTTTCTGAAGTTTTTTTGCATTAAAAAATTAATTTTATTTTTAATTGACAAATCACAATTGTACACATCTATGAGGTACATTGTGATATTTTGATCTGTGTATACAATGGAGAATGATTAAATCAAGCTAGTTAACATAACCATCACCTTACTTGATATTTTCTTGTGGTGATACATTTGAAATTTTTTCTCTTAGTTACTTTGAAATATGTAATATACTATTATTGACTATAGTCACCCTGCTGTGCAATAAATCTCAAAACTTATTCCTCCTGTCTAGCTGAAACTTTGTACCCTTTGACCAGTAACTCTCCATTCCTTTGCTCCTCCTCTGCCCCCAGGCTCTGGTCATCATTCTACATTCTACTTTTATGAATTTAACATTTTTTAGATTCTACAAATAAGTGAAATTATGTAGTATTTGTCTTTTGTGCCTGGCTTATTTCACTTAGCATAATGTCCTCTAAATTCATCCATGTTGTCCCAAGTGACAGAATTTCCTTCTATTTTAAGGTTGATTAGTATTCTATTGTGTATATATGCCACATTATTTTTATTCATTCATCTATTGATGAACACTTAGATTGATTCCATATCTTTGCTACTGTGAATAATGCTGCAATGAACATCGAAATGCAGATATTCCTTTGACATATTGACTTCAATTCCTTTGGATGTACGCCCAGAAGTGGAATTGCTGCATCATATGGGAGTTCTATTTTTAGATTTTTGAGGAACCTCCATACCATTCATTGTCCATAATGTCTGTACCAATTTACATTGCCACCAACGGTATACAAGTGTTCTCTTCTCAGCATCTTCACTAACACTTATTTTTTTTTATTTTTTTGATAAAAGACAGAAGTGGTATTTCATTGTGGTTTTAATTTTCATTTCCCTAATGATTAGTGATGCTGACCATTTTTCCATGACCTGGTTGGCCATTAGTATGTTTTTTTCGTGAAGTGTCTGTTCTGGTTTTTTGCCTATTTTTTAATTGGGTTATTTGTCTTCTTGTTATTGAGTCGTTTGAGTTCCTTATATATTTTGAATATTAACCTCTTATGGGATGTGTGGTTTGCAAATATTTTCTCCTACTTTGTGGGTTGTCTCTTCACTTTGTTAATTGTTTCTTTTGCTGTGCAGAAGCTTGTTAGTTTGATGAAATTACATTTGTTTATTTTTGCTTTTGTTGCCTAAACTTTCAGGGTCATAGCCAAGGAATTATTGCCCAGATCAATGTTGTGGAGATTTTTCACCTATGTTTTTTTCTAGTAGTTTTACAGTTTCAGGTTTTATGTTTAAGTCTTTAATCCATTTTGAGATGTTTTGTTCATGGTATAAGATAAGGGCTTAATGTTATTCTTCTGCATGTGGATAACCAGTTTTCCCAGCACAATTTATTGAAGAGGCTTCCTTTTTCTATTGTGTGCTCTTGGCACCTTTGTCATAAATCAATTGACTGTAAATGCGTGGTTTTATTTCTGGTCATTCTATTCTGTTCCATTGGTTGGTGTGTCTGCTTTCATGCCAATACCATGCTATTTTGATTATAATAGCCTTACAATGTATCTTGAAATCAGAGGGTGTGATGCCTCCAGCTTTGTTCAAGATTGTTTTGGCTATTTGGAGTCTTTTTTGGTGCCATATAAATTTAAGGATTTTTTTTGTGTTTTTCTGAAAACTGACATTGTACATTTAATAGAGATTGTATTGAATCTGTAGATAACATTTAGGAGTATAGATGTTTTAGCAATATTCATTCTTCTAATCTATGAACATGTGATATCTTTCAATTTATTTGTATTTTCTTCTATTCTTTCATCAGTGTTTTATAATTTTATAGCATATAGGTCTTTCATCTCCTTGGTTAAATTTTATACCTAAATATTTTATCTTTTTATTGTTGCTGTTATAAATGGGATTGTTTTCTTTTTGGATAGTTCATTGTTAGTGTTTAGAAATTCTACTGATTTTGGAAGTTAATTTTGTATCCTGCAACCTTACTGAATTTATTTACTAGTTCTAACAGTTTTTTGGTGGGGGCTTTAGGGTTTTCTTTGTATAAGATCATATCATCAGCAAACAGAGGCAACTTTGCTTATTCCTTTCCTATTAGGATGCCTTTTAATTCTTTCTCTTGCTTAATTGCTCTGGCTAGGACTTCCAGTATTATGTTGAAAAGAGCTGGTGAGTGTGGGCATTCTTGTCTTGCCCCTGATCTTAGAGGAAAAGCTTTCAACTTTTCACTGTTGAATATTATGTGAGCTATGGGTTTTTAATATGTGGTCTTTACTGTGTTCAGGTACATTCCCTCTATGCCTAATCTGTTAAGAGTATTTATCATGAAAATGTGTTGACTTTTGTCCAATGCTTTTTCTGCATTTATTGAGATGATTATATGATTTTTATTCTTCATTTTGTAAATGTGGTATATGACATTTACATATTTGTGTATGTGGAACCATCTCTACATCCCAGGGATAAATCCCACTTGATCATGGTGAATGAGTCTTTTGATGTGTTGTTGAATTTGGCTTGCTAGTATTTTGTTGAAGATTTTGGTATCTATATTCATCAGGGATATTGGTCTGCAGTTTTCTTTTCCCATAGTATCCTTGTCTGGCTTTGGTATCGAGGTAGTGTTGGCTTCATAAAATGAGTTTGGAACTATTCCATCTACTTCAATTTTATGGAAGAGTTTGAGAAAGATTGGTATTAGTTCTTCATTAAATGTTTGGTAGAATTTAGCTGTGAAGCCATCTGGTCCTGGGCTTTTCTATGATGGAAGACTTTTTATTACTGAGTCAATCTCCTTACTCATTATTTCTTTTTGTTCATAACTTTTATTTCTTCATGATTCAGTCTTGGTAGGTTGTTTGTATCTGGGAATTTATCTATTTTTCTAGATTATCCAATTTGTTGGTTTATAATTGTTCATAGTAATTTCTTATGATCTTTTCCATTTCTTTTTATTTGTTATAATAGTTCCTCATTCATTTCTGATTTTATTTATTCAAGTTGTCTCCCTTTTTTTCTCCTAGGTAGTCTAGCTAAGAGTTTGTTGATTTTATCTTCAAAAAACCAACTCTTAGTTTCATTGATTTTTTTTTCCTATTGTTTTTCTAGTCTCTACTTCACTTATTTATGTTCTGATCTTTTTTATTTCCTTCCTTTAGCCCACTTTGGGCTTAGTTCGTTCTTTTTCTAATTCCTTGAAATGTAATGTTATATTGTTTATTTGAGAGCCTTCTTCTTTTTTGATATTGGCATTTGTTGCTAAAAAAGTAATCAAATCCAATTTATGTTTTTCCCCCTTTTTTGCTTGTGCTTTTTGTGTCATATCCAAGAGGGTTTTGCCTAACCCAGGGTCACAAGGATTTATACTTATGTTTTCTTCTAAGAGTTTTGTAGTTTAAGCTTTTGCATTTAAGTCTATGATTCATTTGGAGGTTTTGGATACAGTATGAGGAATGGGTCCAACTTTATTCTTTTGTATGTAGATATCTAACTATCACAGCATCATTTGTTGAAAGGACTATTCTTTCTCTCCTCTAATTGTCCTGACATCCTGTTGAAATCAACTGACCATAAATGTGAAGGTTTATGTGTGAACTCTGATTCTATTCCATTGATTTATATGTCTACCCTTATGCAAATACCACACTCTTTTGTTTCATGTTGCTTTTTTGAAATTGGAAAGTGTGAGTCCTCCACCTTTATTTGCAAGATGATTTCGGCTGCTCTGGGTCCTTTATATTTCCATAAGAATTTTAGGATTATCTTGCCAATTTCTGAAAAAAAAAAAAAAAAAAAAAAGGAAGTCAAGTGTGTTTTTATAGGGATTGTGCTAAATCTGTAGGTCAATTTGGGGAGTACTGTCATCTTAATAATTTTCTTCTGATTCCTCAACATGGGATGAGATGTCTTTCTATTCACTTAGGTCTTTAATTTCTTTCAACAATGTTTTTTACTTTTAGGAGTTTCCACTTGTTTTAAAAAATTTATTCCTAAGTATTTTATTTTTTGATACAATTGTAAATGGAATTATTTTCTTAAATTTTCAGATTATTCTTTGCTAGTGCAGAGAAATACAACTGATTTTTGTATATTGAGCATTTTTTGTATATTGATCACCTCAACAGTTGCAAAAAAAAGAACTTGACAAACTCTAACACTTTTTCATAATAAAAACACTCATCAGGTGAAGCTGTATGGGCCTGTGTTTTCTTTGTGGGAATCTTAAAAATTACTATAATAATTCAATCTCTTTACTTGTTATAAGTTTATTCAGATTTTTCTATTTCTTCTTGAGTTGGTTTCAGCAGTTTGCATCTTTTTAGACATTTATTTCATCTAAATAAATGCTCAATATACAATATATATGCAGCAACCTTGCTGAACTCACTTATTAGTTCTAATAGCTTTTTAGTAGATTCATTAGGATTTTCTAAATGTAAAATCATGTCAAGATAGAGATAGTTTTACTTTCCCCTTTCTAATCTGCGTGCCCTTTATTTCTTTTTCTTGCCTAATTGCCTTGGCTATAATCTCCTGCAAAATGTTAAATAGAAGTGGTGAGAATGGACATCTTTGTTATTGATCTTAGGGGAGAACATTTAAACTTTTACTATTACGTATGATTTTAGTTGTGGTTTTTTGGTAGATACCTTTTATCAGGTAGAGGAATTTCTCTTTTTTCTTAGTTTGCTGAGTGTTTTTATTATGAAAAAGTGTTAGAGTTTGTCAAGTGCTTTTTTTTTTTTTGCAACTATTGAGGTAATCATGTGGTTTTATTCTGTTGATATGGTATATTACATTAACTGAATTTTGGCTGTAAAACCAATCTTGCACTCTTAGGATTAATCCTATTTGGTCATGGTGACCAATCCTTTTTATATGTTGCTGTATTTGGTTTGCTAGTATTTTTTTTCAGGAATTTTATGTCTATAGCTATAAGAAATATTGGTCTGTAATTTTTTTCTTAAGATGTTTTTATATGGCTTTGTTATCAGGGTAATGCTGGCCCCATAGAAGAAGTTGGAAATTATTCCCTCCTCTTCTATTTTTTGGAAGAGTTTTGAAGAACTGGCATTAATTCTTACTTAAATGTTTGGAAGAATTCATCAGGTGAAGCTATATGGGTCTGTGCTTTTCTTTGTAGGAAGTTTTAAACTTACTATAATAATTCAATCTCTTTACTTGTTATAAGTTTATTCAGATTTTTCTATTTCTTCTTGAGTCGGTTTCAGCAGTTTGTATCTTTTTAGAAATTTATTTCATCTAAATTATCTACATCTTTGGCATACAGTTTTATGTGTTTATTGACCAAGTATATCCCTCCTTTATCCAAGATTTGTCCCACCTCCATTCCCTGCAGTTATAGTGGCAGAATTCCCTAGCCACATTTATGAGGAGTGAGCTGGGCTTCCTAACTACCCTTAGTTGATCCATCTGACTAACGGTGGGTTGAGAAAGAGCTGTTTTCCCTCCAGTCACATTGAGCAGTAATACATAAACTCAGAAGCTCTCGGCAGTCACATTTGCCATCATGTTGCCTGAAAAATAGAGAAAACCATTCTTCAGCAAGAGGTATTAATGAAGCTGACTGGAGGAGTACATACAGGAGGCAGAGGTTTGATTAGGATTAAACTCCTGGTTTTAATTCATTATTGAAATTGGGTTGCATCCCTGCCAATAATTTCTTACTCTTGCAGCCTTTTTTTGTAAGTCCTTTGAGAGGACACCTTTCAAGTACAACTAGTAGAATCTTGACTAGCAGAGAACTTGTTTCTGGGGAGCAGGCATTGTAAGTAACAGAACTCAAGGGACAGTTTCAACCACAGGCAGCAGGCTGCATTCTGTGTTCTCAGAGCAGTGCTGCAGTCAGGGCTGAGCTTCTGTCCCAGGGGCCTGGAAGACGCAGAATGACAGAACAAGGATGTAACAATGAGAAACATCCTTCCTGTTAGTAACCAGTGAAATGAGGCTGCTTTTCTGCTTAGCCAGAAAATCACATTGTCTGGCTCGATAATAACAGCTGCATTTTCTGTCATACCCCCTTTCTAAAACTACGATTGAGGTTCTTATTGGGAAGATGGAGGATCTGGAAATTAGAAAAGAGAAGTCTTGGAGGACCTGGGTTCCCCAAAGTCCCCTTTTCTAGGTCCTCCATTGGATCAAAGGATGTAGCTTCCCAGATCAAGGTAGAGCCTGAGATATAAGACGGTATTCCAATGTGGTCTGGGGGGAAAGCCACCTTTTTACCCTACCCCACATTACAGTTTCCCATATGTGGCTCCCAACCAAGGTCCTGAAATCAATACAAAAGGGATGGGAAGATTTCTCAGTGTTTCTGCTAAGAAATAAAAGCTATATGGACATGACCCTGGCCCTGGAGTACCATTTAGCAGACCTAGGACTTCAGCGGTGATGAAAAGATTTGTGTCATTGAGTATTAGTAAACAAAGTTCTCCCGAGTGGAACGGATCAGTGACCCATGAAATACAGCAGTCATTTTGTGTACCTTATTATCTCTAATAAAAAGAGTAAGATAAATATTTTGGGCCAGTGCCCAGTTGGAGAATTTTTTTTTGTAGTTATCTTGTTTTTCCTCCACCTTTGTATATTGGGTAAGAGTTGGTTACATTTATCATTTTGTCTACCAGCTGCAAAATCAGAAAGGGCCATATCTGGAGCAGTTTGGGCAGATTGCACTAAAGCAGCAATGGACATTACCTAAAGATCCTCAATGAAGAACAGTGACTCTGTGAAATCTCTCAGTGCAGTAGCTGGGTGTGACTTTGTCTGCCATTGGGGAGAAGATAGTTGTATTATGTTAGGTAAGGTGATATTTGGAATTTTATGTACAGTGGAAGAGGGTGTATTTGTTGGGTATAAAAGGGAAAGAATGTATCAGACACCTACTTGAGTGATAGCCCTACTATTTTTGAGAATGACCTCTTTTTTTATCCACATACTTACAGTGGTGAAACTCTCAGCTACCAGGTTTTGAAAATCTAATACAACTCTTTGGCCACTTTCGATTGGTTCAGAGGTGGCCATCTGACCCAAAACTTGGCCAAAATCTCTTCCTCAGACCCTTTCACTATTTCATCGGTTCAATAACAGATGTCTGACTGAAGTTGGGAATGCTGCGTACTGGAGGGGCGGGGGCAGGGAGAGAGAGAGAGAGAGAGACAGAGAGACTACTTGTGTTCAGGTCTCTGCTGGGGCCCCACTGTTTCCTTACCTTGGCTACTGTGATCCAGTCCTTATAAACAGGTCTCCCTCTTTGCTTTGGTTAATTTTAGTAGAATTCTGATATTTATAACCCAAAGAATAATAACTAAAGCAGCCTTTTAAAGAGACTAACATCCTATTTGTCACCTTTATGATCATATTTTTAATATAATGATTTGTTATGTAAACAAAACCATGGAAATATCATCTTAGCCTTCAAGAACTATAATTTCTCTTCTGCCATTTTCTCCTCATCCTCCTCTTTCTTCTTTTCTGCATCTTCTTCCTTTTTTTTTTGTACTCTTGGAGCCTAGAACAATGATGGACATCAATAGGAGCTCAATTAATGTTTAATGACCTGAATTGAGCACAAATAAAAAGGAAAGTAAGAAAGAAATCCCCCCAAAATCCCACCTCTAAGTCAATAAAGCCATTTTCATTTCTCCCTGGACCCTTATTTGTCCACATTCTTTTATCATTTTTATTTAACTGCAATCCCAGGATAGACCTGGTTTTGCATTCTCCCTTTTTTCAATAACAACATATTATAAGCAAGTTTTCCTGAGGTTGGCAGCCTTCAAAATCGCAATTATTGTTGCTTCAATAATAGGAAAAGTTAAATTTAGAAAGTATGTTTACTGAATATTTCATAAGGCAAAACAGAAGTGGAAAATGCTTCCATCACAGTCAACAAGCCAAATCTCCTGCTCATCGCCTGCTGGGAAACCACAACCTGCTCACGCTCAGCTCTGCTCTTACTCCACGCCTGTTCCTGAGCTGCCGACCAAGGCTGGAGGAAGCACACAGCCACACTGACTGCTCTCACTTTCAGTGCCTGATCCTTAACCCCACCAAGGCCCGTCGTGCTGTACCGCAACCATTCCGTGCTTCCTTAATCTATCCACTCTCCCGCCCTCCTTGGTGAATGTTTCATCCTTTAACCTCCAAACTCTGACATCGCCTTCCCCAGCCTCTACCTCAGCTGACAACTTTGTGTTTTCTTTCACTGAAATGAGAGGCAATGAGAACAGACTTCACACAACCCTGGTACCACCTCTCCTCATCTACCTCCTTTGGTTCTGACAGACTCTGCCTTTCCTCCTGTTGTGAGTGAGCTGAACGTGCACCTCTTTCAGGCCTGCCCCTTCTTGGCACTGAGTCCATCCTCTCTCACCAGCTCAAGGATTGTGCTCCAGCAATTCCCTGCCATTTCCACTACCCTCGTATCTTGCAACACTATTCTTTTCCTCTGTACTGGACTCTTCTCATTAGACTACAAATGTGCTGTTACTTCTTTTGACTCATTTCAAACTCTATCTGCTTCATTTCATGTCCTCCTTTGCAAGCAAAATTGCTTGAGTCCAGTGGTTCTCAAAGTGTGGTATAAGGACCAGCAGCATTGGCATCACCTGGGAGCTTGTTACAAGTGAGGATTCTTGGGCCTTTCTTCAAATCTACTGAATCAAAAATTCTGAGGGTGGGGCTCAGCTGTTGAGCTTTAACAAGCCCGTGTGTGATTATGATGAATACTAAATACATTGTTTAGATATAGTTGCTGACTCTAATTTCTGTTCTCTCATTCTCTTTGAAGCACATTCCAGCCATGCCTTTAAGTTCCCCCATTCCATAGAAACTTCTCTATCAAGGTCAAGAATGATCTCCATTAGTGGGGCCAGGTTTCTCATTGTCAGACAGGAAAGTTACAGATAAGCAAGATAGGAAGGCTAGAATGAACCCTGAGGTACTGGATTAAAGTTGGATATATCAGTATGAACTTATGTTTAGTTGAATATATACAGAAATGGATATATAGATAGATGCAAAAACAATTATACAGATGTGTCTATACATGGGTGAGTCTACGTACATACATCTCCCAGCTCTGTCTATCGAGAGGGCCCAGCAGCAATGGCACCCCAGTAGCAGTGAGCACACCCAGTGCCCAGATTTTGGTTTCTACTATCATTCTTCAATAAAAGGAACCAGGCCTTTTGGAGAAACAGCTGATTTTAGGGCTGGGATGGGGAAAATATAAGATGAGCTGAAGCATCTTGTAGTACCAGAAAGTAATAAGTGCTAAAGAAAGAAAGAAAGAAAGAAAAAACGCATGGACACCTGTTTTATGGACACTGGAGTGAACTTGAAAGAGTTCCTCATGGTCACAGCTGGAACAATTTGAGCAAGAAAATAAATCACATAGTATTGGATTATGACCTAAAGTATAAAATGACTGTATATAAGTCCATACTGATATAAATAAGTGATTGAGTAAATAAATAATTGTGGGAGATGAGATAAATATTCCTTACAGAAGAATTTTAAAGGATGTATATATGCTTCTCTCTAAGGGGTAGAGTTTGGTCACTCTTTTTATGAGCATAGGCTAGGCTTAGTGACTTGCTTCCAAAAACTAGAGTAGGGGAAGAGAAAAGAGGTAACTTTATAGCAGAGAAACCAGACAAGGTGAACATCCCCAGTGATGCCATTGGGGGACCAGGTACTCCCTGATATGACGTGGTGAGAGGGCACTTCACCTCTGTGATCTTCTTTCCAAAAACCAGTAACCTGAGTTTATTCATGAGTAAAACATCAGAAAAACTCAAATTGGGAGCATTCTACAGGATACCTTGCCAGTACTCCTCAAGATGGTCAAGGTCATGAAAAAAAGGAAAGACAGAGAAACTATCACAGACCACAGGAGGCTATGCAGACATTACAACTAAATGCACAGCAGCACTCAGGATTGGCTCCTGGAACAGAAAGAGGAATTAACAGTAATGTGTCAATATTGGTTTCTCAGTCCAGGACACTAGAGGCTTGGTTTTCTTTTTATCTCCCTGGCTGATTGTTCTTCTTGGTCTCCTGTGTTGATTCTCATCTTTTTCACCCCTAAACTTTAGTGCATCCAGAGCTTGGAGATTGGTCTTTTTCTCTTTTCTATTCACAAATCACTCCCTGGTGATTTCGTGACTTTAAATACTATCCACACACCCCACATTTCTATCTTTGCTAGCCTCTCCCTTGATATCAGACTTGTATACCCAACTGTCTACTTGAAATCTCAATTCGGATGTCAACAGGCAATTAAAATGTAACTTGACTGAAGCTGAGCTCCTGATATCTTCCCTACAAACTTTCTCTTCCTGCAATCTCCTCTATTTTCATGAGTGGCAGTTTCACCCTTTTGGTTGTTCAGGTAAAAAACTTGGGAGGTCTGTCATAGTCCACTTTGTGTTGCAATAACAGAATACCCCAGACTGGGTAATTTATAAAGAAAAGAGGTTTATTTGGCTCATGATTCTGGTGGCTGGAAGGTTCAAGTTTGGACAACTGCCTCTGGTGAATGTCTCATGTTGCTTCCATTCATGGGGGAAAGTGGAAGGGGAGTGGGAGCACAAAGGGATCACATGAGAGAGGAAATGAGAGAGAAACCGAGGAAGCCAGACTCTTTCTAACAGCCCTGTTTCAGGGGAACTAATCCATTCCTGAGAGAGCAAGAGTCCCTTACTCCCATGACAGGGCACTAGTCTGTTCATGTGGGATCCACCGCTAGGACCCAAACACCTCTCCCCAGGCCCCACCTCCCACACTGTCACATTGGGAATCAAATTTCAACATGGGTTTTGGTGGGGACAAACCACATCCAAACCATAGCAGTATCATCTTTGACTTTTTTCTTCTTCTCTTACTTCATATCCAGTCTTTTCAGCTTTACTTTCAAAATTTATTCAGAATCAAATCACTCGTCACCACCTCCATTGATATCGAGATCCAAACCATCACCTCTTCTTGTCTGGATTACAGAAACAGCTTCCTATTTTGTCTCCCTACTTCTGCCCTTGACTTCTCTTGGTGGTTCTCAACGCAGTAGCAAGTGATCCTATTAGTTTGTAAGATCATGTAAAAATCTCCTCCAAATCCTTCACTGAGTTCCCAATTCCCTCAGAAAAAAGGCAAAATCCTTCCAATTGCCTGTGTGCCCCTGCATGACCTACTCACCTTGCAGTGCCTTCTGACTTGGAACCCCATTACTTTCTCTCCCAAGTCTAGCTGCAAAGATCTCATAGCTGTTCCTTAAACAATCCAAGCACTGCCTGAGGATTTTTGAACTCATTGCATTTTCTGCTGGGAACACTAAGTTTGTGGTAATTTGTTATGTAACAATAGAAAACCAATGCAGATTGAATCATATGAAATTTCCATTAGTTCAAAAGCAATGGTTGACCTCCAAAATAGCCATTTCTTATGGTACTATCTAATAAATTATAATGTTCACCTTTACTACCAACACCCCCATTTTTCCCCTGCTTATTTTCCCCCAAAGAATGCATCACCATCTAATTTACTATTTTAAAAATTTATTTTGATTATAAGCTGTTTCTTCCCACTCTAAGGCAAGCAGATACCTTTATCTGCTTTGCTGTTGCTGTATTCCCAGTGCCCAGGGGAGTGCTGGCAGGCAGATAGTTAGTAAAAGTTTGTCAAATTTTGCCCGAATGATGGAGGTGGTGGAGGAGGGGGAATTAGAGATGCATGAGTCACTTTGTTGGACAAAAACTCAAGCTGAAATATCTGGTGGAAACTTGGAAAAAAAGCCAGGAGCTCTGTACCCACCCTTAAACTTTGGAGTTTTCAGAACCCAGCATCCTGGAGAATTTCAGTTTCTACACTGAAATGCTTCTGATTCAACACAAAACAACTAAAATAGAAACTTCCATGGGCAGTTCTCAAATGATTTCAAACTCAGATGGCCAGGTCAGAAAGTCTGGCAGCCAAATTTAGAAAGCTGGAAATGGAAACAGCAGCAATCAAACAGCTACTTTCCTTCCTCAACTTGAGGCCAATAGCAGGATGGAGGAAGGAAACCCTGCGGTTTCTGAGAGCCGTCTGGGCACTGGGCGGCAAGTCGCCCTTTCTGTCTGTGGGCAGCATGGCTCAGCCTTGGCTCTCAGGACAGGCAGATGCCAGAGGATGCTCGAGTGCACTTTGGATAGGATTGGGGGAGAGTCTATTTGTCAAAAAAGGGATCCATCTGCAAGAGGACAGATCTCTTTCAATGGTATTGAAGTTTCTGAGTCCATCTAAGATGCATGTGCTGCATTAAGTAGATGGTAGAGTCTTTTAAAAAATGGTATTAAATATCTATGTGTTTTCATCAACACAGTGCCATACCTGAGCACAGATATCTTCTTATTGTACCCTTGGAGAGTCCTTGGAACATTGAGGCTAGAACTTAACATCTCTTGTGCCCATATCATCTCTTTTTTAAAGCCTATTATCTTTGTAAAGAAAAGTTTATCTGGACAACTGCAAGAAATCGAAGGGGTAATTCCACCCCTGACTCATATTCTCATATTTGTTGTTGGCATTTTCCAGCATTGTCCAGTTATTATCCACATCTACATTTTTTTTTTTTACAAATACAACTTTACATTTATGGGGTACAATGTGATGCTTTGGTATATTTATACAATGTGGCATAATCAAATCAAGCTAATTAACTTATCTGTCACCTCACTTACCTATAATTTTTTATGGTGAGACATTTGAAATTTACTCTCTTAGTTATTTTGAAATATATAATATGTTATTATTGACTATAGTAATCCTGATGTGCAATAAATCTCAAAACCTGTTCTGTCTTTCTATCTGAACCTTTGTACCCTTTGGTCGACATCTCCCCATTTTCTCCCTTTCCACCCCTACCCCCAGCCTCTGCTAACCATGATTCTACTCTCTACTTCTATGAGTTCAACATTTTTAGATTCCAAATATAAGTGAGGTCATGCAGCATTTGTCTTTCTGTGCCTGGCTTATTCCACTGAGCATAATGTCGTTTAGATTCATCCATGTTGTTGCAAATGACAGGATTTCCTCCATTTTTAAAGGCTGAATAGTATTCAATATGTGTTCTGTAAATAGCTACAATTTTAATATAGTTTCTATTTTGATTTTTTCCCTTAATTTAAAATGTACTTTGGCATATTTCTACATATACCTCATAATAGTAATGTCAGTAGCTGTGTAAGATTCCACAGGATTCATACATGGCCATTTCCATATTTTTGGATAGTTGGACTATTTGCTATAAATAATGTTTTAGCACCCCACTTAATAGCCTGTGATCCTCTCTTGATGGGAGTACGCAGAGCTGGCTCTAAGTGTTAACAGAACAACTGGTCGCTTGTTTGATGTGAAAGGAGGCCATTGCCTAACTCCTTTCCCCAAATTTCCCCATTAGCCTGTTCTATTGCCTAAAATCTCCATCACAGGCAAATTCAGACTGAGACTTAAACTTCAGTTAAATGCATGTTATTTTTATTTGGAGGGCAATATGTAAGTCGTTATCACTCGTGTCTTTTCTACTACTAATTAGTGTATTAGCCTGACTCATCATTCCACAGGGAGACATTAAAGAAGTGGGACTGGGATGGTCATGCTTTGACAAGGGGGTATGGGCAGTATCTTTGCAGGGAAAAACATGTTTCAGGCCAAGGACCCCTTGGACCTTCCATAGGAAGGCCCAAGATTCTTGGCTAATAGTGAGACTTCAAGAAGAAGAAGAGGAGTACTGTTCTGAGAGTCAGTGCATCCCATACCTGAAATCAGCTTCCTTACATTTCACCTCTTGATAAACGACTTCTTTTAGCTCTGGCTACTCCTCACAGTCTTATTCTACAGCTATAGCATGTGCTTTCAGTAAACCAGTGTGACACTGACATCAGTAGAAAATCTCTGACCTTAAGTCTTACCTGCTTGAGGTGACTTGGCATGGCGGGGCCCAGTGAATGCTTGAGAGGACCGCAGCAGGCCGCCCATGTGGTCGGCTCAATGGACTCTGCCCCATCCTTCCAAATCAAAAATAGCATCAGCAGTCTCTGGAATTCTTCAGCAGGATAATGGAGTAAGGAAGGCAACTGGAACAATGGTGTATGTGGTAAAATCTCATTATTATTATTACTTCCAGGAAATGGGCTCTCTGGATTAATGAGCCCACACAGTGTTTACATGGGAAAAAATTAAATTAAATATCACTGGCGTTGACAGCCCGACTGCCAGCCAGCTCCAAATGGACAGCCAAGAAACATTAAATACGAGCGTGCTTCCAGCATCTGCTGCCTCTGCCCTTGACGTGATCATTTGTGAACTTTGTCTTGCTCAGGGACCCCCAGCTGGCAAGCCTGCTCCACCTTCTGGCCATTTGGGGTTAAAAATCAAATGGCGAGCTCTGTGTGTTTCCTGGGATACACCTTGTACTGGTCCCTCACCTCCTGTCGTGGCAAGCTAAGCAGAGGTTCTTTAAGAAACTCACATAAATTTTGTGCTAGCAATCTGAAGTATCTGGTGACTGAAGTGACAGCTCTTGAGCATGGAGAATGGGCATGTTTCTCTCGTTACAAACCAATATCTGGCAGTTCAGCATGGATCACATCCCATGAGGATCAGGATAATCGAGACAGACCAGAGATGCCCTTTCTCTCAACTGTCAGGGTAACGGACTCCGTTTTTGTTGTGCTTTATTGAGGAAAACGTGCGCATCTTGCTCTCAGCTGGGCTGTCCATATTAAGTTGTCAGGTTGAAACAGTGTGGTTGTAATAAGAACTTAATATTCACATGACTATGCAAACAACATGGAGAGATTGAAGGTTGCCCATCCTGACACTGGTGACTTTCCTAGGGACAGTTCAGAGCTTGGCATATATCAGGGACTTAGAAAATTCCTCCCTCCCTCTGTCCCTTTCTTCCTACTTAGGTAGAGTAAAATTGGAGAGGAATACTTAGGCAGTAAGTGGGGATAGTTGGAGGTTTATACAGCAGTGGGATTTTTTTTTTTTAATTGGACGAATTGCCAATGTTCTCGGAAAGTCAGTTAACAAAGCTCTCCTGTGGCTTCCACTTTTGATGTGGCCGCCAGATGCTTGAGGAGTGACTCAGAGACCCAGCCTCTGAGACCCCCGGAGGGGAAGATGGGCCTGATATCTGGACATTCCTTTCCCACCGGCAGCGGACTTGAAATGAAATTATCGTGGCAACAAATTTTATGCGATAAGGACCAAGGAAGGGTCCACGGTGATGAGGCGGGCACACTGAGATGGCGCTGCAAGGTGGGGATACCGTCGGGAGACTGATTTTAAATAAACATGTCTGAATTTATACAAACAAATCATTTGAAGTAGTCACCATCTAATGATATATTCTTATTCCAGTAAAATAATGCAGGTGAAAGTGCTCTGAAAACACTCAGGCACTTTGTGGTGGATGATGTTTTGAGATGTTGACTAGTTCCTCCTCCAGCCTCCATCATTATTTTTTTCCCTCTTTAGCAGAGAAGAGAGGAGAAAGAAGAGAAAGCTTCTTCCCGTTTTTTTTTCTTTCTTTCTTTTTTGAGACAGGGTCTCACTGTCCTGCCCAGGCTGGAGTACAGTGGGGCTATCACAGCTCACTGTAACCTTGAACTCCTGGGCTCAAGTGATCCTCCCACCTCAGCCTTCTGAGTAGCTGGGACTGCAGGCACATGCCACCACACCTGGCTAATGTTTTAAATTATATTTTTAGAGATGGGGTCTGGCTATGTTGCCCAGGCTGGTCTTGAACTCCTGTCCTCAAGCAATCCTCTCACCTTGGCCTCCCAGAGTGCTGGGATTACAGGCATGAGCCACAGTGCCTAGCCTCTTCCTGGTTTTAGGTTTCAAAAGCCTGTGACCGATGTGAGCTGGAGAGGACTCAGGGCATAGCTGAAATGTTTGAGAGGAAGAGGGGAGATTCTTGCTTTTAGACTAGCTGGAGGAGGGTGGATGATGCCAAGAGAACAGATGGTAAACGGAGCCAGAGGGAGGAGGCCACACGGAGGGCACTGTGGGCTTGGTCTGAGCACCCACGAGCCAGCTGGGAGCCCAGTCAGGGCTCACACACCCCAGAGGACATTGTTCATCGTCGAGCCCGGGGGCTAAGCCAGCGTTTACTGGGGCCTAGTGAAGTCTTCACTTCCACAGTCACCAGCGGCTTCCCGGAAGCACTGTCACACTGTGAGGACAGTCTCCCAACCTGCACTCTCCTAGGACACCTGCAAGCCTGAGAGAAGTGGCATGGAGTCTTAGACACCGAGCAGGTGGGGGTGGAGTGAAGGCAAAGTCCCCAAGCTACTCCTGGGAGGGGTAGAGGTAGGGGCTGAAAGAAAACAACTTGGGAAGCTCCCGAGTTGGGAAAGTGCTTAAACAGCCTCATTCCACCTGCCAATTCTGCCATTGTATAATTCTATTTTTATTGCAAGTTTAACATTAATATCTCATTTAAAATAGGGTAAAACCCTTCTTTCACAGAGCCCAGGGCGCAGTGACAGCAAATCTTTGCCCTGAGAGATTGGTTTCAATATCTGGAAATGGCTAAAGGTCATTTGGAGGCACGTGTGTTGGAAGGGGCAGCTAAGGCACAGCACAGAATCCAGTCCCAGGTGGGAGCAAAGACTTACGTTCCTGTATTTATTTCTGGTTGGAGTCACCTTGAGCATAGCTTTTGAATGCCCCGTGGTGGTCTACCCAGGAGTTCTGTTTTTGTTAAGCTTTCAGATCACCTCCCTGTGTGGCCCCTGCTGGCTCCGTGTCTGAGGGAGTCTTGAAGCTGCTATGGGCAGCCTGTCAGTTGGTCATTGTCATCAGCTTGTATGTCCCCTGTGCCACAGTGGTGCTATTTTACCTGCCCTCTCCCCTACCTTCCTTCAAAGATTGGCAACGAATTTCAAGTAGTCAAGGATACCACAGCAAGAACCTACTACTCATACACGGTAATTAGGTGCCTCCTCTCATCCCAATTTATGGGATGCTCTTGCCTTCCGGGTGAAGAAACCTGTTGCAGTTGTCATCATTCCATGAGCATCTCTGAAATATCTAGCCAGATTGTTCTGTGAGTGTTCACCTGCCTGTCTCCCACCCTCCTGAGACCAGGAGCAACTGGATTCCATCCACTCATTTACTTCCTGCTTCTCCAAACAAATAGTACTTGCCCTGCAGCAGGCAATGTGCTACGCTGGGGTGACACCTGAGACATGACCCCTGCCTCGGGGAGCTCCCAGTGCTGGAGGACGATGGACACAGACACAATGGTGATGCAGCATGTAGCAAGTGCAGGCAGAGAAGTGCATGAGGGATGCGGGGATAGCACAGAGGAACGGAGGGCGGGCTTTGTGGCAGGCTGTGTTCTTGTTTGCAAATACACATGCCTGTCCCTTGGGCAAAGGCCATACTTCCCCACCCTATTAATGTCAGTCTTGGCCATGAGCCTTGCTTTGGCCAGTCAAGTGATATGAATCATTTAGAGTCAGAAGCTTTAAAACCAGCCCGTAGTCTGCTACATTCTTTCCCTTTGCCCTTTGCCAGGGTGACCAGCACATATCCAGGTTGTACTGTCAGCCTGGGTCCTGGAGTGGAGCTGACATGTGATGGTCATGTGGAATAAGCAAGACATAAATTGTTGTTTAAAGCCCTTGAAGTTTTAGGGCCATTTGTTACTACAGCATATAGCCTGGTAAATTCTGACAGATACATTTTCATTTGTCTTTGTACCCCAGTGTCTGGCGCTTGGTAGCCACTCTGTAAATGCTTGTTGAATGAAGAGCTGAAGGGATTAGATCAGCTTGAATGAGAGAAGAAAGTGAGGAAGGGAGGCTCGGTGGTGTCTGGAGGCCTCATGTGGAGAAGTTCAGCAAGAGTTTGGCTGAACTTGATGGGAAAGGCCCACAGCGCCTCTGTCTCCCCTCATGTCTTCTGTTTGCTTGCCATGTCACCAGCAAGCTTTCGAACCTGACCCTACCGATTGGCCAGAAAAGAAGTGACATTAGAAAGATACTGGGTAGCTCACAAAATCATTGGGCAGGGGAGTCATTGCTAGAGAAGCAGACGTGGGGCTAAGTTCTCAAGAGTAACACCACAGAGCTTCTCAGAGAAGGCAGTGTTTCCCAACTCCATTAGTAAGGGTAAAAATAGTGGCTTACAGAATACAGAAACTTACCTCTCCTTCATCTAACAGTTCTAAGGTGAGCAGTCTAGGTCAGCAGTCATCCAGGGACCCACAATGCTTCCAAGTCATTGTTCTATCATCCCTCAGGGCATTGTCTTCATACGGGTTATCAAAGCTGGGTGGCTTACATATCTTGGTTCTAGCGAGTGGGAAGAGAGAAAAGGAGGCACATTCCCAGGCTTGCCCTAACCTGAAAGCAGCACGTGACACATTGCTTATATTTCATTCGTAAGAAGTAGTCACACGTCAACACCTAACTCCGAGGGACATGTAGTCTAGGGAGGCAGCTGTGTACCCAGAAAGAGTTCTATTAGTATGTGTGTAAGTCAGAGATCACTGCAATAATGCTCTGTAACAAACTACTTCTAACCCTGGTGGCTTTTAAACAATAAGCATTTATTCTCGCTCTCAGGAATTTGTATGTTGACTACTGTTCAGCTGAGCTAAGCTAGGCTGAGCCAGAAGGCTCTGATTAAGGCTATAGGCTGGCTGGGCATGGTGCCAGGCTGTGGGCTGGGCTCGACATATGTTTGTTCTGGGGCCCAGCCTGAAGGGCAGTGTCTCTTCGTGGCTTGTTCTCAGAAGTGCACAGGAGTGAGCAGAGATGCTCAATGCCTCTGGAGACTCAGCTCAGAAATGCCACACTGTCACTTTCACCCACATTCCACTGGGCAAAGCAGGTCCCATGAGCAAGCCCAACGTCAATAGGGCAGGGAAAATACTGTCTACTTTATTGGGAGATACTGCAGACTCACAGAATAGAAGTATGCGTGTGTAATTCTATTACAGGGAAAGCACTAATGATTGAGAACCGTAATTCAATTCACACCCTATGAGTGAAAGAGATAATGTATGTTGATGGACAGCTAGAAATCTCTGCCTCATCTAAGTTTTTTGTCTCTTGACATTCATAGAATTTACATAGCACACTGGGATGAGTTGGAGAGAATTTGTGGCCATCAGTATGGGACTTGGTGAAAAAGCTCTGTATATACTTATAGTAAGATTATTATAAGATAGATAAAATACAAAATATTAGGGAATATATGAAATATTAGACAAATATTACACTTCTAAATGAAATATATTCAATTTTCAATGAGAAACTTGTGTTTACTTCTGTGACATGAATTGTTTCATTGAGATATAATTCATATGTAAAAATACATCCATTTAAAGTGTATCATTTTATAACTTTTGACAAATGCATGCATAACGTCTTTTAGATATCAAGTTTTATGCTTGAAATGGCTACTGTTAAGTCCTGTGGAAATTTCTCATGGTAATAGTGATAGATTTTAAATGATAGGCTTAACCGTATAGAATTGCCAATATTAGGCCATCTTTGAAATGCAGAAATGTCAATTTCATATGGTTCAACTTAACACAATTAAACTTTGTCTAATCAAGTACAGGAATACTTTGGAGATGTTGCGGGTTTGGTTCCAGACCACTGCAATACAGCAAATACTGCAATAAAGTGAGCCACACAATTTTTTTGGTTTCCTAGTTCATTAAAAGTTATGTTTACATCATACAGTACTCTATTAAGTGTGTCATAGCATAATATCTAAAAAAATATACATACCTTAATTAAAAAATACTTTATTGGTAAAACATGCTAATGATTATCTGAGCCCTTGGTGAGTTGTAATCTTTTTGCTAATGGTTGCTAAATGTTGGGGTGGCTGTGGCAATTTCTTAAAATAAGACAACAATGAAGTTTGCTGCATCAATTGACTCTCTCTTGAAAGATTTCTTTGTAGCATGCAAGGCTGTTTGATAGCATTTTATCCACAGTAGAAGTCCTTTCAAAATTGGAGTCAATCCTCTCAAACCCTGCCACTGTTTTAACAACCAAGTTCATGTAATATACTAAATCCTTTCTTGTCACTTCAACAGTGTTCACAGCATCTTCACCAGCAGCAGATTCCGTCTCTAGAAATCACCTTTGCTCATCCATATGAAGCAACTCTTCATCCTTTCAAGTTTTATCATGAGATTGTAGCAATTCAGTCACATCTTCGGGGTGCACTTCTAATTCTAGTTCTCTTGCTATTTTCACCATACCTGCAGTTCCTTCCTCCACTGAAGTCTTGAGCCTCTCAAAGTCACCCATGAGGGTTGAAATCAACTTATTCCAAACTCCTATTAATTTTCTTTCTTTCTTTTTTTTTTTTTTTTTTGAGATAGGATCTCACTCTGTTGCTCAGGTACAGTGGCCTCATCATAGCTCATTGTAACCTCAAACTCCTGGGCTCAAGTGGATCGTCTGCCTCAGCTTCCTGAGTAACTGGAACTACAGACACTCGTCACTACGCCGGGCTAATTTTTCTATTTTTTTTGTAGAGATGGGGTCTCACTTTTGCTTAGTCTGGTCTTGAACTCCTGGCTTCAAGCAGTCCTCCCACCTTGGCCTGTCAAAGTGCTAGGATTACACTTGTGAGCCACGGCGCCTCATGTTGATATTGTGACCTGCTTCCGTGAATCACAAATGTTCTCAATGGCATCTAAAATGGTGAATCCTTTTCAGAAGGGTTTCAAATTACTTTGCCTAAATATATCAGAAGAATCACTATCTATGGCAGCTATAGCCTTATGAAATGTATTTCTTAAATAATAAGACTTGAAAGTTGAAATTCCTTCTTGATCCATGGGCTGTGGAAAGGATGTTTTGTTAGCAGGCATGAAAATAACATTAATCTCCTTGTAGACCTCTATCAGAGCCATAAAATGAGGTATGCCTATATTTACAAATAAAATTGAAGGTTTTTTCTTCAGCACATATAGATATCAAGATACTAATCCTAACAGTTCATTAATAAAATTGACTAGTCATCACATGTGAGCTATTTTAACTTGATTTCTCCAAAGTTGGCATTTTGCTTTGAATACACAATACTAGTTAATTCACATACAGACAAACACACACATTTTACACATTTTTAAGTTTTAAAAGTTTAAAATTTTCAATTTAACTTCAGGTACACAAAAATGTTAGTTAAGCTACTATATGTAAGCTAAGAATATCCTTTAACAAATCTGCAAGGTGAGATTTGCTTTAAAAAAATCCTCATTTAAGCACATACATTCTTGACAACTCTCTTCCTTGGAATGCTAATACATTTTGGTATAAAAAATGCAATGGCACTCTGATTCCATGCTTCAGTGAAAGCTGAAACCAGACAGACTCTAGGAGCTTGTATTTTGTTAGATTCACCATTTTAGTTTCATCATTCAATGTGCAATGCAGAGGCATAGGCAAACATTTACAGAGGAGAGCTTCTCTATGAATAAACGACATGTGTTACTTGAATCTCAAGGTTTCAGATAAAATTCATGCTATATTGGACCTTTACATTTCCTGATATTACAACAAAATCATGAGTACACAAACACTTGTAGTATTTCCATCATATTTCTTTTTTTTTCCCTAAATCTTCATTTATTACATTGAATAATTCATCTGCAATAGTTTGATTTAGTATTTTGGTTGTGGAACAAATAAATAATGTTTCTCCAATCACTTCTCTTTGAGCTTTCTAATTAATGCCATAAACTGACATAGTTACTCATATCTGCAGTTACACAGATCAATTGATAATCTTCTGAATTAGTGTGGCTTTTCCATTATATGAAATGTCCTCTGTGTGTCTACTGTTAGTATCATCTGATGGGGAACTCTTTTCTGTTTCCTGTGCTTTCAATGGCCCCAGTTAGGCTTTTGACAATTTCCATGCAGGCAGACAAAAAGAGCAATTCTGCATTTGTGTGAGGCATTTTAGCTTTAGCGATTAATTTTCTAACTTTGTAACTAGTGTTCTGATATTATTGTTACCAATCTCATAAAAGAACTTTATTTCTTATTTTGTGCATGCAAATGCATAAAAATGATGGCATATTTTTTTGTGTAATATGTAGTAGTAGGGTGAGGTGGTGGTGTAGCTTGTATGGGACCATTGTTTCATTTGATAACTGCAAATATTATATCTCGCTGAGGAAGATAAGACTTATTGGGGCAGATAAATCCAACTTTCAGAGAGTCTTTATAAATTACCTAGTGATTCAAACTCTTTTTTTAACTTATGTGTCTCTCTTATGAATCTGATAGCTCTTAAAATTTAATTAAAAACCTTTCCATAAACAAATATGTGTAAAAAAATAAATATTTAACTACAAAATACTCAATGGGACCAGCGGCCTTTAAGAACTTAAGAAAATCTTTTCATCAATATATTTCATAATCAACTTCATTCTTAAGAATGTTTTAAAATAAATTATATGGAAAAATTTAAAAAAATGTAGTGCATACAAACAAAAATGTTGAAACTTTAATTTTCATTTAATTCAATAACAAAAATTCTGAAAAACTAAACAAAATATAAACATTACTGACCTACATAACCTAAAATATTTTTACAAACTAACCTCCTCATGTTGTAAAGGCCTGAAATAACTTTTAATGAGTAGAATTAATTAAATTATGTTTATCATTATTATTAGAAATACAAAGAAATTCTAACAAGCACCTGAAATTGGCTAATTGAAAACTCCCAAAGCAACTAAAAATTAAAAAAGCCCCAAGAAACCATGGAGAGAATTCATAAAAAATTCAATCATTTAATAGCATCTTTTACACAAGTAAAAAAATTGTGAAAAGAGAAAACTTATAAAGAAAACTAAATGTTTTGCATCCATCTGAAAGACAAACAGTTTCTCTAATGATAACCAAATTACAGTTAAATTAACCATCAGAGGACTTGGGATGATCTAACGGACAAGGCAAAGGCACAGGCAGGTGCTATGTGTTGTGACTCCTGTCGAGTGCTTGCTGGCTGCAAGTTAATAATGCACGGAGTTATATGTCCCAAAATAATATTCATTGAATTCAGGAATTTCATAGTGTTCAAAATATTTTCAATGATCATTTTTAATAGACTTTATTTTTTAAGAGCATTTTTAGGTTTACAGAAAAATTGTGCAGAAAGTACAGACTTTCCAGATATTCTACCTACCCCACTCCAGGTTCCCCTATTTTAACATCTTGCATTAGCATGGTACACATTTATAACAATTGATGGAACAATATTGATACATTATTATTAACAGACATCCATAGTTTATATTAGGGTTCACTCTTGATGTTGCACAGTTCCATGGGTTTTGGCAAATGCATAATGTAATTTAACCATCATTAGAGTATTTACAGAATAATAGCTTCACCACCTTGAAAATATCCTGTACTCCCACTTATTCATCTCACCCCTTTCCCTGAGCTCATGGTAATTACTAATCTTCTACAGCTGGCTCTATAGTTTTGCTTTTTCTAGAACGGTATGTAGTTGGAATGATACATACTATAGCCTTTTCAGATTGGCTTCTTTCACTTAACAATCACATTTAAGGTTCCTCTATGTCTTTTCATGTCTTCAGAGCTCATTTCTTATTTCACTGAACAATATTCCATTGTAGGGATGTACCGCAATTTGTTTATCCATTCACTTATTGAAGGACATCTTGGTTGGTTCCAAGTCTTGGCAATTATGAACAAAGCTGCTATAAACACTCATGTGCAGGCTTTTGTGTGGACAAAAAAATAAGTTTTCAATTCATTTCTATGAAGGCCTAGGAGCACAATCGCTGAATTGTATGGTAAGACTATGTTCAGTTTTGTAGGAAACTATTAAACTGTCTTCCAAAGTGGCTGTACCATTTTACATCCCTACTGGTGATAGATGAGAGTTCCTGTTGCTCCACATCCTCACCAGCATTTGATATGGTCAGTGTTTTGTATTTTAGCCATCTGATAGGTGTGCAGTAGTATAGGTGTGTAGTTGTTTTAATTTGTGATTACCCAGTGAGATACGGTGTTGGGCACTGTTTCATAGGCTTACTTGTCATTTATATATCTTCTTTGGTGAGGTGTCTGCTCAGAGCTTTTGCTCATTTTTTCCAGTGCCATTTGTTGAAAAGACTATGCTTTCCCCATCGGATTGACTTTGCTTCTTTGTCAAAGATCAATTGACTGTATTTGTGTGAGTCTATTTCTCAGCTCTCTATTCTGTTCCATTGATTTATTTGTTTATTCTTTTGTCAGGACCACATTGTCTTGATTGCATAGTTTTATATTATGTCTTGAAGTCAGATAATCTGTCTTTTGACTGTGTTTTACTTCAGTAGTGTGTTGGCTACTCTGGGTCTTTTGCCTTTCCATATAAACTTTACAAAAAAAATTGGTTGATATTCACAAAATAACTTGCTCAGATTTTGGTTGGGATTGCACTGAATTTATATATCAATTTGGATTGACCTGACATCTTAACAATGTTGAGTCTCCCTATCCAAGAATGTGAACTCTCTCTCTGTTTATTTTGTTCTTTGATTCCTTTTATCAGAGATTTTTAATTTTCCTTATATAGATATTACACACATTTTGTTAGATTAATAACTTTCTTTTTAAATTATCAATCTTTAATGGCTGTAAAAATGCTTAAAAATTTTAAAAATCAATATGCAATATTTATAACCATCAATCTTTTGTGGTCAGGCCACCTGTTAGCCATTTGTGGCTCACCAAAGTGCTGTGACCCATGGTTTGGGAAGTGTTTTGATAAGGAACAGCAGCTACTACGACTGAGCATAAGACACTAAAATCTCTCCAACTGCCACTTCTTTATTAAGAACTGGACATTGCAGCCACTGCTATGGCTGATGTTCTCATGCCTCAAGTGGACCCATCTTTCCTTTACTCAAATGTCTCTGGTTGTCTTGGGAGACAGGGTCAGATCTGCGAATATTTGTAAGGGGATTTTAGTTTGGCTTTTGTTCACCAGACATAGAAATTTTGTTTATACTACAGATCAAACTGGATCTTAGTTGGATGCTCATCCACCAGCAAAATCTCTATTGGTCACACCACTGTGAAGTCCACTTGGATGCCACTGCTCATGACTGAATCAGTCCTCTTTGGTACTGAAGGTTAAGACCTACATGTACCACTATTTGTTCTCTACCGACTCTGGCTCCCATTATCCCCATTTAAATCAGGGAGCTCCTTTTGCCTGCAGTGGCTTTCCCAGCATCCCTGGCCACAGAGAACAGCCACTGTGGTGTTTTTCAAAGATGGTGGCACCTCCTTCACTAGTGATCCCCGGAAAGCCTTGGTGGAAGCCCCCTCAGGAGAGATACAGTTAGAAGAGAGGTAAGTTGGCTGCACGTGAAAATCCACTGCAATATTTTCTTCTCCTTGATTCTCTGGATTCTTTCCTACACACATATCAGGAAATTTCCTCCTTCTCATCTTCATTTAGCTGAGTCCAGAAGTTAGTCAATCAGTTTAGATGGTACATTGAAATCAGAGCCACCAGGAAGTCCACTCAAATTGAAAAATTTGGACTTATTCACACACACACTTTTCAGTTTAAATTAGCAGAATCTTGCAATTCTTTCTCTTCCTGGGGTTGACTTTCTAATTGATCACCCAGGGTGTGCCTGGATCTGGTTCAAGTATTAGGAGTGGGAGTAGCAGACGCAGTGGGAGGGGGGTGGGAGGAGATTGGCTTCCCTTTCCAGGGGGACTGGCTCAGATGAGGTTGGAAGAGGATCTTCAACCAAGGCAGGAACAGCCTCTTTACATAAGGAAGAGAGTCTGCTTCTGCTGCCAAGGGGGTTTGGGGGCTTGAGTTCTTGGGAATCCTCCAAGTCCCGTTCCTACTCTCAGATTCCCACTCTTTCCTCCTGGTAAGTATGAAATCTGGTGAGGCTGATTATTTAATTGACTTTATAGTTTTGCAATTTGTGGATGAAATTGTGAAGTTTGGTTTTTCAGTTGCTTCAGCCTGAGGGTTCAAGTAATTAAACATTTTTTTAGCTCTGTCATTTGAAAAAAAATATAGATTTTTAAAAAGAGAATTTAGGACTCAGAATGTGTCACTGCTTTTTAAAACAAGTGATCCAGTTTTAAACTCATCCCTGGAGTTCATTCTTTGAGTTCCTCTTGCTCTTCATATTATTATTATTTTTGACAATGGCCACTTGATTTCCCAAAGCCTAGTCTTCAGTGGGTGCTTCAACGCAGGTGACCATAAATGGCAGTTTACCTAGCTGTTTTTTTCATGTACGCCAAGTGTTTCCAGAGCCCATATCTTCCTACCAGTGAAATCTCAGTCTTTATTCCTAATCAGGCCAGATGACCAATCTCAGCTTCTTCTCATTTCCTCAAAATTTTGTTTCTTGCCATCCCACATTGGGTGATCTCTGTTCTTTGTTTTTCCCTGCTGTCCTTGTTGGTCTTATTTTACTTCCTTGAAATTTGAGATAATTTTCGGGTATTGACATGACTCTTTTGGGGACTACAGTTCACTATAATAGGATGGAAAATGTGTGGACTTAGAGGAAAAGTATAGATTGTGTCCAGTAGTGACTTCTCTTGGATCTCTAGGCTATCTGCTCTTTGGATTGGGAGAGGATTCAACCATAGCTGCAGTTTTCATCCCTGCCACCTCACCTGTATATATGGGGTTGACAGGTGATAGGCTGTAACCTGGCCTCCACTGGCCTGGTCTCAACCCAGCTTCCCCGTCGCCTGTGGGATGAGCAGAACAACCACAGGTGTGCTCCCCTTTGAAATGAGAAAAGAAATGGAGAGACTTTTTGAAGATCCCAGGTTGGCCAGTTGCTGGGCTAAGGATGAAACCCACATCTTTCCAGACCCTTAATACTGACCTCTCCATCAGGCCTTGCCCTAACTCTGGAAGGGCCCAGGATAAGAGTACACTTGCAGGCCCACGTACTACTGTCTAAATATTTGTAAGCAATAATCCAGCTATCAAATGTTCCATGAAATAAATTCTATCCTCCCATCTTGACAAAGCATTGCAGTTTGGAGTATTCAGAAGAAATGTGGAGACTGAGTCTGGCCTGTAGGGTATTTATGAGTGATCAACCTGGGACGAGGCAGGCACAAGCGGAAGAAGGAGCCCAAATGCCATGCAGACCCCGCCCCCCCAGGCCTCAGTCTACCCC
Organism: Eulemur rufifrons; assembly: GCF_041146395.1. Classification (NCBI taxonomy): domain Eukaryota; kingdom Metazoa; phylum Chordata; class Mammalia; order Primates; family Lemuridae; genus Eulemur; species Eulemur rufifrons. Next base: position 210,686,859 of record NC_090989.1, read on the forward strand.
ACCAGGTACCCTAGAGCATACACAGCCCCTCAGACTGGACCAAGGTAGGGAAAATTGCTGGGCCACCCCTCCTCCAATCCCAGGACAGGGCATACCTGCGGATGAGGGGCATCTGTTCAGGGTCAGCAGCAAACCTTGAAAAAGCTGACAGCTAGGCAACAAACCCTTTCTCTGACAAATGTTCCTGCACAATGGCCTGCTCTGTTCAGGCAAAGGCAGTAGGGCGAGAGGCCTCCATTTCTTCCCTCCTGGACATCCCAGCCCAAATATTCAAGCTCCATCCACCTGCCTCAAGAGCCGCCCCTTGACAGCCCCTGGGCCTACGGTACATCACACAGGGGCTTGAGCCTTCCTGGGGACAACAGAGAGGCAGGAGATCCCTTTAACATTCTGCAGCAGGGTAGGGAATTCCAGGGTCCTCAGTACCCAGAGATTGGGCTAAAACGGGGTGGGGCACACCTCCTTTGCCAGTAGACTCCTCAATTCCTGGGCGACAGGGAGCTGGAGGAGGGCTTCTAAAGGGGGAGGGTTGGACAGGGACCCCTCCTGCATCGGGTCTAAGGTCCTGCTACCAACAATTATACTGAGATGTTGGGAGATACAAATGAGGAATTGCTTAAGGAAGGCTCTGAATTTCTTAGAGAAAGGAATTGACTAGTGGTTAACGTTAAATAAAACAATGGCTTAAAAAATCACCGTGAGTACCAGGGATTGTCACTATTAGCTGTATTCCCGGTGTAGCTGTGCCAGGGCTTCCTGTCACTCTCAGGGGGCTCGCCCTGGGCCCAGCAATCCTTGCCGGCGGCGGAATCCCCCTGGGGGGCGTGGGTCAGGATCGCTCTCCGTCCCCCACCCGCGGCCAGGTCCCCGGGGCTGAGCAGAGCAGGGCGCTGTCGGGCGCGTGGGGGAGCGGGACAGGGGCGCGCACGGCCAGGAGCCAGAGAGATCGCGGCCAGGGAAGGGAGGAGGCGGCGAGGCTGAGCAAGGCAGCCCGGCCCAGCCTGACGCAGCGGCGGCGGCGGCGGAGCAGGCCACCGCCAGGGCGCCCGGGCCAGCCGCGCCAGCCGTCCCTCCGCCTCCTTCTTCAGCCGCTTCGCGCTCGTGGGAGTGTGTCGCGCGCCCGCCGGGGGTCACGGGCTCCGGGCATCCTCGGCTGGCGATCCCGAGCGGAGGGAGGCGCACGAGCGCGCGCGACACAAGGAGGCGGGGAAAGGAGCAGGCGAGGCGGAGGCGAGCGAGGAGGAGGGAGGGACCCGCCCGCCGCGCCCCGGTCGCCAGGCATGTGTGGCCGCAGGCGCCCGACGCTGCCGCTGTCCCGGGGCTGAGCCGCGCCCAGGTGTCCCGCACAGTGCGTGCGCCAGTGTGTGTCCGCGCGGGCGAGCACCGCGCCGGCCCCCAGCCTCCCGCTCGCTACCCCCGGCCGCGGTGCATGTTCGCCTCCTGCCACTGTGTGCCGAGAGGCAGGAGGACCATGAAAATGATCCACTTTCGGAGCTCCAGCATCAAATCGCTCAGCCAGGAGATGAAATGCACCATCCGGCTGCTGGACGACTCGGAGATCTCCTGCCACATCCAGGTGCGGGTGGTGCCAGGCGAGGGCGCAGGGCGCGGGGCACACGCCGGAGTAAGGCAGGGGGGCCTCTGCGGTGGGCGTGCGAGAACAGGGACCCCACTCGGGGATGGGGGGCGGCTGGAAAGCCAGATTTTGCTTCCTCAGTCCTGTGAGGCTGGGAGCCCTAGCCACGCAGGGGGGCACGGTCCTCCGCAGGTGCCAGGCACGCGTTATCCGTGCCGGGTCCCATTCCTCTGGCATGCACCTTGCGCGCTCCTCTCGCGCCCAGGCTGGGGGCGCGGGGTAGCTGCCCCTGGGGGGACACTGGCCTTTCTGGCCCCTACTCCGCCAAAAAATGGGAGCTCGAAGGGCCGAGAGGGGCACCTGCATGTCGCCCACTAGTCTTTCTTCCCTTCCTCCACGTGGAAAGGCATGCACAAGCCCGGGTTCACTCATTTCTCTCTGTGGGCACAGAGGTGCCCTCAGTCCCAGGCACCTGCTTCCCGCTCCCTGTTGCCCCCCTGCCGGTGGTCTTTACTTCGCTTGGGGCGGTGGCGAAGTTTCCCCAGAGTGAGAGGCCGGGCAGTCATGGGCTCCAGCCTTGAGGGATGGAGCGCGCGCTGCGTCGGACTGGAGCTATCTGGAAAGGAACGTGTGAAGTCTTAGTGTTTCAGAGAAAGGAAAAGGGCTTGTGAGGCCAGCAAGTGGAGACTCCTGCAGGAACCTGGGTCCTGGAAAAAAGCGCCCCGTGGAATCTTGGTGGACATTCACTGTTGCCCAAGTTAGAGAGGGCAAGTTGGGTGAAGGCTGCTTTGCTGGCAGCCCTACCCTGGGTTAGTAAATGCCTTCGAGCTGTCAAGGGATCTAGTGTGAACTGCAAGGGTGTGTGTGTGTGTGTGGGCGAGTGTGTGTGTGTGCATTTGTGGTGTGTGTGTATATGTAGGCAGGTGTGAGTCCCTCTTCCGTGACCCCAGAGATGCCCCACTAGGCACGCATGATCTGGAAAGATTGTATCAAGGCTCAACAGTATTAGCCTCTGACTTTTAAGTCTGTTTAATTATTTATATCTGGGATTTCCTCTTCTCACCTACACGAGTCTTGAGGCTCCAGGACTGAGCTGTTTTTAAAATACAGGGCACACCACCTTTGCCCGTGGGAGGTGAGTGAGGCAGCGTCTCCCAGTGGCAGGAATCTGCCTCTAGGCTGTGTGAGCCATGAATGAATGAAAGGTCTTTCACTATGGTTTTTTTTTTTAAATTTTTACTTTAAATTTTTGCTAGTGGGAGTTAACGACACTGGGACAGTTGCAACTAACCTGTAAGCTGACAGCTGGACAAGTTTCAAGGCAGGAATATGGTCCCCCCCACGATCTCCCAGGAAAGTAGGCTCCCATTGAATTTTCTGGAGGATCTTGAATTTCATTCTGAGCTAAGCACCACTGCTAAACTTAATAATAAAAGGATTAGCAAGATAGGCAGTTTTTCTGCTGCTACAAGGGTTGCACAGAAACGTTTGGCATGTACTGTCTTGTGACTCGGAGAGTATGGTTTGTGCACTCTGCTTTAAGTCCTAGAGTGGGTGCACAGGTCTTTTAACTCGTAAGGAATATGTAGATAACGGAAGGACTGGCAGCAGAGAGCGAAGCTCTGCCTGCCCTGAAACGCTTGGAGTTGACATTTGTTTTTTTCCCTCCCTCAGGACTAAGTCTTCCTTAAAATAGATAAGTGTCCCCAAAGGACATGTATTTGTTGTCTGGTGTTCTGGGAAACAATAAATTGTAGCTAGTCTAATACCAGTTTGGAAAGTTCGAGTTCTTATGGCCTAACTCATGCCAATGAGGTTAAAATGTTATGTTTCAAAACGCTGATTTGGGCATTGATTTTAAATGATCAGATGTTTTATTTTGTGGTACACCTTTTTCTGCCCCTTCTGCTCCCAAATGGAGATTATTATTTAACCAATTAAAATGAATTAAAAGATTTTATTTTGGTAATTTTGGACCTCATACTTTCCTAGAATATTCCTAACTGGGAATTTAAATTGCACTTCCAGATATGAGGTTACAAAGATCTCCCATTTGTTTAGAGGGAGAACAAAAAGATTAAAAAACAAAACAAAACAAAACAAAATCAGTTGGAGTCACCTGCACTTGTGCTGGGAGAGTCCATCCATGTCTTCTTCCTTCCTTCCTCCCCATAGATTCACAAAGTTAAAGGATTGTATGGACTGTCACAGTGTCACACATACCCTCCCTGCTAGCCCATGCCTGCCTGCCTGAGTTAGGAGCCCTCACCTCTGGTGCTTGCCTGGCTCTGGAGGCTCTGTAAGAGCAGCAGAGGCTCTTGGAAAAGTGTTGGTTGCCTGTTCGCCCCAGAAGTGCCTGTGGAGCCCAAAATAAGTGGGGAAACTCAGGCCACACATCCCTGGGAGCTCATTAGTCTGCATTCTCTAGTAAGCGAGCATTCCAGATTGAAAGAATGAGCGGCTCACACAGGTTTCCCTAGCCAGGTGCTGGAGGGCAGCTGCAGGTGATGGATGCAGGCGATGATAGAAACTTCAGGACTGCTCTTTGGGACCATGCAAATAGCTCTGGTGCCATTTCTCGAGCATCTCCCATGTGCCAACTGTATACTCATTATATCTGATTTCTATCACAAGCCTCTGAGTAGATATTATTCCCATTTTAAGGATAAGAAAACTGAGCCACTAAGAGCTTAAGTGACTTGTTCAAGGCCACATCTCTAAAAAGAAATTGAGCAGCTGGAATTCAAATCCAGAGTTGTCTGGATCCAAAGCTCCTGTACGTCTTTGTTATATTTCCCGACAGTTAAAATAGCTGAACTTTCAGTGAAATTTCCAGACACTGAAGGAGGTAAATCCAAGGTATGGGTTTTGAACCAGTGACTGAAGGCCAGTGGGGATTCATGATCTGAACGGCCAAAGCGACCCTCCTTGCGAGTTTGCAAACTTAACGTGTCCAGAGTCTGGCAGGGAGGCTGTCATCCAGAGCTGATTGGAATGCCCCAATCCAAAGGCTGTTGGGGTCCATTTCCATCTCCAGGAAACTTGGTGTTTGCTTTCAAAGAAATGGTACTCATAAATGCTTTGTTAGATTCTACACACTGCATTCTTACATTTTAGATTGTAGTACCCCCAAAGTATGCCTGTGCATCAAAAGATGAAGCCTTAACCAAGCCGGAAGCTAAGGGAGAATTGCCTGGTTGTACTCTGATCACAGGGTCATGGTGAAGGGGCATGTCTTTGTTCCTCTTCAGCGTGCCTTACGCAAGGGGGAAGAGCCAGTATATTCTTCTTGCTCTATTCCCCACCCCCCACCCCAGGATCTTTGCATCTACCACCATATTGATTATAGGAAAGAGCTTTTGCAAATTAACAGCTTTTAAGTATTCCTTTTCAAAGTGGTATATTTTTGGTGGTATTTGGGCAAAGAAAACTTTTAAACACACAACCTAATGGCCCGGTCTCAGCAGACTGGTGGCCAGTTCTAGTAGGAGATGCAAAAGTCACTGGCTTTGTCTCTTTTCTCAGTTCTGGGATGTTGTCCCATCATATCACTTGTGTGTGAATGTTTAGGCAGGTGGAAGAGGGATTCCAGATGGACAGGGAGTGAAAGGAGAGTCTAGGGCCCCAGACAGAGGCCTGGGGAAGGGAAGGAGTTGCTTCCCTTCCTGGGCTTATCCAACTGAGCCAACCCTGAAGTCTGGATTATTGTAGGAGGATGAGGCTTAGCCCTAACTCTCTTTCATTCAGCATTGCTGTTTCAGTTCTGGCAAGGTTGGTCACAACTCTTTCTAATGAAATTGCCATTTTTAATTCTGACTTTTATTGGGCAAAACATAGACTTTTGACATTATTCATTCTTTGGCAAGGCCTGGTAAACGTGGCTGACATTGTTGGAACTGGCTGGAAATTTGTATTGGAATAGAAATCCTAACATAGTGCTTTGTGCATAGTAGGCACTCAGTTAATATAGATGTGGATTGAATAATTTCCTCTCTAGACTGTTAAATTCATGAGGGTGAAAACTTTTGTTGTTGTTCACCACTGAATCCCTAGTACTTAGACTAGTACCTGGCATACAGTATGTGTTCATTAAACACTAGTTGAGTGAATGAGTTCTAACCCAACCAATATTTATTCTAGCCCGTTACCTATCAACATGAAGTTAACATGACAGCATTGGATTAAAAATCAAATGTGTGGTTTAGTTGTGTTACCAACCAGCTGTGTGATTGTGAGTGAGTCATTGGACATTTGGAGTCAATTTTCTCTCTTTGTAAACCAAGGAGTTGGGTTAGATAGATGGCTACTTTTTAGAAAGTCTATGGTTTAATTATTAACAAGACAAATTACATTTGAGCAAAACATTGCTGGTGACAGAGTGGTTGTGTACACATTGTCTCATGTGACGTTCATAACTATCCGGCATCATCTTCATTTTATGGATGTTAGTGTGTTACTGAGTGTTATCTCAATCTTATAGATATGGAAAATGAGATTCAGAGAGATTAAACAATTTGGGACACTGGAAAAATAAGGGGATTAGAACCCAGGTCATTTGACTCAAAATCCAGAGCTCTATCATCTCTAGATCACTGCTTCTTGGGACTTGAGGGTTAGGCTGCTTTTGGCTGCAAGTAAGAGAGAAGACAAGTTACAGAGGACTAAATAATAAAGCACGTATTATCTTACCTAGCAAGACATCCAGAGAGAGCGGGCAGCTTCAGGGTTGTTCCAAAGCAACCTGGGACTTTGCATCTTTCCACTATAGTCACTGTGATGATGAGGTGGCTGCAGTAGTTTTGGATGTTAGTCAGGGACTACCACATCCACCATCCAAGAGGAGGTATTTTTTTGTGCACTTCTTTTTTTTTTTTTTTTTTTTTAAATCACAGAGGAACACCTTTCCTAGAGGGCCCATCACTCTTCCCATCAGATTCCATTGGCCAGGATTGGGCCACATGCCTAGGTCCTAGCTGCAAAAGCTTCCAGAATTGTGTGCATCTGGCATCTTCCCTCTCTATAACGGGAGGTGGGCTTTGCCATTATGGGAAGAATAGAGGCGGGTGCGTGTGTGTGCATGTGTGTGCGTGTGTGTGCATGTGTGTGGTGGAGAGGAACAGCTGTTGGCTAATCGTGCAGGAATGTCTTTCAGAATATGTCAAACTGAGCTGTGATTATTGTTACAATAAACCTTTCAGGTGAGTTTAATAAGATATTATCTAAGCCCTGGCTGATTTTAGGCAATCTTTGTATGATCAAATATCAGAACAAGAAAAAATTATTAGGTAATTCTTTACAGTGTGTGTTGTTAAATATCAGTTCAGTCCTTACTGAACTGGTGGGTTCTGCGCAGCTAAAAGGCATCTTGTCTAGAGCAGGCACAGCTCTATACAACACGCAAGCTTTGTGCTTGTTCCAGTGGCAGGGTGGCAAAGTAGTCATGAACATGTGTTCTTGGACGCTGCTTGCTTGGATTTGAACCTGGCTCTGCCATGGATTAGCCAAGTGTCTTTGGGCAAGTCACTTTACCATTTTGGGCCTCAGTTTTCTCATCTATCAAGTGGAAATAATAGTAATACAGACTCATAAACTTGTTGTAAGGATTAGATGAGGAATATATGTCAAGTGCTTAGCTTAGTATCTGTCCCAAAGTAAGAGCTGAAAAAATAGTGACTGTTACCTTAATACTTTGTGAAAATATATTAGAGATAACCCTAAGTAATGTAAAGGTTTTGACTTAGAATCCAATGACTTTAAGTCCAAAGTCCATCACTTTCTGACTGTATAAGGCCTCAAGCAAGTCACTGGGCCTCCTGTTCTTTTCTATAAAATGGGCATAATCTAATTCCTCCATTGCCAACTTATATGGCATAGGTAAAAGGATATTGTAAATGTCAAAACATCACGTAAATGCAGAGTGCTACTGTTCTAATCAATTTAGTTGGAAAAAAAGTTAGTTTCTTACCTGTTGAAATGGGAATTGGATGATCACATGCAAACATACACATGTGCTAAGTATCCAGGCCCCATGGTTATCCTGTTGGTGAAGTCCAAGCTAGGTCCTGCTGACAGCCCCATCTGGTAGTAAGGATAATCCAACACTTTTCTCTGTCAAACTCATCTACAATGCCATTCAGAGACGACTGAAAGTCAGGCACAAAGGGAACAGAGGAGAGAGACAGTTTGTGTAATGCCGTGGCCCAGCTCTGACGTTTTTAGGCCTAGATTACATGCGCCAGATCTTTATATTAAGGATATCCTAAAAAAAAAAAAAAAGTGATGTTATTCCAATGGTCTGCTAAGATCTTTTCTCTTGGTACATTCAAAGCAAAGGCAAAGTGTACTGACTTCAGGGATAATGCGACTCTGTTAGTTCCGTATTGTTTGGATGGTGTATCAGCTGGAATGCCTTTAACTACATGCAACAAATTTCGATTCAAACTGGCTTTAACATTAAGGACATTGATTGACTTATATGTCCAGAAGTCCTGAGTTAAGGACTTAATTTAAGCACTGTGGCACCGTTCTCTGGAGTCCCCTTGCCTCTTCCTGCTTTTTGGGATGGCTTCATCCCAGGGCTTGTAGTGAAATCGTTATATTAATAGCAGTGCCAGTTTTCACATTTTCACAGGACACCCTCCAGGGTAAGAGAGAAGCCACTTCCAATTCGTCGTCATCCCCAGTAGAAGTCCTGCAGTCATTCTAATTGGGCCTCCTAAGTCACATTCCCACCCTGAACCAGTGACTATGACCACTGGAGGGGAAGGTGCCAATTAGCTTAAGGCACAGAGCCTAACCCTAGGACTCAGGGTGGGGTCAACTTCCTTCCTGGTGGTGCTTTACATAGTGGAGAGTGAATACCCCCAAATCAGGGATCTCCTTGGTAAGAGGAAGGGGGAAATGCCTCCTAGAAAGGTAACTCACAATACCTATTCCAGACACTTTGTCTAAGTGGTTCTCAAAGTGTGGTCCAGGGACCCCTGGAAGTCCCTGAGATCCTTTCATGGGATCTGTTTTCAAAATAATACTAAGATATTGTTTGCCTTTTTTGGCTAACAGTTTTATTGAGATATAAATCACATTCCACATAATGCACCCACTTACAGTATACAATTTAATGTATTCATAGAGTTGTGTAACCATCACCACAATCCATTTTAGAATATTTTCATCATCTCGAAAAGAATGCCATGCCTTTTAGTGGTCATATCTCCATTTCCCTCCAAACCTCCCAGCCCTAGGCAACCATTAATCTACTTCTTGTCTCTGTAAATTTGTCTATTCTCGACATTTGATAAAAATAGAAGCACACAATATATGGCCTTTTGTCTCTGGCTTCTTTCACTCGGCATACTGTTTTCAAGGTTTATCCATGTTGTAGCATGGATCAATACTTCCTTCCTTTTCCTTGTGAAGTGGTATTCCGTTGTATGGATATATTAATTTTGTTTATCCATTCATCAGTTGATGAACATTTGGGTTGTTTCCACACTTCGGCTATTATGAATAATGTTGCTATGAACATTCCTATTAAAGTTGTTCTCTAGACACATTTCATTTCTCTTGGGCATATATCTAGAAGTGGGATTACTGGGTCATATGGTAACTCTATGTTTAATATTTTGAATATCTGCCAAACTGTTCTTCAAAGTGGCTGTACCTTTTACATTCCCACCAGCAGTGTATCAGAGTTTCAGTTCCTTCACATTCTTTCCAACACTTGTTATTGTCTATTTGATTATAACCATCCTAAGTGAGCGTGAAGTGGTTTTGCTTTGCATTTCCCTGATAGCTAATGACATCCAGCATCTTTTCATGTGCTTATTGGCTATTGTATTTCTTCTTTGGACAACTGTCTGTTCAGATCCTTTGCCTATTTTTAAATCGGGTTGTCTTTTATTATTAAGTTGGAGTTCTTCATATATTCTGGGTACAAACCCCTTATACAATAAATGATTTGCAAATATTTTTTCTCATTCTGTGGGATGTCTTTTTACTTTCTTGGTGGTGCCAAAAAAGTTTTTAATTTTGATAAAGTTCAATTTATATGTAGTTTTTGTTGCTTGTGTTTTCGGTGTCATAGCTAAGAAACTATTGCCCAATCCAAGATCATGCAGATTTACGTCTATGTTTTCTTAAAACAGTTTTATAGTTTTAGCTCTTACATTTAGGACTTTGATCCATTTTTTATTGATATGTAGTTCACATACCATAAAATTCACCACTTTAAAGTGTACAACTTAGTGGATTTGACTATATTCACAAGGTTGTGCAACCATCACAACTATCTAATTCCAGAATATTTTCATCACCCCAGAGTCAACCTGTACCTATTAACAGCCACTCCCCATCTCTGATCCATTTTGAGTTAATTTTTGTGTATAGTGAGAGATAGAGATCCAACTGTATTCTTTTGCATATGGATATCCAGTTGTCCCAGCACCATTTGTTGAAAAAACGATTCTTTCCCCATTTAGCTGCCTACTGTAGTAAGTGTTTCCCAAATGCACTTGCTCTCCAGATGAATCTTAACTCTTAACACTCTAATAACATAAAGCCACGTCTTATTTTGAGATCCCTCTTTTGATTATGGAAAGTGTGCAGCAAGTATTCATTAAGCGTTTAAAATGTAAACTGTTTGAGTCAGGCCCATTAGTCACTTGAATTTTTAAGCTGTTACTTCTTTTTCTGAGTAGGCATTTTGGGGAATGTGAAAAATATTGCAGGAATGGAAATATCAGGATTTATCTCCTGGCCAGTCTAATATGAGATTCACACGGCGTAAGTGATAGGCATTGGGAAGAAAACACGGCCCTCTTTTAGTTCTCATCTTGAATAAGTCCAAGTTGCTCCTCCCATGAAGTAGCAGAGGGCCAGACATGGAGCCCAGAGATGGGAAAAACCAATGGGATTGTGGTCAGGATCCATTAGGGCAGATTTTACAGCTGAGGTTTTGAACTTGATTCAGGTTCAAAAGAGTCAGCATCGAGCTCTGGAAGGGGTCTGTACGTGCTTCTCCGTCTCTGATGTTTCTGTGTATCTCCTGAATTTTTATCTAAATGCAGATTCTGATTCAGGAGGTCTTGGGAAAGGCCCTGAAATTTGGTATTTCTAACATACTTCCAGGTGCTGCTCGTGCTCCTGATCTGTGGATTGCACTCGGAATAGTAAGGCACTAGTGGAATTTATGTCTCCTAATAATATTCTTAATTTTCTCAGGAGTGGAGACTGTTCCTTTTTGGCCTTTATCTCTCTCAATAGTGCCCCACCAGGCATGTTTCTTGCAGTAGATGTTCAGTGAATGTGTGAGTGAGTGAGTAAATGAATAAGGAAATCCATCCTGGCATGTCTATCACAGATATATCCAAGTGCTGATTAGACACTGTTGCTAGGGATGGAATAATTCCTTTTGACTCTTTGCTCCCAGCCACATCAAGAGATTGTTTTTCGAAAAAGGATTTCCCATGATGGCAAATCTGATGAAATGTTCAACGTCCGTGAGAGCACACAGGGGCCTGGGGTTAGTGACTGCCTTCTTGTCCCTCTGGGCCACGTTTCCCGTTCTTATTTTCCTGTACCCTGGAGTCTTGGTGGAATTGCCGAGGAACTCTGGCAATATCTTGGCATAAATAAGTCATTGTGTATAAGCCAGCAGCGCCTGGAAGCCCCCAGAGGCACGGGGGGCCCAGCTGTTCTCACTCGCAGAAGTGACCCTGCGGGACAGTGACCATGGAGGACAGTGCAAATGCGTTCTAGTTGTAACAGAAGCTCTGGAGCTGTTTGCTGTGCTGACTTTCCCTGAAGGTGCAGGATGGAAAGGAGAGGATCACTTTAGAAAAAAAAACGAAACTTATTCTAAAAAGGAAGAACCATTTGTAAAGATCAAGCAATTATGTTTTTCAAAAGGGAATTAAAGTTTTTGAAACCATGTCAATCTTATTCAATAAACATTTGTTAAATATCTTCTATTAAAATATATGTCAAGCACAGAGCTGGGAACTAGAGACATAAAAGAAAACAAAATCAGCTGTCAAGAAGCTTGCAGTCAGTTGGGGAAAGGTAGACAAGATAGTAATGCGAGGACACAATGACAGATGTAGAGACAGGTGTATGCAGGTGGAGGACCAAGAGGAGGCATCTATATCAGGTGGGGCATCAATTAGTATCTCTGGTATAGATGAACCTTAATTAATAATTAAAGGAGGGGTGGAAGTCGTCAACTCTTCCAGAAGGAGAAAAGGGTATTACAAGCAAGGTGATTCCTTGCTTGCTTGGTATAAAGTCCTGGGCACGAGACAGCATGACTGGACGTGGGAGTGAAGGAAGGGAGGATCAGGATGAGTCCCCGTGGCTGGTCTCAGTGATGGGGTAATGGTGATGCCATTGCAGGAGAGACAGCCCCAGTCACATCCTTTGTATAGCCCACTGCAAAATGAAAATGCTGTGGCTCACGCCTGTAATCCTAGCACTCTGGGAGGCCGAGGCGGGTGGATCGCTCAAGGTCAGGAGTTTGAGACCAGCCTGAGCAAGAGTGAGACCCCATCTCTACTAAAAAAATAGAAAGAAATTATCTGGCCAACTAAAATATATATAGAAAAAAAAAAATCAGCTGGGCATGGTGGCGCATGCCTGTAGTCCCAGCTACTTGGGAGGCTGAGGCGGTAGGATCGCTTAAGCCCAGGAGTTTGAGGTTGCTGTGAGCTAGGCTGACGCCACGGCACTCACTCTAGCCCGGGCAACAAAGCGAGACTCTGTCTCAAAAAAAAAAAAAAAAAAAAAAGAAAATGCTGGCGGGGATCCTATTAAAAAAATTGTTAAGAATTTCAAGGTGGCAACAGCAGACCATTAGACAAAGTACAGGGTCCCTGAGCAAACGTGCAGGTCACACACCCATGAAACTGATGTTGAAGAGACAGACTAAAGGAGAAGCAGGTTGGGGAGAAGGTGGTTAATTCCATTTGGGGTACATTGACTTTGAGGTGCCCATATGGCATCTTAGTGCAGAATTCTCAGTAGACACTTGGATACAAGGAATGAAAGTTTCCAGAGACACAGGTCTTTCATAGAGACACAGGTCTTTCATAGAGACACAGATAAGAGAGTCTTTAATGTCCTTGCAAGTGGTGGCAGAGACTATGCACTATGAACAAAACCAGCATGATGAATCTTCCTTCTTTGTCTATTAATAATATATTTCTGCTTGAGGCATCCCTGTAGATCAAATCAATGGATTATGAGCTCTGGAATTCTTTCCAAGAGTATTTGATCAATTTTTCTTTGTTAGGCAACTCTGGCCTGAACAAGAGCTGGTTTCCATTTTCTTCTGCAAGTAGAACAGCCAGACCAGGGTTGTCAGTGGAAAAGAATTTTCCTGTCCTTAATCCTCATGTCCTAGCTTGGACTTGCAAATGAAAAAGACCTCTCTCAGCTTTAAAGTTAGGAGTTTCAAAGCATAGGATTTCCACTCTAGGGAAGTTGCCCTTTGAGACAATGTCATGAACATTAAGTAGATAAAACATTTTAAAAGCCCATCAACATGCTACAAAATTAAGCATGTTATATGAGGAGCAGCTTTGCAAATTATGCTGTAATAATTTATCCTTTATTTATTAATTGCTTATCTCTCAGATATCTCTTATGGCAAATTTTGTTTTCTACTTAGTTTCCAGGGAGTTATTGTGAATATTAATTAAAATAATTCAAGTTCTATAAAATTACTCAAAGAAATAATCTAATATTAGTAATGTAATGACCTGAATCTTAGATGTACTATAGAGTTTTGTTTGAATATGTCTATGCATTATGCTAAAGTTTGAAATATGATTATTCTGTAGCAGGGAAAAGCAATTAGCATGTTAACAGATCAGGGTTTGGTTTATTATCTCTCACCTCAGAAGTATAATCTGTTGCTTTAAAACTGTAGGCCTTGAGGGTAAACATTGATCTGGAAAGTCAAGATTGACTGAACCAGGGTCTTCAAACACAAACTGAAAATGCAAACACAATATCATTTACTAATGGATGTCATGATAAAATTAAGCAGTCTTAAAAAGTCAGTAACTAATTAGCCTTATTAATAGTAATAGAAGGGAGAACAAAAACCTAATTAACTAGCTGGCTAATAATTCTTCCTTGATGTTTCTAGCTAATGTTATTTTTTGGCTGGTCTATACACAAATCACTGCCTATAGTTCTGAAAATAATGCTAGTCCTTGTTATGTAGGTGTTATGGTAGTGTTGGGTATTTATTGGTTCTTTGATTATCAGCAACCTTTATCTTCACTTATATTCCTCTTGATGTTCTTGAGTAGGATAATAATAATATGTATTAGCTAGTTAATTAAATTGAGATCCAGAGATGTTATGTGATTGGCCTAAAGTCTCATATTTAGCAAGATTAGGATGGAGTATTGTGTCTTGAGATTTGGATTTGCTCCCATTATACTAAATACTACCCTTATTTTGCTTTTGAACCTTCTTGGTAGTCTAAATGATATAAAACTTTCCTTTCCACTGACAACTTTTTAAATAGCACAGGAGAAAAGCCATACACTGATCACACTTCTGGGTAGAAAAAGCAAACTGATGTCTTCGAACTGTCATCCAAGGACACAGTGTAAATTCTTTCCTGTCTACTTTCTTTTAGCAACCTGTGGCTGAATGTATATCCAAATAAAATCATAATCAATTTATCATGGTTATATAATTATTTGGCCGTCTAACGTAACTAGATAATTGAAAGATATCTCCCCTTTCCCTTTATATGTTTGGCGTAATACAGATATTGCTGGTAGTTTGAACTTTCAAATTAACTCCCAAGAAACTACAAAGAGAAGAAAAGGAAGGATGATGTCAATAGCATTTTCTATCTGTCCTCTAAAGTAATTTACCTTGCAGTTTTGTGATTGACTATGGAAGTGGAAATCTTAGCAATCCCAGAGTAGAAGACCTCTAGAAAAATATGAAAACCAAGTGGTTGTTGATTAGGCACCAGCCATGGCCTTGTCAGGCTCTCTTTCTTTTGAAGGCTTAGGAAGAAGAGAAATACAATCTCAGGAGTCAGGGGTGGAAAACACACTCCAGGTTCTTTCATGCCACCTGGAGCTTTGTCAAGGATAACTTCACCTCCTGTGTTCCCAAACATCAAGGGACAAGTATTTCTGCTGAGGGTCATCATGGCACAGGGGACCTTGAGTGACACCTTTGGCCTCCTGGTTTGGAGATATAGTCTCTCCACCAGGTGTAGATGGCATCTTCTTGGTTCAGTGCTGATTAAAAGGAAAAAAGGAGGAAAAGTTGTGCAGTAATTCAAGGGCAGCCGTGAAGCCTGAGTTTGCAGCGCCAGCAGCAGTGTGGTAATTTGAGAAGAGCAAATTAGAAGAACAAAGCAGATTTTAATCATATGCCACAGAGAGGAAGGTGGTTTAGGTTTATCTCCAAATTGTACCTCCATTAGAGAAAGGGAGGCTTTTAATGCTATTATCCAATATATATTGTTAAAGATTTCTTTCTTCCTTTCCCTAGGCTTTCCTTAGTGTGCTCACTGGGTAGGAAATGGCAGCCTTTTTCTCCCTTAGTGTATTGAGCTGTTGTTAAATATAAAACATTTTCTTGGTGTTACTGGAAATGGGGGGAGGGGAGAGAGAGAGAGATATTTTGAGATTCCAAGTCTTTACCCTTTAGGAGATTTCAGTCTGAAGGCAGAATTGAAGACTTAAGAAACTGTCTCCTCTCATCCATCCATCCATCCATCCACCCACTCCTGCACTCCTCCATCAGCCCACCCATCCACTCATCTACTAATGCATTCATTCACTCACCTGCCCATGCATCCACCCATCCATCCACTCACCCATCTACTCCACCACTCATCCATCCATCCATCTAAGAAACATTGAGCACCTCTTCTGGGAACTGTTCTGGGTACCAAAGATACAAAAGGATAAATAAGAATATGGTCTTGCCAATCTAGTAGAAAAGACAGACACATGAACAGATTCAAGGTGGTACTGTTATGACAGAAAAACACCAAGATGTTATTGGAGCTCACAGAGGGGCCAAGCAGAGCCAGAGTGTGGCTTGGGGAAAGGCATAACCCTCCTTTAATCTTTAGTGGCTCTCCTCCCAAGTTACTATGTCTTTTAAAATATATTATTTATGGTTTATTTCTTTCTATTTTTAAAAATTTTTATTGTGTTAAAATATATATATATCATAAAATTTACCATGTTAGCCATTTTTAAGTGTACAGTTTGGTGGCACTACATAATTCACATCGTTGTGCAATTATTTAATGTAATCACCTTCCAAAGTTACTACTTCTTGAAAGGATAGTCTTTGAAATGGATCACTAATATTTTCTTACTCACATCTAAAGTGTGAATAAGAACATCTTTAAGAACTTTGTTCTTTTTCTTGCAAATATCTCAGCAAAAATTGTACCCTGCTATAAAATGTGATTTGAAGACAAGTCACACACACCCTGCCTGGCTTCCTACCAGATTTTCACCCTCAAAGTGTCTCCTGTATTGAAATGCTGAAGCAGCCACTGGGGGCTCCTACTCCAGCCTGGAAAGGCCAGGAAGACTAACTGGAGGAGATGATGTTGGAGATGAGTTTTAAAGAAACAGTAGACACTGGCCAATAAATTGGGGGAATGTGTTGACGAGGGGTGCAGTTAGGGAAAGAAGGACATTCTTGTAGAAGGTTGAGCATAGGGAAGATGGTGTTTGTGAGGAACTGAAAGAAATGCATTGTAATTTTACACATCAACAGAGAGGTCCATTATATGCAGTGGGAAGTTGGCAGTTACCTGCCCAGACTGTGCAGACAGTGGAGTGGATGGTCAGAGTCTGGAAAACAATATTGGCCACTGTTTATTAGTGAACAATTAGTACGACTCCATTGAGGCATGGTGTGTATGGGCCAAAATGAGCTGAAAAATTGTTTTTCAGGTCTGACTCGGCTCACACTTCCAGAGTTAGAGGCAAGATTCCTTGGGTGTCTCGTCTTGGGCTTTGAATGCCTTAGTGCTTTTTGAAAAGCACCACCTGGAGGGACATTAGAGTTTTCCAGTTCTTAGTTAAGGTTTTAAACTTTTATGTGCTGTTGGGAGTGGTGATGGTTCCACATCCTATGGCCTTCAGTGAGCCCAGTGATGAAGCAAGTCTTTCTTAATTACACATCAGGAAATTGGGAGAACTTTCCAAGGCAACTCACCCCATTAACCTGTTAATGGCCTTGCCAGAGAGGGCCGCTATAAGTAACCGTAGAGGCTCCAGAAAGTCAGTATTTAATGGAGGTGAGAAGAGTTCAAAAAGGCGTCTTTATGCATGTTGGACCAGTGCTGTCAGATAGAACTTTGGTGATGATGAAACTGTTCCATATCTGTGTTGTCCAGTATAATAGCCACCAGCCTCGTGTGGCTATGGAGCCCTTGCAATGTGACTAGTGTGACTGAGGAGGTGAATTTTCATAGTTATTTAATTTTAATTCATTAAAATGTTAATGTAAATAGCTACACATGCTGGTGGCTGTGACATTGGACAGCACAGCGTTAGCCTCTTAGTAGCGGTTAACTCTGGAAGGAGCAAGGAGCGGAGTCAAGGTGGAGGACAGCACAGAACGCTTTGCTCTACACGTCTGTGTCGTTGGAAACTTTGGTAAGTGTGTGTTACTTCTGTAATTTTAAAACTATAAGAAAATTTGAAGAAAATAGACATGTTTTTATTCTCAGAGAGGACTTAGAAAGTGGGAAAGGATTTTAGATTTTTAATCCAATGCCTGCATCTCTCTCAGGGAGCACTTGAAGTCCAGAGAAGGGAAGGGACCCGCTTACCCTGGCGAGTGACAGATGGGATTGGGACCCAGGGACTCCCATGTTCGTAGTTCTTTCTACTTCGTGATAAGGCTTGTTACACGAGCTTGGTTAATGTGATATTTTCTCTTTGTATCTAGAGATAGGTGACATAATGAGTAAGAAAAAGGAAATTAACTGCTAAAATTTGTAATTATTGATAAATAAACAGCACCTCTCAAATCGACAGCTTCCCCTCATCATTTATTTTGGGTATCTTTTCTATTTAATAATAATTATAGAAGCACATGGAAAAAATTCAAATAATACTAAAGATTATCCAATAAAAAATAAATCATCCTCCTATACCTGACCCCAGACGTGCTCCTCAGAGGTTGGCACTCTCCACAGACTTTTTGGATGCAACATTCCGGAATTTTCTTTTTCCTTCCAGAAATCAATATTGATCATCATTTTTTAGGGAGTAATACTAACTCCATTGAGGTGTAGTTTGTATGGGCCAGAATGACCTGGGGAAATGATTTGTAGGGCTAGCTTGGCTCACACTTCCAGAGATAGAGGTCAGAGGCAGGGAGGCTTTTGTCTCGGTCTGAATGCCTCCAGAAATGGTGGAACCCATTTTATATTTGTGTTTCTCTAGCTCTTGTGTTCTCTTTGGTGGGTGTGCATTTGTGCCAGATGGTTGAAAGTCACTCCCAGGTTTTTGGAAGTGTCTTTACTGCCTCTTCCATCACGTCATTTTATTTCCCTCCTTATTGTGACTGGAATAGGTGACGGCTCTTTCGTGCTCTTCCCTTTCTCCCCTCCATGTCTTGCAGACTTAGGATGTCTTCAGAGAGGATCTTTCCTCCCAAGGGCCCTGTTTAAAATTCCACTGTCTCGGTGATGTGTGAAGAACGGTCAGAGATGCTGAAAGACATCTGATGTGCAAGATTCCACCCAAGGAGTAGTGACATTCTTAGATCCCGGAGGACTCCGGAGAGTGGGGGCAAGAGGAAAGGGGGTCTGGCCTCCAGGAGGAGGGCAGCAGAGGGAGGGCCTGGAGATTAGTTCGGGTGGGCGTGACATGCAGCCGAGGGGGTCGGGGGTGTGCATGACTGCGGTTGTCCCCGTGGTCATTCCTGCAGGAGGGCTTAGGGAGGGTTAGCAATTGATGAATTGATCAGCCAGTAAGCATTTACTAAGCCAACAAAATCTTAATGCCCAACAAACACACTGTGTGAGTCTTGTCCCTGAAGTGACACTCCAGCCACTCCCAATCACACTACCCTCCGTCACTTTTTCAGAGCACTTACGGCTGTTTATTAACTTGTTCATTCCTTGTGTGCCTGTTTGTTGCCTGTTTTCCCCACAGATTGGCGGCTCCATGAAGACAGGGGTGCTGCCGCATCCCAGTGTCTAGAACACTGTAGGGCTCAATAAAAATACTGATTAGGCCAGGTTTGGTGGCTCATGCCTGTAATCCCAGCACTTTGGGAGGTCAAGGTGGGAGGATCATTTGAGGCCAGGAGTTCAAGACCAGCCTGGGCAACTTAGTGAGACCCTTTCTCTACAAAAAATAGAAAAATTAGCCGGGCATGGTGGTGCCCACATGTAGTCCTGGCTACTTGGGAGACTGAGGCAGGAGGATCACTTGAGCCTGGGAGTTTGGGGTTGCTGTGACCTATGATGACGTGGCTGCACTCCAGCCTGGGTGACGGAGGGAGACCCTCAGATTAGCTGAAAGAATAAATAAATGAACACCTTTTAAACACCTTTTATCTCACTTAATCTTCAAAAGCAGCTCTAGAAAGTGGGAATTAATGTCCCTATTTTACAGGTGAGGAAAATGAGCCACAGAGATGTTGGGTATCCTGTCCCAAGTCACGTAGCCAGTAAGTGCTGGACTGAGATTTGAATCAGAGTCTGTCAGTGTTTAACAAATTAAGGTGTAATTTCTAGAGATGTCAATTTTGAGCAATAACTTCAGAGAGGGGCCCTACAAAATAAGCAGGTTTCCTCCTTCCAGAGTGTCGGCGGGGAGCAGATTGGGCACCTGCTCCACAGCAGTGTAGACGGAGATGCCCACACAGCCCTGTCCACATGGCGCCGTGGAGCAGGTGTATCCCTGGCGTGGCGTCTTGGTAGATACTTTGAGCAGTTGTGAATTATTTAGGTGTTGAGGCCGAAATGCTTCCTCACATTGAATCATAACTGGAAATTGTGCTGAAATGGAGGCCAAGACGTTGAGCAGCTATTTATTTTTCTTCTGTTAATGAACGGGGGAGAAACAATAACCCTGGCACAATCAGCCGTATGTTTCACCTTTTTGCTGTTCTTTCCCGGCTCTCCAAATGGCCCCTCGGTGCTTGTGAGTATTTTTATTTTTATGATATAATATTTTGCAAAATACCTGAGAGCCACTTTCGCCATTCCGGGTGCCCAGAGAGCACTCAGCTTGATCCATTTTCCTACCAGGAGAGCTTAAGCCGAGAGAAGTGAGAGGCCTAACGAGCACTCCGGTCCCGGCGAACTCCCTCCTTCTCTGGGCCTCACGGCTTCCCTCCGCCTCGGCTGCTGTGCTGTGTCGGGGATCGATTGAGCCTATTATTGTGAATTTACACAGCACATTATATTTTGTAAAATGCCTTAGATTCCATTTATTGGTCATTTCCTGAGTAAGTCACTAAGTAGGGGAGGAGGAGAAGCCGGTAGAGTCCAGGCCCACACCAGGCTTTGCCTCGTGCCTGAGCCTGGCCAGGGCACAGCTTTTAAGAGGGGCCAAGTGCCTCTTCTCAATGAGGGTCGTGCTGTTCAGAGTCTCTGAGTGGGATCCTCCCACGTTTTTTTTTAAGCGGCTTTATTGGGATGTAATCCACGTACCATACGATTCACTATTTCAAGTGTATAATTCAATGGTTTTTAGTATATTCACAGAGTTGTGCATCCACCACCACAGTCCATTTTATTATTTATTTATTTCTTTATTTATTTTTGAGACAGAGTCTCGCTCTGTTGCCTGGGCTAGAGTGCCGTGGCATCAGCCTAGCTCACAGCAACCTCAAACTCTTGGGCTCAAGCAATCGTCCTGCCTCAGCCTCCCGAGTAGCTGGGGCTACAGGCATGGGCCACCATGCCTGGCTAATTTTTTTCTATATATATATTTTCAGCTGTCCAAATCATTTCTTTCTATTTTTAGTAGAGACGGGGTCTCGCTCTTGCTCAGACTGGGCTCAAACTCCTGACCTCGAGCAATCCTCCCGCCTCGGCCTCCCAGAGTGCTAGGATTACAGGCGTGAGCCACCGCGCCCGGCACAGTCCATTTTAGAACATTTCATCACCCCCCCCCAAGAAACCCCTTAACTGTTACTCCTCCACCTGTGCCCCTCCCTCGCATTTCCCCCAGCCCTAGGCAACCACTAATTTACTATAGATTTGCCTTTTCTGAATGTCCCACATAAATGGGTTCACAGAATATGCAGACTGGCTTCTTTCATTTAGCAGGATGTTTTCTAGGTCCAATCATGTTGTAGCATATATCAGCACTTCATGCCTTTTTATTGCCAAATACTATCCAGTCGTATGGACATACTGCAGTTTGTTTATCCATCCACTGACTGATGGACATTTGAGTTGTTTTCTGCTTTTTGGCTACTATGAATAATGCTGCTGTGAGTGTACAAGTTTTTGTGTGGCATATGTTTTCATTTACCTGGGAGTAGAATTTCTGGGTCGTGGGGGAACACTGGCTTTAACTCCTTGAGGAACTGCCAGACCGTTTCCGACATGGCTGCACCATGTTGCGTTCCCAGTGGCCACGTGTGCGAGTTCTGATGTCTCCACATCCCCACCAGTAACACCAGTTATTACCTGACTTTTTGATTGCAGGCATCTGAGTGGGATTGATGGGGTGCAGTGCATTGGCATTGTGGTTTGGATTTGCATTTCCCTGAAGGCTTCCACCTGCATCGTGCCTATAATTTTTTTCCTTACGTGGCTGGAAGGTCTGTTGGGAGTTTACATTTGAACAAGTGAGAAGGGTGAGGCTCTCTTTGGAAGCCCTCCTCTTCTTAGGCAACCTCACGTCTATGGGACATCCTTCATGCTTGAGTCTTCCCCATGCATAGGGCTGTGATAGGGGGACCATCACCAAACTGCTGCCCAGGGCTTTACTCTGTTAGCCACCTTCAGAGTTCATTTTTAATAATTGCACAATCCACAAGAAAAATGAAGACTTAAGGCAATTTGACTTTAAAAGTCAGTTACAGATGTTGTTCTGTTATATTCACAACCTAGGTCAGGAAAGTTTCTAAGGTTGCCGTGTTTTTGTGAAGACACTGTACGTCAAGCCCACAACACAGAAGATGTGTGTTTTCCAGCTTTTCTAGGTCCTCAAAGAATGAAGAGATAAACAAAGCCCAATCCTTGGAACTGTATGTGTGTGTGTTTTTAATTAAACTCTATTTTGAGATAATTGTAGATGCATGTGCAGTTGTAAGAAGCAATGTGGATAGATCCCATCCTTGCAACTGTTTTGCTGTGGGAGAAAATGAAGACTTACTGAGGACTGGAAAATAACTCTGGAAAGGTGCCAAGAATCCAAACTATTTCTGCTGCCATCAGCTCCCTGCTTCTCCCAGGATGTGGACCACATGACCAAACAACCCAACAACCTGCTCTCGGGGAGTGGTTACTTATTGACAGTGGCTGTTCAGTCTTGCAATTTATTTAGGCTTAAAATAGACAAACCTAGTAACGATAATCGTTTTCTTCCCTCTCATCTCATTCTTAGCCACTTGCTGATAGTGAATCTTTTTTGGCCATGGCTACTGCTGCTGCTCCTAATCTGTTGAACTTTTAAAAGAAATCAAGCCTGCCAAAGATCTCGTTTTAATTTAGATCTAACTCGTGCTGGAAGAAAAAAGTACTCTAAATGAGGCAAAGAATGTAAATGAGCTAAAGATCGTAAAGTCAGTCAGCGTAGTACCTGGCATATCATTTGAGTTTGGTGCTCTCATTGCTTCAATACATATTTATCAAGTAGCCACTGTTAGGCACTGCTTGAGGTGCTGAGGACACAGCTATGGACAGGACACACAGGGATTCCTGCCCCCACGGGGCTTACATTCTCTGGGAGAGAAACCAAGAAAAATAAGTAAAATATAGAATATGTCCACTGCTGGTAAATGGTTTGGATAAAAAGCAGGGGAGGAGGAAAAGTAGGAGGGAAGAGGAATCAGGATTGAGTCCAGCGTTTTTGTTTATTTGTTTCTTTCTTTCTTTGAAACAAGGCCTTGCTCTGTCTTCCAGGCTAGAGGACAGTAGCGTCATCATAGTTCACTGCAACCTCAAACTCCTGGGATCAAGCGATCTTCCTGCCTCAGCCTCCCGAGCAGCTGGGACTGCAGGTGCACGCCACACCTGGATAATTTTTCTATTTTTTGGAGAGACAGGGTCTCACTCTTGCTCAGGCTGGTCTTGAACTCCTGGCCTTAGGTGATCCTCCTGCCTTGACCTCCCAAATTGCTAGGATTACAGGCATGAGCCACTGTGCCTGGCCTGATCCTAGTTTTAAATGAGGTGGTCATAGAAGACCTCTCTGGGAAGGTGACATTAGAGCAGTGGTTGGCCAACTTTTTCTGTAAAGATCCTGATAGTACACACTTTAGACTTGGCTGACCACGTACTCATCAACCCTTTGTAGTGCAAAAACAGCTATAGACAGTATGTAAAGGAATAAATATGCCTGTGTGCTCATAAAACTTTATTTACAGAATAAATAAAGCTGGGTTTGGTCATGGGCTGCAGTTTGTCAATCCCAAATTAGAATAAAAATGTGGAGGAAGTGAGAAACCAGGCCTTGTGGTGTCCGGGGGAAGAGCAGTTCAAGCAGAAAGTACAGCCAGTGCAAAGGCCCTGTGGTGGGTTTGTGGCTGCCTTAACTGAAGAACAGGGAGAGCTGAGTGAACAGGCAGAGTCGAATGAGATGAGGTTGGAGAGATGATAGGCACCAATCCTGTGGTGGTCTGTAGGCCAATGTAAAGTCAACACACATTTCTTACGGACACTCACAAGAATAATTTATGAACTGCTTTTTATACAATTGAAATATAGCATGCATAGAAAAAAGTATGCAAAATTGTAAGGGTGCAGCATGAGACATTTTTATATAGTAAACACTCTTGGTGACAGCACCCGGACCCAGAAACACAACATGACTAGCGTCCTAGAAGGTCCTGTTGTGCCACTTGCCAGCACTACTCCCTGAGGGTAAACCACTGTCCTGGCTTTTGACGTCATAGGTTAGTTTTCCTTGTTGAACTTTATGTAATTTTACATAAAAGGTTTTGTGCAGTATGTACTCTTTTGTCTTCTTGTGCTCAACGTTATGTTTGTGAGTTTCATCCTTGTTGCTTGTAGCTGTAATTCTTTAATTCTCACTGATGTATAGGAGAATATAGTCATGCACTGCATAGTGGTCACAGCCCACATATCTGATGGTGGTCCCTTAAGATTATACTAGGGCTGAAAAATCCCTATTGCCTAGTGACGACGTAGCCGTCCTAACATATCACAGTACATTACTCACATGTTTGTGGTGATGCTGGTGCAAAGAAACCTACTGTACTGCCAGTCACATAAAAGCCTATCACATATAATTATGTACTTGATAATAAATGATTATGTTACTGGTTTATGTATTTACTATACTTTTATTGTTATTTTAGAGTGTACTTCTTCTACTTACATAAAAAAGTTAACTGTAAAACAGCCTCAGGCAGATCGTTCAGGAGGTATTTCAGAAGAAGGCATTGTTGTCACAGGAGATGACAGCTTGATGTGTGTTGTTGCCCCTGAAGACTGTCCAGTGGGACAAGATGTGGAGGTGGAACACAGTGATGCTGATGATCCTGACCCTGCAGAGGGCCAGGCTAATGCGTGTGTGTGAGTCTAAGTTTTACCAAGAAAAGTTTAAAAAGTAAAAAATAAATGAAAATTTTGAGAATAGAAAAAAGCTTATAGACCTCAGATATAAAGAAAGAAAATATTTTTGTACAGCTGTACAATTGTTTGGGTTTTAAGTGAAGTGTTTTTTGCAAAAGTCAAAAAGCCAAAAATAAAACCCTAAAATATTTATAAAGTAAAAACATTACAGTAAGCTAAGGTTAATTTATTATTGAATAAAGAAAAAAACTAAAACTAAATTTAGTGTAGCCTAAGTGTACAGTGTTTATAAAGTCTACAGTGGTGCACAGAGATGTCCTAGGCCTTTGCCTCCACTTACCGCTCACTCACTGACTCACCCAGAGCAACTCCCGGTCCTGCAAGCTCCATTCATGGACAGTGCCCTCATGAGTACACCATTTTTTATTTTTTATACTGTATTTTGACTGTACCTTTGCTATGTTTAGATGTTCAGATATACAAATGTTTACCACTGTGTTACAGCTGCCTGGATTGTTTGGTCCGGTCATGCTGCACAGGTCTCTATTCCAGGAGCAATAGGCTCTGCCATCCAGGTTTGTGTATACTCTGTGATGTTCACATGACAATGCAATTGCCTACAGTTGCATGTCTCAGAACTTATCCCTGTTAATAAGCAATGTACGACTGAATTCTATCATTTAGGTTTTTTTTAAAACTGTTGATAAATATTTAGGTTGTTTCCAGTTTGGCCATGACACATTGCTTTGCTGGCTTTAACTTAAAAAAAAAAATAATAAACACTTCAATATACAGAGCCAGCCATATTTAGAGGCTTTTGGAATTTTTGGAAAATAGCTGCAAATGTCTGAGAACAACCGACTCCTCCAGGGATGAGGGGACTGAGTCTTCCTAGTGAATCTCAGGAGTTCAGGGCCGACCAGGGCTGCAGCTGCCCGCAGACCCAGCTGTGCAGGGCACCGTGGAGAGCTGGTGTGGTTTGCACAGGTTGTTGTCGGGGGGCTCCATCTTCCCCTTCCCATTCCTCTAGCAGATATCT
Source organism: Eulemur rufifrons (assembly GCF_041146395.1). Taxonomy (NCBI): domain Eukaryota; kingdom Metazoa; phylum Chordata; class Mammalia; order Primates; family Lemuridae; genus Eulemur; species Eulemur rufifrons. Next base: position 210,712,215 of record NC_090989.1, read on the forward strand.
GTTTGTTCCAGAATGAGGCTCCTGGGTGCAGGGGCCTCTGGGTTCTCCCAAGCTCCTCCACAGCCAAGGTCTGTGGGATCATGGAGAACCTTCATTCTCTAATTCTGTCAACCGGCCATGCGGGGAAACTAAGCTAAGGCCACAACACTTTCTCCTCACCTCCTAGGCGGCTCAAGATGGAATCTACTTAGAGAAGGGAAGGTGGCATTTGTGAATGTTCTTCATGAAGAGCTCAGGCAGCACCGCGAGCAGATAACGTTTTGGTGATTTTGAAGCTGACCTTCGTGAAAACACGGCTGTTGTGCTGAACCTGCAGACCAGGTGCAATTTGCAGCTGTAGAGTCATGAGGCGGAAATCTGATCTCTTCGTTAGGAGGACCTTGGTGGCTCTCCCGTTTCTCCTGTCTCTCTCTCAGGCCACCTGTCCTATTGCCCCTCTGCTCAGTGCCCCACCCCCAGCTGCAAGTCATTTCCTTAGTAAACAAAATAGCCGCTGCCGATCTGGTGGCCTCAGCACTCGGCTACGTGTAGAGCTCTCCCGGGTCCCCAACCCGGGCTTAAGCCTTCATCGTCCTTCTTGAGCACTTTCCAATCTGCCTGGAAAGGGACGTTCCCCCTTGTGGATTTGTTCTAAATTGAGGAGCCCAAAGAAGACAAACAAGTAGATAAACTGAGAAAATTAGTAGGCTGGAAAAAACAAGACAGAAGGCAGCCTTTCAAGTTAGCAGTTCTGAGCTTTCTCACCTATTCTCACATTTATGCTGTATTTTATAGGATTTCCCAATAGAGTGGATATTTCTAGACTATTCCATCACTTCTATGAGAATCATTGCAAAATAACCCTTTCATGGTACATCATTGTAGGAGGGGTGCTCTCCTTTTCCTGAGTGGAAGAAATTCTCGTGCTTGGCACAGAGGAGATGCATAGAAATTGTTTGTCAAAAGAGTGAATGAAGAAATATGTCTTTAGCTTCCTGCAGCAACTCTGACATCCCGCTATCCTGGGGCACCCTGAACCCAACATCGGTTTTTGTTTCACTCTAGCTGACCCAATCTGAGCACCGAACATCTCCCAGGGATTTCCTGTGATTCATTCATTCACTAACTGTGCAGGGTACTGTGAGAGGATCTTGGACACAGAGCTGAGCAACACAAACTTAGGGGGCTCACGGAGAGGCTGAGAACAAGCAAACACTCATACAAATAAAAATCGTGGCAGGTGGTGAAGGATTCTATGTAGAAAAAGAAAGTTGGGTAAGGAGGACTAGAGAGAGAAGAGGTAGGGAAGAGGAACTATTCTTTCTTTATAGTCTGGGCTGGGAAGATTTCTCTGGGAAGGTGATACATGAGCAGAGGCCTCAAGGAAGTGGGGAAGAGCACTGAGTGGTGTCTGGGAGAAAAGCATTCCAGAAAGAGCACAGGTGTAAAGGTCCAGAGGCAGAGGGGAGCTTGGTGAGTGTGAGGAGCATGAGGAGGAAGAGAAGACCAGAGAGGGGGTGGTGGACAGCCCTGGGGGTCTCATAGGCCACCTGAAGCACTTTGGAAGGTTTTGGTGAGAATGACAGGGTCATATCTGTGTTTATAAAGAGGATCACTCACTTGCTATGTTGAGAATAGATCCTGTGGAGACCAAATGCAGGGAGACCTGTTAGGAGGGGAGAGACGTGCACATGGTGGTGAGAAGTTTTCTAACGCCCAAGGCCACCAGAATGTCCACTGGTCATTGGGGGTGCTCTCCTTTTGTGTGAATTTCAAGCTCAGGAGATCAACGCTGGCCTGGCCTTGGAGAGGGAGCTCGCAAGGACCATCCCCTCTTCCTGAGCCCCAGCCTCTCTTCCTCTCCGAGGGCCATGACCACGGAGCAGGACAAACCCCAAGGGGGCCGTGTCAGCAGCACTCAGCACACACCGCCCACATTGCAGCAGCCTCCTGAGTGTATCCTCCTCCTTCACCACCTGCCAGGGCAGCCCCTTGCCCGAGGGACAGGAGAGTTTCAGCTTGTGCTCATTACACAAGGCCTCAAGAAGCTGTCATCTCCCCTTTCCTTCCTGCCTGAATGAGGTGAGGCTTTCCTGCCCATGATTTCAACAGGGCTTCTGCTCTCCTCCAGCTTCTCTGGATCAGGACTCAGCTGTTCTGCTTAGCTGGTGGAGGCATGGTCCTGGGGCACTGGCCATTCCCATCCTTATGTCCAGTTTACAGGGCTTCATCATTGCCATTCGGAGTCCACGTTGGTTATCCCTTGCTGCACAACAAATGACCACACACTTACTGGCTTGAAAACGACACCCATCGATGAGCTCTGTAGGCTGGAAGTCTGGGCAGACTTGGCTGGGCTCTACGTTCAGGGTATCACTGGGCAGCACTCAGGCGTCGGCTGGCCTGCGCTTTTATCCGGAGGCTCAGGGGAAGAATCTGTTTCCAAGGTCATTCAGGTTGGTGGTAGAATCCAGTTCTTTGCAGTTGTAGAACTGAAGTCTCCATTTTCTTGCTGGCTGTCGGCCAGGATTCACCTTTAGCTTCTAGAGGTCACCGCATTCCTTGTTATGCGCTCTCCCCACCCCCCTCCAGCTTCAAGTCAGCAACTTCGAATCTCTCTCCTGCCACCGGCTGGAGAATGCGTTCTGCTTTGAAGGGCTTTGCTGTATTTGTTCCACCTAAAAAGTCCAGGGCAATCCCCCGACCTGATAGTCACTCTTGCCCTGTAGCACAGCATAATAACTGTGTCTGTAACAGCATAATCATGGCAGTGCTGTCTCATTGCATTTGCAGGTGCGTGGGGCAGGGCAGGACATCATTAGGAGACCCATTTTAGAAATTCTGCCTACCCCGCAGTCAGTGGTGTTGCAGACCCATCCTTGTCCTCGTGGCTGCTTTGCTTTGGTAATTACTACAGTGCGCTTTCATTTCCAGGACCTGAGTTCCCCCTTTCTCAGAGAGGCGGTTGGCATTTTGAAGCCACTTGGTGCTCCAGAACCCAGCACAGGCATCAGAAATCAGTGTTTAGTGTTTCTGCCTGACTCCGAATGGCAGGGGGCCAAGGAAGTGATGGCCTATTACATCATTATATGATCATTAAAGAGTCTCATTAAAGCTAAAATTATGGGAGCCAAGATGTTTAAGACATTTCTGTGGTTTGATGTAAAGTCTCCTGGATCGTGAAATTGGAGGCAACCCCTACTGTCCCTGTGCATCTGCTTCTCCCCGTCACAGCCAGCCTCCTGGTGCTGTACCCGACACGTCTGCCCACCTCTTATGGACACCTCCTGTGACCTCTTCCATCCTTTGGCAGCCTGTTTAGTAAAAAAATTCTTCCCTCTCTTGGGGCCATATCGGTTTCCATCTGACTTTTACCCAGCGTACCCATTTATGGTCTATGGCCACACCAGATGTCTCTTTTCTTTTGTAAAAAGTGGTTATTCAGATATTTAGAGGCAGATATCAAGCCTCAGCACATCTCTTCTCCAAGCTAGACTCCAGCTTTGCCAAGCACCTGGTGCATGAACTCCACCCCGGACACTGGAATCCACCTTTGGGATGCAGGCTCGGTCAAGGGCAGAAGCCTTCTCTGTTGTACTCGCCACTGTCTCCCCAGCTCCTGGCGCACTGCCTGCTACACAGTGGGGACCGATAAATATTTATTGACTGGAACTAAACTCTAAGTGGCCCATGCTTATTTGCATATTCTCCGTGATTGACATTGCCCAGGTTTGTGATCCATCCTAGGTCCCCACCTAGAAACAGTTTATGTTTTCCGTATTAAAGCTGTTCCAGAACAAGGCACACACACAGGTAAATAGAACAAGTTAATGATTCAGGCACTTGAGAGAAGTTGCTTCCATAAGAAACAAATTTTGGTGCTTGATTGAAATCGTACCTCATTTAGAGCTGCAGTGGAAAGGAGGAGGTAAATTCATTACAGAGAAAAAAGGGCATTAACCCGAGATTTGGTTTTCCGTCTCCCTCTCCACTCATGTGCATGGAGTCACTTAATCAGATACGTTTCTCAATGTGGGCGCTGGCTGCAGGGACGAAAATGAAGCCCTGCTAGCAATAAGAAGAAATTCCTCCCCAGGACAAATAGGAGAGTGGCTGCCTTGCTGCTTGTTACATAGCAATCACCTTATTACCCAGAGGCAGCAAATACGGGTTTTCAAGGTGGGTATTTGCTGCAATAGTCTAACATTACCGCTCAGCGTAAAACGCATAGTTTTGTATAATGTAATTATTGACACATTTATATCATTTTTCTATGGGAAAAATGTAGGTAATTATATCTGTAAGAAATTACAAGTATATCCATGGCTGAGTAGCTCAGCTCCGCCTGAATGTATTTTAATGCTCCCGTGAAAGAACATTGCACGTTTATAAAAATTTCAGTATGTAGCTCTACTCTCTGAAAAATTAATGGGGAACCTTATATGTATAAGAAGAGGCTTACCTCATCTCCGTAACATTTATCTTTCCTCCTCCCAACAGATGTTTACAGATTCCTGTGATCTGTAAAGAAGTACAGTTTTTTTGGAATAGGATTTTCAAAGAAAAATCTCTAGTTGTATCACAAAGATCAGTAGAAAAGCAGTTATAGAAAACAATTGCTTGTTGTCTTTTAATGTTGTTTGATGAATATCAGAATAACTAGATTAGTTTGTTTTTGACACCTTTGATTTGGATATAATATGTTTCCCATATATTATGCAAGTTAATTTTTAAAATAGAACTAATCATTCTAGGTGGGGAATTTTACTTAATTATTTACTTTTATCTCTCTTAATAGTGTGCCTAATAATTAACTGGCAGTTGATTATAAAGCATTGAACTGTAAGTTATAAAGTGCTAGAGAGAAGCTAACTCCTATTTTCCACTCTTTTCCTTGCCTCCAAACTCATATTATGCTGTCTCTAGATATTTGCATGTTATTAAAGTCCAAAGAATGGATTAATTCTGCAACCTTTTTAGCAAACTGCATTGACTAATTAATTGACTCTGTCATTCAGCAAACATGCACTGGGCACCCCTGTGTTTAGATCACAGAACTAGAGATGGAGAGAAGAAAACCTCTATAAGAGATAGAGGGGCCTTACCTTCAACAAGTCTACCAAAGGTTCTCAAAGTGTGGCCACATCCTGATATTGACATTGTGTGTGTGTGTATGTGCGCACACATGCCCACGCACTGTATGCAGGCAGACAGCCCTGGAATATGCCAGAGTAGCAAATGGATATTCAATGATTTTAAAAACGTTAATAGACTTTATTTGATTTTATTTTTTTTCCATCAGAGGGGTCGGCATTCATCAGCACTCTCAGATATCCCTACCACAGTAGGCTTCATCAGAGCTAATAGACTTCATATTTTAGGGCAGTTTTAGGTATGCAGAAAAATTGTACAGGAAGCACAGAGCTCCCACCTACCCCCTCCTCCACCCTCCCCCACTCTTCCCTATTTATGAACATCTTGCATTAATGTGGCACATTTGTCAGAATTGATGAACCACTGTAGATACATTATGAATTAAAGTTTATAGTTTACATTAGGGTTCACTCTTGGTGTCGTACACTTCTGTGGATTTTGACAAATGCATAAGGTCATGTATCCACAATTACAGTGTCACACAAAATAGTTTTCCTGCCCTTACAATCCCTTGTGCTTTGCTTATTCATCCCTCCCTTCCTCCCTGCTAACCCCTGGAAACCCTTGATCTTTGTATTGTCTCCGTAGTTTTGCCTTTTCTAGAATGTCGTATAGTTAGACTTGCCTTTTCAGATTGGCTTCTTTCACTTAGCTTTATGCATGTAATTTTCCTCCATGCCTTCTTGTGGCTTCATAGTTCATTTCTTTTTATTGCTGAATAAGATTCCTTTGTTTGGATGTACTACAATTTGTGTGACCATTTACCTATTGAAGGACATCTTCGTTGCCTCCAAGTTTTAACAATTACAAATAAAGCTTTTATAAACATTCACTTATGTGAATGTAAGTTTTCAATTCATTGGGTAAGTACCAAGGAGCACTATTGCTGGATCACATGGTAAGACTGTGTGTTTAGCTTTGTAAGAAACTGCCAAACCATTTTGCATACCCACCAGTAATGAACGAGATTGCTGTTTGCTCCATATTCTCACCAGCATTTGGTGGTGTCAGTGTTCTGGATTTTAGCCAAAATGGTGTATAGTGGTATCTCCTTGTAGGATAATTTTTTTGTACTGTAGGTTAATTTTTAAAGGCAACCAAGGCACTTGAACATCATAAATGCACCACATGAGTAGGCAGCAGTGGAAGCTAAGAAATACGAACGCATTCTGCTCTAGGTCCATGTTTCAGAAATACTTACTTTCATCATCATTTGTACTCGTGAAGTTACCTTTTTTCAGCCAAGAGAAAGAAATGGTGAAAGCTTCTGGGGCCCCCTCATCAGCCTCCTGCTCAGGTAGAGTTTTCTTTTCTACAGCATTTCCTGCACAGTTATTCCATTTTAAAGAACTGGCCCTGTCAGAATTTTCATCCTATTGTCAGTGCGGTGAGTTTGCAGCTGACTGGCCCTGAGGGGGAAAACATCTTGCTCTCAGGTGTAGTCTAGTGTCATTTTGGACAGTTCATCACCCATAGTTTTTGTTTACTTAGACAATCCCATGGCTTCTTCTAAGTCGGGTTTGCTTGGGTACCTGACAGGTCAGTGTCAGCAGCAGTAGTGATCACCAGCTTCACCAGCTTTTCCTGTTTCAGCAAGATTTTTGCATCCTGGTGACAAAAACCAAAGACCCAATACAAGGCTGTTGCCATGTTCGAGGTAACAGACTCATTTTTCACATCTGTCTCCTCTAAAAAGTCTGAAGAACTAATGTGGTAGATCTTAGGGTAAAGCTTTTCTTTCTCTCCCGGCTATTTCTCCCTAGTGTTGCTTTTCTTGGTTCCATCCCATTAATATTTGTAATAATGTTAGTTGGGAGAGGGGGCTGGGAGTCTTGTCTAAGAGCTCTTTTGCTTGGTCAATACATTGTTTTTTCTTTGATTATATTTTTTCCGTGGTGGCGGAGAGTGGCTTTGAGGGCAGATATTGAAAGGATGTTCTTGGGCAGAGCTGTCCAATAAAACTTTCCACGATGGTGGAAATATTCTGAGCTGTCCAATATGGTGGCCACACGTGTCTCTTGAACACTTGAAACCTGGCTAGTGCAATGGAGGGACTATATTTTTCATTTTATTTAGTTTCTATTAATCGAAATAGCCTCATGTAGCTAGTGGCTGAGAAACGTAGGTGAGCACATGAACTATTTATCGAGCGCTCACTCTTTCTTTTGGCAGAATGAGAGAGATTTTATGAGAGGTGGAACTAAATTAAATTTGAAAACTTTTTGTTCTATTATCTTTCATCATAGAACTTGAGATGATTACTTAAAAATGTTTCTTGATTTGATTTTCTGTGTCTCATAGTTATTAAGAAGTTTGTAAGTAGTACCCAGGGGGTTTAAGGAATGTGAAAATCCAGTCTTTTCATTGGTGTGCTCTATCACTCAGGATAAAGTAGGGAAGAATCCTTTGCTTCGGTTTCCAGGTACGATGAGGACCATGGAGAGTACTCCACCAAGCTATCTAGTTGCAGGGGTGGATGTGACCTGGGCATAGCCATTGAATGAATCCCCTCTGCTCTGGAGAATTCTGATTTGGAAACCAGAGAAATGTATTAGTCTGCAAAGTGCACTAGTCAGGATGGTTATGCTGTTACAACAAATTCATCCTGAAGTCTCAGGGTCTCAACACCCCACAGGCTCTGATGCAGCTGGGCCACTGTTGAGGGCAATTGTCCTCCATGCTGTCACTGGCTATCCTGGCCACTTCTATCTTGTGCCTTCATCATTGAAGCCACCAAGATCCCTGCAGGAGAGAAACAGAGAAAGCGGAGGGCTGCATGCCAGCTCATAAGTGTTTAGACCCAGGAATGACACAGTCTCTTCTGCTCACACCCCTTTGGTTGTGCTTGACACATGGCCCTGCCAACTGCAAGCAGGCTGGGAAATGTGGGGGACCCTGTGGATATTTGGTGAGTAGTAAATGTCTTTTCCATACCAAATCCTTAGCACTTAAAATAATCTAAACACTTTAGAATGCTTTTGGAATTTTAAGCTATTTCTTTTAAGTCACTTAGGTATAATTTGGGAGGTTGTACAAAATGTTTTATTTCTAGGTTTTAGTCCCATGTTGGAATTTATTCACATATCCTATTTTTCAGTAATTTTCACTCTATTTACTTTCTAACATTTGCTTGTACAATGCTAATGCACCTTGTGTTCCTTTGGGCATGGTGCTCATAAATAAAAAAAGTTATGGTAGCAATTTCATTATCCACCTGGACAATTTTTAGTTTACGTCTTTTTGGGATGTGAACTGAAATACAAGTGGAAAGAGTATCATGCATGATTCCCTCAAGCATGTACTGAACTTGAGTATTACTATGACATTTTATAAACACACGGATTTATTTTGTTTATTTTTAGTTTTGTAAAACCCTTGTACTGCAGACTCTGGGGAAACACAGTCTTCATTCATAATAACCAGTCTTAAAGTGGCAAACATGATGAAACCACCTAATTTTTCCTAAATCTCCTCTCTCCTTGCCTATCATTTTTTTCCTGCTGTCAAAGGGAACTTGCATAGATGTGCATTCTATTATTATATCCCAAGTTTCTCTAATTATAGAAATCCCCAGGGCATTTGTCAAAAATGCAGATTACCTGTTTTCAGTGGATCTGAGATGGCGTCTAGCAATGTGTATTTTAACAAGACTCTGTGGTGATTCTTAACATAGGGGTAGTTTGGAAACTTTATCTTACTTTAAGGTAACCAAGTTGGTTTGGCAGGTGGGGAGTAGGATTCTTGTCACAGGAGTAAGGTTAATGGCAAAACACCAGCTAATGTCCTTAATAAAGAAGAGTTGGTGATCCAGGGTTGCATCTCATTAGCTTCCCAAACTTCAGTCATCGCTCTACCATTTTCACAATTTTTGCCATGGTCACCTACTATTCGTGCAGTTATTTAATATTATTTTTCAATTACATAAAGCAACTTATTTTAATTGAAAATATTATGCTGTGGAATCATGGTTTTACCATTAAAAAAAGCCTGTGTGTCACTTATAATAATTTTAGGTACTCATTGTGGAGCAGACGCTATGTTTGAGGAGCATGGTGTGAAATAATTCATTATGCCAGTGTAAGAAGGTCTCATGCTTACAAAGCAGCAGTTTATGAATCTGTTGACTGAACCGAGCCATGCAGGCTGGAGACAGGCAAACGTGCCTGCCAAAATTCAAGCATTCACATTCCATTTACAGCCATCGTTACCCTTAATCAAAGCAGAACATTTTTGCTAATGGTAATAAATACCCAGACTTAATAATCAATGGGCACTGCAGCTGTAATTTGTGCACTATTCATTTGTTAGCCCCTGCCTTTAGCTGGATGTACCCATCGCTATGTTTATTTATGGTGACCACATTTAAAAAAAAAAATACTGTTTCAAATAGCCTAGGATTTTTTTTGTTGTTCTTTTTTAGTGAGTACTACATCTGTTTACCATGATTTTTGTTTCAGATAAGATGCTCACTGTACAATCACTAAATACATATACATCTATGTCCAGACATGGCACATTTTCCACGTTCTGTGGAAGGTTCTGGGAGGTAAATTTAAATGCGTGCTTTGTTGATATTTTTGGCAATTTGAAATAATATGTAATAATTCCAGCTTACCTGACAGCTACATCCTTTCTATTTTCGTGTATTTCCCATCATTCTAGCACCCTCCCTTGGCCCCATTTCTCCCTCAGTTCCCACTGATTATAACAAAATTCCTTGAAAGATGATTTCTCTTCTCCCAGCCTTTGTTAGCCCACCCCCATCAGCCTTCTGTCCTCTTACCAAGGGCACCAACGACTTTCACTCACTCAGTGCAGTGGCCAGTTCTTGGATCTCCTCTTATCGACCCAAGGGCACTTTTGGACACAGATGGCCACTCTGTTCTCCTGGACACTTGCTCTGTCTTGGCTTCCAGGTCCCTCCCCACTGTCTGGGTCTACTTCGGCCCCTGTTCTTGGCCTATCGGTTTCCTTGCCTACTTCTCCCTCGTCTCTGCTCCCCTTACACTGGGCCCAGATAAGGACAGTGTGATAAAGACAAAGATGAATGTAGGGAGATGTTTTGCAGCATAATTATATCAGTAGACAATTGGAAACAATAGAAAAACGGTTCAATAAATCATTAAATGTCCATATAGTGGAATATTGTGCAACTGGTGAAACATATTTTCTCAGAAAAATGGATGACTTTGGAAATGGTTATGATTTTTTAGATAAGAAAACAAAAGTAGGATGTACAACTGTGTGTATAGAATGATACAATTCTGCAAAAGATCGTGTACAAATCTACGCATCCACACACATCACATAAATGCATAGACAAATGACCCACATAAATAGATCACAATTTTAAGAGATGTTAACTGTTTAAAAAAATTCCAGGAGGAAAATGTGTTACTATTATAAGGAAAATAATTTTTAAAAAAGCAAAATCTGCAGAGATCTGAGAAAATCCACCCTCGGAATGGGTAGATTTCCAGGGAAGAGTGTGGCAGGGAGCCAGCTGGGGAAACATCCTAGATTTTCGTGAATCACATCTTTTGATTTAAAAAAAAATTCAAATGAGCATGAATTCCAAGGATATTATGCGCCTTCTCATTCTAATGTTAGACGAAAAATACATATGGAAAAACTTTATGTGATTTTTTTGAATAACCACTATTTTAGAATAGTTTGCTCCATGCCATTAATGCAAATAATTGAAAAGCACCATATCATAGTCTCTGTAGAGAATTGAGAATGATTAAATTTCCCTTGTCGAAATTTACATGTTAGCAGCGAGGCAGGACGAGGGTGGGGGGCTGCGGACTTTCCCAGACTCCCCTCGGCCCCCAGTCGACTTCCACGCTCAGCGCATTTCATGGCAGGCACTGCTGTCACATGGGCTCTTCCGCAAGGGAGGCTAGGAAAGTGGCCGTTTGGTTTTTCCACCCTCTGTAGTAGAAATGGCGGGGAGAAGGGAGTCGGACATGGCTTTTGGGTTACTGGGCGACGAGCTTAGCACACGGAAGAGCTGTGCAGCCATACTATGAGTTGGCGACGCTGGCCGGAAGCACCATCACAGCGAGAGCCTCACAAAGGAGACCATGACAGTGGCCTGGACGGGCAGCACCGGGGAGGCTGGGCTGCCGGGATTCCTGAAGATTCCTGGACAGGAGCAGCCTCAGCAGGGCACGAGAGGATCCTTACAAGTGACCCCTCCTTTGACTTTGGAGAAGAAAAGAACCTGCCACCTCTCCCTCTCTCCATGAACACTGCCCTTCCCCCAAAGCTGCCGACCTCACCCCCACACCCCTGCCCACCCCTTCTTCCAATCATTTCCTTGTAGGGTTTTCCTTGATAGGATTAAGACCTACGTTTCCCAAAGTCTGTTCCTTGTGATGGTTATAGGTGTTCTATGAATAATAAGCTTGAGAACTGCTGCCCTTCATATCCTGTCTTGTAAATTCACAAGTTTCATTAACATCTTAAAGGCTCTGAGAAGTCTTGAAGTCAAAACAAACAAACAAAGCAACCTATTTAATTATCAACTACTTAACTGTGTTAAACTCAGAATTTCCCCACAGCATTTGGCCACTGGGGCCCTCTTGTACATATCAGCTGCCAGGATCCGTGTTTCACAGGACACGTTTTGGGGAGCGCCAGGTTAGCTGGAGAGTTGAAGATGGCAGGGATGAGAGGATTGTACAACTCACCTATTTCTCTGGGTAACAATATGGCCAGTGAGATTCCATGATGTTTTCCCAGACTTGGGGCTAGGGCACAAAGCTGATAATAAAAGACGTTGACCTCCTCACTTCCTGAGCTTGGGGAGGTGCCAGCAGTTGGGCGGTTGGGGCCAGCCACCTCCCTGCAGGTCTTACTGAAAAGTAACAGTTCAGAAAAGTGGCTCCCCCACCAACATGCCCCAATGCTCCCTCCTCCCCGCCAGCTCCTGGGGCTGCAAGGAAATGATGGAAGAAGGGGTGGGCAGGAGTGTGTGTGTGAGGTCGGCTGCTTTTTGGGGAGGGCAGTGTTCATGGAGAGAGGGAGAGATGGCAAGTTCTTCTCTTTTCCAAAGCCAAGGGAGGGGTTCTAGAAGGATCACTTGCAAAGCTGGGGGCATCTGCAGGAAGGGAGACTGGTGTTCCATTTTCCTGTAGGATGTCTCTTAGCCACCGGACTGGCTGTCCCCACTCTGTGCTTCCTGAATAGAGGCGAAGGGAATGGAAGAAGGGAGGAGGAAGCCACTGTGAGGACAAGCTCTGCAAATTTCTCGTTCACCCGCCCGGTGACTTGAAAGGCTGCTGCGCTTGAGCGGAGCTGCTGCCACCCCACCTGGAGGGCTGCCTGCGAGGCCAGGGGACTCCTGAGAGTTGTGGGTGGTGGAGGCTGAGGAGGTGGTGGGCGAGGTGGCTACGGCTGCATCTTGGAAGTGAGTGGAGGGGAGACCCTGGCAGAACCCTCCGAGGAATGCATTGGTGCTGAGAGTTGGGGTGCCTGCTCCCCTAGAGGCCCCCGTGGCCAGACAGGGTTAGGTGGATAAGCAGCAGCAAATAAGAAAAAAGAAAGGGGGGCAGTCCTGCCGCCCTGGAGGAGCAGGGGTGGAGAGGAGGGCAGGCGGGAAGGGGCCCTTCGTGCTGGCTGCTGCGGCCATGGTGATGCAGTGTGTCACCCCGCAGCACAGGGGCAGCTTTGGGGAGCAAAACCCCCACACCCATGCCATGGTCATAGCCCAGGGAGAGGAGATTTTTTTTCTTTTAAAAATAATAACATTTATGCTGCGAATGAGATTTCTTAGTGGATGAGCTGCAAGAGCTTTATCATCTCCCCTCCATGAAGTGCTTCTGCCTCTGCCAGTCCTCACGGTGTAGTTTTAATCTTTTCGCTTAATGCTCTCAGCTCTGTCAGTTGTAGATTCTAGAGGGAAGAGGCTTTAATCAAATCGTGCTCTGTTAGGACATTAATTAATTTAGGGCTGGATTGTCCTGGGGTGACCTGTGGGAATGACAGATTTCCTCTTTTTGTCTAGGGGACTTTTTCCCTGGGGGCTCAGGGTGTGACGCATACATATTTTTAAATTAAAAATTAAATTATATATTTCACAAATACATACAAGAAGAGATAATATTATAACAAACACCATGAGCGGCCATCCAGTTCGGGGAGGAGCCCATTGACAAATACCACCCAAAGCCCCCTCTGGACGCCTGTCCCTGCCCATGTCTTTTTTTCCCTTCCCCAGAGTCACCTGCTGTCCTGACTGTGCTGCTACAAATGCACATTACTGGAATTTATCCATTTGAATAGGATAAATTTCCCAGGCAACTACATCTGGTTAAACAGACAGAGCTCCAAATACAAGGTCGTGGCTGAGTGTCACATAACCCCTTTCCTACTAGGGGCCGCTCCGAGGTGGTTTTCTTGGCTAACCTTCCTTTGTGCTGCCCTGCAAGGGTCTGTGTGGAAGGACGAGGGTCGATTAGAGCTTGTGGAGTTGCCAATGCGGCAGAATCTTCCAGACAAGTGACCCCTGACGGCTCATCACAGCCTGGAAGTGCCCATGCTGGCCCCTGTGCTGTGTGTGGCCTCTCTCTCATGGAGGGACAGAGGGCAAGCTGGCCGGTGTGCCGGACGTCCCCTGAGGGTTCATTACTCAGCAGGCCCCGGGCAGAGGAGTGAGCGTCCAGAGAGTAAGGACACCCAGCCAGCACCATTTTTATATTGTCGAGAATCATATTTGTGATCTTTTCTTGATCACAACTCAGTTTGTTATTGCAGCTGTCCCCTGTTGCTTACGCTAAGTGGAACAGCAAACTAAGGACTAAGTGTTCTTTTTATCTCAAGTTTCTGTACTCAAATGTTGTAATTGAGGTAGCTAAGAGGATCCAGGCTGGTGTAACTGTATTTCCTGAAGTGTTCTAGGTATAACTCAGAAAAAGCGATTCCATGGGAGATTAAGGGTTAAATAAACTAAACTCCTTAAAAAACGACAACTACAACTGCAGGACTTCACAGAGACTTCAGTAGACTAGTCTTTGTTGTGATTATCCAAGAGTGAAATATCCATGTGGTGGTTGACAAGTTATTGACCCTTGAAACCTTTTAAAAAATGAAGCATCTCATGAAATAAATGATGGGCTCAGAACATACTTTGGGATCTGCTGAAATGAAATATTTGGAATATTTCCATACATTTTCACATTGTGACGATTGCTTTCCAAATGCCTGCTACTGGCAATGACAAGGAATTGTGTGTGTGTGTGTGTGTGTGTGTGCGTGTGTGAGCATGTGTGTGTGTGAGACAGACAGAAAGAGAGACACTCACAAACTGGATCTTTCACAAGCTGTTTAATCAGTCCATCAGTCTGCAAATTTTAGAAAGCTCATTAAAAGCATTTTTTTTTTTTTTACAAAAGGATTCTGTTTTCCTAGTATCCAGGTTTCCTACATTCTCCAAATCTTTTTTGTGCCAGATAGATTAAAAGCTAATTCCATTAAAGAATGTACGACTGCACAAGGAAGTTAGAAAAATGCCTGTTTATTTTTCTGTTGCAGCCTTCCCCGGGGTGTCCATCTTCGGGTGAACTCTATCTCCAACGGCCCAGTGCTTTTGACAGATTTGCAGTCTGTTCTGCTTCTGGGATAAGCAAGCCGCAGGGAAGTTCCTGTAATGACTGGGGAGAGATGCAATTAGCAGATTAAAAAAACAAGGTGATAGAACATAAAAGAGGGGCTGGGCATTAGTGTATTTTAGAGTTGGGGGGATTGAAGGTCTCTAGGGCATGAAACAGAAATCTTATTTATTAGAATTGGGGCCAGGTGTGGTGGCTCATGCCTGTAATCCTAGCACTCTGGGAGGCTGAGGCCAGAGGATCACTTCAGACCAGGAGTTTGACACTAGCCAGAGCAAGAGTGAGACCCTGTTTCTACAAAATATAGAAAAATTAGCCGGATGTGATGGCGGCATGTACCCATCATCCCAGCTATTCAGGAGGCTGAGGTAGGAAGATTGCTTAAGCCCAGGAGTTTGAGGTTGCAGTGAGCTGTGATGAGGCCACTGAACTCAAGCCTGGGTGACAGAGTGACACCCTGTGTCAAAAACAAAAAAACAAAAAAACAAAAAAAGACAAGAAGGATGGAATTGGAATGCAACTTGGTTGCCCTCTTGTCTTTGAAATCTCAGCTACCTGGCCGGCTTAAAGTGTCTGACCTGGGAAGTCTTGGGCAGTCATGAGCCCCTCGTTTCTCTCTGTTTATTGTAGTTGGTCACCACATTGATTGAGATTTTGTTTAACGAATTATCTGTCTTGAATATAACAGCAGGTAATAGCAGCTATTAAAAACCATTTTTCTACAGCTATTCGAGGTTGAATTGAAAAGAATAATTTAAAAAGTGTTGATTTCAGTACAGTTGTTTAAAGACCAATGAAATGATGTCTGAGACGAAGGGAAATGGCATCATTAATTGTCAGACTGTCCAGGTGGTTTTACTGAGTTTCATCATGAGCTTATATAAGTTTATTGTTCTAGATGCCCATCTCTCAAGTGGCCTCAAAATATGGTGCCAAGGCCCCATACTGCGGCAATTGGAACACTTCTCTTTCCTTCCACTCCTGTTTAGGTGATATGGGAGCCTGCAGGGTTTTGCCATGGGTCACCGCGGAGCCACTTGAGGGGATTGTTGAGATGGCTGGGGAGACCTGAGCAGGATTTCCTCCTGTCACTTGACACACACACACACACACACACACACACACACACTTGGCTGTGGGGCTGAGCTCTAGCTGAGGGAGAAATGGGAGGACTTGACAATCTACTCAGCTTCTGGTAACCTACTTAGTTTCTTTTCCCCATTTTCCTCGTAGCGTTTTATTCATTGTGTAACATGGACAATGTCTAAAGTCATTTCTCATCCATGCGCTTTCGTTAGTCAGTCAAACATTTATTGAGTGACGCTGATGGTCCAGAATTAGATCTGGGGACTGGGAAGATTTGCCGTTGAATGAGACAAGGTCCTCGCCCTTAAGAATCTCACCCTTGAGTGGGTAAGCATGTGATGAGCCAGGGATGCCTTTGCAGAGAAAGTGAATGTTGAGTGTGAAATGAAGTGAGGAGAATAATTCAAATATCAGGAAAGTGGAAGTATTGGCATCTGACTTTTTAAAAAACAGGGATCCCCTTTTCTAAATTGTAGACATTTTGTTTTGGGCATCATTGACCATTTATCTTTTGTAATCCTGTATGTCCCAATCCATGGTTTTAAGCAACTGGGTGTTTCATTGTTGATTCATTTCCACTTGGGTTTCAGTAGCACCATGACTATTTGCATTTAAGGATGGCTAAATCAATGGAACTATGTGATTCACACATTAGCTCTGGGCCAAATGCAGAGTGAGGTGTTTTAAAGGGACTTTGAACAAAATACCCATATTTCTGGTATTCTTCCTTTTCGCATACCAGTTTGCTCCTCTGATGAACTGAGGCTGAAGGGGAGCATATCACTGAGACGTTTGTGCATTCTCAATGCCAATTATTTAGTTGTATATAAGTTACGTAACTGTAATAGAATTGTAGAAAAGCCTCACTGGTTAAGCCTGCTTTTTTAAAAGGAGGCCAAAGAAGTACATATTTTGGTGTGTTCAGATGTGATACACGCAGTAACCCAAATAAGAAAAATTCTAATAGTCAATAGCCTGGGGTCTATTTCTGTTCTGGTTGTTACCAAAAATTGGTAAAAATGTAGTTTCTGTTGTTCTTGCTTGGGAACTGGATGAAAATTTATTCTGAGTTAGCTTTGTATCACTTTGATGGGCAGTTAGCTCACAGTGAGGTTCTGAGTAAAGACATTTTGGTAAAATTTTAATACATTTTTGGTATCATTTGGTATCATTTTTGGGGTGTTGGATCCTTGAGTCTACACTTCCTGCCAAACTCTCAAGCCTGTGCATCTCCCAAAGCCCCTCTGACCTGGAGTCAGCCCTGGAAGCTCTCTTCGGACTTCCCCGAGGGACTTACTTGTTCCCTCCTCTGTGCTAGTTCACATATTCACTGTTGCATGTTCCCCAGGGCAGTATTTGGTTAAATCTCTCTCTCCCACACCGGGCTGATAAGGACTTCCCAGTACATCTGCATTCCCAGTGACCCACTAGGGCTGGCTCGCATTTGGTGCTCAGTAAATGTTTGTTGTGTTAAATGTGTCTGTGGAGAGCCTAACCACTATGGTGGCTGGCGTTCCAAGTTCACCAACTCCAGCAGCATCCTGCAGATCTGCTATTACATCCCACCAGTGCATTCAGAAGCCTTTTTAGCAGCTTTCTGAGATGAGGAAAATGTAGTTCATGTCAAAATTCAGTTTCCTACAAGCAGAGGGAAATGTAATACAGATAGTCTTAAGCTCTCTCTTCATTCCTTTGAGGTAGGCTTTTTTTGGGGAGGGGAGAGAGGTGGTAAGTCTTGGTTTTTAGGAACAAGAGAAAAATGAGAAATGCTTTTCACAAAGCCTGCCTGATTCACTTTGGAAGGTGGCTTTTCTGTGGCCTTTCATAATCTACTGCTAACGACATTTTCCCCACACAGGATTGTGAAATAAATTTTACATCCTGGTAATGATAACTTGGGTGACACCATTAATATTCTCTTCCTTGCTCTGCTGAAAACAAATAGCATGTTGAGTGAGATGAATGGCAGGGGTTGGATAGGAAATAATGCTATTTGCCGTACAAGCAGTGGTACAGCATCCTTGTTAACCGAATGCTTAGACAAAACATGCTTACAGTGGCTCTTGGGAGAATTTTCGTAATCAGTCTATGGCTTCATGTTGATTCAAGATGTCATTGTTAATGCACGAGTTTAATTCTTCATGTTGCTAAGCTCAGGCATAGAGCTGAATATTCAGTCATTGCTCTCAAAGGACTTAGTGATGGGTGTGTGTATGTGTGTGTGTGTCTGTCTGCGTGAATTGAAACATTAACTAATGTTCCTTTATGCAAAGGCACAGAGTAAGCCCCATTATGTTACAAGTTTCATTGGCTTAGAAATAAAGTCATGGGCCAGTTGATGAGATGGGCTGGGCAACAGCTTGGCTCTTTGAAGGGTAGGCAACCTGGATGCCATCTTTGGGAAAATACATCTTCCTTCTCTGCTGCCTGCTAGCCACCAAATGTAACTTCCAAGGGTCTGTGGAGGCCCTGGTGGTCAAGTCCTAGGTGACTGCAATGTGGACATCCTGGAAGGGATGCTTGGTGACAGTCAGCCTTGGTGACTCCTCAGCACCATGAGTAGGCAAAGTAGGTTTTTATAGCTCCATTGGTCTCAAATTTCAAATTTGTGCCTCTGGGTGGAATTTCGTGAATGTATTCATATTATATTATTCACTATTGATTAACATAAATATTTGCTTGTATAAGGATGTATTAATTATTTGCAGTAGGATTGTACATTAATATATTAGCATATACGTTATATATCATATTATATACACTATACATTATATAATATATACATTAGCATATTAGAATCTGGTAAAAGAGCTCTTTTTTCCCATAAAAATTTTCTGAAGGTGTTTAAGAATCATTGACCTGGAGGAGAATTTCACCTAATTTTTACAGGTAAACGATCTTCATGTGTGTGCATACGTGTGTGTGCACATGTGCATGAATGACATGGTGCATTAGTGCCTGAATGAGAGGTGGAATTTGGATCTTCTGATGTTTAGCCTAACATTCTTTCTACTACTTCACACTAACTTGTTACTTCTTTGCCCTTTTCTGGCTGACCTGAGTCATATCTGGATAGTGGGAATCCCAAATGCAAACTCTTAGTGATTCAAGATGGCATTTCCCGTCTGTCCCTGAAGTGGGGGATGGGTGCAGGTTGTACTGGAAACCTACAGGGCTTGGCAGGAAGGCCAGCTTTGGACATAAGACATGATGTGTCCCTTGTTCAAAAGTTAATGACTGGAAGAATTCAAATGTTTCTAAATTATTTTCTCTGGTTTTAAGGAAATCGCTTAATGTAATTGAGTGACATGCAGCAGCAAAGTACAATGAGCTACTTACAGATCTCTCATCTCCTAAAGATCAAAAAGGAGCTGGAAAATTAGTCATGTGCTTGTTAAATTATTTACGAATTACCCTGAGGTCTAATGAGATGGATGCTCGTGTTGAAGGCAAACCAGCTGATTTTCCACATTAGATTACTGAAAGGCATTTTAACATCAGAATTATAAACCATAAATACATGTAATACTAAACACCAGGGAGCAAACAGAATAAGCATAGCTCAGGTTTGTTGTCTATGTACGATCTTTCCCAGACCCTCTGGTGTAGAATTTCGATTTGGGTTCATCTGTCTGGTATCGCCTCTAAGAGGATTTATTACTGAAAGACCCAGACGGAGCTAGTCATCAGTATTTGTTTCTCTGGGGAGTCCTCTGGGACAGACCTGCAACAGTCCTGCAGTACACGCGGGAGCCGAGGCATAGGCATCTATTTATTTAGTATCCACAACAGTGGACCTTATTTTATTTTTTTTTGATAAGACCATATATGTCTCTTGACTGATCTACCTGTAAGAGAGAGTGTTTCTCTACGTTGTTTCTTTTTACAACTACTTTGATTTTAGTAGGATGCAAATAATATCTCCCAAACCTGCATCATTTCCCTTTGAGTAGATTTGAGACTTTTACTTGATATTTCATACCTCTTTAAAAATTGGCAACACATTTGTAAAGTATCCATGTCTACACAGGACTCACAATCTGTCTTCCCCAGTCTTTTGTCACATTTCCCCAAAATTGATTGGGGGGATTTTATGACTTGGAAAAATTCCAGTACATATGCTGTATTCTATATATTGGCAAAGAATGTTAACTTACAAACATGCTTGAGTGTGTGCCCCAGACTTCCATGAGGTCCCTTCCTGTAGCTAGAGTGGAAACAGATAATGAACACTTGGTCTAAATAAACTCTCTAAAGAGACTGATAAAGGATTTTGGGGAAAGATTTGCACTGATTATTAAGTTGGCTTTAGACGTATTCTGTTAAGGGATAAGCACTTATCCTTAAGCTCTGAAATTTTCATCAGACATTTTCTCTTTCATGAGAAGTATTGAGTAAATTCTCTTTGGTGAATTTGAAGGCCTGTTATGTATGTACCCTTAGAACCAGCAGCTTTTCTTGAAACACATTTCCCCGGGGCCCACAGGAGAGTGTGCAAGCTCAGTACACGCACTTGGATTCTTTATACCCAACAAATGTTTAAATTCACCTCCTCTCACTTTCCATGGGGCCACAAGTTACATTTGTATCAGATGAGGTTTTAGTTGCAGACATTAGAATCCACAATAGCTTGTTTATTCACGAGGACTTACTCAGTGGTGTAGGTAGCTCACAGATTCACTGGCAGGGCTGAGCTCCCAGGGGTGACTCCAAAACCACACTCCAGAGCCAGACCACCCAAGGTTCTGCTGCTTCTGCCACCAAAGGGCTGCCTGTCACTCCAGCGTGCCCCTGCAATGGCTCCTGGTCCACAGGCCTTCTCTGCCATCTCCTAAGCCTTTAAAAGCACATCTCACGTGGCTCTCAGGGGAGGGCATGGGCTCAGTGTTCAGGCCTGGATTCTTTGACTCACACTGCTCAGCTGGTGGCATCCTGTGTGTTTGTGTGTGACCCACCAAACTGGAGTACCCCTATTTCTTGCCCTCTGGTTGCATTGCCATCATCCTTCTGTTGACACATAGCCTAGGATGTCTTCCTTCTTTCAAGAGTCCATCCTTAGTAGCTTCTGGCTTCAGGAATTTTCCTTTTTTATAACGTCCTACAGTATTTATCATATATACCAATCACTCTGTCATAATAGTTTTTAGAACATTTATATCTCTTATCTTACTGACTAGCTTGTAAACCCACATTTTACCCTGTCTCCCTGACCTAAACCCAGTAGAACCTACTGTTAACAACCTATGCACATTTGCTGTCAGTGATAAAGAAATGAAAGCGTGGAGTCTGCGTTTTCTTGGACTATCCTACCAGCGCTTTCAGGCATTCTAAATAATAAGTGCTTAACGGAGGCTGCTGACCACTCCAGAGGCAGATGACAGTACCAATCGGTGTCTTTAAAAAAGAAAACTCTTTGTCCATTGTTATTTTGTGAGTTACACATGGTTGTAAAATGCTTCCCAGTTTTTGTTGAAGTCATCTAGCAGGGAATCCAGCAAATAAATATTCTTCAAAGTTTCCAAACAGATGGGGTGCTACTTCCAAAAATGTACCCTGTACGAACTCCCTGTAAGCCAACACCTTCCTTGTGCATAAGTCTTGGCGGTGGTGGCCGAGGACAACAGTTATCGCCAAGACAGCAAAGAGCCATAAAAGAAGATTGCCTGGCAAAGGGCAAGTAATTTGCTGTCTTCACTTTTGTTTTTTTTTGTTTTATGTCTAATTTGTTAGGCTTCCCTTCATTGTTCTTGTAAACTCGCTTTTTTTTTTTTTTTTTTTTTTTTTTTTTTTTTATGAAGCAACATTTCCTGTGTGTGTTCTTTAGGCAGGATGTTGGTTCTCAAGTGCTCTGTGGAAAAAAGAGTTCTGTGGTCAAATACCTTTGGGAAACATTACAATTCCCCTCCTGGGGATCACAGTGCACATTAGCATATGAAGAGTTCAGAGAAGCCTTGCCTGGAAGAAGAAATGAATGCAATTTTATTTAGCTTTCAGAGTTTCCTGTCCTCATTAGAGTAGGAACCCCTCTTTTTCCATACTACTTTTGAACACCCCATAGAAATACTCTTAAATTAAATACCCTGAAAATTTTGGGCAAACTTAGGTTTTATACATGAAATTTGGGTTTAATAAATTATGTATCTTCTAACAAATTTAGTACTGGATTCCATTCTAATGAGATTAGTCCCTTCCATATTTTTTAAAATGTAAATTTATATGATCATATGTTGGTTTTCTGTAATGATGCTATTGTAGTATTTGGTTTGTCTGTATACAAACCTTATATAGCCTTCTAAAAAAATCTTTGTAATGATCACTTTAAAATGCTGGAAGTAGAATTTCTCTCAGAACGATAACTGTCCTTTTTAAACAATATACCACTGTTAAAAGAAAGCCATTTTCCCCTTTCGTATTTGTTTTTCCTTAAAATATCTCTAGTACACAGAATTGGATTAATCATAATCCTTAGTTCATGACGCACTTACATCATTGGAACATACAAGGCCTCTCTTTTATTTGTTATTGTTATTTGTTTATAATAATTTAATAAGTCTCTATAACCCTGTTGTCCAGTATAAAAGCTGAGACCTTAACAATAAGTGACATCTAACCATATGTGCCCTCCCCAGTCCCATCTTCCTGCTTCCTTCTACCTGGGGTACCATTATCCTGGATTCTGAGTTCATTATTCCTTTGTTTTTCTTTTTAGTTTTCTTGCATCTATATGTTTTTCTGTAAAATACTAAATATATCTCATTTTTCAGTTTATAAAATGGTTACATTGTGCTCTATGTAATCTTTTGGAGCTTAATTTTTTTTCACTTAGTATTACAATCGTCCCTCGATATCCGTGGGGGATTGGACCACCAAGGATACCCAAATCTGAGGATGCTCCAGTCCCTTATATAGAATGGCATCGTATTTGCACCTAACCTATGCACATTCTCTTGTATACTTTAAATCATCTTTAGATTATTTATAATACTTAATACAATGTCAATGCTATGTAAATAGTGTTATATTGCATTTTTAATTTTTATTGTTTTTTAATGTATTGTTATTTTTGTTTTATGTTTTTCAAACATACCATTTTCCACAGTGGCTGCACCATTTTACATTCCCACCAGCAACGCACAATTTCTCCACATGCCCACCAATACTTGTCGTTTTCTGTATTTTTTAATCCTCACCATTCTAATGGGTGTAAATTGGTATCTCATGGTGGTTTTCATTTGCATTTTACACATGATTATTGATGTTGAGCATCATTTCATATGCCTTAGGACTCTTTTGAAAATCTTATGAAATTTATAGTCTTTCTGCATGGAAAAGTGTACATATGTTCACCACATTTTGCATAACAACCAAAAGGAGGGTGTAACTGACCCCCTGAAGCCTGGACGGGAGCCATAAACCTTCTTATGGGATTAACACTGTGGTTCCATAGCTCTCTCTAAGTTATTGTCATAAAGGGAATGGACTGCATGGCTTTAACTTTTGTTAAGAAGTGTGAGAAATTGACAGTTCTACACTGAAATCTAAGTCTTTTGCTACAGGAGCTTTTGTTCTTTAGGGTGTAATTTTTGGGGTGAGAGAGAGGAGAAGGAAGGGAAGCCAGTCCTGGGAAAGTGAGTAGAGCTGTAGTTCAGGCAAAGAAAATTGGTCTGAACATCAGAGCAGGGCAAATGTTTGATATTTTGGGATGAATTCTCCAGAGGAGGTGACCGTCTGATGGCTTTTCTCAAACTGAGAGCTCAAGCCATAGTGGGAAAGGACCAGTAATATGAGTAATACGTGAATTATTTTAAGAAAATGTCTAAATTGAGTGAGGAAAGTGTGGGTAGCATCAAGGAAGGCTGCAAATAGAGATGGGAAGCCCAGGAAAGGGGGCTGAAGATTCATGGCCAAGAAGCTAACAAATGAGTCATGGATGGCATCTGGAAGCACGAGGGCAGGGCAGAATACTTTTCCTCTCCAGACCCAATCGAATGGTAGTGGTGTCTGAAGCACCTTTTCTTCACCAGTAGTAGAACTTTGGTTTGGAAAGGTCTTGGTAATTTGGCTGGGAGAAGTGCAATCATTGAGGAACTTGGAAACAAAACCTCATATTCTAGGAATGGGATCAGAACACGATCAGGTTCTGAGTGACACCAGACGCCAAGTGGCTCATTGTGGAGCTGGTCACTCACTGCCCTGGGGCATGGCATAACCCCTCACTAGAGAGAGGCTTGGGCGTAGTCTGGGGCACACCTGGTTAAGAGGCTTCAGGGGCAGGAGCTGGTTCTCTGGGGCAGTGGTTCTTAACCTTGATTGTACATTGAGTCACCTGGGGAGCTTTACAAATCCCTGTGGCCCGACAGGCGCCAGACTCATTAAACCAGAATCTCTGGGAAGGGGAGGTGCGACCCAGGCATCAGTGACTTCTGAAACTGTCCAGGTGACTCTAATATACAGCCAAAGAGAAAACCTGAATTAGAGGTAGGCAGTCAGACAGTCATTACACAATCATAGTTGCCTTTGGAAAAAACTAGTTTTCAAATAACTTTGGTTGAAGCCAAACTGCTGAACCAAAATCATTTCTTCCATCTCCCTCCACTCATTCAGAAGTCTTTCTTGGCCTCGTTATCAAAAGTGCCTAAACTGAGCCAGGGCTTTTCAAATGTTTATGTGTATACAGATCACCTGTGGGTTGTGATGCAGTAGATCCAAGCCTGAGAACTGGCATGTGTCACAAGCACTCAGCTGATGGTGATGCCACTGGACCATACTCTGAGTAGTAGATTCTAGGCTCATAAGCATTGAGCTGATTTTACTCATTCTTTTATTCACCAAATTATTGGAAGGTGCTTACTATCTGCAAGGTACTTTGCTAGTTAGGTACTGAGGATGTGGTTGTGAACACAAAAGAGACAGCCTCTGCCCTCAAGGATCATAAAATCTAGGAGGAATGATAATGAACCCATCATTTCACAAAATAATTACCTAAATACAATCTCAATAAGGGCCCCAAAGGGTAAGTCCAGGCTGCTATGAAACGACATGATGGGGAGCCTTGATCTAGTTAGTAGGACATGACTGTGGTTCACCAGATAAAGTAAGTCCCAAGAGACTCGTGTTATGTACTGGCGCTCACTCTGGCTGTGGGAACTTGGTGACTTCTTTCTGTGGTTCCCAAAAGCATAGGCTATATTTAGTGTATTGACCCTTTTTTCCTGTTGGACATTTTCCCATGGTGGGCTCAGCCATTTTTTTTTTTTGGCTTTCCTTATCCACCCGATCTCAAGGTCTGCCTCTTGTCTGAGCTCCAGGTTCAGGTTTCTCAGTATTGAGGCACATCTCCTACGAGGAGACATGTTAGCATCTAAAACCCAACATATTCTGGACAAGCTCCTCATTATATTCACCAAACCAGCACTTCTTTAATATTTTCGACAGTGTCACCACCATTTTTTTTTTTTTTTTTTTTTTTGCCAATGGGGCAAAATCCAACATAGTTTTTTAACTGATATGGCTTCACTATTGTTGGCCCAAGGATACAGTGCAGATTTTTGTCATAGGATCTGAAATAAATGTATAGTAAGTACATTTGCTTGATTCATGGGTGACCTAAGTCGAATAAACAGCCCACTGTAGATGCTAAGTGAATGTTGTTTAAATAGTTGAGGCTTGGGGAAGGAGGGTAGGGAACGGACATTCATTTCATCCATGTGTTTTTGCTAGATAATTTATGTACCTTAACTCCCTTATTCCTCTCAATAGTTTTCTAGAAATTTATTGTTGCCTTTCATAGATAAGGAAAGTGAGGCTTGTAGTGTACCCAGTGAGTAGATGGTAGCAGCATGGCATGTAATCTTAGTTTTTTTTTTTTTTTCCAACCTCAGAGAACATCATGTTCTTTTACTAGGTTTCATAGCTTGTACACAGTAAAGTGCTCTCTGAACTCTTATCATTATGAATATATTTTAAAAATCAAAACTCTTTCAAATATCAGTTATGAATGTTTTTTTCTCAAATTTGTAAAATATAGTAGTAAAGTGTATCTTATAAAATCAAGCTTAGTTACTTTAAAACAACTGAATCTAACCTACAGCATGTACTCAATAAATATTAGTGCACTTTCATAGATTCAGATACTCTATTTTTGTTTTCTTTGTATTTTTCTGTCTTTTTACTTTTTATGTTCCACTCTGGGCATTTTCTCCTGAACTATCATCTTTCAGATCACTAATTCTCTCTTTAGCCAGGTCTATTTTGCTGTAAATCAATCCATAGCACTTTTAATTCCTTTTATTACGTTGTCTTTTTCAGTTCTAGAATTTCTGTTGGATTCATATACATGTATATATTCTGATTCTTTGGTGAAATTTTCATCTTGTCACCTATTTTCTTACATGTGTTAATTATTTTAAAGTCTATGCCTAATAACCCCAATATTTGGATCACCTGTGAGACTATTTCTATTGTCTGTTTTTTTTTTTTCTTGGACCTGTCTCTTGATATGCCTGGTAATTTTTAATTGAATTTGGAAATTGCAAATAAAGAATTAAGGAGGATTATGATGAGATATTCTTCCACAGAGCCTTTTTTTTTCTTTCTTTATCTTCTGGTAGGCAGTTAGAATTTTAA
Source organism: Eulemur rufifrons (assembly GCF_041146395.1). Lineage (NCBI taxonomy): Eukaryota > Metazoa > Chordata > Mammalia > Primates > Lemuridae > Eulemur > Eulemur rufifrons. The sequence goes on from NC_090989.1 coordinate 210,738,674, forward strand.
TCATCTTAATTCACTCTTTCTTATCCAGAAGGTGTAGCCCTTTAGGGGTCCTAGTGGAAAGCCCAGCGTATATACCAAAGTGGATTCCTCCACTTTGGTGGGCCCTGAAGTCCAATTATTATCTCCTTATCAGTAGTGACAATTCTGCTTAGTTTATCATCCCTCTAGCAGCTGTTTTCTGCTGTGCTTCTCCCCTCTCTGCCTGTAAAATTTATAAATCAGCAAATGCCTCAGTGGTGATGGTGGTGGGGAGAGAGTGCTGGGTGACTTCTATGCTTCTGTACTCTGGAAACTTGGCCTTTCAGGTTCTGGTTGTCTTGGTAACTCTTAGATGCCTTTAAAGAGAAATTTTGTTTTTAAATTTTATCAGATTTTTTTTATATGCTCATCTATCATTGCTGGAGAGTGACATGTATTCTTTTCCTTTTAAGCTTTGAAATTTAAACAAGTGGGGCTGTTTCTTGATTCATCAGATTGCCCCAGAAACAGATGCCATTCAGGTATTCAGGTGTGCAGGTGAGAGGTCACTGTTTGAGTTGCAGTCGAGTCTGCTACCTGCTTGTCCCATGAGAACCTTTGACTTTTCCCTTGTCATAACTTCTTTGCATTCTAAGGAGGTAATTTGAAAATGAGGGAATTAAATATTATGTACTTTATCAGATGTGGAATGGCAGCTTTATTTAGCAGAGAACAGGTTTAATTAAGTGATAGAGACAAGGTAACTCAGGAGACTCAGGTCCCTATTTTGGTCTTCTAGATAGTAACAAAGAATAGTGACTCTTTTGTACAGGAAGTGGAGGCCATGATGCCTAGTGGCTTCATCATGCTGATACTTTTGCTGTACTTTGTACTTTTGAGAGTTTGCAATTTTGAAGAGTGTGGTAGTGATTTTTTGAAGTGTGTTTAATACTATTTTTCTGTATTTGTATACATGCATAGATACCATGTGTGCATATAAACACACACAGTACACAGGCCCTTGCATTTATATCCCCGTTTCTCAGAAAAGTATTGAATGCAAAACCATAAGTTCTTCCCTAGGAAAGGAAAGAAAATTTATTTTATTTTATTGAGACAGAGTCTCGCTTAACATGTTGCCTGGGCTAGAGTGCCGTGGCGTCAGCCTAGCTCACAGCAACCTAAAACTGCTGGGCTTAAGCGATCCTTCTGCCTCAGCCTCTCGAGTAGCTGGGACTACAGGCATGCGCCGCCATGCCCGGCTAATTTTTTCTATATATATTTTTAGTTGTCCAGATAATTTCTTTCTATTTTTTTTTAGTAGAGACGGGGGTCTCGCTCTTGCTCAGGCTGGTCTCGAACTCCTGACCTTGAGCGATTCTCCTGCCTCGGCCTCCCAGAGTGCTAGGATTACAGGCGTGAGCCACTGTGTCTGGCCAGGAAAGAAAATTTAAAGCCAGAAGTTGTTAGCCTCAGCAGGTATTTATGAGACACCTTGCTGTCTCCTCTGGTACAGCCACATCTGCCACAGTTTATTTACTTTTCTGCTTCCTTCTCTGCCAGGAATGAACCTGGAACTTGAAGTGGAGCAAGCTTCATTGCTTGTGATTATTATGAGGGAGGGACCCCAGGTCTTTGGAAACTGGAAGTTGTCCCGAATGCTTTCCTTCAGAGGGGTGGATTTTCCTATTCAAGTTCACTAACCAGCCCATTCATTGCCCCGCCCCCCCATTATTCTTGTTAGTGAGATTACACAGCAAGTGTATGATGTGCCTTCTGTCCCTCATGAACTTGGCATGTAGCTGTGGGGAAAGTCAAAAGCACATGCAAATTTAAATATCAGTAGAAAAAAGTCAAATAGCAACAGATGTTAATAAAAGGCAAAGTGCTCAAAGGAGCATACAGAACCCGCTATAGAAGTTACATAGTGGGAGGACTGAACTGGCGCTGCGTGGAAAGAGTCTGTGGCCCCCAAATTGGGAGTTCTTCTGGATTTAGAGTTGGTGGGGGATCCTTGGCAGGGAGACCAGAGTGTGCAAAGGCTGCAGGTTGGAAGGAGCAAGGTGGGCTCAGGGGGCTCACAGAGTGTGCCAGTATAAGAATATGGTGCAAGATGTGGGGCTGAAGTCCCGAGGTGGAGAGCCTCAGATGCCAGTTCCGGGTTGAGTTTGGATATTCCATAAACCAAGGGGGAACAGCAAAGGTCTTTTAATGGCGGAGTATAATGATGATTGTTCTAGGAAGGCTAAACTGGCAGGGTGCAGGATGAGCTGGAAGAGGAAGTATCATAAGCATGGAGGATGGGAGGTTTCATTATGATCCCAGTGAGGGTGGCGAGGGCTGGTGACGGGAAAAGAGATGTGAAGAGGCAGATTGGAGAATGATTTTGAGAGGACACTGATGAATGACTGTGAGGAAGGCATTTTATGTGCATGTAAATTATGTTTATTCGAGGTAGTCCAACCTAAAAATATCAACAAAGATATTTTATATGAAAAATTTTGAAATGACCCTAAATCCTTCCTTCTCACCTATGACAGAGTCAACTCTCTTGGCGCAGATTCTCACACTTTACAAAAGGGATCCATTCACACAAGAAACAGCTTTTCAGTGAGGAGAATCTACATGCACTATAAAGTTAGGGAAATGTTCTCATGAAATAAAAAGTACCTGCTGGACGTTGTGGGCCCTTTATGAGAGGGAGCTGGGTAGGGGCTGACGTGGGTCCTTCGGCTGAAGTTCTCCTTTCCTGGTGGCAATGTCATCATTTCTGGCTCCAGAATGTCTCCTCCATCGTGAGGGTAAGTGCCAGTCAGGAAGTGTCACATCCCATAGGGTGACTGGGCGAGCCACCCTTTCTCGTGTACTACCGACCTTTGTCCCTGATAAGCAGTTGCTGAACTGTGGGCCACGGAACACTCTTTGGGGCATGTTTAATGTATAAGTTGTAACAGGAGTTTCTTGCAGAATTAAGTTTGAGAAAGTATTTTATTTCCCTACCCTGAGCCTTCGAGAAAGTATTTTATTTCCCTATGCTGAGCCTTCTCTGAAGATCACAGTACACAGTAGCATATTTATGGCTCTAGAACTGGGCAAGTGAACAGAATGGTTTAACATTGTTGACCCAGGTTTGCCTGTACCTACTTGACCATGGAACACTATTGTTGCATTACACTTACTAACATCTGGTTGCCGAGTTCTGGAGAAAACCAGACTGAGAAATGCAGTTCTTCCCCGGGGCCTCTCTGATAGCAGCACAATTTCTTTTTTTTTTTTTTTTTTTTCAATTTCTTAAATGAATGAGCAAAGGGATGTTTATGAAGCCTCTGCTCTGTGCTGTCGCTATGCAAGGTGATTTACATGTATTCTTCCATTCAAACCTCAAAACAGCCCTCTGAGGATCTATGAGGCTCAGATGAGTTAAGACACTTGTCCAAAGTTACACTGTTAGGAGACGACTGGCCCAGATCTGAAGTCCGGATCAAGTCCAAGTCCAGTGCAGGACCCCATCGCAAGCTCCCTGGTGAGAGTTCTGGGTTCAGTCAATAAAACAGCAGCTGTTTCATTGCAGAGGTTTCATGCTTCATCGCTTAAACAAATATAAATGTCTCTGTTGGTAAAATAAATATTCCAGGTATTTTTCAGAGCCATTGTGGTCATAAAAGAAGCTTTGAACAAGGTGAATCTGCAATGATTGGTTTTCAGCCCTTTAAAAGGGAGATGACAAGTCCAAATGTCCATTGATGCCTTCCCTTCCTTTGCACTGGACAGTATGGACTCTCCTGAACCTGTCCATCCCACCTGGCCTTCCTGGTCTCAGAGCTCTGTGCTGGTGTCCCCCCCGCCCCACTGACCTGCCCCTTGTGTCCTCATGCCCTTCCCACGTGAACGATAGTTCAGAACAGCCAATGAGGGACTCTGTCATCTCCCGAGCATCATCGTGTGAGGCTGAATATTGACCTGAGAAATTGGAGCAGAGCTGAGCAGACAATTACCCGTCTTTCCAGTTGCATGTTGGGTTGCAGGACTCTGCAGTGAGTCCAGGGATTTCTGAGTTGCCCAGAATGTTTCAGTTTCCTTTTCCAGCTTCACGTTTTCAATACATGTGCCTGTTTGGCCAGCTGAGAAGAAGGCTAGAGCAGTTCTCTGCGCTGTCAGATCTGTGCTGAGTGTACTGTATTGAGGGAGTGCTTGTTAGTTCATCTTTTCTTCTCAATTTCCTCTTACCTGTCAAGAGTCAGGGGAATGCCACCTTCCCCCCTTCTAGAATTGGAGCTTTATAGGATGGAGTTAGAAGTAAGTAGTTTTCCTCTGGCATTTAGGCAGGACTATTAAATTGCTCTCTGCTGCTGTTTGCTTCTCTGTTGTTAGTAACAATTAATTAGTTTTAAAGACTTAGAAACTAAACAGATGGAGGAAACTGCTCCAGCTTGTTTAAGATTCTATCTTTCAGTGACTTCTACTGCATGTGAAGGAAAAAGGGAATCATCCTACAATGAAATTCACAGGTTATCTCCAAGCCCTCTTTGAGTAATGCAGCCCTTAAACATTCATTTATTATTCATCTGCAGTGTGCAAGGTCTTGGACACCAAAGGTCACTATATCACATCCTGTCAGATTAACCTGTGTGTTCTGTTCATGCATCCAGACCTTCTGATGGGGACCTTCCCGGGAGGTCAAAGGTTAGACCCTCTGTTGAGGTTAGGCACACACTGGTGTGTGCAGCAGACTTGGAGAGCTGCGTTGTCACAAGGCAAGGGGATTTTCGAGGCTGGAAATCCAAATCTACTCTCCAGTAGCAGCATACGCTCTCAAGTGAATGAACAAATGAACACTACATTCGGCTTCCGCCCTGTGCAGTCACTATGCAGGTGATTTACATGGATTCTCACTTCAATCTCAGAACAATCTCTGAGGCAAATCTGAGGCAACTGAAGCGCAGATGAGTTAGGAACTTGTCTAAAGTTATAAAGGAAATGGCAGGGCCAGAATTGGAGCCCAGACCAACGCTAACCCCATCATTGTGTCTCTAATGATAAGTTTGAGTTCGGTAAGTGTAGTAGGGTGGGATCTGGAACCTTCTCTGGGCTTTCTTAGACGTGCTCTGGTGGATGGAGAACTAGGAATGGAGCTTTGCAGCAGCTGAAATCTGGTCTGTGGTGCTTACGTGTTTCCTGAACGGTAGGAAAAAAAAAATCTTCTAACTTTGCTGTATCAGTTTCTCCTGGAACATGGGAATTGTTATGAGCTCATATCTCCTCTCAGCCAGATTTAATGGTTTCAATACCCTGGTCAAGTTGTACTTTAAAAAGGACAGATGCCCCGGTCCTATCCCCAGAGGTCCCTGGCCTGGGAATCTCTTCTTTTACTAATCCCCAGGGACTCAAATGTGCATCTGAATTTGAGAACTAGTGGGCCAGCAGCTACTCACGCAGGCATCCTCTCCACCTCCATCTTAGTTTTCCGAGACATCCCCTAGAGGAGGAGCCACTTGCTGCATGAATTTTAATTATGTATGACCATGGAGCTTTGCCCGACAATAGCTGGTTTTAATTCCCATCTCAGCTTTGAATTCAGTCATCCTTCTCTCCTCCAATTTAATGTTCTCTCTCTCCACCTCTCTCTCTCTCTCTTTCTCTTTCATTTAATAGGATGTTGTTGCTCTAATTTAATTCTATGTTTTCTGAGAGGTGGCTCATGCATTTTTGTCTTTATCAATGACTTTGAAAAGGTGCAATTATTTGGCTTAAGTTTCTCCTCCACAGTGAGTGATAGTCTCATGAATGAGATATGACTCCTTTTTCTCACCGGGCACTTCCCTGCTACCCTTGTACTCTCTCGTTTGCTTTTGATATTTCAACCTGGAGAAATTCAAATTCTCCATGGCAGGTGTGAAATCCTTAAGTTCCTTGAGATATATCATCTAATGACTGGCTGTGAAGCATCGAACTTTCTTAGAAGTGGCTTTACCAGGGGGAGGTTTTGAGTGAATCCCTAGTGGATTGCTTTTGGCGCTGTTGAGCTCTGTTGGAGTGTCCTCGATAGTAGTTAACCCTCAGCAGTGAATTGCTACTTACCACCCATGGGGATGAGACCTAATTTTTGTTTGTTTCTGTCTTTTACTTAGGTGGGTTTATTTGCTTGGTGATGGATCCATCCTTGGTGATGAATTGTCTTCAGCCAGTGTAATTCCTCATCCCTGCTGACGTCTGTATCATGTCACATTTTAGTTTAACCTCCCTTGAATGCCTTGCTATATAGTTGGGCATTTGTAGAATCTGCTGGGGCAGCATGCCTGATTTATCTTTAGTGGTGGCGGCCTCTCAGCCCCAGGCATTTCCAACACTGATGTCTTTTATTGGGCAGGGGTGTTGGGATATACTCATTGGGTCAACGTGCTGTCAGGGCTTCAGGGTGGAGCTGGAAGTCAAAGCCATGGCTATTATCAGGCTGTTTGGGTGCTGTCATGGGCTTGGCTCCAAAGAGGAGCTTCCCTGACCCTTTGTACTCTCTCCCTGCGGGTCCCGTATTGTCAGGGATATCTTATCCTCTCCTCGACCCATAGCTGGGGCAAAGGTCTATGGTGATAAATTGCTGTGTTTTTCCTTTCTGTTAATTGCCCAAAAGTTTGTACAGACAAAGTTACTAATCCTGCTGTTGGGAAGGGTGGGAGCAATTTACTAAGCCTCAAATTTTCTGGAATCTGGGACAATAGGGATTTGTGGAGCTGGTGGTAGAGCTGGGAATCAAATTCAGCAGGACTTGACTTGTCCAGGCCCTGAGCCTACATAATTCCTTGTGGTTAGTAAAGAGAAGGAACGAACCTTTTCAGAACCTGAAATTTTGTCCAACTCTGCCCAACTGCTCTTTGTGGCCATGTGCTTCCAGAAACATTTGGTTCTGAAACCTGCCTACCTGAAATCCCTGGTTTGATTACTTCTCTTCATGTAGCAGAAATTCATACAACATAACTTGAGAATGCAACTTCAGGTGGTTGTTATGATTTTGGTGGGCGATATTCCTGGAAAAGACATACAAATAGACACAACTTCAGTCAAATCTATTTTCTCATAGAAATCAAGTTTGTAAGGAAGGACTGGTTTCTGGCCTTGAATCTGTCTTTTGATTTCTTATAGAAATGATTTCAAATGATTACAAAACCTATATTTTAATTTCTTATGGAAATGATTGCAAAACTATATTTAATCAAGTGGGGTTAGCTCCATGCAATTCCATTTTAGCCCGGTGTCTAATAAGATGTATTACTGAGAACTCAAAAGTAGGTGCTTTTAGGCTGGTGTCTTTTTTCCCACTGAATTTTTCCTAAGGGTATCTGGGAACGAGGCTTAAGCATGACCCATCCCCATCTGATGTTGTCTGATAGAGAAACAGTAAAACTGGCATTTCAGTATAAGCACCTCATGCTTGTTAATCCTTCAAACTATTTACTGTGACAGAAATCAGGAAACAGGATTTTGGTAGCAGTGAGATCTCTATGAGTAAACAATGCAGTACTCAAACTGCGGCAAGCTTGGACCGGAGCCCCAGAGCTCCCAGAGACAGATGACAAGATGGTGGCAGTCCAAGCAGACCACGGCACGGCAAATCCAGCCTGTCTTAGCACGGCACGAGGAGGCCTGCTTGTGCAGCTTTCAAAGGTATGTGCCTGTCTGTTATAATGTAATCGATTCAGGTACACTTTTATTCAACATGCTGCATGTCATGGACTGCTCTGCAATGTTCTGTGTTATTTTCACAGAAACAAATTAGAAGGAGGTGTGAAATTCAAGAGGGTCTCTTTCCGAGGGCTTCTGACTGGTATACTAGAGGAGCCTTTTAGTTCCACTTAATGGTCTTTTGAGAAACCAGGCCAGATCTCTCTGCTTTATTATCTTTTCCCCTCACAGTAAAATTTCTCCAAAGCCCTGTGATCATAATAGTTCTGAAGGTGCTTTGTTGTCTGATTAAGCCCAGACACCAGGGTCTCAACCCCTGAGCTTCTCGCCGAGGTCAAGATTGAGGTGTAATTCTTTAACATTGGCCAGGCAAATGTATTTTGGTTTGGGTAACACCTGACATTTTCTCTGCAATTTGTAAGAGAAATCTTTCGGCCATGAATGTTTTATTTTTGATTATCTGTATGGCAAATAGTTTGGTGCTTTCACAAAGGATTAACAAACTTGAGATCCTTTGGTTGATTAAGGAGCCTGCAGGGCATTAAGATGCACGTCTTACTGTGTCTCAGACCTAGGTCTGGGTACCAGTTACTGATTTGCAGCAAGGGAGAAGGTAGGTGGAGCCTTGTCTGCCTGCAATTTGAACATGATTTTCCCATGCCCTCTTGTTTATGTCAGCAGTACCAGCATCTTTGTGAGTGGTCCAGATTCTTCTGTTTTAAACATTCTCCCAAACTCTCACCAGCTCTGTCTTCCTTAGTGAGCAACTGGACATTTTGTAGTTAATCGCCCGTATGTGACCTGTACACGTGCACACCTGTGTATGCAGGGAGATGTTTATTGTAGAATTGTTGGATTTTAAATTGCTCGCAGGTAATCACAGTTCAAGTTCGACATGGCAGAGGTCTGTTTCAAAATGATGCCCCTCTAGGCACTGCTGCAAGCTCTCATTATTTGCCTGTACCTGCTGGTACACGTTGCTGTTACAGCCTTTTCTAGGGTACCCGAAACGTTGGGCTCAGGGAGTGGCTTGGTGGGATGCAGCATCTGTTAGGCAAACACTCGGCATGTGGTGTTGAAGCCTCTTTTCTCTGATGAACTTACTGAGATTCCTTTCTCAGCAATATGTAGCCAAAAAGGGTGCAACTGTGGCCCAGGACTTTGGGATCTGCGGGATTGTAGAACTCAGCTCCACAGCTTTTGTGTTTGGAGCAGAAATTTGAAACAGAACAGTTTTCCAACCCTGATAGGCAGTCTTTGTTGCCAGAGGGAGGGCATATTATCTTTTTGAGGTATTTGCCCCAAACCAAAATGCAAATTCTGAAAGAAATAAAAACCAGAAAACCCCAACCCACCTCTGCTGGTCATGGTAACTTCCTAGCCAGGAGCTCTGCCCCCTTAGGGATCCCCCAGTAATTACAGGGAAGGCCACTAAGGGCCAGGTTGCATTAAAGCAGTCACAGTAGCAATTCTTGTCTTCTGTTGTTTTGTTCCATTTTGTTTGCCCCTTGGACTGGATGCTCGTGGTCCTCATGTTAGGGGGTGTTGAGGAGCCCAGTTGCTGCAGGAATCAAGGCTGTTGTTCGATGTGAAAGGAGATGAGGGAATTCTGAGTGGTAACTTTCTTGTAGAAAGTTCCAGAACAGTTTAAGTAGAGGTGCTTACATGTATTTCATGATTTATCTAAAACACCTAATTGGGAGTTTTGTTGTTGATCAGTTTAAAGCTCATGATTAAGACTTTTCCAAAATAAAAAAAAATTGTAAATGAGTTGAACACAGCTTAAATTGATTCGATGGAAAATAGTCAATAGTTTCTAGTGCTTTCTTTCCTACCATCTACTGACTTTAAAGCTGAAAGATACAATTTCAGTTCAGCTGAGGGAGCCGGCAGGCAGGGTGTAGCTTGTACACAGATCCCATTGTTGGGTTCTGTAGTATCTTTATGTCACCTTTATTTTTGTGACTTATGTGCAAATTCCCCCTTCCCCAAGGAATTCAGGCACATAGAGAATGTAAAAGGCACAGAATGCTGAACAAGTGAAAAACAAAGAAAAATCAAGCAAAAAGGCCTGGTATTTTCCTATCCTTTGGAGAAGGATTTGTGTGGCATCTGTGCTGGAGAAGGAAGGATGGAGGGAGGAAGGAAGGGGAAACTGGAGTTTTGGGAAGAGCAGTCCGGACATGGCTGTTATGGACACATGACAGTTTCCCCATCTGTAAAATGTGGTTCATTTCTGTCTTACTTTATGAACCTCGAAAATTGTTGGTAGGTTACACGGACAATGTGTGTACAATAAAGAATGAAATATAAATTCAGCTTAAAAGACTCCCTAGGAGCCACTGGTCCTGTGTCTAAGGGGCCTCATTCATCTTTGATCAGTTTAAATGTCCAAATGGAAGAGGTCTTCTCAAAGGGAGTGAAAGCCCACAACCCAGGAAAAGTGTCTGTCAGGAAGAGCTGTAGGTTATTAAATCGCCTCTCTGACACAGGTCCTGGGAGTTTTGGTCAGGCCTTGGTGTGTTTGGGCAGCTCGCACCCACTTTCTGAGAGTCTTCCCTCCCAGAGAATGCTCACTGATGGCATCTCTGACCTCTTGGGAGAGCGAGAAGATTTGATCTTAGAACAAAGAGGGGTGATGGTGACCGTCACTGTCTTCCACCATTGAAGGGGGCAGACCAAGAGCCAGAAGCCAGCTGGTCTCACTAGGGAGAGAGTGCTGATTCTTGACCCAGCAGCCCGAGGACTTGGGCTTATATCTGGAGGCAGCTGCCCCACCGGTAGAGAATATAGAAAGTGATGGGTGGATGAGTCCGGTTTGGTCAGGACGCTGCAGCCTCTGATCAGAACACACCATTCTTCACCAGCCCAGATAGAGGAGCTGTTGAATAATGTATGAGGATTGCCTTCTGCAGTAACTACGGGAATGGTCCATTCTGAAGTTCAAAGAGTGGTGGCCACTCCTGGCAAGTGTCACGATGGGAGAAAGTTTGATGACCTTTGCTGCCAGGGAACAGTGATTACTTGTGCATGGGGTGTGTGGTTAGAGTTGGGTACTTGAATGGATATGCCAAAGGTCAGAGAAGATGCTCGGGAATCCTGACACAAAGAATAGGATGGCAGTGGGGCTGGGAGGAGGCTGAAAGAATTTTCATGAAATGTGGTGGTCAGGCAGGGGTGTCTACACATCAGATGACATGTTCTTCCCTTGTCCTGCTGGCAGAGGGCAAACATTCAGAGGATTCTTTGGCCATCGACAGACATGGGCCTGATTTTCCTATGGGGTGGAAGGCAGGTAAGCATCGCACCAGGTGTGAGCTGCTTAGTAAATAACATTGCACTGATTCTGAATGGCTTTTCCATAGGGGGCCAGAGCATTTTCTTTCTAGGCTAGAATGAATTATCTTGGCAAGAGCGAAATGGCAAACAGGTTATTATTATTATTATTTTGAGATAAGAAGCCACCTTATTGTTTATTGCCAATAAGGAATCCTGACTATTTTAGTGTTTAAGGTTAATAACTTCTTGAGCAGGCTAGAAAAATCCTTTGGGCAAGATGCTTGCCGATAGCTTCTGAGTCCCCACGCTGCACTTCTCAATTGCCTCATTTCCTTTGCTGCCAAGGAATCTCCAGAACATCGTGGTGCCATTTTTACATCTTTCTCATGCAGCCTAACAAGATTAGGATATTTCTGTGGTCCTGCCAAGCACTAAGCAAACATGAATATGTATTTGGACTACAAAATACTGAGAGACTATTATTATATTGGGGATAATACTTGTTAAAGTTAATTTCATGACCATAATCGCTCAAGTGGTGTTTTTCCCTGTTGAGTTATGTGTTAACAAAAAATTATCATCTGTTTCTGAAACATGGGTGTGCCAGGATGTTCCCTGAGATATTAATTAAGATACATGTGGTCTTCTGTCACCTGCCGTTCTCTCTGATTTGATTAGGGGGGCGATGATAACTGCTGGGAAACTGCAGCTCTTCCTTTCTGTTGTAAAAGGTGAAGCTCTAGGACGAAATATCTCCAGGTGTTCCTTCTGATGGATGGAAATAAGGGCCTTTGAGATCTGGAAGCGAGTAAGAGGAGGTAGATTCCTGGAGCCTGGAAGGGGTTGCCATGGGAGCATTTCTCTAGGGGAATGGGGGTGCCACCCAGGAGATGGCATCATGTCATCCCATTGAAGGTGGACCTGGGAATCTGGACTCCCAGCCTTACCACAGAGCACTGGGACCCCAGAGGGATTGGAACCACTGGATCTGAGATGCCAGTGGGGACAGTGGGCATCTCAGCTGTGACCACTGGGGACCAGTGACCTGACTGATAAGACTCCAGGTGCCTCCTTGATGCTTAGATGCTTCAGAGACTCCTCCACCGCAGGAACTTGGCATAACCTTGGCCAGAGTAGAGGGCATGTATATGCACCAGTAATAACTGGGACTGAATTTCCTTCCAGCCCAATGATATGGGGACCAGAGCCCAATTTATATGACAAAAAATGCGAAATGTTCTATTTCTTGCACTCCTGAGTTTATCTGCTAAATAGTCATGGATAGGCATAAACTTCTCTTGAGTTCCAGGGATAAGGATGTGGACAGCTTTGGAGCCATTGTTCTTTCCCCGCCCACCTCATTGGCACTATTGTCACACTGTGTGGTGACTGCCTGTCACCTAGGCTGTCCCTGCCTCTAGACTTCTAGAGCTCAGGGGCTGCGAGCGTTCCTGCTGTCTCCCCAGCAGTTTGTACAGACATTTCAAACTAGCAGCTGTAAGATGATGGCATGGTCTGTGCAGTATGATGAATAGATTTAAATTAGTTACTAACATTTAAAATTGGGAGACTTTGCATACTTTGTTTATATTTATTTTTTTAAGTGGAAGGATAAGCAAAAAACTAATAAACAGTTACCCATGACGGGGAGGGGAAACTAGGTGGAAAGGATGGAAATTAGTTTTTTCTGAATGTATCTTTTTGGTATATTTGATTTTGGAACAATGTCGATGTTTATATCATTATAAAGCAAATTAAGTTAAAATGAGACAAAATGAAAAATGATCCTATTTTTTATGAAAATAACAATTCCCATTGGTTTCTCTCCCCCGTAGGTCGAGAGAGGGTCCTGGGAGAGTTAGTTCTCCTGCCCTTGGCATCTCTCAGTGGCCTCTGTGGTCTTGGGGAAGGAGCTGGGGAGAGTAAAGATGTGGGGTGCTTGCAAGATGCTGTCAGCTCGAAGTGAGCTGAAGTCTGCCCGCAACGGTCCACCCAGACTGGGCTGAAATTAGGGGAGAGGCTGAGAGCATGTGAGTCAGGGCACCGGATGTGTCTGCTGGTGGACAGCTGCTCCAGGCAGGGGGTCAGGATTCAGGAGGCTCAGGGTCCAGAAGTTGGAGTGAACAAGCAGGCAGGCTGAGCTCACTGGCGGGACATTAAGGCCGGGCCAAGTGGCCAGAGCTCCGAGGAGTGCGAGTGGAGTTACCAGCCGTGCAGGCTCTTTAATGAGGAATAAATGGAACCTGTTGATTCTCCCTAAGACCCAGTTTTAATTTTTCGTCTTCCTGCTTCTTGCATGATGTCATACAAGCTTTTACTATTGCAACTTACATAAGATCAATTGCCAGGAGTTTTAACTTTTCTCTCTGTTTACTCTGTTGGGTGGGAGCCAGCTAATGAACAATGTAATAACTTGATGGCAGGCAGCAGAAAGGTAGCTGAGTGTAACAAAATGTCTAGAATAATAAAAATGCATTAAGCAAATGAATAATTAAGTCATAAGTGGAAAATAGTGCTTGGCCAACTGACTATCTTCCTTCCTGTTTTAGGTCTTCAGTTTTGTTTCTTTAGTTAGGTCCCCCACCCCACCAGGTCCGTTTTGTTTAGCATCTATTTTTTGGCTGAAGGAATTTCTATATTTGATAAAGATGACCATTATGGGATTTTTTTTTTTTTTTTTTGAGATGGGGTCTTGTTCTGGGATAGACCTGATTCAAGAAAAATCCACTTCAACCTTTTTCATTTCAATAGATGAAGAGCCCAAGGCCACGGGGCTCAATGGCTTGACTGGGTTCACTGAACAAGCTGGTCGCCAAGCCCGGGTTCTGACCCAACGTGACCTAGCTCCGAGAATGGGACAGTCATGGGGTCAATGAGAGTGTGTGTGACGTTGGGAAGAACCACTTTCTTTTAGAATCAATTTGTCCTTCATTTTTCTTTGTTGCCAGTTAGGTCTGAGAAAGCCATACAGCATAAATCAGTATGTCACGTAGACTATTGATATTTCTGAGTAGTTAATCTTCTGTCAGCTGCTGGGTGGTTCTCCCCGTATGAGAAAACCCACCCGGAGTTTTTATAGAGCTTGTCACATGTGTCAACATTCTGAATTAGTTTGTTATAAGAGGCTGGGCTATATGATAATGATATATTTGTCTTTTTTGTTCACATGAACCTAATAAACCCATTTATAGGGTGGTGCCATGCCTTGAATTTTATAGTACCATCCTCTTACCAAACCCAGAGTGTCTCATTCGGTCGGCTCGTCTTGTTTATACAACAGCCCTTGGCTTGTATTGTGATATCCCTTAGCTTGCACTGTTTCGAGTTGCGGTTATTCCTTTTAAAATTGAGGATTTGCTAATCATTTAAAACATTCACGAATTACCATTTACCACTTAGTATGACAAACAGAACACATAGTACATTACATTGGCCAGGGGGTAGGAAAAACATGCTCTCATACATGTCTGGTGGGAGTTAAATTGTAGAACATCTATGAAGGACACTTTTGTAATGTCCATCAAAATATTTTCTATCTATGTACCTCTCACTCTCACTCTTCGACTTAAAAGTTTTATTTCTAGGAATTTGTGTTGTGGATGTTCTTAAGCATTGTGAAATATGTCCGGGGAGTACTCACAACAGCACTGTTTATTTCAAAAGATTTGAAACTACCTCTCCATTGACGGGAGTTAGGCTAAATCAAGCATGGCACGTCTATGCACCGATAGCAGAGATCTGTGAGATATGCTGTCAAATGGAAACAGCAAGCTGCTACCTTCATATTAAAAAGAGGGGGTTGTCTATGTGTGGAATATTTCTGGATTTATACATAAGAAGTTATATTGGTTACCTGTGCTTGGGGGTGAGGGCAGGAGAAAGCTTACTTTTCAGCGATTTCCAATTTGCCCATTCCATGTTTTCAATGATCATAGAACACATGGAACAACTTTTATTATGCTTGCTGTATACCATGTATATGCACATATATAATCATATGTAATACTTAAATTTATGTTCATTTACATATGACTTGGGTGATGGGTAAAAATAAAAATGTATTTTTCTTTCTGTAAGCTTGGTAAATTGTTGAGGTTTCTGGTATAGTAAAAGATAGTTGCTTATCTTGACTTTATGTAAGTTTTAAAAATATTTATTTAAAACACAATTATGTAAACATATATTTTTTAAATTTTACAATATTACAGAGGTACAAATGTTTAGGTTATATATATATTGCTTTTGCCCCACCCGAGTCAGAACTACAAGTACGTCCACCCCCCAGACAGTGCGCTCCGCATGTCAAATCACATATTGCCTAGGGACACGTGAATATGTGGTAAAAGCTTAAAGAAATGCATAGATATAATAAACTTGAGTTCAGTGGGGTCAATGGCATGGGGAAGTAGGTATGGAATTCAGGAGGAAAGGGTACATGATTGTTCATTGCATTTTTCTTTATATCTTCTTGCATATTTTAAACATTACATAATTTAAAACTTAGTATGTGTTACTAGCTTACTGTCAGGAAATTATAGTCAGAATTCTGTGAAATCATAAAAAGATGCAGAAACAATAAACAGAACAACAATTTTCCTTTTTCACGGTTGTATCACACCAGTACCTAAAACAGAGCCTGGCAGAGGGTGGGACCTAAACAATGTTGGTACAAATGATCAGATGGGCATAAAAGCCCTGCAAGCTGCTGATGTGGTGGCTGGTGGGCTGTGTGATGTTTCGGCATACATCTTGTGTAAGGTGACCCAGGAAAAGGAGATGCAACCGATGATGTCTACAGCCTTGCAGACGGGTAAGAAAAAAGAACTTGGGGAATTTTTTCATTAACTGGAAGTAAAGATGAGATGTAGAGAGGTGATTAGGTCTATAATAAAATTCGGTTGCTACCTATACTGCAGAACACATAGCTTGCAAAAGACCTTTTCATGGCTCTCAATAAGACTGGGATGTTGTATTTATATGTCACACTCAACGCCCCCCTGTGTAAATACTATACATTTAGTTAAGACGGTTAACGTGGGTGTAAGTCTTGATTCCCCTCAGCCATGCAATTGCTGCCTCTCGTGTACCCGTGTCCAGCCCAGGAGTCAGGGTGCATGGGAGTGATTGGAATGCCTGGCATTTACTACTGCTCACTGTCAGTGCTAGGATAAGTAACCTTTGTTTCTTAGGGTAGCCATCAGCCATTTGGTTCCTATATTTGATTAATATTTAGAGATAGGATGAAAGGAGTGTGGGAAAGTAATAAATGTAGCTATCTTACACTAGCTAGGAAAGATGTGCTAATATATAGTGACAATAAATGAATAATATGCTATTGTTGCTAGTTACCCTACCATATATAGCTAGCTAGAGCAGTGCTGCCCAATAAAAATATACCACGAGCCACAGATATAATTTAAAATTTTCTTGTAGCTACATTAAAAAATAAAAGACACAGATGGAAGTTAATTTGAATGATATGTTTCCTTTAACCCAGTATAAAAAATTTTCGTCTCAATACATAACCAATGTTAAAAAAACTATTAATGACATTTTATTAGTAGATTCTTTTTCTCTGTACTAAGTCTTTGAAATCCTCTGTGTATTTTATATTTTCGGTAGGATGCTAAATTCTCATTAGAAATAATTGATATGTATTTAGATTTTATATAACTTACAGTTGAAAAAGCAGATTCACATAGTGACGTTGTTCCATATAGACTTAAAAATTTTCCAATAAATGAATTGGGCATCAGTTTTTAAATTAAAGTTAATTAAAATTAAATATTTAGTTTCTCAGTTTCCCTAGCCACATCTAAAGTGGTCAGTAGCCACATTTGGGTCCTGGCTCCCTGTCACACAGTGCAGAGCTAGAACTTATTCACAAATTTCTACATTAGATATTTTTTTCCAATTCCAGGAATCTGTGAGTAAGTTTTTGAGAGGCTGTGATGAGGATTAGACATATTATTATGCTTGAGAACCTTATAAACTAATAAAACAGAAGTATGTATTGCTTTGTGTTAAATTAGATTTCTGAATGAGTGTTGCAGCTGTTTTGACAAACCTAATTTTGAGAACTCAGGCTTATGATCTGAAATTTAAGGTGAATAAAACTTTGGATGATAATTCTTTCACAAGTACTCTTAAGCTCACGTCAAAAGATCTAAGTAGCTCTTAACCAAGAAGTGATATCTAGCCTTCTGGTTTTTAGAGAAAAAGATAATAAATTTGGAAAAAAAGAAAGACTCCATCCACGAATAATCAAATTGAACTTCAAAAATCATGGAAAATATAAGTTCATGATTTCAGTGAATCTCAAGAATTAGTTAACAAGGGGATGGGTAATTTAGTTACTGAACATAAACTAGTAGACTTTGAAACTGGGCCAACTAATTTTGAGTGTGGATTTCACTCCAGGTTTTTGACAACTCCCATATCATGTAGGAGGATATTGATGGTGTGTGGATATGGAGAGTCCATGGCATCAAGGTTGACTTAGCTAGAAGAGAATTATTGAAGGAAGGCCACAGTTGTTCCTCCATCAGCAGGGCTTCTGGAAAGCTCTAAGAGCCCCGAGAAAGGGGGCAAGTGTTGATAATCCTCCAGTCTCCCTGTGTCTCCCTGTTGATATCTTGTTAAGAGGAATCAAGTCCGGGGACTTGGGGTTTTTATAGAAAATGGAATGAAGTCTTCCCATTAAACTCACAAATCACCAAGAATTCACTGGGGATCCTTGATAGTTATTAATAATTTACTAAACTCAATTATTAGCTATGAAATAAATACTTATGAGTTATAATAGTTATTAATTATTAAATATTAGATCATTAATATTTATTAATAATTCATAAGCAGTTTTATCTGTCAAATGGAGGGCCAGGGAAGGGACCACATCTGATTTGGGTGCTATTTGGTGGGTGGGTGCTCTGGACCGCTCACTTAGGAGGGGTGAGGGAATAAAGCTCTTTGCACCTCCCTGCCAGCTCCCACTTCACTGTCTGCCTGGTTACCCCTCCAGCCTGATGTCACGCACATCCTGTGAGAAGCTGGCCATGGGCGTTTTGTGGAAAGCCCACGCCAGCATCCCTGCCGGTCACTTGCCCAGGCTAATACATGGCTGCGTTGCCCTGCACGGTGTTTTGCGGTCACTGGGTAGGTAGTCACTGCTTCTCATTAGAATAGGGACAGAACGGGCATGACTAGTCAGTATTTATGCATGTGTGTGATGTGTGTGTTTGTGTGCTTGAGTATGTGCAGTGGGACAGTTTAACCTTTCCATCTGTTGCTCTTAAAAAAAGTTGAAAAACTGCTTTTTCTAATAAATACATGTGTATTCTGGAAAATACAATCTAACCTCTTTAATTCCCCCACCTCAGCATAATCACCAAAGAGGAATATTTCCCTCCAGCGTTTAAAAACCCTTTGTGAAAAATCCAACTGACTTTGTTTAAAAAAATAAGATGCATTTTTTTTGGTCATAAAAACAAATTGCTCATGATTTAGGACACCTGTGCTCATGCTGTCGGGTTGAAGATAATTTTGCAGTGGATTGCTGACGCCTCAGAGCTCCTGCACAAAACATACTTCATGTTTGGGTACTTCTTAAATGGACATTCATTAAAGCCTCATTTCCCACATTTTAGACATTTGGAGAGATCCGCCCACCCCCCCCACCCCCAGTTTGAAATAGTGTCTCTTTCACACCGCTCCAACTTTGAACTATTCCGCTAGTGCAGGTGTTCAGTGTTCTGGTCCTTGATTTGCAGCATGGTATTTTGCGAGAGAGGCAGTTTCTTAGCAATTTTGTTTCTCCTGCCCAGGACAGGCCGGCAGGCAGCATCTGTAGTAGCTGATCGATACCCGGAGCTGGTGGCCACCAAGGCCCCAGCTCTGCCGTCTTCCTGGAGTCTGAGCCTCCTTGGCCAGGGAGCCCAGGTCTTTGTTCCGGGATGCCGCGTGAGGACTCTGCCATTTGGAAGAGGGAGGAAAACGGATGATAATATGCATTTTTGCCCTTAACTGCCTTTTGGGCAATGGTCTGGGAATGAAAACACTAAAAACAGATATAAAAATGGAGGGTGACAGTTGGGATCTCATTAGCTTAGTGGCTGTCATAATATATCCAGGAAAGAGGCTGTGGGCATACGGCTGGCTGGCTGAGATGCTGGATCTGCACGTGTGTGTGTGTGTGTGTGTGTGTGCACGTGTGCGCCTGTGTGCTTGGAGGTGGGGCAGGCATTTCAGGCTTTGCCATATAATTTACTTGCTTAAGCTTTTAAAAAAACTGTCAGTTGGGTTGCAACAGGCTTGGTTATTTTTCTTTATGGGTGCTTCTGTAAATATCTTAAATTTCAGCTTAGGCTTTTTAGAGGGGCACTCAATGTGAAGAATAAACATACTGTGGCTTTGCGTTTGTTTTTTTCTTTTTAAAGTATTGAGGCAGGAAATGCACAAAGTGCCTCAAGTGTACTTCTTAAGCAAACAGCCTAGATCAAGATGAGAGTATTTCCATGCTCTAGAGAGCGCAGGGCCTTGGGTTAGTCATTTTGGGAATACATGGGGTTTCCAGTCTTAGGGTACCACCAACCCCGCCCCCCCAATCCAGCTTCCAATTCTGGAATCTTCATAGAAAGCTTCTGGGACTGAGTCTGTCACTTGGTTATAATTTCCCATCAACAAAAATGAGTCTAGAGCTGAGATACTGCTGCTCCGATTTTTCACTTCTGACGAAGCTGAGCTTGGCAAACGGTGTGCAGTGCCACACGGGCAGGAGGAGAGGGCCCCGAGCAGAGGTGCGTTGAAGCCTGGAGAGTCTCAGAGTGGGAAACAGAGGCCTGGGCTCTGAACGCAGCGCCGCCACCAGCCTGCCGGGAACCTCCCTGTGATTTCTGAAGGCCTGTCCTCCAATTTGACGACATTATGATTCCAGCAGAAATATGGCTCTTTGTGTAAATATAATAAACCCCATGACCTCAGCGTTCAACCGGGAAACTTCTGTGATCTGGGAACCAGACCAGATGTCCCTCTTCTAAAAGACATTTTACAGCTGTTCACTGGCCTCATTCTGTCTTCCCGGAGGCGGCGGCCGGGCCTCTCAGCTGACCGGATGGGAGCCGATAGAGCTGTTCACTCGTTCAGTGCTAGGTTTTCAAAACTGTAAAATGTGGATAGTAACACTGCTTTTCCCAGGGGGCTGTTGTGTGGCATGCCAGAGTCCCGACTGCTGGGGCAATCACTGTGACTTGGTGGTGCCCCTTGTCTTCCTTTCTTGTTAAATATTTTGAAAATCACCCCCAGCCCCCGAGAACATCCCCTCAATGAGTGCTGTTCTCCCTGATGTCCCTGCCATCTGCAAGGGCCCAGCAAGCTGGCCCCTCCCAACACAGCGTGTTTCACACAGAAAAGACCCCAAGGCCCATTTGGCTCCATCCCAGTGAGCTGAGCAAGGCCATGGGCTGATAGAGGCCAGGAATTCGCAACACAGGTTGCTGTCTGGGTGTTTTCTACCTTGACTTCTTCCAACTGTACCAGTAAAGCTGAAAGAAATTTGAAGAGGAAACTGTCGGTCACTGCTTATCTCCACTGCTGCCAAGATAATTGGGAATTTGTGGAGACCAGATGCTTTCGAGGTTCGGGTAGCTTAAGTCATCTTAGCCAAAGCGAAGTGGAAGCTTGAAAATCAGATCTGCTTTCAAGCATTTTTTTCCCCTCTCTGTGGTCTCAGGGAGGGGACTGGAGAGTGACTCACAGGCCATAATTGCCTTGGGCAATTGTTTCTCTTCTGATATACAGTGGAGCTTTGGAAACTGATAGATAGTGGAGCTGGTGCCGACTTGCTACCTGTGTTGACCACCCCCAGAAGGCTGCTGATGCACCTGCTTTTCCTCTCCCCACCCTGCCAAGGCTACCATTTGCCTGGTGCTACCTGAGGAATTAGAGCTGTTCTGCTGGGTAAGGCTCTGCTACCAGGGACCTTCTGTCACCCTCGGCAGTAGGGTGGTCATCGTGGAATCATGGCTGTCTATGATAGGGTTAGGATGGGCCCTCTGTTCTTCACCTCTCCTATGTCTAGGCCTCTCCCTGGAACTGGCTCTGATTCTTGGTTTAAGAGCAGGGGTCACAAACTCAGATGCCTGCAGGGCCAGGCAGGTAGCATCAATGTGCAAATAGGGCCAAGGGTAATTAATAGGGAATGGTGGGGACTGTGGCAGAAGTGGGTATGCCCCTCATCAGATATTATTTTCAGGTATGTGATAGAATGTTTCTTAGATCTTAGAGAAGTGTATTTAAGAATAATCTATAGGAAGATTAGAAGGGTATAAAGGCTGCAGGGGAAGTAACATTGAAATTGAACTCATAGACACTGAAGAACTGACCTTTAGATATTCAAACTAACCAAAAAAAAAAAGAAAGAAAAAAAAGAAAACCATATCTACAGGTTGTATTTAGCTTGGGGCACAAAGAATTTGCAATTTCCAGTAGAGTTTTAAGAGAAGAAGATGCATTTATTGAACACCTACTATGTGCCAGACAGTGCATTGGCATTTTTATAAATGTCATCTCATTTAAGGCTCACAGCAATCCTGTGAAGTAGGTGTCTTACTTCTAATTTTTGGATTAGGAAACTTGGGGCACAATGAGGACATATTTTGTTTGGAGTTAGGATGTGGAGGCATTAGGATTTGACACTCTGATTTTTGCCTTTTAGTCCAGAAGCTCCTACCCTGTGCCACAGGATGGCTGGGTTTTGTGGCCTCTGCCCCACTCTGGTCTCCTCCACTGTGATGTTAGCATGTGCCCTCCTGAGGCCGTCTGCCTGCTCTGGACTGACTCTCAGCTTGCTGAGGTCCAGACTCCCATCTGCAGGGTGGGCCCTGCCGATGCCAACTGCTGGATCCGTCTGTGGTTGGTTGAGGTGCTTGCTAGGCCTGAACCTCAGCCTGTGGCCCCCCTGAACAGGGCCCACGCTGGAGGGGAGGGCGGCTGCCCCGCTCTCATTCCTGGAGCTCCTCACACATGGCGAGTTAGAAACCACGATCTGCTGTCTGAGGAGAGCTTGGAAGTTGACAGTGTGCGGTAGGGGAGGAAGGTGTAATTCGCCGCTCAGAGTTGTGTTTTCTTCCCATTTCACGTACACTCCATTATAAATAAATTAGAACATTTGGAATCCTGTACATTTAGCACCCCATACCCAAATGCCCCAGAAATGCTTTCATATATGCAGAGTAAATGAAGAACAATGGGTGTAAAGTACAAAAAAAGACTTTCCTACTCGGCAGGTGTTTTCCTGCGTGTGAGGTTTTTATTTTCTAGTGTTGGTTATGGTTTCGCTCAGAGCTCTGCACTGAGGGTTGCTGATGGGCAGCCTGTGGTGCAGAAGCCTCTGGACTCTTGTGGAGGGACAGTGGGATCAGAGCTCACATTCGGCACCCAGGTGAGCCCGGGGCCAGGTGCTGCCCAGGTTGTCTTTCTTGTGGGTGTGGTGCAGGCTGGCCGTACCGGCTGTTTTCTGGAGGAAGGGATCTGTGCTTTTGTGTACCCTTGGACAAGTTACTAACCTCTCTCAGCCACAGTTGTCATATTTATGGAATAAGACAATAATGGACATCTACAGGGTCATTTTGAAGATTAAATGAGATAGTATGTGTAAAGAGCTCCTTGTAAACTCTGAAATAACTATGACGTGCTGGTATAAACATCAAGCCCTTCACCACAGACTTTTGGACTTGGGTTTGGACGTTTGTTCCAAAGTGTGCAGTAGGTAGGGTGAGTTTTAGCCTATTTTTGCTCCTCTTGTTATATCACGTAGCTTTTCACTTATGAGCGTGCTTGCCTCAGAAAAGCAATTCCTCGATGTGCAAATATTCCTAATCCTCAAACATGCCTTAAATCTTTCATCAAACTCAATTGTCCTTTCTCTTTTTGTTGCTTTTCCTAAATCCACACCTGTGCTTAGCTATGTATGATCAGACAGGGTAGTAATAAATTTCTTTGCAAGGATGAACAATGAGGCATGCTTCCTAAGTATCTTTGCTTTATCTCCCAAGAATAGGAGAAAGCTAGTTTTGCTAAACGAATGAATCTAAAATGCACATTATCGTGCAGCTGAGACTAGATGGTGGTGGGGAAAGCACAGGACCCTTCTGGTGACCTTTGGATCATATCCTCTGGGTGGCACCTCTCTGACATGGCTGGTATCAGCCAGCAGTGTCTTGTTAATTTATATCTAATGCATTTTATAAAGGATTTGAGTTGGCTAACAGGTGGTACTAGAATAAATTATTAAAATATTAAGAAATCATACAAAGTAAGAATGAGGGTAAATATAAACTAAATGAAACATCCAGACCATGGGGAAAAGTTGAATGCATGCATGCAGGTTATTCAACTTGGCATAGTTGAGGCAGGTGGGCTGTGCATATGGCTTTGAGCTTCTTGGAAGGCAACAAGAAAAAAGAAAATGTAATCTAGTCATGAGAGAAAAAACATTCATCTGTTCCTGTGGAGGGCCAAGATTTCTCAGTTCTTCACTCCCATTTGGGGCAGCACAAGAAAATAGGTGATGTGGTCAACAGCAGCCTCAAAAATGATCATACAGCAAAAGAAGGAGCAAGTGTTTAGCTTGTTGCTGCTCTTCAGGTTCTTGGTCAAAGCAGAGGGCCTGTGACTTCCAGAACCTGGTGTTAGTGGTAGCCTAGTAGGTGGTCACTTTGGGTCACTGAGGTTCAAATGCACAGCTTCCTACAGCCGTATTGACTCCGCTTTGGGTCAGGGAGAACTAGCTTCATTTATGCACAGTCAGAGGACATGTGAGTTTTGAAGGAAAATCCAAATATAGCCCACGTGCTTTCTGTTGTGCCTG
Source organism: Eulemur rufifrons (assembly GCF_041146395.1). Taxonomy (NCBI): domain Eukaryota; kingdom Metazoa; phylum Chordata; class Mammalia; order Primates; family Lemuridae; genus Eulemur; species Eulemur rufifrons. The sequence continues at coordinate 210,762,453 of NC_090989.1, forward strand.
GGAAGATTTGAAGAGGAGGAGATTTAGTTTATTCCTGGCTTGGATTTTCCGAGGCAATCCGGGCAGCCATGGCTGTCTGAGATAATCACCAATCGTTTCACTAGTGATGTGGGGGCCAAGCCACGCCTAAGCTTGGTGTTATGTGTACAAATGATCATTTTGGGTAAGAGCAGGGGGAGGAGGTCATTGCCTGGTCAGGATCTTGGAAGAGCCTGGCTCTCTGACTAAGGTCCAGCCGCCCTTGCCATGTGAGCAGGTCCGATGGCTGTGCTTGGGGGCCTCCCTGCCTCCCCCTGGGGTCAATGCCTGTCATCTTGGGCCCACTGTGGTGACAGCTGCCTGTTCACAGTGTTGAAGGAATGTCGAGCTAAACAGCTCTCAGTACAGACTAGATTTCTTTTCTGTGCATGAACTGCAGCCTTTGAACATTTTTTTAAGTAAGCAAAAATAAAATAAATATAGTTTTAATGACTAAATTACTCTTGTTTATTCTTGAAACAGTAAATGAAAATGTTGAAAAAAATTAAAAAGAGCCCAGTGGTCTCCTTCTATGGGTTTGAAAAATATTTATTGTTTCCTGCTTGTGAAAGAAATGCACTCTCACCAGACACGATACAAAAGAAACTTACAGATGAGAGCAATCATCGTGATTCCAGCATCCTGTGAGAGTCACTGTTAACATTTCCTTCCACTTTTTCTGTGTTTATATCTATACACACATCTCTGAAGCCATATATATTGTTATGTGGATATCTATGTCTTCATAGAATAATGGGAAGTTTAGTATGATCATTAAGACGTGTCCCAGAAGTCTTTTTTAAGACTATTGGAGATTTTAGGTTTAGAAGGAATGTTCTAGACACACCATTGGGAAAAAGGTGGGAAGGTGAAGGGGGTAGAATGAGATGGGCAGGGGAGGGGAAAGGAGGGGAAGGAATCTGACACTAGGTGCGTGTTGACTGGGGTGAGGGACAGTGCGGGCGTCGTCCCCTACACGCTGTGGTTTCTGCTATCCCAAGAGGCAGGCGTATGGAGCCGACGTCCTCAGGAATCAGAGCTCAGGCTTAGGAGGCAGACGGATCTGAGTTTACATCTTGGCTTTCCTTCCTACGACGAGTTTAGAGCCTCATTTTTCTCCTTTGTGAGATCCATAGAAATCTTCCTTCATTTGGCTATTGTAAGGACTTAAGGATTTAATGTGTACCAAGCTCTTAGGCCTGACATGTAATAGACCCTCAACGGTGGTACCTATTATTGTTACTATTATCCTAAATATGAGCGAACTGAGGCTTCGAGAGGGTAATACACCTAAGATCACACAGCTAGTAAGTGGTAAAGACAGGATTTGAACTCAGATGTGTCAGGTTTTGCAGTTCATGTTCTGGTCCATGACTAGGGCAATGGAAAAGGAAAAAGATTAATTTATTCAGTAGTCCAACATATTTCATTTTCTATATCTGATGTCTGTAAAGAAGAGGATGCCGGTGCTTTGGTGTTCATATTGGCCTTTTTTGGGCAATTACAAGGAAAGCAAAACATTCTGCTCTCCGTTTGGATGTAAAACTGGGGAAAAAGGTGTGCCTCCCTTTCTGTGGTGGCATCTGCAGCTGGTGGCATCTGCAGACAGCAAGTGAGGAAGGGTTAATGCATGTGTTTGTTTTTGCCTTGGAAGATGGCAATGAATTTCATGCTTAGGGGTGCTGACTACTATTTAGCAATGATGCTTTTTTCCACTAGATTAGGAAACAGATGTTTTCTGGTCCATTGAGGAGTTTTAAATGCTGGAAATACTTAGGAGTTATTTTCCAGGGCTGTTGACCTCAATTCTTGGATTATGATCATTCTGGCTGGGGTCCAGTGCTCCAGAGCTTTTAAGCTGTAGAGACTCTTTGTGTATTTATTCTATTCAGCTCAATGTGACCTTTTAAATCCTTAATTCATGGAGGCATAGTTTGGATTCAGGAGCCAAGTTTATTTTTTTTTTTTCCTCCTTTTAAGTCTAAATAACTATATCAGGGTCCTTGACTGGTGAACTACCTTGGGATCAGTCTTGGGGGCAGTTCAGTTGGGATCTTTGCCTTCTCAGGCATTCCCACATTCCTTTCAAAGGTGAAATTTTGAAATAACAAAAACAGAATGAATATTAGCTAGAATTCACTGGGTACTTATTCTCTCAGTCAGTATGGGATAGGTTACGCAGCTGTAACAAAAACATCCCCAAATCTCAGTGGCCTAAGACAATACTTACTTTCTTGCTCCTGCTATAATGTCCCATGGGGGTCTGTCAGGTGTCCTGCTGGTTATGGTCACATAGTTACCCAGGATGATGGAGACTTCATCTCACATGCTTCTAAGACCTCCATAGTAGAGGGAAGGGTGTGTGGTGAGTCTCTCACAGGTTCTTTAAGCTTCTTTGACCAAAACAAGTCTCATGGACAAGACCTACTTCAAATGGAGCTGGGACGTACAACTCTATCATGTGCCTGGAAGGAGAGAAGAACCAGAACACAGGGGGTTCCCCAATGACTGCCACACCTCCTGGGGACCAGACTCTGCATTAGGCACCTCACATATGTCATCTGTAATTGTCATTCCAGTTCTGCAAGGCACAGGCTCCTATTCCCAGCTTATAGATGAGAAATCGGGGACAGAGAGGTAAGGTGAATTGTCCATGGACACACAGGGTTGGGATTGAAATCTGGTCTGTTACTAAAATGAATGTACTTTCCTCCGTGTTATATTGTTTTTGGCAGTTTAGGCTTTCATCTTCTTCCACAACTGGACATTTCCCACAGATAGTAATGTTACCAGTTAATCCTCCTCCTGTGATCAGTTTTTACATATTGTTGAATATTGGCGTGGGAGGCTGGAGCTGACTATTGCCGATGGCCCCATGAGAGTGCTCCAGCTGGGAGCTGATCTACTGAACCATGTCTCTAGGGATATGGAGAGTCCAGAGGTCAGAAGTGACTAAAAAAGAATTGGGGGTCCTTTGGGGCAGTCAGAAACTGGACAAATACTCTCTTTGGTTATTGCAGTCTCTAGGGACCACCACATGACTACTACACTGAGTGCTGACACACTGATCAGCATTCACATTTACAAGGGAAACTTTGTGTTTTGTTATTTTTATTATTTATTTATTTATTTATTTTTTGAGTTGTGCCGGTTTTCAGAATCAGTGTTTTATTAATCTAAATGACAGTTTGATCAAATAATTGCCTTGAGCATGGCTTGGATTGCAGAATTAGAGTATAGGTGAAGTGCTGTCCTCACTTGGTAAAGGACCCAGGCCTGTGGCGAGTGGCTATTAAGAAGTTGGGTCTGGTCTCGTCTGCTGGTAGAGAACAGAGCATTCTCTTGGGCAGCAGTCTGTGCCAACGAACTTACTGATGCCCAAGACTACCTTCTCTGGTTTTGTAATGGCTGTTGTCAGGGAGACAGTGACACCAAGGTAGAAGTGTGTATTTTGGGACATTGAGATAGATTTTGAAAAGCAACTCCCTACTTGAAAAAAAATTAGATTATAATGAAATAAATTTAAAATAGCAGATTAATGCCTTCTATCTAGTTTTCCTACCAGTTCCCTCCTGCCCCTTATTTTATATGTACTACTGCTAGTGTTATCTTTGTTTACTTATTGGTAACTTACTGTCACCGACTGAACACCTTCAGGTATCTTCTCATTGCCTGCAGGGAAAGTCGAAACACCTTGGCAAGACACAGGTAGCTCTTCATGATCTTGTCTGCATCTACTAACAAAATAATCATGATATGTATGTAATGGTGAGTCCAGGAAGTTTCTGCACACCAGAGGACCCATTTTCAACTGCCTGCCAAAGAGAAGGCGAGCATTTCTGCTAAGAGAGGTCTCATCTTTCCTCCCTACTCAGGAACATGCTGATTCTGCAGGAAGACACTAACTACAGGAAAGACGGCAGACACAGAGTGGTCACGTTAGAGGGACAGGTGCTTTGGTGTTCTGTAACCAGCTGGTTCATTGTAGCTAACGGAGACTGATCCATCTCTGGTCCATCATAAGCCAGCAGTGGGCTCCTCAGAGCAGACCAGACCTGAGGAGGAAATGTTCCATGTAACTGAGAGGAGAGATGCTAGACCCAGTCATTCTAGGGACCTTCCCTTGGCCATTGGTCATGGGTTGTTACCACGTCCTTCAGGAAGAGGAATTGGAAACTAATGTCATAATCTTCCCTGGAGCTTGTGTGGACACTATCCATTTATGGACATTAAATGTTTTATGACTTCATGGCCCGAGCTATATTTGACCATATTCATCAAGTCTTAAGTAAAAGACACATTATTATATACAGTCCCCTGGACTGGGTATGGCCTTTATTTGGTGACCAGCATGAAGATTTTGGGCTCAAATAGATGTGTCCAGGTGAGTGGCATCTTCTCCCAGATGCTTTTTTAAAAGATGTTCACTTGTGTCTGGAGGTGCAGCTCACACAAAAAGGGCTAGGGTGTGCAGGGGTCTCCTCCCTTTCCCCAGAAGGATTCTCCTTCTCTGGAGAGAGACCTATGGCGGCCATTCACTGTGTGGGGGGAAGGGTACAGCTCAGAGGCAGGAACAACCTCTGATGGCCCCTCAACTGCAGTACACACAGAACAAGAAAGGCTGTTTCTACTTCTTGCTCTGATGAGGTTGTTTGGCCTAATTTAAGGGCTGTGCCCTGGGTCACACCTGACGGTGCAAGTCCACATGTGTGTGGGGAAAACACTCTCTCAGTGTGAGACAGGTAGAGTGGGTAGAGGGAATCTGCCAGTGGCTGCTGCTAAGTACCTGCGTTCAAGACCCATTTAGGACATCATCTGTAAGTGACAATTAGGATTTTCCCCAAATAGTCGGTAAGTGTCTGTTTCAGCAATTTGAAAGCTGAAATTCATAAGTTTTGTGTCTTTGGGGTAATGCCATATGCATTTAGCTACTCCATACTTCATGGCTTGTTTTGGAAAATACATTTTCTTTTTCCTTTTTTTTTTTTTTTTTTTTCTGGAAAATCCAATAAGATGCTTCCTTGAGTCAGACCTTTTCTTGGTATGCTCAATAGTAATTTAGCAGAAATTTTTAGCCTTTTACTGGCACTTCCAGCCTCCCTGGGAGTCTGCTTATAGCACCAGAACAGCCGGCGTGTGGGAGTCGAGGCTGATTCTGCAAAACCGAGTGTGTTTCCTGCACGTGCCCTCACATGCCCCTGCTCCCTCTCACGCTCTTGAGGATCTCCCTGCTGCATTCCTTTAGCTTTGCTCTGTCACTGCCACTGAAATAGGGTCCTGGGCTTCAGAAGACACAAGTGTGCCCTGTCTCTTTTCTCTTTGCAAAAATTTTGTTCTACTTCCACGGAAGACCCAGGTCTGTGCCTTGGTTACACGCTGGGTCTCAGCCAGGTCAGAGAATGGTGGGGTCTGTCTGGAGGAAGAGCTACTGTGATTGTGGTCAGGGTGACGGATCCGTGACAACCGTGAGCCACGGGACTTTCGTCGGCCGCATGGCATTTTGGAAATAATTTTCAAGCTCAGACTTCAGTGACAGAGAACAGAGCAGGCATTTATTTCCAGGACAGGGAGATGGGTGGACCAAATGGTAAAGAAAGTCCCAATGGATAATTTTCAATAAATTGAGTATGACTCTCATACAAACATACAGTGAGCATTCATCAGAGATTTATTTAACTCATTAATGAGAGGACTTGCGGTTTGGCAAAGCCAGTTCAAAGGAGCATACGGTAAGTATATATAGTCAATGAATGCTGGAATAAAATTTGCTGAGACACAATGAGATATATAATGGTGATAAGGGGATAAAACCATAAATTTTGGATTGCTTCCTATGTGGAACAGAAATTTTCTTGCAGCTTATCAATCTTCTAGAAGTTAACATCTGACTTGCAATCTGAATCATAAAGAATAGTAAATATTTAGTTACAAGTCATCTTCCCTAAAGCATCGGGTGCCCTCTACGTGGCTTCGTTAGACAACACTCCATGTGGCCTTGAGAGGGTACCTAGTCATCTTTTTGCCTTATTTCCAAATTTTGGGTAATTTTTCTTAACAATACATGATGGAAGCATTGCAGAAGAGGTTCCCGTGGTCAGCATCGGAACAGTCTTCTGATTTCTTGGTTGATAGTTATATTCTGAATTGTTAGCTATTTCAGAGGCATCTGTGGCTTGAACATTGTCTCTCCTGCTTTCTTTCTAGTGTGGTGTGTTGTGACTGTGTTCAGGGATGATGGCTCCTAGGTAAGCCATCTGGAACAATATTCTTTTCCTCTCTGTCTCTCTTGTTTTTTTCCCCTTGGTCCAGGTTGGGAAACTTCAGTCGCGGAGTAAGAATGTGTATCTTGAAATGGAATGATTATTTTGGGGATGGCATAATTTAAAAACAAAATTGTATTTTTATCTAGGTCCAGAGCAGAGTTTTAAATGAATCTTGGGAAGAAACTGGTTTCAGTATAGGAAATGACTATTTTATCTTTAAGTTTATAAGCAGCAATGTTTTTTATTTTTGAATTGAAAAATTGCAAGTTATCTTTTTATTACCTCATGAAGCAAGGTTTTCTTTGCTAATTAGTTGATCTCTTGTGCATGCACACACACACACACACACACACACAAAATCTTATTAATTTAAATTTCCTGAAAGAAAAATGTGTGATTAATTTGGACACATTAGATTCTTATTTAGTGAAAAGCTAAATATAGCAAAGCCATTTGAGTCCTTTGTAAAACCTGCTGGGCAGACAATTTTATGTGTCAATTACTTTATTTAATTATGTTTCAGGAGCTATGATTTTGACCCCCAGTGTGACAGAACAACAAATGTTTTTAATGGATTTCCACGGTCATTTCTTTCTTTTGGAACTGCATAATTTCAAGGAAGATGCTACCACGTCAGAGTCTAAGATCAAAATCTTGGGAGAGGGACCGCTGGGCGTAGGGGTGGGGGAGCTCGTGTCAGAGTGAAGCCGGGAGGTGGTGGCGCTACGTGGGGCTGCCATGGGTGCTTTGGTGCCCCAGGAATTTCCTTCTCTGATCCCTGAACATTCAGCACTCTCTTTTCCTAATAATTAGTTTGCAGAGATTTCACTGTTGTCTCAAGCCGAGTTAAGGTTCTAGGGATTTTTGGGTGGCACAACCAGATCCCGTTTGTCCAGATTGTGGTCTCAGGATCATGTTAGAGTCACTGGGGCAGAAGGTTGTTAAAAAAATGTAGATTCTTGGTTTCCACCTCAGATTTACTGAATCAGAAGCTGGGGATGGGTTAGGGAATCTCCATTTTAAACAAGCCCTTTAAAAAATTTCTGTTCTAAACAAGGGGATTCGAGCATCAAAGAAGTGGATATTGTCTTAATTCTGCCCCCTCTCTCACCCCTCAACTTGTGCTCCAAGTCCCAAATCAAAGCAAAACAAAGCAAAGAATGGCCTTTATCAAAAAGTCCCAAAACTATACATGTTGGCGTGGGTGTGGAGAGATAGGTACACTCATACACTGCTGGTGGGACTGTAAACTAGTGCAGCCCTTGTGGAAAGCAATGTGGAGATACCTTAAACAGATTCAAGTAGACCTACCATTTGATCCAGCAATCCCATTATTGGGCATCTACCCAAAAGAACAAAAGTCATTCTTTAAAAAAGACACCTGCACCTGAATGTTTATAGCAGCACAATTCACAATCACAAAGATGTGGAAACAACCCAAATGCCCATCAATTCATGAATGGATTAGCAAAATGTGGTATATGTATACCATGGAATATTACTCAGCTATTAGAAATAATGGCGATATGGCATCTCTTTGGTTCTCCTGGAGAGAGCTGGAACCCATTCTATTAAGTGAAGTATCCCAAGAATGGAAAAATAAGTACCACATGTACTCACCAGCAAACTGGTTTCCCTGATCATCACCTAAGTGCACATTTGGGAATAACACCAATTGGGTATCGGACAGAGGTTGGGGCTGGGTGGAAGGGATGGGTGTATACCTACTTGATGAATGCGATACGCACTGTCCGGGGAATGGACACAATTGAAGCTCAGACTCGGGGGGATGGGGAGGCATGGGCAATATATATAGTTTGAACTTTTGCACCCCCAAAATGAGCTGAAAAACAAAAAAACAAAAAAAAAAAACAAAAAAAAAATCAGGAAAAAAATATAACAATGTGTTGTCAAAAGATCTAACTTGTACTAAATAAAACATTTTCATGAAATCCTGTTAATAAAATGTAATTACATAAAAACAAACAAACAAACAAAAACATTCTTTCATTGCAATCATCTTGGATTCTCGTTAAGCTACCCAGATTACAATAATTCACACAGAAGGAGCGCAGGATTGAAAGGCAGCCTTCCTGAGGGTGTCTGTGGCTTAGGGAGGGACTTTGGCACCCCGGTGACTTCCCAGTGAGGCCGATGTTCGGGGGAGTGATTTGATCCGACCACCGTGCATTCCCTACTGCTTCCTGGTTTGCAGTAGCTTCGAAGCCCGCTTTTGAGAGACACAAACTTTCATTTAAGCAGAATATTTGCTTTCATGAAAGCTTCCATTTTTCAAACTAGGTTGGACAAAAGGATTTGCTGGGTGGGTCTGAGTATGTGAATTCAGAAGCACACGGCACTTTGCATGTTGACTAAGAGGAAATAAATTGGAAGTCTGTGTGTTCAGTGGTGGTGTTCCAATGTCCACAGCTGGGAGGCTGCAGACCTGGAGGGGCACTGAACAAGAAGCACTGAACAAGGGGTTCAGATGCTGTGTCTTCCGTTAATCATAGTCTCCTCTTCAAAGGGAAGGCCATAAATTAATGATCATGTTACCACACTTTTTTCTTCTTGTTCGCCTTTGGAAATCATAAGAATCCCTAGGCTTTAAGTCTAAGACATCGAGAGAGAACTGTTGATAAGCAGGGCCTGGGTCTCCCTTGCTATGAGCTAGTTTGCTTGCTCATTAAAATGACTTAACGATCCAGAAGCCCTACTGTTCTACACCGAGAAAGCAGGAAGGAATGGTTGACTTGAGGTTGCCGGCTCACGTCTGCCCCAGCCAGGTAGGATGCTAAGTGCTTCATGTGCATCCTCCTGTGTCATGGTGGACACTGTCCCCATTCACAGCAGAGGAAACCAGGGCTCAGAGAGCCAAGTGACCTGTCCCAGGTGACACAGCCAGGAAGGGGCAGGGCTGGGATGTGAACTGAAGTCCCATTGTGTCTAACACCACTGCCTGGAAGAACAGTCTTTTCTGTTTTTGAGATGAGGTCTTGCTATGCTGCCCTGGCTGGTTCCCGAACTCCTGGGCTCCAGTGATCCTCCCACCTCAGCCTCCAGAGTAGCTGGGACTACAGGTGTGTGCCACTGCACCCACCTTGGCCAAATTCTTTTCCTTCTGCCCTGTAGAGACCTACAACTCCCTACAAGTGACCTCAAACTCTACCCGAGGCTCAGAGGGCTGAGAGTCCAGGGGTCAAGGCATGGAAAACCCAGCCAGGAGTAACGTGATATTTTTAGTTTGGGGAGAATTTGATATTTACTAAAGCACATTGCTAAGCCTATGGCCTTGAGGAAAGAAGTTTATGAAGAAACACTCTGCCTCCCCGTGGACACCTTTCAGGTCAGGAGCCCCCGTCAGGGCCGCCCTGCTGCTCTGCAGAGGAGGCCATAAAGGGGGAGTTTGCAGAACAGCAAGATGGTGGCTTTTGACCATGTCCTTTATAGTCCTGCCCATGAGGAAGACTCGAGGGACAAGGCACAGATCTGTGGGGAGGCCTAATCCCTCATCGCCTTCTCTTACGGTCTCTTAACCTCTTGCTTCCACCATCATTGCTGACATACAGAGTTTTATGACGTAGCTAAGGGTCATCCCCACCTGTGTCCTTTATTAATACAGTGCACTAAGCAAGCATTAATTGGCCTTCCTAGCCTCCTGGGATTTTTTTTTTAAATGAACATTTTAGGAATGAAAAGGATTCCTTTCTTATTGAACTTATATTCCTTTTATATTGAACTTGCAAACAGATATTTCTGCCGACTTTGGATCTATATGACCTTTGTTTTAAAAGTCTGAGCTGCTGGGCTCAAAGCCCTTGAAAGTTCCCGAGGGCTTGGGGCAGTGGGTGGCCTTCTCTGTGGGGTGGAATTGGGCTTAACTGCGACTCACACATAAAACCTTGGAATGTGAGTGGGCTGCCGGCAGTGTGGGCCAGCCAGGCTTTGGGCAGGGAGCCACGCAAAGGGCACAAAGTCACATTCCTCCCGGGCCACCGAGCAGGCTTGGTGGCTGCCTGCCATCTGGCAGTGCTCCTTGGCATTCTCCTGGGAGTGGATTCCTGGATTCTCTGGTGCAAGTGGCCTGGGCACACACGGGTCCTGGCTCAGGAGCAAGGCCAAGCTGTGGGAACAGGTTCTGGAGGAGGTTGCACTCACAGTCCAACTCTAGCTCATCGCTCACCTGCCTGGTATAAGTTAACCAGCATCTGGGGTTGGGGCGGGGCATCCAGAGGGTAGGGGACGGGGAAGACTCAGAAAGGCAGAGTTTTTATTCCATCCCTGCCAGGTGTGCAGCATGGTCCTTTCCTGCCACCAGATTTGGGGATGCAGCAGGGGAAGGGAATTGGGTGGAGGGTTCAATTAATAGATGGGGTGTTGCTGCCTAATGAGGATTGTCTGTGCCTAGAGCTGCCACCGGTTCCTTCTGGAGACTCCTCGGGTTTCTCTGAATAAGGCCAAGCCCCACACTGAACTAAGTGTCCTCTCTCTGCAGAGTGCTGTGCTAGCAGCTGGCAAGCAGGCATGTTTATGAGTTGGTGATCTTTTGATAACAGCTCATTCCTGAAAGGCAAATGGAAACTTCCGGCTAGAACTCAGATCAGGTCATGATGTGAGAGTATGGAAAAATAATGCCAAATGCAAGCACAAAACAGGGGAAGCCAAAACAATAAAGGAGCTGCAAGACTGTGGAAGTTAAAAAGGGCATTTGAGTCAACAAATCAGAGAAAAGGGAAGGCCAAGGCAAGTGACACTTTTGACACCTTTATGGGTTCAGCAAAGGCTGATACTCCAGGGAACTAAAATAGCAGAGAAGTCAAATGTTTCACTCAATGTAAGAAGAAAAAAAAAAAAAAAAAAAGAAAGGAAAACTAAGCCACAAACCACAAAGATTAAATTAAGATTATAACTTGTGAAATACAGAGTAAAAAGTTAAAATAGAATAGAAAAAAATCAGAATAGAATAGAGAAGAAAAGGATTGAGCACAAATTATAATCAATTCAAATTTTGGAATTTAATTAAGTATGTTCTAGAGTTTTTAAGAAAACAAAGATGATCTTGGAAGGCAGAACAAGTCATTCTAACCCATATTCCTGGAAATGTACTAGAATAAATCATTCATAAGGGAATAATAAGCATTTGGAAGCACATGTGGTGCTGGTTTCATTTTGCAAAATATGAAATATATTATACCAATGCCATATTCATTTATAGCTGGTAATCTTGTTAGATAGGGGAACATCTAAAGTGGCAGATGTTCCCAAACATCCATGCTGTTGGACATTCCCAAGAAGCTAGAGATGCACAATCTGAAACAAACATGCTCCTTCGGTGAGTTCATAAAGGGCAATGGCTCTCACCTGAAAGGCAGTGTTGTTACTCAGTGTGAGCTTGCAGGGCGTGCTTTGTGTGTCAGAGGCTTCCACCGCCATTTTATATAAATTACAATATAACCTCATTGTTTAGGGCTCAAAGCATCAAATTCCTGAATGCCTGGAGGGTCAAGTAGGTAATCTAAATGAACCAAGTGGTACAGACCTGACTGTGGCCAGAGTAGAGTGGGTGGCCTGGCCAAAGGCAGCCAGTGGTTACTCCCCTCCAGCCAGTCCTGCCATGGGGGTGCTGAGCCTGTATTACCTGGTCAGCTGGGTTTTCAAGACCAGCTTTCCAGATTTTAGAAGAATCTTCTTATTTTTAAATATTAGCTTAAAAAGCCTTTTTCTTATTTCAGCATATTATGGAGGTACAAATGTTTAGGTTACTTATATTGCCTTTACTGCACCTGAGTCAGAGCTTCAAGAGCGTCCATCCCCCAGACAGTGTGCAAGGCACCCATTAGGTGTGTGTATACCCATCTCCTGCACCTCCATCTGCCTGACACCTGATGAATGTTACTACTATATGTGCACTTAAGTGTTGATCAGTTAATACCAATTTGATTATGAGTACATGTGGTGCTTGTTTATCCATTCTTGGGAAACTTCACTTAGTAGAATGGGCTCCAGTTCTAGCCAGGATAATACAAGAGGTGCTAGATCACCATTGTTTTTTGTGGCTGAGTAGAACTTCATGGTACATATATACCATATTTTATTAATCCACTCATGTATTGATGGGCACTTGGGTCCATATCTTTGCAGTTGTGAATTGTGCTGCTATAAACATTCGAGTGCAGATGTCTTTTTTATAGAATGTCTTTTGTTCTTTTGGGTAGATGCCCAGTAATGGGATTGCTAGATCAAATGGTAGTTCTATTTGTAGCTCTTTGACGTATCTCCATATTACTTTCCACAGAGGTTGTACTAGTTTGCAGTCCCACCAGCAGTCTATGAGTGTTCCTATCTTTCTGCATCCATGCCAACATTTATTGTTTTGAGACTTTTTGATAAAGGCTATTCACACTGGAGATAAGTGATATCACATTGTGGTTTTGATTTTCATTTCCCTGATGATTAGAGATGTTGAGCATTTTTTCATACGTTTGTTGGCCATTAGTCTATCTTCTTTTGAAACGTTTCTATTCATGTCCTTTGCTCACTTTTTGATAGGGTTGTTTGATTTTTTCTTGCTGATTTTCCTGAGTTCTATATACATTCTAGTTATCAACCCTCTATCAGATATGTAGCATGTGAATATTTTCTCCCATTCTGTAGGTTGCCTGTTTGCTCTCGTGATAGTTTCATTGAAGCTTTTTAATGTGATCAGGTCCCATTTATTTATTTTTGTTGTAGCTGTGATTGCCTTTGGGGTCTTCTTCATAAAGTCTTTTCCTAGGCCAATGTCTATAAGAGTTTTTCTAACATTTTCTTCTAGAATTCTTATAGTTTCATGCCTTAGGTTTAAGTCTGTTATCCACCGTGAGTTGATTTTTGTGAGAGGTGAAAGGTACGGATCCAGTTTCAGTCTTCTACATGTGGCTATCCAGTTTTCCCAGCACCATTTATTGAATAAGGATTCTTTTCCCCAGCGTATGTTTTTTTCCTCCTCTGTCAAAGATTAGATGGCTATATGAGCCTTCTATCACGACTTGTATTCAACATAGTGCTGGAAGTCCTATCCAGAGCAATCAGACAAGGAAGGAAATCAAGGGCATCCAAATGGAGGCAGAAGAGGTCAAACTATCACTTTTTGCTGATGATATGATCTTATATCTAGAAAACCCCAAAGATTCTGCCATGAGACTACTAGAATTGATAAAACAAATTCAGCAAAGTCTCAGGTTACAAAATCAATGTACAGAAATCAGTAGCATTCCTATACGCCAACAACAGTCAAACTGAGAACCAAATCAAAGACTCAATACCCTTCACAATAGCAACAAAGAAAATAAAATACCTAGGAATATATTTGACTAAGGAGGTAAAAGACCTCTACAGGGAGAACTACGAAACACTGAAGAAGGAAATAAAAGATGACGTAAACAGGTGGAAAACCATACCATGCTCATGGGTCGGCAGAATCAACATTGTTAAAATGTCTGTACTACCCAAAGTCATCTACAAATTCAACGCATTCCCTATTAAAATACCAAAATCATTTTTTTGCAGATCTAGAAAAAATAATTCTATACTTCATATGGAACCAGAGAAGACCCCATATAGCAAAAGCAATCTTAATCAAAAAGAACAAATTGGGAGGCATCAGTTTACCAGACTTCAAGCTATAATACAAGGCGATAGTAACTAAAACAGCATGGTACCGGCACAAGAACAGAGAAACAGACCAATGGAACAGAACAGAGAACCCAGATGTAAATATTAGATTTTAAACATCAAAGATGTGGATATGGGGCCATTGGTGTGCTGCTACCTCTGGTTTCAAACTTTAGAGTAAAGGATATAATAGGTGAATGTTTGCTGGCTCCTTGGTGTGAAATGAAGGACATTTCTACAGAAAACAAGCAAGTTTATGAAAATAAAAAAAGCTTTTCTATTATCATGGTCATCATTTTATAATTTTACCAAGCACAGGAACAGATATGTGAAGAGACTTGTGGTCTGTCAGCTTAGTAATCACTCTTTTTTACTCTGAACATTGGGCAGAGTTAGGTCTTTGTGCTCCATGTGCATCTGAAACCATGTGCTATACATCTGTGTGTACTTACATGCATATGCAGACATAAAAATCCCTCAACGTGGCTGCTTGTATTGATTACTCAGTTTCTACCAAATGGAGCTGATCCTGGGATTTTATTTGGCAGAGGCAAGGGCTGCAGAAGGAGGGGCAAAGATAGGAATAGGGCTGTACTTCAGGAAGATCTTTCTGGATCTTTCTGGTTTTCAGGAAAAAGAGGAGGGAGGAGACAAAGGAGCAGGGAGAGAGAGAGAGGCAGGAGTCTCTTGAGGTCATCTCAGCTACAGGTGTTGAGGCCAAGACTAGGGATAAAGAAGCTTTAATATGAAAAGGAAGGGCTTGATTAAAGCATTATGTGTTGTGTAGAATAAGACAGGACTTAGTAAGTGATCAGTGATGGGGCAACAAAGGAGTTCATGATGTTCACCAAGTCTCATGTCTCAGAAACTCGCAAATGGTGAGGAGGAGCAGTGGGGGAGGAGTGGGTTCTGTGTGGTTGGGGTTCAGCTTGGGACCTGCTGACTTACAGGTGAGAGGCAGCCACTCCTCTGCACATGGGTCAGAGCTGGAGCTAGGGGACTGAAGGAGATCCCTGAGCAAAGGACAGACAACAAAGACCCAGAACCAGGAAAAGGAATAAGGGGCAAAATGGAATTCCAGAGAGAACATATATTCAGGAAGTGGAGGAAGAACAAGCTCCCACTTGGTACCTGGTGTCATATACACGTTCTCATAGAAGCCTCACAAAGGCCTATAGGACGAGGCACGGTTGTCCCAATTTTATATGTGAGGAAACAGAACGAAACAATGAGAGTCTGGCAAGGACCTGGAAGTGTGGGACAGGCTGGTCTCTTTCCAGGAGGTGGGTGGAGGAGGGAGTGGGAAAGAGAGCTTGGTGCATGGGGGCATATCAGAATGAAAGCCAAGGGCATTTTCGGGGATGTCATGAGGAGCATGTTTGTAAGCGGAGGGGAAGGATCAAAGGGAGAGGCAGATGCAGAAGATGAAAGCTGGAGATGGACTAAATCATTGATAGGGCTGAATCGCCAAGATTAGGGGGAGGGGCGGAGTAGAGACCAGATCAAGATGGATCTGTAGAGTGATGGGAACCTGCTTCGGAAGCTCTCATTGGACAGAAACATCACAGCAGGGGAGCTGCGGGTTTGGAAGATGTCACCTGCTCTGGGAGCTGATGGCCAATTAGTATAGCCTGACTGTGAAGAGAAGTATTAACTGTTTATTTCCTATTTACCTAAATGTTTTCTACAGACCATTCATGTTAATTCTCATGAATTATAGATACTTCAACACAGAATTAGCTTTCATTTTTTTCCTAAGGAGACCATGCTATTATTAGTTGCTGTCACATATGAGTTGGGTGTTTTTTTTTGTTTTGTTTTTGTTTTTGGTTTTGTTTAGCTTCAAGTGAACAGTAGGGCAACAGGCAACTTACGTCATTATCAAGATAATGGGTTTAACAGATACTGTTGTAATGGAGACTTTTCTGGATAAAACTCCTGTAATATGGTAGAAAGAACTTGGGCTTTGGATTCAATGGGTACAAATCTGAGCTGTAGTATTTCCAGGTGATGTGATCTTAGGCTGAAGACATCACTCAGCTTTGTTTTCTCCAACTGTGACATAATTTTATTTTACAAGGTTTTTGTGATAATTAGAGATATGTAAAAAAACACCTGCCTTAATAAATGGTGGAAATAAGAATAAGAATTATGATTGTTGTTAATCGCTAAATGAACTGAGGACTAAATATTTTATGTATAAAATATATCAGACCAACATGAGTACATATAATATATGTATAATATGTGCGTTTGGTTTGCATGTGTGTATATGTACATGCACGCACACACACACACACACACACACATATATATATATATGAAAACATATTTTTCCATTCTTTTTTTGATGGTTGTTTGAATTGCTCCCAGTTTTATTCCATCACAAACCATGCTGCTATAAACATCCTCATATGTATCTCATGTGTTAGGCTTTCTCTAGGCTTTCTGTCTGGGAACGGAAGTACTTAGTATGCTCACTGTCACCTCTGCTAGGTAATGAAAAATCATTTTCTACAGTGGTTGTGCTCATTTACACTCCTACCAACCATGCAGGAGAATTTCCAGTTTCTCTGGATCCCACTAACCCTTGGAAATGTCAGACTTCAAAATGTTTGCCAATCTCTTGGGTAGGAAATGATATCTTGTTTTTTAATTAGTATTTTCCTGATTACTGGTCAGTTGGACATCTTTGAACATCTTTGCTGGCATTTTAAGTTTTCTGTGAAATGCCTATTTATGCTTTTTGCAGAGTTTTCTTCTAGTCTCATCTTTTTAAAAGGTATAAAGACACTGTGTCAGATAAAGACATATATATAAATATTCATATTTGCCCAAGTTTAAGAGTCAACTCATACAAACATTAATGGATCCATTCATCTATCAGAAAACTGAAGTTTCTTGCCTGTACCTATTAGGTGCCTATACATAACAGGTGTTGAATTATGAGTATCGAATGGATCAAGTATGGGGAGAAGAACACGTCTACCATTAAAGATGTGCACTTAGCACGTCATGCCTGACACCTTTCAAGGTCAGGACCAAGCGAGCCTATTTTTCATGTTCTGTCCCCTCAGGGCTGTGTGACCTGAACGACCTTTCTAAAGAGCTCATCCAGTGATGCCAGCGCCTTCTGACCTCTCGTGTTATTGTGGTGGGAGGGAGGGGCCTGAGACTTGCCGACCCCTTCCAGGCTAGGAGCCAGGTGCTCTCCATCCCCGCCCCAAAGCTCCCAGGTTTCCTGACGTGTGGCATCATCCTGCCTGTTTCCAACCCTGTGATCCTCAGACCGCTCCCATGGGTTTCTGATTCCACAGGTTGCAATGGAGCCTGGGAGTCTGAATTTTGAACAAATGTTCCAGCTAATTCCTATAACTGGGTGATTTTGAGAAATCTGGAACTGTGATCTAGTGGGGAAGGCCCTTTGAATGCTTTTCTCTTTATTCTTGGGCACAGATGTAGCTGGGAAGAAATATCATTAAAAGGAAAAGAGTGGCTCTAGAAGGACGTTTTCTCGGTTTCACAAAACTAAGCTCCTTCTCCAGGTGCTCAAGCCTGTGCCAGACCACTCTTGACTCCCTCCAGCCCAAAGCTGGTCCAGGTCACCTGAGCTCCTGGGTGTCCCCACTGCCAGGTACAATGATGTGTCTTGGTCTTGTGATCACAAGGCTCTACCTGGACTTCCTCTGCCCCCCATCCAAAGCGTTTCCTTTTATCACCACCTCTAGCCTGTTTCTCTGTGCTCCAGGCATGTTGATCTCTGCATTCTGGGAATGTGCACCCGTCCTCTCATACCGGTCATTCTGCTTCTGTTTCCTGTGTTTTAAATGCCCTCTCCCACCCACCCCCCTTGGG
The DNA here is from genome assembly GCF_041146395.1 of Eulemur rufifrons. Lineage (NCBI taxonomy): Eukaryota > Metazoa > Chordata > Mammalia > Primates > Lemuridae > Eulemur > Eulemur rufifrons. The sequence continues at coordinate 210,780,242 of NC_090989.1, forward strand.
CTCATTCATCCTTATTCTTTAAGGCAGCTTTTCTCAGACTTTCATGTGCACACAAACAGCACCTTGACCTTGTTGAGATATGGCTCTGATTCAGCTGGTCTGGGGTGGGCCTGAGATTCTGCATTCCCAGCAGGCTCCCAGGTAGTGCAGGGTGTTGCTAAGCCCGGAGCCAAGAGACTTTATGACTCAGCCTGTGCCTCACCTGCTCCTCCTTTGTGCTCTTAGCACGGGCCGGCCTCTGCCACACTTCTCACATGGTACTACAGCAACTGCCTTGTCTGCCTACAAGTTTCTTAAGGGCAGGAATTGTGTCTCGCTTATCTTTATTTACATTTGCAGTACCAGCCTATAGGAGATGCTTAGCAAATATTTGTTGAACAAACAAATGATTTGAACAATCCAGGTGGATATTTGTCTGGCTGCGTTTTGTTGTTGGTGACTGTTTCCTTATTGAGGCCAATGGCTTGTTGCTTTTCCAGATGGTGCCCTCTGGCCGGAAGGGTTGGCTCCACTTTCTGCAACGCAACAGACCTTGCCAGGGGAGGAGCGCGTGCGTGGGTGGTTAGCTTTGGCATTGGAAAAATTCAACTTCTTTGTGCCTAATTTAGGTCAAGATTAGTGGGTTTAAAATTAGCCCTGGATTCTGAATTTTCTTTGGCTGGTTTGCTCACGCTTGTGAGCACACGTGCACACATCTCTCATGGATCAGGCTGCTGAGGTTTAATAGCCTCTTCCTCTTCTAACCCCATTCTCCACTCAGCGGCCAGGATGGTCTTTGTAAAATGCAACGTGGGATATGATACACCACTTGTTTGGTGGTTCCCTCTCCTTTCAGGGAAAACTCCAGCTCCCCAACAAGGCTTATGAATATAGGGCTTGATGGTCAGGTTTCCCTAGGCCAGTCCATCCTTACTCCTGCTGTCTGTGGGTGCCGCTGTCACTCTCAAAAGTGGGGATAATGAACGCTATGATGGCCCCTGCTCCTCAGCCCGTTTGCTGCTGGCCCTGACCTCTGCCTGCAATCTCATATCTTACCTTGCAGCCAGGTTGCTTGGTTGTGAGAACATGCTCATACCTGTCATGTCTCTGGTTCAGTTAATTCTCATGAAGGGGACCTTGTTGGAATTGCTCTGGCTCAACTAGAATATACATCTATGTTAACCTGTAATTACTGTAAATCCTCTAGAAATCAGCAAGATTAAATAATGAACACATGAGTTTTTGTTTTCCCTCAGTGCTTTTTGCAGAAATCTCTTAATGATTGGATTAATCTTTTAATGGGCAGATAGATGAGCCAGTCTAGTTGTAGGCAAGTAAACAGTAGGCTAGATGGGAGAAGAGGTTGCCCGTCTGCAATAGTTATTCTGCTTACAGGCTGTAATCTCCCTCCTCTCATCTGATCATAGACTTGTTTTTCAGTATTGGTTGAAGCAACAGCCCAGGACAACAAAAACAGTATTAGCTGCAAAGCCAGACAGAACTGGTGCGCCCCAGGCAGTTTCTTTTTTTTCTTTTTTTCTTTTTTTTGAGACAGAGTCTTGCTCTGTTGCCCGGGCTAGAGTGAGTGCCGTGGCGTCAGCCTAGCTCACAGCAACCTCAAACTCCTGGGCTCAAGTGATCCTTCTGCCTCAGCCTCCCGAGTAGCTGGGACTACAGGCATGTGCCACCATGCCCGGCTCATTTTTTCTATATATATTTTTAGTTGTCTATATAATTTCTTTCTATTTTTAGTAGAGACGGGGTCTCGCTCTTGCTCAGGCTGGTCTCGAACTCCTGACCTTGAGCGATCCACCCACCTCGGCCTCCCAGAGTGCTAGGATTACAGGCGTGAGCCACCACGCCCGGCCCCAGGCAGTTTCTTAATTCTTCTGAGAGTTAGTATTCACACATATAAAAATGAAAATAATGAGACCTACTTTGTGTGGGTAGTTATGACAATTAATTGACGTAATGTGGGAATATTGGGTTATGATCACCACCGGTAAGTCTGTCTTCTTGTTTTTAAAGGCTAAACCATATGAATTATTTCTGTTTGGAAACAGTGGCAGTGCTACAAATATATCATTTGGTATTTACTTGTGGCATTGTTTTTCTGTTGTGATGCAATGTTCTGTTTTTCAGCTGGGAGAGCTTCTTTCTTCCCCTTTATTACTATAAATATATTTGACTAATGCAGTCACGTTGAATTTTTGCCCATGCCTGACTGTTTCTCTTTGAGATATCACTGTGTCCAGGATGTGAAAGGACTGCTCTTATCGTCTGCAAACACAGCTGCTTTCTGTTAAGGAAATCTCCACTGCAGATAGTGGAAACGTAGCAAAGACGGAGATTCAGTGGTCTGCATGTTTTTGCTGCAAGTCCTGGAATTTTTGAAAACTACATAGTGTCAGGGTGGAGGGGTTGGGAAGAGAAAAGGATTCAACAAGTTCTACGTTGTCTAACATTGCTTGTTCTGTAGAAGCGCCATTTGAATGTGAAAGGTGCTGTTTGTGTTAGAGCTGGAGAAACGTTTACTGTTTGGTGGGGCCAGGCCACTGTTTCACAGGGTCCTTGTGAATCTTCTGCAGCCTCTCCATGTGGGCCACGGCAGGGAGGTGGGGACCATCACCGTCACAGCAGCCTGTTAGAAATGCAGAGTCTCAGGCCCTTCCCCAGACTGCTCAGTCAGAAGCTGCATTTTAACAAGACAGTCCAGTGCTTTGAACGCACCTTAAAGTTCAAGAAAAACTGCTCTTGGCCAGCACTGTCCAGTAGGATTTTCTGTGATAATGGAGATGTTCTGTATTTGCAGTACTGGATAAGATACACACTAGCCACTTGTGGCTGAGAACTTGAAACAGGGCTAGTGCAACTAAGGAACTAAAGTTTAAATTAAAATTTAAATAGCCACAAGTATGTGGTTTGTGGCTACCAAATTGGGCAGCAGAGTGTGAAACTCTACTAGGTTTTGTTTCCAGGATTCCTCTGGATGGTTATGTTGGCTCCAGGAGCCAGGCGGTCCTCCCCAGTGGTCTGGGGATACCGCTGCATAGTCTGGGGTCCTTTGCTGTGACTGTGGCTCTACACACGGTCATAGATGAGTCCAGCATTCTGACACTCTAACTTTCCTCTCAGGAGGCTCTCAGCTGGTCAGCTAGTCGGGAAAAACACTTGGCAACTAAACCAACACATGGAAAACTACTCTTTTCTTGTGGTGTTATTTCTATTACTTCACAAATCCCGGAAGATCAGGAGACATATTTCTTTCTTTTGCTTCACCTACAATGGATGTGTCTTACAACGTATATAAATGGACGCTTTTTAAGTGGCTTTGTTTCTCCTTTAATATTATTCTTCCCCCATGGTGAACTCTAGTTTGAGTAATTTTAGTTATGATCCCCTGAAGAAGCCTTGAGAAATTTTGCTTCTATATCTTTGCTCAAGCATTAGGTCCCTGACTGCAGCCTACAGGGTGCTCAGTTGGAGGTGTCTACGGCATAAACATCACCTTTGTTATTGTGGCAACTGAAGCAGGTTCTGGAACTTTAAGACTCCTCTTTTTCTATCTCTTCAGGCTGATCATCTCTAACCATTGTTCCAAACTTAAATTCTTTTTTATGGCATTTGGCAATACAAAACACTCCCCAGCTGCTCCCTGGTGATAGGCGGCTAAGCGATGATGCAAACATCTGTTTTGGCTACAGTGGCTCTCGTATTTTCCCAAGTGGAGTTTAGTGACCATCTGTCCCTCCCTCCCTCCATGTGACCTGGAGTTCTGTTGAGGTGATGGAAATCCAACAGCCATTTTGTGAAGGAAAATGAAGCTTGGTGTGAGAGGAAAGAATTTTTATTCTAAAATTGAAATAGGTATTGGCAAACGTTGTCCATTTGCTTACATGTTAGAGATGTTTTGTCATCAGGTATGGGGGAGTTTGTCATCTTCTTATGTTTATTTCTGTCCTTAAATACTGCCTGACTGCTTAGGAGGCGCCCACTCTCAGACCCTCAAGAGTGGGAAGGGGCCGAGCGATCAGGTCACCGTAGGGAGGAGTGAAGGGTGCTGGGAATTGGCAGGAGAGGCGAGTTAGGAACTTGGCCCTTTTGGCTTATAGGTCTATGGATGGGCTTCAGGGGGTTCATGGAGCTCTAAAATTATAGCAAAGTTTTGTGTGTGGGGGCAGAGAGTCCACAGCATGTGTGACTTGCATCATGTGATCTGTTCTTTGAATTCCCCCCATGTTTAGTGGTTAGTTTGACCTCAATTCCTTAGATTTAGGATAAGGCCTATAGAACATCTGCTGGGTAATGAGGATACTGAGAAAAGTTAGCTTTACTGGGTGACAACTTTGTTACAAACCATTCTGCCAGTGGGACGCTGGCCCCATGGAGGAGGAGGGGGCAAGAAGGCTCCACTCCCTGCAATAAGGACAAACAACACCCAGCCGCCACCGTGGGGATTGGTACGGATCGGGGGATGGCAGGGCTGTCCTGATGACCTGTGCTGGGAGCCCTGCTCTGCTACCTCCGGCCTGTGTTATCTAGAGCAAATAATTTTTTCTGTACCTCAGTTTCCTCATGTAAAAAATATAAGGATAGGCCGGGCGCGGTGGCTCACGCCTGTAATCCTAGCACTCTGGGAGGCCGAGGTGGGCGGATCGTTTGAGCTCAGGAGTTCGAGACCAGCCTGAGCAAGAGCGAGACCCCACCTCTACTAAAAATAGAAAGAAATTATATGGACAGCTAAAAATATATATAGAAAAAATTAGCCGGGCATGGTGGCGCATGCCTGTAGTCCCAGCTACTCGGGAGGCTGAGACAGGAGGATCGCTTGAGCTCAGGAGTTTGAGGTTGCTGTGAGCTAGGCTGACGCCACGGCACTCACTCTAGCCTGGGCAACAGAGTGAGACTCTGTCTCAAAAAAAAAAAAAAATATAAGGATAGTAACGCCTGTGTGCAGGGCTTTGAAGAGGATTCAATGCAAGAATGTGTGTAGCATGCTGAGCACATAGCAGACCCTCCATAGATGATAATGATAATTTTCATTATTCTCTGCTGACTGTTTCAGAGCTGCTGAGGACCTGTGTCCTTCTAGATCAAAAAGCATCTTTTTTAGGTTTCCTGTTACCGTAAGCAGAGGGTTGGGCTGTTGAGGAATCAGAATTCCTGGGAAAGCCTACCACTGGGAATGATCATGGGATATGTATATTTGTTCATTTGAATAACGTAGGAGGCATGAGTATAACTGTGTTTGTTTATAGTGTCTGATTCCTTGAAATGTAAATGCTCTGACTCCCACATCCCTGAAGCCAACTGGTCCCCTTTTTGCTGTTCAGCCTTTTGAGGTAGTTCGGGATAATATGGGAGATGTTGCTCATCTTTGCTGGTTTTCCCACTCTCGGTCATCATCCACCAGGCTGTCCCATCTGCTTGCTGGAATTCCGTCGAGTTTACAGGATAACAGAGCACACAATCTTACGGGAAGCTAAGCGCCAGCTGGACATATCATTTTGGGAACAGAGCCATGAAGAAACTGTGTTTTGGGCAAATCTTTATCTATTTTATGAAGAAAAATAAGTGATGGCTGTATATTTCTATCTTGGGCCACAGAGGAGTCTTTCCTTGTGGGCAACATGCAAGGTTTCTAGTCCATGGTCTACCTTGGATCATTGTGTGGCATAGTTCCACTCACTTTCCCTCATTTCTGAAAGAAAAGTGCCTCCAAGAGCTGGTATAAAAAATGAAACTTTGCTTTCAAAGAATAATAATGACAATAATAATAATAATATCATTAATTATAAAACAAACTTGGGTAATGAGTTAAGGTGGCTGATGAAGGTGATTGTTAGAATAAGGTGAACACAGAATAAGAAACATGCCTCCCAGATCTTTCTTGTTCTACATCCCAGCACATCCACGCAGCACACACATACCACACGCACTCAACACACATGTGTACACACACACACACACACACACACTCTCTAGCCCCTCACGATCATGAAACCTATAATGACTTCTCTCCCATGTAACCTGTTTGTGAGATTGGGAACCCATCGTAATGTCTGATAAAACTTCTCCTAACAAATATTTTCTTTTGGGCTTTTTTCTTCCCAAGTTAAAAAAAAAGTTAAAGGCAGAACACCCTCAGCTTTAGACTTAATGCATTTCAAAAGTCAAGGTTTCTAGGCATGGAAAACTCTAAATTCAAAATAAAATTTAGCACCGGTTTATGCGTCTTGCCCACCATCAGAAATCTTATTGTACTCCCCTCCCTATATATTTAGCTAATGTATCCCATTGGAAGTATTTACATTTTTAGCCTTAGATGTTTTTAGTCAATATTTAGTGAGTTCCCTGGCAGAGCAGCACTGGTGAAAGGAAGGAAGTGACAGGTGCTATTTCATTCCCACCTGGGAAGAGTTTCTTTCTTCATTATCGCGCCTGTGGGTGTGCCGCTTCCCCTCTCTGTGTGAGCTCTGGGAGACTCGCTCTTCTGGAGTTTGCATTTGGTGGCTTTTCTCGTGTCTCTGCTCCTGTCTCTTTTGCCTGGGCTCCCCCTGCAGCTCACCCCTGCCTCTTGCCTGGCCTCACCCTCTCTTCCTTCCCTGTCCTTCCTGGAGCCTGTGGTTTTGAACTTCCATCATGATCCAGCATCACGTGACATCAGCGGTTCTCAAAGTGCCTCCCAGACCCGCAGCCTCAGCAGCAGCTGGTGTGGTGGGCAGAATGACAGCCTCCCCCAGGCCCATGTCCTGACCCCCGGAAGCTGTATGTGAAGTCCAGGGTGATGGGGAACTAAGGTAACAAGGTTCCTTATCAGTTGACCTCAAGATAGAGAGATTGTCTGGATTATTCACATGGATCCAATGTAATCACAAAGGTTTTCAGTGTGGAAAAGGGAGGCAGAAGAGCCAGCGTCTGGGCGTTGAGAGTGTGAAAGACTTGACCAGCCACCATTGCCTTTGCAGACAGAGGAAGGGGCCACAGGCCAACGAATGCAGGTGGCCTCTAGAAGCTGGAAAAAACAAGAGCCTTGAGAAAGGAACGCAGCCCTGCTGACATCTTGATGTCAGCCCAGTGAGGTCTGTTTTGGACTTAACGCTCTGAATTCTCAAACCAGAAGCCAATAAATTTGTGTTGTTTTAAGCCACTAAATTCATGGTAATTTCTTACAGCAGCAATAGGCAACTAACACACCTGGGAACTTGTTAGATATGAAAATTCTAGAACTCCCACCCTAGATCTACTTACTGTGTCAGAAACTCCAGGGGTGGGGCCCCGAAATCTGTGTTTTACCAAGTTTCCCAGGTGACTCTGATGCATGTTTGAGAAGTACTGCTCTCTCCTCTGGCCTTCTTGTGCTTCCTCCCAGCCAGACTTTGCCTCCCACCCACTCTCAACCCTCACTCAACCCAATCACCATCGTCTCCCAAATCCAGGCAACTAGAAGGTCAGGGCTCCTCCGCAGTCAAGGTCGCTGGACTTCCTGACAGTCATTTTCCATGGTTGCATCTTCTTCCAGTCATCCCTCCAGGCTCATCCTCGACCTACCCCTCCAACTTTTTCCATTCTCTGGCCACTTGCAAGACTGTCCCTGAGGGCAACGTTGTCTCACTTCTCACTGAGAAATAATTCATCAGGTGTGGATTCAGTGAACTTCCTGGCTCTCTCCTGCCACACGTCACTGCATCTGCTTCCAAGCTCTCCTCCTTCCTGCCTCATTCGGTAAAGAGGTTTCTCTCCTCCTGTCCAAGGCTGGCCTCTGCACTGGTGTTATTGTAACAGCCCTGTCTGCTGTTGCTCACTCCTTCCTTTTCCTGACAAGCTTTTTGAAAGCACAGCCTTCCCTTAAAATGTCTCCCATTCATTTCTCAGTTGTTTTCAGCCTGTCTTCTGCCCATGTCTCACTATAACTGCTCTAGGGAGCAGTGGTCACCACACGCCCCAAATTGCCAAATCTAATGCGTGTTTATCAGCCTGATCTGAATTTACCTCTTGGCAGTGTGAACACTATGACCCTTCTTGGAACTTCCTTCCCCCTGCTCTTCCTTTATTTTCTGTAGGTCTTGATCTTCCCCTGCACATTCCTTAAATGTTGGTGTTCCTCTGGGCATCCCACAACACACTTAAAAGAAAGAATTTATACACTTTCTTTGCAACAATTTTATTCATTCAAGGGCTTCAACTTGGTTGACTTCCAGATTTGTATATCCATTATAAACATCTTCCCTGAGCTTCATATCTTTATATTTAATTGTCTTCCAGACATCTCCACTTGGATGTCTGCGTGTACTTCCAGCTGATGGGTTCAAAGTCAAACTCCCTGTCTTCGCTCTCTCTAGACCTGTTTCCATATCTACAAAATGCAAATGTAGGATCAGGTTAGTAATTTTCAAGCTATGGATCATGACCCATTTGTAAGTCTGGAAATAATTTAGAGGGTTGCGACTGGCACTAAAACAAGTGTGAAGACAAACAGAAGATACACACACACATACATACACAAATGAGTTTACCTTAGAGTGTAAGCTTTATGAAATCAGGCAGGGTTTTGCATGTTTTGTTTATTGTTTTATCTTTAGCACCTAGATGTGAGCTAGATGAAGTGGTATGGTCTGACGGCTTCATGTGGCCTCCCCACTGAGCGGGCTGGCTTAGCACAGCATGGGGTTTGTGGGGTGAAGCCGGATGGTGGACACTACCCCTGCAGCCAGCCAGTCAGCTTTTCAGAGAGAAACAGAGAGGTTTTAGGGGCACCCTTTGGTCTCCATGCAACTTGTCACACGTAGACGTGTTATAAAGCTGTCTGAGTTAGAGAGGGCAGCAGACTTAAAGCCAGGTGGTACGAAAGGAGAAGTCAAAGAAAGGAATCCCATGCAGGTACTCATTTATTTATTTAGCATACATTTAGCCGACTAGGTGCCAGGCCCCTGGCTGGGCTGTGAGGAAACATGCAGAACACACAGACACAGTCCTTGTTCGCCTGAGCCTTTGCTTTAGCGGAGGAGCCAATAGACATACAAACTGATGAATATACAAGGTTATTTCCAGTTCAAAGAAGCCCCCTGCATAGAACAGCTTGGTTTCACTTTGTGCCTCCATGCAGAGAGGTTTAGAGTAGGCAGCGACTGAGTACGCAGTGTCCCGGCTCACCTTGCAGATGGGAGTTTGTGAAATGGAAGAATGCATCAGCGGGCTTCTTGATTGACACTTTAAAAACCTTTTAAGAAAATCAATGCAGACAACATCTCGGATCCTGCACTAATGGAAGCTGTGGTTGGGAACCGAGAAAGGCTGAGCGACGGAGAAGAGAGAGTGGGCTCGCGGTGGTGGGTGGGACAGCTGAGAAAGCGTGTTGAGAGAGGCTGAAGGTCCCTTGTGGGCTGTTCAGACTAGGGAGAGGAGATTCACTTCGTATTTCTGTGGGACGATAACCTTCTCCAAGTGCCCAGATGCTGGTTCTGAAGGGAATTTGAGGAGGCACAACCCCCCCTCTGAGAAGCTGTGTCACATATGCATTTTGGATAGGCCTCAGCTCCTTATTCAATCAATAGCAAACAAATTATTCAGGGCATTATCTTGGTTGGATATATATGATAATGAACTGCTACCTTTTTTTAAGTTACTGTGAATGTCTCCAAAGAATCTCCTTTCTCTATCCCAGGAGCACAGTTTTACCGGTTGTGCTATTTGTGCATTACTTATTCCCGGCATATTTTTAAAGGCATTCCAGGGAGCTTATATGGTGTGCCAGATCTCTGCCATTCGCTCTGCCTTTCCTGCCCCAATGGCTGGCCTGACAGGTGGCACTGATATAAGCCACCTAGTCTTTTGGCATCTAGCTGGGTTCAACCCAGGGGGGCCCTGGCTGGGAGGTGACAGGGAAGAGAGGGTGAGGTCTGAGTATTTCCCCTGGGTCCCTGCTGTGAGGCTGCCTCAGGCTGATTTTGCTCCTGGACTGGTGCACACGATTCCTCCTGAAGTGGCTTCTACACGACCCTCCTCAGTGGGTTCCGTTATCTTCCCTGTGCCTTTGACCTGGTTCTTGAGGGGGCAGCACTTCTGCTGCTCCTCACCTGCTTCCCGACCCCCTCTGGTGGTTCCCACTACTTAGCTCAGACCCTTACGAACAGTCCCTTTGGAAAGAAGCCCTTCTGGAATTATTCTACGTGGAGTAGACTGCCAGCCTCCTGTGGGGACTCTGGCAGATACAAATATCAAAACATGTAACAAAGAGGTAAAAACCATTAAACAAATTGAGAACACGAAGACACAGAACTAGAAATGGAGATAACCATGACCGGGATATTTTTTTACCTTTTAATGTGTTTATTGGCCAATTGGATGTCTTTCTTCTCTCATGAAATACTTGTTCAAGTCTTTTGCCCATTTTAAAATTGGGTTGTTTGTCTTTTTGCTTATTTGTGGGAGTATCTTAAAAACTGTGTTCCAGACAGGAGTCTTTTGTCAGATGTAAGTATTGCGAGTGTCTCTCCCGGGCTGTGGTTTGCCTCTTCACTATCTTAGAGACATCCTTTGTCTCACAGACATTCTAATTTTAGTGACGTCCATTTTGTCATTGTTGTTCTTCTATAATTAGAGCTTTTTGTGTTCTGTTTTAAGAAATCTCTGTCTACTCCCAGCTCATGACAATATTCTCTTATATTTTCTTCCAGAAGCTTTATTGTTTTACCTTTCACATTCATAGCTATGATCCATCTCAGATTGATTTTTTAAAATAGCTTCATTGAGGTATAATTTACATACCATTAAATTTACTCATTTTAAGAGTACAATGCAATGATTTTTTTTCTTTTTAGTAAATTTACAGAGCTGTGCAACCATCTCACTAATCTAATTTTAGAACATTTTCATCACCCAGAAAAGAAACCTCGTGCCCATTTGCAGTCATTTCCTCTTTCCACGCCCAGCCCCAGGCAACCGCTAATCTACTTTCTGTCTCTATAGATTTGCCTTTGGAATTGCGTGTGTGTGTGTGTGTGTGTGTGTGTGTGTGTTTATGGTATGTGTAGTTATTTTATTTGAGCACAAATGTTAACTCCATGCTTTCTGGAAGTTGAAGCAAAAAGGGAATCCCAATATTTTGCATGATCCTCCTGGCTGGTTCCTGCTGGACTACAATTCTATTATTTCTAGGAAGAATTCCTTGTATAAATTCCTATAACAGGCATTGGGTAGTATAATGGACAGTGTCTGGCTACATTCTGGCAAGAGATATAGAAATCTCCAATAGTTATTTATCCTGCTGCCTCTCTCTAAGAGTTAGGGAGTTATTTGTCACCCAGTTGTGATTAGTTAAGGCACTGCTGAGAGGAGCTATTATACAATATTAAGGCTGAGAGGAGCTATTATACAATATTAAGGTTTATGCCCATGCATTTCTGATGGTCAAATTAATATGCTGGAAAAACTTAAGAAAACTACGGATTGGGCAGGCAGCATGGTTCTGTTAAATACTGCAAGTCTCAAGCAGGCTTTGAGGGCACATCACAGTAATTTTCACAGTTGAATTCTCTGAGGGATTAGTACCTAAAGTGTTGAAAATCTATATTGTTTAGTAAAGTAGGATCCATGTGCTGTGTCTTCCCACCGGGCGTGAAGGTGGCAGAGCTGACATATTGTTGTGGACATTTAGGGGCCTGGTGTGCCCTTGTATCCTGCCCATTGAGGGCTGGCACACTGCTCCCTGGTGTATTGATGTGGAGGGACTGTGAGAAGAGCCAATGTGCCCCCTGACAGGACCTTCCGTTCTGTGTGGGCACCTGGAAAAATAGATGTCTGTTGGTTCCCTAGATTTCTGCACCTTAAAGTGTGAGAGAAAAAGAATTTGAGGGGCCTATCTAATTTTGAGAGAGTTGTCACCTCTTAACCACCTCACAAGATGGATTTATACTTTGATATACTCAACAGGATCAGTTAATTTCAAAATACAGCCCTAAATAGCCAAATGAATTGACTTTTTTGGTAGAGTTGCTTATAGTTCATTCACTAAACATTGAAGACTATCTTACAAATGCAATTAGTTTATTTGGACCATTTTTGATGCTGAATGTTTTTAAGCATCATTTAACCAACATGTTCAGCTGCTCACAAAGGTTACTCTTCCTGTTGGTTGTGGCAAAAGTCTTATCACTGGCATAGGAATGGTTGTCTTTCTGTTTGTCTTAACGGTGGTAGGATATGTATCTGCTTTATCCAAAAGCTATATTAATTAAATATGTTAAAAATAAAGACTCTTATGCATTGCCTGTGTAAGATGGTTCAACCACTTTAAAAACTCTCCGGAAGTATCTACATACTGTGTATCTTAGCAATTTTACTCCTAGGTATATACCCAGTAGAAATACCCACGTATATTCACCAAAGATACATACAAGTATGTTCATAGCAGCTTTATTTGTAATTACCCAAAACTGGAAACTATGCAACAGTAGAATGGACAAATGAATTGTATATTCCTACAATGGTAATACTGTAGAACAATAAAGTGGATAAATGACTGTTCACAAAACAACATGTATGAATATCAGAAATTATTTGAACTAGAGAAGCAGAACACAGAGAGAGCAAGGCTGTAGAACCCCATTCACTTAAATTTCAGACACAGGCAAAACTGTTTGATGATGGAAATCAGAGCAGTGGGTACCTTTTTGGAAGGTAGTAACTGAAAGGTATGAAGTGAGTTTTTGAGGTGCTAGGAATAATTTCGTGCCTGATCTAATATTATAGTAGTTCTATGATTTGTTCAACTTTGTAAAAATTCATTGAGCTGTACCCTTAAGGTGTGTGTACTGTATGTGTGCTGTACCAACACTCATGTTTACTGGAAGACATGAAGGGCAGCTGGAACAGTTCTGCCTTATGTGTTGAGAATTATCTGATAAAAGTTCATTTCTATGTACACCGATTCCAGAAATGGTGCCGATTTTGAAGAATCATGAATAACCTGACGTAAGTGTGAATGGATAGCTTGGCTCGCTGGGGGCTTCTGTGTACAGATTCAAAATTTGACACATTAATGAATGAAGTGAAAAGCTGCGTACTTTGTAAATGTTCACCTCTCTTCAATGAGATAAAATAATGTATAATAGTGAAATGGTTGTGTCTAAGACTGCTTACTTCTCAACTAAGACACTATGAAGCTCAGGTTTGCCACTACCACTGGCAAGCAAGGAGGAGTCCTCGCTTCACTCACCTAGACAAACAGACAAGCAATTTTATAAAGGGATACCCAGCAGAGTAACTAACTGTTCTTACTTTTGAGAATTTCTTCCCTTTCTCCTTCCCTCCTTGAGGAATTGGTAGATAATACTTCAAACCACTGTTAGGGTGATGAACCATTCAGTGTGGATTTTTTTTGGGGGGGGTGGTTAGACAGGCAGGTTTTATTGTTTCTGATACTACAAGAAAAACAAATAGAGCAGCATTTTCAAATTGCTATACCCAGGAAGCTGGGAGAGGAGTAGATGTCACATATTGAGTTTCTGAGTACAATTTCATTAAAAAAGAGAAAAAGAAATGCATTCTGCTTTTTTTGAAAACATGTACACAATTCTTAGCTGAAAATGTCCTTTAGAATTACTTCACCATTATGCATGCTATGATTTAAATTCTTTCTGTCTATCAAATAGCATAATTAGAAGACCAGAAAACTAAGCAGCACAATTGTATTAACTTGCCATATATAACCTTGAGTAAACAGCTTAATTTATCTGATTCTTAGTTTGATTTACCTGTAAATTAGGGATAGTAACACAATACAGTATGATAAATTGCACGATATGGGTACGATGGTGATACTAAGGGGAGAACATTTAATCTCCATCCTAGAAAAAGGAGAAGAAAAATTTCTGAATTGATGTCACAGCTATATGAGTTTTAAAGTCAAGAATAAATTTGTTGGAAAAGAGAAGTAGGGGGAAAGAGTGGAACTGCTCCATGGTGAGTGTATCAAGTGCAAAGAACTAATAGATTTAAAAATCTTGTGCAAGGCAGAGTGTAGGAAAAACACATACCTGAGCCAATCGTGCATTAGTAGCTTGCATGATTCAGTGTAGAAAAGGCAAGAAGTAGATAATAAATTAGAATTGGCCAGATACTAAAGATTCTTTTATGACAGATTAAAGATCTCTATCTGCAAGGGAATAAAACATTGAACTATTATGAACAGTAGAGAAAAATGATTGAACTTGCATCTCAAATATCACTTATGTGGCAATGTGAAAATGGATTGGATGGGTCTAGAATCGTCACTATTTGGTGAACTGATAAGAGGAGAAAAGTTGGTTTATAAGAAGAATGGACTCTCCTAAATTGGTCCTCAGGATAATCTATGATGCTATCGTCAGGGCCAAGCCCTTTGCCCTCTGAAGTTTTGCTGAAAAATCAACTCATAAAAGGCAAATTAATTAGAGAAAAGACATACAAATTTATTTAATGTGTACATGACAACAAAGTATGGATAGCCAGGTAGAAATATGATTGGACAAAAAGGCTATGATCCAATGCTAACAGACTGAGTGGGGAAACCAGCAAAGCCTGTCTGTCTAGATTCTTCTTGGCCTCTCTGAGCAGCATTCTTTCCTTCAGGGTATGGGGCAGGGCCCTCTATGGAATGGGGGTCCTATGATCTATGATCAAACAAAGTAAGTCAGATAATGTCTTCATGGCTAGCTTTCACACAGAAGGGTGGAGGGAAAGTTAGAGTAATATTTTTAGGTTTTATGGTGGGCTTTGAGGAAAAAGCGTTCTGGCTTCTATGACCCTCCTTGGGGAAGAGGGATTCTGGTTTCTATGGCTAGTCTCAGGGTAGTGTGGGACTGAGAGACAGGAGGGCTGGAGGTCAGAGAAAAACTTGCTTCTGAGGCCTTCTTTTTGGTAATTTGGTAATTAGATATTTTGTACTAGGTATTTCTTTATATTGAAGTTTCTGTACCAAATAACAGATGGTTCCTGTCTCCTGATTGGACCTTTACTGATATTATATGTTTAAATATGTAATTATTGAAAACATAAACATAAAACATAAACAAAGGGTATAAAATTAGAAATAAGTTTCCACAATAAAAAATTTTTAAAAGTTCTAAATAACTCATTGGTCAAGGAAGAAATAAAAATGGAAGGTTTAAAAATAGAATTAAATCATATGTTTATTCATATGAAACTTCAAGAATGCTGGAAAACATAAATATTATTCATTATGACATTATTACCTATGTAGAGAAATATACAAACAACTTTCTTAGAAAATACAAGAGAAGCTACTAATGAATTATTAGAGTTAATGAGATTCAAATCAATTCAAAACTGGATTCAAATCAATACCCAAGTATATTAATAGAGCATATAATTTTTCAAAACCTACAGATTGTAGTAGCAAAAAAAGTTAGATATATAGATGTATAAATACTTGTAAGACTCAGAAAATTATGAGACATTATTCAAAGCCATTAAAGAAGTTTTACGTAAATGGGAGATATTAAAAGTTTCAGTATCAGAATGATGTCAATTCTCCCAATATAGTCTATAGATTTAATGCAATTCAAATTAAAATGCCAACATGTTTATATAGTGGTTGACACTAACTCTAAAATTTGGATGGAAATATAAAATGCCATGCATAGCTAAGGTATTCTTAAGAAAAACAAGGTAGAGTAGATATGTCCAAACAGCTATCAAGATTTATTATACATCTACATTAAGATGGTAATGGTAACATAAGAATAAAAAATTAACCAATAGAGAGAATAGGCATATAGAAATTCAGTTTATGATAGAGCTGATTTTGCATACAAATGGGGAGAAAATAAACTATTAAATAAATAATACTAGGACAACTGGTAATTACTATTGACAACTATGACAGTTGGCCCCTATGCCACATGGTGATACAACATTGATTTCACTCAGATTAAATAATTAAATATAAAAGATGAATGTATGAAACTTTTAATAGGAAATATAGAAGGATAATTTATAGCAGGGTTTATTCAATATGTTTTAAAAAACAATTCATTAAGGAAAAGCTGTTAATTTTAATCATATCAATATTTAAAACTCCTGCTTCCTAGAAGATATAACAAACAGGGACACAAAATGTAGATGGTATTTTCAACACATATTAATAATACAGTTGATAACATTTGTCTATATTTAATATAGATTTAAATGTTGGCTTTTTCATGGTTATCAAAGGTTATGGTTGACAGTTTTATGTAACTTTGACTTTTTTCAAAAATGGAGCCAGCACTTAAAATGCTAACATGCTTCTGGACAGGATGGCTATTAAAAAAGAGCCATTGGCAAAAGATTAGAATCTACTGTAAAATCCAAAACAGGGCAAAAAACAGTTGCCATAGTCAGAAAGGGTAATTGAAGAGCACTCAACGAAGGGTCCAAAGTATGGGCAGGCTCAGGGAAATCGGTAAGTAGGAAGTTGTTACCAACCTTGTCCTAAACCTGAACTAGTGATGCAGCATGACAGGACCTATGGTTTCTGTAGAAAACCAGACCTGCTCCAAAACTGTCCCGGCAGCTTGAGAGCCAGGGCAGAATATCCTTTCCTTCTAATTCTTACCCTCCTACTTATGCCTCCTGTTGACTAAAAACAACTAAAAGAAAGCAAAGTAGAAACTTGGGTGGATTTGGAGGCCATTGTCCTAACTGAAGTAATTCAGGAAAGGAAAATCAAATCCCACATGTTCTCATAAGTGAGAGCTACACTATGAGCATGCATGGCCATGCAGAATGGAAACACTGTTATTGAAGACTGCAAAGGTGGAAGAGGGTGAAAAATTACATCTTGGGTTCAATGTACACTATTTGGGCGATGGGTACTCTAGAAGCCCAGTCCTCATCTTT
The DNA here is from genome assembly GCF_041146395.1 of Eulemur rufifrons. Classification (NCBI taxonomy): domain Eukaryota; kingdom Metazoa; phylum Chordata; class Mammalia; order Primates; family Lemuridae; genus Eulemur; species Eulemur rufifrons. Next base: position 210,797,102 of record NC_090989.1, read on the forward strand.
ATACAGTATATCCATGCAACAAAGCTGCACTCGTGTCCTCTAAGTCTATAAATGCAGTCTCTCACCCTCTTCTCTCCAGTTATTGTTCCCCACATCAGGAAGAACTTATACATGAAGATATTTCAGGAAGTCAGTTCAAGATGAGGATGAATACATTTTCACAGGGCAAAAAAGCTAGCACTGAGGAGCTGAACCTCTAATATATTAAGTGAAATTATATGGTTGTCCCTACCTTACCTATTCCAAAATGACTTTATTAAAAGCCTAGGAGAGGAAAATGGCCTGCAGCCTTAGGCACGGATGGCAATTGAGTGTTTAATAAGCCAGGTCTCCAAGGGGCAGATGATGTTCCAGCCCTACAGGAAGGTGAGACGAGGATGTTCATTCCTGCTGCAGACATTCTGAGGCATTCTGGGGAGGAGCTGTTTTTGTTAAGAATTGTGTTCCCAAACACCCTGAGGGGCAGCAGAAGGTACCCTTTGCTTCTGAGGTACAGGGATATGTGATTACAGTTACTAAGCAACTCATCCTTCTGGGCTGGCCTGGCCTCATTATTCTGACCTACAGTTGGGGGATGGGGATGGATGGGAGAGGGATCAGTGACTTACTGGAAAAGAGCAGAAGCTTTGAGGAGGCACAGAATACAGTTCAAGTCCTGAATCCTGCTTGCATTTGTTACCTGAACCTCCACTTCCCAATCTGCAAAGTGGGGCTAATAATATTGCTATCTGCCAAAGAGACTGTATTCCTGCACTAGTACATGTAAATGGTTGATCACAGTGCCTGGCACATAGTATGTGCTAAGAATGTTTGCTCTTATTAATAAATTTGATGGTTGTAATTGTATACAAGAGGGTCTTGTGGCCAATGTACACTGGAGTCTCACATTCTCTTTCAAAAATTCTTGTCCATTCTCCAAACCAACATGGGGAAAAGTGGATCAAGTTTTCCCTGTGCTAATGGTGTGTTTTTGTTTTTGTTTTTTCTTGAGAGAAAGCAGAAGTCAGGTGACAAGGCAGAGAGCCACAGTCAGAGAGCAATCAGGAACTTAATAAATGGAGGTCCAGCTTAATAAATGCTAGAAAGGAAGATACAAGCCAAGGGCAGGAAGAGTGGGGCAGCCGATCCCAGTAACTTGCAAAATCAAGAGCGAGCATTCACTTCCACATTCCTGCCTTCCTTCTTGTCCTGGGTTTGATATTGTGTGCTTTTAACAGCCTCGTGACCTTTCTACTCTGCAGCCAACCTCAAGGGGCTACTCTCTGGGAGCCTGGTGGAGAGGAGGTTAACCTCCATGCCTGCAGATGGACGACATTTGTGCTCCCCGACGTGTGCTGCTGACATGCACAGAACTGATTATTCTGGGGCAATGGGGAGCGTATGTAATTTACTGCAGCCTTCTTCGAGCTGCCTGGGTAGACGTTCAGGACAATGGATTGGGAGTTACGTTGGTTCTGGCAGGGTTGCTGCCCTCTCCCTTTCTTCCTCCTGCCCAGCAGGGGAGGAGAAATCCATCTCCAAAGTGAACTCTGTGTTAGCCTCCCCACCATCTCCTCTGCACTTGACTGGTTGATCTTCCAATTCTTGTGCTGCTGTGGATTGTGCCCAAGGGTGTCAGTCACTTAACTCTGCTCTGGTAATTAGCGATGAAAGGAGATGGAGCAGAGGGCCCAGCTTCAGGAGGCAGAAAGACTTCACTCAAGAATCAGGTTGGAAGAAATGAAATTTAGGGTTTGAAAGCAAGGTCAGTTCCCAAACCCAGGATGGAAGAGATATCGCAACTCTGTTTTCCATAAATCATCCCAATTTTAATGCCAAGCCCCCTTCTCACCAGGGTAGTTGGAAAATTTTCATCTGTCTTTTCTAAACTTACCCCCATCTAGGAGTTGTGCCAGGTTCTGGAGTCTCAATGGGTGACAAGATACTGGAGGGAGACACGTTCATTATTGGCTGTGTGTCCACATCAGCCTGTCCCTTGGACCCGGTGGGGATTCTTGGGACATGGCTACATGGTGAGGCCAGAAAGCCAGAGTTTGTGGTCTTTTTTCTCTAGATATACCACATCTTTCCTCCCTAATGTCTTTGTGCCAGTGCAGAGAGTGTCCAAGGAGCCAGCTCAGGTTCACACAGCTTGTCCCTTCTTTCCTTTCAACCTGGAAGAAGTCTCTTTTTCCCTGTGGTACTTCAACGATAGCCATACATTCTTGGCTACTCCTCCCACAGAGAGGAAACGTTTAATTGCCCTTCCCTCGAGTCTGGCCTGGGCTTAGTGACCTACCTGTAACCAGCACAATGCAGTGGACGTGGTGGTGTGTGAAAGGCAACTTCTGCCTGGGTCCTTTGGGGGAGGCAAGCTACCCATTGAGAAGTCTGGCTTCCTAGAGACTGCCGTGGAGGGAGGATATCCAAGCTGGCTACGTGGAGAGGGAGAGAGAAAGAGAGAGAGACTGAGAGAGAGAGAAGGAGGAGAGGGGAGGGAGGGAGAGAGAGAAGCCCAACAAGCCCTCGCTGTTCCAGCCAGCCTGGCCCAGGCATCAGCCATATAAGTGAAAAAATCTTCAGTTGCTTCCACCTTGGATGGTGACAATATAATGGACTCCAGTCAAGAACCATCCAGCTGAGCTCAGCGAGTACACAGAGCTATGAGAGAATACTTAATAATTGTTTTAAGCCTCTATGTTTTAGAATGGCTTGTTACACAGTAATAGATAACTGCAAAACTCCTCAAATTCTATTCTCCTTAGTAGATGTAGACATTGAAAACAAAATCCAGGAGGTCTCACCAGCTACTCATTTTCACTCTGCTAAACGTGTCCCCTGAGGTTAGGGATCGCAGAGCCTGATACTTATTAAAAGAGGGAGTGGTGGCTCAGGGAAACATACGGAGATTAAAAATCCCCTAAATTATATCTAAACAATTTTCTCCCATATCCAGTCTAGTTTTGACTTCTATTAGCATGTGATTCCACTGTTGCACTCTTGTCATGATTGGCTATTTTTAGAATTACATGGCTTTGTGAAATTGATAGGTAAAAATGGTATTTCATTATGGCTTAATGTATATTTTTACTAAATATTTACCATGGACAAATTATCCTGTGAAGCGCAATGAATAATTTGTTGAAAAATAAGTTCCCTCGAGAAAAGAAAGTTTGAGAGAAGTGATGAAACTAGAGTTACACAACCATACCAGACAGCAATATGAGACATGACCAAGATGGTGTTTCATCAGTTTCCAAATGAGGTCAGAGGACAGGTGGGTGAAGGGGTGGGAGGTGTAAGGGCTGTGATGCAGGAGGAGGTCCAGGAGTGAATTCTCTGCCGTGAGCAGGCGAACATTGCAATAACAGAATTTCGATAGATAGAGGGGAGGGCTTTGTTCATGTAGGGGATGGCACGAGTGAAACCTCGGTGTTGGGGCATTTTGCGGAGTATTTTGAATGATAAAATGAACTCGAGGAAATTGTGGAAAATAAAGCAAAAAACAACCAAATAACAAAAGCAAAATAAAACTTAGCAACTTGAACGACAGACAACATACAGTTATATTTTTGGATTTGCCTGTCCTCTGCAGGGTAGTGTGTCCTCACAGACACTGGCTTGCATTTGCTGGTCACCGAATAGGGACCCTTTGACATCCCGTTCATTGTCCAATGGCCAAGGAGCCATCTTTGTAGGATACAGTGTATAACTTCCAGGAGCATTGCTCATGGGTTGAAAGTTGTGTTCTGCTCTGGGAGGGTTATCACCAGGACATTTTGTTGACTTGCAGGAGAAAAAGCCACTTCCCTTCCTGTCTTGAGCTCCTTAAAACGGACTGGCGAGTTGCCTGTGGGAGCTTTCCTCCTTCCCAGGAGGCCTGGGTGAAATCTTTGGGCTGCTGTTTCCGCTCATATGCACAAAGCATGTGCATGGAAACTGTGGTAGAGACCCAGAGTGATGCTTCCAGATGGGCTCTCCAGGACTCTGAGGCTCCTCATGAAGAATTCTATGGCTCTGGTGGCCTTTGATTTTTTCCTTTTCACATTCCAACTTTTGGCCGTGTAAATGGGGAGGCCCTTCATAGAAAGAGACAGGAGCTAGGAGGTGTGGGTGGCGGGGGAGAGGGAAGCAGGGAAAGTTGGTGTTGGTTAACTGGAGGCAGAAGGATCACAGAAGGACTTTTCTGTGCTCTAGAAAGTCTAAAGATCTGTGTAGCTCCTTAGCAATACTGTTTATCTGCTTTCTGATTCCCAGCCCAAGCTGCCTTGTAATTAGTGTTGCAGCCAACTTCTCAGAGCATGTGTGTAGGGGGTGTGGGTAGGGGGAGTGGAATGTGATAGAATTGTTGAAAAAGATAAGAAATTGCCTATGTGAAATGAAACATAAGTAACTGATTTAATCTGTGACTGAGTAAAATTGGCAGAATTTTCATCAGGACAGAAAGTAAGAACCGATTATGCAGCCTTGTCCCACCCCCAACACACTTGTCAAGCTAAAACCCTCTGCCAGCTCTGGTCCCACCATCATCACAGGCATTGGCTTGAGGGTGAATGATGAATATTTTCAACACCATCCCTCCTCATCTTCCCAGAACCCCCCTTTCCTCATCCATTGATGCAACTTTTAGGGGACCCAGCTGATTGGATTGGGTTCAGATGCAAGTGGATTGACATGGGCCTTGGGTCAAAGCCAGGGCCATGCTCTATGAACAAGGCAGCATGGAAACCCAGAATTGTCTGAGCTTGGGTCTACTATGGATCTTCACTATCATCTGGCCCAACCCACTGCTGCACACCTGGGCACCTGGAGGCTTAGAAATGTTGGTGACTTGCCCAGGGCCATCAGTTGGCAGAGGCAGGGGACTCTAAGCCAGTAATTGGACTTTAAGATCAGAGATATTCTCTCTCCTCTCAGCCTCTTATCTCCTGCTTCTCTCCCTTCGTGGATGGGAAGGAGGCAGTACTTCTGGATAATGTGATAAGAAGAATTCTGGATAAGGAGAATACCTCTTAAGGACACTTGTAGTCCATTGGCCTATGGAAATATATTCTGTGTGTTACCTTTAGAGGGTAAACCTGTGCCCTGTGTGGTTAAAAAGAAATACATTATCTTTATATGATGATCAGCAGCCTAATGCCTGCTATTTATAGACAAGCTAGAAAACGCAACTATAAAGGCACAAAGAAAAAAACTAAAATAACCTAAATCTCATCTCTCACAAATATCACCATCAACATTTAGCTTTTTGGCCTTCAAGTCTTTATTCTTTGTGTCTATATGTGTATATATATATAAATTTGTGTGTGTGTATAAATATGCACACATATATAAAATGTACAAATCAGACAAAAATGGTTTATTTTGTGTTTTTTTTTTCCTTTTGCGTTTGTCTTGAATATCTTTGCTTGCCTTCTGAAGAGTGAATCGCTAAAGGGGGTGTCCTCCCTCTTAGACTCGATTGTGAGCGTGCATTTCTGTGCATCCTTCTGTGTTTATGCAGTGCCTTCGGGCTCTGCTGCGATGCATTGCTAAACAATGGATGCAAACGTTCTTCAGGAAGAAAGAGCTGCTGGATTGGATGTGATATTTTCCTTCCTTCAGGAAGCTGCTGTCTGCCACCCGGAATGAAAAAGAAAAAGGCAGAGGAGGCCTGAAGACGAAAGCTGGTTTGTGATAGCTGATAATGGTGATTAAAATTCACATCAATCAATCTCCGTATTTTCAGTTTCATCAAAATGAAATACCCTTGGCTTGGGTTGCTGTGTAGTCAGAAGAGATGTAAATATAACTGAGATGTTTTTCCTCCTCGGTGACTAATCGCTTGAAGAAAGGGGTAGGTGTGATAGTCGGGAGCCCAGCCTACATCTTTCAGTCTTTAAATATTTGTGACAAATTGTTCTCGTGTGCGTGCCAGCCTTTGTGTGTGTGTGTGTGTGTGTGTGTGCACGTGCGTGAGTGCAGGAATCCCCTCAGCACACAGAGTGGTTGTTTCAGGAATTCCAGGAGCTGTGTGGGCTGCAGGCCTGCTGATTGCGCGGCTGCTGGGAACCTTCTGGAATGATGCTGTTGAAGTGAAACGTTAGGCCTTCACAGGGTGGAATTGTGGGCCATACTGGGTTGGAAATAAGGAGTAGAGTTTGAGAGGGAAAAGAAAGTGGCTTGAAGGAATTAGAAATGGAGGTGGGTGGAACTCATACATTTCTAGAAGGTCATCCACCCAAATAAGGCTGGTGCTAGGGTTGGTGGAAGAGCAAATGACATAATCTCTGTGCAACACTTAGCACAGGCCTTCATTTATAGTTAGCACCCAGGAATGTATAGCTGTTATTCCTATAGGGCTGTGACCTCTGCCATACTTCTTATCTGAGTGACACTGGATTGTGATTTCTGGTGGTGTGGCCATGTCTAGCCATGTGTGTGCCAAAGAAGCAGAAGACAGTCTGCAGCTAACCCTGTTGTCTGGCGGGATCTCCTCTCTTCCTGCTCAGCCCATTACACCCCCAGCCTTCTCAGTCTTCTCAGGATGCTTCCTGGGCAAGCTACACCACGATGACCGTGATATGCTCTGGGCCATTGCAGAGGCCCCTTTAAAACATTAATTACCCCAGTAGTTTTAAGCACACACATGGGTTCAAGCCACCCTCCACCTTGACCTTCTCAATTTCTCCTTCCTCCTCTCTGCTGGAGAAGAAAGATGATTTCTTGTTCCACAAAAAGCTACCAACATACATAATATTAGAGGTTAGGTCAGAGGTGGGGAAAGAAAAGGTAAAGCCTCGTGGGCTTGGCCCAGGGGGAGGGAATTTGGAAGTTCTGGCAACTGAGAGTCTCTGAGGCATCTTGAGGCTGCAAGAAAATTTGAACTGGCTAAGGGGGGCTTTTGGGAAATGTCACTGTGGCTTAGATCTTAGGCTCTCTTTAATGTTCCTTGAAAACTAATGAAGAATTATGTTTCTTTTTGAGTATTTTTGCTGTTGACTTGCTTTTCTTTCAATGTGTGTGAGCCCTGCAGAGACTGATCCATGTGGACTCCCTGGTTATATCAGGACTACTTGCATATAGCCTCCCCCTCCTAAGTTCTTCCCGTCCCTCTGCCCTTGTTTAGTTTTCCTCTCTCTGCTGCCTAGCTTGAAGGGATTTTCCCCTTGAGCAAAGCCTAGTTAACTGTGCAAGTGATAATGAATTTCTAAATTTCCCCATAAACCATCCAACCACTCTTGTTCTGGTGGCTTTCTGCCCCCATCTTAGAGAGGCCAAGAGCTGCCCTGTCAGATTATTCTCAGAAACTGGGGAATCCCTCGGCCCAGGGCTCTTGTCAGATAGACGGGAGTATGAAGGGGGTCTAGGCTTAATTGGATCCATGGGTTTGTTTGGTTTTTTTTGTTCACTGATGATCTTGGTGTCATCATCCTGTATGAAGTTTCAGAAGGAATTCTGCCTTCCTTTCTAAACTCCTGGGGGCGATATGAATTCCACACGCAGAAACCATCTCTTTGCTTCCTGGGTGTGAATGGCAGCTCCTAATTGACTGCTGCCATATTTTTCTTGGAGCCCTGTAATCACAAATCATTTAAAAAAATATGATCAACAGGTGATTTTAGTTAGACCATGGCCTCCAAACTCATTGAATTCCTTAAAATGCAAATAACAGTTTAGGATTAATTATGGAAATGCCTGAGGTAAATTTGTAAGGATTGTGAAATGAGTGACAATGTTCACTCATATTTTTAGGTGAATTTTTAAAAAATACTCCTTTAGAGGGCAAATCCAGCATGCTATGCTAACTGAACCAAGTGTTGGACTGAGCCCTTGAGTGATAGGTGTTAGGACCGTTCACAAGCATTCTTTCTCCCATCCTTGTAGGCACATGGTGGAATTTCACTTCCTTACCCTCTCCGAAGTTAGGCAAGGTGTGTAACTCGTTCTGGCCAATGAGCTGGAGTGACATATGTCACTTCCAGGCAGAATGTTTAAAAGCCAGTGTGGGATTCATCACGTTCCCTTCCCACTGCTGCGGTAATTGTTGAAGCAGCTGTCAAGAGGAAGCCTCCATCCTTCTGAACACCAAAGAGAGATGAGCAGAGCCCTCCCCTGCCAGTATGCACTGGACATGGACACAAGGGAGAAATAAACCTTTGCGGTGTCAACCCACTGACATTTTGGATTGCAGATCGTGGGCTAGACTAAGAAAAAGAGGCCGATATTAAGTGAAAGTGTATTTAAATTCAGGAAGCACTGCTTAATAAAAGCAGTTCACTTCTTAAAGCACTTTGCCTAAAAACTTACCTCAGCTACTGTAGTAGGGATCACTTAAAAATGTATTTTCTCCTTTTGGAACTTTAGATATTAATAATAAAAGAAAACATGTTTATGTACATGTTTATTTTGAATAACTACATTTTATTTTTTTGAAATTTTTTTGTGGGTTGGTCTCTTAAGTTGCAAATTTTGTGTTCATCCCCTGAAGTTCTCTGTTGGTCTTCCTTTTTTTAATTTCCTTCCTTCTTCCCTCCCTCTCCTTTCCTTTCCTTTGTTGATAAACTTTTTATTTCAGAGTACTTTTAGATTTATAGGAAAATTGAGCAGGAAGTACAGAGAGTTCCCATACAATCCCCTCCCCCACAGTTTCCCTTGTTGTTAATATCTTGCATTGGTGTGTTACATTTGTTATATTTGATGAACCAATGTTGATATATTATTGTTAACTAAAGCCTGTAGCTTTTATTAGCGTTCTGCTTTGTGCTGTATAGTTCCATAGGTTTTGACAAATGCATAATGTCATGTATCCACCATTGGAGTGTCACACAGAATCATTCCACTGCCCCCAAAGTCCCCTGTGCTCATTCACCTTGTCACTCCTTGCCCCACTGCCACCCTGCAGACAACTGATCTTTTTATTGTTCTATAATTTTGCCTTTTCCAGAATGTCATATGTATGCATACAGTATGCAACTTTTTCAGACTAGCTTCTTTCACATAATATGCATTTAAAGGTCATCCATTTCTTTTTTTGACATGATAGTTCATTTCTTTTTATTGCTGAATAATAGCCCATTGTATGGATGTATCAGTTTGTTAATCCATTTACCTACTGAAGGCCATCTTGGTTACTTCCAGTTTTTGGCAATTATGAATAAAGCTGCTACATTTTTGAGCAGGTTTTTGTGTGGGCATAAGTTTTCGACTCATTTGAGTAAATACCTAAAGACACAATTGCTGGATCAAATGGTAAGCCTGTGTTTAGTTTTATGAAAACTGCCAAGCTGCTTCTTCCAAAGTAGTTGTTCCACTTTACATTTCCACCAGTGAATGAGAGTTCTTGTTGCTCCATGTCCTTGCTAGAATTTGATGTTGTCAGTGTTTTGGATTTTAGCCATCCAGTAGGTGTGTAGAGGATCTCATTGTTATTTTAATTTGTGATTCCCCAATGACATATGACACTGAGCATTGTTTCATATGCTTATTTGTGATCTGCATATCTTTTTTGTGGTTAGGTGGCTGTTCAAACATTTTTGCCCATTTTTAAATTAGGTTGTTTGCTTTCTTATTGTTGAGTTTTAAGAATTCTTTGTGTATTTTGGATATAAGTCCTTTGTCAGATATGTGTTTTGCAAATATTTATCCTAGCCTGTGGCTTGTCTTTCCATTATCTCAACAGTTTCTTTCACTCAGCAGAAGTTTCAGACTTTAGTAAAGTCCAACTTATCAATTTTTTTCTTTCAAGGACAGTGCTTTTGGTGTTGTATCTAAAAAGTCATTGCCAAACCCCGGGTTGCCTAGATTTTGTGCTGTGTTACCTTCTTGAATTTTTATAGTTTTGCATTTTACATTTAGGTGTACGATTCACTTTGAATTAATTTTTGTGGAAGCTGTAGGGTCTGTGTCTAGATTCATTTTTTTGCATGTGTTTGTCCAGTTTTCCCAGCACCATCTGTTGAAAAGACTGTCATTCCTCCATTAAATTGCCTTTACTCCTTTGTCAAAATCAGTTGGCTGAATTTGTGTGGGCCTATTTCTGGGCTCTCTATTCTGTTTAATTGTGCTATTTGTGTATTCTTTTGCTAATACCACACTGTCTTGATCACTGTAACTTTATAGTTAGTCTTGAAGTTGGGTTGTATCAATCCTCTGACTTTGTTTTTCATTAATATTATGTTGACTCCTCTGAGTCTTATGCCTTTCTGCAAAATCATTATAATCAGATCATCAATATCCTATTGAGTTTAAATCTATAGATGAAGTTGGGAAGTATTGACATCTTAATATTGAGTCTTCCTATTCTGTTCATGGATACAGGAATACCTCTCCATATATCCCTTCTTTTATTTCTTTTATCAGATTTTAGTAGTTCTCCTCATATAGATTTTGTACATATTTTGCTAGACTTATACCTAAGTATTTCATTTTTTTTTTTTTTTGGTGCTAACATAGTCTTATCTTTTTAATTTCAACTTACAGTTGTTCATTGCTGGTGTATAGGAAAACAATTCGCTTTTGTACATTAGTCCTGTATCCTGCAACCTTGCTATCATCACTTATTAGTTCCAGGGGTGTTTTTTTGTTTGTTTTATTTTGTTTTGTTTTGGTAGATTCTTTGGGATTTTCTACATAGACAATCATACCATCTGATCTATCTACAAACAAAGATAGTTTTATTTCTTCCTTCCTAATCTGCATACCATTTATTTCCTTTTCTTGTCTTATTGCATTACTTAGGACTTCCTGTATGATGTTGAAAAGAAGTAATGAGTGGGGACATCCTTGCCTTGTTCCCTACTTAAGGGAAAACATGTAGTTTCTCACTATTAAGTATGAAGTATAAAACCTAACTATAGGTTTTTTATAGATGTTCTTTATCAAGTTCAAGTTATTTATTTCTTTATAACCATTTGAAAATATTTGGCAATAATAACCAACCAAGCAGAGCTGAGTTTAAATATTGACTGTACCACTTTCTAGTTACGTTGACCTTGGGTAAGTCAATCAGCCCCTTTGAGCCTTAGTTCTAGTTTCTTAAGCATGAGATTTAAAAAAATCACACTATTGAAATTGTAGGAAGGATTAGAGTTGGAAAACTTTTAAATTATTCTGAAATGAGTGCTTTTAAGAATTGGGCCTGGCACAAAATCCTGAAACAGGAAAAATAAGAAAAAGATGGAGAAGGAAAAATCTTTTGAGCACTAGTCTGTGGCAAAAACTGCTAAGAAGAGTTGACAAATCAAATATGGTTCCCTAAGCATTGGGATGGATTTGTGTGCCAGTCAGAACAGAAATGACCCAATGACTGGAAACAGATACACAAGGCATTTTCCAGAATGAAAGCCTTGCAACACAGTAGAGGCCATGGACGCAGAAAACACCCAGAAGAAAAACAAAAAGAAGGAAAACATTAATAACTCCAAGCTACCCTGCTTATTCAGCTACAACACTCCTTCAGAACAAACTGTTCAGCATCCTGATAATGGAGTGACCACCTGTTCTGGCTGCTTCATATTCTGGTGGATGCACCATTTCTTTGTCTGTTTTCCTTAGGACCCTTTTACCTTCCCTAGCCTGGGTGCTACTAAGCTTCTTGCTGTGATGTTGACAGTCTACTTCTGTATTCCCAGAGTGTGGGGGGGCTACCACAGACTTTGGTGAAGCAGCTGGTTTGAGTGAGGTGGTCACTTGTGTCTTGCCTTTATTTTTGCGCTCACTTTCAGGCAACAAATGATTTTTTTTTTTTTTTCCTCATAAGTGACTGGCTTTGGTAGTTGTTTTTATTATTATTTTCTGGTTTTTAGGTCACTACTATAGTCATAACCCTCCACCAACTTATAAATAAAAATGCTTTCAGTAAATTTTGCCTATATTTTTAATTATCTTAACCATATCTACTGATTATTACTCTGAAACAGATGTATATTCCGAATTAGGTATTTATTCTTGAGTTTACCTTCCAGACATCTGAAAATACTTGAATAACACAAATCAAAACAACTTTTGATTTCTGTGAGAGAACCATAGATTCAACCGTGAGTGGTCCCTTTGTTATTGTTTTTCTTTATGTTTTCCCCCATTTAAACTGTTTTAATATTACTTTTTTCCTCACTGTCTTGGAATGATGCAATTTTCCGAATATATGTCACAGCCAAATATCAAATACTAGTTACTCTCTGCAATGGGAAGGAACAATTAGCAAAGCAATATATCACTTGCTGTTTAAAATCTGACTATAATGGTTAATTTCCTTCTAAAGAGATGCTGTTTTGATTAAACCTATGGTCCATACCATAACAAAATGTGTGAATTTACAAAAATAGGCTTGAATTCTTTTAGCCGAGTAAAAACAGAGAAAGCATATAAAAATGAACATAAAAGTTGTTCAATCAAGCTATAATCTTTCTTAATTAATAAATGCTTGTCCTTTACAATCGAGAACTATTTAGTTCACCAGTTTCTCATTGCTATTCTTTTTCATCTGCCTATGAAGGTAAATGGATTGAGGTCCTTAATTCACTAGAGAAATGCAGCCATCTGTTCCTAGAAGACATAATCCTAGCAGCAAACTGAGCATTTAGTTGCTGTTTAGGGCCTTATAATTAGCTAGAAGCTCCCCTTGGAGTTTCTAGGCATCCAGATGGGAGTTGGATTCTTAATTCCCAGGCAGAAGAATCAGCAGAGACAATTCCGATCTTCCCCAGATATGCATTTGTCATGGCTTCCCCTTCTCAAGAGCGACATCTGCAGGCATAGGGTGCCAAGCATCAGAGTCCTCTGAACAAGAACCTCACAACCTTTATTACCAGGAAATGAGGTCTCACAGTTCCCACTCTGTTTGTCACAGAGGGGTCCTGGGAGGCACAGTGCCAACCCCAGAGTGAACTGTTTCCAGCATCCTGAGGCTGTGCTTCTGACTCCTCTGGCCCTTGCCTGCCCCCCTCATTCCGGTGAGCCTCCCCCAGGTCTCTGTTCTGTGTTGGACTTTTCTTCCTCCCAAGGGTCCCAGGACCTCAGTATCTGGATAGTCTTAGTGGGCAGCTCCAAGCTGTGTCCACTGAGGACTTTTCCTGGCCTTGAGGTTGCTCCAAGCAACTTTCCAAGGAAAGTTCTTTTAAGGATCTCTTTCTGAGACTTCTAGGTTGCCCAGATTAGGGGCAGTAAACTCAAAAACCTCCAGAGATCAGGGAAATGGGGAAAATAGGAGGAGGGGGAGATCGCAGGAAAAGTGGAATAGGGTAGGCTGCAGAGTTCATTCCCCAGGGAAAAGAGTGGCCGATACCAAACTCCAGCAGGCCTATACGGTGCAGCTCCCAGAGCCCCCAGCTTTGCAACAGCAGCCAGCGTCCAGATTTCCTGTGCAGTCTCCCGACTTAAAAATGCCAAAACACTGTGCTGACTGGACAGAACACGTCAGTGGATGTACTCAGCTCTGGGCTCACCAGCGGGTGCCCCTGGAACCGTGTTTCACACCAGGGCTGTTGTCCTCTCTGAGCTCTTCTACTTTGATTTGTCTTCTCCCTCAAGTGAAAATTTTGGTTTCAACAAGCAGAAAAGCCAATCCATACTAGCTGAAAGAACAAAGAATTTCATGGGCATCCCTGGAAATTCACATTAACAGACTGACAGTCTGGAGACACAGGCTCCGTTTCTCTGTGACTGTTTTGGCTTCATCCTCGATCTGGTTTCAAGATGGCTGCAGCAGTTCCGGGCCTCACGCCTCTGCGTATCATCCAGAGGGAAGAGAAAGTCTGTTCTCAAAGCTCTTTAAGAAAACAAAAATCATCCTGGAAACCCCAAAAAATTGTTCCTCATGTCTCATTGGCCTAATCTGGGTCTCTTGTCCTTTTCTGAACCAATCAGATGAGAGAGGTAGGATTTCCCTTATACCAAGCAAGCCTGATCCCTGGATATAGGGGTAGGTCAAACACAGTTCCTTGAGGCTCATGTGTGTACTTGCGTGTGTGTGTACATGCATGTGCATACCTGAGGGAGTCATTAGGAAAGACAAAGGGGTACACGGATCCTGGGCAGTCAACCAATGAAGTCTATTGTAAGGTGCTTTGTATCTTGCCTCTCCCCAGCCTGGTGCTCAGAGCTCCTTTCCACCAGTGTCCAAATTCTAGCAGCTGGTGAACTTGACAGTGTTCCCAAATCCTCATATTGCTGCTTTTCTCTGTCTCCCCATAGGGAAGGGGGACATGCAGGGAAATTGAGTTCCTAGAATGGCTTTGAAATACATGTTAGACCTGGCTTTGACAGCCCTACAAACAAGCCTAACGTTTCTGAGTCCACTTTCCTTGTCTGTAACATGGTGAGACTATTAACTACCTCAATGGATGTCTGGTTGTCATGAGATTAAATGCAAAGTATATTGCAAGCTCTTGGTGTACAGTAAGTATTAAATAAATAGGAATCCTAATTACTATATTCATACCTTCATGTCTGAAGGTAGCTATTCAAACTCTAAACTTTGGTTTATAGCAATCTGTTAAGTATTTTGAGGTTGGAACTGTTTTCCCCACTTAACCAGTATCTAGAAGGCAACAAAAGGCCTTGACGTAGAGTTTTAGGAATTGGGTACTGAAATCTGCCAGCCATTTTTTTATTGAAGATGAGCTATTGCTGACTTAGGCAATTTGATTTCTTTGCTCTTTTTCTTTAAGCACAAATTTATTGTTGCTTTAACTTTGCCACTCAATTGGGGAGTTGAAGTAAATGCATCGTCAGCAATTGGCTGCAGAGGAGTCAAGCAAAGAATTGAGTTCTTTATTTCTTTGTTCACTTTTTTCGCTATAGTGGCCAATTCTGGGAGGTGAATACTATTCTGCTCGACTTCCTTGTATCTAAAAGGATCTGTAAAGTTGGAGACAAAGATTTAAGATTGAGATTATTCTTAATATCATTAATAATGACATCTTACATTGGTGTGATGCTTAGCAGTTTACAAAGTGCTTTCACGTTTTACAGAGCACAGGGTTTTAAGGTCTGAGAGATGATAAATTGGTAAGTTTCACTCACTGTTTATCTCTAAGTCCTATCCCAATGCCTAGTGCATAATAGAGGTTTCACAAATACATGATTGAGCCTTAAAATAACTCCATGGGGTAGATCTGGAAGTCACCATCATTATTCCCCCTTTACAGAAGAAGAAACAGTCATGGAGAGATTCTATGACTTGGTTAAGTCCACCCAGCTGGGAAGTGGTGGAAACAAGATAAGAGACAGTGGCTTATTTTGTTTTCTAGTATATTCTTTGGGGTAGAATTTTTTTGACAAGTAGGCTAATTTGTGATTACAGGAATTAGGTTCCATGGGGTATAAGGAAGCAAGTCAAACCCATTCTTTGAGAGAATGAAACATTCTCTGGTCACCTACATGTCTTACTGCTGACCCAGCCCACTCAGCAGCATGCAGAGAACAGAAGGGGCCACGAGCCTCAGAAGAACAAAAGTCACCTTATTACGAACAGCAATAATAGTATAGTTTTCACTCATTGAGCAGCTACTATGTGTCCAACAAGATGTTTTATGAATATTGTCTTTAATGCCTGGCTTACCCATGAAAGCAGGTGTAATTCAGTTTCCAGACCAGGAGGCAGGATTCAGAGCACCTAAATTATCTTTTCACTACCTCAAAATGATTAACCAACACTTCTCCAACCTTCCCCAATCAGACATGTAGCTCTGTTATATAAAGTCTTTTGAAATGGAGCCTAGTTTGCCACATCAATGAGTCTTTAACTCACTGAGAGAATTTGCCCTTTTTAAATGCCAAGGATTATGCCAAGTGTCCTGCCAAAGTACCCAATAGGCTGGTACTTTCCATCCTATGGGAGAGGACCCTGAGAGAATAGGGGCTTATTGAAGGGAGTTCAGGGACCCACACACACCCCAAGAATTGTCCACAAAATGGGCAGAGAAGGTGGAGAGAGCAGCCCAGCCCCCTTTACACTCTGAGGTTCCTGGATAAAGAAATCCTGGACAGAAACTCCAAACCTGGTGGCACAGCTTAGAGCAGAGAGTCTGCAACTCTCTTGGTGAGAGACCAGTACCAGATTTTGTCGTCCCAATCTGTTTTGGACAAATACTTATAGAAAACACAATAAAAATAAATTACTCTTAATTTCTGCACTTGTCTCATGGAGGACCAGTAACAGATGGTTCATGTTCTGGCGTGGTGCATGGACCACACCTTGTCTATCACTGGTTTATAGATTTTTCAACACATTAACAATATTACAATCAATCATATTCACATTATTTTAGTACAATATCTATGAAAATATGAATTCACAACACACTATAGATGATATGGACCAGTATTGAGACATAAGTTTAAATATGTAGGTAAACAAATTCTTTCAATGCTGTAAGTGCATTTCTGGGAAGGTATAACCTCACTTAGAGACAGTATCAAGTCTATCCTTAAGCACTTAAGGACTGTAGTCTCAGATTATCAAATCCCACTGACCCCTAACGATTCTATGAGGCCCTGCCCACTCATTTATGTCCTACTACTTTTCACATGTAGGAAATGCAATTGTGATCATAAAACACAGCTTAGATAACAGCTCTAAAGAATTTATATTTACTGTTTGATCCCTCCCCCCCCCCCAACAATTCAATCAGTACTGGAAGTACAGGGGCTGTCCTGGGAGAGAATCAACAAAAACTTGACATTAAAAGGAAGTCTTTTCACTTGAAATCTTTGATAACCACTTCTTCACACAGACCCTGAAGCAGATGCATGAGCATTGGCAAGTTCCAGTACATTTGAGGAATGGCCAATAGAGGACTCTGCTGTCTCACCCCAGGCTCACGGTTGGTGCTGTGCGGCCCAAAGGGAAGCACCTCTTTTTGTTCCCAGACCTCAGGTTTTCCATGAGAGAAAAGCAATGCCTCTTTTGTCCATCTGGTAACATCCACGGTGTCAGGCACTGGCTTAGGCAGCAGGGAAGGTGCCTCTGTCCTCAAGAGGCTCAGGAGGAAGTGGGTGGAAGGTTCGGGTCAGAGCCACTGTTCACCCTAAGCCCCTCTCCTGAAGTGAGATATATGAGCAAGTAGCTGGATTCTGCCCATCACACACCTGATCCCCGATTGAGCTCTTCCAACCCTTGGTACTGGGCCTGTGCGGCCTTTTGTTTAGTGCAAGAACTGAGCTTGGTGCACAGAAATGATGATAATAGGGACTTAAATGACTTATGAACATAATCCAGATTTCCAGACAGGAGCATGTGGGTCTGTAAGCTGGCTTCCTTGGCACAACCATGGAGCATCTCAGGGTGACAAGGGAAAATGGGCCTTTTTTTCTAGTGATCTTTGGAGGCAGGTAAAATTTTGCACTTTTCTCATGTCAGAGAAGTCCCAGAGACCAAAGCCTCTTAAACTTTAATGTGCATGTGGATAACCCAGGGATCTTTCAAAATATAGACTAGGTTTGGCAGGTCTGGGGCAGTGCCTGAGATTCTGTGTGTCCAACAAGCTCCCTCCCGGGTGACACTGGTGCTGCTGCTGTGCCGTGTTTGCTGGTCCACAGGCTGTACTTGGAAGAACAAAGACCCAGAAAGCACCTGGTGGCCTGGAGCTGGTCTGATCTGCGTTTTGGAAGGCACTGACCCAGCTTCAGCCTCCCGCGCACACTCCAGTCACCACATTGTCTGCAGCAGCATTTTCTTCTCTCAAGGGTCTTGTGTAGTCTCAGGACATATTGCTGGAGGGTCTATTTTGGTGTGTTTAATCACTTTTTTAAAAAAATCTTTGTTGTGCTGTTGAGTACATCTTCTTTAGGGCAAAATGTCAGCAGTATCTGTCACGCCCCATCAAGGAGTGCTCAAGCCCGTATTACTGCAGTGCACAGCCTTGGCCCACATACCTTGTGTCTGTTGCACATGGTAGGGGGAGTTTCCCGTAGTAAATCCTAAGGAAGAAAGGTTTGCCATTCGATCATAAGATGAAGAACTCGTGTGTTATGTCCAGTGAGTTGATAATGCAGCAGCCTTTTAACGATGAATGGATCGCAGAGTGGGTGTGTAAAAGGATCTAAGTCCATTGATTATTTTCTGGGCATTGAATTCAGCTGTCATCAAATATAGCTTGTCATTTGAGCCTCCTGGATTGGAAAGCAATTACAGAAATTTAAAAACAAATTCCATTTTGATGGTTTTGTCTCTTTTGAGCTACATCAGATGGTTCCTCTTAGAAAGGAAGCAAAAACTCAAAGATTCCCTCAAAATTAAACTCAAAAGTGATTTCAGGAGAATGGAGGCTCCATATCACAGTGTGTGCTGATAAGCGACCGTCCTTCATTCAGTGCGGTGCGTCCCAAGGCTGTGAGCGGCTTGTTCATCCAGCTTCCTGAGCTGATGGTAGTTTTTCATGAAAAGATCATCATATGACATAGACCAAACTGATCTTCCAAAATCATTTTTGGTGGATTGGGAGAGTGGCTCACTTAACGTCTCTAATTTCTTCATTGATTTTTGCAGGTCACATTCCATCCCTAAAACATTTCATGGGTCTGTCATCGACTTTGATTGAAGCAGAAATTAATCTTAACAGATATGCTGATGAGGGCTTGGAAGGGTCTTTGCTCTTAGGAGGGTTTTGTTGTAGTGGTATTTATCTTAATCAGATTCGGCTGGTATGTCTTCCACTCATAGAATTTTAGGAGGAAAAATAATCTAACCAACATAGAAATCATCTGGTCTGGCCATCTCATTTTACCCAAGTGCAAATAGCCCAGGGGTTTACTCAGGGTCGCAGGGTCCTGTCTTGGGATCCCCGTCCTGGGCTCCCCCTAATATCCCACCATGCCTTTCTGTGTTGATTTCTGGATGTGATACAGTGGCTCTGAGGCCCGAGGAAGCAGGTCTCCCAGCATTCCTGGTGGGAGCCAGGTAGTCTCGTACCACTCACTGCACTGCCACCCCCACCAGACCTGCTCCTGGCAGAGCCGAGGGGGACACACGGATGCCCCAGGGAGACCGGGTGGCTCAGCAGGAGCCTGGATTCTGCAGCCAGTGGCCTGGCTCAAATCCTGCCTTGCTCCCTGCACGTTGTGTGACTTTGGGCAAGTCACTGAACCCCTTTGTGCCTCAGTTTCCTCACATATAGAATGAGGGCCTTCCTCCTAGGATCATTGGGAATATGTACAAAGCAATTAGAGTAAGCAGTCAGTGGTGTTGTATGTGTTCTAAGAGGGTTTGTAAACTATGGGTTTACAAACCACAAGGTACTGAGTTGTGAAGTCAGTGTTCTGAGTCATAAATGGCATTAGAAAAACTAAATGGCATGTATGAGAGCAAAATGGAACATATTAGAGCACATTGTGTAATAACTCTGCAGGGTGTTGGTGGGTGTCCCTTTGGCGCCTCTTGGTGTTTCTTTTGGTTTCGTGTGGGTGCGTGTGTGTGTGTGTGTGTGTGTGTGTGTGTGTGTTTAATGGCTCACAGGGTAAAATGTATTTCTCACTGAAGGTTGTGGGTACAAGAGTTTGGAAGCTCCTGCTCTAGGGACTGGAGCAAATGAGTCTATTTTTCTAAGCACAAATGCACGGGGTGAACGAGGCCGCCGTGGACTTGAGTGCGCAAGGTGAGCTCTGGCTGAATCTTACATGTGCTTCCTTTGCAGAGAGAGACCAAAGGGCAGTTTCTCATCGACCACATCTGCAACTACTACAGCTTGCTGGAGAAGGACTACTTTGGCATTCGCTATGTGGACCCAGAGAAGCAAAGGGTAAGAGAGCCGATCTCTGCCCAGAGCCGTTTTACAGGAGTGACCCAGACTGTGGGGCAGTGTGGGGTCTGTCTCAGAGCCGGCATGACACCCTCATTCTCAAGGGTCATTGGCCACATGGAACTGTGTGAATGGCAGAGGCTGGCACTGTCCCCACTGCACCGTGTGGAGCAGGAGAAGGGAAAAGTTTCCTTATCGGTCTTTCTGGAAGGCTGCTCTTGTCTGATTGGAAGAGACTGTCCCTGTGCCCTTTGAACCCAGGGTTTGGCAAAGCTCCTCAAACAGTGGCCAAATAAGATCTCATTATAGAACCGCCCCCCACCCCACTGCAAAAAGCTATCAGTAGAGAGGGGACTAGGGGAATGGATGCTTCATGGATAAAGGGTTTTCTTTTGCAGGGAGGAAAATGTTTGGAACTTGACAGGTGTTGGCTGCACGACATTGTGAATGTGCTAAATGTCACTGAAATGTAAACTTTCAAGTGGTTAATTTTATATTATGTGGCTTTTAGCTCATTTTTTAAAAAAATCTTTTTACAGATGAAGGGTTAAATCACTTGAGAAGCTGCTCTTTGGGCACACTAACCCTGACAGCCCTCACCGTGCTCCTGCTCCTGGACACACCTGCCCTTTTCAGTATCTGTCGGTGGGGAAATGTGAGCAGGGCAGTCTCTCGTTATTGAGCTGGTGCACCTGTCTTAGGGCATCCGGGTGTGGCATGTGTCAGACTCGGTGAAGTGACATCCAAAAGTCCCCTGGGAGGGAGTCTCCACTCCAGCTCCTGGGGTTTCCTAGTCCTGCAACCCTGCTGTGGGTCCCAGCTATGAGGGGGCTTTGTCCCCACTCTGCTCTCTGGTGCTTACAGCAGGGCTGTGTGCAAAGGGATACCCAGGGGGTTGCCCAGGAGGGGGACAGGACTCCTCTACCCTCCATAATTTGATCTTCTCCTCCCCAGCGACCCTGATCTTCTTCTCAGCTCCCCCTCCCTCCTGCCAGCCCAGCCTGGCTCTTAGTAAAAAGACATCTCAACATCATGCACCTCCTGATACGATACACTAAGGGCACATCCTCTCTGTGGTCTTCTTCCCAACAATGCATAACCTCGGTCTTACCTTGAGAAAGCATCAGACAAACCCAGAGTGAAGGGAATTCTCCCAAATAACTTACCAATAGTCTTCAAAAGTGTTAAGGTCATGAAAGACAAGGAAAGACTGCGGAACTGTCACAGTTTGGAGCAACACATCAACTTAAGGCAATGTGGGATCCTGAATTGGTTTCTGGAACAGAGAAAAGTATAGTAGTGAGAAAACTGGGTGAACTCCAGATTAAGCACATAGTTTAGTTGATGCTATTGTGTTAATATTGGTTTATTATTTTGATAAGTGTGCTGTGGTTGTACAAGATGCTAACATTATGGGATGAGTAAAGGTCATACTCTATTATTTTTGCAACTATTTTTATATATCTAAAATTATTTTTTAAGTTAAAAAAAGATAAGTCTTTAGGTTGATGTGCTTTATTGTTCTTTATATTTTGACTTGATTTAGCTTAATTTTTAATGCCCATAATTGGTTGGGTAGTAGATTAGAGGAAAAAGTGGGGGCCTCCCTGAAAACAAAACTGCCTCATCTGATGTAGCCACTAAATTGCTTAGAGGGGTGCCTGAATACTTTGTTTTTTTTTTTCTCTCTGAATCATGCAGCTCTTATAGCCATCTGATTACGAAGATGTCAGTGTAGCTTTCACATGGGTTGCAGAGTAGTTGTTGAACACACACAGTTGCAAGGACTTTGGACTCAGAAAGATATGAATCCAAAACCACCTCTGCTGATTGGTAAGCTGTGTAATCTTGCTCAAGTTAGTTAGCTTCTCTGAGTCTCTGTCCTGATGGATAAAACAAATAACAATGCCTACCTGTAGGGTTGCTATGAGAATCAGAGGTAAGGTATATGAATGCTTAACACATGGTATACATTGAGTACATGCTATGGTTTATTTTTACT
The DNA here is from genome assembly GCF_041146395.1 of Eulemur rufifrons. Lineage (NCBI taxonomy): Eukaryota > Metazoa > Chordata > Mammalia > Primates > Lemuridae > Eulemur > Eulemur rufifrons. The sequence goes on from NC_090989.1 coordinate 210,818,801, forward strand.
TTTGATTGTTGTTACTATTCTTACAATTATTATGCATTGGCTAGGTCCAGGTGACGTAACTGCCTGAGGAAATACAGCCATGATTAGCACCTCTAAAACCTCAAAATGTTTATATTAATAAAGACTTCTTTTAAAGGTGAGGGGACCACTAATTGTGATCTTTGGAGAGAGAAGGTAGCAAGTGAGACTTGGATAATTAAAAAAATGGACTCAAAGGCAAAAAGACATACCGGCATGGGAGTTTTAAGCAGAGATTAATTAACCAACATTTTTTTTTTTTTTTTTTTACCACCTCCTGTACTTTTTCTTATTGGCAAATAAAACTGATGAGTAGTTTGCATAGAAAGCTAATCAACAGAGAAAGCCAAGTGAGTTAGAGAAACTGAAGTGGAACTCACCTCTGCTGTGGGGGCTGGTGGTTTGCCTACAACTCTTCACAACTCGATTTACAGTAAACCATTGTGGAATATTAAATATTTAGCACTATTACATTTGGAACACCATATGTTTGACAAGATGTCTCATGCCCCAGATGCTCTGAAAGTGGGAAAGACTGAGTCAGGCAATGGTAACTGTCTTTTGCTATTTTAATGGCAAGGGCCCAGGAATTCCATTATTATTACTATATTTTCATTTGATATAGGGAGGGAGAGATTGACTACTGGTCAGTAAAAATCCCCTGAATTTCTACCACATTCGTCCTCTGAGGAACTCATACAATTTTTGTTGCTTAAGATTAGGGGAAATGTGGGTGGTGTTCTCCCCATTTTACTGGTAGAGAAGCCTGGGGCAGTGAGTTTAGAAGTCATGGGAGAAATAATCGTGGAAGGAAAAGGTAGCACTTGGCTTAAGTCCAGCTTTTTTAAAATATATTTTTTAAACTCCAGCATAGTCTTTCCACCACTTCTGTTCAAGCATTCAGGTAACTTCCCTTTGGAAAGATGAAATTTTGAAATAATTAGCTGTATTTCGTAACTCTCCTTTCTGTGGCTGTGGTTTGAGATGTCCATCTTCCTGGATTTCCCCTCTTGTTCTTCCACCCCCATCCTTTCCCCACACCCAGGTAAGGAAGACATCCCCAGTGCCTTAGAGCTGAAGTGCCCCAGCCCCCAGCCCAGCCAGAGGAGCAATTACACCAGGACTTTGTTATAGGTGATTGATTTACAGTCTGGAGGGAGGCTGTACTCAGAGCTTTTGGCTTTAACTTCCCTATTTCTAAGTATCTGTTTAAGCCATTTACATCAGTGTTCTTGACTTTTCTAATGTAAGGATGTTTTGACTCATACCCAAAGATAAGGGGTTCACTTTGGAAACTCATACCTCTGGGGTACACTTGCTGAAGTGCCCGGTATTGGCACATAGGGCATTGTGTGTCATGTGTCCGCTGGACACCAGAGGGTTTCACGTGCTTTCTGATAGGAGGATGAGCTGGAAAATCACAGATGCAAGGACACTCTCATCCCCCACCCCCGTATAATTATAGCCCTGAGGTTTTTATGTTGGTAACCAGAAAGAACTAGTGAGCCTATCAGTGAGTTTTATTAGCAGCAGGAAAAGACCTTGTCTGTGTTAGAGCAATTTGCTTTTTCTAGAGGCACCTTGGGGAGGACAGGGAATGGAATACAAACTGGCCCAATGATTTGAGGTCTCACTCTGGGGATGGTGCCAGGAAGCCAGAGAGCATTATGTCCCACCAGCTGCTCCTGCCGTTGAAAGGCTGCTTCCTGATCCTCAGGATAATTGCCGCACAGATGCTCATAACTGGGAACAAGAGTGGTACCTAAGATTTAGGGCAGCCCTGCACTGAAGAGAAGGGTTGTACTGCTGCCTCAAGTCACCAATCATGAATTTGTCTGTGTAAGGAGTCCCCTTTTGCTTTTCAGTATCAAGAGGCATTAACAATCAAGGCTTCTTGGCGCCTGTGTGTTGGGAGAGTGGGGGAGACATGTACAAGTAACTTGGCTTTGTGGGAAAGGACTTTGGGCACGCAAGTTACAAGAAAGACAATACTATCATACGAGTATTAAAACTGAATATATTGTCTGGTGGTTCCACCGTGGCCCAAGGTGTGAACACTGACAGATTTGGGGAAATTGTCAGATTCCTTCAGTAGAAAGCAGGACTTGGTCTTTAATTAAAATGGTTGCTCATAATTGACTCTGTCTACATCTGATAGCCTCTCCCGGGAAGGGAGAGGAATGCCTCGTATAAGGTTGTGATCTAGAAGTCACTTTGCAAACTGGGATGTCCTAATTTTAATGGGGGGAGGAGACACACATGAACTGGTTATCTTGTGTGAGCCAGAAGGCAGGGGCTGGGAAAATGCCATTTTATCCTTTTCTGAGTCAGAAAAAAATAGGAAGATATCCAAGGTAGGAAGTTTTTCCTTCCTTGGTGGTGGGAACAACCTGGGCAAGAATCAAACTATGGAGATAAGGCTTAATGTGATCATTAGAAAGAGAAGAACTCACTAGAGGCTTCCAGCAGGCAAGGACATCAGAGCCAACTAGAGATCAGCAGGTTTGGAAGTTTCAAAGTAGCTTTAGAGATAACTTTTAAGTCGAGGTGGGAAGAAGACTAGATTGTATCTATCGTGTATAACTTGGAGAAATAAAAACAGTATAGGTTAGGCAATGTCAATTTGGATTTTTTTTCATTCAGCCTCCAGCAGATTTCTTTTAAGTTCAATTGTAATTGTGTTTTACCTGCATGGAGGGTCACAATTAGGAGCAAGTGTTCTAGTTATCTATTGCTGTACAACAGCCTCCCCAAAAGTTAGTGGCTTAGAACAACATAATTTTATTATATCACAGGATTTTGTGGGTCAGGAATTTGAGCAGGGCTCAGCTGGGTGATTCTTCTGCCCCACATGATGTTGACTGGGGTCACTCAGTGATGTTCAGCTGGTGGCTGGTCCTGTCTGGAGGGTCCAAGACATCTTCACTTATATGCCTGGTCCTTGATGAGGATGGCTGGAAGGTGGGGCTCAGGGGCCCCTTCTCGTTTCATGTAATATGGGAGCTTCTCCCGGCAGTCTCTCCAACAGGGTGTTTGGACTTCTTACATGGCTGCATAGGGCTCCAAGTATACATGGAGCCACTTACTATATAAGTTGTACTGAAAAGAGAGCAGATTTTGAGGAAAAGGTCATAAGTTTTGAACATGTTGTGTCTGGACTGCCTGAGAGATGTTGAAGTTGAGATCTTCAGTGTGTAGTTGAAAATATGAGTCTGAAGATTAGCAAAGTGGTTTAGGCCACAAAGATTTTGAAGCCAATGAGGTCTTATATTACTTCAAAGCCCTGGGAATAGATTGCAAACCAAAAAAAGGGGACTGACAAGGAACAGAGTGAAACAAAAAGAATGTGGAGAGAGACACATTCTGTAAACAAGGGTAGTTATAGACTTAATAAGAGGGAATGAGCTGCAGTTTCGACAATGGAGGGAGGACTGGAGGACATTGTTGCTCAGGTGCTAAGAACTTTGACATCAGGAAAACAGTCAAATCCTGTCTCTGCCACTTGCTGGTGGTATGACTTGGAGCAAGCTCCTTACACTCTCTATGCCTTAATTTCTTCATCTGTAAAATGGGGATACTAATACTACCTATGCCATAAGGGTGCTGTTTAAATGAATTAATCTGTACTATCCACTTATGTAATTGATCTTTTTACTGTTCTATGTTTTAAAGAGTTTAGAAAGGATGGCGGTCTGGCAACTGGGTGACCTTTGATCTTAGAACAGGTTGGTGACAGTGTTGTTAAATTTATATGGCATGATAGCAAATGCTGCATAGTGGTGAATTCTATTGTAACAAGCTTGAAGGAATGTCCTAATTTCCCTCATGATTACATTTTAGTTAGCTTATGTACTTTAAACAGTAATAAATGTTTTTATAACCTATTGCATTTTCATCAGACTATGACTGTTTTTTTCTTTGATCATACATTAAGGATTTCTTGGAAGTAGAGTAGGGGCTGGCACACAGGTGTCATCATGGCCCTCAATCTGTTTTTGTAAATAAAGTTTTATTGGAATACAGCTACTCCTATCATTTACTTATTTTCTGTGGCTGCTTTAAATCATCCAACAGCAGAGTTGGGTAGTTGTGACAGAGAACGTATAGATCACAGGGCCTAAAATATTTACTATTTGGTTCTTTACAAAAAAATAAAAATTATCAACTCCTGTTAGCATTTAAGTTAGCAAAAGGGTGGTAGTTGCTGAAAGGATTAATGGACTATGTGACTGCTTTCTTAGACTTCGTGGCCCCTCCTCCTCTGTTTTGTACAGTGTCTCTTCTCCTGGCTAATATTTCTTTTTTGCCCATCCCTGAGACCCTAGAATATAAAAGCAGTTACAGCTGAAGGAGTGAAAAACACTACACTGAAGAAATGAAGATTTTCTTACATGGATTGACTTCCAAACAAACAATTTTTGAATGTTCTTGATCTACAGATTTGTTTTTGTTATTGTTGCTATTATGTGATAGGTTTTATTAAAATTGAGGTGGAAACCATTGTACTGGTAACTATTAATAAATAACTAGGGTCTAGCTATCACCTTATCATCTGCAACACTGTTAAGGCTGCATTGATTGGATGGCATTCTTTTATCCCCAGCAGAGGCCAGAGGGACTGGAAATGGCGTAAATTGGCTACATAATGCAAGGACTGAATTTCTTTAGGGCTTTGTCCAGGTGGATGTGAGAATCAGGCCATCTTTTTAGGGCTATCATGGGAATTGTCAGTTTTTGGATCTGGTTACTATTGAGGGGAAAATCAATCTCCTGTTTGGGGAGGAGCATTCATTCTTTCTTAAAGCCCCGTGGGTTAACACATTTCTCCAGACTATAAATTACTCTTGTTTAGGGCACCAAGGATTTTGAGAAAGATAGCCGAGAGTTGTGTAATTTATTCTGTAATCATAGCCTGAATTAATTTCAACAGAAGACAGAAGCCAAACATTTGAAGATAACGAAAGTTTATATTGCCTACTTTTGGAAGCGTTTTTTTTTTTTTTTTTTTGTCTCAGCAGCTACCAAATTAGAAATCAATCTACTTAGTCGCAAATAACTGCCTAATACCCACCTTCTTTTTCCCCAAACAAGCCTAAATGAGAATGTATGAATGATACCCATCATTGCTATGATGGCGTAGAGGAAAACGATCTCTCGGGACTAAGCGTGGCTGGGCCTAGCAAAATTAAAGAGAAAGAAATATTTATTGGCAATGTCCTCATTGTTCATGGAATGTGGACTGTTAGAGCTGCAGGAATCTTGGGGGTTCTCGAATCTGCTTTCCACCTCCTCTGCCAAAATTACAGATAAGGAAATCAGGACACAAAGGGTTTAGGAATCTCTCTGTTTTTCACCTCCTTTGTGTAGCTTCCTCCTACTCTTCTTTTTCTTCAAGCTGCTCTCAATCAAAATAAATTTGTTCTAAGAAACAGTTTGAAATGTGATCAGGCTAGATTGCCAATACTGAAAACCCCCTTAAATTGGGACCTCTCACAAGGGCTTTGCAGGTTAACTTAAAAGCTTAAGGTAAAAGGAATAAACCTCTAAGAGAAGGAATTTATGCACCATGGAGGAAGTTTCTGGTAGAATAGTTAAGACAGATAGGGAGGCTGTCTGGTTTTAAGAAGCAGACCTTGACATAAAAATTCCAGTGTAAGTGATTTATTAGGAAATGTTTCTAGGAAAAATCTTGTAGGGGAGTGGAGGATTGGGACAGGAAGGGAAGAAAGCCAAGCCAGTGTGTAATGTTGGGCAAAGTCGTACAGAGGGTAACTTGGGTTCAATCCAACAGGGAAGTTCTGGAATCAGTGCTAGTCATGTCTTGGAGTTGTTCTGTCCAAGGGGCGAGGGAGCAGAGGTGTTTATACTCCCACATCTGTCAGTCATTAATTAAGAGCTATCATGGCCTGTGAAGGGTGTGGAGGGGTAGGAAGGCTCAATTCTCTACCCTGCAATGGTGTCCAGTAAGCTGAGGGCAGCCTTCCTGAAAAGAGTCAGACTGCTGAGACCCGACAGCACCTGCTGCCGATGCCTTCCTCGTGCCTTTGATTCATACTAAAGGAGGCATCCTCTGGTTCATTGTACTCCCTGAATTCATTTTGTAGACAACAATGGGGTCTTAGCTTCCTTAGCCTTTGGAATTTTCATTCTAAATGAGAATTGAGCAAATGAAGGTTTCAGCTACAGTAAATCAGCCACAAATTTGGATAGTTGATTTGCCGGGTCTTCCTTTCTGCCTATCTTAGGGAAGATCAGTTTCTAGCAAGGAAACAGACTTTAAAAAATAGCATATAATCCAAGCAGCAATCAAAAGAAAAATAGCAATGCAATAAATGTTCTAAGCCTTATATCTAGTTGCCAGGCATACAACATCATGGTTATTTTTTCACACCAGTGTAATCCATCTGCACATCCAGCAATAGCAGAGTTATTGGTGTAGCTCAGATTCCATGTCATTGGTCAACTTGTCATTCTAGTTGGAAGAATGAGAATAGGGAGGAGAGAGAAGAAGGGGACGAAGAAAGAGGCAAAGGACTGGTAGCTGGTATTCCAACTACACAGATAAATAATCTCCTCTTGCCACACAGAAGGGATAGTGATATGGGGACTGGAGGAGGAAGAGGAGGACAAAGTTGGATTCACTGAAGCTGCCATTGCACCAACTGAGGAGTCTCTCTCAGCCAGTGTGAAGACGGTCACGGCTGGTGTTTATTGGGCCTTCACTATCCACCAAGCTCTGTTCCGTGGCCTTCTTCATGGATTAACCTGTTGAAACCTCATGATGATACTGTAAGTGCAGACACCGAGGAACTTGCTTGAGGTCACACAGCTAGTCAGTGTTAGGGCTGGGCTTGGAGTCCAGGCCTGCTGGCTCCTGGGTCTGACCACAGTGTCGACCCCGGGTGCTCAGCCGGATTTGGTGTCTGCAGGTCATGTATGAAATTCTCAAGTCTAGATTAGGTGAACTCTACCATCATCCTCTGAGTAGAGCTTAGCCTTTTTTTAAATAATAGATTTTTAATTATTCATGTAATGCACCAATACATGTAAAAGGTTAAAGTTAAAACATCACAGATGAAACATCACAGAAAATATTGAAGTCATAGTTCTCTTTGACCAATACCCCTAAATTTGTGCCCCCACCCCTATTATCCTCTCCCATTGGTATCACTTTAGTGTGTATCAATTTCAGAGCTTTAAAAATAAGTTTAGATGCTTATATATGTATTCTTTGACTATACAGTAGTGTTTGTACTTTTTATTAAGAAAGAAAACATTAAATTACATGATATAGTAGTTCAAAGCTTTCTAAGCTTTCTTAATTTATGGATTTCTTAGAATCTTATTAGTTATTTTATGGTGTTCATAGGCCAAGAGAACATCTAACAGTTCCATCTAATAAGAGTTAGATCCAAATAACTTCATAAGTTTTGATGTTTTAACAACTTAGTAGTCATTTAGAACATTATACACATAAATTGCAAGAAAACCAGTATTTTCAGTTAGTTCTTAACTAACCACAATTACTTAATAAAGGGAAGTGTGTGTCTGTTTGGCACCCCTGGGATCTTATCAGACACCACCATGCTCATTGCCTGTTCCATACTTATTTTTGTGGGGTACTTGCTTTTTATCACAGCAACTGCTGTAAACCCCTCTTTGAAAAAAGAAAGTATGACATCAAAAGGAACATAGCTCAATCTGATATTGGAACTGTGTACTCCCTTGAGTTCATAGTTCACGTGGTGCTGACAGATGTCTAGTATGGCTGTGTTTCCCTGGGGTGCTTCAATGCACAATTTGGGAATTCATGGCAGCCATAGTTATAAATTTTTCAGTTCACTTTTTTCATCCCACAATGTGCCTTAGAGATCTGTCCATGTTACACACAAAGATCTACCTTATATATAAAACACTGCTGCAGAATCATCCAGAATATGAACAGACCATGGTTTATTTGCCCATTTTCCTGATCTTGGCCATTAATGTTATTTCTAATGATTTGTAATTTTATATAATCTTGCAGTGAAAATTCTTGTTACGTGCCTCCTTGTTGACATGGTTGAATTGGAGAATAAAGGCCATAGGTCAGTCAGGTTTTGTTTGCTTGCTTGTTTGTTTTAATAAGTACTGACAAATTGAGCTTAGCCCTCTTTGGAGAAATGATTTCCTTTAGTCCCTTGAAACATGATTATTGCTGGCTGATTTTTCGTAGGCCTCTATGCACCATGACTACCCCATTGGAGAGGAGTAGCTGTAATAGCTGTCCTGCAAAAGTATGCAGTGATCACTCTGTAGGTCACTGAGATACACAGGGAATGAAAGGCAAACGTAGCTGTGATTGGCCTAGAGGAATAGGACGTTAGGAACTGATTAGAAACTACAAGGCGTATTTCTTAGGACAACAAGGAGGTCAGTTCATTTAGAGTAAATAATTTCTTTAGAGCACAGATGGCAAATACATTGCAGGCATGCCTTAAATATTCCCTACCCCTCCATGGCAGACATAGCCAATCTATAGTGGCACAGCAGAAGGACATAACCAATCTATAGTGGCACAGCGGAAGGACATAACCAATCTATAGTGGCATGGCAGACATAGCCATGGCACTCATTCTCCCCAAGCCTTCACCCAGTCTTGAAACCCTCCTTACAGCTCTGGTGTGAGCACACATGAAACTAACATCACTCCTGGACCCAGAGAGAAGTTGGAGAGGCAGGCTGAAGTTAGGCAACGATGGGCTAAGGAGTTCAAAGAATGCCAAGCAAACAGAATTTGGAAAACATATTTATATTTCAGATTTTATTGGCAAAATGACTGGTGATCCTCCTCAGTGAAACAATAGCAGTAGGTATTGATCTCTGGCTGCTGTTATTTGTTTTCTTGCCTTAGTTCTAAATTATCCTATTTATTTATTCCTAGAAAAGAAATTTAACCACCAGGGGCCTTTTTATTATTCTCCTCCATGAAACTCCCATATTGGTAATCGACCAATTAAACTGTACCTATTAAGTAACAACTACAGCATCAGCCAACAAACATTTATTGAGTATTTTCACACTTACAACAGGTCTCTGAGGTGGGTGTGATTACAGTTCCCATTTTGTAGTGGTGGAAACTGAGACACAGAGAGTTTAAACATCCTGTACCAGGTTATATAGCTAATAAGTAGAACAATTAGTTCATTTTCTACTGTTCAGTTTCAACTCTGCAACTGATTAGCAGGATAATGAGGGTTCCCAAAGTGAGTTGATACAATTTTGGCCAGAAGCAAAGAAACTTGCTTTTTCAGCTTGTCTGTGCACCTGGTCAGGGGTAAAGGTATTTTTATTTTGCTGTTGTTAGATTTTCCCAAATGTTAAAACAGGTACAAGATTCTCATTATTGTTTTTGAAGACTGCAGAGATCTGAAACTACAGATTGGAAACCACTGATTTGACTACTCAATTTTTCAGTTTCTGAGAAAACAGGGAGTGTTCCTCAAGGATAATATGCATTTTAGAGCAAATTGATCAGTCAGGAGGCCACATAGCTGAGAGGTTAAGGGCCCATGCACCGGAATCCCTCTGCACGACTGGCTTCGCCACTCATCAGCTAGCTGGGTGACCTTAGGCAAGTTGCGTAACATACTGAGCCCTAGATTTCTCATTTATAAGTGAGTGGTAATGAGGACTAAATAAGATAGTACTTGGAAACCCTAAAATGGCAGCTGGCACTTAGCCCTCAACAAATGTGGGCTCTTAGTAAACTGTATGGTTATACATCGACATCAAAGAATAGCGCCAATATAGAACCTGAGGCTTATGGATGACACAAAGGAGATAGAGCGAGGTGTGAGAGCTCAATGGATGGTAAGTCTGTTCCTCCTCTGTCCTTTCCAGCATCAAGCAGGTGGGGTGCCCCCAGCATGAGGGCTACCCGACCTCAGGATGGTACCCCCTCTTATCATCTTTATAAACTGCAGGTGTACAAAGTGACTCTTCCTGACATTCCCTGAGTGGCTTCGGGACCTCACAGTTAGTGAGCTCAAGAGCTGCCCAGCTCTCAGCACGTTGAAGTGACCTTTGTACCGCTCTGGAGAGAGCCAGCCACCGGGACCAGCGTGGTGTCGGCTTCAAATGCCCGTCAGTAACACGGTTCTGAGATTCCCCAGGCCTTTCGGTTCCTTTGTTTGGTGATAAAGCTGATTTTTCTTCTTGATGACCTCAGGCCTCTGAAAATAAGATATTTAAGATCATGTTTTCCTCCCTATGAAAAAGGAAGAATTGCCTCTGCACGTGATGGAATAAAGCTGGCCTGGCCCATTATTTATTTGAAAGGAGTCTGGCCTGGCAGGGGAACAAGGTGTGGATGCTGTCTTGGGCTGTGACTCTTAAAGGTCATGGTTGTCAAATGCTCAAAGTCTTTAGTCATCTGTGGCTTTCCCAGAGCAATGGGGCTCAAAGAATCCCCTAGGAGTCGACTAGAGCTACCAGAACATCCCATTTAAGTGCATATCCTCTCCTAGCAACTGTGTGACTCAACTCTTACTCAGAAAATGTTAACTCTCTGTAATTCATGTGCTCCTCTGGGTTATGATTATTGACGAGTTTATGTTGGTCTTCAGAGGGTGGAACGCTGAGGAGTATCTATGGAAACCGAGGCTATGCTTTGGAATTCCTGTTAGTCATTTAATATTAAGTATGCATTGTGTGGTCCAGCAATTCCAGTCCTGATCTCTGTTTTTTTTTTTCTCTTTCTCCTCAGCACTGGCTTGAGCCTAACAAGTCCATCTCCAAGCAAATGAAATGTAAGTGTCAATTTGTGACTTTATTTTTGCTACAAAATGTCCAAAGATAGATTCTGTTTCCTGACAAAGTTTCTCCTGCCAGAGGAAAAATGGGTAGAGTTGGAGATGTATGGGCAAGTGGGAGCTGCTCTCTGTCAGGAGCTGGCATCTTCTCTCCTCCTCTTCTGTGACCCTGGCTCCCCTCAGCAGTCCCTCTCCCTTTTGTTCCCGGAGCCTCCCCACCTCCCTGTGTCTTGCCCTCATATTTCATACTTGAACAGAGGCTTTGAAATTGGCTGGTTAGATATCCCTTAAACATAATCACCGGGTACCTGGTTCCTTTTGACTGTGGGGGTTGCTAGTAAATGGTTCAGAGTCGGAGGAGGTGAGTCTTGAGGGGGATGGGAGAAGCAGGTGTGTTTGGAAACTAAAATCTTACTGAAAACTTTACAGATGATTGTACTGTACTTTTCCACCCCTTGGACTCTCAAAAATGAAGTAAAACTAATTTTTCTGGGTAATTTTTTTTTAAGCTTTGATATTCTGGAGTCCTTTTTTTTTTTTTTCTAATGAGCTCTTGAAAAAGTTGGCTTGGGTAACATCTCTCTCGAATCCTTGGTCACTCATCTGGGATTCTGTGAGGAGGGTGTTCACCAGTAGTCCTGGGCGACGTGATGTTTTGTCCTGGTCACCCATGCCAGGCTGTAGCCAATCTGCTTTCATTTATGGCTTGAAGGGGAACTTCCGAAGTGCACCTCAGAAACTCTTTGCCTGTCCCCCCCATCCATGTATGCCTCCACATCAACTCTCCCAGGGCTCTGAGGTGTAGGCGATGTATCAGTTTCTCATCGGAGATCAGGTTAACGTGTATTATGTCACTTGTCGTCATTCAAGGGATTCTTTTCTTTCTCAAATATGAGGAAATTATTCTGGACAGGATTTTCAGGTGCGAGAAGGAGGAAACTGAACATGGACTACAAACTAGCAACCAACATATCTCTTTATTAACTCTCTTCTTTTTCCCTTCCCTTCCTGTCCCTTTTCCTCTCTCTTCCTCCCTCCCCAGTCCTCCTTCCCTCTGTCTCTTTCTTTTCCTTCCCCTGCCCCCCCACCCACCCCATCTTTTAAGGGTCAACTCTGTGTGGCCAGTGCAGGTGTCTGTGCTGAGATGGGCACAGGTGCAGCGTGGGGGTGGGGAGTCAGGGAGGCCAGGCTGTTGGGCGAGGCGGGAACAGAGCCGGGGCACATGTCCCAGTAGAGGGGGTAGGACAGAGGTCCTAGGAGGCTGCATGTAGTATGACATGCAGGATAATGAGAATGAACTAACATGCCTGAGAAGAAAGAGCTGATGCCCAGCTTTTGTCCCTTCACTGCCAACTGTTGACATTTTGTTTATAGTGTATATATTTTAAAATATTTAGGCTACTTCTAGTATATGAAATGGTTCCTGACTTTTGTTGTTATACATCATGCAACATTTTTGTTTTTCCCATAGGCCATGTGCATTTGTGAAATAGAAATTTATCTTTAAAGATATTTCAACACCTAATAGAAGAAAAGATTTAAACTTTGTGAGAAATGGAAAGCTTGTGAGGCATTTACTGCTTAAGAATGTTGTCTTTATAATATAGCAAATCTGAATAGTCAATGGATAAGTATAATGTTTTATAAAAATGGTTTAGATGGGAGGCCGAGGCGGGTGGATCACTCAAGGTCAGGAGTTCGAGACCAGCCTGAGCAAGAGCAAGACCCCGTCTCTACTAAAATTAGAAAGAAATTATCTGGACAACTAAAAATATATATAGTAAAAATTAGCCAGGCATGGTGGCACATGCCTGTAGTCCCAGCTACTCAGGAGGCTGAGGCAGGAGGATCGCTTAAGCCCAGGAGTTTGAGGTTGCTGTGAGCGAGGCTGATGCCATGGCACTCGCTCTAGCCCGGGCAACAAAGTGAGACTCTGTCTCAAAAAAAAAAAATAAATAAATAAATAAAAATTAAAAATGGTTTAGAGACTGACATTTCACTACTGGCCAGTTTCAATCTAATGACAAATGGGATCTGCATCTGGATAAAAGAATTGTGTAAAATTCAATTTCTAAACCTGACAGAGTGACTCACTGATTCTAGGAACTGGCACAGGTCTAACCCATCACCCAGTCCCCTGTCGTATTGCTAAGGACATTACTGAACAAAAAATTATGTAATTTTCTCAAGACCATAAATCTAATTTTGTTATTGATAATGTCTTTCAGTATCAAGAACTTCCATGTTCTTGTACATATGTCCTAGAAATATTTACTGTAAATTAGAAAAAAATTTAAACTAGGCCTTATATATATTGTTAACCCAGAGAAACTGAGTCCAACTCCTGGGACTAATCCATGAATTTATCAAAAAAGATCTGATTGCAGGGCCCTGGGCAGCTTTGTCCTTTTAGTAGGCAATCATTCCTTGGAGGAAATGCTTCTCACTCACACAGGATGGTGGACGTTCAGGTCCTTTGCTCTGACCCTATTAAGATCCTTCTGACTTGGGGTGTTCCCAGGAATGATGTTTCCCAGGGTTGGTTGAAGGTCAGCTATCCTGATTAATAAACCCTGTACAAAGGCATTATTATTTCTTTCTTACTAGTTTTTTAAAAAATATCATGTTTGTGTTTTTTTAAAACAGATCAGAAATATTTAAAATAAAGATGAAAAGTATTTCCTTCCTTCTCCCTCTTATATTCCCAAGCTCACCCCAAAGAGATAACTATTGCTAACTATATTTTGTATATCCATACATATTTTGGGGTATGTACAATCCCCCAACATATATAAGGCCTTTTATAAATGACAATTGTTCTTCATCTTGCTATTTTTTCTTGATTAATTTTAGAGACTTTTCAATATCAGCAAGTGATGATTTGCTTTGTGTTAAAAATGGTTTTCATATGGTTAACTGCATGCATGTGTATAATTTATTTATTAATGCAGATCAAAGTTGTTTCTAGTATTTTGCTACTATAAATTACACCACAGTAAACATACTTGTATACATTCTTGCATCTTGTAAAAGTACACCTGTATTAAAAGTTCCTAGCAATGAAACCATTGGATCAAAAGATATACATAGTTTAAATTTCCTCTTTTGTGATAAATATCCACCCAAGGAGCTTGTAGCAATTTGCTTCCACAGATGTTACCTGAGAATTCTTGTTTCCCCAAAACCTTGTTCAAAATCGATATAATTAAACTTATTTTTCTGGCAAATTCAAGTTTATGAAGGAAGAGAAATATTTGTTTGATTGAAAAACTAATTAATTAGTTACTTAATTTGGTATCATTTTAAAATTGGGATGCTTCTCAAATCAAAGACTTATTTCTTCTGTGAACTTAGGAGAGACACAAAATTTTATTTTTTAAATTAACATATGGTAAAATTGACTTTATTTTGGTGTGAAGTTTTATGAATTTTAACACATATAGATTTTCATGACCTCTGCCACAGTCAGGATACAGAACAGCATTCTGATTTTCATCACCCCGAAAACCTCCCTTGTGCTGCTCTTTTGTAGTGACTTCCCTCCCCCAACCACTGATCTGTTTTACGTCAGTGTACTTCTGTCTTTTTAGAATGTCATATAAATGGAATCATATAGCATGTAACCTTTGAGACTGGCTTTTAAAGTCAGCATAATATTAATAACTCTTGAGATTCACTTAAATTGCTATGTTTATCAATACATAATATACAAAAGCCAATGAGAATAGAAGCTGGTCTTTGAGAAGATTAAGAAAAGTGATGAACTAGCAAGACTGAAGAGGAAAAAGGAAGAGAAGACACAAATTACCAACATCAGGAATGAAAGAGGGGACCTCACCACAGACCTCACAGAACTACTTTAGGCACATAAATTTGACAGCTTAGATGAAATAGACTTTTTCTTCAAAAACCGTGACTTACTCCAACTAACCCAATATGAAACATATAACTTGAGTAGTTTTATAACTATTAAAGAAATTTGGTTTAAAAACTTCCAGAAAAGAAATCTCCAGCCCCCTTTCTGTTGCTACTGTTGCCGCCAGAATTCCCTTTCCTTTCCTGTCCCTCAAGCCCTAACTAGGAGCTTCTCCTGGAGTTTTCTCTGTCTGAGTTCATGTCTATTTCCAGGTGTCTCCCAGGCACTGGCTAGATAGTACCAGAGAAAAGAGCATGGAACTCACCACTGGTTTAGTGGTCTTTTGAATTCTCATCTTCCTTTCCAATCTGCCCTCTACTTTTTAC
Source organism: Eulemur rufifrons (assembly GCF_041146395.1). Classification (NCBI taxonomy): domain Eukaryota; kingdom Metazoa; phylum Chordata; class Mammalia; order Primates; family Lemuridae; genus Eulemur; species Eulemur rufifrons. Next base: position 210,833,854 of record NC_090989.1, read on the forward strand.
TTTTCAGAGTCCTTAAATAGCTGCTCCATGTATCCTGTCCAGGTTTTGTAGCTGCATTCAGTAAGAGAGACAGGGTGGGATGCAGTTAGCCCATCCTACCTGGAACTGGAGCCTTAAAAATCAAACTTTTAATCTCACCTATTAGGAAAAATGCAGGTGGGCTACGTAATCGTCTGGGCAGTGTTGAGGGAATATCTTTCTAATTTCCCTGTGTCATTGCATGTCCATAGGCACAAATGTGGACTGAGCTGTTGATCCTTTTTTTATTTTTGTAAGATTACTCAGATAACAGATTGCATGCAAACAAAGTGTTAACTCAAGTGGCATATTTTTGAATGTTTGGTTTTCAGAGTCCTTCCTTTTCCTGAAGGAGTGTTGCTATGCAACCTAACAGTGACTCTTCTCACTTATTGCTTTTAGCCTTGACCCCATAACCGTGGAATGTGGCCCAGTGTGTATACATGAAGTACATCAGGAGGACAGATATTGTATGTTCTACAGGATCTATGTAGCTGCAATAATTACATTAGCATGGAAAGATTTTTTAAAAAGTTACACACTATGGCTCAGATGTGCAGAAATGCAACATTATTTTCCAATGACTAAACTCAACTTACTTGTTGAAAGTCCCTGCCTTTCCCTTAAGGGCAAAAAGTTTAATCTTTCCACTTTAGGGTTACTCAGGATCTGCTAGTTTAGAATTTGATCTCTTTCAGAAAATTACTGAGTCAATTCATAATTTAAACATAGTCCCTTGAAAATGCATGCTCCATTTTGCAGTATTTTTCCCATATCGAGAGCTTTTCCCTTTCTTCCTACCCCAGGATGGCACTATGAGGCAAGAGAAGTTTATGCACTATTGTGGTAGTGAGGGTGATCTCTGTCTTGTGCACAGTCGTGCGAGTCCTCCCAGTGTGTCTTGTGTGATTTGGCCTTTGTTTGGTGGCCTCTTTCCCTACTGTGGCCTCTCTGGGTATAACAGGTCCCACCGGACTCTGAGCACACGCTGGTGTGTGCTCCTGAGGCCCTGGTTCCTGCCATGCATGGCCATAGACTGCAAGTCTCCACTGCTCTTGTGGTCCCCACTCGGGGTCTCTTTCACTCCTTGGCACTTAGCACGTCTGTATTTGCTACTGGGACAGGCAGAAAGTGCTCAGCCTTGAGGAAACTTGTGTACACCATCTGAGGCTTCCTCTCTGCCTAAACGTACCATGCAGCCATTTCTTCAGTTCTGCACAGAACATTTCCCCTCAACTACCCTGACATTTCTTGTGTCTTGCTCCAATACCTCACTCTGTTCGGCCAAGCCTAGAGTGTTGAGGGATGCTGGATTCCTTCTCAGCGATCCAGATGGTGTCTTAAACTTGGTTTTGTCCTCTCCAAACTCTCCACCTACCTTCCCTCTCTACCTCCTGCCCACAACTAATGATGGCTTTTCTCCTTGGGAACAAGATTAATATCCTAAAACAATAGCTTTTTTATACACAAACGGTAACTGTTTCTCAAATGTAATGGGAAAAAAGTGCTATTATTTTTTTTAATTTCAAAATATGAAGGGAGTGCAAATGTTTTTGTTACATGGACAGCTTTTATAGTGCTTTAGTCAGGGCTATAAATGTGCCTACCACTTGAATAATGTTCATTGTACCCGTTAGGTAGGTTTTTAAGCCTCCTCTCTTCCTCCCTCCCCCTTCTTGACTTCCAGTGATTTTTACTTCTCTCTGTGCCCATGTGTGCCCATCAACTAGTTATAAATTATTAGAGAGTACATATGGTGTTTGTTTTTACCATTCTTGAGATACTTCACTTAGGATAATGGTCTCTAGTTCCATCCAAATTGCTGCAAAAGACATTAATTCATTTCTTTTTGTGGCTTAGTTGTACTCCATGGGAGATATATACCATATTTTGTTAATCCACTCATGAATTGATGGGCACTTGGGTTGATTCCACATCTTTGCAATTGTAAATTGTGCTGCAATAATCATTTGAGTGAAGTTGTCTTTTTGATAAAATACTTCTTTTCCTTTGGGTAGATACCCAGTAGTGGGATTGCTGGATCAAATGATAGGTCTACTTTTAGTTAAAAAGTGCTATTCTTTAGAATAGCAATAACAAATAAATACAAATTTCTTATAAATAAACGTTAACAAGAAATGTGCAAGATCTATATGAACAAAACTTGTATTATCTTGGATGGAGCTAAAGCCCATTCTTTTAAGTGAAGTATCACAAGAATGGAAAAACAAGCACCACATGTACTCACCATCAGATTGGTACTACTTGATCAACACTTATATGCACATATGGAAATAACATTCATTCATCAGTTGTTGGGCAGGTGGGAGGGGGGAGGGGGGAGGGGGATGGGTATATTCACACCTAACTGTACGGTGCATGCTGTCTGGGGGTTGCGCATGCTTGTAGCTCTGACTCGGGCAGTGCAGAGGCAATACATGTAACCAAAGTGTTTGTACCCCCATAATATTCTGAAATAAAAAAATAATTACAGATTAAAATTTCAGTGAAATTCTTTATGGTGTTTAACAATGGTCCTGAGGCTCATTTGCAGAAGAAAATGCTCAACACTAGCCAATAAATAGGTAGACGAACAATGATGGGTCCTTGTTCTGTTAGATAGCAAATCAAGGCATATGAGCTTTAGTAAAAGAGGCCTATTAATAGACACATTTAGTAATTAAGATAGACCCAAGAATGGGAAAATAATCAGTGGAATAGAAAAAACAATCACTATACCAATCCATTATGTATAGGAATATAGGTTATGACAAAGATTGTATGTCATATCAGAGACAGAAAGATAGTTTTTTTAAATAAAGGCATGATTTTTGGATAATTGCCTTTCTACTTGGAAAAATGAAGCTAAAGGCATACCTTACACTATACATGGGATTCATTCTAGATGTCTTCAAAAAGCCAGTAGATTTAACCATATGTGGAAGTTTTAGGTAACAATTCGATAATATTTTTTAGAATCTTGGGGTAGCACAGAGCTTTCCAAAGAAAATATAAAACTCAGAAGCAACAAAGCAAAATGCTGACACAATTGTGCAAAAATTAAACTTTTGAACCAGAATATTTGGGTTGTTTGCTGCACAGAGTAGATTCTCAGTAAATGTTTGTTGAATAAATGACTATAAAACAAATTATAACCAAATTAAAACACAAGAAAAACAAAGGGAAGAACATTTGCCAAATATATAACAAGTAGTAACGTGCAGAATATATAAAGTATGATGCTACAAACTAAACAGACGAACAACTCAATAGAAGGGTGCACAAAAGATGCAGAGAAGGAATAACAATAAATGACCAATAGATGCCCAACACCATTAGTAATAGAGGAAATGCAAATTAAAATGAGATATTTTTATTTACTATACTGAGAAAACTGTAATTATTGATAATACCCAGTTGATGAGGAGATGGTAACACGTCTGGAGAGAGTGTATAAACTGGTAAAGCCAGTTTGGAGGGTAATTTGGCTGTATCTTTCAAGATTAAAAATGCCTATGTCTCTTGGTCCAACAAGTCAATTTCTATGAATCTAGCTAAAGCAAAATTTGTTCACACACAGGTATGTATTACACAAGGATGTCCACTGCAGCCTTGCTTGTAACATTGAGGAAGTAATGAAAAGCCCAGCAATTCTAGCAAGACTAAATAATTATGTGGAATACATGCAGTCATTAAAAAGAACAAGACAGAGGTATATTATTGAGATGAAAAGATTTATTAAATATATTGTTGAGTTAGAAAGGCAGATAAAAATACCACATATAGAGTGATTCATTTATATGAAAACAAAAGATTACTTTTATATGACTATATAAGAGCATAGAAGGACTGGAAAGATGTACACTCAGTTGTGGTTACCTATGGGGAAGAGAGTGGGTGAAGCGACACGAAGCTTTCACATTTTATTATATATGTTAGTAGTTATGTTAGACTCTGATCTTTTACAATGAGAATATATTCAAGTATCATTTAGTAATAAAAAAGAGAAAATAAAAGGGAAGAAAGCTTTATGCAAAAATCAAGGAAGAGAGAAAGAAAGAAAGGAATGAGAGTGCATTATGCATTAAGCGTGTACTATAAAAACAGAGCCCTGGAAGAGAGAAAGCTCACTGACTCTTCTAAACAGGCTCTCTGCTTAATCCTGGCTGGTGCCTGTCTGAGGCCTGATTAGCCCAGCAGGGTAGTTAAGAACTTATTCTTGACCTATTTACTAGACACTGTGCTGCTGCCAAGCACCCTGAAGGTGCGGGGCTGCTTGGAAATGACTTCTGCTGGCAAACCACGGTGGGGGGGGGGACCCCCAGCCTCTGCCTAATACCTGGGTCCGACTCAGCTGTAATTGCAATATTGAGTCAAATTGCTGGCTGCTGTCTATGGTGCTGCTTCTCAGAAGCTACAACGGCTCTCTCTGGAACCCGGAGATGACATGTAATTCCTGACTCTGACGTTGATACTTGTGGTCGTCGTGTCGATGTCCCATTCTTTAGCTTTCCAGCATTCCCCTTGGGGCTAATCTAACAAATAGCTCTCTTGCTGATGAATGATTTTGTCAAAAGGGCGGGGGGTTGTGAGGAGAGAGAGAGAGAGAGAGAGAGAGAGAGACACGGACGGAGAGAAGGGAAACACCAAGAGCGTCGATTTTGCCCTGGTGTAAGGAACAGAAGGAGAAAAGCCACAGGTGCCATGCTCACTCATGAGGCCAGTTTGGAGGCTCAACTCCCAGCTCTGTTCTCCCAGTTGCTCCCCTTGCTGGGGCTGCCGTGACCAATTATCACACACTGGGTGGCTTAAAACAGCAGACATTTACTCTCTCCCAGTTCTGGAGGATAGAGGTCCAAAATCAAGGTGTCAGCAGGGCCATCCTCCCTCTGAAGGCTCCAGGGAAGGATCCTTCCTGCCTCTTCTGGCTTCTCGTGGTTTCTGGCCATCCTTGGCCTTCCTCGGCTTGTGGCTGTATCACTCCACTCTCTGCCTGCAGCTGCACACAGCCCTCCCTGTGCTTCTCTGTGTCTTTGTGTCCAAGTCTCCCTTCCCTTTCTTTTATAAAGGTACCAGCCAGTGGATTTAGGGACCACCCTAGCATAGTATGACCTCATCAGAGCTTAATTAATTATATCTGCAAAGGCCCTGTTTCTAAATATGGTCACACTTTCAGGTTCCAGGTGGACAGGAGTTTTTGAGTTTTTTTTTTTTTTAGACCTCTCATACGTAGCATTTGTCTTTACTCTTTGGGTGACCGTCATGCCTTTGCTTTGTGGCTCACTCCCCCTCTCCTTTATGTATGTTGTTAGTTTTTGACGAACTTGATCACATACTTCTGACAGTAAAGTTTTACACACTTTACTTCTCCAAGTCCCTATAGAGATAGTAACTCTGCCTCCAGACCTAGGGGCAGGCTCACCTATTGTCCTCATATGTATACCTATACTTGTCTTATCATAGCCCTAGTATTGGGTTTGGAAGATTCTTTCACCTAGTCCATGGCTTAGCACAAGGTTGTGCATATACTTGGTTCATAATAAATGCTTATTGACTAGAATTGAAATGCTGCATTTAGGGAGCAGGCGGAAGAAGTTCCACTGTCATGTGCTTTAAAAAAAGAAAGCAAAGCATATGACTGAGCACAACTCATTATGGAAATCAAAAAACATGAAGTCCCCAACTACTGTGCCTTAGTTTTGGCTGTTTTTGCTCTTTCCAGGTTTCTTCTTCCCAATCCTTCTTTCCAGGAAGAGCAGCTGTGATTTCTGTCTCAGCCATGGAGGGTCTCCAGCCTGGGAAGCTGGTTTCTCTTATTCTAGTGCTAGCTCAGTAGATTTGGCCAGGTATCTCTTTCTCTCCCGCGTTGGACTGTTTCACCAGAAATTTCCATGTTTGGTCCTTCTCCCAGAAAGTTAATGTAATTTGAGCTTATAAATGGTTTCCACATTCTGCTCTTTCTTTATTTCCCAATATAAAATGAAATAATGGTGACAATAGTAATGACAAAAACCCTTAATTTTATTGCATGCAATTCTAAATGACATGTGCATTTGACAAGCCATGGATCTCTAATCTTTAACTTATCCTTATGGTATGGTTGGTGGCGACACTGACATCATTTTGATTGGGTTCAGTCGTGGGTCCTGGGGCTTCGGGGAGGACCCAGCCCTCCTCTTCTTGGGAAGGAGGGGAGTGTGACAGGGGAAATGGGGAAAGCAGAAGGAACAGGAGCTTTTCCTGGCAGAAGGCCATATATCCCTGGTATGGTACTCGTAGGGGCCTCCTTCTTCCTTCGGGAATGCCTGCATTCTTTCATAAGGGCTCACGTGGTTCAAAACTACGTGTGTTGGCAGCATAAATGTCTGAGTGGCAACCATGATGGGCCAAGAGTTTCCATGCTTGGCATATGAGGACTGGAGAAGATTCAAGTGTGGGCCGAGTGTGTAGGAACACTTTATTCTTGCTTCCCTTTGGTTGGAAATCCTTTATAATGCCTGATTTTTAGATACAATTTTATAGTATAAAATCTCAGTACCAAGTTGTATAAGTAGTTGAATTTAGCTGTCCTAGTTATTATTACAGTTGATTTACACCTACCAACATGACTCCCAGGTTCCAGTTAGTCACACAACAGCAGCAGCAAGCAGGTGCCTAGATCTCTTCTTGCCTTCAGTTTCGTGTGTTCTTGCTAACTTTTTGGCTAAAATTCTCAGGTCATTGCACCCTAGGCTCAGGCAGCATGCTTTGGATGCCAGGAATGCCAAATAGCTCCTCATATGTGCACCTCTTTCATGCCTATTTCGTCCCTGCTCCTCCATGGGAGATGACAGTCCCCTCTCAGTCTTTCAACCAAAGTAAAGGGCGAGGTCAAGTGGAGGGATCTACCTCAACCATGTCGTTTCTTCCCTGCACTACAGAGTAACCATAACTGCTGTGAGTTCAGTCCTTAGGTCTCAGGCAGTCATTAACTCATACCATCCTCATCCTGGTTTCTATCAGATTGTCAGCCAAACCTGGCTGCCTTTGGGCTAGGAATAGGTTTCACATTTTTAATGGTTAAAAAAATATCAAAAGATGAATAATATTTTGTGACATATGAAAATGATATGAAACTCAAATTGCAGTGTTTTATTGGAACACAGCGATACACATTTGTTTTCATATTGTTGGTGGCTGCGTCCATACTGCAGCAGCTGAGTGGAGTAGTTGAAACAGAGACCTTGAGACTCCCAGAGTTGAAATTATTTATTTTCTTGCCCTTTACAGAGAAAATTTGCTGACCTCTGTCTCTGTAGTTAGTTCTATTATTATGTCCATTTTACAGATGAGGAAACGGAGGCTGAGAGTTTTCAGTTTGGCCATAGCTGTTTGTGCAAGCGATGAACTTAGTATTAGAAGTATTGGACCCCAAAGTCTCTTTTTGAGCTTCTCCTGAACAGGCACAGGTGAGCAGAGCATGCGGAGAGCAAGTACTTGTGAGGCAACCGCTCAGCATGCCAGTGTCCCCTTAGGGAGTTCTTAGAGCGGCCCCAGTCAGTGCCCGCGCGTGTGTGGGCACGCCTGTGTGCCGTAAAAGCACAGGTGAGAACTATAATGGGAGGAGGATGAATTAAACACAATTTAAAAAACCCATCTCTGCTTTGGAAGCTGAGGCAACAGTGGTGATCATTTCAGTAAGTGTGATGGAGGGATCATCGCTGTTGATGCTGATGCTGATAGTGGCAGTTGTTAAATGACAGTGATCATTTCCAAGTAGAAGAGCAGTTGTTGACATAGCCCACGCTCTCTGTGGCTGGCTTATTTACAAGTATCCCAAGAGTCCTAGCTGGAGAATGAGTGAGCAATGCTCTGCCCTTTTGGTGCTCAAGTGTCACTTTGCACGTGTACAAAGAGTTTGTGCTTTCGAGCAGTTTCATTATCAAATGCAGCACAGATGAATCCATTAGCATCACTGTGCGTGGTGTGTGCACAGCAGGGATGTAGGGCGCCCTCCTCAATCCTCGCTCTAAAGCCTCTCTGGAAAGACACGGGAGGGATAATGCTCATTTGCTTAGAAATAAAAATGAATCAGTTGTATGGAAAAGGCGGGGAGCCTCTGATGCCTACTTAGTGTCTTTTGGAAAGCAAGCCTCACATCTGCAGGTGGTAGAGGTCCTGTCTGCAACACCAAACCCTTTGCAATATTTCTCCAGAGTCTTAAAGTCTAACATATTGATCACACTTGGGTTTTTTTGTTTGTTTTTCAAAAAAGTCCCAGAGGAGGAAGGTACAAGAGAGATATATTCCAGGTACAGGAATCGCTGTACAACCTGCTGGAGCCACAGCCTCTATGCTTGAATTGCTACTTAAAGGAAACTGGGGAGATTTTTTCCTAGCCGTAAGCCAGATGTATATAAGAAAGATCGTGTGCATGCTATTCGTGCAATCCTGATGTAATGCTTTTTATTTTCCTGTGATTCTTTATGATGAGTGGTGGAAGACTTCTGAATTTTAAGAAAGCCTTCGAAGTGATGTTTCTCTCTCGAAAAATCCTATTTGGTTTTTAAAAGATTTGAGTAAGGTTGTTGGTTAAAAATAGAAAGTCCTTTTTCCTCCTTTTTAGCCAGGAGCCTGTTCAATTAATCGTTTCCTATCCCACCCCTGCTCCTGGGCAAGGGTTCAATGTGGAGATGAGAAATTCTGTCTGTGCTTTGTAAACAGCTGTACCTCTCCCCACGTTCTCAGTGCTAACAAACCACTGAAATGACGCCACCCCGGAATCTGCTGATGCGAGAAGGGGCCACTGGGCTGCCCCGAGGAGACGCTTGGCCTCCCAGTCCGTGTCTGGCATATATCCGTTGGCTGTGAGAGGAGCCCTCCTGCTCTCAGAGCTATTACATGCTGCTGGCGTTTTAAAGTGCATTTTACATTTTTTCCTGCTCTGCTGCTTGGTGGTATCCTTGGTTTTCAGCACTGACGTGGCTGAGTAAATGTTTTTCAGCTGTTGAGCTGGGTTCAGTTCAGTCTTCCTCATCCCCTCCCTCCCACTTCCACCTCTCTCTTTCATTCTCTTCTCCTGGCAGGAGTGTTTATCTCAACAAAACAAAATCTCCCATTTTGGCCATGCCCCATGTGCATGTGCCAGGTGGCCATTGGATCCATCCAAACACCTCTGAAAGGTACACACAGAAGCTGGCACTGTCCCCTCTCCAGAGCAGGAAACAGGAAGGTTAGGTGGTTTGCTCACGATCACTGTTGGAAGTCTCCTTCCCCTTCAAAACTCAGGGGCTCACTTCCTGCGGGACTTGGGGTCTTCACCACCCCGTGTGCCCCATCATGGTTGCGGAAGCTGAGGACCACAGCAGAGAGGGACAGACATCTTCTCCCATGGGTGACCATGCTGCCTGGTCTAGGAAAGATGCACAGGGGTTGTCCATGATGGCGCTGTTGGGATACGGCCCCAGTTCAGCCTGCAGGTTTTATTGGTCCACAGATAGCTCCTTCAAGAGGCATTTCCACCTACTGATTCTGCACTACATGTTTGGCATGGACAAAGTCTTTCCTTACTTCATCCCTCTCCCTCTTTTTCTGTAGCTTAAGAATAAGAAGACATAGAAACTGGATTGAGCAGAGACACTTAGCAGCTTGGAGAAGGGGGTAGTCGTCTCTCTACAAGGGGATTCAGGACTTTGGACACATCCCAGGAAGTAAATGGCAGCTGCCAGGCTGACCCTGGGAAGGCTCCTTTCTCAGCATTTACACGGCTGGTGTGGGTGCATGCCAGTGCTCCACTCTGAGCTCCTGGCCCCAAACCCATAACCCACAATGGGGGTTAAAGATGACCCCCCATCTCCTTGGTTAATGACTTAAAATTTTAAATGGTTGTATTTCTCCCCTTGTTTGGTTTTACAGAAGATAATAAAAAGAATTGCACTTACCTTCATGGATTTGATTAAAGTGGGAATGGGAAGAGGGAACAGAGGTTGGGTGGGTCTTCTCTCATCCCTTAATTCCTCTCTGCCTTATTCTTTCCATAGCATGTATGACCTTCTAATGTCCTGTATATTTTACTTACTTATGTTGATTTTATACTTGTCTATCCCACTAGAATGTGTCCTCCACGAAGACAGAATTTTTGTCTGTTCACAGCTGCTGTTATTTGTACAACATTTAAAATTGTGCCTGGTACCTGTTAGGTGCTCAGTAGATATTTATTGATTGAATTAATTAATCCTCCCTCCTAGAAGTAGCTACTGTAACTGAATCCAGAGTCCCTGAATTTGTTCTAGATGTTGAGGGGGCAGAACAGAGGCTGAGACAGACAGCTGGACGCTATCAAAATGTCAGTCCTAGGAATTGCTGTTGTGATCCAGGCTATGGACCTTCTAGATGAGTGTTTTGATTGTCAGAGGGGCCAAGGGATGAATGTGATGGTGGGGGCTGACTGTTCCCCTTGACATCTGCCTCAAAGCTTGGGGTTTATCACTCATTAATTCATTCAGCCAGACAGGCAGAGAGTCAATCTTGGATCAACAATTAGCTGAACAAGACGTGTAAGTTTATACCTTCGTGAATCTTGTCATCCATAACTAAATTAACATTTTGGGGGAAATTATTTATCTTCTCACCTTGCTCCAACCCTGTGAAGAAGCATTCCTTAGCTTCACCACTTTTTTTAATAATATAATTTTGCATCCAGAACCTTAAGTGAGTTCTTCAAGGAGAAGGCCGCTGCTGCAGTGGCCTCTCCAGGCCTGGGCGATGAGATCGATCGATTCCTTGTCAGCCCAGGTCCCGCCTGGGGTTACTCCTGGATCACTGTCCCAGAACTGAGGGCTCCTTGTAACTTACAGGGAAACTTTTCTTCTTCTATTGGTGACACGGGGTAAATGACACTGAGTAGATATGAGAAAATAAAAAACGCAGTAGGGGGGCATATGATGGCAGGAGAAAATAGGACATGTTGGGCTTGAAGAGTGCCTCCTGCTGTTTTTCCTGCAGCCAGCTCTCGTCCCTTCTTATAGTGGGCTGGTAGTGAGCATATCACTCCCACCTTGCATTAATGTCTCCTGTGATCACACCCAGCAAATGGAGGGAGATGTCAGGAATGTAGTGGCTGTTTCTGTGTGATTTAGCAGTAGGATATAGGAAAAGGATTAAGAATGTGGGTCCGTTATAAACTCAGAGTGAATCAACATTGAGTGGAGGCTGTTGAGAGGGGACAACAAATATGTCCAGAATGAGGCCAGTAGGCCTGGGGCCCGGGGCTTGAGGAAGCCCAGAGCAGATAGGAATGCACTGAGGGTAGAGGTGCAGTGGGAGGGAAGGGAGGGCTCTTAAACTCTTTCAAAAGAGAGGCATTAAGGAACTGGAGATGCTTACTTTAGAGAAGACTCAGAAGGACCATGAGTGCTGTCTTCAGATGGTGGAAGAGCTCTCCGTGTGGGGAAACTCTAAACCTTTCTGGAGCTTGGAGTGAGGATGTCTGGGTGGAGGGACTTCCTACCTGCAGACGTATTCGAAGAGGGCCACCTGGGGAGCAGTCCTGAGCCTCACTATCTGATCCCTTAGGATGAGGGCGAGGCCTGATTGGTATCTGATGAGCTCAGACACCAACTGAAGCCAACTTATGGCACAGTAACCCAACAGGCTGCCCAGGTAGAAGAGAAAGGACAGCTCTAGTTTCGAGACATCTTCTAGGATCCTGCTTTCCCCAGTTCACTTCCAGTTAGCTGGCCTTATTTTTTCTGCTCCCATGAAAACATTCTCCTATGCCTATTGATCCAACAATTCAACTTCTGAGAGTCTGCGTCATAGAATAAAAATGCAAGCACTTAGTGATCTGTGCACAAGGATGTATATGTGTGTACACATAAGTTATAGAATTATTTGAATTGCAAAAATGTGGAAACAACAAGAATGACAACTAAAAGGGAATAATTGAGTAAATTCTGGCATTTCCACAATATGAACTACTATGTAGATATTATAGACAATAAGTTAGATCTATATCTACCATCTTAGAGGGATGGGCAGGATGTAGAGCTAAGTGAGAGAAGCAAGAGAGATGTACTGTATGATCTCATTTTGTTAGAATAGATTAAAAATCCCTCCACATATAATCATGTTGGTGTATATTCATTTCAGGATGGCAAAAGGGATGGAAGTGTATGTGTGGCATTATTGATATGGGTTGCAGGGTTTGGGGTGGAATGGGGTACAGGCCTAAGAGACAGGCAGGGCAGGAATAGAGACAAAGTGAAGGAGAGTTAAGGGGCATGGATCATCTGTCTGTCTGTCTGTCTGTCTGTCTATGTATCTACCTTCTTCCAGTCACCATGTATCTCTCTTTCTGCTTATGTAACTATGTATCTACCTACCTATCTTCTATCCGTCTATTTATACATGTATGTATCTATCTGTTTATCTGTCATCTATCAGTCTTCACTGGTTGTGCTTAAACGTGCATGAATTTAGAGGACTTTAATAAAAGATAAAGAGAGAAAGAAAAAAGAAAATTTCTTTTGTCTTACGTGTTAATTCTATCTTTGGCACTATTGTTTTCTCTTGTAAGAACTGTCTCAACCTTCCTATGAAAGACAATTCAGAGGTTTTATAATAAAATAAAAAGACATTAGTTTTAATACCTTAAAGGTGGTGCTTTCAACAAATTAAAAAGGAATCTGGGGAATGTTTAAAGATACAATATTTTGAATTGTACCTGATTCTCTAGATATCCTGAAAGATGAATGACTTGATCATTTATATTTTTCTAAGTGGGTTTTTTTTTTTTTTTTTTTTTTGCCATATTAAAGGTATCCATTTTCTCCTAGTGCTTCAGAAAAAAAATGTTTCCTTTCTTATATCTAGGGAACATAGAGTCAGATTAGGAGACACCAACTCAGTTAAGAAATAGCTAGTTCCTGGTAGAGAAGTAGGGCTCTGAAGGGAAAGAGTTCTAGTGTGTGTGTGTGTGTGTGTATGTGTGTGTGTGTGTGTGAGAGAGAGAGAGGTCAGTTTTTTCCTGCTGCAATTGTTAGCAAGATGCAGTCATGTGTTGTGTTTTTTTTTTTTTATGTCCGATTTGGATGGTTTCTATCAAATTATTTTAAATAACTTTTTCCATATTAAATTATCCTCATTATACATTCATATTTGTTGCTGATGATTCTTTCTACGTAAAGAAATTATCTCAATCTGGAATAACCCAGACAGTGTAGAATTGATGGCAATTTAATTCCTGCTTACCTTGTAAGAGGACTTTGGGGAGAATTGGATGCTATTTCATCCTCACATCTGCATATAGACTCAGAACTGACCCCAGGTAGCTTTACTGATACAAACACGAATGTGCAGGTGTGTCAGATCCATGGAAATAGTAATACTAACCATCCTATTTCCTTGATTTTAAGTTGTTCATTTTATATGTGAACTGAAATCTGAATGTATCTTACTACACTTATATGCATTTGTTGGGGTAATATTACAAGTCAGTAGTGGTCTTATAATTGAAGGTGTTGGAAATCCTGTAGAATCTCATTAGCTGGTCACTGAGTTCTGGATATTTGATGCAGTTGGAATACTCCAGAATCATGAACCTCAACCAGAATTGGTCTACATGATGCCACCTTGATTCAGACAAACCAGGAAGATGTAAAAGTGTTTATTTTCATGCAGGTCACTGCCTCATAGGTAGATAATACTAAAAATGTACAAAGTAGGATCTGTGCATGGCTGACTCCATTTTGTAAATTTCAATTTTAATTTGGAAGCACCATGATTTTGGGAAAACTAGTCACATATAGTGACATTTTTCCACCTCACAGGCTGAAAAAATCTTTTGTGAGCCCAAAAACCTGAAGGGTGCTTATGGGCAATTTGTCTGTCACAGGGGGTGGGAAGAACCAGAAAAGAAAATGTTCCTTGGATCTGTGACCTGGAGGGAATGAAGGAATGAGGGCGAGCCGTGCTGTGAACCGCTGTGCTGACGGACTAGGTCGCTTGCATTCCTCATTTGCTCTGGGCGTCCTGTCAAGCATTTTCTTTGAGTTTTGTTGTCGCTGTCACTTTGTTTTCTTGGGCATCATATCTGCTTCTTCCAGAAAAATCAGCCTCTCCCTGGCAGCCCCCTTCCCCCCGCCCCCCAGCTAGTCCGTAAGGCTCCTCGGCTGCCTTTCCTGTGTGTGTGTAAGTCCATGGTCTTTTGCTGCTTTTCTCATGCTTTTTCTTTATGATGTTTCAGCTCATCCACCATACACCATGTGCTTTAGAGTGAAATTCTACCCACATGAACCCCTGAAGATTAAAGAAGAGCTCACAAGGTATTTTTTGTTTGTTTGTACGTTTAATGTGCACCTTTCGCCAGCCAGGGCCTCCGTGTCTTGCAGGCTAGACGTGCCTCCTATCTAGAGCAGAACATCTCAACGGCGCAGGCACTGCGCTCAGCGTTTTGGCTTGGAATGCTTCTCTTACACTTAATTGTCTTGGGATTTTTTTCAAACAATTGTCATTGGGAGTGTAATTAACTGCACAAAAAAGCAGTGGTTATGGGAGGGAGGTGCTCTCTGAAAACATCTGACAGTGGGATGCTAAAAATAAATAGAGGATGGCTGTCTTCAGGACAGGGGCAAATTCATAGCTAGCGCAGCCCCTCGCCTATCCTTTGGATCTAAGCTTTTCTGGGAGGGAAGAGATCACTAGACAGAATGCACTATCTGTCATCCCGCATTCCGCTTGCTAAATGACCCACCGCGGGGCCGGCTACTCTCTACTTGTAGACTCTTTTCAGCCCAACTCTTTGCATTTCCAGTCCTTGGACTTCCTCCCTCCTCATGCCTCTGCTGGGGCTGCCTTCAGCCCACCTTCTGGGGGTTGGCTTCCTCGAACACCCTCAGCAAATGCTGTTGCGCAGGGTCCCAGGAGGATTGGGGAGAGAGCTGTTGTGCTCTGAGTTCTTGATGAGGCTCCGACTCGGTGACCACAAAAATCACCATATATAATCGTCTTTCAGAATAATCTGCTTAGATGCAGAGGCAACAGGAAGGCTTCTGATGTAACTTGCTCTGATCATTTGCAGGGGGAGGTTTTGGGTTCTTAGATATTTTGCTTCCTTGTTATCCAGACTCTTGGTAAAGCTTGACCATAGTGGCGCTGAGGTGACTTTGGAAGGGAGCAGATGGTTCCGTCCTTTATTATTCATCTGCCCACAGCCATTTCATGACGTTTGTGCTGGAGCCGCGGGAGGGGAGAGAGCGTGTGTGTGCAGAGGCGGATGATACATAATGGACATTATAAGTGGGGGTTGGCATTTTGCAATCTGGCCTGCTTTTTTCTTTTTATTGAGGCAAAACTTCCATGACATAAGTTAATTTCACCATTTTAAAGTGTATAGTTCAGTGACGTTCACAATATTGGACAGCCATTACCACTATCTAGCTCCAGAACATTTTCAGCACCCCTGAAAGAAACGCTGTACCCATTAGCAGTCACTACCCACCTTCCCCTTCCCCAGCCCCTGGCAACCGCTCATCTGCTTTCTTTCTGTGCGCATTTGCCTGTTCTAGACATTTCATATAAATGCAATCGTACAGTAGGTAGGCTTGGCCTGATTTTGGCTTGAAAAATGTATTTATTTATTTGATCAATTCTTCCTCATTCTTCCTCACTTGCTATTATCTACCCAGGGGCCAGGGGCTGAATTAGCTACCAAAGAGAGAGAGAGAGAGACAGAGAGAGAGATTTGTCCTGCCCTCAGGGTACTAACAGTGTAATTAAGAAGATCAAATCAAATACTAATGCCCCACTTTTGTCATTTGTTTTCTGTACAGTCTTGTCTGGAGGATAAAGATTGAATTTGTGTTGCACTACATATTAAGGCTGGATAGTTTGATGTCATTGAGAAAAGTCTCATTTGAAAGTAAAAGAATACAAAGCTTTGGTTAACAACCCCAGTTTAGCCCCTCTCAGTTAAATTTGCTAGCATTTTCCTACCTTTGATTGAATAGCTCAGGTCTGAATGGTGGAATATTGTGAACATTTTGATGTTTCCAGAAGAAATTAAGATGACTCACTACCCTTGCAGAGGTAGAAATGGATTTTTCTTGGTCAACCTGGTCCTTAGAATTCCAAACTAAGTTAGTAGCTGTGGAACGCCCCAGGTACTTAGGGTTTAAATTCTTATCTTGAAGGCATTTAGTTTTTCTTATATGATAAGTTGTTATTTTATTTTAAGATTAATCTAAAATTTGAGAAAAATTTACTACATGTGAAGTTAAGGTCACATTCATGACCATGCGTTGGAGTAAAGAAATGTTAAGAAAAAGGCAGTTTCAAAAGAGCAAAACAACAAAAATACCCACAAAAAAAGATATTGGAAATCATTTTTCCATCCTTCCTTTGTCTCTCCATTTAAGCAATCATCTCATAATTCTTTAGATTTCTAAGGCTTTTGTAGATGCTCTGTACAATTGAATGTAACCAAAAGTATGTTGGTTTTATTATTATTATTTTTAGTAAGAACCATCTTCAAATCCACATTAGATAGAGAAGCAATGTCATTAATGTTGGTATAACAATTTAGGCCCCAGATCCTCTTATGTTTTTGTTGCCTAATATTTTCATGCAGGAGTGATGCTAAAGAAAGGTGCATTTTATTTTTGTGGCTATTGTATTAAAAAATGGGCATCCTGAGCCTGAAGCCATTTGTGAGGCTCGGTGGATTATGTTGAATCCACAATAATCCCCGATTATCTCCAGAGATCGCTGATATGAGCAGAGACCCAAGCTCTGCTGTGAAAGCTGCTCTTCTTTTCTCAGGGAGCTTCCAGCAAACTGGTTTCTGAGTTATGGGATTAGAATCCAAGCCTCTCATGCATCAGTAAATCTTTATTTCAAACTATTTTTCACTACCAAATTCACCAAAAAGTGGAAGCAAATGCTTATGTGTTCAATGCCTACATTCAACACATAGGGGGAAAATAAAAACCTCATGATATTTGGCCTAGTATTTTACAGTCCTTAAAAAGGCAAATATTTGCATTGACCTTGCTATTTTGAGTGGTTTAGGACCAGCAGCACCAGCATCACCTGGGAACTGTTATAAATGCAGGTTCCTGGTCCCTGCCCCAGACCTACTGAATCAGACACTCCGGGGCTGGGGCCCAGCAATCTGTATTTTAACAAGCCCTCCAGGTAATTCTAAAGCAGGCCAAAGCTTGAGAAGCACTACTGTAAGACAATTTAGACTTTTAAAAATATTAGTTTCTTTTGGCAGATATTAAAGTGTACAACTCAGTGGTTTCAATATGTTCACAGAGTTGTGCCATCGCCACCATGATCTAATTCTGAAACATTTTCATTACCCCAGTAGGAAACCTGGTACCCAAGCAGTCTTCCTTGGTGCTCCTCTCCCCGCAGTTCCTGGAAACCACTAATCAGTTTTCTGTCACTATAGATTTGTCTATTCTGGACATTTCATATGAACAGAATCATACAATATGTAGCATGTTGGGTCTGGCTTCTTTCACTTAGCATTTTTTCAAGGTTCATCTCTGTTGTAGCATCTATCAGTACTTCATTTCTTTTTATGGTTGAGTAATATTCCATTGCATGGATATACCATATTTCTTTTATCTAGTCATCAGTTGGTGGACATTTGGGTTGTTTTCACTTTTTAGCTATAAAGAATAATGTTACTGTGGATATTCATGTACAAGTTTAAGTTCTGACCCAGATTCTGATTTAGTTGGGTGTGGGGTAGGATTTAGGGACCCACAGCATTGGTATTTAAAAAAAAAAAACTCCCACAGATGATTATAATGTATAGTCAGGGTTGAGAACCACTGGTTTAGAGCCTTGTTAGTCAAAGTGTGGTCTATGGACCTACAGCACAGCCTCACGTGGGAGCTTGTTAGAAATACAGTATCTCACGCCCACCCCAGACCTTCTGAATCAGAATTTACATTTTAACAAGATCTCCAGGTAATTCATTTGTGCATTAAAGTGTGAGAGGCACTAGTTTAGGGCAATAGTCTGGTTCTTACCTACCAAGTATAATATTGCTCCTTTGACTAAATGCACACCAAACTCTGAATACAACATTTATCAGGGCTGCCTTTATCCCATGAATACAATTCCATACTAAGCTGGGGACAGAGAGTGTCATTTCAACTTCAATCACATCCCCTGTGCTGGGCACAGTGCTCAGCATGAAGCAAGTATGAGATAGAGATTCAGTGAATGAAAACATCAGTGAGCCCCTCAATCGCTCCGTGCATCCAGTGTGCTTGCAAGTGAACCAGCACCCCGAAACAGTGAGCTCCAGTGCTCTGGGGTGGGCAGCACCTCTGTGACCTCAGCATGTTAATCACCCTCTCTGATTCTCCATTCCTTTGCCTTTAAAATGCGAATTGTACATGTTGCTCCTCATAAGGCTGAGTAAAGATCAAATTGGGCACTGGAGGTGTGCATTAGTCAAGATTCCCCAGAGAAACAGAACCAGCACTGTATACATAAATATATGTACACACACACACACACACACACACACACATATGTACCTAGAATGAGATCTATTATAAGGAACTGGTCCACATGATTATGGAGGCTGAGACATTCCACAGTCTGCTGTCTCTAAGCTGGAGGCTCAGGAGAGCTGGTGGTGTAGCTCAAAGGCCTGAGACCAGAGAGCCAGTGGTGTAGCTTCTAGCCCAAGTCTGCAGCCTGAGAACCAGGAGTGCTGAGGACAGGAGAAGATTGACGTCCCAGCTCGTGGTCAGGCAGAGTGAGTTCAGCCTTCCTCTCTGTCGTGTGCTGTTCAGCCCTCAGCGGCTGGACGGTGTCCACCCACACTGGCGAGGGCCTCTGCTTCACTCAGCCTACCAGTTTAAATGCTCATCTCTTCCAGAAACACCCTCACAGACACCCGGAAATATTGTTTTATCAGCTATCCCATGGCTCAGTCAAGATGACACATAAAATTAACCATCACAAGGTGATAACTGGGACTGATTGTGAGATTACCCCCCTGCAAGACTGTGGGAAAAAAGATTGGTCTATGGGAGTTAAACTCTAAAATAAGCCTGGAAAGAATCTGCACACATGTGCAAAGTTATCTTGCTTAGAAACAATAGCCCCCAGGCCTGCCCGAGCCTCGAATGGAAGAGTTAACCTGGCTGAGAAGGACGAGGACATTGGAGAGAGCTTGGTCAACATGTGGGAACAGAAGGGACAGGGACAGGGTGAGCCCGAGCCAGGGGTTGCAAGCTGACATGACGCCACCCCTCATCCCTTTCCCGGCTGTTGTGGGGTGACTATTTTTTTGTTTGGTGCTACAGTGGTTTTACAATTTGTTGAAATGTCCGATTCAAAGATTATAAATTGATTTTCTGGAAAAATTGGATGCATCTGGTCTGCTAGTCCAGTGGCGGCACCGGGCTGGAGCTGTGTGGCGGCTGGCCCTTTCCTAGGGAGCCGCCACCTACGCCAGCCCACGCGACTCACCCGTGTCACAGGCCACAGTGTGCCTGACCCCGGTAGGCATCTGAGTGGTGTGCCGACTCTGGAAAGGAGAGAGAGCCTGTGCAGACGACAGCTCTAGCTAGGCGTCGATGGCCTTTCTGGCCTCATCATAACTACATCTCTTTGCGATTGATTAATGTGAGTCTGTCTGCCCCTGAGAAATGATGGGGCCAGTCTTGGAATACCGACTGAACCCGTTTCCTGACTCTCCATTTTAAATAGAACTTGGGCAGCATGTCTCTGAGTTGTGGGTGGCGATGACAGTGGCCAGGGCTGTCATCCTGTGAGAGTCTCTGCCAGGAACAATGACTGCTGGGCCCCGTGGCTTGCTTCAATTCTTCTCATTACTCTCTGAAAAGGCCAAGCCCACCCAGCTTTGGAAGCTGATAAAAAATCCCTGCTCTGCCACAGACACTTCAGATTCCCTGAATTCATGGGGCCCTTCCCAGTTTTCCTCTGCTTGCTCTAGGAAGGTCTTGGCTGCCTAAGCCACTCCCTGGAGCTGGGTAGGGCTCCCGTGACCCTGGTGACTAAAGCATGAATGACCCCACTTCTTCCAGGCTTCAACCAACACTTAGGGCAACTGTTTCTCCTTTTGTATTGCAGGTACCTTTTGTACCTGCAAATTAAAAGAGATATTTTTCACGGCCGGCTGCTGTGCTCCTTTTCCGATGCTGCCTACCTGGGTGCCTGTATCGTGCAAGGTAAGTCTGGCTGCAGCTCGCCCAGCCCCCCGGCTGCACTGCAGGGCTCTGGCTGTCAGAGCCTCCCTTCTCCCCACCCCTGCACATCCTGCCTGAGCCTGTGGTTGGAGGCCAGGCCGGGCTGGGCACTCAGCAACAGACCCCTTGCTCACTGTCCCTCCCGTGCAGTGGGTGCTGGCAGAAGGGTGAGCTGAGATGTTCACAGGGGCCTTTGCAAAAGCAAAGGGTCCCTTAAGACCCCAAGACAGAGTCCGAGGCTCTCTTTCAAAGGGGCTGGAATGAATGAGTTTACAAGAAGCTCTGAAGGGATGTGGGGTGCTGTGTGTTCTGAGGTCCATCTGCCAGCTGTGGGGCCCAGTGGGGGGCTGGGAGTAGGGGGGAAGTACATCCAGGAAGGTAGGTGTCCAACAAGGGGGTCATCCTGTAAGCATTTTCATGTATGTATATATATTTCCATGTGTGCATGTCCATGTATGTGTACGTGTCATTGTGTCTGATTCCTCAGCTTTTCTAGCCATGTAATGTGGTAAGGAGAGCACCAGGCCCATAATGGGTCAGACTTCAACTTGAACCTTTCTTCCCATGTCCTGGCTTTTCACCACAGGCAAATTACTTACACTGTTTAAGCTTTGGTTTCTTCATCTATTAAATTGGCTATTTGTCCTCTCTCCATGGCTGTGTGATCTCATGAGGCCACTGCACCAGGCCAGGGGAGGCGCAGGCGCCTCAGAGGTGCTGCTGTTCTTTTTAGGGTGGGGACAGTGGGAACCAGCCAATACACTGAACTGGGTTGGCTTCTGGATGTTTCTGTCTAGTGAGGAAAGTAGTTTGAGGGAAGGAGGCCTCCAGGGCCTGAGACAGCACATGGCCGGGGGTGGCCCAGCACCCAGGTGGCCAGTGGCTCAGGTGTGCCGGTCTCCTGGGCCAGCTGGGAGGCACCTGGCCTGGGGACCCGGATGATCCAGCCATTCATAGCCTGAATGTTAACAGACACGTTTGTGAAAGAGAAAGGGAGGGCAGGGAGTGGAGGAGGGAAGAAAGGGAGGAAAGAGAGAGAAAGAAAGGGGGGCAGAGGGAAAAAGGAGAGAGAGAGAGAGAGAGAGATATGACTGAGTATGTCACTCTTACCGTGGATCTGGAATAAGAAAGGAGCTCATGAAGGCCCATAAGCTGCTCAGCTGTGACAATTATCTGCCTGTCACAACACTGAGCCTCATTCACTGTGGGAGAAACCTATCTTTCCCCTGGGGATTTCTCAGTGGCCCACCTGTGTCCCCATGGGAAGCCTTGTGCTATGAAATAGTTCCTTTGTCCCCATTCCCAGGTGTGTTTGTTCTGAGAATTGTGGAGTGGGTGTGTGTTGTTTCCCCCCCTTCGCTAGGAGCAGCCTAGTGCTGGGCAGCAGATTTTGGCAGAGGCGTTAAAACCCTCAGGGATGTTTCAGCTTAAAGTGGTAGAACCACAGTGATACTGTGATTTTCCCTTCATAGTGCTTGCATCTGCTCTGAGGTGGGGTAGGAGCTTCTGGAAGCTTCCTCTCTAATCTCAGAGCGAAGGGCTGTTAAATCCCATAGTTCTCTTCCCCCAGGGGGAAGACTGCACATTCCGAGTCAGGGTGCGCTGTCTTAGGTAAGGGAAAAGGGGATCGATGCTAATACAAGCCAGAGACCAGCCTATGAGGATTTCAGGATGCATTTAGGCATTAGTGAATTATCGTCAATTCTCCACGGAGGAGCTCAATATAGATCTGTAATGGAAAGCTCTGCGTCCTGCTTTCTGTTTGAAAGAAAGCCACGAAGCCTCCATCCAGACGATCAGGGCCCTATTTTCTCCCTCACTGCTGTCATCACTGACCACACGCACACAGACGTGGTGGAGAAAGTAGAGTTGGAAATGGATCGGCAGGCCTTCAAAGGACCTTTTGGCTCTCAAATGCACTGGTGTCTGTGGTTATTTGCAGCAGATCCGGTAAAAGTGGTTCATAAAGTTCTGGAGGCTGGGGTGAGTGCCTCAGCAGCTCTGGAGGTCGTTTACAAATGCAGATAAAGATGGGCTTTCTCAGAAGTCTTATGCTTTCAGAGCAATAGGGAGGGTGGAGCACATGACTAGCAACCTGGAGGCTGTGACTTGTCATTGTCTTGTTTGCTAATGCAATTTTAAGGAGTACGTTTTAAGCTTCAGTACATTCTGAGTGTATCAAAAACAGCCAATCACCTGTACATACTGAATACATGAGCATATTCAATACATTTTCTTTCATAATGCTAATTGCAAAGCACACACAAAATCCTTGGGGTCTATTTATGTCCTTTCTTGGTAAAAACATCTTTCCTTTTCTTTTTTTGCAAAACAGCACCATGGAGGGATTGAGCTTGTCTCCTATGCCTGGTGTGTTTAACTCCTATGAAGTCTTGACTCCTGCTAGATATTCAGGACTCAGTTCAGATGTCCCTTCCTCTGAGAAGTCTTCCCAGACTACTCTATCCAAAGTAGCTTCCCTCCTGCACATCGTTCTTTCTCACACCCTTGTCTTCCTTGTCTTAAGTTTCCAAGCACTTAAAACTGACATTATTTTGTGTTGTTTTGCACTTCTTACGTGTTTCCTCCTATGTAGAATCTTATTGCCTGGGAGCAGGATCTGGGTGCCATTTTCACTGCAGTCTTCCTGTGTTTGGCACACAGTGGGCTCTCCACTAAATATGTTAAATGCATCAGGGCGCTTGCCTGAATTGCACCAGTGTGTGCTTTCTCTCTGTAATTCGGAAAGATTGGCTGGTTGCCTGCTTGTAACAGAGGGAACAGCCTCAAAAAGGGTATAATGTTTTACGAGTTGTCTCTTTAACCCCTCCCACTCTTTCTGAAAATTAAAACCTGCATCTCTGCCTGAGGCCAGTAATCAGCGGGGCTGGGGAGTGTCCTTTGTTCTTTGTACCACAGGAGATGGCTCAACAAAATTGTCCTGACAGAAGTCAGGGCAGAAGTCATGAGATTGTCTTCCTTGGAGATGCTATAATTAAACAGCAATACCCCGAAGCTGAAAACTCCCTTTAAAAACTCTGCATTTCTGCTTATAGACAGAATGATGGTGCTTTAAGATGACAGTCTCCCATCCTCCTCATTGCCTGACAAATTAATAGACTTCTCTTTCCTTTTCCTCAAACCACTTGTACTTGTTCTTCCAATGTGGCCTCGGGCTCCAGGGACAAGTGCTGAACTTTCAGTGACATGCTGGGATGGTACTTACTACCTCATTCATTTATTTGCTCGTGTGTTCTCCAAACATTTATTGAGCAGCTGCTGGGGGCAGGCACTGCAATACAAAGTCCCTATGCAGAGACAGACAAGTTAACACACCACTGTGATGATGTGTTCATGGCTATACGGAGAGACACACAGGTCTGGTCCCTGCTATGAGTGCTCTAAAAGGGCCCCTGGCCCAGCAAGCTTGGGTCAGGAAGGCTCCTGAAGGAGTTCACCCTGGAGCTGGAACATCCTACATGTGGAGCTCTTCTGGAATGAGTCCTTTGCAAACCAGGGGAAGCCTGCTGCCCTTTGGACTCTCCATCTCTGATCTTACTCACCCAACTGCTTCAAACTCTTTGGATTTTTCTCTTAGAATTGAATTCTGTCAGAAAAGAACTAGAGCCTGTTTCAAACCACAGGCAGTCCGGTGTGCTGTATGTCATTTGTCACAACTGGACTCTCAAAGTCATGTGGGGGAGAGAGAACCCCAGCTGCTTACCCAACTCTTCTTGGTATGAAAAGCTAGATGGCCTCATTCATTGAAAAACTTCCCTCTGCTTACGGGGAAGTCAGAGTGAAAGACAAGCTTTCAGGGGTGAGAGAGCAGGGCCTGTGATGGGGGTGGTATTGATTTTCACCTTGTCAGCAACCTGGGTGGTCTTTATGGCATTTCTTCTCTAAGTTTTCTAGCACTTTCCAGGCTACTCACCTGCAGAGTTTAGCAGTACAAGTCCATTGTACTTGGAAAGTTTTCCTGGAAGGAGCCGTGCCCCTCACAAACAACACCATCCTTCACCAATCACTCTGCAAGCTGACATTTGCATTGAAGATGACCCAGTTTCCTATTGGTGGTCCATTATCCCATCACCTATGGAAAATGAGGGCATTGGGTTATTCCATCTCTGAAATGTTTAGGTCCATAGCGAGCTTACAGGTGTGTATGTGTGTGTGTGTGTGTGTGTGTATGTGTGTGAGAATAGGTAGGCATGTTATGTTATTTGTTTTGAACTAGGTTGCGTTAATCATCAGTTCATGGCCCACTCTTATCATTATTCCCCGTGGGCCCATCTATTGATTGATTGATTTCCCTTTCTCCATTATTGCCAAAGGCAACAACTGGGTTCCTATATATCTTAGTTTTTTCATATATCCTTATAAAATGATAATATTGCTTTGTGTGTGTATGCTTTAAAATTCCATAAATTAAATGGGGCTGTAGAATGCATTTTATTCCTCCTCCTTTCTTGTGCTCAGAACAGATTTGGGGGTCTGTCCATGTTGCTGGGTACACATCTATTTTGTTGCTTTTAACTGCTACAGAGTGTCCTGTAGGGTGGGACTCTCATGTTTTACTTATTGTCCCACCAACAATGAACACCCAAGTTGCCTCCAACTTCTTACTATCATGATTGATGCTACAATAAAAAACCAAAAACCTTGGAAGTATCCTTTTTGGCACCCAGAATTTATTTAGGATAAATGCTCAGATGTGGGAGTCCTGGTCATAATATTTGACTAAATACTCCCACCTTGCTCTCTAGCTAGGATCCCCAAGAAGTGTGCAAGTGTTTTCATTTCCTCACGTCTCTGCCAATTTCCTAGTTTTTGGCCAGTGTTACAAAACGATGTCTTGTTTGGTTTGCGTATCTGATTACTAATGAGTTTGAGCATCTCTCCCTACAACAGACCTCTGCATTTCTCCTTCTGTGAGTTGTCTGTTCACATCCTTTGACCATTTCTGTGTTGGACTTCTGCCCATTTTTTAAACTGATTTTTTAGGAATTTCTTCTGTATTGTAGATATTAGTACTTGTCAGCTTTAGATTTTACAGATATATTCTTTCAGTTTGTCATCTATCACTCTATGATGTTCTTTAATAAGCAGAAATATTTTAATTTTGATATGATCAAATTAATCGATTCCCCCTTGTGATTGATAATTTGAGCCTTATTTTAAAAGTCCTTCATCCTGTGATATACATCTAGGTTGTTTTAAGAACTTTATAATTTCATCTGTAGTTTTCTTTTTTATGTTGTTGTTGTGTCTTTTCCTGGCTTTGGTATCAAGGTGGCACTGGCTTTGTAGAATGAGTTTGAGAGGATTCCCTCCTTCTCTATGTTATGGAATAATTTCTGCAGTATGGATATTGGTCTGTAGTTTTCTTTTTTTGAAGAACTCTGTAATTCGAATTTTGGTAAGAAGATTTAAAGAGCTTTGCTTTTCTCCTGGGTTTGTTCTTTTGGAGCCATTAGATGGTTTGATAGTGAAGGAACAATAGATACAAATTACAGATCTGGGTGTGATTTTTCAGCTGGATCTTTGTGCTCAAGGCTTACAGATTTTTATCTACTTCAAAGTCATGTTGGTGATCAGGTTCTTTTAATACAGTTTCTTCACTGTCTTTAGTCTACCCTCCTGGGCTGTATCCTTTGTTTGTGCCTGGGATACTTGCTTCTGGCTCATTTTGCATAGCAAGCTTGTGGAATCAGTAGAGAGCATGACCACAGCCAATATCACCTTTGCTCCTCCAGGCTGTGGTCCACGCACCTACCTCTGCTTGGCTCTCTGGACGCTCAGAGATGTGTAGGCATTTTTCTTTTTATCCTTGAAGATCCTCTGGAGGTGCCCTGTGTTAGAATCCAGCTACAACCTTACTTTGGTATGTTCTTCCATACTTAGATAGATGCCCTTTAAGTTGAACAGGAATCCATTTGTTTTTAAGTGTAATTTCCTTGAGTTCTTTCATGCTGTGATTTTTCATTGAATAAGCCACACCTGCACAGACATCAGGTGGCTCCAGCCAGGGAATTCCAAGACTCAGAGGACATTGGCTGTGAAAGGAACCTTGAGGAATGTCTACTGGTTTCCAACTAGAGTTGGTACCACCCTCCTATCCTGGGGAGCATTTGCGAATATTGGGGGGCATTAAAATGGTTTTTTTTTAGATTTAAAAAAATTTAAATTGATGAACATTGTATGTATTCATAGTGTTTAACATGGTGTTTTGAAATATGTATACATTGTGGAATGGCTAAATTGAGCTAATTAACATATGCATTACCTCACATACTTATCTTTTTTTTTTTGGTGGTGGTGAGACCACCTAAAAGCCACCCTTTTAGGGATTTTCAAGTATGTAATACCTTGTAACTACTGTAGTCACCATGTTTTACAACAGATCTCTTGAATGTATTTCTTCTGTCTAACTGAAATTTTGTATCCTTTGACCAACTCCTGGGAGGAGGCAGTTTTGACAGTCACCATGACTGAATATGCTATTAGAATTTAGTGCCTGAAAGGCAGAGGTATTAAATGTCGTATAATTCCTTGGACAATATAAAATAATAACATTTTCCAGCCCCTAAAATGCCAATAGTGCCCCAATTGAGAAACAATGATTTAAATTTCTTTATTATACAAAGAAAATGAGACCCAGAGAAGGTTCTGTAGTGCCCAAGCTCACAAAGCTAGAGCTGTATTGCAATGTGAGCTTCTAGACTCGCAGGCTGTGGTCTTTCCATGGGCACAGATATGTTTTGTTGGGTGAGCGTATTCCAACTTCTTCTTTTGGATGGCAGGAGACATTCCATATGCATCCTGCTCATGTTATTGTTTTTAATCTTTCTCTTTCTCCTTATTTTTTCCTGGTTGCAGCTGAGCTCGGTGATTATGATCCTGACGAGCATCCTGAGAATTACATCAGTGAGTTTGAGATTTTCCCCAAGCAGTCACAGAAGCTGGAAAGAAAAATAGTGGAGATTCATAAAAATGAACTCAGGTAATAATGGGTAGACATTTGCAATAATGATAAAGGTAAGAGAGTTCTTACTGCAGGGGATATGTAAGTTGCAGAGCAATGTTTCTGGGCACTGCCAAGGACATCCCGGTGTCCTCCATCAGTAACAATCTCAACGGTGTGGGGTCCCTGGGGTGGCTGTTTATGAACCATCAGCAGTTATTAGAGCCATATATTTTCTTACACATGTGGGTTTCTAATCACCCTGAGTTTCTGAAAGTCAAATCTGGGGTAAATAAGTAATCCTTTCTAATTTGAAGTTTGCATTATGCTTTCTTCTCCCATGGCCATTGCTGGAAGCATTGGCTCCAAGTAGAGTAGACACCATTGACAAGGTTCCCTTTGCTGAGCTGCTGTCAAGGTGACAGATTTAACGTCTGCTCCTCCCTTTCTCATCTGTGATGCTTCAGGATGATAAGCACATGGTAGAATTGGCAAAATCGCATCCAGTATTCACTATGTACCAGACACCGTTCTCACCACTCTGGACATATTGACTCATTTAATCTTCACAAAAACCTAGGAGATAGGTTACTGGTTATTCCCATATTACAGACGAGGGAACTGAGGCACGGAGTAGTTAAGCAACTCACTCAAGGTCACACAGATAGTAACTGTCAGAGCCAGGATTTGAATTCAGGCAGCCTTGGTCTAGAGCCTGTGCTCTTGAGCACTGTGTGATGCCTTCACTCCGCATAGGCCACCGGGAATGAAAGGAAGCATGCATGGGAACCATTGCCAACTCGGAATTCACGTAACTTGGGCATTCTAGGCTGTAGCTAGAATTTACATCCTGTGCAAACCACAGAAGAATTCTTTTTGATAATAATAGCAAGCATGGCCAGTGTTATGACAAGTATCAATGAAGAGCTGCAAGAGCTGAGATGCTTCCATCTTCTGGGCCTCTGGTAATTATAAAGAAAATAGCATCACTGGATTATGAATTCTGGAACAAATAACTGTCCCCTTGTGAGGGAGTGCTCGAGCTCCCTGTTTTATGCAGGCATGCCCCCTTCTGGTGAGTCTGAGAAGAGTATATGTGAGGGCATTCAAGGTGTTAGCTTATTTCAGCTTGGAAAAGATGGCCCTTATTCTTAGAGATATAGAGGATTAGACATCAAAGCATTATATTTACTTCTGAAAGCAGCATACCATCTATATGCGCAATTTTAGAGTATTGTCTCCTAATGAAAAGCTTTGTTGAAAATACACGAAATTCTCACTACTCTTTTGCCATTTTGGAGACAAGTGTGCTAGAGGTAAACACGAAGTTCCAATATTTCTGCAGAGGGGTTTGTGGCACAGACGGTCCTAGGGGTCACGGGGTGGGAACCTTTGGACAAAGGAGTCGCATCCTCTGTTTGGATTGGTAGGAGACGGGAATGGAGAGGTCCTCTGTGAGGCAAATTTGCAGGGCCTCAAATGCTTGGCACATATGATAATGATAAACATTTATTGAGCACTTACTGGATGCCAAAAAATTGTGCTAAGAGTTTTACATGCATTATCCCACTCAGTCCTCCCAAACTCTATGAGGTGGGTACTACTGTTGTTCCCAGTGTGGGATGAGGAAAGTACAACCTGGGGAGGTTAAAGAACTTGGGCTGTCAGTCAACAGCCAACAGGACTTGAGCCCTGACTCACCTGACATTAGCAGCATGCTCTTCTCCCTGTGCCGGGCTGTTGAGAAGGAATCAGGTAGTCGGCTGGGGGTTTCCCAGTGATCATCATGTCAGTGGTGCCCGAGGATGGAGACCCGGGGCAGGAGGGCCAGTTCGTAATTTCTGCCACCCAGGCAAGAAATGCTAAGGACCTGAAAAAGAATAGGAGGGAGGGAAATTGAAAGGAGAGAGTCTCGAGAGACACTGCAGCAAGACTTGGTGGCCTACTGGATTTCCTGAGGAAATGGGTGAATCAAAGAAGATTCCATATTGTTTTGTTAACACCAAGAAGCTGTAGGTTGGACCCTGTGCCAGCACCTGCGTGTGTTGATATCCATGAAAGTGGTCATCATGCGCTCGGGGCATTAGTCAGCCACAGTTTATTCATCTGGGGAGGGAGCTCCATGGTGTGATTCACGCTGCCATTTAGGGCACATGTGGCGATGCATGTTTGTCACAGCCAGAAAGCCCTTGCGAAGAGGTTGAAGGTGTGTGTCTGAAGGATGACACTGCCGGGAATGATGTGACACTGCAAGGACAGCTTGAAGGGGTATTTTCCTGTGTATGTTTGCTCATTCTCCCCACCTAGGCCTGTATTTCATTCCGCATCGTGCAGCAGAGAGATTGCAGGTTTGGAGCAGACGACAAGAAGAGCAGGTGCAGCTGACGGTGCAGCGGGAGGGGCGCTTTTGGAGTCAGATGGGAAACCTGCTGCAGAGGCTGTAGGTGCTTTGAGGGCTCTGCCAGCCCTTCCCTTACAGGTCAAGAAAGTGTCATCCTTACGTGGGGAATTGGGCCTACGGTTGGATTGCTCTGCAAACCTGACAGTGCCAGGAAGAATCACAGACGGAGGAGACCAGCGTGAAGCTGCACCGAGGCGTGGCCACCCCGCTCGCCAGTGTTATCCCATGACCTGCTCACATGGCAAAGGGAGAGTTTGCAGCCACTGAACTGTTGTTCTGGAGACTTCCTGAGAGGACTCCAGCTGGTCTTTGTTTGGGGCTTGAGGGGCCTGATAAATAACCCCCTTCGTCCTGCCTGGTTTCTGAAGTAGTTGAGAAAGAGAACAAAATAGATACTCATGAGTGGAAATGGTGAGGCATTACAGTGGCATAAACATGTGCACCTGGGCAGGGGTGGTTTCCTAACTTTCTCCCAGAGTCTTTATTGATTGGAACCATTCTGCTCCTATGCTCTCTGAGGAAGGGACAAAAGTTGCCATTCTTGGGAGAAAATTAATCAGCGAGAAAGCAGAACTTCCCTCTGTGGGAGGTTACACACTGCTTGGGGAGAGAGAGAGAAAGAGAGAGGAAGAGGGAGAGACAGATGAAAGATACTCCTAGGAGTTTTATGGTGCTCAGAAATAGAAGATCAAGATTTTATAAGAGTTTCTTCCCATGGACTAAATTAGATACCTTTAAATGTTTAAGAGATTAATGAGGGAAGATTAAAATTCATGCCTGGATCACATTCTCTTCCTTAAATATGCCATATCTTTGTACTGGAGGGTAGGGAGAAGTCACAGTTTTGCAAATATAATAGCATATTATAGTTATTGATCATCTCTGTATTAATCAAGATAAGCTGGATTTTGCTGAGAAAACAAACAACCCCCAAAGCTCAGGGCCTTAAAACAAGAAAAGTTCTTTCTTTTTCTATTTGGCGTCCACCAGAGGTCAGCTGGGGGCCTCTGCTCATCATGGTCACTCAGGGAAGTCAGAAGCTTGAATTTGCTAGTTGCTGAGCCAAACGGAAAAGAGAACTCTGGAAAGTTGTGCTTCGGCTTGGACATGGTACGTGTCACTTCTGCTTACAGCTCTCTGGTCTGGACCAGTCCTGCAGTCCTGCCCAATTCTATCAGGTGTCCAGAAGGTGGTGCAAGCTGGGGCATCTAGAAAACAGCTCCTGATGGCCTGCACAATCTCTTTGACTAACAGAGTTGTTTTCATTTTTTAAATGGACTGTATTTTTTAAGAGAACTGTAGGTTCACAGCAAAATTGAGGAAAGGTACAGAGATTTCCTCTATACCCCCTGCCCCCACACATGCATAGCTCCCCTCATTAGCAATATTCCTTGCCAGAGTGCTACATTTATTACAACTGATGAACCTACATTCATATATTATAATCACCCACAGTACACAGTTGACATTAGAGTTTACTCTTTGGTGTACGTTCTATGGGTTTGGACAAATGTACAGTATACCATGACAGTATCAATATCATGATAGTAAAATACAGAGTTAGTTTCATTGTCCTAAAAATCATGACTCCCTCTCCCTAACTCTTGGCAACCGCTGATCTTTTTACTATATCCAGAGTTTTGCCTTTTACAGAATATCATAGTTGGAATCACACAGTATATAGCCTTTTCAGATTGGCTTCTTTCACTTAGTAATATGCGTTTAAAATTCCTCTGTGTCTTTGTATTTCTCAATAGCTAATTTTTAAAGTACTGAATAATATTCCATTGTCTGGATGTGCTGCAATTTATTTTTCCATTCACCTACTGAAGGACTTCTTGGTTGCTTCCAAGTTTGAGTAATTATGAATAAAGCTGCTATAAACATCTGTGTGCAGGTTTTTATATGGACATTTTCAACTCCTTTCTGTAAGTACCAAGGAGTATGATTGCTTGCTACATCATGTGGTATGTTTAGTTTTGTAAAAAATCACCAAACTGTTTTCCAAGTGGCTGTACTATTTTGTATACTCACTTGCAATGAATAAGAGTTCCTGTTGCTCCACATCCTTGCCAACATTTGGTGTTTTCATTGTTTTGGGTTTTGGCTATTCTAAAGGTAGGTAGCTAATGGAGTTTTATTCAGAAAGATTTTTATATAGGGATCTTTGGGCCTCTTAATATCATGTGAACCAGAGAATAGGCAGATATATCACTTATAAAATTATCAAACAGATGTCAATGCCAAAACCCGCTGAGGCTGAATGATTCTTCTAGATAAGGAGTAGTTAAATCTTTTTCGCCTTCTGGGTCATGCAGTCCCTATTACAACTACTACGCTCTTCTTTTGTAGAGCAAAAGAAAATGTAGACAATTCATGAATGAGTGGGCTGCGATTCAATAAAACTTTGTTGATAAAACAGGTGGCAGGCCAGATTTGGCCTATGGGTCCCAGTTTGCTGATTCCTATTCCAAACGTGTGGCAGAGCAGGATCAATTTCTGCTTCGCTCTCCTGACCCTGTAGATACTTGTAAAGACATTTGGAGCCATATTTGTTTTTAAAACTATATGTGGAAAAGAATCTTCTATGATTTGCAGACTTCATTTGAGTTTGGTGTGCAGAGATGAGGTCCTAACCCTGGCACTAATGTAGAAATAGATTATTCCTCCTTCTGAAGCCCCCTGGAGGCTGGAGGAAGCCATTGCTGCAATCCCTGGGGACTTGACCATTCCGTTAATTTTAGCCCACTTGGTTTCTGTTTTTCACAGTTTAAATCATAACCCTCTGGGTTAAAAGGAAATTCACATTCCATTAGTCCTTAGGGTGTTCAGGGGGGGTCAAAGATCAAGAATAAGATTGATTTCACTATGAGGAACTCTGATAGCCTTCTCTGGAGGCATTTCCTAGAGTTTCTACTCAGCTAGCCTTTTTTTTAATTTCAAAATATTAGTGGGGTACGAAAGTTTCTGTTACATGGATACCTTTTATAATGCTTAAGTTGGGGCTTCCAGTGTACCCATCACCAGAATAATGTTCATTGTACCAGATAGGTAAGTTTTAATCATCACCCCTCCCCCTTTCCCCCTTTTTTGGTTTCCAATGTCCTTTACATCTCTTTGTGACCATGTGTGCCTATCGTTTAGCTTCCAATTACTAGATAATACATGTGATGTTAGTTTTTCCATTCTTGAGATACTTCACTTAGTATAATGGTCTCCAATTTCATTCAACTTGCTGCAAAAGACATTATTTCATTTCTTTTTATGGCTGAGTAGTACTCCATGGTGTATATATATACATTTTCTTTATCCACTCATGAATTGATGGGCACTTAGATTGATTCCACATCTGTGGAATTGTGAATTGTGCTGCAAAAAACATTTGAATTCAGGTGTCTTTTTGATAAAATGACTTCTTTTCCACTCTTAGACACCTAGTTGTGGGGCTGCTGGATCATGGTAAGTCTACATTTATTTCTTTGAGGACTCTCTATACCTTTTTCCATGGAGGTTGCACTAAATTGCAGTCCCACCAACAGTGAATAACTATTCCATTCTCTCTGCATTCATGCCAGTATCTATTGTATTTTGACTTTATAATAATGGCCATTGTGACAGGGGTAAGTTGTTATCTTATTGTGGTTTTAATTTGCATTTCCCTGATGATTAGTGGTGTTGAAAATTTTTTCATGTTTGTTGACCATTTGTTTCTCTTCTTTTGAAAAACTTCTGTTCATGTCTTATGACCACTTTTTAATGGGGTTGTTTTTTTCTTGCTGATTTGCTTGAGTTCTTTGTAGATTCTTGATATTATCCCTTTGCTGGATGTAGAGTTTGTGAATATTTTCTCCAATTCTGTAGGTTGTTTATTTACTCTGCTGATTATTTCTTTTGCTGTGCAGAAGCTTTTTAGATTATTTCTTTTGCTGTGCAGAAGCTTTTTAATTTAACTAAGTCCCATTTATTTATTTTTGTTATTTCTGTATTTGCCTCTGGGGTCTTAGTCATAAATTCTTTGCCTAGGCTTATGTCTAGAAAATTTTTTCCTATGTTTTCTTCTAGACTTTTTATGATTCATGCCTTACATTTAAGTCTTTTATCCATCTTGAACTAATTTTTGTATATAGTGAAATGTAGGGGTCTTGTTACATTCTTCTGCATGTGTCAATCCAGTTTTCCCAACACCATTTACTGACAGGGCTTCCTTTCCCCACCATATGTTGTTGTCTGCTTTGTCAAAGATAATTTGGTTGTAGGCAGATGGTTTTGTTTCTGTGATCTCCATTCTGTTCCATTCGTCTACTTTTATACCAGTACCCTGCTGTTCGAGTTACTATAGGCTTGTAATATAATTTGAAGTAAGGTAAGGTGATGGCTCCAGATTTGTTCTTTTGTATAAGATTGCTTTGGCTATTCGGGCTTTTTTTTTTGGTAAGTGTAGAATTATTTTTTCTGGATCTGTGAACCTTGGTAATTGATGGGATTGTGTTGAATCTGTAAATCACTTTTGGCAGTATGGGCATTTTAATGTTGATTCTACCAATCCATGAGCATGGGATGTTTTTCCATCCTCTGTGATTTCTTTCATCAGTGTTTTATAGTTCTCCTTGTAGAGATCTTTCACCTTCTTGGTTAGGTATATTTCTAGGTATTTTATATTCTTTATAGCTATTGTAAATGGTATTGAGTGCTTGATTTGAATCCGAGCTTGACTGTTATTAGAATATAGAAATGCTACTGATTTTTGTACATTGATTTTGTAATCTGAGGCTTTGCTGAATTTATTTATCATAGGAGTCTTTGGGTGGAGCCTTTAGGGTTTTCTAGATACAAGATCATATCACCAGCAAACAGAGATAGTTTGATCTTCTTTTTCCTGATTTGGATACCCTTCATTTTTTTCTCTTGCCTGATCACTCTGGTTAGGACTTCCACTACTGAGTTGAATAGAAGTGGTGAGAGTGGGCCCCCTGTCTTGTTTTGGTTCTTAGGGGGAATGCTTTCAACTTTTCCCTATTCTGTATGATGTTGGCTGTGGGTTTGTCATATATGGGTTTTATAATTTTTAGGTATGTTCCTTCTATGCCTAGTTTATTGAGAGTTTTTTTTATCAAGAAAGGGTATTGGGTTTTATTGAATATTTTTTCTGCATCTATTGATATGATCATGTGGTCTTTGTTTTTGCTTCTGTTTATATGGTGAATCATGTTTATTGATTTGCATATGTTAACCCATCCTTCCATCCTGGAATGAAACCTACTTGATCATAGTGAATTATCTTT
Source organism: Eulemur rufifrons (assembly GCF_041146395.1). Taxonomy (NCBI): domain Eukaryota; kingdom Metazoa; phylum Chordata; class Mammalia; order Primates; family Lemuridae; genus Eulemur; species Eulemur rufifrons. The sequence continues at coordinate 210,868,741 of NC_090989.1, forward strand.
TTGATGTGCAGTTGAATTTGGTTTGCTAATATTTTGTTGAGGATTATTACAACTATTTTTGTAAGGGATATTGGTCTGTAGTTTTCTGTTTTGTTGTGTCCTTTCATGGCTTTGGTATTAAGGTGATACTGGCTTCACAGAATGAGTTAGGGAGGATTCCCTCCTTCTTGATGTTATGGAATAATTTCTATAGGATAGGTACCAGTTCTTCTTTGTAGGTCTGATAGAATTTGGCTATGAATTCATCTGGTCCAGAGTTTCTTTGTTGGTAGATTTTTTATTACTGCTTTAATCTTGCTGCTTCTTATTGGTCTGTTCAGGGTTTCTATTTCTTCCTGATTCAGGTTTGGGGGGTTATGTGTTTCTAGTAATTTATTCATTTCCTCTATGTTCTCTAGTTTTTATGCATAGAGATTTTCGTAGTATTCATGGGTGATATTTTGTATTTCTGTGGTATCAGTTGTAATGTCTTCTTTTTTTATTTCTGATTGAGCCTATTAGAGTCCTTTCTCTTCTATTTCTGATTCATCTAGCAAGAGGTCTGTCAAGTTTGTTTATCTTTTCAAAGAACCAATTTTTTTCCACTAATCCGTTGTATTGTTTTTTTGGTTTCTATTTTATTTAGTTCTGCTCTGAGCTTTGTTCTTTCTTTTTTTTTTTTTTTTTCCTGTTGGCTTTGGATTTGGTTTGTTCTTCTTTTTCTAGTTCCCTAAGATGTGACATTAGGTTGTTAATTTGTGATCTTTCTGTCTTTTTCATGTGAGTATTTAAGGCTATGAATTTCCCTCTTAATATTTTTTTTTCTGTATTCCATAGATATTCTATCTTGTGTCATGATTATCATTCAGTTAAAAAAATCTTTTGATTTCCATCTTAATTTCTTCATTGACGCAAGTATCATTCAGTAGCAGGTTGTTTAATTTCTATGACTTTGTGTAGATTTGAGAGTTGCTCTTGAAGTTGATTTCTAGTTTTATTCCACTGTGATCTGAGAAGATACACAGAATGATTTTGATTTTTCTGAATTTGCTGAGATTTGTTTTGTAGGCTAACATATGATCTATCTTGGAAAATGTCCCATATGCTGATGAGAGGAATAGATATTCTGTAGCTTTTCAGTAGAATAGATATTCTGTAGCTTTTCAGTAGAATGTTTTGTAGATGTCTGTTAGGTCTATTTGTTCTAGAGTCCTTTTTAAGTCCAGGGTTTCTTTGTTGATCTTTTGCCTCAATGATCTGTGCAGTTCTATCAGTGGAGTGTTGAAATCCTCAGCAATTATGGTGTTGCTATTTATTTCTTTGCTTAGATGTAGTAGTATTTTATTTATGAATATGGGAGCTCCTGTGTTAGGTGTATATATACTTAGGATTGTTTTATATCTTCTTGCTGAATTGCTCCCTTTATCATTATATAATGACTGTCTTTTAAAAAAAAATTGTTAAAATCTATTTTATGTGATATGAGAATAGCTACTCCTGCTCACTTTTTGTTTCCATTTGCCTGGACAATTTTTTTCCATCCCTTTACCTTAGGTCTGTGAGTATCCTTGCAAGTTCAATGGGTTTCTTGGCAATAACATACTTGAGGTGTGTTTTCTCATTCATTTAGCCAGTCCATATCTGTCAAAAGGAGCATTAAGACCATTTACATTCAATGTTAGTATTGATATATGAGATACTGTTCTGTTCATCATGTTGAGTGATACCTAGGTGCTTTGTTTTCTCCCTTGTTACTGTTTCATAAGGGCCAAGAGGTTTAACTTATGGGTGTTTTCACATTAGTGGGTTAGTGGGTCTTGACTGGTCTTTTCCATGTATAAAGCATTTTTAAGCATTTCCTGTAGGGTAGGTCTAGTGGTGACAAATTCCCTTAGTGTTTGCTTGTCTGGGAAAGACTTCATTTTTCCTTTACTTATGAAACTTAGTTTTTCAGGATACAAAATTCTTGACTGCAGTTATTCTGTTTAAGCGGACTAAAAATGGGACCCAAATCCCTTCTGGCTCGAAAGGTCTCTGCTGAGAGGTCTGCTGTTAGTGTGATGAGGTAAGTAACTTGCTGTTTTGTCTCTCAGCTTGTAGTATTTTCTCTTTCATTTTGACTTTGGTCAGGGTGATGACTGTATGTCTTGGTGATGTCCTATTTGCTATGAATCTTCCAGGTGTTCAGTGACCTTCTTGCATCTGGATATCTAAACCTCTCGTGATATCAGGGAAGTTTTCCTCTATTATTCTCCCAAGTATTAATAGGTTTTCCATGCTTATTGCTTTTTCTTCTTCTCCCTTAGGATACCTATAATTCTTATATTAGTTTGCTTTGCATAATCCCATACTTCTCTCAGTGATTGTTCATTGATCTTTTTTTTTTTTCCTGTATTTTTTACTGAGTTATTTTGAAATCCTTGTCTTCAAGCTCTGAAATTCTTTCTTCTGCTTGGTCTAGTCTGTTGTTAATGCTTTCTGATGTATTTTGAAATTCCCTAAATGACTATTTCATTTCTTTAATTTCTGTTACCTCTTTTCTAAGGTTATCTATCTCTTTAGTGAATTTGTCATTCACATTCTGAATTATTGTTTGGTTTCTTTAAGATGGTTTTCTACCATCTCCTCAATTCCATTCACCTTACTTACCATTCATAATCTGAATTCCATACCTGTCATCTCAGCAATTTCCTTTTGGTTAGAGCTTATTAGTGGAGAGCTATTGTGATACTTTTGGGGTGGTGAGACAGCCTGTTTTTTCATGTTGCTGGAGTTTTATGCTGGTGCCTTCTCATCTGGGGCCATGTTTTCTCAGCTCAAAACAGATAGGAGATATGGTCCACCTGTTCTCCTCTGCTGAGACCTCTGTTGCTCAGTGAAGACAGGGTTGGGTTCCTGGATCCTATTCCAGAAGCTTGACTGGGCAGGAGTGGGGTGGATGTGCTGTGAGCCTTTAACACTGCTGTTCTGCTGCATCTCCCCTATTCCCCTGTGGTTGTCATCAAGCCACTGTGGCAGGGCTGCCCCGTGTTGCCAGGTGTGCATACGAGGTGGAGCTGGCCAACAGGATGGGGTGTATGCATGGGATGGAGAAGGTCCTCTGGGCACAGAGCCCATGTGTGCAGGCCTGGACAGCCAAGGTACCAGGTGCATGGGCTGGGCAAGGTCCATGCAAGGTGCAGTGCAAGACTTAGCAAGCGCTAAGGTTGTAGCGGCTCTATAGACCCACAGGGCATGGGACAGAGTGGCCCCCTATGTGGAGCAGGTCAGCAAGTCATAGCTCACAGGTGGGGTGGAGTGGAACCCCTGGACAGACCAGCCGTATGGGGCAGGGCACTTACCAAGGATGGAGCAGGTCTGTAGGGTGCAGCATTCACAGGCACAGCCCAGGGCAGCCATGAGGTGGGGCACACAGGTGGGGCACACAGGTGGGGCACACAGGTGGGGCAGGGCATACCCAGGCTGTGGTACTCAGGGCACCTGTGCAGGGTGGTGCAGGTCCATGGTGTGCAGACTGCCCACATCCAAAGGCCACAGCTGGGCTGGCTTTTGTCCAGTTCAGGGGCTTTCAGGCAGCAGTGGCAGCGATCCAGCTGCCTTGGTAGGGGGCAATGGGTGCCGAGGGCTACAGGCACATGCTCTGCCCAGGTCCTGCGGGAAGTGCTGTTGAGTAGGGTCGCCTAGGCCACAGCAGTGGGTGCCTGGCCCTTGGTCTTCTGCTCTGCCCAGGGCCCCCAGTGGTGGTGGCAGTGGCAGGAGGGGTGCACATCACCTTCCCCCGGGGCACGTGTGAGTGCCAGGATTCCCCACTCCCTCCCTGCCTGGTGGAGGGAAGGGGCAGACTGCAGTCATAGATCTGACCTCTGGGCAAAAGTAGCATTCTGAGGATGGGACGTTACACTGGTGCCATTCGCAGCACCCAGGACTCACAAGCCGACAATCCCTTCTCTCAGGGCAGTGCAGCTGCACAGACTCTAGTCAGGTCTCTGTATCGGTTGGAGGCCTGCTGCAGCAGGGGCCCCTGCCGCTGTGCAGTATCCTCAGGGGAAGTGTGGAGCCTGGGCTCTTCTCTTCTTTCCCTTTCCCACGTGTGGGCGCCTTCCCTAATTACCTGCAGTCCTGCTGAGCAGCTCATCGACTTCTGTCTTCTTTACTTCACTCCCACCTCCTCTCCGTGGATCCCCAGGGCTCTCGCTCAGAAGACTGATGCAAAGGTGAGCATCTCTGCACCACTTTTGATCTTCCCAGTGAGAGTGGTGTTGTGCAGGCTGCTTTTAGTCCGCCATCGTGGCCTTCCTCCTTCAGCTAGTCTTACCTTCCTCTCATCACCAGTTCATCAGGTTTGTCATTAGAGGCAAAGACATTTGCATTAACGTCAGTCTTAGGTCATCAGCTTTTACATATTCAAAAAGCTCAATTGGCGGTAAAGTGGTTTTGATGAAGCATATTCCTTGCCCTCGAGGAGCAGAAAAATAATTCAGTTAACCACTGCTGTAGTGATCCTGTGCAGTGAGGTTTGTGCTGGAAGCAACAGTGATGCAATATCCTTTACAAAGAGTAATTTTCTCTATTTCTCGAAACTCACATACTTTGTAAATCATGTGCCATGGCTTCCCAATGAGGAGTTACAGTTTAAAAAATGTCTAGCTTTCTAGAAATAAATGTCCTGCCATGAAAAATTTCCTCTACCTGTGCTTCTGATGAATAAGTCACAAGGGCCCTCTTGAGACACGCTTTTGTCAGTTTTGAGAAGAGTGTTTACTGTGTAAAAGGAAGATGGGAAATGTCCAATTATTTTACAGCCCTGATCTCTCTTAAGATGTACTTTCTGTCATCTCTCTTTCCTCTCCCTGTATCCTTCTGCTTCCTAAGCCCCTTCCAAATGCCTAAAATCTCACTCCCCAACAGGGTATCAAATCCATTGCATTTTCTGTTACTATTTGGTATAACACCCTTTTTTAGGAATGAGAAGATGGAGCCATTGGCATCACATGCTTTTCCTGTAAAAACTAAATCCTTGCATTATGTTTCTTAGAATCAGGGACATTTCTAGGGAGGGAGGGACCTGGGGCAAGTGGTGGGCACACCCGAGCCATTAACATTTTTTATACGGGTGAAATCTGGCTAAAGTGTCTTGAAGGGGGAAAGAGCAATGTCCCCAATGTGCAACGTGGCTCTGAAGAAGGAGGGAGGGGTTGCATTGAAAGTAGGAGCCAGCCATTACTTAACACATTCTCTGATTACCCCGACATGTGATTCTAACTTATGCATAGGGTCAAAGACCCTTTGAACTTTCAATGAGACTATAACAATGCATTTATTCACCCATCCTTCCATCCATCCACAGTTCATCCAGACATCCATGCACCTTTCTATCCATCCATTCATACAACAAATAATTATTGAGGGACAGCTTTGCATGGCGCCCTGTAGCAGTGTGGAATGGCCTAGCCCAGATTTTCCACTGCTTCAGCCCCAAGCTGGGGTCCCCTTCATCATCCACACTACCCCCATGGCCTCATGTTTAGAAAGATTTTATCTACATAATGATATTCATGAAGCAACAATTAATTTGCTTCCTAATTTTTAATAGTCAAAGACAGCTACAACCACCACTCAGATCCTTTAGTCAAAGACTATCAAGAGGTCACTAGTCAACAGCAAAGAAATTTGACACCCAGTTGCTACACTTGAGGGATCCTTGGAGCCCAAGGCGAGGGTTATAAAATGACAGTCCTTGGTCTACACATTGACCAAGATGTATGTACTTTGGGCCAAATAATTATTTAAAAAATGTAATCAGTTGTCGTGTAGTTCCAGCTTTGCTTGCAACGAGGGGATTTGATCACATTATGCTCTGACTTCCGTGTGGCAATACTCAGCAGCAGTGCCTGTTTAAAAGAGTCACTTGCTTTCTGAATTGCCACCATCCCTGCTCAGCCAATTCACCTTTTGCCTCTATTGGCATTGTGTTTGCAGCCATCGTCTTTTACAGTTGAGGAAACAGAGTTCTGAGAAATTAACTTACCCAAGGCTACACAATTGGGAAGCTATAGAACTTGACCTGAGTTTTCATGCACTGCGGTCTAATATCTGTCTACGTTGCTGCTCTCCTATAAGCCTTGTCTCTGCATGGCCCCAGGGCATCACTACTATCTCCCTTGTGGCATGGCAGTTACCCAAATTTGCAGTGTTTTATCTAATGTTCTGCACAGAGATGGTCCCTAATAATCCCTAAGGGGTTTGAAAGAGATAATGCCCCTTTCTAAGTAAAAGTTGGGAATGACAGACTGGGGACTCTCTCTTCCTTTCTGTTTAGGATGTAGAAAGGCATGAAACATTGATCTCTCCTGACACCAAAATAGTACCAACAAGCTGGAAAAACTATAAAATCATATTTCTTGAGCCCATCTGAGGATACAAAGAAATATAAACATACTAAAATCCAGAATGTCCTCCCCAGAAGAAGAGTTGTTTCCACTTCTGGTGGAATGATGGGAGGAGGACCTGTTCTTAAAATTCTGAATGGGATACAGCTCAATTTGCAGGTGTTTAGGTATAAAGGTCAAAGGGCATTTGACCCCCCAACTGGCAATTGTTGCTGTGGTAGGTAACTTCAATCTGCTAGTTACATCGTTCTATTAGATAAGCTGCCGGAGTTTTCAGCTCTGAATTACCAAGGTAGACTCAAGTGAATCAATAATTTATACAGATATATCTCATTCATTCTGATGGTATAAAGATACGTACTAACAGCCTGCTGCAGCCACAGAACAAAGCCAGAGACATTATCTGAAAAGAAAGAGGGAAAAAGAAATCCATTTATCTTTGTGAACAAAACCATTACGTAATAATGACCTAATGGCTTATTAATTTTATTTTTCAACTGTTTTAACAAACACCGTGATGAGATAGATAATCTCTTTATGAATCTCAATAAGATTTCTCTGGTGAATGTTAAGACAACATTTAAAACTTTCAGACTAATTTTAAAACAGAATGGTATTTCACATAAAAAGCCATAGGTGGGGGTAAGGGCAGCTAGCCAGGCCACTCACCAGCAGGAGGTGCAATCCCTCTGCTGCACTCCAGACCTTCAGCCAGGGCAACCGTGGCCCTTGCCCAGATGGCAGGGGACAGGACAACAGGGAGGAGAAAGATCTTCTGAAGTCCAGAGATGCAGGGATGGGACTGAAGAGCACGGGAGTCTCCCTGCAGCACCCAAAGTCTGCAGCCACGCTGTAAAGCATAAAGCTCTCTGGAGTCTCACAGGTGCTAAGGTCCCAAGTCCTGCTAAAGGGCAAGTCCTGAAAGCATTCCCAAACATTTGAAGCCAGTGGTGAGGAAAATATAAAGTTGCAACAAAGCTAATATAAGTGAAGTTGCAACCAAGTTGCAGCAAAACGTAATCTAACCCAAATTGATAATTTTACTTTTCAGAGTTAGGAGACCATTATGTTGGTCCTAGAGCTTGTAGATCCAAATGGGTGAGAGGGAACCAAACCCACGCCCTTGCCTGCCACCTGTGCTCCGAGCAGTCCAGGTCATTGCTGGCAAGATCCCCACCTCATTCCAAAATGAATGTCCACTAATAATCTGCATTTGTTCTTGTGATGCTGTGTGTCATTGTACTCTATGTAATGATTTGCTAAAGGAAGATCATTAAAAGAGAGATGGTTCCTCTTTGGCTAAATGTACTCAAGACTGGCAGAAGGGAGAAATATAGCTCAATACATAATTGCTTGACCTCACTTAATTTATTAGAAAAGTCTATCTTTGGAGAATTGTTAGCTCTTAAAAAAGAATTCAACTAATCACTGGTCTTTGCCTCTAAATGTCTCATTAGAGACACTGTTAATCTGAGCAGAACATTTCCTGGTGCAAGATTTAGAGGATAGAAAATCATTATTTTCCATTACCAGAGATTTTGCCAGAAACAAATGCCCAGTGGGAGATTCAAGGGGAAAAAACCCACATTTCTATTTAATTGATCTTCATGACTTCCTGAAAGATGGATCATTAAATGGTTTCTTCCTCGGTGAGTTGAGGGCCTCAGGAGTCTCCGGTGCTATCCGGGTCCCTGCCTTTCTCCTTTGGCTCTGATCTTTTTGCTTTCTCGGAGTGTTGTGGTTAGGTTTTCCCTGTGTGTAACTTTTCCCATTAAGCCTTTTAACTGAGTAGCCAGTGGAGGTCTGCAGTCAAACCCAAAGCAAATGATGCCAACTTGAGGATTTTTATTTTAAAGATGGACCTTTGCTTTGTGACGAATATCTTGACATCCTTCCTCCTACTTCCTGTCAGCTAGCATTTCTGACTTCAGTCATGTGCAGAGGTTAGCAAAACAACCAATGCTATTTTGATGGTAAGGACAGAACATGCCATGTGCCAGGCACTGTTCTGATTGCTTTACGTTTGTCACCTGCTTACTCTTTGTACCATATCTTGGAGGTAGGTACTGTTCTTACCTTCGTTTTGCAGAAAGCAACAGACATGGATCCTGTGGTTTCCTATTTCTGTGTTCTGGTCCCAGCTCAAGGTTCAGCAAGCCTTCTCTGTATTAGGCCAGCTATCATAGTAAACATTTTAAGCTTTGCAGAACATGCAGTCTAATTGGGACCACTCGGTTTTGCCATTGTAGCGTGACAGCATCCATAGACAATACGCAGACAAATGGGTGTGACTGTGCTCCATTCAATTTTATTTATGGACACCGAAATTTGAATGTCATATAATTTTCGTGGGTCATGAAATATTATTATTCTTTTGATTGATTTAAACCATGTACAAATGTAAAAACCATTCTTAGCTTGGGGGCTGTACCAAATCAGGCAGCAGTCCAGATTTGACCTGCAGGCTTTAGTTTTAAATTTAAATGGAGACATCTCTGCTCGCTTATCAGATCTAAGTATCAGTCACTCGGAATGAATGGCTTTATCATTGATAAGACAAATTTTAGAATTTGAAAAAGTTTTTTTTTAAATAAGAAAAGGATGGAAACCATGTCATTTTGAAATGGTGTGCCGTGGTATCCAGGAGAGCAGGCAGATGGCTCTTGACCATAAAATGTTGGTAATGATGTTGGTACAAGCCCTGAAAAGCACTTTGGAACCAGGTCAACTTGCATTTGCACTTACTAGCCATGGAACCTTGAGCAAGTTATTTTTGTCTTTGAGTGTCAGAATCCTCATCTATAAAATGAAGATAAGAATTCTTTCTTTATCAATAGTAAGTGAAAAAAATATGTATATTGCTTGGCAGTCTAAAAACTCATCTGCTCCTTGGGACTAGTAAAAGATACCTCTGCATGTGTATCTGTTATATTCCAATACGGTTAGTTCAGGGGTCTTTTTATAGACTGTATAGTATTTCATCCAGTGAAATATTAAAAAGGCAAAAATTGTTTCTTTTTTAATCATTACAAAATATATAATACATGAAAAAGACTATAACAGAGCACATACAATATATATATGATTTAAAGATTAATTGAAAAAAAAGACCCGTGACCTTCTACCTCTGCTTAGGAATGAGAACATCCCCAGCTGCTCTGAAGTCTCCTATGTCCCCCTCCCAGACCACTCTCCTTCCTCCCCCCATAGGTACACTCTTCAGAATTTTGAGTTAGTTATTCTCTTGTTTTGCTTTTATAAATGTCCTTCATATATATCAGTAAACAATGTATTGCTTTACTTTTGTCTATTTTTACTTTCATATAATTGGACTCATACTCTATTCTTGCATTTCATTTTTTCCATATCAACATTATATTTCTGAGGTTCTTCCACGTTGCTGCGTACAGCCACAGGTCTTCATTTTCACTTCTCTATAATTAAATTTCTATCATATGAACATACCATATTTTATGTATCCAGCGTCCTATTGATGGACATTTCCAGGTTTTTGCTATTACAAAGTTACTGTGGCTTCTTGAATAATTCTCTCTAGTTTAGTTACAAACCTACGCGTGGAATTTGCTGGGCCATAGAGTTTGCACAACTCTTAATTTTTCTTGGAAATGTCAGTGTGTTTGCTAAAAGGGTTGCTCTAGATTACTTTCATACCGACAGTAGATGAGGGTTCCCAGTGCTTCATATTCTTTTTTTCATTCTTTTCCTTTTTTCTTAAACTCTTCAAAGTTGAAGTATAACACAGAGTCAGAAAAGTGTACAAAGCATAAGTGTAAAGCTCAATGAATTATCACAAGGCTAGCACATATGTCACCACCACCCAGGTCCAATAGACAATCGGCAATGCCTCTGAAGCCCTCGTCATACCCTTCCCTCTTCCCCAAAGGTGATCACATCTCTGACCTTTAACACTTTAGTTTTGTTTTGCTCATTTTGGAAAGCCATAGAAATGGAATATACAGTGTTGTATTCATTTATGTCTGGGGTCTCGGTCCATTTGTATTTCTATAACTGAATATCAGAGGCTGGGGAATTTATAAAGAAAAGAAATTTATTTCTTACAGTTCTGGAGGCTGGGAAGTTCAAGGTCAAGGAGCTGCATCTGGTGAGGGCCTTCTTGCTGATGGGGACTCTCTGCAGAGCCCAGAGGGCTCAGGGCAGCACATGGTGGGAAGGCCTGCACATGCCAGACTGAATCTATTCATGAAGGCAGAGCCCGTATGACTCAGTGACCTCTTAATACTGTTACATTGGGGGTTAGGTTTCAACGTGAGTGCAGGAGGGGACAAACACTTAAATTATAGCATCTGGATTATTTTGTTCAATTTTATTTTTTGTGATATTCATACATCTTGTTGTATATAGCTTTAATTTATTTATTTTCGTGGCTGAGATGTCACTGGAAGACAGGAAACAGAGGGGATCCAGGCCAAACGCACACACAGGGTAGGAGTGGTTCTGGGTGCTTCGGGCAATGGATAAAATTGGGCAACTGCATTTGGAGCATTTGGGCAACTGTGACCCCTTCCTCTGGTTTGCTTGTCCTGAGTCGTGGGCAGCAGCAGGCTTAAGCTGGAGGTACCCTGCGTGTGGGCAACACCCAGAAGGAGTTAGAACTGCAGCCCAAAATCAAGTTACTGATACACGCTCTTTCCGTGTGTACATCCCACCCTTCCCTACAACCTCTGGGGGCTGCTGTGTTAAACAGATACCTCAAACATAAAGATGAGCGTCCAACCAAGAAGCACCAAACACTTAAGGAAGGAACAACTCCATGAATGAGAGACTCTTAGCGCGCTCAAAGACCTTCACCAAGGAGCAGCATGGTTGGAGCCGGCAGGATTGGACCTTAACAGAAAGGATGTGGTCGTCCTCAGAGGGAAAAGAGGAATTTATGTCCATGAAATAAGAACAGGCTGCTATTTCAAGATCCACATAGATATTACATTGGAAATTAAATATTTGATATTTTTAAAAACTTAGAAATGAGATGAAAAGCAGAATGCACACAGCTGATGAAGAAATCAGCAAGCTGCACGTTTGAAGTAAGAAATAATTCAGAATGTGGTACCAAAAAAGATACAAAGAATGAAATAAAGGTTAAAAGACATGGAGAACAGACCTAGAAGTTTCAAAATCTATCTACTAAGGCCTCTCAGAGGAGGGAAGAGAGTGGTTGGGAGTGAGGGAGGCGGGGAAGGGAGAGAAAGAATTATGAAACGATGAAAGAAAGACATGAGCAGTTGGGTTAAAATGGTCCACACTGTGCTGATCATGGTGACTAAAGATGCTCCGTAGACGTATCTGGGGAAAATTTCAGTGCACTAAGGGTAAAGAGAATATTTTGCAAGGCTTTAGGGAGAAGGTAGAGGGGGTGCTGCTTTGATTTAGAGGTGGGAGGACTCTTCCCTGTCTTGAGGGGTGGGGGGGCCATCCGTCTCTGGGGAGAAGCTTGGGTGGAGGTAGATTTAATACTGTGATATAATTTTACATTTTGAAAATAAAAATGTATTTCTGTTGTTTCCCATAGCAAACTCTTCTTGCTTGTTAAAGTTATATAATTATCCTTGGTGAATGATTCAGATTCTCTAAAATACATGCAGGATATCAATGTTAGTCAAAGTGGGGTCTTTGAAAGGTTGCACAATCCTGGTTTAGAAGTTAGCCCTGAAAGGGCTTCCCAGTCATCTATATTTGTAAGCTTTTTCCCCTCGAGGCCAAGACCTTGTTTACCACCCTGGAGGACAGTGCTAGGACGAGTGGTTGAGATTTCCTTTAGAAATCCAGGGCTTTCCACAGAAGGGTTGACAATTCTTTTTGCGCAGATGGCTCGTTGACGGGGTAACAGGATCACACATTTTCTACCCTGAGCGAGATGGCATGCCACTTACCCTGGGTGATCTTTTTAAATGAGTAGGAAAGAACAGATGCTGAGTTTTATTTCATATTAAGATTGAATTTGCAAGGGCCTACTTATTGGTTACTTGATAACCTTGATTAACTGTACGGGTCACCAGCGTGCGTGTGGGTTTATTGTGGGACTCAGATTCCTAAGTAAAGGACTCCTCCTGGTGAGAAATAAGGCTTAGTCTTACTGATTACTGTTTATGTAAGGGTTTTTCCTCTTTATTTAATTTAGAATGTTGTGTTTTATTGAAGGAAAGGACTCCATGTTTCCATTATTTTCCATTTTAACTTCAATTTTTCTTGTGTGATTTTAGAGGTCAGAGCCCACCGGTTGCTGAATTTAACTTACTCCTGAAAGCTCACACTCTGGAAACCTACGGGGTGGATCCTCACCCATGCAAGGTAACCGTCCTTCACTGCGGGTCATTGTGTAATGGTTGTTTTGCCCGAAAGAGAATTAATTGGTGTGCAGGCCTGGCAGAACCCTTTTAGGGTTTTTCCACAACCTGACCCCCAGCCCCTACTTGGGAGGGACAACAGTGGGTTTGAGTCACATGTTTTGGCAGCTGCTTTTCTCCACTGCAGTCTTCCAATTGCTCACTAATTGCTATGTGGCAGCGACATTTTCCTAAATTAACATACATGAATTCACTCTCCAAAGTTACAGGATCCTGACAGATTTGCTTTCAAGCCCATTGCCAGCGAGAATGCAGTCTTTAAAAACGGGAAAGTGGAAGAAAAAAAAGAAAGATTTCAAATTACATTTTGGCCTGAGGAGTACTCGTTTTTATGTTTTCCTTGATTCATATTATTTGACAGTATTTGTCTCCAAGGTGAAATGCAGACCCCCTATACCAGCATCACCAGGGTCTCACCCAGAGCCACTGCATCAGATTTCTGGTGGTGCCGCTGGGGAAGCTGCCTTTTTGTCAAGCTCCCAAGTGATGCTCATGTGCACATTTTCCAGAAATGCTTAATGGAAGCAATGCCTCCTTTCCACTTATTAAAACTAACCAGACAGCAGCCCTCATCCTAAGCTAAGCATTTGTATCAACCAGGCTCTTAAAAGTAAGATTTTGAGTTTTCCTGGAACATTTCTTTACTCAGATTGGACCAGCTAATAGTATTTGGCAAAGCACGAGGCCTGGAGCTCTCGGCACAGGATGCTCATTGGAAGCACCTCGGGACCTTCATAAGCACTTGCTGCCCAGAACACACCCCACCAATTATATCAGGATCTGTGGGGGTTGGAGAGCAGGCTCCCCAGATGATTCCAACCTGCAGCCAAGGTGGAGAGCTGGTGGTGCCTGTTCATATTGGCATTTGCATCCTCTTGTTCTGCCTACGCAATTGATTTTGGAATATTTTCCAGCTGCCCCTTCCTAGTAATGGCTTGTCTATTCCATTTAGTGAATTAGCTTTTACGCAGAAGTTTGAGCTTCTCTATTTATTTTATTTATTATTTGGAGACTGACTTGCTCTTTTTGTTGTTGTTATTCCTTTGTCTTCACTTATCTATGAGATGCTTAGTTTTCCTGATCTAGGCTGGAACCATAGTAGGCTTTTCTGGAGATGTTTTTATCCTGAAATTGCTAGAACTCCTGTGTGGGGTGGCATCAAGTTAGATGAGATGCTCAGGGCTTTGGTTTCATGACATTAGAGTGCTGTTGGCAACCAAGGACAGCTTGTTCACGTTGCAAAGCAGATCTGGGACACAGGCAGCACCACATGACACTTGGCAGTAGACAGCGTGATTGGGGACTAATCTATATTTTTCCAGGAGGTCCCTCAAGGGGCAGAAGGTCCCTTCCTAAAAGGGAAAAGCTACATAATCTTGGACCCCACCACGATTTTGGAAGGCCTACTCTTAGAAATTCCATCTCAGAAACTTACGTTTATTGCTATAATCATTGGAATTAATCTGAAATTAACCTGAGTGAGGATCAATAAGCATATACCATTTATCATTTATTTTATTTTCCTTAATCCAAACAGGTGTTTCCTTCCATTTTTTTTTTTTTTTTCCAGGATTCAACAGGCACAACAACGTTTTTAGGATTCACTGCTGCAGGCTTTGTGGTGTTCCAGGGAAATAAGAGAATCCATTTGATAAAATGGTGAGTACCTCTCTGGAGAACTAGCTTATCATTTTTCCTGATCTTGTTTCCCCTCCTCTCCTGTTTGGCTTTTTTTGGGAATTGTCAGGTAGAATGCCTAGCCCTGGAGCTTCATTGTGAAGGGATTTATCACATATAAATGAAACTCAGTCTAGGTAGCCTTTAGTGGGGAATTGGATTTGTTAAGCTGAGGGGTCAACTTAGGAGACCTGGGCTCAGGCCTGTGCCTTCACCAAGAGAAGGTGTCAGTGTCACCAATAGCTTCTACTGCTCTGGCCAAAGAGGGGACTCAGGGTGGGTCAGGGCGGGGTACAGGTGAGTTCTCAGGACCCACTCTCCCCTACTTCTTCTCTCTACCCTCCGCTTCTGTTGAACTCTTGCTGCAAACTCACCCTTTGTTATCCAGTGCATCAGTGGAGACGCTTTGGGCAAAAAGTAACAGGAATGGCTACTCACAATGGTTTGCACATAGAGGAGTGATCAGCTCACAAAGCAAAAGCAAGCAGTTCCGTGGTCTGTTAACTTAATTGCCCAACAACACCTCGAAGGGTTTAGATTCTGTTTTCTTCTCCGCCAACCCAGGGTGGTGGCTTTTGTCCCCAGGCTTGTGTGCTCCCCACAGCAATGCCCAGAGCCTGGAGGAGAACAGCCCCTTCCATATGTCTCCTTTTAAAATAAGGATAACTTTTTCAGAAGCCTGGTAGGAGACTGCCTATATCTAATTGGACAGAATTGGGTCACATGTGCCTACTTAAACCAGCCCTTGCGGAGAAGAATGGGAAGGGCATACCTGGGCTGATTGGATCAAGATCCATACCCTGGGGCTGAGAAGAGCACAATCTGCATGAACTCCTGACCTTGAGGAAGAATAAGGTTTAGGTTGTGTCATTAAGAAGGTGGGAGGCTGGAGCCGGGTAGGTGACCAGCAGTGCTCGCTGTGTCTAATCAAGGGACAAAATGGCCTTGATAAAGAGTGAGGAAGGCTGAACATTGTGAGTGCAGAGGAATATTGTAAAGGCTTAGTCTTGTTCATACCTCAGCTTGACTCAGTTCCCTCTCTGGTGGCCCCTGACAGGCTTGTCACTCCTGTGGCTTACTGGCCAGTGGGCTCACTCCGAAGACCCCATGGGTCTGAGGTTTGTCTTGACAGGCCAGTGGGCATCCTTGATCCTGGAGGGGAAATGCCCTCTTGCACTTACCTGAACTGCAGCTTCATGGTTCTGACAGCCTCCGGATATCTCCCAGCACCTGTTCATCAAATCCCTTCCCTTTCTCTGCACCTGGCTTCCTTTCAAACCTTCTCTACTACGTTAGCATCAGCTGGCTAATATATACTCACCGCCTACACCGCCTACATCTTCTGCTCTCCTTTAGGATCAGCCCTCCCTCTCTAAGACCCCAATTTTTCTAAATAGCTTCCTTTCCCCTCTATCACTGCCTTTCACTCAATTCATACTTACTTTTTTTTTTTATTTTTTGAGAGAGAGGGGGTCTCATTTTGTCACCTGGGCTAGAGTACAGTGGCATCATCACAGCTCACTGCAACCTTGGACCCTTGGGCTCAAGTGATCCTCCTGCCTCAGCCTCCTGAGTAGCTGGGACTACAGGCATGCACCACCACACCTGGCTAATTTTTCTATTTTTTTGTAGAGACGGGGGTATTACTCTTGCTCCGGCTGGTCTCGAGCTCCTGGCCTCAAGTGATTCTCTCACTTCGGCCTCCCAGAATGCTAGGATTATAGGCGTGAGCCACCGCACCCAACCAAAATCAATTCATACTTTCAATCTCCCTCTGTGCCTGCTTGTTCTCTTCTTCCATAATTAACATTCTCAGAACTCTCATTTGGCTTTAATACATCATTGAACTTCTCGGAGTCTCGGTGTACAGATCTGTAAAATGGGTATCAGGTATATCTGGCTGCCTTCTCGGGGATGGGGGAAGGAGAAGGGAGGAAAACAAATGAAATAGTCTGTGTGAGAGAGCTTTGTAAATCTGGCGTGATTTGTGAACTATAAATTGCAATTTCCATGGAGCATGCTGGTGTTATCCAGTGTTCTTCTCTGGATTTTCAGTACCTTGCAAAGAAGCGCCAATGCCAGTCACCTTCAGTCCATTCCACAACACCTTCCCTAGGGATTCCTACTGACTTTGGGGAGTATGGGTGATCTGGGGACTTCTCCATCCTACACTAGGACTGCAAAAGGCTTGGGGGTCCTGAAGGATGTTAGACCCTTAGGTTTTCAGTTGGTTGAACCCTGGAGTAGTTGGGTTAGAACCTGGTGCATCTCAGTGCAGATTAATTGCAAATCTCTCTCCTCATTAGGTCTCATTTTCTTCCTGGGTGCGCTGAAGAGTGGAGGTGGATAATGTCTGGGCCATTTGTTTCTGGCTTCTGCATCTTGTCTGCATCTTGGTGTTCCTGGTGCAGTGCTGATACACACTCCGTCCTTCTTGCCTTCTGTTTAGGCACGTGTATTTATAACAGCCATGTTACTAAAACAAATTTAATCCTAGTTTTTGCTTGTTTTAAAAAAATCCACTGAACTTCGTCACTCTCACAAATCCTCTACCTAGGTTCAAAGAGATTATTAATGTGACCTCGCTCTTCTTTTTCCCCGAGGAAAAGCACAGGGGCCTGCGTCACTATGCTAGGAGTTAGATCAAAGGAATAAAAATAGAATTCTCTCCTCTCTTTGCATGTATCTTCCTGTCAAGGAAGTGACCAGGGTCTACATTTCAGGCAGGTTATCACTCGGCAGCTCCTTATGATGAAACCTAAAATCACTATTTTGACCTCAGTTTGTCATTCCTCAAGTTGTTCTCACAATTTTGAACCTCTCAGTCTATAAAAACAATTCTTTTGTTAACAGAGAGAACAGGAATGAAAATTTTGCGGGTGGTGGATGTGCTTCCTGGAGACGGATGTGGAAGGATGAGAAAGTCAGATACTGTGACTCCCTATCATTTTATTAATTTCATTAGCAGAATCTGAAATAACCACATTCTTCCTACCTTGCTAAGTGGGCTGGCCGGTTAATGTTGTTTTGGTCATTAACGTTCACGAACACTCTAGAGCTGTTTGGAAGAAAGATGCAGCCTAACTGTAAAAAATGGCATAAATAATTCTGAGCTGTCTATGGATCCTCTCTTGGGAAGAAAATTGCTGTATAATTCACTTAGGGCTTTTTGCTGCTCATCAGACCTTCACCGATGATAAGATAATACCTTGTTTCTTGCAGTCTGCTTGGCATTTGTGAGTCAGTGGATCCCTATGGGAAAACCAGGTACCTTGGTTCGCCGCCACTGTTTTTCTTCTCACCCAGAGATTTTCTTTTCTTAGGCCAGATGTCTGCAAATTGAAGTTTGAAGGGAAGACATTCCATGTGATTGGCACCCAGAAGGAGGTCAGATACTGCTTCTCTAACTACCTGTTATTGTGTGTGCATGAGAGATTCAAGACAAAATATACCTTTAGTATTGTAGCACACAAAGACTATGACTTTGAAGTATGTGATGATAATGGAAGCTATATGCTAAAAACATTTTAGAGGTAAACACTGATTTTGTAATTTAAGAATAAAGTCAGTGAGCAATGCTGACTGTGTACAAAATAGACTGGGATAGACTTGAGAATGAAAGATGGAAACTCTGCCTACGTTTTTTTTTTGTTTTTTTTTTTGCTAAGATACAGATATATGAAACACATGAAGAATACTTACAAAGCTAAATATCAACCAGTGATTGTTAGAGTGTTATAAACAGAGTTCATTAAGTTCTGAGAGTTACCAGATATAGGTCGTGGGTTCACCAGGGAATGCATTTGGGAGGAGACCATTACCAAAGGTTCAGCCTCAGAGCTAGCTCTAGAATTTCGCAGATTTTCTTGATCGTAGTTTTCAGCTCAAGTATAGTCATTCAAGGATGGCAAACAAGTGTTTAGACTAATCCAAGTCTGATAGAGAGGGAGATGATGCCTGGAGTGTTGAGGAGAGGGATTGTGAGGCTGCTTTTTATCAGAAACAGGACCTAGATAGATTAGTGATGTCTGCAAAGGGTGAGAGAAGGGGGGAATACCATTCAACATCACTTTAAAGAATATAGTAATGTGTTCAGTTCCTTCAAATCTGTGTGGTTTGAGGCAGGATACAAATAAGTAAATACCTGAGGAAAAAACATGAAAAACATAAACTGAATTTAACATGCCCTTTCTGGTCTTGTTATTTTTTGTTAGAAAAAAGCCATGTTGGCATTCCATACTTCAACACCAGCTGCCTGCAAACATCTTTGGAAATGTGGAGTGGAGAACCAGGCCTTTTATAAGTAAGTAGCTTTTATTCCGTTAATCATAGGTTTTAAAAGCACCCACGGAACTCCGTATGTATTGCAAATGGCTGCATTTTCATTTCTTTTAATATAGTCCTTTTTTACTATATTTAAGTGAATTATAAATTTGGTGCATTGTTCAGGGTGACTCCCCATCATAGACCAAGTGCTGAGCTCTATGTTAAGTGTTTCCCAAAGAGTCGCTGTGGGCCAGTGTGTGTGTGTGTGTGTGTGTGTGTGTGTGTTTCAAATTGCTACTTCCCTGAAATATGTCACAGGATCGGTTTTTGTTTGGGTACCCGCCCCTAGAAGCTTACCTTGAGGTAGGGTTTAGTGCAAGTAGCTTATGTGAGATGCAGTCCATGGATATGCCAGCAGGGGAGTGAGCAAGCGAGGCAGGGGGGCATGCCATACAGGCCGCGCTATTGAGCAGGTCACTGCCATGGGCAGCTGGGCTCAGTGGCGCTGGGGAGCTCTGAGAGACTGTAACAGGCCTCAGAGTTCTCTCCCTGATGGGCAATGTGGGGACGCTGTTTCCCTATCAATTCTCCGTCCATTTTGGTTGAGGGCTTCTTTGAAAGACAGTTGATACTCTCTGATACTTCTGGCTTACTCTGAGTGTGGGTCGAATGTGCTCTCACAATCAGAGAAAGAGGCCTTTGGCAGAGAATCGCGTATGTTCCTAGTAAGAAGGCTTCAGTACGTAGAAAGGGTGAGATGCTGTCGGAGTCTAGGATCACAGACAGGACTTCAGAAACCATCCTGAAAGCTTTCAGGTTTCAAAAGAGCTTCAAAGTGAGGATCCGTCGTGGAGTCCCACCTTCTCTGCGAGAACCACTTGTTGACGGGGGGAGCAGTGGTGATGGGCGCAGTCAAGGACCTGACCCAGGTCACCAGCACTGTCTACCCCTGGACCCCATCCAGGTGGCTTTTGCTCAGTTTCCCCCTGGACTGAGATTCTTTCTTGTTCATCAGACTTGTCTCACTGAGAATGCCGAGTCTCTGAACTTCCTGGGCCATCAAGAGAATGATGGCTTGGATAATGACTTTTAAATCCATTTGCAGGTACAGAACACTTTCCCTTAAAACTGAAGTATAGGCAAAGCCCAGAATGTAAAAGAGATAAAGACAGAGAAGTAGTGGTTGTAGATTGGCCCTGGATGGGATTGGAAATTGAAGACCTTTCACCCCTTGCTTGTTGCTCTTCAGGATTTTGGGTGACTAGTTGTCCAGTTTGCACTGAGAGTCCCATGTCCCAGGAAACCCCTCGGTTCTGGCAAATCAAGGAGCATAATTTGAAACCCCCTGGATGAGATGACCGTGAAACGCTGTGCTTCTAGGAATGACAGGAAAGGGTGATGTGCATCTGCAGACCTTCCCACGGCTGTCACCACCTCAAGGCCTTGTGAGCCTCCTGCAATGTTTGGGTACTGGTAATAAAAAGGACACCCTGTGGCCCCTGAGAAATCAGCGTGTCTAGAATGCTCCACCCACGTGAGAAATCAGAGAAGGAAATGCAGGGCTTGGTACTCTCAGTCTTCAGTTGGAACCTAAGTGGTTTCTGTTTCCCTAATTATTTTAAAAATGGAAATATAATTCACATCCCATAAAGTTCACCTTTTTAAAGTATATAATTCAGTGGCTTTTAGTATAATTCATAAAGTTATATGACCGTCACCACTATCTAATTCCAGAACGTTTTTATCAGCCCCAAAAGAAACCTTGTACCCATTAGTAGCCTCTCCCCACACTGCTCTCTGGCCCCTGGCAACTACCTGTCTATTTTTTGTCTTTATGGATTTACATCTTCTGGACATTTTATAAACTTGGAATCGTAAACTATGTGGCCTTTGTTCCTGGCTTCTTTCACCTAGCATAATGTTTCCAAAGTTTATTTATGTTGTAGCATGAATTAATACTTCATTCCTGTTTATGATTGAATGATATTCTATTGTTTGGATAGACCACGTTTATCTGTCCATCAGTTGATGTTCATTTGGGTTTTTCCCCTTTTTTTTTTTTAGCTGTTATGAATAATGCTGCTATGAACATTGTATACAGGTTTTTGTGTGGACAGTTCTCTTGGGTTTATACCTATGAGTAGAATTGTTGGGTCATAAGGTAATTAGATATATAAACAGATAGATAGATAGATAGATAGCTTTTTGAGGAACTAACATATTGTTTTTGGAACCTAAGCTTTTGGAACGCTCTTATTCCTCCTTTAATGAAACCATCTGGTTCCTATCAAAGCGTAACTTAGATATATTCAGTTAGTTGTTTTCAATGAATATTTTCTCACAAATGCAGAGGTAATAAATGGAATCAAGAAACAAGGCCACACCAAGATACATCACATATCATATATTACTGTTGATTTTACTTGCTTATCTGTGCTAGATCTGATCTCTGTCTTACTGCAGATTTTACATACATATCTGCACTGGATCTGATCTTTCTGAGGCCAGAAAGTAGATTCTGCTTTTCTTTGTATTGCCTGAAGATCCCTGGCATAGAAAACATATTTACTGAATGAAATCGATAAGGCATGGCTCTTGTCCTCAGGAGATTTTTATTTCATGTAAGAGATCTAGAGGGAAGTGAAAATAAAATGCTAGAGGGGACGCCAGAGGAGAGGGCGAGTCTTGCTGCTGGTGGGGCTGGGAGGTGGAAGACCCTTTCAGGTGGAGGAAGGACATCCCAGCCTGAGCAAGGGACCAGGGCAGCGAAGTGGAAGACACAGTGTGGGGAGCGTGAGGGTGGATGAGATAGGAAAAGCGGTGATGAGGGGCCAGGAGGTCTTGGGGCCAGACACAGGGGCTCAAACGGCATGGAGAGGCGGCAGATGTGATTGCTCTTGAAGGCCCACAGGCAGCCTGGGGAGGGGCGGTGAAGAACACGGAGACACACAGGCCTTTCCAGAGCCGCCCCCGTGAGTCCTACTTGGAAGGACTTTGGCACAGCCTTGAAGATCCTGTAATGAAATCACAGGGTCCCTATCAAGGAATAACTTAGAGACATTAATTCATCATCTTTCACACATGCTATTTCATCATGTGCAAGGAAGTCAGTTGGTAGATGGAGCCAAATAAATGCAAAAACAGAATTGAAAAGAGAGGGAGAGAAAAAAACTGCAATCTGGAAAATCTGTTTTGCACATTTTGGGGTAAGCAGATTAGCTGGCAGCTAGCAAGGAGATCAGTCTGACAACTCTATCGTTGCCTAGGTCAGCTGGGCATGTCAAAGAAATCCCTTCCAGGCACTTGTGGGTGCGTCAGAAGACCCGAGCACAGACTGTATGCAGTTGACCGAGTCCTTGCACAGCACCTCTACGGTAGTTAGGCCAGGCTACCCCGCCTCTCGCCTGTGGAACGGAGGGGCCTGGAACTGACCTGTGCATTTGCTTGTGTCACTGTGGCATCGTGTGGTGAGCGTGGGCTTTGCATCTAAAGGGGCTTGGGTTGGGATCTCACCTCTTGTCACTTACTAGCAGTGTGGCCTGTAACAAAGCCCTTAAACTCTTTGAGCCTCGTCTTTATTTTTCATCTGTGAGATGCAATTGGTAATACTCGCCTTGCAATGTGCAGTTCTGCCAAGCACAGTAACCCATGGCTAAGTGGCAGCTGCTGCTGTGACGATTACCTCCCCCTCTGCTGATGGTGACAGTTTTTTGAGCATCAGTCAGATGCAGAGCTCAGTCCTTTGGTTTTGAAGGCTTGGATTCTGGTAGCCGCGGGGGTGGGGCTGCCGGCTCCCTCTGTAGCTCCCACCCTTCCCCAGGCAGAGGTCCTGGCCCTGCCTCCAGCTCTGTCCCGCTGGCACTGTGTTTTCATGGCTTCAGCTAGCAGAGCAAGGCCCTGCTCTTGTTTCTTGGGTTGGGAAGAGTGGTCTGTTCCTTCCATTTTTACTTCACCTGCAAGGGAGCAGGGAGGCCCCGTGGCTGCTGCCTACGAATTCCCCAGTGTGCTTTTAAGACATGAATGTGCTGCTGGTTGTCACCTGGCCCGGGGCCACCGATCTGTTTTGAAAGCCCTGGCTCTGAGATCTGCTGCCTGGGAACGGAGCCCAGAAGCAGAAACTCTGATTTTCCTGCCTACTCTGGACCTCGGGGGATCCCCAACACAGACTTAGTCACCGTTTAAGAGCTTCCTTTATGTCATGTGTTGTCTATGGAGGTGCTGCCAACCCCAGAGCACTGGGGCTCACCGTTTCTGGGTGCTGCAAGCACACTGGACGCAGTGCAGGATTCAGGGGCTCACTGATGTTTTCATTCACCGAATCTTCATCTCACACCTGCTTTATGTTGGGCACTGTGCTGGCACTGGGGACGTGGTGGGAGCTCAAATGACACTCTCTGTCCCCAACTTGGTATGGAATTGTCCCTGGGGGATAAAAGCAGTCCCTAATCAATTCCTCATTTGGAATTTGGAGTGTGAGAGGAACAATAATACTATAAGAAAGAACTAAGATTAGCTTCCTAAACTAGTGCCTCTCACACTTTAGTGAGCCTGTGAGTTACCTGGATTCTGGCTCAGGAGGTCTGGGGTTGGCGTGAGATTCCGTATGTCTAATAAGTTTCCAGGCCATGCTGTGCTGTAGGCCCACAGGCCGCACTCTGAGTAAGGAGGTTCTGAACCAGTGGTTCTCACTCTGGACTGCGTATTAGCATCACATGGGGGCGCTTTGAAAAAATACCGATGCTGTGAGTCCTTGGATCCTAGCCCAGACCCAATTAAGTCAGAATCTGGGGCTTCACCAAAACCTATGCACAAGTGTTCTTAGTAGTATTATTCAGAACAGCCAAAAAGTAGAAGCAACCCCAATGTTCATCCCCTGATGAGTGGATGAATGAAATGCGGTATATCCATACAGTGGGACATTATTCAGCCATAAAAAGGACTGAAGTACCGAGACCTACTACAGTGTGGGTGGCCCTTGGAAACAGTGTGCTAAGGGAAAGAAGCCAGTTACAACTGCCACGTGCTGTACGATCCTATTGATGTGAAATGTCCCTAGGAGGCGAATACACAGAGACAAAAAGTTGATTGGTGGTTGCTTAGGGCTGTGGGTGAGGTGAGAAGGGGAAATGAGGAGTGACTGCCAGTGGATACAGGGGGTTTCTTTTGGGGAGAATGAAAATGTTTTAGTATCAGATAGTGGTGATTAATTTTTTTGATCAATTTTTTTAAACTTTGTGAATTAAACTAAAAGCCACCGAAGTGTCCAGTCTAAAAGGGTGAACTTTATGGTATGTGCATTATATCTCAATAAAGCTGTTATTTTAAGAAAGCTGCATCTGGGATGAGGGGTCTAGGTGTTGGTTGTGCTAAAAGTTTCCCGGGTGGGGTTACCGTGCAGCTGAGGGTTGAAGACATCGCTCTGTTCCAGTGATTCTCCCAGTAGGGTCCCTGGCCAGCATCAGCACCCTGGGAACCTGTTGAAATGCAGATTCTTGGGCTCTGCCCCAGACTTATTGAATCAGAAACTTGTGTTTTAAAAAGTCCTCCAGGTGGTTCTGTTGCTCACTGAAGTTTGAGAGCCGGTATGGCTAAAGGATTGTTTTTAAAATACTGAAATCAGACACACTTGGGTTTGCAGCCTGGTTCCTGCAGCTTGTATCATGAGACCATGGTTAAGTGACTGTCCCCTCTGTGCTTCAGTTTCCTTGTGTAAAAATGAGGATCGCTTCCTCCTAGGAGAGAGCTGTGAGCATAAAAGGAATTAGTATATTTAAGGTGCTTTGCATGGAGCAGGACCCATAGTAAGGGCTCAGTCATAACAAATGTTGTCATTGTTACGATGACCCCAGGAGCTCTAAACCATGATTTCAATGGGAAATTGTGTTGTTGATTCTAGAGGAATCTCTCAGAGCATTACCCAGATTCCCCCCAGCACTTATCCTGCCCTCCGTCCAAGTCCCCGGTATAGCAGGTGCCAGAGGAGAAATTGCAGGCCAGGGCGAGGGGAGCTGAGCTACTGCAGTGACTGTCTGGATTTCTCCGTGTGCTCGGAGTTTGAGCATAGTCACGCTTCTGCACTGAGCTCTTGATGCAGAGTTGGAGGTGGAGGTGGGAGAGGGCAGGAGGGAAAGAAGGCAGAAGGCTGGAGGAAAGCAAACTGCTATTGTAACTAGGCTGTGAATTCATTGCTTTCTGTGAGAAGACTCTCCCCAGGCTTGCTGTTGATGGGAGAGTCTGGTGAACAGAGCGCCTGGAGCATTTTGGCTAGAGGTAGAGCTCTTTTATTTGCTTTTAGAGTGTTCAACATGGTTTTCTGGAACCTCCGCAATTTAGAGGATCGACTTTGGTGGCTCCTAGTGAGAAGGCAAGGAAGAGGTTTTGAAGTGGTATTAGCGAGGGAGGGAAACTGTTACACAACAGGCAGGTGCTACGCTAGGTGCTGTTGAATCATTTAATCTTATCTAACCCTCCTCAGAATATATGAAGTAGGTATTATAACACTCTCACCCTTTAACAATACCTGGATAAACTGAGGCTCAGGAAAGCTACCTGGCGTGACCAAGGTCATAGAACCAGAGGCAGGTAGGAGTCTGGGCCACTGTTCTTTTTGGTGAAATGTCCTCCCTTGGGTCATCCAAGAAGAATTTGAGGATACAGAGGTTCTCAAATGCAAGCGGGCTGCCTTGGAATCACCTTAAGGTGCTTGATTAAAATACAAACCCCTCTTCAGACCTGCTGAATAAGAATCTCTAGTGATCAACACTGAGAACCTGTGTTTTTAATACCTACTCCAGGTGTGGCTGATGCTCGGCCAGGTTTAGGAACAGGTGTTGTGGCTTCAGGTTCCCAGCCCGAAAAGCCACCATTCTCTTTCCTGGTCCATTTCCTCCTCCCAGTCTTGGTTTCCCAAAGGAAACAAAGGTCTTTGTTGTCTGAGCTCTCAGAGTAAACTCCCCTGTGGAAGGTCCAGTAAAGATCTCAACCGAAACCTTCCAGGAGTCTACCTGGACATCTGGGAGGGCGGGGAATTGGCGGGAATGCTCTCGGGGAAAGTGTCTCTGAGCCAATCACGTGACACAAATAATCATTCAGGGGCATCAACTGCCAGAGAGAAGCAAATGCTGCTTTCTGTCCCCTCATCCTGAGCAGCCCGCTGTTGGCTTTCTCTGTGAAGTGCATCTTTTGACCTGTTTTTCTTGAGTCAGTCTGAGGGTTTTGGGGAGGCAGAGCAGCGCTGAGGCCACCCTCCAAGAGGCCAGTTTGGGTCTGAGGGGACGATAGTGGCCTCCTCATGGGGCAGAAGGGTGAGAGCTGCCACTCTCCCCTCTGGCCCTGTGTGGGCAGGAGGTCAGCTGACCACTGTGCTAGGGTCAGGTGTCACTCTGTAAAATGGGCACAGTGCTGAGTTTGAATTTCAAAAACTCAATTAAGGTTCTTAATCACTTTTTTTTTTTTTAGCAGACCACTTTGCCCCAAGGATCTTTAGGAACCTAGAATAGAAACAAAACAAAACAAGACCAAAAAACCCAATAAAAATGTAGAGGCTTCTTTAAAGCACTCTCTTCTTCCCACCTCTGAGGACTTGGGAGCAACAACCCTGCCAAGAAGATGGGGAGAGGGTGGAGGTGGCTGTCCTGTTCCTAACTCCAGAAGATGGGTGTGGGGGCCACAGCTCCTTGGGGCCAGAGCAGGCGTGTGCTCAAGGGAGGAGGACCACGCAGCCCGGGCCACCTTCGTGCAGCCCTCTGGGGACTCCTGTCCTCTTGATGGGCGTGGTCTGGGAGGAATCTCTGGCCAGCAGGCTGCACTGCCACTTACGGGTGTCAGGCCCCTCTGAGGTACGGGTCTCGTGTGGTCCTGTCTGTCCTCAGGGGCCCCACGCCATCCTCTCTGGGCCCTGCCTGGACAGGAATCCGCCCTGCCCATCCCACTCTCCCTGCTTATCACTTGTCACCGGTGCCCTCTGTCACCATTGGCACTCAGGGATACAAGGGCAAGAGGCTTCTCTGCAAAGGATTGTTACTGTGGCTTTCACTGCTCTTTGGGTAAAGACCAAAATCCTTTGTCTTTAAGGTCGGGTCCTGCAAAATGGGACTCTGGCTACCTCTCCAGCTTTGCCTTATTACACCCTGTGCACTTTTCTTTCTTCATTAGGAAAAGAAAAAAAAATAACAACAATAATAATAACATGGGAAAATGCACATGGGGTCTTTTTATTCCTCAGATGCTCAGACTTTTGTGCCTGCTGGCCCTTCTGCTGGGTGTACCCACCACCACTCACCGCTGTCCCACCCTGGATTCCAGCTCCGATGTCCCTTCCTGAGGCCACCATCCCTGGCGCCCCGGGCTAGATCAGCCATGTGTCTTCCCTACACTACCTTGGTGTGCAGAGCAGGGTTTGCACTCAGTTAGTAATTGCTGAGTGAATGACGGGGCCCCTGGGTGGGGACCACTGCCTGCCCTGCACACTCCCTGGCTCTGTGCACGTCTTTGCTCAGAATCCTATAGAGCTTTTTGGTTTTGTGTGTGTGTGTGTGTGTGTTTAAGATTCTGTGACTATTGATATTTTAAATGATCCTAAACTCCGGGGTTCTTTCTAACGTGTTGAATTTAATTGCATAAGGCTTAAAGAGACTTCTATAGAGCCATCCTCAGCTGTCACAATAATTTAGTGCCCTGTGTGCAGCCTCTGAGTAACCCAGGTTCTAGACTGCTTTTCAGAGCGTTGCTGTTTTGTTTTTATTTGTGAGTACGGCTCAGAGGTGCTGACCCAGTGCTTGGCTGGGTTTCCTGCTCCTCGTGTATCTTAGTCATCTACCAATGTGGGTTCTTTTAAAGGGCACTGGGCCATGGTAACACAGGAGCCAGTGGCCATTCCTGTGGTGACACGGGGCCCTTGTTCCCTAGCTGGATGGTACATAGTAAGTGAATTCTTTGTAATACAGTGACTGACCTTTGTGCTGGGAAGCTGTTTTCTGCTGCAATGTGGCAAAGTCCTCAAAGTGCCCTCAACACCAGTGAACTTACCGATGCCATGTCACAAAATTTCATCCTCTCCATATCTTTCAAATAGAAATTGGGGAAGAATCCCTTCTGCTCATCAATATTGCCTAGTCCTTTTTGCAGGTTGTGACCCCATAATGAATTATGAAACCAAATGTGTGGGTCATGACCAGAATTTTAAAAGAATGAAAAGCAACAACATAGAAAAGACCAGATTGTAATACGTATCTTGAAAATAACTATCCTTTTGTGAGACTTTTCTTTCAGTTCCGATGTGTGTGTGTGCAGATGTACACTGAGTCACAAAAAAAATGTATTTTTTTCTTGCAGTCAAACTACCACATTAATGTAGCACTATGGTGTATTGTACTTGGATTTTCCAATGTCATTACCGCCTGTGGTATGTTTTTTCTTAAAGGTATGCAAAATCCAGCCAGATCAAGACTGTGTCAAGCAGCAAGATATTTTTTAAAGGCAGTAGATTTCGATATAGGTGGGTACCAATGGTTCCATTTCCGTGATGGGGTGGGGGTGGGGGCAGCCATTTATTAATACATTTGAATGTTTTGCTTGTGCGTAAGTGCACTTGGGTGTGTGCCTTTGTTTTAGTCTTCCTTTTCCACTCATTGCTCTTATGCTCACTGGGCACCCTCAGACTCTGCAGTAATTTTCTCCCATGGATTTCTATAGCTGGGTCAGACCACTGTGCAGTTAAAAACAAAAATGACACCAGTGCACACCTCTCCCCTTCTGCTCTGAGCGTCTGTGCCATACGCTGTGTTTGTCTTTTGCAGTGGGAAAGTTGCCAAAGAGGTGGTGGAGGCCAGCTCCAAGATCCAGAGGGAGCCTCCTGAGGTGCACAGGTGAGCGGGTGGTTGCTGTGGGTGCCGGGTGGCTTCTGGGATGGACGGAGGGTTTTAATAGCTGGTGTTTCCAAATTCTCTATAATATGCCTGTGTGTAGTGACATCAGCATTAAATAAGGACACTCTCACTTTCCTAGAAATCTCCATCAGACAGATTTGGCTGGGCTGTGGTTCCAGGGCATCTGGGCTCCATTTTGAGCTACTTGCCCTGTGGAGGGTCAATGATAGGTGTAGAGTGTCACAAGCGGGATGTGTGTGAGGTACGGCTTTACCACCTCCTTTCCAAACTCTGTCATCCTGTCCTCTTAGAGCTGCTCTCCGTTCCTGCCTGTGTTCCTCAGACTTGGCCATTCCCACTGCCCAACTCTTTCTAGCCTTTTCCACGAGGGGAGAGACTCCCCTCTCACGGGGCCGGTTACTCCCAAGGGCCACTCAGAGTAGTCGTCGTCGTTGGTTCAAGGGTACGTGTGTTCATTAAGGTGATGATATACGGTGATTCTTAGGAATTAAGTATTCACTTGGCCATGGCGGACTTCATACCACCACAGTGTACACAAATCATTGTACATCTTAAACCTCAAATGTGCTAAATAACTAAAGCTGAGCATTTTCATCATGACACTTCCCCTTTTTTAAGGCAAGATCATCATAAGCAAAATCTTCAGGAAGTTCCCCATATGCTGTTGGTATCTGCCCTTCTTTCCCCGTCTTTGGAACCCAGAGGTGTCACCTTTGTGCTCATGTTTGTTCCGTCTCCTCCACTTCCAGGGTGGCCACAAGATCTGGGTGCCTCACCACCTCGTTCTATGGGCTTGTTGGACAGGAGGTGGCTGCAGTCCCATGGCAACGTGGCTAAGCCAGTCTGGTGGGGGCAGCCAGAGGGCTGGTCTCTCCACGCAGCGGGGGAGAACCGCAGTGTACACAAGTTCCTGTGCAGATGTGTACAGAGGATAATTCATTCCTGCTTTCGGGTGACCGAGTGGGGAGCTGTCACATGCAAGTCTGCAAAACCAGTCTCTCCTGCTAGGAAGCAGGAGAAAACTGCAGGGGAGGGAAGCCAGAAGCCCTTGGCTGCAGGTACCTCAGGGCAATACCCGAAAGTCTCACAGCCTGGCCACCAATGAGAAAAGTCTTTTCATGGCCCCCCTTTCTTGCCCCAAATTGTGGTTATTCAATGCAGCAAAAATGAAGAAGAGGGGATGATAAAACATATCATTTCAACCCTTCCAGAATCTCTGGGCTGGAAGTGACGTCAGAGATTGCCTAGCTTGATGCTATTTTATAGACAAGGAAACTTGAGTCTCAGACAAGTTAAGTGATTTATCCACAGTCCTAAATTTTTCTGGTGGCTGACCTAAGCCTGGAACTCCAGTGTCCTGCCTCTGTGTTCTGAACTCTTTTCTCTGGAGCACCCTCGAACCCTCTGGCATTCTTTTAGAAGCTGATAGTAGAGACAGAACTACCGCACGCGGCTCAGCTTGGAGTTTATTCTTCCAGCTTAAAACTCAAATATTTGACCTGAAATCCTTGATGCTGGGGAAGTTCTCCTGATGGTATAAATACAAAGCAAGACACTGTTTATTTTTTGTTGCCAATATACTTTCAGAGAAACATATTCCAAAAATATAAGGCTTTCTGAGAGTCTCAGAGTTACCATCTATGGGGTGGTTCATGAGATCAGAAAAGAATTTAAAAAAAAAAATACTTTTCTTGTCAATTGGGGTTTGCATAGTTTATGGAAACCAAGGCTTTCAAGCTCAGGGTTTCTCAAACCTGGACTTGCACAGGGGATCCTGTTAAAATCAGATTCTGATTCAAGAAATCTGGAGTGATGCTTGAGAGTCTGCGTTTCTGACAAGCTTCCAGGTGATGGCCGTGAGGCTGGGACACAGAGCACACTGGGACTAGCAAGGTGCTCGGTAGAATGTGGGTGAAGGGGGAAGGGCGCAGGCTGGCCGGAGTGAAGCACTGGTGGTGGCGTGGACTGAGCCCCTGCAGGGGAGAGAAATGGAGTATCACAGTGATAGTATATATATGCTGAGGCATCCATTCATTCATAGTTTCCCTTTTCTGGAATCTTCTAAAATCTCCCAAGATATTAATGCAGACAAGGAACTAGAAGCTGTTGGGACCTGGTTGGCATGTTCTTTCTGTTCCACCACCCCCTTGTATGGGCATGTGAGAGACTACTGAACTCACATCCTCGGGATGCCTCTGTGTTCCGTGGCTCTTTGGCAGCATCTTGCAAGCCTCTGCCAACATCAGGAAGAATCCGGTTAAAGCACGACTACAGAGCAAGCCCTGGAAGGCAAGGCTGTGCCTGTCTTGGCCGTCTCCGTATTCCCCACTGTCTAACACAGTGCTCAGCACACAGAAGGGGTGGCTACGCATTTGCTGAATGAATGCATGAACTAGGACTGTGGGATGGCAGAAGCACCTCTGTCATGTTTGTGGATTTGAGATCTGTCCAAGGTGCTGCCTGGGTGACCTTGACTTCCCCAGAGGCAGCACTGTGGCCAGAGCCGGGGTGGTGCGTGACACTTTCATGCTGGCACCTTCTCCCTCCTTCCCAGTAGACAGTTGCATGGCAGGAAATTGTTTCTTGTGGACAATTATTTTGTTTTCAGGTTATTTGGACTGCTTTGATGTGGCTGTCAAAAGTGAGAGTATAGTAATGAGCTCTCCTTTTCTGGCCCTAGGTGTGCAGAGGTGACTGTGAGTCTAGAATGGTGATGATAAGCCTTTAATTAGCTATCTTTCCTCACATCTGAGATTCCACTCTTCAAAGAATGGCAAGTGTATGGAATCCTACTTCTGATGAGTTGTGTGTATGTGTGTGTGTGTGTTTGCAGAGAGATAGAAACAGAAACAGACAGACTGAGAACACTGTCATGGAATTTTTCTCTGCTGTTAGCTCACTGATCTTTATTGATGGCAAGATCCCCAAGCAAGTCCCCCCAGGCTGGCTCCTGGGGTAGAATCATCGGCCCATCGCAGGGGCCCAGTGAGGCAGAGGGCTGCAGCTCAGTGAGGCCAAGGCTGGCTGTGTGAGCCACCTGGGCAGACACCTGAGGCAGCATTTGTACCTGAAACAAGTACCTGTGTAGGAGTCATGAATAGGTTCTGATCTTGACTGTGTTGCTTGCCATCTGTGTGGCCTTGGATAAGTCACTTAACTTCTTGGGTCGTTAGTTTACTCACCTATAAAATGAGATTTATAACATTGTTTTGACCAGCTTCTAGGTTTTGTTGCGGGGATTACAACAAAGTGCTTTAAAAATTACAAAGTGCCATGCGAACGTGAGGTGGTGATGTTTTTACTACCATCTCTCCTCCAAAATTGGGAAGCAAGAATATAATGGATACGTTCATATTAAGATTCCTTCAGATGGAGTTTTTGGAGGCTTGGCAATAGGCCAGCCCTACTTTCTTTCATTCCCAGGAGTGAGTGATGCCGAACTCCATGAGCCTCGTTTTATTCACTCTATTTTATGCCACCGTTTTTGAGTTCAGAGTCTGCCCATATAAATATCTTTACGTAACGTCAGTTGCCTCATCTGTACATATGGCATTTTTCTTGCCTATCTTACAAGCACGTTGAGAAACACAAATGGGGTAAAGTGTATATAAACCACATTTGCCAATGTTAGAGTATACTTGCAATCCCCAAAGGAAACCTCTCTACCTCAACAGAGTTCTTAATGATATTTTATCTGGAGATGTTCTGTGCTGGGAGTACACGCCTGAGTGGGCTGCAGAGTGGGCCAGGCGTTTTTGCAGAGTCAGCGGATGGGTGGATTCTGAGAGAGGGGAACATGGCACACATCCCATCCTGGCCTGGGGAGACTCAGGACAGAAGTGGTTACCTCGGGAACACAGGCGGAAGGGCAGGGTGGAAGCCACCAGGACATTTGCATATACTGTAGAAAAGTGCCTGACATAGTGGGACCTCATGTAGCCGGAAAGGGCAAAACAGTAGGGACGGTGAACAAAGTCCCCTCTGGGATGTTGCAGGCTACTGCATGCAGAAAGGCCGCGTGGAGTGTAGCAAAAGCACTGGCCTAGCAATCAGGTGATCTGGCTTTGAGTCCCGAGTCTGCCTATACAAGTGTCTCTAGTCAGGTTACATAAGCTCCCTGCGTCTCAGTTTCCTCATCTATAAATATGGTATTTACCTTGCCTAGCTATAGGTACATTGAAGAAAAAAGATGAGGCAAAGTGTGTACAAACCACTTTGTAAACTAAAAAAGGGCTATGCAAATTCTGGGATTCTATTTGTCATTAGAACAACTGTGCCGGTGGGCTCTTGCTTTAAATGACACCTGGATCAGTTGGCACCTTTAAAAAGGTCTCAAGGGGGGAATTAGGTAAAAAGGCGTGATCTTTAGTCTAAGTCCATTCTGGCTGCTATAACAAAATATCAAAGGACTGGGTGGCTTATAAACAACAGAAATTTATTTCTCACCGTTCTGGAGGCTGAAGTCCGAGATCGAGGAGCCGGCAGATTCAGTGACTGGTGGGGGCCCACCTTCTCACAGATGGTGCCTTCTGGCTATGTCCCTTCATGGTGGCAGGCGAAACAAGCTCCTTCAGACCTCTTTTATAAGGACACTAATTCTATTCAGGGTGATCGTGACCTAATCATCTCCTGAAGGCCCCACTCTTAATATCATCCCATTGGGGATTAGGTTTTAACAAATGAAATTTGGGGGGACAAAAGCATTCAGGCCATAGCAGTAGGAAAAGGTGGGAGACTTGCATTTTTCCCCTATTTTTTCTTACTCTTTCCCCAGGCTGCCTGACACCAGGGATTGGGGCCCTGCATTCTTTGTGCTGCAGGGAAATCCCTTGTTGTATCCACCTTTGGGTTTATCTGAGTCTCATATCACCAGGGATGTAATGTTCCTCTCTGAATCACATTATTGGAGACCCTCAGGGCTGTAATTGCTACGGTAGTCATCTGGTATAATCTTACGTGGACTCTGTATGCCCTGTCCGTGGGCCATGGGTGTCTATTACCACAGAGCAGCAGCAGCCTGTGAGTGTGGGGGCCGAGTCAGCATCCTCCTGACCACCCAAGGCCAAGGCAGTCCCATACCTGGGAGGTCAGCCTGTTCTAGAACCATGGAATTGCCAGGACATGCAATGTTGCGGGGTAGGGACAGCAGGATGTTGATAGCTCCAGCTGAAGGATATTGAAAGGAGGGCTAATGGGGAGCAGAGCACCCTCATGAAGGCAGGCCAAGGGCCCATCAGTGTAGCATAAGCAGTGGTTCCTGGAGGACAGGAAGAGCTGCCAGATCAGCTGGCACAGACCCAGGAGTGGGGTAGAGCAATTCAGAATCTCTTTGTGCAAGAACGGATGGATGAGCTTTTCAGAAGTCAGAACACTTCATAGTCCCCACAAGCAAGACAATATGCTGTACTTTGCAGAGCTGGAATCATGGTCATGATCGGCCACAGGGCCACAGGAAATTCCAGAAGAGCTTAAAAACTGAGAACACTTTACAATAAAAGAAGGAACTGCTTATGGCAAATTTTAATTCATTCCTTCATTCCTTCTTTCCTTCCTTCCTTCCTTCTGCAAAGGTTTCCCTACTCCCAATTCTTCCCCTGTCAAATCCACTGTGCTCACCAGAACTTGCTGCAGGCATCATCCCCAGGAGGTCACCCTGGCCCTCCCCTTGCTCACATGGGTTCGAGTGCCCCCCTTAGTGCTCCCGTGGGACCCTTGGCCATCAGTCACCTTCATGACAGGCATATTTTTCCAACTGTGGCTGTAGCACATTAATGAGTCATGAAGTGAAGTAGTGGTCAACACGAGCACTTTAAACAAAATGAAGTAGTGAATTACACATAGCTACAGTTACTGTTGCTGCATAGAACATCCATTTTAGTTGTGTGTCCTCCTGTGTTGTGTGTGTGTGTGTGTACAGGGTGATGACATAAAATGTGGGTCTTAATGTGGGTCTCAGACAAAAATGTTTGCAGATAGTGGTTCTAGACAGTGAGTTACTTAAGGCGAGGACTACGGTTTCCCAGAACAAGGCAGAATGTCTGAGACATACATACTGTCTGCAAAGCAAGTGGCTGTAGAATGAAATGATGAAGCAAAGAACACTGCGGTTCAGGAAGTCCTCATATATGGCCTTTCCAGCAAGTGCCAGCTATGAGGACCCTTCTCTTCCTCCCCTGCCTACCACCACAGAAATGCCTAGGCCAGAAGGCTGGCCTGTCAGCAGCCTGGAGAACTCTCTGGCCAGTCTGGAATGGCGGCATATAGAGCCAGGATCACGTTCAGTTTACTTCAATTTCGAACCTGAGCACACTTTAATAAGATGCCAAGTGAGGTGCTGTAGGGGACAGGAGAACGGCAAGGTCAGCCTCTGCCCTGAAGGTGCCTATCAGGGTGGGGCTGATGAGTATGCCAAAGACTAGAGACAGACGGAGGTGACAAATGTGGTGAGCTGTGAGAAAAAGAGAGTAGTGTGAGAAAGAGAGAGAGTGTGTCAGAGTCTGCGTGTGTTCTGAGGAGAAATCCAGGAAGACTTCAAGGAGAAGGAGACATTTGACACTATCTTCGAAGGATGGGTTGGTCTTGGTTTTGACAGTAACCATGGGGATGGGGGAGGGGGCTCAAACACCCATCTGCAGGCCAGGGCAGGCAGCCGTGCTCCCTGCGGCAGGCAGTGCAAGTAGACCTCCCAGCTGTGCCAATGGTCTTAACGAGACACTGTACAGTTTCCTTGCAATCTGCTGCCAGTCACAGCCACTGTCACACCTGCACGCTCCCTAACAAAGAAGAAAACAGAGCCATGGTCGGTTGGTGAGTAGGGTGTAACTTTGAGAATATTAAGCACTGATAAACGCTGGACGTCCAGCAACACAAAAACAGCTCTTAGCTGCAGAGCACCTGTGTCATCTGTCTGGCTGAGTTTTGGGGGTTTTGTTTTTGTTTTGTTGTGGTTGTTAAATTTCTCTGAGCCATGCCCTTCCACCACCTTTCTGCTGTCTAGTTCAGTGATAGATGCCTCTATGTCTTTTTGTTTCCTACGTCTTTCTAAAGTGCCTGTGTTGTCACCTAGCATGCTCAGGTCTGATGACAGGCAGGGAAGTACATTTTCTTTCACTGGGTTGCATTAGAACATGTGGACATTTTGTCAGGACCTTAAGGACAGAAAGGGCCACGTGTCTTGAGTGTTATGTCATCTTTACCACTGGCCTAATCTGCTGCGTGTGTCTAGAGGCAGTCTCCAACTTGGGTAGCCTACGGAGATGCAGGGGCCCGAGTTCGCACCGGAAACCAATTCCCTCTGGCTTGTGTCTGTTTTCAGAGCCAACATTGCTCAGAGCCGCAGTTCCCACTCCTTGAACAAACAGCTCATCATCAACATGGAGCCCCTGCAGCCCCTGCTTCCTTCCCCCAGTGAGCAAGAGGAGGAACTTCCGCTGGGTGAGGGTAAGTCAGCCTCTTCATCCCAAAGGCCGGCACTGCAGGCTTGCTCTGGGGGAGCCAGGGAGGCACCGATTCTATGTATGTTGGGTAATGGGTTGGAGTGGGGTCAGGAGGAATCATAAACCGTGTTTTTAGTAAATAAGCTTTTAGCAGCTGGCAAGCTGTGTTATAGTGGGAGTTCTATTGGTTTCTCCTGGAGAAAGTTCACTGGTACAAAGTATTTCTAGAACTACATGTGAAAACACTAACAGTGCTAGCCCCTCACTGTCCAATATGGTAACCAGTAGCCATGTGTGGCTATTGGAAACTAAGTTTAAATTCATTAAAATGTAAATTCCAGTTCCTCGGTCACACTAGCAGATCTCCCATGCTCGATGGCCACGTGTGGCTGATGGCTACCATACCGGACACTGAGACTGAGAACATTTCCCATCTCATGGTGATGGTTTCCTCTGAAACTGCAATAAAATGAGTGGTTATAAAGAATTCTCCACAAGTGTCTCTACACCGGTTGTCCGCTTTCTGCCTCAGGATTTCCCCAGCCTCTTGTTTCCTTTTCCTCAGTTACATTGCCTGACAGTTTTGATACAAACTAAAATAAATGAAGTGTCTGTTTCAACCCAAAATTTATTATATTTTTGAAGACAATGATATATGTGTTTCTAGGCTTCTTTGTTTTTAAGGACTTTACTTACTTCAGGGAAGAACCTTACCACACTGCTTGC
Organism: Eulemur rufifrons; assembly: GCF_041146395.1. Classification (NCBI taxonomy): domain Eukaryota; kingdom Metazoa; phylum Chordata; class Mammalia; order Primates; family Lemuridae; genus Eulemur; species Eulemur rufifrons. Next base: position 210,905,484 of record NC_090989.1, read on the forward strand.
TACAGATGCCTGGTGAGGCAAATCTCAGACTCTTACTAATTTCAAAGGAAATTGAAAACAGGTGCACACAAAGTAAATGTATTGGAATCCTTGAATACAAACATGCTTTTTCTTAACTTTATGTGATTTTGGTTTCATTATTGAAATCTGATACTGGGCAGTTTCTAGGGGGCAGGTCAGCCTCTCCCCAAAGATCACTCACCTTCACCTCCAGCTTCAAGTCAAGAATTCCTTTCATAGGAGAACATTTTTCAGTTCATAATAATAACACGGCTTGGAATGCAGATGCCCATGAGAGAGGTAGCAGCAACCAATTCACACTGACATATACATAAAGAATTTTAGCAAAACTTTTTCTAAAAGGAAGTTTTGGTGGTTAGAAGGAGAATTGGGCAATCGGTTAACAAAAATCCCATGGGTAGAGGGAAGTGTGAAAATACCGAAGATGGGGTCTCAGAAGGCACCTTCTATCCCCAACTGGGCCATGAGAGATGATGATCAGAGAACAATCTTGTTATTATGGCCATTGACATCTGCCTTAACAACCAACTCCGTGAGTTCCATGCTAAATTGATTTTCTTAGCCCAAGGGTCTCTGAGTCCATGTTGCTTGTCTCTGTATTTCAGCAGATTGTTGTTTTTGTCTGTTTGACAAGTGAAAGAAAAGCAGCTTTCATTTCTGGTGACTGATGGCTTTCTTGGCTTCCTCTCATATGCCTGGAATATTGCTTTGAGTGAAAATCACTTTTTCTGAAGGTCATGATTATCCCAAGGTTGAATGAAGAAGGGTGTGGCTAATGGAGAAGAGGAGAGAAAGGACAGCTAATAACTGGAATTGTGACTGTACCTTGTCTGCAAAGATGGAATCATACATAGGAATAAAATGTGAAAGTCCAGACTGGTTGAATGGTTATTATGGGGAATAAGGAAGGTTCGGCCATTGCTGCCTTGGTCCACCCCAGAATGTGAAGGGAAGCTCAGACAAGCTTTCCTATGGACCTTATACCCTGTTCAATTAGAAACTTCCATTTTGCTCCATTTTCTATAATGAGGTTACACTGCTAAATACTGGAAGTGTCTTTGACATAGCAACTGCTTACAGCAACTGCTTACAATAGACAAACTATTAATAAGTATGGCCATTAAATATGAAATGTCCGATTTTGAATCAAAAGCTTAGTTTATTATATCTCAAACAAGAAGCAGTACAATTAATCAAAGTATGATTTTAATTATTTTCAAGATTAAAATCACTAGAATGGAACTTTTCAAACCATCGACGTATTGTGTGTTCATTAGCCACATCCTTCCCACACACTTTGCTGATATTTTGAGCTGTCTGAGCTGCATTGGTTTCACAATGGAACTCATATTCAAAAATATGAATTTTTGACTTGTCCATGGTTTCACAAAAATTTCTCTAAAAATTTTTTGAAAGATAATCACAAGCCAAAATGTGCATTTGAAAGAGTGTGGATGTACATTAGTAATAAAAAACAAACAAACAAAACAAACAAGAAGTGTCAAGGTGAAATGTCAGAGATATGAACTGTCAAACTCAGTACTTAAGGAAATCAGACATTCTATACTTAATAACGTATAATTAACTGCAAAAAATTAAATATCTCATGATAGCGGATAGGAATGTATAAGCTACCATTGCAATTTTCCGCATTGGTTTAAAGAACCATTTTACATTTCTTTCATCAGATGTAAAGCCAAACTGATAAGTCTCTCTTTTAGAAAGTCCATAAAAGCTCTAGCAATGTCTAAAAAAAATTATTTTCCAGCAGTCTTGTCCCCTTATAGGACATCTTTGTAGGTTTTAAAGCCCAGGCAAATCATAACCAACTCTGGGATATAGACTCAATTTAAAAGGAAGAAGTAAAAATAACAATATTGTTAATTGTTCAATAAGAGAAAAATCATCTTAGGTGTCATGAAATTCAAGTATGATTCCCACAGTGGACATAGCTTTCTGTTTCTGCTACCACTATGTCCCAGTGACTAGTCACATTCTGCTCCGTGTCTGTTGGCTTTGAACATCAGGCAATGGGATCCAGACATTCCATAGATCAACACTTATTTTATAGATTTACACTTCTCTGATATATAAAAAGAAAAGAGAAACGGAATACAGCTCTAAACAAAGATGATGTTTCTGCCTTTGTGGATGGGCCCTATTTCTGGGCTTTTGAGCACATACAGTATGATGAATTTTGTTTCCTTCTTATATTTTAATATTTCATTAGTTTTTATGTATGAGGAAGAGCCAAATTTAAAGAGGCTAGGAATTCATTCATTTTTTCATGCGACAACTACAACACACACAACGTATAGACCACACTTAACGTGTACACGCTGCTATGGGCTGTAAAGATGGAGACACCCTCTCTTCCTGGATGCTCATGCCTGTTGGGGTGACAGCGGGGGGGATTCCAGAGGCAATAAGTAAGTTCTCCCTCTGCTGATCAAGTTGTGTGCCCAGGTTTCTGTACTCCTGGCTGAATATCACTGCCTCCAGTTGCCTGGAGAGCGCCTTGTTCCTTTACAGACACATTTAAGTGGCAGACGTGAAATAAGCGGGCATAGGAATAGATGGGCAGGACTGCAAGAAGAGGGAGTTGCAAGTGGTCTGTTCCACCTGCATCGGCTGCATGTGAAGTTTCGGGGAAGAAGGGCTCGGGGATGGTGAAGGTGAGGCAGACAGTGAGGAAAGGGCCGGATCATGACGGGTTTAATAGGACTTGCTGGAGAGGTTCGACTTTGACCTGAGAGCAACTGGGAGGCACTGCAGGATTTGAAGCATGAGAATGACCTCAGTGGAGTTGTATTTTGTATCACTCTGGTGGTGTGTAGGGGAGGGATTAAGGGCAGGTGTGGCTGGAGCAGAGTTTCTTAACCTCAGCACTATTAACCTTTTGAGTTGGGCAATTCTTTGTTGGGGGGTGGGCTGTCTTATGCACTGTAGGCTGTTTAGCAGCCTCTCTGGCTTCTACCCAGTAGATGCCAGTAACACCCCACCAGCCTTGACAACCACAAATGTCTCCAGATATTGCCAAATGTCCCCTGGGGAGCAAAGTGGCTCTCTGGTTAAGAACCACTAGGTTAGATGCACAGAGACCATGCAGGAACCATCAGAAGAGCCCAGAGAATAGACACCCAAGGGCTGAAATAGGCAGAGAGAATGAAATGAGGGAGGAGGCAGTGGGTTCGAGATACAATGAGAGGGAGGGTTGTGGAGACAGGCCCACTGGTTACACAGTGGGTCCACGGCCCATGGACTCCCACTGTCCAGGTGCTGCCCTTGTCTTGGAGACACTGGGTAAGAGTGAAAAAACTTCAGCCTCTTTATTTTAAAGATGAGACTACAAAGACATAGGAAGGTTTAAGTAGCATGTCAGCACCATACAGGGAGTCCATGGCAAACATGGTATCGTGTAGATGTTGGAGGTATCAAGAGAGTTATGTACTGCCATTGCTTCTATGGGCTTCAAACACAGAGTGGGTGGTGGAGACTCAGATGCCAACACTTACCTTTGATGTCATTGCTCCCCATCTTGATATAATGGCTCAGATCCTTGTTTAGGGGAGTTTCAAATCAGATATTTTGGAACGGATTTATGAACAGGTCAAGATCAGCAGTCTGAGCCCTGTTAAAAGAGTTGTCTAGTTTTTAAAAAATCAGGTTGGGAGAAGAAAGATGGTCTTAACCCTGATTCTTGGAAGCTCCATCCCTGTGAGGTGATGGGAAGGTCCTGGCACCTGTCCCGATGGTGTGGTTCGTGGGGGCATCTCTGCTGCTGCCGTGGCTCTCTGGGGTCATGACCACCCATTTGTTTGACAAACTCTTTTCATTCTTTCCAGAATGTCGAGTTTCTCAAAGACAGCTGGACAGAGTATTATTGCCCAGATTAGTCCAGTGGTGTTCTGGGGAAATATGTGACCCCATCCACCTCTAAGACAGCTGGAGGATTAGGTCTGAAGTTGGCTGTGTCTGGGGAGAGAAAAAACAAAATCAGTTTCTAGGCACCACTAGGCAACAAGAGTGTTTTCAATGCTCACCCAAAAGTTGCTTGGTTACAGGATCTGAGAGAACCAGTGCTGTGGACAACTTTAGCTGATATGGCAAACCATTTGAAAATTGTCACTGAGAGCTTATTAGAATTTAGGGAGAAAAAAAGTTGCAAGTGAGAATTGTTCTGGGTGAAAATGACCTTTTAAGGAGTCATTAATCTGAATAAATTCACATGCAAAATGGAGCAGGTTCTCCATAGTGCAGATTGTAAAATGCTTGTATGTTTTATTGGTGGAATATATTTCTTGTTATGGAAGATGGCTGGATTATGGTAGAGAAGGGGAATGAAATTAATCACGTGAGCTTTGGTAACTGGCGGTTACGAACACACAGTGAGGATCATTCTTGTCTGCCATAGCCATGGTGCAGGCTGACCATTTTTTTTTATTTCAGCATATTATGGGGGTACAAATATTTAGGTTATGTATATTGCCTTTGCCCCACCAGAGTCAGAGCTTCAAGCATGTCCATCCCCCAGATGGTGCGCACCACACCCATTAGATGTGAATATACCCATCCCCTCCTCCCCATTCCCATCTGCCCAACACCTGATGAATGTTATTACTATATGTGCATTTAAGTGTTGATCAGTTAAAACCAATTTGATGGTGAGTACATGTGGTGCTTATTTTTCCATTCTTGTGATTCTTCACTTAGTAGAATGGGTTCTAGCCCTATCCAGGATAATACAAGAGGTGCTAGATCACCATTGTTTTTTGTGGCTGAGTAGAACTCCATGGTATACATATACCACATTTTCTTAATCCACTCATGTATTGATGGGCACTTGGGTTGTTTCCACATCTTTGCAATTGTGAATTGTGCTGCTATGAACATTCGAGTGCAGATGTCTTTTTTATAGAGCGTCTTTTGTTCTTTTGGGTAGATGCCCAGTAATGGGATTGCGGGATCAAATGGTAGTTCTACTTGTAGCTCTTTGAGGTATCTCCATATTACTTTCCACAGAGGTTATACTACTTTGCAGTCCCACCAGCAGTGTATGAGTGTTCCTATCTCTTGGCATCCACACCAACATTTATTGCTTTGGGACATTTTGATAAAGGCCACTCTCATTGGAGATAAGTGATATCTCATTGTGGCTTTGATTTGCATTGTGGCTTTGATAAACATGGTAGAAAAGCCATGCTTGATGGGGAAAACCAAATAAGAATGGAAAATGTTCGACTTCCCCCTGCTGGCAAAATGAAAGCATAGTGGAAACACCAGAATTTCTATAAAGGAGGGTCTTGCGAGGTAACAGTGTGGTTGGATTAAAGGGTGATTTGAAGCTGCTTTCGCATATGATAGAAAAAGTGTCTTCATCAAAGAATAGATGGAAATTAAAGAGAATGGTCAAACTAGCTCTCCCAAGCCACCCTTTACCACTGTCCCTATAAATGTTTGTGCCTGTGTGTGTGTTTGTGTCGTGTGTGTGTGTGTGTGTGTGTGTGAATGCATGCATGTATTGTGGCTGTGACAGGGTGCGTGTGGCAGGGGACGGCGGGGGTCGGGGGGAGCAGCAGGGGTGTTTAAATTGTTGCTTACAATTGTCTAGCCCTAACTGTAGATGGCTTAAGGTGGCTTCATTGAAATTCTAGAAAGTCTAGGATATAAAAAGAGTATTGCTCTTATGCCTCAAGCATGCCATACTCTTGATCCCACCCACACTCCACCCCAACACATAACAGGTGACTGCAGGGCCTGGGGCACTGTCCATGTGTGTGTCTTTCGTGCATAGCACAGTTGCTCCAATCCATCACCGGTGGAGTCTCTGGCTGCCTTGGTTACACTATGGTGACTTCCTTTTCTCACTCTCTACTGACTCTGGTCTCTTCCCTGTCTGTCTGATATGAACACTGTCCTTCTTTTCTCCCCTTCTGGAATTCCATGGTCATGGCCCAAACAGATTTACCCTCTTCTCACAGCAGCTTCTGTGTCTTCCCTCCCTACCACTTTGTCCCCAGGTGCTAAGCCTTCCCTTTGGCTCAGGTATGTCAGGACACATGCATTAGCAGTGATGCACTGGTGGTGTTTGAAATTTCTCTTATGTTATGTTCTGTGAAACAGTAGGCACTGCTTATAAATCCTGTGGAACCCCCTTTCCCCTGTGGTTGCCCCTAACTGGTGATGGCAGACCAACCAGCACCACCTCTAATTACACTTGCCCCTGCCCCACAGGGTTTTGTGATGGCTATTGGCTTTATTTTATCATTATAAGACTAGTATAGCATTGTCTAGAAAATATAGAAAGTAGCAAAAAAGCATAAATGAGCAGAAAAACTTATTTCCCCCTCCCAGATTGTTCCCCTGCTAGAGGCAAGTAACGTTAATGCATTGGCAATTTCCTTCCCTATGCATTTTAATGCAGTTGTGATCATCCTGTATATATAATTTTTCAAATTCCTGCTTTGTTTGGTTAATGTTTAAAACACTAGTGCATGAAAATGTGTCATAAAGCAAGCTATAGGTCAAACAATGGATTGGGAATGTATTTAACACAAATGCAGACAAATGGGTTAATATTTTAAATGTGAAGGAATGCACGCAAAGTGCTGTTTGGAGTACCATTTTAGCATCTCACATTCTTGGGCTATCTTGAATGTTCCCATTTAGTGGCTTCCACAGTCTCCCCGGCTGCTGATAGGCACAGGGCTGCTGGTGGCCGGACTTGCTTCTGCAGGTTCCAGGAGGCCTCCACGGCGCGGAGGGCAGCTTCTTCTTTTATTTATAATTGCAGTATTGGATTAGCAAAATCAAAACTCAAAATTCATTATCATACCTATTGAATTCCAGAAGAAAGCGCTGCAGTTTGGGGCGGCAGCTCCTCTAGGGTAGGAGATGCCAAGAGCAGCTCAGAGGATGAGATAAAGGCCTGAGCAGACTCCGCAGATTCACGTTTTAGTCTCTTCAAGAGCTTTTCATCTTCCCTTTTGTGCTGTTCTTTGGAGCTGTTCTCATCTTTAGAACTCCGGTTTCTGGTATTTACTGACAACTTAAGTACTCACAAGAAGTTTGTATCACTTGAAAGAGATCTTTGAAATTTTGAGTGTTTACTGTGATGTAAGGAAGCTAAATGCCTTGTTCCTGACTCGAGTTCAGTGCATTTTATCTTGCAAAGATTTTGTATTTTACATCTTTAGATGCCAACAGTGCACATAATTTCCATTCTGTAGTTGGCTAATTCCCCACAAATAGTCCATTTTATGAAATATCGTATTCCTCAAGTGTAAACGCAGCAGTGGTCGGGTGGCTGCTCTATTTCTGCATTAATGCCGTGGGTGAACTCCCCTGTGAGCTCCAGTGCCAAGCAGCTGGGTGACCACAGACAAGACTCTCCACCTTTCAGAGCTTCATTGTCCCCGTCTATCAAACAAGAAGATTGGACTTGAGCACCACTCGGATGCTTTCTAGCTCTAAACTCTGACTCTTTTGCTGAATGTCAAGGTCAAAAATCCCAGACTATGGCTGTGGTCTTTTTGCAATAAGAATGGGAACTTGGGGACAAGAATATTTTTCATAGCTTTTGAGGGTCAGAGGGAATGTTGAGGAAGGCCTAGCCCAGGGGTCAGCAAAGTACTGCCCATGGCCAGCCCAGTGCTTGTTTATTTCTGGGCTTCAAGCTAACAAGTGCATTTTAAATGATTATGTAAGTACCTATATAACATCCTTGATTTTGCTTCTCTTAAACAAACTTCAACTTTTAACTTTTTTTTTTAACTTTGCCTGCAAAGCTTAAAATTTACAATCTAAGCCTTTATAGAAAAAGTTTGTCCACTCCTAATCTAGCACATACCCTCAGGATTCTTCTACAAATGGGAGACCCTGGGAGGTGAGACAATTTGCCCTATGTCACATTGTTGGGTAAACACTCGGGCTGGGATTACATCCTGGCTCTCACATTCCCAGCCCAGATGGCTTAGATGACATTGAACACATCTAAAATGACTCAACTCCTTTTTCGCTAAAGCAGAACCAGTAACTAAGGAACTACATTAATTTTTCAATTATAGCAAATGAATTATCACAAGAGACAACTTGCTTTATATAAATGGGGGGAATCTCTGTGATTCAGTAGCAAGATCTCCTGTGTATTTGGGGCAGTGTCAAGCCTTTGTTGTTCTATCTTAGCTTGCCAGGACCTAGTGACGCCTTGGAGACTTCCATCACCTGGGAGTAAGTCAGAAGGCCGGGGACCAAGCGTGCTGCCGCAAACACAAAATTCCTAGTAGAGCCGGGCTGCGGGGGAGACAGACTTCCCACAGGAAGCTCACTGCCTTCTGGGAATCACGTTCTGATTTTAAAGTTGAATTCATTAAATAAGGAATGACTCACTCCAGGGCTGGTTCTAATTACTCATTTGCTCACAGTCTGTGTAAGGTCGTTGTTTTATTAGCAGAAACAGTTCAGTAGTGGAGCTTCCCGAGTCAATGGCTCCTGCTCAGGTGAGCACTTTGGTGCTGCACTTAAGTATTAATAGTTCATTGCTTTAAAGGATGTAGCTAGGGTGAAAAAATATGCCAGCCAAGTGTCCTCTGAAGTAATCCAGTCATAGTCCTTGGGGGCTAGGATTTGAGCCAGAGGAGGGCACTGTCAGTGTGACCAGCTGTGACTGCCTCAGCGTGACCTGCATTGGGGAAGACATTTTGCTTGGCACTTAGACAAGTAAACACTCCCACTGCTTCCCTAAGAAACCACAGGAGAGGAAAAGTGAAAATATTACCAAACCCATTGTTACTAGAAAGCAGACGCTAGGATTTTCTGAGTTTTAAGTGCATTCCACAGTTGGCATGGGGTTCTATTTTCTCGCGTTTTTGTTAGTGGGTTGGTAGTGAGTGTTAAGTTGATGTTCTTTGCTACCCAGGCTTAAATTGAGGCAGAATCTCACAGCCTCTCTCTCCCTCTCTTCTATTCTCTTAAGACCTAGTGCTTGCTTACACGGAAGGAAATGTTGGGCCTTGTGTGCCAGTGCCGTTCTTCTAGGTCAGCCCATAATGGTAGGTCCAAGGCAGTAGGGTAGAGTTCAGAAGAGGCTCTGGTTAGTTGGCTCAAGGCTGGCTATTGGGGGTGTCCATGGGGGTGTACGCCCAATGCCATGTACAGAGGGGTGCAGCTTCCTGCTTGGCTTGGTGGATGGTGGATTGAAGACCCTAGAGCCATGGCTTCCACAGCGGGGTACCTGTGCATGGGGGTGTCAACAGTGACCCTCCAGGGTGGAGGAAGAAACTATTCAGACTTCTGACATTTTATTTTTTATTACCTCTTTATAAAAGTTCTACTGTGTAGGTTTTATAATGTACATAACATGTAAAGACAGCTACATGTGTATCTAATTTATAAATAAATATGCAGTTATTCATTAGGTATGAATAAACAATTTTTTCCGCAGAAGATTTGGATACAGCCCCTCTAGATCTTACAGATGAGTCTACCAAGAAGAAAAGGTTGGGCGTGCTTTTGAAACTGTGTTCATGCCAAAGCTCCAGATTCCAAAATAGATGTGAGATCTATCTGCTCTAGTTACGGTGGTGACATGCCATTTTACATGCTTTTGGTCTATCACTGCGGTAAGCCAGAATGAGTCACCCAAACACAGTCTAGGCTTTTCCCAAGCTATCTGGTAGGTGCTGTGTCACTCTCATGAAACGTCCTATGGTGACCCTTGAGTCCCCAGTTTACAAGGGTGCTGGACTCCATTTGAATGGACACAGGACACAACATTAGTGAGAATTCTGTGGTGGTGGGAAGAGCGTTCATTCATTCATTTACTTGATAAACATTTACTTCTTATCTGGCACATGCTGGACACTGAGAACACCCAGATCTTATTTTTCCTTCTGAAAAACAAGGTGTGATGATTTCTGAGTTTCATCCCCACTTTGACTGTTCTTTAATCATTATTCTCCCAAATTGCTGCTGTTCTTATATATGCACTTTTGGATCATTGCTCATTGCCTTTGAAAGCAAAAGGAATAGCCATCTGCTTTTTAAATGTGGTAAATGAAACGGTAAGCATGTGGCGCAATGATCTCTAAAAGCAAGGTTTAATTTTGTTCCCTTCTTTTTGTGAGTTGCAAATTTCCAGCATAAAAATTGAAAATTAATAACTGTGAGCTTAAAAGGGAATATAAAATGAATGTTTTCCCTCTTGAAAGAGCCTTCGCTTCCTTTAAGAGGAGTCCAGTTGGGAACTTTTTAAACCACCATATCTCTACTTCATTAGAAATTTGAAAATGGGCAGAAGCTTTAGCTGAAAAAGAAATAAATAGAGTTTTTAGGATAGCACACTTGATAATCTGAACATAAACTGGAAATTTTACAATTAAAGAAAGGAGTATCCATATTAAAAAATAGAGCCGCCCTTGTGATCTGTGGTCTTGGGAGTCCCTGCTGGTACCCTCAGCCACAGCTGGACAAATTGGACCCTAAGTACAGGCTTGGCCCCACCCCGGCTCTAGGACCAATGTTTTGATTTTTAATGTGAAATCCAAAGCAATGCCATAGTCACTGTAGAAAATTTGGAAAATATAGAAAAACACAAATAAAAATTTAAAACCACCTGCAATCCCTGATGTTCAAACTGTGGTGTATAATCCATTTATATATTTTCACCAAAATTTTTTTTTAAATTTTAACAAAAATATACCAGGGATGCTATTTTATAATCTGCTTTTTCACTTCACAATAGAATATAAATATTTCCCCATGACATTAAATATTCTCCCACAATTATTATTTTTGATGGACATATATTATTCCACCACATAAATATATGAAAATCTTTCTCACCCCTCCCCCCACATTCCACCAAACTATTTTTGAGAATGTCTCTCATTGTAGCCTTGCAAAAACTGGGTATAACAATTTTTTAAAAATCTTTGCTAATTTGAAAGGCAAAAACTAGAGTGGTTGGATATTTTTTTTTTTTTTTGCATTTATTGACCGTTTTCTTTTTCACTTTTTGAGTCACAACTAGAACGCGCGAGAGAGATGCCCTTGGCTAGCGTGTCAGGTAGAGGATTGAGCCCTGCTACCTCTCGCTTCTTGATTACAGAGCAGCAACACAAGGAGAAGAGCCTGGATTTTTCCACAGGAAGAAACAGATGCCCTGTTTCTTAATACCATCTGTAGAGCTGCTGAGAAATATGGAGAAAAAATTAGAGCTCCATTTATTTATACAATCTAATTTAATTTCCTTTACTCAGAGAAAAATGGTGTATCTGTAATGGTGACTTGAGCCTGGAGGGAGTGAAATAATAAAGCGGAAGTGATGGGAAGCAAATTCATCCTGTGTAGAGACAAAGGAAGTAGCTTCTTGCTTGAGACTGTTACAGACAGACCAGAGGAGGCTGTCAGACTTGGAGCCGGAAAGCACAGCGTTGTCATGCATTTCTAATTCCAGGAAACCGCTGAGAGACTACACTGGCATCTCACAAAACTTCACTGTCAGTAGATTGCCTTGATGTATCCAAGTCATAGAACATTTTCAAGCGCCCTAGGTTCAGGCAGGACAGAGGAAAAACACTTTGTTTATATGGAAGGAAGAATCTGAATTATAGGGAGCCTTGGTCAGCGAGGTGGTTTAAATTCCACCCTGAGGGAATTCCTCATGCGTGTGTCTGAAGAACGCATGACAGTGGTGAAATTTCTAGTCTGTCTGATCTCTGTGGGAGATTTTCATCTGGTTCTATCTATGGACAGCCATGGAAGGTCTCCCTGCATGTCACTACCGCCCCTAGAGTGGGGGTAACCACAGGTATTCAGGTTCCTACTTTTATTCATAGGAGTTCAGAGGCCTTGGGCTGTTGAGTGTGAGGGTGTTTCTTATAGTAGATAAACCGGAGAGGAGATGGACAATGATGTTAGACCATCTCTGGGTTGCTTGTTGAGTAGTGATGTCCGTGAGCTTCCTTGGTGCTGTCATTATGTGACTCTTGATCCTTAGAGGCTGCGGTCCCCTTCCTCGCCCTCTCCTCTGCTGTGGCCCCTTCACTTCTCCCTTTTCTCGGCGTGTGGGTTCTTTTATCCAGTCTGCAGGGGAGGGAGGAGACCTTTCTCTCATGGGGTGATGACTTCTCAAATTAGTGGTCAGGTATTTGTGACCATTGTTTCATTGTTGGGTGGGCTGATTTTGCTCTCTGAGCTGAAGATCATGACACAGCCGCAGGAATTTCGTAAGTACGGGTGGAAGGAGAAGCCCGTCAATTAATATCTCAAAATATTACTTGTGTTATTGTTTGGTGTCTGGAGAAAGAGCAGGTGGAGAGAAGGAAGTCAGGATCCCAGGCCAAGTGTTTCCATGGGGTAGGCGGAGCCTGACCTCCTCTCGGCTCTACCGACCTCCACTAGGACCGCTCAGTCCCATGCTGCCGCCCCGCACTTCAGCTGCTGATGGGACAGCTCCACCTGCCTGGCACACACGGCTCACACTTTACACATCAAGCTTAATATGTTTATAGCTACACTCATAACCACTTCCTTCCCCCAAACCTGGTCCCAAACCTGCTCCTGCTCTGACTTGGCTAATGACTCACTGCACACGTAATTGTCCCTGCCAGACCTGGAAGCCACCCTTGCCTGGTCACCCACCTTCACTCAGACACCAGAGTTTTATCAAGTCTGTCTCAGAAGTAACTCTGACATTTGTCCCCTGCTCTTCACTCTGCTGCTACAGCTTTATTTGAGATCCCTTTTTCTTCTGTCTTGGGATACGGCAGCATCTTCCTTATGGATCTCCCTGTAACCTCTCCTCTGAACTCTGCCTGGAGTCCTTGCCTGAAGTTTCTGGAACCTGCCCACTGACTGTGAGGAGGGTCCAGCTGCACAGGGTTTCGTGGCTCCTCACACACTGGCCCCCGCTCCCCCTCCAGCCTCCTGCCTTATTTCCATCCTCTCTTCCTGCCTTCACCCTCTCGCCATTCTCTGAAGAAAGCTTCCCCTTCCGGTGCTGCGTGTCTGTGCTGGTTCCTTCCTACACATGCCTTTGTGCAGGCGGCTCTATTTTCTTTCTCTGGCTCCACCAGGTAAATCTGTACTGATTCCTGAAGTGTCTCCTCCTCTGTGACATTTCCTGGATCCTGACGTGGCAGTAATAGCTTTTCTCCTCTGCTTGTGTTTGCACTGTGGTGTTTAAAACACCTCTTTCTAACCATCGGCTTACATGTCTGGCCTAACTGCATGCCCCTCCCAGGACAGGGCCTGGTAGCAGATGACTGAATCATTCTGGCTGGCTTTTCTGGTCCTGACCCGAAGCGCTAAGATTAAATATAAGTTCTTTATTGTGGAGTAAAACACAAAATTCAGAATTCTAATTTGTGTCCATTGAAAACTCAGAATGAGTACGTTGTATACTTACAATGCGTTAGGCTTTTTATATTATTTAAAAAGAATGAGTGGCTTTTTATATTCTTTGCTTCGACTTTATTTCTTAAAGTATTTGAACATGACCCTATTGGAGCAGAGTATGATAATTTTAAACATTTTGTGCAGAAATATCATAGTCAATTTCTTTTCGGGGCGGGGGGTAAGGGGACGACTCCACCTGGATGGCTCCATTCCCTAGAACATGGAATCAGTGACTCAACATAAACGTCTCTCTTGAGTCACAAGCGTGGTTTTTGACTTTTCTCTCCCGAAGCTAACTTCTTGGAAAGACAAGCTCTTTCTTGTTTATAAATGAGTTGGAGAGTCAGGAAAATACGAGGAACTAACTCTGAGGAGGTTCTTAGAGCCACTGAGAACAGTGGTGTTGGAGCGAGCCTGGCTGCACCGTTTGAATTGTGCTCTGACTGCAGCCGTGTTCTCCGGAGGGTTTTTATTGGCCTTTCTCCTACCACTGCGTAGGGATTCCCGGCACTGCAGAGAAGTGCTCTCAATTTACAGGCAGGAAACACTCAATCTGATAACGGAAGTCGTAAGAAGAGTTTCCAATATGCCAAAACATCTTACAGGTTTCCGGAAGTTTTTATATGTAAGTTATCCTAATGTGCTTCTCATGACCATTTCTTTGAAATGGATAGGACAGATATTCTTGCCTTACTTTCTGAATGAGGAAATTGAATTACACAGATGGTTGGTGACCTGGCTCTATGGTCCTGTCTCTCAGTGGTGTTGGGAAAAGCCTCCGTTTCTCCTTACTTGCCAAGAATATATCCATCCTGTCACAAATATATTATTAAAATATTTTATATTTCATTAAATTAATAAAATATTAGAACAGTCCTCTGAGGTATGTGATAATCCCAAAGACTTTTAATAATGGATACTTAAAGACTAAATTTATTACAAGGAAATTTAATGAATATAATAATATTTTATTATCTCTCTACTTGGGGTTAGCAGTTAGCTAAAATTTCAGTGAATCGCCATAATTATTTTATAACTAATATAATAACTAATGGCCAAGTCTACTACATCTGTGAAATCCGTTAGTTACCAGCTGATAAAGTACATGATATTGATGATGATATAATGACAGCGTTATAAAATACCTCTCCTTATCAAGTAACCTAGTCATGTAAGCACCAATATTGTCACTGTTTTACAGATTTTAGCACACTTCCATGACTTTCTCAAGGTGACAGGCTGGTCAGGTAAACTCTTAACAACCAGCAATACTGCTTCTTTACTATGTGGGGAGAAGTAACTAGTAACCACATGTTAAAGAGACAGATGGTTGGCAGAAATAACAGAATACAGATTACTTAAATCCTCACTGTCTTCCTCTTAAGTAGTTAAAAGAGACCAAAAAAAAAAAAAAAAAAAACAAAAAAAACAAAAAAAACCCAGCATGTATTGAAAAAAAAATCACTAACATTTATTGAGTAATCTCTGTGCCAGGCGCTGATCTGAACATGCTATGTGTATTAACTTGATCAATGCTCCCAAAAAACCTTGGAGTTACATACTGCCTTTACAACGCTCATTTTACAGATGTGGAAACTGAGGCTCAGAGATGATAAACAGTGCCGCCAGGATTAGAACCCCAGGACTGCCCCAGAGTCTGTGCTTTAAACCTTCTTTCTACAACCACTTAGTAGGTTCTCGGTCACCACCTAGGAGCCAGCATCACGTTGGGCACTTGATGCGCGTATCTCAGTCCCTTGTCATGACAATCTGGAGAGGTGTTACTGTCTCCACTTCACCGTCCGGTGTCAGGGCTCCAGGCCATCCAGTAACTTCCAGTCGTCCACCAAGGAGCGGCAAGTGTGTTGCCTTGCCCCGAACCCGTGTCAGGAAGTTCACTGCAGAAGCGGATGGTGCATTCAGGCCCATGAACAGTTCTTATCACTGAATGCTGTCCCTCCTCTTTGGCTGCTGCCTGATTTCTTCTGACATCTCATTATGGAAAATCGATTCTCCTCTTCGCACATCCTCTGTTTTCTTTGACCTCCTGTCACTGCCCAGACATGCATTCCCAATTCTTCAAACGAACAAATGAATCGAAACAGGAAAAGTATTCAAGGGTGTCCAAATGCCATGCTACTGATACTGCTCTGTTGAGCCTGGCGCCCCGAACAAGAACAACACGCCTGGCGCAGTATTGCGCAGAGTTCTGGCGTTGACTCCGCTTCCCCGCTGACTTTTCTTCCACCTCTGGAAAGGCAGCCATACCTGTGGGCAGAGTCCAACAGGGTAGAGAAAAATCGCTGGGACAATACAAAATGCTGGTCCTGCTAGGTGCTCTTTCTCCAAATAAAACAGAAGGTCCACAAAAGAAAGAGAGCAAAGGAATTTACTTAGGATCTCTTGAAAAGTAGCATAGAGAGTGAGAGCAAATTTAAGAGAGGGGGGAAAAATAAGAAATGTATGAAATGTTAAATATTGTGACAGACTGTAGTTAAAATAATAATCATAAAAATAATAAATAATGATTTAAAAAGAAAAGGTAGGAAGGGGGTATTTGAGACAATGGTGAGATTTTAAGCTTGAGAATTAAAGGAGAGGTAAATGTCCTGGTGGAAAAGGATGGAAGGAAAGTATGGGGGTGGTTTTGTTGCAGGTTTTGTACTTGCTTTCTGTTTTGGTTTTGGAAGGTCTGTTTGTTGCAAGTGAGCTGTCGGGTCATGTGTTGTTTTAACACAACAACAGCAGAAAGATTTATCTCCATCCCCTCGGAACAGGCCAAAGGGGGTTCCTGCCAGTGTGGAGCCCTGGCCTGAGCCCTGCAAGTGAGGCCTCACTGACCTTTGCTTCATCTGTGTTGCTGCAAAGCAGAGATTTGTCTGGAACAGTGATTTTCAGATCTGTTCTTGAGCTTCCTAAAGATTTTCAGTAGTTCTTCAAGAACCACTGTTTGTGAGTATTGAGGAAGGCCCAGTAGGTACTATTCCAGGGCCCCACCTGTGTCAGTCCATCTGTTATTTGTATGGAGAGTCTGCTCAGAATCCTATCATAAGGGGAATTGCAAAGGGTGAAGATTTTGTGAATTTTAGGGATAACTTCCTTTCAAGCTTCAGGTTGAAAATTGACTAACCTGGTGAGAGTGGGGACTGCTGGGCCATACCTGGGACTGTGGACCCAGGAGAGGGGGGTGGGGCCCCTGCGACGTCCCGGCAAGTGGTCTACCCACCTCAGGCCACAGTGCATGGCCGGCAGTGTCCTTCCTCTCTCCAGGATTTACCGTCGGTCTTATTCTTTTTCCTGTGTGCATTTTTACATAGTTGAGGTCACACTGCTTATATAAATATGCTTTTTTCATTTAGAAGTGTATTGCAAGCATTTCTGACATCACTAAATTCCTCTAAACACGACTTTTAATATCTGTACGATATTCCATCACGTGTTTAACCATTTTCCATTAGAAATTTAGATTTAATTTGTTTTTAACTATAATAAATGATACTCTAATGAACATCTTTAATCCCCAAATTTTGGTCATCATTTCTGATTATTTCCTCAGGAAAAATTCTTAAAGGTGGAGTTTCTGGGTCAAAGACTACCACACCTGTAAAACTCCATATATTTTGCTAAATTTCTTTCCAGAAATGGTAAATCAATTTATAGTCGCAGAGTGAAGCATAACAATGCAGCATTTCAGCTGACTGCTCTGAATGTAACCCTTTGTTTCATTGGGAAATAAAATTAATATTTTTTATTAGAAAATCATCTTTTAGTGGCAGTAGCTATTTAAAGTATAAAATGTAAAAATGTATGCATGCATGATGAAATTGCATGAGGAAAAATTTTTCTTCTGAAAATCAGGGTGAGGAAAATGTACCAGCAAAGAAATATAACTGTAAGAGAGTATGAGGGGGTAGTTATTAATGACTTGAAATATTTTCAAATTTAGCGTGTCGTAAAAGGGTCGGTTCCCTGAGCACTTATACTGGGACGCAAGCACATTTTTTTTTTTTTTTTTTTGCCTCATGTATGTACAAGTGCAAGATTTTCAAAGTGCTAGGAGTCAAAATATGTTGGTTGATTGGCTCTTGCATTGAAAACACTGACAGCTGTCATTCTGGGGTGCTGGTGTTTTAGTCACCCATCCTAATTGGATGCGTAGGTTCAAATCATGACTTTGCCACTTACTACCTTTGTGACTTTGCTCAGGCCAATGACTCTCTCTAAGCTGCTGTTTCCCTATCTGTAAGATGAAGGAAATAGTAGGGTTGTTGTGAGGATGGAGATAATGACAGTGTGTGTGAGGAGCTCAGCACTTTGCCAAGAGCTAAACTGCCCAGTAACCCTAAGGAGCTACTGAACGCTTGAAATGTGGCTGGTCAGAACTGAGGTGCGCTATACATAGTGTGCAACACACACCGATTTCAGACTTAGTCCCGGAAAGGAATGTAAGCTATTTTATTAATGATTTTATATGGTTACATGTTGAGATACTATTTTGGATATCTTGGCTTCAAATAAAACACATTATTAAAATTAATTGTATTAATAATATATTTTTTACTTTTTAAATACTTCTTTTTCCTTTTTTAAAGAAATAAGTGGCTCGCATTATATTTTTACTAAACAGCACTGTTCTGGAACATAATAAAGTCTCAATAAATATTTTTTAAAGGAAATCTAGGTGGGTTTTTTTCTCTGTTGTTGAGTTACCCAGCTGTTGTCTTATCTTCTGGAGGCATTTGATTCTTAGGGAACTGTAAAACATTTGGGTGGGGTCCTCTGGTCTGGATGGTTTAGAAAAAGTGGGGATGGGGTGATGCATGATATTTCATTGTTTGTTAGAGGGGTGAGTGGAGAGTTTAAAAATAGCGTCCCCCTCCCTCCTCCCTGCCCATGCTGATCTCACATGAGTTATTTCTGTTGGCGCATTAGGAAGCTGACATTTGATTCATTCAGTGGGTCCTGCCCAGGTCCTTTAAAACAGAATGGACGGTTAGGGAAAGGCTGCCCCAGGGCCGTGACAGGCAGGGGAGACCTAGGGGGACTGGAATAACCAGTATGGCAAAATGCTTGGTCAAGATCCAGACTCGACGAAGTCTCCACTTGCACATGGTGAACCACTGCAGCAGTAACGTGTTTGTCCGTCTGCTGAGACACGGCTCCAAGGTCACCGCTCGGAATGCGGGTACGTGCCATGCCCTGTGTCATCCCGCGCCTGGAGTGGTGTGCAGGCTTCCAGCTTCCTGCTCACCGATGGTCACTCTGGAGAGAAGCCAAGGGTGAACTTGGTGTCAGAGGTTTTTGATAAGGACGGGAAGAGAGGGAAAGAGAGGGAGGGAGAAGAGCAGAGACAGGCAGGAAAGAGAGCG
Organism: Eulemur rufifrons; assembly: GCF_041146395.1. NCBI lineage: Eukaryota > Metazoa > Chordata > Mammalia > Primates > Lemuridae > Eulemur > Eulemur rufifrons. Next base: position 210,924,272 of record NC_090989.1, read on the forward strand.
AGCAGGCAAGTGCAAAGGGAAACTGCAGGGCATGTTCCTTTGCTCAATGAAAATGATACAAAGTTGCGGTAAAGGGGAATTACTCCCTAGTGGGCAGCCAGTTAGGAGGGAGGCAGTGGTGGTGTGTTCCTCCAGATGGCTCCGTAATGAGAGAAGGTTGTGGGGAAGGCAGATTGCATGACCAAATGGGCTCCCCCTCTTTTCATTGTTGCAAGGGTCAGATCTCAGATCTGCTTGCTGCAGTGACAAGAAGCTCCCTTTATCTGCAAAGCAGAGCTTCACTGAAATAAAATATCAGCTAAAGAACTGGGATCAAACTGACATTCTGCCATTTTCCTTTTCATTGGAAGGAGGATATTTTATGTCATTTTATGGTCCTCAGGGGAAATAGAAATTGAAATAAGAATTTAAACAGAGCTTACAGCATGAAAGAAGCCGTAGTTATATATGTATATGTGGTTTTCACCAATTGATTAAAACAAAATACATCCTGGGAAATGTCTGGAATTGGCCATATCTCATGCACAAGTGTGGAACTGACTTCTGAGTGAACTGAGATAAATTAATTGTCTTTGTATGATGACATAAGTCATACATGTGTCCTTGTTGTACAAAAGTTTTAAAAGCACAAATACATAGGTGCTTTCTTTTACCCTAATGCTTCTAATAGCCAATCTGTGACTTTTGCCACATGGGGTATAGGATTTTTTCATGAATGGGGTTGTTTGAGGTATATGATTTTATAATTTATTTTTTTCATTTTATCATATGACTTGAAGGACTTTCTACATCAATATGTATTAATATGCATCCCTTTAAAAATGGCTGAATAATATTATGTAATATAAAGATGCAACAATTCATTTATTTAGTTATCAAATTATTGTTGGAAATTGATATTTATTATTTTGGGCTATAACAGATGGTGCTGCAATAAAAGTATATACACAGTCATTTCTGTATAATAAATTCTTTTTTTTTTTTTTTTTTTTTTTTTGTTGAGACAGAGTCTCACTTTGTTGCCCAGGCTAGAGTGAGTGCCGTGGCGTCAGCTTAGCTCACAGCAACCTCAAACTCCTGGGCTCAAGCGATCCTACTGCCTCAGCCTCCCGAGTAGCTGGGACTACAGGCATGCGCCACTATGCCCGGCTAATTTTTTCTATATAGATTTTTAGGTGTCCATATAATGTCTTTCTATTTTTAGTAGAGACGGGGTCTCGCTCAGGCTGGTCTCGAACTCCTGACCTTGAGCAATCCACCCGCCTCGGCCTCCCAGAGTGCTAGGATTACAGGCGTGAGCCACCGCGCCCGGCCTCTGTATAATAAATTCTTAAAAGTGTAATTTTGGGGTTGAAGGATATACAAATTTTAACTTTTAATGGAAATGAGCAAATTGTCCTCTAAAAGACAAATACTCACTGACAAGGGGAGTATGAGAATGTCTCTTTCCCCACTTAATGACCAACTCTGATGTGATCAATTTCTCAAAATTTTACACAATGACTGAAAGAAAAAATGAGATTTTGTTATTTTTATATGCATATCCCTTTGTACCAGTGAAGAAGAGCATCTTTTCAAATGATAGCTGTCCACTTTCATTTCTTCTTCTAGAGAATTGCCTTATTTGTTTACTTTGCTCATTTCTATTGCATTTTTATCCTTTCCTTATAGATTGTAGGAATTCTTTCATAATCTGAATATTAATCCTTTGTCTTTTAAAAATGTTAACTTTTTTCCTCCTAATTTGTTCTTGGCTTTCACCTTTTCTCTGAATGTTAAGTTTATGACAAGGGCACTTTTTATATACAGACAACCTCTATATGTGCAGACTACTTAATTTTTGTGTATTTTAGGTTTTATTTCTTTTTTAATGGCAGTTTTCCTCATGCCGAGATTATAAAATTGTCTCCTGTGTTTTCTTCTTCATAATTAATACATTAGCTTGAACTATATGAAATCACTGATAATCAACTGCTTTTGGCCTACAAAAATGCCAGTTTTATGTGCTATATAATATTTATTTTAGTTTAACCTTTTAACTTCTTAGGAATTTTTATGTGTGCATGACATGATGTAGGGATCATTGCAATTGATAAGCAATTTTTTGCAAAACTATTTATCTTAAACAAATTTCCATTACATTCAAGGTTATGTTTCTGAGTTGTGTCTTATATCATTTCTGCTCCATTACTAAATTTTTAGTATAGTTTTGATATCAGGTAAGTCAAGTTCCCCCTGCATTGCTTTTTTAAAACAATAATTTACTTTTTTTAGAGCGGTTTTTAGGTTTATAGCAAAATTAAGAGGAAGGTACAGAGTTCCCTTATCTCCTCTGCCCACCCCCCACAAGCACAGCCACTCCCCCACCATTGCCAACATCCTGCACCAGGGTGGTGTGTTTGTTACAATTGATGGAACTACGCTGACACATCATGGTTACTCAAAGTTCATAGCTTACATTAGGGTTCCCCTTGGTGTTATACATTCTATTGGTTTGGACAATTATATATGACACGTGTCCACTATAGTATCATCCAGAGTAGCTTCCCTGCCCTAAAAATCCTCTGTGCTCTGCCTATTCATCCCTCCCTCCCTCCAATCCCTGGCAACCACGGATCTTTTTACTGTCTCTATAGTTTTGCCTTTTCCAGAATGTCACATATAGTTGGAATCATACAGTATAGCCTTTTCAGACTGGCTTTTCTCACTTAGTAAGATGCATTTAAGTTTCCTCCATGTCTTAATAGCTCATTTCTTTCTTGTGCTAAATAATATTCCATTGTCTGGGTGGAGTCACGGCTTTTCTTATCCAGAATTTTTTGATTATTCATGTGCACTTTCTCCATTTGTCATTTCAGAAAATATGTTGTATTGTATTGAAATAGTATCAAAGTTTAATGAGAGGAGAGCTGAATTTTCAAAATATAGTATCAAGCCCTCCTATTCAGGAGCACCATTATGTTTCTTCATTTATTGAGATTTTACTCAGTTATAAGTTACTCAGTTATAAGTTAACACTGTCCTCATGCAAGTTTTGGAGACTTCTTGTTATAGATATTCCTGGATATTTTGTGGCTATTTTAATTTGTGCATTTAGCTACTTTGAATGAGATTTTTCCATTATCATATTTTTATATTGTCTTTGCTGGCATGTAGTAAACCACCTGCTTTAGTATGTTGATCTTGCATGTGAACATCTTACTGAACACTTATTAATTTCTCTGGTTTATTTTAATCACTTTTCTATGTATATAATCCTATCATCTGGAAATAGTGAGAGTTTTGTGCCTTTCTTTCCAATGTTTACACTTACTCTTTTTGTCCGTATTATATTACACTATCTAGAGCCATCAGAATAATAGTGATGTGTGGTGAGAGTTTTTGGTCATGTTCCTGACTTTGGTGGGAATTCTAATGTTTTGCTATTATATATGTTTGTCATCGTATGTGGTGATCTCTGCAATTCTCCAGTAGATATCTCAAGTTCCTACCTTTCAGGAGATCAAAGTCTGAAGGAAAAACCCATAATAAATCTGCGTCACAGTGCAACGACTGATGGTCATGATAAAGAGATGCACAAGGTGGTATGACAGCTGTGTCGGTTAGGATGTCATCAGTAGCAAACAATGGAGAATCCTAATTAGCCCTGGTTTAAATAATATGGTGATTTATTATCCAAGACAAGTCCAGAGTCAGGGAGGATTCCAGGGTTGAGAACTAGTTTCATTTCATCTCTGCGCTGCTCTTGTCAGTTGGCCAGGCTTCCCCTCCAGCACTTGCCATCAGCATCGGAGGATGGCTGCCAGAGTTTCTGCTGTCTCCTCCAGTTACAATGTCACACGATAAAGAGTCTGTGCCATTCCAGGATGATCTATTATTTAGAAGTAAAAACTTTTGTCAGAAGTCCCTCTTCCCAGCCTCACTGTCTCTCCCCCTTCAATTTTTATTTTCACAGTTGGCACATATGCCCATTTCTAAACCAAATGTAACCAAGAGACTGGAATTACCACGATTGGCTTAGACTAATCATTTGGGGAGAAATGGACAACAAGGAGTCAGCCATGGAAACTACCAGATAAGAAGCATCTGTATCAGACTAGGAGTGGGGGATAGGGCAGCCTTCCCAGAGGGGTGACACGTGGGGTCTTACAGAATGCGTAAGGGCCATCTGGGTGCAGAGCACACTCCAGGAAGAGGCAGCAGTCTGTGCAAAAGCACAGAGGCATGAACATAGCATGACACATGTGGGCCTCTCTCAATAGAGGGCATGAAGGAAGTGTGTGGGGTAGAGGAGGGCTTTTTGTGCTAAGCTAAAGAGTTTAGTCTAATATTTAGGCTGAAAGCCTTTAGGGACCTTTCAAAAAGAGGATTGATATAACTAATTAGGCATTTAAAAATGATTGTTCTGGAAACAGTTCACAAGGAGCTAGGCTGAAGTCAAGGAAACCAGATGTCGTTTTAAGATGCCGTTGCTATCATCCAGTTGAGAAGTGGTAAGAAAGTCAGGGACAGTCTTGAAAGTGAATAAGGTGGCAGAGTTTGTAGAAGTTGATGACAGGTGTGAGCAGTGAGTGAGAAGAAGTCTTGGCCAACCCTTGGATTGCTGGTTTAAGAGAAGGTGGTGCCATTTACTATTTAGTGAGTGGTGGAGATGGGAAAGACGTGAGTGGGAAATGATGTGTTTGGTTTTGAACTTATTGAGGTTGATGTTCCTATAATTGCCTGGTAAGTCTGGAGCTCACTGGAGGGTTTTGAGTTGAGATGGACCAGAGATTCGCCAACATGTGTTTCCCAAACTAAGTTGTAGTCTAAGTTCTTTCATAGAATAAGTTTGGGAAATATTGAGTTAAATAAAACTGATTTCTTCTCTTCAGGACCTCGCAGATATTTTAATGTACCAATAGTAATATTGAGTGCTTACCATGTGCCAGGCACTTTACATGCATGAATTCGTGTATCCCTCTTCACACAACATCCCCATGCACGATGTCCTGGAATTGTCCCCATTTTACTAATGAGGAAACCGGAACAGAGCAATTAAATAACTTGTCTGTGGCAATTAGTACAAGGTCAGGATTCAAATCCGGAAAAGTGACTTCAGAGCTTGGACTCTTAACCTTAGTGATAATATCCAAAAATTTGATAGAGCATGCACAGTTTCACACTCTTCTCTGACCATAGAACACTCTTTTCAAAGACTGGCAGCACCTTAAGGGACGCTGGTGACCTGCAGTAGCAGGTTGAGCAATGCTGCAGAGGTGTATTGGAGCCATGAGTGTGGTTGGGACTCCAGGCAGAGAGTACAGAGTGAGAAGAGCAGGGAGTTGAGGCCACCACAGGTGGAGGTGAAGAGACTGTGAAGACAGGTGGCTGAGAATTATTGCCTGAAAACCGAGACAGTGTAGAGTCTCAGAGGTCAAGGGATGAGTAGGACAGAAACACACAGACATTGGTTTTAGCAATATGGTGGACATTGGAGACCCTGTGCAAGTGATTTCAGTGGGCTGGCAGGGGCAGCTGGCTGCAGAATTGCCAGGGTAAGGATTGCATGAATCATCCTCATGACTTCTAGATACTGAAGTCACCCAAGATGATGGCAAGACATTGGGTGTCAAGACAATCAGTGAGAGAAGAGGCACCACCAGGATAGCAGATAATGGCCACAAGGAGAAGAGAGTTTAGTCTGTAAGGAAGAAGGAAGATGCAGAAAGGAGAGAAGGAAGAATGGCAGCCTGTGCTCCCAGCCCTGGGTGTCCGGAGAAGACTGCCTGCATGGGAGGCAGCAGTCCAGGTTTCAGCTGGGGGGTAGCAATGGGGGACATCAGGATTTGCCCTGTATGTGGGTTTGCACGTGTACGTGTCTGTGTTTAAGTTTCCATTCGTGCGTACTTTCCTGCGTCATCCCTGTGGGATGGCTCTTCACAGGTTGTAAATAGAATGAACGGGCCACCTCCCAGGGATATTCAGAGGCACCAGGAGCATTTCTAGTAATCAGATATTCTGCAGTGTCCACACCTGAAAGAGAAAACCCTCATCTGGAAAAGTAAATGTCCTTCTTAGGATTTTTTCTTTAAACCTACAATACAGGAGTTTCACTCGAAGGATTAAACTTTATCCCCAAGAAAGGGGAGATATAGGAATCATGTGAGAGGTTAATGGCACACTGTCCTACTAAATTTTGGAAGAATTCCTGCTGCTTAATGTGAATAGTAAAACATTTTGAGACTGATAGCACATATTGAATATAGTAAATTTTAAAGTTTATTTTATTTCTAATTTCTGACCTAAAGTGTTAGTTTCCACAACAGCAAGTGGGGTGTGTGTGTGTGTCCCCTATTATCTTGGTTATAATAAAAATTACAGGAGAGCTGACATGTAACTGACTGATCATAAAATGTATTAGGTGAAACTTTTGAGAGTGAAAAGGGCATTTTAATAATGCTGCAAACCCAACAGGCACAGAGTGGGACTGCTCCAGGCAGATGGGCAGATAACGATGTGTTCAGTGAATGGAATGGGCCGATGGCAGAGAAGGCTCTTCTTGCTTAGCTAAGAAGGAGGGTCTGTCTCTCTGGGGCTCTGGGGTCCCCTTCTTTTCAGGCAACATGGTAGTCTGGAGAAAGCATGGGCTTTGGAGTCTGACAGGCTTGGGTTCAAACCTCGGCTGTGTTACTTCTTAGCTTGGTTACCTTAACTTCCCTAAGCCTCAGTTTTCTCATCTCCTTTTCTGCATATTGCATGATTATGAACTTTACAGTATTCTATAAATTTCCATATTTATAGAAATTTACTTAAAATCTTAGTGCCCTTGTTTTCTTCTCCTCTCTTTCTACATACAACTTTAAGTGGGACAGTTTGACATAGCCTGAGATGGAGCCACAGAATGCTGGAGCTGGAAAGGGTCTGCTGCATTTTGCAGGTATAAAGTCCAAGACCATAGAACTGAAGTGACACGTCCAATGTTGCTCAGATAGCATGGCTCAGCTGGGGACCTGGTGTCCTGCACCCCAGGCCACTGCTCTTTCCACTCCATCAGATTTAGCAGAAGTGGAGTGGTGGCATGTTCCATCTTCCTCCCCGACTTTTCCTTCCCCTTCCTCTTTCTTAGCTTCAGTTCAGGAGCAGAGCACACCTCCCAGAGCCAGTACTGCTAAGCTGGTCCACGTAGGTAGATCAATCAGAGTTTAGCCCTCCTCAAGCAGGTGGTTCTGGTTGGTAACCGGCAAATGTGTGCCGCCTGCGCAGACCTGACAATTTCACGTGTGCTTGAGCGGGGGTTGTCAGCACTGTCAGATCCACTGCCCCACTGTAAAAACAAAAATATCGTAACGTTCTCCCTGCCGTCCTGAGATGCAACTTATAGAAAATACAGTCTACCCACACTTCACCTTAAAGTCAAAATCATGCTCCAACTGCAATATAAGGAGAAATTAGGAGAAAGTGATTTATAATAAAATAAGAATTTCTAGAGGTTTTTCTCGAGTGTGACTCACCAGGAGGCAGAATGAAGGAGTGAGATGCTTGGAATGAGGGGGAGATGGGCATCAAGGGACTCTCCCAGCATTGGCAGGGTGGGAATGTGTGCTGCCACGCAGGCCACTTGACACCTTAGACATCCCCGAGGGTGATGATGCGAAATTCTGGACTGCTGGACGACTCTTAGCAAAAATCTTCCTTCCATTTATCCAGTGGTTACATTCTTGAAAATATCAAAATATGTTAAAATCATATCTCAAATGCTTTAAGTTTAAATGTAAAACAGACGTAGATTCTAGATTCAGATCATTATAAATAGGTGTTTCATCTACATGGTTAATATCTGACAGTTGACATTTGAAAGTTGTGTGGGATACAAAACAATTCTTCATTTTGTGGGCCTATCCTACACACTTCAGCATGTCTGGCCTCCCCGGCCCCCACCCACTAAATGACAATCATTCCTTTCATCGTTGTGATGTCTAAAAAAGGCTTTATGATTTTTAAAGCATCCTCCTCTCAGCCGAATGGTGGTACTGCTGTCTTTGTACCACTGTTTTGGAGGCTTAATGGGCATTTGATAGCTGGGTGTCAGCACAGGGTGCTTCGGGACATCTCAGAGAGAACCAGAATGGTGGTTCCCAATCATGCAGTTTGCCAAAGCCTCCCGGCGTGGAAAACAGCCTCGTGCTCACAGGGCCAGCTTCAGGTAGTAAGGCAGGAAGTAAGGCTGAAGGAATGTCTCCTGCAAAGCGAGCCAGTGTGGTTTCAGCCAGATGACAGCAACAACCATAGCAGATTCCAAATGGGAAAGACATTGTCAAGTGGGTTTAGAGTTACCCCAAGGAACCCAGGGTCCACAGTCTTTTCTTAGGAGGTGAGAGTAATTAAATATGAATTGCAGATGATCTGTTATGTTCTGATATCACCATATTCTCCCCAAAGTGCTCTCTCACATTTTTCTTTTCCCCACACTATGATCCTTTCCATTTCCTTGTGAGATAGTTAGGGGTTACTAGTATCCTCATTTTAGGGTGTTTGTTCTGGTGACACCTGTATTGCATTGCTTTATTCATAAAGACCATTGCACATGGGCAAACTGGACAAGGGCCATTAGCCAGGCTCTTTAGCTGTTTTGTACACATGCAAGATGCTGGAAACCTCAGCGGCAGCATTTGGATTCTGTCACAGATATGCTCAGAGTGAACAGAGAGACTAGGCTGGCTTCTGCATGTCAATGTGAGCACTGCTCACTCCATTTTCACCTGCCACTAATTTTGCTGTGCACTAAACAGGTTTTATATTTTACCTTAAGCAATGAGATGAAGAACAGCTCTTCTAATAACAGCATCTATCAGTAGCCTGCCAAGTAGGTTGTGTTATGATGCTTGGCATATCTTTAGGGCATGCTCTCATATTGGGATCTATGTGAACAGTGCAGATGGGAGTGGGCAGTGTGCAACCTGCTTGACTGTACATGGCAGGCCCTCTGCCTGCTTCTCATCAATGACTAGTCTTTTCCATCAGCTATTGCTATTCCATTATTGCTGTTTCACTTTGCAAGGTCTTTCTTCAAATTAAATAATGATGACAACAGTGTAAAACATATAATTATATTGCTGTACTAAAAGGTAATAATAGTTAACATTTATTGAGTGTTTCCTGTGTGTCAGAAACTGTATAGCTATTATTTAATTTTAATTGGGTTACATAATTATATAAATTTGAAAGCTATTTCCTTTACCTCAATCATTGTCATTTTACTTCTAAAACAAAAAAGTTATCAACCTTAATTGAGCTTTGTGAATATATTCAGGAAGATTCTCAGATATGGATAAAGTAAAATAAATTTAACAAGCAGTGTAGACAATCTTTCTAATTCAGTATTTCTGGTACTATGGACATTCTTGTTGGAATTCACCAGTAAATGTGTTTAAGAAACTTTAAGCAGCTATCGTATAGATAAATTTCCTTATCACATATAAGGAAAATTGAGAAAATATGGATAAACAACTATAATAAAATTTACCTTTGTTTTCTATATCGTGGACTTGTTATGTGTGTTGATAAAATGATATTTTTTTTTTTTTTTTTTTTTTTTTGAGACAGGGTCTCACTCTGTTGCCCAGGCTAGAGTGAGTGCCGTGGCGTCAGCCTAGCTCACAGCAACCTCAAACTCCTGAGCTCAAGTGATCCTCCTGTCTCAGCCTCCCGAGTAGCTGGGACTACAGGCATGCACCACCATGCCCGGCTAATTTTTTCTATATATATATTTTTAGCTGTCCATATAATTTCTTTCTATTTTTAGTAGAGATGGGGTCTCGCTCTTGCTCAGGCTGGTCTCGAACTCCTGAGCTCAAAGGATCCGCCCACCTCGGCCTCCCAGAGTGCTAGGATTACAGGCGTGAGCCACCGCGCCCGGCCGATAAAATGATATTGTTTGATAATAGATCAAATATAGCCTGATGCTCTTTGTTGAGATAGTAACATTTAATTTCTGTAGCTATTTTTACTATAGACAGCCCTTAACACGACCATAATTTCACTTCATCCTCACCCAAGCCTGATGAAGTAGGTGTTACTTTTGTTTTGAAAGTTAGCAAAGTGAGCTCCAAGAATATTAAGTAACTTGTAGTTGCTTGATAACTAAGTCTCATACTATAAGTAAATGACAGAGCTGAGATTTAAACCCAGGTTTGTCCAGCCTTTCCCAGTCCCTTTCTACTCTACGCCTGTTCCCTTGCAGTGTGAGCGCCGAGAGGAGGGAAAAGTACACCCAACACTCGTAGCTAGAAAAACTATCAAAGGGAAGAAAGCATTCATTTCCCTGTCAACCTTTTCCTTTCCAGAAAAGTAAGTGAACACTTCTGTCATTGAGATCAAAGCACGAGAACACTTGAGTGACTTGAAATATGAAAACTCCAGCCAACTTTTATTACAGTAGCATTTATTATATTTCCTGGCAGCCTGTAGGCCTAAAAAGACCCACAGGAGCATTTTATGTAGACTGCACAGATTTTTCTTCAAGTTTGAATTTTAAAACTTTTAGATGGAGCTCAAAGTGGTCAGTTCTTCCCAGTCACCCCCACTCCTCATTGTCCCACACCTGGCTCACATCCATGCACAGTAGACACCTGCTTGGCCTGTGGAGGCCCTGGCCTTTGTGACCCCTGGATTAGTTACTGTGATGATGTCTTCCCCAGAAGCTTCACCCTTTGCTAGTGCTCTGTTTTTCCTCCTTATGTCCGGGAAGTCTCAGAAGAGAAATAAATGAGGTAAGAGAATAGGGATGCAGAGGGTGAGGACTCAAATTTTCCATAGCATGGCTAGGAAAGGCCTCACTAAGAAGGTGACATTTGACTCAAGACCTTCAAAGAGGAAGAAGGTGTGAACATGTATAAGGGGAGAGTGCTCCAAGCTGAGGGAGCAGCCAGTGCAAAGGCCCTGTGGTGGGAACCTGACTGGCATGTTTGAGGGATAGTAGGTGGTCTGTATGGCTGACATGGAATGAGTGCTCAGGAGAGGGTGTCATTGGGGAACAAGGTCAGAGTGGTTGAGAGGAAGTGGAGGGCACACTGAGTGTGGCCTCAGACATCCCCACCAGGACTTGGCTTTCACTCTGAGGAGGATGAAAAGCCATCAGGGAATGTTGAGCAGAGAAGTGGTGTGATCCACCTTCTGTTTTCAAAGGTGCTCCAGCTGCTGTGTGGGCAGCAGCCCTTACACAGGCAAGGGCCAAGGCAGGGAGACCAGATAAGATGCTGTTGCAATAATCTAGATGAGAAGGGATGGCAGCTTGGACCATGGTGGTAGCAGTGGACGTGGTAAGAAGCAGTGCGGTTCCGGATGTGCTTTGAAGGTAGAGACATAGAAGGCGCCAAAAGGTCCAGGATGTGTGGAATAGATCAGGGTCAAGGTGCTTGGTCGGAGCAACTGGAGGAATGGAGTTGTCATCAGTAAAACACTACAGTCTGGAAACTTTGGATTTCTCTTACCCTGTTGTTATAAGAGAGAAATATGGGAAGTGGAAGAAAGGGAGAATGTGTTGAATATCAGGAGACTCACGGAGGAAAGGCCATGTGTATGAGAATATGCTGTTAGTCAAGAGCAAAGAGCATGGAAGATCTGTGTGACCACAGGAGCAAAGAAAATAGCAAAAGAGGATGAAGGTGGTCACGGCACAGTAGCTGCTGCTCACGTACAATACGTTACTTTCGCTGCTTTCCTAAAGGGGCCAGTATAGCGAGCCTCCGGCTGGGACAGGGACGCCTACATATGTAAAGACATTAAGCATTCCAAAAAGCCGTAACACTTTTCATCCTTCCCTACACCGTGAATATTTTCTCCCTTCAGGTTTCATGGAGTATTATATGGGAGTAGACAATTTATAGCTTGTATTTATTTTTTACTTTTATTGAGGTGGAGTGTTATAACATAAAATGAACCGTTTTGAAGTGAACGATTTAGTGGCATTTAGGACATTCACATGGTTGTGCCACTAACCCCTCTATCCAGTTCCAAAATATTTTCATCACCTCAAAAGGAAACTTGTACCCGTTAAGAGTTACTGCTCATTTCCCCGTCTCCCCCAGTCCCTGGCAACTACCGATCTGCTTTCTGTCTCTAAGGATTTGCCTATTCTGGATATTTCATAGAGATGGAATCATATATTATGACCTTTTGTGTCTGGCTTCTTTCACTTAACATATGATTTTGAGGTTCATCCGTATTGTAGCACGGATCAGTACTCCTTTGAATTTTGTGGATGAATAATATTCCACTTGTATAGATAGACCACATTTTATTTGTCCATTCATCCATTGATGAACATTTGGATTGTTTTCACCTTTTGACAGTTGGAGTAGTACTGATTCCATAATTTTACTATCATACTATTATACAATGGATGATAGTGTTGTCTTCTATAATAAAAGACACTGCTCATAATTATAATATAATAGTCATTTATTTTCATTTTATTTTTGCAAACATGACCAAAGTTGGAGGTTTGTAAATCAGAGTTGCACACCTAAATGTTATAAATATGGCCAAGCATTTGAGAAGTGGTGGTTACTTTGAGTTTAGCATGTTGACCTTTAATACTTATGGCACAGGGTCTATTACTTAACAGGACTTTGTTAAAAGTCAGGATTCCACAGAATAATTTCAAAGATTCCTTGAATTCCATCAGTTGTTTTTTTTTTTCCATGTGTGTTGTTTCTACCTACACATTTTTTGTGGGGAAAAAAAATCTGATTTTTAAAATTAAGGAAAAAACGTCTCTTTACAGGTGTTCCCTTGCCTAAAGAGGACAACATTTCTGCCCCCTTGATCTCCAGCTCTCCAGTGAAGGAAGCCCGGGAGTATGAAGATCCCCCAAGTGAAGAGGAAGATAAAATAAAAGAAGAGCCCTTAACCATCTCTGAACTAGCGTACAACCCAAGTGCCAGCCTGCTCCCCACCCCTGTAGATGACGATGAGATTGACATGCTCTTTGACTGTCCATCCAGGCTTGAGCTGGAAAGAGAAGACACAGACTCGTTTGAGGACCTGGAAGCAGATGAAAACGCCTTTTTGATTGCCGAGGAAGAGGAGCTGAAGGAGGCTCACCGAGCTTTGTCGTGGAGCTATGACATTCTGACCGGCCATATTCGGGTGAACCCACTGGTCAAGAGTTTTTCCCGGCTCCTTGTGGTGGGCCTGGGACTGCTGCTCTTTGTATTTCCCCTGCTCCTCCTCCTTTTGGAGTCAGGTATTGATCTCTCCTTCTTGTGTGAAATCCGCCAGACACCAGAGTTTGAGCAGTTTCACTATGAATACTACTGTCCCCTCAAGGAGTGGGTGGCTGGGAAAGTCAACCTCATCCTCTACATGCTGGGTTGCTCATGAAGTTGATATCGCGTATGACTAAGGGCTATATTCAATACTAGTGATTCTTTTTTTTTTTTTTTTTTTCTCTTCAGTAAAAGCCTGGTTCTGAATGGTCATGGGGCTGTCAACAGATGTTCCTTACTCATAACCGATTATTCAAACCCTTAAGTTAGCTTTCTTTCCATAATTCACTGCACTTAAATAAGTTTCAATCAAATACAGTTATTTTAGTTACAGGTCAGGAGGATGGCCTTTACATAACCAAAACCAAGTTTATTTTTTATTATAGTGTAGACATACTCTTTATCTATTATATCATGATACATAATACCTTGGATCGAATTAGATTTTCCTGTATTCTAATAGTTGGCACCATTACAAGTTATAAGGTTCAGAATCAGAGTTTTAGTAAAAATCCAAGAGAAAGTTTTTGAATATAATCCTTAGTGCAAACAATGTCCTCTAACCAATGCCTATACAACTAAATTTATGCTGGGTTTTTGTTTTTGTTTTTTTAAAAATATTTTTATGTGTTCAAACTATTTTGGTAAATTTTTAGCAAAAAACAAAACAAAAAAAAGAAGCCTCCTGGAGTTATTTACGTGTACAGATTGTAAGACTAATGTGCAAAGGGTATATTGGGAATTTTTTAATGTTTTAGCACTGGTTTGTTTTTAAAGATATTTTTGGCCAAACGATCCCGTAATTTGTTATTATCTGCATATGAGCTAGAAAATGGGTAGAAAGACGGTGTACTAAGTAAGCTCCTAAATGGAACAGGTGATGGAACTGGAGGATGTAGAAGCTGAGAGCATCAAGTGGACATGAGGTGGTTCATGTTTCAAAGTATTACTGTTTGGACAAGAGGACTTGTTACATTCATTTGTAGTCCGTCCATATATTTTGGCTGGGGAAGCAGAACGTTTTGAAAAGAAAGTGACACTTTAAAGGAATAAAGGTAAAAGATATGCTAGTTAATTGCATATTAGTGTTGCATATTAACCAAAGCAGGAGCAGATAGGAATTGGATGAACGGAAAGTAGCACAAAGAGTTCCGGTGAGGCTGGCGGGTAAGTGGTGCAGGCGAACGGTCTGTGTATGAGAGTGCTGGTGATGCGAGTGTCATTCGCCGACGTGAAGAGCAGTGCACTCACGGTCCGAGTTAACGTGAACGTGTTTAAGGGGATCTAAATAAAAGCGGAGAAAGTTTAAGGTAAATTTTTTGGTCCCTTATGCCATTTGTTGTGATTATGTGGAAGAAATTTCAAAAATGTGTTTGTATGCGAGTGTGTGTGTGTGAGAGAGAGAAAGAATGAACGGTTCTTTGATTAATGTCAATGATCATCCTTTGTGGTGGTCATTGTACTCCTTTTCTTTCCTGGTTTCCTTAAGATCTTAACCCATTCATAATTGGCACTTCCATTGAGAAAATGGAGGGGGCTCCATTTGCTGTACCAATTCAGCTCGGGTAAAGTAGTGGCATGACGCCCTGCCCAGACAGTAGAGGGGACAAATGCTCTAGTACCTTCCTTCGTACCATTCAGTCCCTGACAGAAAGGGTCTGATGCTTCCCGTGCAGAGCACTTACCAACACTGTGATGTAAGGGAGAAGGAAACGAGTCCAGAGCCGAAGGCATGGAGCACAGCATTTCTCCATGGATTTGAAACTGTTCCATTGCCTTCATTTACAAAGATACAGGGCCCGTTTGTAGTCTGTCT
This sequence comes from Eulemur rufifrons, assembly GCF_041146395.1. Classification (NCBI taxonomy): domain Eukaryota; kingdom Metazoa; phylum Chordata; class Mammalia; order Primates; family Lemuridae; genus Eulemur; species Eulemur rufifrons. Next base: position 210,939,338 of record NC_090989.1, read on the forward strand.
CTAACTGTAATGACACTCCAACCCTATCATTACTATAATTTCCAAATTGGGCATTCCACTCTCACTTATTCAATGAAGCTCCGAGTGCTTTATTAGACAGTTAATTTTGAAAATAAGTTTTGAAAGTCAGTTCATGAAGCCGTCAGTTGAGCAAACGATATGTTTGCTATTAAGTTTGCAGGGTTTCATTTTTCATGTGCTTTCACTGATTTATTTTGCTTTTGAATAAAGAATGTTTATACCTGAAATTTGATACTGATATAGAAATATATTTTCTATCATTGGAGCCTTCAACAATCTATTTTGGAAGTTTGCAGATGGCAAGCTTTGACATTGAAGTTTTTATTTTTTCCTTTCTTTTCTTTCATGTGACTTCTAAGTCATTCCTTCTGACATAAGGGTACTCCTGCAGTCTGCACAAAACTACTTCCCTTATGATCTTGCAGCATATCACTTTCTTTGAAGTCTAACCACAACAAATCATCTAGCTGTCACGCTTTTAAAATAATCTTAGATAACGTTTTATAAATTATGGAAGTAATATATTTTCCATTGTGAAATATTTGAAAAATATGACAAAATAAATATCACATGTAATCCAACCATGCATATTTATATTAAGGAGTAGTAAATATATTATTTTAACATTTCCAGCTAACATTTCTTTTCTTTTATGTAGAAATTTCATTGCTGACTAGACATGTTTTTAAGTGAAAGAGTTGACAGAATAGGGTCTGCTGAATTTAAACAATAGCCACCAAAAGTTACACTGGGATCCTGAAATGCCATTTGCTCAGCATAGAATCAGAGCCTTTTAGAGACATCCATTTAAGTTTTGTTAGACGACAGTCACCCGTTGCCTGAATCGAATGAGGAAAAGATTGCTTCCAAAGATGGACAGTATATAATATAGTGAGATACAGAGTTCAAAGCAAGTGTGTGAGTATATGTATATTCCATATTATCGATATATGTGTGTTTATATATGAATCTGTATATATGTGTGTATTTGTATAAACACAACTGATAGGCCCTTCCTACAAAATTGTACTTATTTTTCCCCAACTGAGGGATTTGTGACATGTTATTGTTCCTTTTCCTTCTCAGATATCATGGTGGGTAAAACCCACAGCCTCGAAGGTTTAAATTTCCATGCAAACAACTGAGTGTACATTTGTGGCTATGTATACATATATATACACACACACTTATATGGCAAATACATATACACACACAATCTTGTCTTTAGTGCTAATACAAGTTGGATCATGAAAACTGTAGGTAAAGTATGTATTTCTGTCTGTGCTTGAAACATATTGTAAAATGTTATGTATTTGGAATATATTTCGTGGTTTGTCCAATATTTATAAACACAACTCGGGGTGAATTCACAATGAGTTGATTTCATTGAAATACTAGGGATATGGGGGCCACGTTACTGTGATTGGAGCCTTATCTTTGTATAGTGAAATCTGCATTTTTATGTCAGCATCCAGATTGTTTTATATGTTAATATGGTGGCAGGAATCCCTAATAAAAATACTCTGGGGTAAAATATTTTTGCAATCATTCAGTTTTGTTTAAAGTAAAGTTGGGTAGTCAGACTGTTGGAAACTACAGAAGGGTACCTGCTAGGACCATGAAGCGGGGTCAACATATAGTGGTGATAGTTCAAAAAAAATACCACATACTGGATGAGATTAACCCTTTGTAGAAGTCACCTAGGCCCGAAGCAGGAATACTATTAATAGCACTGGAAATGTGCTCAAACATAAAAGAAATCTATGATCTAATTGATGGTATTAAGATAACTAGAGAAATAGAAAAGCATAGAAAAACTAGAAAAAGGGGTGTTTTGACTGACAGGAAGCAGGGAGGATTTCAGAGTGCTAGAAATTAGCATGTCATTACCGCTGGCCAGAAGAGTCCTTCCCATGCCGGAGAGAGCTGCATCAGACTGTTAACACTGCAACACTTGCCATTTAACATCCTTTCTATCTGTCCGTGGGCCCCGGAAGAATCTTAGTATTCCACTGCTGTCCTTCCCTTCACACAGCACAGCCTTGACAGGTCTCTGCTTAGGTTAGGCACAGAACTAACGCCTCCACACCTGACAGTTAAGCGCCAGAAGTTGTTGCTTTGAGTGAAACAGAAGTGTGCTCTCTTAACAGTAGCAATTCCATAGATGTCAAACAGAATTGGTCCTCAACTGGGGTGGCCTCTTAAGTCTGTCAAGTTCTTACTTAGTAGTCTTCAGAAGTGCAGGCTCCAGAGAACAGGCAAGAAAAGGAATTCAGGTGTGATATGATTTATGATCTTCAGTAGGTCTAGCCAGCACCTTTGTTGGGTTAGTGCCCACTGACCCGAAAGGCCCACGTGAAATGGCTCTTGTCACTTATTCATTGAGAAGTTCATTGAGCTCCTGACCCAACCTCACCTCTTAGGGGAAACCCTTTTCCTTTATTCCCTCATTTTCTGCTCAGCCAAATAGAGAAAGAACCTCCCACCCACCATCTTGGCCTGGATAGAAAGTACATGAGAGAGGCTCCCATCTCTGGGGTGACTTCTGGGATGGTTGTGGTTGACGGGGTTTGAGTCCCTTTGGGCCATCCTTCTCTACTGGGCGGAGACAGTGTGCTAAAGGTCCCTGCTTACTTGTCCTTCCTGCTTCTTCTCTCTCTCTCTTTCTCTTGGACCTGCTTTTGGGCTTCCAGTCTCCATGCAGTAAACGGACCCAGCAGGATCCGCCCATGGTGGGCTCAGCCAGGACTCGGCTCTCCAAGTTCCCGCGTTGGTCTGTGACTGGGTGGGCAAGTTCGGTGAGCCCCACCCAGTGTGCTATGCTGTCGTCACTTCAGAGAGGAAGAAAGGAACCTCACTTAGGCCTCGGATCCCGGCTATGCTCTCCAATCCATTAATAAAGCTGGTTTTAACCTTTTCTTGGCCACTGTGTCTGGTGTCTACTGGGAACAGGCGTGGTGGCGGGGGCAGGATGGTGGAGAATATTTGGGATCTCCAAGCATGGAAGGAGTGGAGAGGGATGCTCTTGGCTAAACCTTGGGCATCAGAGAATGTCTGCCACTGACATTGGCCCTGACAGTCCTCACCAATGGGTGAGGGAACTTGGGAGTTGATATTAGTAAAGAACAGAGGGTTGGTTGGAGTCACACATGCCTGTTCACTACCTTTAGCTGATGCCTACTCCAAATATCTCTTTGGAAACAGAACTGAGGCCATTTTCCTGGTTATAAAGGAAAACTTTAAGCAGGACAAGGATATGCTTTCTTTGAGTACCAAGTATTGAAACATGCCTTGCAAATGCCAGCAGCTTCTCCTGCTAACACCCATTGCCTGGATTTCTCTCATACACAAAATTATGGTTATGACCATTGGCTTTCCGAGGAGACTACCCTTTGAGGGAGAGATCACACTAACAGACCAAAGTTAGTTTCTACTCTGAGAGGCAGCTACAGTCTTCATAAGAAGTTTAAAGGCTTAGTGTTCTGGATTAAGCATCAGTACCCTGGAATTTCCCTGGTGGAAATCAGGCCCCCTCCCCCACAATCAGCCTGAGATTCCGGACACCCCTGAGCTTCTGGGTCTGCAAAGTTGTCAACCAGACCCTGAACCGTGGTGGCCACATGAAGATACTGCTCTCATGTAATTTATCATCCAAACCAGGGCTCTTTTCAGAGTGAAAAGAGTGTTTTTAATGACCGTGTCATAACAACAGGCATTAACTAGGACTGTTGCAGACACTCTACCTGTAAGGCTTTGCTTAATTAGCTAGATGCCTTCTTCTAACAACTCTTTTATCGTGTTTCCCTATAGGATTGACAAGGTGAAAGAGGGAAGGACTATTGCCCTGTAGTTGTAGCTCTCCTATTTGCCATCAAGAATCATATTAAAATCCACCAAAATTAATTATATCATGTGCTTTGGTGTGAAATTATAAATCACAGAGAAGATTAGTTTAAATGAAGCTTCTGGCATCAAATATTTAATGCTACACACTCAATTTGTTTACTATTAATAATACTTAATCTCTTATTTAATGTGGTGTAGGTAGAGGGTTAGAATGATCTCAATGCTGCCTTTACCTCCATACTCCTGAATTCGACATTTATTATCTGCACATATGGAGCATTAATGATCAGCTTAACTGTGAACAACTGATTCACACTAAATACACTCAGGAATGAATTTTGCACAAAGCCAACTTGGTCATTTATAATGAGAAGTGTCAGTCTTCTGGGCACTTGTTCAACGCTGGATGCACCACACGTGCTTTTCCCTGAACATGAGCTGTAATGTGAACCAAACACTATCAATGAGAACAAGGCATCCCAGCTAGAAAGCTGCCTCCTGGGGAAGTCTGCCCCAGCAGACCAGGTGCTCTCAGACCCCTGCCTGTCTCAGGAGGGCTGGAGACACGTTGTACACATTTCACTCCAAATCTTCCAGTTTTGCAAATTTCTTGTGGCAGAGGATGGCAGGTAATCACTGGAAATCATTTTTTCTTCATCCTGGGACAGAATTAGACTACATTTTCTAGCTCTTCCCACCCTCCATGTAGTCAGGAATGCCTTATCCCTGAATTCTGGCAGATGAAATTTAAATGAGAAGTGATCTAAATTGCTTCCAAGTCTTGGGCTAGGTGTGAGCCTCCACCTGTCACTATGATGACCTTTCTTTATGCCACCAGTTGAGGATGGAAGAGCTGCCAGCTGCTTGGATCCTTGAATGACTTTGTGGAGCAGGGCACCTGAGTCCATCTGTGCTGCTGTAACAGAATACCCGAGACTAGGGAATTCATAAAGAAAAGAAAGTTATTGCCTCATGGGTCTGGAGGTGGGGAAGCCCTAGACTGAGGGGCCACATCTGGTGAGAGCCTTCTTGCTGTGTCGTAACGTGTCAGAAAGCATCACATACATGTGTGGGTGAGAGAGAGAGAGAGAGAGAGAGAGGAGGCCAAACTCCTCCTTTTATCAGGAACCAACTCTGTTGCTAAATGACATTAATCCATTCATGAGGGCAGAGCCCTTATGACTTAATCACCCCTTAAAGGTCCCATTTCTCAACACTGTTTCATTGGGGATTAAGAGAATAGAAAACAGATAAAATTTATAAAACCAAAAAGTTTGCTCTTTAAAAAATGACAATAAAATTGACAAACCTTTACTTAGATTGACCAAGATAAAAAGAGAGTACTCAAATTACTAAAACCAGGAAAAAGAGAATATCATTATAGACTTTACAGAAATAAAAAAGAATGTAAGAAAAATACTATGAACAAGTGTATATTAACAGTTTAGCTAGCCTAGACAAATGGAAAAATGTTTTGAAACACACTAACTAAACTAACTTAAGAAGAAATGGAAAACTGCAATAGATTTGTAACATGTAAAAGATTGAGTTTGTAATAAAAATCATCCAAAAATGAAAAGTGCAGGTTCTGATAGCCTCTACCAAACTTTTAAAAAACAGGCACCAATACTTCACAAATTTTGCCAGAAAACAGGAGGTGTCAGGGAAACAATTCTCCAATTACTCTGAGGTCAGTATTACCCCGATACCAAAACCAGACATTACAAGAAAGGAAAAGTACAGACAAATATATTCTATGACTATAGATGAAAAAAAATCCTCAAAAATATACAAGTGAACTATACCCAGCAACATATGGAAAGAACCATGATCAGGCGAGACTTATCCCAGAAATGAAAGGTTAACATGAAAATCAATGAAATACACCATATTAGTAGAATAAAGGATAGAAACTGCATGATCATTTCAATAGATGTAGAGAATGCATTTGACAAAATCCAACACTCTTTTACAATAAAATAAAATAAAAAAAAAAAAGAAAAGAAAACCACTCAATGACCTAGGAATAAAAAAAAAATTCTCAATCTGACAAAGGCTGTGAAATCCCCAGATCTAGCACACTCGGCAGCATGCCGCCTAGTGCTGGAATAGGACAAGGACATCTCTCTTCACCACTTCTGTTCAACATTGTACACTGCAAGTTGCGTCCAGGGCAATTAAAGAAGAAAAAGAGATAAAAGGCACCTAGATTGGAAAAGAATAAATAAAAATATCTCTATTTTCCCATGAAATAATGTTTTCGAAATTCAAAGTAGTGCAGCTACTTTGGGAAACTGGCAGTTTCTCAAAAAGAAAATCCAAAGGAATCCACAGGAGTAATTTTAGAGCTATTAAACAAGTTCAATAAGGATGCAGGATACAAGATTATTATATAAAAATCAATTAAATTTTTACATTCTGGCATGGAACAATCCAACAATGAAATTAAGAAAACAATTCCATTTATGATAACATCAGAAATAATAAAATACTGAGCAATAAATTTAACAAAAGAAGTGCAGGACTTGTACATTGTAAATAACAAAACTTAACTGAAAAAAAATTAAGGAAGACCTACATAAATAGAAAGTCATCCCTTGTTCATGGATTAAAAGATTTAGTATTGTTAAGATGGCAATATTATTCAAACTGATTTTCAGATTCAAGGCAGTCCCTATCAAAATCTCAGCTTCTTGTTTTATAGAAATTGACAAGCTAGTTCTAAAATTTCTATGGAAATGCAAGAGATCCAGAATAGCCAAAGCAATCTTGAAAAAGAACAAGTTAGAGGACTCATACTCTCCAATTTCAAAACTCAATGTAAAGCTACAGTAATTAAGACAGTGTGGTGCCAGCATATGGATAGATATATAAATTCATGGAGTAGAATTGTGAGTTCAGAAATAAATGCATGGCCATGTGTGGTGGCTCACACCTGTAATCCTAGCACTCTGGGAGGCCAAGGCAGGAGGATTGGTCAAGGCCAGGAGTTCAAGACTAGCCTGAGCAAGAGCAAGACCCCGTCTCTACTAAAAATAGAAAAATTAGCTGAGTGCCTTGGTGCACACCTGTAGTCCCAGCTACTTGAGTGGCTGAGGCAGAAGGATTGCTTGAGCCCAGGAGTTTGAGGTTGCAGTGAGTTAAGATGATGCCACTGCACTCTAGCCGGTGGCAGAGCAAGACTCTGTAAAGACAAAAAAAGAAAGAGAGAGAGGGAGAGAGAAAGAAAGAAATAAATCAGTCCATGCATTTGTGGACAATTGGTTTTCAACAAGGGTGCCAAGACAAAGGGGAAAGAATAGTCTTTTCAACAACTGATATATATGTATAAAATAATGAAGTTGGATCCATTCCTCACACCATATGCAAAAATTAACTCAAAATGGATCATAGGCCTTGATGTAAGTGCTAAAATTACAAAACTCTTAGGAGAAACACCTTTGTGACCTTTGATTAGGAAATGGATTCTTGGATATGACAGCAAAGCAAAAGCACTAGTGACAAAAGAAAGACTAGATAAATTAGATAGTAATAGATAAATTAAAAACTTTTGTGCTTCAAAGGACACCATCAAGAAAGTAAAATGACAACCCACTGAAGGGGTTAAAATATTTGTAAGTTATATATCTGATCAGGAATTTGTACTTATAATATATAAAGAATACTTACAACGCAGTAATGAAAAACACAAATACCGCAATTTTTAAAATGGGCAAAGTATCACAAATGTCTTTCTCCGAAGACAATATACAAATGGCCAATAAGCACATGAAAAGATGCTCAACATGATTTGTTATTAAAGAAATGCAAATCAAAACCACAATTAGACAACACTTCATACCCACCAGAATGCTTCTAATAAAAAAAGAAACAGATCATAACAAGTGTTGGTGAGGTTGTAGAGAAATTGTAACCCTCATATATTGCTGGTGGGAATGTGAAATTGTGCAGCTACTTTGGAAAACTGACAGTTTCTCAAAAAGTTAAACATAAACATACCATATAAGCCAGCAATTCCACTGTTAGATGTATACTCAAGAAAACAGAAAACTTGTTCATGATTTTCATAGCAGCACTTTTCATAAGAGCACAAGAGTGGAAATAATTCAAATGTCCATCTACTCATAAATTGGGTAAACAAATGTGGTATATCCACCCCATAAAAATGAGTAAAATACTGATAACATGCTACATCATGGATGAATTTTGAAAACATTATGCTAAGTGAAAGAGGCATACGGTCATATGTTGTATAATTTCATTTTTATGAAATGTCCAGAATAGGAAAGTCTATAGAAGCAAAAAGTAGATTAGTGATTTACAGGAGGGTAGGGGTGAGAAGAATAAGGAAGGACTGTTAATAGGTACAGAGATTTTTTGGGGGTGCTAAAAATTTTCTGGAATTATTGTATATAGTGGTGGTGGTTGCTTGACTCTGTGACTAGACTAAAGATCAATGAATTGTGCACTTTAAAATGAGTAAATATTATGGTTGTGAATTATATCTCAATAGTTATTACAAAAATTATATTTGTTTATGGTTCACTATATTATTGTTATAACATATTTTATGGGGAGTACATGAGTTGAGTGTTTTCTTATAACAAAAAGTCTTTCCATGTCCAGATATTTGTCAGCAAGTTTTTTGAGCACTTAATTCTAACAAAATGAAAAGTAGGTGATACTGAATAGTTTCATTTTAGCAATAAGTGATTTGTCCATGGATAAAGAATAAAGAATTCCATTTATATCATTTATATATTTTTTTAATAAAATTTTATCTTTATGTTTAATAGTTAAACTATTATGACATAACTATTAATATTTTATTATGAAGTAACTATTAATATTAATATTTTAATAATATTTTTTACACAAACTATTAAGAACAAAAAAATTTCTTTTTTAACAAAAGATAACTTTGTGCATCATCATTCTTGTTATTACTTAGTGCTTCTATAAAAATGACAAAAGGCCAGGGTATAAAAATGATGCCTAGAAGACACTGATACAAGCATAAAAGTGGCTGACGTACCTGGAGCAGAAAGTCAGTGTAGCATGACGGTCGTATCTGAAGCCATCTAGGTGGCCTGGGCTCTAATCTCAGTTTTGCCATTGCTAGGTGTGACTTTGGGTAGGTCATTTAATTTCCTGGATTCTTGATCTTCTCATCTTTAAAATGATGTTTAAGTATAGCACTTAGAGCTGTTGTGAGACTTAAATAAATTCCTATTTGCAAATGCCTTAGCAAAGTCCTGGACACATAGTAACTACTTTAGAAACATTGAAGGTTAAGGTGCTTAGTCTTGTACTGCCAGGGCATTCTAGACTCATGGTAATCATTTCATTTTTTCAGGATATCTTGTTCTTTTGAAGTAATAGCATCTTGGAGGCAATGAATAACAAAACTGGATTTGAAAGTTTCAGAAGATATAACAAGAACCAGAATTTGCTTTAAAAAAGCAACTGTTTTCTTCTATATTTATTAATTAACAAAGCATCTTGTTGCCTATATAATGGATATATATCCAAAATACTAATACATCAGAAAATATAATACATTAAAAAATTTTTTTAAGGTGGAAACTGTATTTGTAGGGAAGAAATGCTTGGAAAAGTTGTTTGGGCAGGGAGTATGTTGCAAATGTGTAGTCAAGTGACAAATGCAAGATCTCCTGATTCCTTTCTCTGTGCAACTTCTTCCTGTCCTGTGCTATTTATCTTTTAATGAATGTTACATGCAGAAGTTGATTTGCAGAATCTTGCCCAAGAACTCTTGGCCTTTGGCACAACAGCCTCAGCTACACATGCTCATTTTAAGAGTGAGTTTATAGCAGTTCAGAATCGTTGGATCTTGCTTTGAGTGCAGTTGAGTCTCCAACTCCTGTGGTGAGACATACCATGTAGATTAGAAATAAGCGACAATAACATAGTGATTGTAAAGATGAAAAAACAGAATTTGAGTTCATTTAATTTCACCATTCAATGTGATCCAATTGTGTTCAAAATTTAAAATATTTGCAAATTGTGAAGTGTAATTTTTGTTTCATAAGTGCATATTTTATTTCATAAGTGAAATATTTTTCTGAATAGGAATAACATTTTAAAATTGAAATTTATTGTTCTTAATTGTTAATTACTTGTCTTAAAGCAAAAGAAGTTTTTTTCTTATTTTTCTTAAAATAAGAAAATCAAACCTCACATTAATAATTGCCTAAACTATATCTTTTGCAGATATTTTAGTTTTATCAAAACCCAGCCATTGGATTATCATTTCTATAAATATTAATTTATCAGACAGCAATCAAAGGATCAAAGTTCAGCCATTTAGGTAGATATAAAAACTACCAAAAAAATAGTTGTGTTTTGTTCTTTTTATAATTTTTAAAACATATGGTTTTATATATATTATACATTATGTTATAAAATTATACATAATTAGTTTAATAGAAGAAAATTTTCACTACTTTGTTTTCCTTAGCACTATTCCATTTTTGTGTAAATATATATAAATAGGTATAATACATAATTGTGTATTATATTGCACATTATATATGATAAAGATATAATGATTGCCATATTTCATGATCATTATTGAAAATAATTTTGCTTAATAGAGGAAGGAAGTGTTAAAAAAATGATCTCCTCTGAGGGTCTCATGTATTAGATACCACACAGGACGCAGTCCTGACATCACAATGGTTCCTGAGAAGATTTGGAAGCTTGGAGTAGGGTCAGATGGTGACTCAGTGACTGACAGGATTTGCTTAAACTCAGAGTGAGGAGTCAAGTATGACTCTGAAATGCCTAGTCTGGGTGACCGGGAAAAGACCATGTCATTAGCCAGGCTTTGTTCCAGGAGGACCAGAATTTCTATTATTACTTATTTTAGTTTTTATTTTTAAAATATTTTATTTTAGTGAAAAGATAATCAGTTGGCCTTAGATACAGTGAACCTGAAGTACCTGTGGGATAATTAGGTGGACCAAAACTCAGGTGTGAAGTTGGGGCTGACCTCTGCAGTGTAGTGGCTTAGATTACAGGTGCTCCTAACATCGGTGGCATGGATAGTATCAGCTGTGGAGAAAATGTTTTGGGGAGTACAGAGGACAGATATTTAAGGGTACCACAAGAGAAAGAGATTTTGAAGATGACAGAGATGGGCCTTTGCGCTTCTGAGTTTCCTGTCTGTTTGCCACCCTCTACACAGACACAAAGCAATAGCTATTTTGTCTGCAAAATAGAGACTTGAGATGGAAGACGTACAGAGAGAATTTCTTTGTGCTAAGATTCCGTTTCCAGAAAGCATTATGACTTTTTAGAAGCTCAAGAAACTTCTCTTATGTTTAGGGTCATAGCCAGAGAAAGGCTGAATCTCTACAGAGAATGAATCAAAAGTTAAGAAAAATGGTAACATAAAGAGTCCGTGCATTGAGCCCGCTCTTGAGCATTTGCTACCATGTTTATTCTTGCAGAGCTCCGGTGGAAGGCCCATTGGAGCACAACAAAGATGCCTTCTGGAGCTCAGGATGCTTTGAGGTCAGCTGGCACGGGCTCCTGCTGCAGGGCTCCTGCTTTTACTGACAGGCACATCTTTAGTCTGCAGAGCTGGCTCCCTGTGAGACAGACTCAAAGCACACGTGTCCTGCAACAGGAGGGAGTTCCTGGGCAATCAGTATCGCTGTGTGAAGCTGAGTGAGAAGTACAAACAAAACGTGAGGATCAAAGATCAGAAGCTGGGCAAGCCTCAGCCTCTCAGCTGCTGAAAGAAAAAGGCCTGGGGCCCGCTGCTTTCATGTGGTTTCAAGGATTAACAAGCAAGTGTTGGAAAATATCTGACACCTCTTAGACGTGAATAAAACTCTTTAATGACAGGCAGTATCCAATGTTCAAAAAAGTTTACTCCGAAAGTCATTTGTAAGTCAGGTGTTTGAACCTGGACATGCTTTCATTCTCAGGACAGGCACTCCAAATCCCTTTACCCCTGTGGGCATCCATTCATTCTGCTGTCACCAGCCGACATTTAATGAGTACCTACTTTGTGCCCAGGAGGGTGCAAAACGTATAGCAGTGAACAGCCAGACAGAAGTCCTAGCTATCACGGAGCTTAAATCCTAGTGAGAGGAGACAGACAATAACTGAATAGGAAGTACATAGGGGAAGCTCACATAAGAAAAGTATTAGTGATAAATGCGAAAGAGAAACAGTAGTAAGGATGGGGAAGACAAGTCCTGGGGCATGTGGTTGGGGAAGGCCCCCCTGAAAAGGGGCTATTCAAGCAAGAACCTCAAGGAGTGCAGGAGTTAGCTGGGTGGGCACGTGGGGGTTGGCGTCCAGGGTTGAGGAGGAGTGTGATGCATGTTGGAAGAACAGAAAGGGGACCTGTGTGGCTGGAGTAGACTGAGCAGGCAGAGAGCCCTGCTGCTCACAGAGTGGTGAAGAGCAGGGTGGACCTGGTGCAGAGGTGGGGGTGGGGAATGGGTGGTACTGGGGAAGCTGCAATGGCCACGTAGGCCTTCCGTCCACAGAGGGAGGGACAGGTGGGCAGTGGAGTGTATGTGGGGGAGAGAGTAGCTCCTGGGCCCTGCATTTTTCAGATCCATGCCCTGGGCCACCACTGCACACCTTACCTGCTTCTGGCCCTTGCACTGAGCGGGAGAGGGCGGGTGGAGTGAAGGCAGCAGAGCCACTGGAAGCAGGGGAGGAAGGCCCAAGCCAGGGCAACAAGAGAGGGCATTCCAGTGGCTGCAATGCTGCTGAGCACGTGGTCAGGGCTGTTCCCGGAAGGCGGATGCTGGGTCCCCAAGGTTCAGTCACCTATGGGGCCTAGGAAAGATATTGCATAAAGGTCTGACTGCCTTGAACAAGGAGCTGGGAAAACACATCCTTGGGAAGAGGAAGTGGCCTTGAGTAGAAGGGACTATAGAGAAGGCTTTAGAAAGAGGGATGCAGCAAAGTGGGGAATTTAGTGGGATAAATTTAGCTGCTGTATCTTGGATGTATGACTTGGTTCCCATGAGTTAGAGAGGTATTAGAGAGATATTGAAGACCATGGAAAGTGTAGTCAATGCTATCTTCAAGTATTTCTCCCTACTGACACTTTTAGGAGGGTCCCAATAGCCCTGAAACTTTTTTCCTCTTCCTTGGGATAATTTCTTGGGGCTGTGCTAAGTCTTCCTGAAGCAGAATGTTCTTTGCTTCCCTGTTTTCTGTCTTTATAAAACAACCGAAACGTAGACATTTCTATTGCTTATTCTCTAAAATGCACTTCATTTGAGTCTTTCGTTACAAAAGAAACTCTTTCCGATTAAAACAATTGATTATGAAAATAATCCAAATCTATAGCAGTAAACTGGAAGAAGAAAGTTACAAAGAAATAAAAATCACTCATAACCCTACTACCCAGAAATAACCAATGCTAACTTTGGATTTCTACTCTTTCCTAATTGGAATAATGCGAATTCTTCAATGTGGGGCAAAGGGACTAAGCAGAGGGTCTCTCAGAGTGTTCTGCTGTATGATTTCTCACAATAAAAATACACCCATCTGTCTTTATGCTAGGCTTTCTGCCACTACCATCTGCCTACTTCTAACTTTCCCCATGATGGCGTGGGCCTCTCATTTTGGGAAGGCCCTGTTTTCCCTGGCTGCATGACTTTTCTCCCTTCTACTCTTTTATGCATCCTAGTTGGCTACAAGCATCCGATTCTTCTGATGCACAGCCTCGGAATCCTGTCCCCAACCAGCTGTTGGCCATCCCCGAGGCCCCCTGGCAGGGTCTGTTGCTTTGGCCCAACCACATGAAAAGCCAGTTTCTCTTTTCAACTGTTGATTTTTGGCTTCTTTAGGCAGCATGTCTCTCAGGTCTCTGGCCTCCACACCACAGGTCCTGCCAGAGGATTAAATTTCCGAAAGTTTGGCCTGTCATGTCCAGATCAAATTTAAGCTGGGTGCAAACTGTTCCCTTCATGGGAGTCCACATGAGCTGCCCCTGCTGTTTCCCCAGCAGTAGATCAACTAGCCTTGGCTGTATCTTTTTGCAGACATGCTAATTCTAGCCTGAAGGGAAGAGCCTGTGTTCTTCCAGGGCAGAACTCCACAAATACTGCCATTATCTGCTCCACGGACAAGAGGAAGGCACAGGCTCTAGCCTTCTCTCAGACATTTCTTTCTGTATAAGCAGGGCTGGCTTCCTTTGATCTCTGCCTGTTTGCTTGACTAAAGTGTCCCTTTACAGACATATCTCATTTAATTGTGCTTCACTGTACCATACTTCATAGATACTGTGTTATTTACAAATTGAAGGTGTGCAGCAACCCTGTGTCAAGCAAGTCTATCCATGCCATTTTTCTAACAGCATGTGCTCACTTCATGTCTCTGGTCTCATTTTGGTAATTCTCACAATATTTCAAACTTTTGCATTATTTTCATTTCGTATCTGCTGAGGTGATCGGTGATCTTCAATGTTACTATTGTAATTGTTTTGGGGCACCGTGGACTGCACGCATATAAGACGGTGAACTTAATCCGTAAATGTATGTGTGTTCTGACTGCTCCACCACCCAGCCATTCCATCATCTCTCTCCCTCTCCTCAGGCTTCCTTTGTGTCTTCCCTTAGGCCCAACAATATTGAAATCGGTCCAGTTAATAACCCTACAATGGCCTGTAAGTGTTCAAGAGAAAGGAATAGTTGCACATCTCTCACTTTCAACTGAAAGCTAGAAAGGATTCAGCTTAGTAAGGAAGGCACGTGGAAAGATGGGCGGAAAGCTAGACCTCTTGCCCCAGTCAGCCAAGTTGTAAATGCAAAGGAAAATATCTTGAAGGAAAATAAAGTGCTACTCCAGTGAGCACACAGATGGTAAGAGAGCAAAACAACCTTATTGCTGGTATGAGGGAGGTTTTAGTGGTCTCGACAGAAGATCAAATCAGACACAACATTCCCTGAAGCCAAAACCTAATCCAGAGCAAGGCCTGAACTCTCTTCAATTCTGTAAAAGCTGAGAGAGGTAAGAAAGCTGCAGAAGAAAAGTTTGAAGGTAGCAGAGGTTGGTTCATGAGGTTTAAGGAAAGAGGCCATCTCCACAACATGAACGTGCAAGGAGAAGCAGCAAGTGCTGACGCAGAGCTTCAGCAAGTGATCCAGAAGATCTAGCTAAGGTCACTGATGGAGGTGACTACACTAAACAATAAATATTCAATGTAGACAAAAAAGCCTTCTGCTGGAAGCAGATGCCACCTAGGATTTTCACAGCTAGGGAGGAGAATTCAATGCCTGGCTTCAGAGCTTCAAAGGACAGGCTGAATCTCTTGCCAGGGGCTAATGCAGCTGGTGACTTTAGGTTGAAGCCAACGCTCATTTACCATTCTGAAAATCCTAGGGCCCTTAAGAATTATGCTAAATCTACTCTGCCTGTGCTTTATAAATGGAACAACAAAGCCTGGATGACAGCACATCTATTTTCAGCATGGTTTACTGAATATTTTAAGCCCACTATTGAGATCTTACTACTCAGGGAAAAAAAAAAAGATTTCTTTCAAAATACTACTGCTCACTGACAATGCACCTGGTCACCCAAGAGTTCTGAAGGAGATGTACAAGGAGATTAATGTTGTTCTCATGCATGTTAACACAATATCCATTTTGCTGCCCATGGATCAAGGAGTAATTTTGATTTTCAAGACTTATTATTTAAAAAATGTATTTCATAAGGCTATAGCTGTCATATGCAGTGATTCCTCTGTTGGATCTGGGCAAAGTAAATTGAAAACTTTCTGGAAAGGATTCACCA
Source organism: Eulemur rufifrons (assembly GCF_041146395.1). Taxonomy (NCBI): domain Eukaryota; kingdom Metazoa; phylum Chordata; class Mammalia; order Primates; family Lemuridae; genus Eulemur; species Eulemur rufifrons. The sequence continues at coordinate 210,954,998 of NC_090989.1, forward strand.
GTCTAGATGCCATTAAGAACATTCATGATTCATGGGAGGATGTCAAAATAGGAATTTTAACAGGAGTTTGGAAGAAGTTGATTTCAACTCTCATGGATGACTTCGAGAGGTTCAAGACTTTAGTGGAGTAAGGAAAGAAATATCAAGAGAATCAGAATTAGAAGTGGAGCCTGAGTATGTGACTACATTGCTGCAATCTCATGATAAAACTTGAATGGATGAGGCGTTGCTTCTTAAGAGTGAGAAAAGAAAGTGCATTTTTGAGATGGAATCTACTGGTGAAGGTGCTGTGAACATTGTTCAAATGACAAGAAAGGATTTAGAACATTACATAAAAGTAGTTGAGAAGGCAGGGGCAGGATTTGAGAGGATTGACTCAAATTTTGAAAGAAATTCTACTGGGTACAATATTATCAAACAGAGACATGATTCATGAAAGGAAGAGTCAATAGATGCAGCAAACTCCATTGTTATCTTATTTTAAGAAATTGCCACAGCCACCCCAACCATCAGCAACCACCACCCTGATCAGTCAGCAGCCTTCAACATTGAGGCAAGACCCTCCACCAGCAAAAATACTATAACTTGCTAAAGGCTCAGATGATTGTTAGCACTTTTTGGCAATAAAGTGTTTTTTAATTGAGGTTATGTATGTTTTTTCAGACATAATGCTATTGCACACTTAATGGACTACACTATGGTATAAACACAGCACAGTATAAACATAACTTTTATATGCATTGGGCAACTAAAAATGTGTGTGACTTGCTTTATTGTAATTTGCATTATTGTAATAATCTGGAACTGAACCCATAATCTCCTTGAGGTATACTTGTATTTGCAACTGAGCTTCTAGCAAAACAAATTTCCCATTTTTTCCTGATCATATATCTTTTGAAGGATTATCTCCTGCCCACCATCAAATGCCAACACTGGGGGCTTTCTTCTGCTGACTATTTGAATGTTGACTACCCCATCCTCCCACTCTTCATCGCCCATTACTCAGGTTGCCATAAAAATAAAATCAGTTCTTCTCCTGCAACCCCTGCTGGCTGTCCTGATACTGGGCTTGAGTTCTTCCGTGTACTGTGCTAAAGAAGATCTGGCTCCAAACACCAGCCCTATCACTTCCTGGCTATGTGAGCTTGGATGTGGTATTTGAGAAATTCATGAGTGTCAGTTTCTTTGTCTATAAAATGGGGATAATCAATTTCTGAGAGAGTGGTTATGAAGATTAAATAACTAAAGAATGCCAAATCTCTGAAACATAAACATAAATGTGTCCTCCCTGCCAAGTTAATTCTTTATCTTCTCTGTTTCAAAAGACCACTCTCATCCCCCTCCTGAAGAAGGCAGTGCAAATCTATTTTGCCACATTGAAAAACCAGAAACGTCCAACAGCTCTATACCAGTCCTGCTTACAGAAACTTCATGGGGAGGCCACTGTTACTCCAGTTTACTGTTTTCTTTTTTTTTTTTTTTGAGACAGAGTCTCACTCTGTTGCCCGGGCTAGGGTGAGTGCTGTGGCGTTAGCCTAGCTCACAGCAACCTCAAACTCCTGGGCTTAAGCCATCCTACTGCCTCAGCCTCCCGAGTAGCTGGGACTACAGGCATGCGCCACCATGCCCGGCTAATTTTTTGTATATATATGTTTTAGTTGTCCATATAATTTCTTTCTATTTTTAGTAGAGACAGGGTCTCACTCTTGCTCAGGCTGGTCTCGAATTCCTGACCTCGAGCGATCCACCCGCCTCGGCCTCCCAGAGTGCTAGGATTACAGGCGTGAGCCACCGCGCCCGGCCCAGTTTACTGTTTTCCAAAGCATGTTCTGCAGAATAGTTGCTCTGTAAGTCACTGTAAAAAAAAAGGTTTTGTAGGAAATAAAAGTGAGAAATACTCCGTACTGTAGCTTTGACTTGAAGAGTCACATTACATACTTGCTTGCTAAAGTTTCTGAAAAGAGTCCTGCAGTAAAGAAATACATTTAATCAAGTATTTTACACACTTACTTGACCATGGGCCCCTTTCTTACATAAAACATTTATTATATTAATACTAAGTGATATATTGTAGTCTGTTCACTTGGCCCGAACCATTTCAGCCCCCCTCAGCCCCTTTTAGCAATAATTCATGATTCAGAAGTTTGAATTGGAGGAAGTACATTTTAGGCTAATAGAGAACAATCTGCTCTTACTTTTTATATGCCATGTACACCATAACACAGAAGTCAAACCTATGACCAGGTTATCAAAATAAGGCATGGTATATGCATAAGGCACTAGAAACTCATAGATTATCCCATTCAATAGAACTGAGCCTCCTCTAAACCTCTAAGAGAGGCTATGCAAATAGTACAGGTCCTGATTTTACAGTCAGAAAGGACCATACTATGGGAATCTCCATTGGTGTATGAGAGAGTCCCATCTCATCACCATCCTGCCTCCTAAAGGTGGCGAGATGAGGCTTATGGTTCCCTACGGTCCGGCCAGAGCTAGGGGTGGTCTGCATCAACCCTGAAGTCCTGCCTAGTTACCCAGTAAAGGGTGAGGCTCAGGGGGCTGAGGAATCTGCCCTCCAGTTCACTTGAATTAACCTCAAGGAGCGTGGATTCTTTGTTCTGAACCTAAGTGTAAACGAGGAACTGGAGCTAAGAGCTTCTTGCGTTTAAAGTCCTGGGCTCAGCTACTGCCCCGTTCCTCCTAAGGAACCATCATTCTCTGCACCCAAGCTCTGCTTTCTAGAAGTGCTTGTATTAACCAGGCTGCAGCTGGAATCAGCCAGAATCCACACTGTGGGCTACTGCTTTGCGGAATGAGTAGGAGCGAAGGACGAGGCTGCCCCCCAGTGGGAAACCCGCAAAGAGCAGCGACGCTTCCATTCCGCTTACACCTGGCCGTAGCATTTCAAGGAAGGGAATAGGCTGCGGCATTGCCAGCTCCAAGGACCCCCTTGAGAGCCGCTAGGGAGGAAATCGGGAATGCGGATTCTTTACCATGGGGGGCGGCGGGCTTTGAGAAGAAAGAATAGGCGAACCCAGTATCTACCAACCTCCCGACACTATAAATGTCCCCTGGTCAAATCCAGATTCCAGGTCCTCTCCTGGGAGATTCTGATTAGCAAAATTTTAGCTGGTTTTTGAATATTCTGGAGTGGAACCGACTTTCTGCTTCCCTTTCCCAGACCGCAGGCAGGGGCCGAGCTCTTGCGGGTCAAGGGAACTCGGAAGTCACTCTCTTAGCTCCGCGTTCGCGCAGCCCCCAGCCACGTCTCCGGCGCCTCCAGGCAGCCAGAGCCCGGTGGGCGCTGGGTCTGCCCCTCCACCGCGCGGTTTCCATGGCGACCCGGCCGCACCGCGTTTGCATCCTGCGCTGTGTGAGAGGCCACGTCTCTGCCCAGGCACCCACCCCCAGACCTGCAAGGGGGCAGTCCCCTCCAGGACGTCCGGCTAAAAAGTAACTTTCATTATCATTATCATCATCATCATCATCGCTTATTAGTTTGAGTAATTGTGACCATTATTAAAAATAAGGTTTAAGGGTTTTTGTTTTTATCTGTTTTGGAGGGGAGGGGAATGTGTGTGACATGTCTTTATAGTACTTTTCCTTAACATTTCACTTTCAGATTCCAATGCTTTGGACAGACTGACCCCCTGGCTGAAAGAATCCGGAAGTTTACCTGCTTAGCAATTTGCCTTTGCACAGTCCTCCTATGGGGAACGGGGACACTCAGGAATGTGGCTTATGTAACTGGTCACACTGAGGTGGTTTCCAGACCGTGGACATTCTCTTTCTTGACTATCTAGTTCTGCCTTCCTCTCCAAGGGCTGCTCCCTCAGCCGAATCCAGACGTGGGAGGTCAGGCTCCCAGGTGGCCCGTGGGAAACGCGAAGGCTATGCTCTCAGAAGCATCTGGGGTCAGCGTGGTGCTCAGAAGTTGGAAGAATTATCCTAATTAACTTCCTTTATGAGAGACACACTGACCAGAGGTGCTGGTTTCTCTGCTTGTCAACCCTAGGCCTGGGCATAGCTTAAAAGGTGCTTCTGGTAGCTTGGTCAGCATGTTTCAGCTAGTCATGTCCTACCCTGTGGGTCTGTTGGCTTTTCATTGTGGAATGGCCTGATGGACTTCGAGGACCCTAGATGACCTCTAATTCAGGGTGCTTTCTTCCGGGCAGTTTGCTGTCCAAGCTGGCCAGAGGCTAAATGGAAATCTAGATATCTCAGAAAGCTGGTTATATGCTGGGTGGCACCCACAGAGAAGAGGGGGTGCTAGGGAAGCACGTTGCACTACTTTTCACAGTCACCCAACGGGAAACTGTTATCATTTCCATGTTGTAGAAGAGAAAAGGGAGGCACAGAGAATTTCAGAAACTTGCCCAGGGGTGGAGACCAGAGTCAAGCTCACCAGGGTCTGGCTTCCAAGGTCACACTCAGTACTTTGAATTTAACTTGATTTTCTTTTACCCTTATGGAACTTTTATTCATGCCCCACCCCTCTCTGCCCCATTAATTTAACCAAATTCATGCACTCATTTATTGGTGAGCTGTTTCATTTCTGCCCTCTCCTCCTGGACTTTGGTTCCACGGGAACGGGGACAATCACATTTGTTTTATGAAGTTCTGTTTCTGGCATACAGTAGTAGCTGATGAATGAATAAAGAACAAAGACAGTGAGTGCTTCAGAGTTTTTGCATTTGTTGTATAAATTAGAAGAAGAAGGAAACATAAGTGACATTTACGATTACCTTTTCTGGGCCAGGCACCTAAATATATTTTATTCCCCATTTATTTCTGTACCATAAGATAGGAAAATAGTTTAATTCCCACTCCCCGCCCCCCCCCCAACTTTTTTTATGAATGAAGAAGCAGAGGTTGAGTTACTTGCCTAAAGACACACTCTTAGCTAGTACTGGACCTGGGATTTAAACCCAGGATTGTTTGCCTGACTCCAGAATCCATACATTTTCTATTTATTTATTTATTTACCTATCTATCTATTGACTGATTGGGATCTTGCTATGTTTTCCAGGCTGGTCTCAAACTCCTCGGTTCAAGCGATCCTCTCACCTCAGCCTCCAGAGTAGCAGGGACTACTGGTGCATGCCACGGTGCTCGGCAGAATCCATACCTTTTCTGCGTGCTATACCACCTGCTAAGGCATCCAGAATGTTGAAGTAGTGGACAAAGGGAAAGTAGAATCTTTTCTTCCTAAGCGAAAAGTTAACAGTGAAAATTTGATTGTAGTTGTGTTACTCTTTAGCCAGTCAGCGAGAGTGGGTTGAGGAGAGGGAAAGCACATGTATAACAATGAAGTGCTGAGGCTGGGAGACTTTGTCATTTAAAGCGGACTGTTCTTTCACCTGGGTCTTGGCTTAGGGAACTTTGAAGCTCTGGCCTCAGATTAGGGGCTGGGAAAACTAGGAGAGTTTTATCCATCAGTTACTTCCGTTATAGGCTTGCCTGAGATGGAATTGCAGGTTGTTGTGTTTTGTTATTTTGGATGAAAAAAGTATTGAATAAGCACCAGAAACAGAACATTAGTGTCTGTTGGATTTGGGCAGGGAGAGTCTTGCTGTGGAATATATAGTGTTTTTATAGAACCTTTGTTTCATTTGCTGATTTATCTTCCTAGAAGAAGAATCTATGTTGTGTTCTAATCATTTACCAGTGCGCACGTGGTTTGGCTTTCATAAAAGACAACCTCTGTTTCCAGTTTGTAAGTGGTACACTGTCCTTGTTTTCCCAGCCCTTCATTTAATGTGGTCACTCTTTTGTTTTCTTTCCTTCAATTCAGTTACCACTCTTGTCCCCACACTCTCTCTCAATGTTGCCGGTTTTTGTACTAACCACTCACCTTGCCTCTGCCATGACTTCTGCTCTGCCTGGGACGACAGTCAGTTAAGCAATCCTGCTGGCTGTGCTGGAGAAAGCTAGCATCTTTTTTATGCCTGTAGGTGGCATGTACAGACTGCAGTCTGAGAAGGGGTCAAGCGGTAATGCTTAATTCTTGGAAGTTATCAGTGAATTGCAAGGAACAGCTACTGATGCAACGAAGCACTGAGGTCCAAAAAGAAATCTTGTTATTCAAGAAAGAAGGAAATAAAGATTTATTAAACAAATATCTGTTTGTCTGCATATATGGACACCACCAGTTCTGTACTGTGCTCTTAAATAATTGCGAACTGTAATTTTAAAACATTTTTTTTTCTATTTAGCTTCAGATATTTTCTTTCCATGGGCAGACTAGTTTATTTGTGTTTAAATTAATGGCTTGTAAATTTCAGACCTAAAAACACACCTTGAGCTGTGCATTGGTTATGACAATGCAGAAGCAACAAAATAATGAAAAGTAAGAATATATCTAAGAGTTAAGAGCAAGACCTATGGAACCAGTAGGCTTGGGCTGGAATTCTGGCTCTCCCACCTACAAGCTGTGTGACTTTGAGCAAGTTGCTTAACCTATATGTGCCTCTGTTTTCAAAGCATTAAGTGCTTTGTGTTAGCAGTTACTGTACAGTAGTACAATTTCCTGACAGTGGGGCTTCGTGCTTTTATTGTTTGTAGTCAGAAATCTCTGGAAAGAACACCAGGCTTTGAAAAGTGTTGGGTTCCCTCATGGGCCAATTACTGCCTGTGGTCCTAGTATCTCTGGATCTGAGTGTCTGTCTCTAACAAGTGACAGGCACAGTTGGTCTAGACCAAAGCCAAGTCATCTCTATCCCACTGTAGCCCTAACAACACCCTTATCTGAAATCATGATGGAGAATAAGGCCAGTTCAAGGCAATGTGCAATGTAATAAGAAATGGGTAAAAAGTTGAGACCATAAATGTCCTTCAGACTAATTTCCACAGTTCTGGTATCTCACTCCTTGCTGAGTGAGTCCAGTCTGCTGAGACTATTGGGGCCAGTGAAATATCTTTGAAATATCTTTGGCCTCAAAAGAGAAAAGGGGCAAGTCAGGAACTGAGGAAAAGAGAGTCTTCCCATTCTTTGGCTTTGCTAGAGTGTGAAAACCAGGCTGTCTGGGAGTTTTATTGCTGTTGAGAACAACCAATGCAATATCCCAGTGGAATCCCAGTGACCTTGCCAGCTGGCTGACTTCATGTGTGTTGATCAGTTACTTATGGGGCACCTACTATGTGAATAAAAATTTTCTTGGTGCTCTAGAAGTACAGAAAACCCATAACATACCATATGTGTCCTCAAGGAACTTGGACCCTAATCAGAGAGACTAGACATGGCTACCTTAAAAGTTAGATAACATCATGGAAGTAAAGGAAAGAGTGAGAATCTGTCCCAGATTGAAGGAGACCAAAGAGACATGACAACTAAATGCAACATGTGGATTGGAACGGAATCCTTTTGCTAGAAAGGACATTATTGGGACAGTCAGTGAATATGGAATGAGGTCCAAGGAATGACGGAATGATGGCCTTAATATATCAATGTTACCTTCCTGGATTTGTATAGTAAGTTATAAAGGATAATGTCCTTGTTTGTTGAAAATCTAAAGTATTCAGGGATGATGGAGCATCAGGTTGTCAACTTACTCTCAGAGGGAACTTTGTAGTTAGGGTTACTAACCAGCCTTGTTTGCCTGGGATAGTCCCAATTTTAGCACTTATAGTCGAGTGTTGGGGAAAATCCCTCAGTCACAGGCAGACGGGCATGGTTGGTCACCCTATTTGTACTGTTTCTGCAAATTTTCTGTAAACTTGAGCTGTTTCAACATAAATATTTTTGTGAAAAGTTAGGTAATTCAAGCAATAATAATTACAGTGATCAATATAACTATGAATAAAAAAGCAATACATGTGTGATTAGTTTCCAAGCAGTGGTTCAGACACTGAGTGTTGTGTGGTTGGCAGAAGTGTTCACATGAGCTGGAATGGGCACAGATGGGTGATGATCCTACCTGAGGGGCTGCAGGTGTGCTACCAGTCTGAGAATGTCCCACGACTGTGGTGCAGTGGACACGGGGCCCTAGTCATGGCCCTGCTTTTCTCAACCAGACTGACCTTAAGCAAGTCACTTAATCATTCTAAGCCTCAGTCTCTTCATCTGCAAAACGAGAATGCTATATAGAGGATTTCAAATGTTCCTCTTGTCTTGGCAGCAGAATCCTTTCCATGGAGGAAATCTCACCATTTAAAATGTAATGGAACTGCTTTAGTTGAAATGTGTGAAGGGTTTCAAGTTCTGCAGTCCTGCAGGTCTCTCCCAAGCCCCCTCTGCCGTGGTCCCTGATCCTCCTTGCAACCTTGGTGCTCTGTAGAATGCAGTGTGAAAGCCAGTTGGCCAGAAAGTATTTCTTTGTCATTTATAACCACTCCTTTGCCTTCTGAGATGTATGGATCCCTTTCCCCTGGAAAATTCCATGATGCAAACATCTGTTACTTCCAGGGAAGATGTAGTGTCTTCAGAGATGATTTGTCAAAGTTCAGAAATACTTGTTTAAGAGGAAGTGTCCATTTAGTATTATATAGTATCAGCATTACGTGTATAGCATTATAATTTCTTGTCATTTAGCAACACCTAGGAAGGCATTTGTTTATGTGGTTGATTTCCTATTGGCCACAGAGTCAAATGCAGCCTGAGAACACTGAGCAGGGGGGACAAAGGGGGAGAGTAGAGGCCAAGTTCAGGCCAACATGGAATATGACTTTTTGAATATAAGGTCTTTGTTTCAACCCGAAAATTTTTCTCCAAAAACGACATGACAGTCATTATACTTTTTGTCATTATACTTTTAGTATGACGGTTAAGAAAATAGAAATCTCAAAAGGCTTCTCTGAGGTCAGAAGTTGTTTGTTTGTGAATGTGTATTTTATGAATTGCAGTGTTATTTGTTTATTATTCAGGCAATTCTTAGCTCACATAAGGATGCATCAACTGCTTGCAGCAACTGCGACTCACCCCAGCCCTAGGGGTCTGCAGATCTTGGCCTAGACCAGTTTCTTCTGGCTAAATGCTCTGTCATCTGGAAGCTTCACATACACTGTTTATTCTGCCTGAATCCTTCTTTCCTTGCTTTTCTTGGTTGGGCTAACCTTGGTACAGCCTTCAGCTCTCAGCCGAGGTGTCACCCCTCCAGAAGTCTGTGGAGATGCCCCTCCAGTGGGCACCTCCAGCATCCTGAGCTCTTACTCACACATGTCACACTGCGCTATTTCTGCTCATCTAATAGAAGAATGTTTATTAATACTCCCCTTCCCCCAGTTGTCCCTGTAGATGGACTGGGTTTCACTAACTGGAGGGACCTCCAGCCATGTGAGTGGGAAGGAGCTGGAACAGAGCCTGATTCTGCCACATAAGAAAAGTCTGAGAATCAGCGGTGGTGTCCTGCATGGAGAAGGAGAAACCCATTGATGGGAATCAGAGATACTTCAGAGAAAGTCATGTTGGGTGGGGATTTATGAAGTCGTACACTCTAGGGTTATGCAGTCTACCATTTTTAGGAAGTCAGAAAAGCTAATACAAAATTATGAGTACTTGACATGCTTAGATATTTTTGTAGGAAAAAAATGAGCCAAGTCCAGCATATTGATTGTTGTGTAGCCAAATCAGAATCAGCTGGCATGTTCAACACACCAGCCATACATTTTTTTCCCCTGCTCTAGACCCTAAGCATTTAAGCTCTATGCGTTGTTCTTCCCACATATACCACATGGTAGGTCCCCAATAAATGTTGGCTGAGTTAAGAGCCTTGGTTCTAGACCAGAGCATAGAGTGGACATCCAATGTTTTAAGTAACCCTTTTGAAATGGGGACCATTTTGATAAGGCCAAATGGGCATTTAACAACATCAAGTGATGTCTGGGACAGATATTCTCACTCCCACTCAGGCTCACATCAGGCCTGGGAGGAATGATGAAAAGTTCAGAGATGTCTGCAGCTATAAGAAATAACGGTGATATAGAATTCCTTTTGTTCTCCTGGAGAGAGCTGGAACCCATTCTATTAAGTGAAGTACCCCAAGAATGGAAAAACAAGCACCACATGTACTCACCAGCAAACTGATTTCCCTGATCATCACCTAATGCACATTTGGGAATGACACCAATTGGGTATCAGACTGAGGTGGGGAGTTGGGGGAGGGGATGGGTGTATACCTACATGATGAGTGCGTTGCACACCATCTGGGGAATGGTCACGCTTGAATGTGCTGACTCGGGGGGATGGGGGTGGGGGAGGGGATGGGGGTATAACTACATGATGAGTGCAATGTGCACTGTCTGGGGAATGGACACGCTTGAAGCTCTGACTCGGGGGGATGGGCAGTACATGGGCAATATATATAACCTGAACTTTTGTACCCCCATAATAAGCTGAAATAAAATAAAAAAAGTTCAGAGATGTCTGTTTCACACAATTCTTGGTAATAAAATCACAGCAATTGTGTTTTAACATCATAAGACCTCCTTCAAAATGTCCTGTTTCTCATGAAAGAAAAGCTGGTCCTGCCCCCTTAATGGGGAGTTTTTAACCATGGAGCACCTCAGGTGGGACTGGAAGTCAAATTTCTGTACCTGTGATTCACAATGAAGTAGGAGAAAGAGCCTTGGATTTGGGACCAGAAGACCTTACAGAAGCAGGTGTAATTCTGTGTCTGGAAAAATCTCTCGCACCCTTGGAACCTCACTTATGGCATCTAAAACCCTCTTGGGGTCACTATGAAGATCAAAGGAGAGAATATGTGAAAAATGGCCTCGCATACAGGCTGTAAATCTCTAAGTTATTAGCATGAGTCGTGTGTGCATTCATTATTTAATTCATTCAGAAATTTCCAGCAGCTTACCATGTATGGCAAGGATATACTGAAGAATTCTATGCATAGAAGGGTATTTTTTATATCAGCAGTTTTCAATTGCTGGAGGTACCTCCGGGGAGACATGGATGAATTAGGGGGAGGAGGAAGGAAGAAAGAGGAGCTTTGCTTTACAAAACGTGGCCTACGTCAGGGATAAAGGGCTCTGGTGTGTTATTATTATTACTTTTTAAGTGCAGATTTGCCAGGGGTCCAGTTTTGGTAAGTACTATATTAGAGGGGCAGATGACCCTGAGTTCACTTTCTGCTTTCTGGATTCTTTCTGTCCATATTCATCATCCTATTCCTCCCTGTCCTGGCCTGGGTTGGCAGGAGGTGCAGGAAGGATAAATTGGCATGAGATGGTTGCACTATGTGGGTCCAAATACATTTTCCTGTTTTTCCCTCTTTCTCCTTCCTTCCCCTCTTAAGCTTTCTTCCTTTAGTGCTTGTATAATAAAATTCCTAGACCATTTATAGAAATCAAAGTAACTTATGTAAAAAAAAGAAGTGGAAAAATCTTGAAATAAAGCCAATTATCCTTATTTAAAAGTCACCTACCTTATATTTACTTAATTGGCATATATTAGCCACAAAAGATAAAATTAACCTTTCTTATTCAATGACTAAGACCCGTAACATGACTGAATGTGATAAAATACTAACGGTGAAGTTTTTCTTTGTTTCTCTCAGGACTTTACTTGCCTTGCTGTTGTTGTTAGGAAACTGCCCTCAAATACTCATGAAAATGTCGATAATGAATGTTGATATAGTAGGGCCACCTCATAGCCAGAAGAATCATCAATGAGGTGTTTTTAGAAAAAATTTCTTTCTTTTTATTTGCAGATGAATCCCTTGCGCTCCACACCGACTGGACATTGCCTACAGAATGATACAGATGCTCCTCAAACCCGTGACATAAAGCACTTCGGGCCAAGCATGTGACTTACTATGAAAACAGTGGGATTCTCCAGGGTGATTCTTCCAGTAACGGCAGCCAGCCAGTGTCGACAGCTTCGCAAGACACCACAGTGAACCCCACAGGACATCAGACCTTTCGGCTGGGAGACCCTTAGGTGTCACCTCATCATTCAGCACGTGGAAAGAAATCTCTGATCCACGAAGTGTCCAAAGTGGCTCCTGGAGAAGTGGAGCAATGTCAGGGCCAGAGAGCCCAGAAAGAGCCCAGAGGAAGAGCCGACTGGCTGAACCCAATCTCCATATGTCGGCTGGTGCCTTGGTCCCTGAGACACAGAGCTGAGACATGGTATAAACTGGGCCCAGAAGTTCTTGCTCAACTCTCCTGAAAAGCATGGGTTGAAGAGTCCCAATATTTCTCTGGGACTCCCTTGGTGTAATCTTTGCCAAAGTTCGAAAGCTCTAGGAAGTAAGAGAAATGATCATCTGAGACCATCTAATCCTCTGCTCGGAGATCCACTCCAGTGCCCAAATGGATGGTCATCACTTCTCATTAAGCTCCCCAAATAACTTGTCAGAAATGGCCTTGTCTTCAGAATTTTCCAATTCCTTCCTGAGGAAAGATTTTCCTGCAATCAGTCTTTTGGGTGGCAAGAAACTGTGGTAAGTAATGAGAGAGAGAGGGGAGAGCTGCCATGTCCTCTGCTGAGAATCTTAAGCAGGAAGATTCTGCTCAGAAAAAGTAGGACGGAGGAGAAAATAGACGTATTCAGAATCCCAGTGAGGACGAGATGTTTCCTGAGAGGCTGTGGGTTCAGCCACAACTCAGACATGCGTATGAAGAAAGGGGGACTTCAGAGGAGACTGGACAGAGCCTGCCCAGGAATGGTTGCTTCTGGAGTTTACTGTCAGCTCAAAGGAGGAACCTCTAGAACAACCTGGGGGAGGGAAGGGAACGCTGAGAAGGGGTGTTCCATACAGGAAGTGCAGAGAATTTTTAGAAATTTCTGTATCTCCCACAAGTGATAGCACACTGATGTCAAAACCCACTGTGCTAGACAGTGGTGTTTCCTCCCCTGCAGAGACACCCCTGAAGGCCAAGGTCACAGAGGCATTCAGAGGAGCAGAGCCTGTGGGGGCCCCCAAGGATGTCACAGCTGGGTGTAAGGTTGACAGCCCCAGAGGTAGGGACCACATCCAGACTGCTTGAGGGCCAATGCACGCCTCCCATGACAGCCATGAAGGAAGGAGCAAGGAATCAGACAATGTGGGGTTCACTTGGGGTCTCTTCAAACTGATATTAACCATAAAAGTGAGTGGACACGAGCCATCACAAAGAGTGAAAGGGAGACCCTCGTGGGGGAAGTACCAAGTGGCGGTCAGAACAGTCGTGTGCAGAGTTCTGTTGAACGCAGCCTCCCTGCGATAACTCGGAGGCAATTTGGTGTAGCACAGCCTGAAAGTCATTTGGCCTCTCAAGTTGCCCCCCTCACTGAATGTGTTAGAGGCCCCCTGGGAGAATGTTGCCTGTCACATATGTTCAGGCTCTAGATCTTCCATGCACCCACGGCAGATGCACGTGGTGTGTGCGGCAGCACTTGGGGTGACCAATTGCCACCACCTGCGCTGGACAGGATCAGTGCAGACACCCCAAATGGTGACTACGGACACAATTCAGGAGAAACAGGAAAAGCTTCCACCTTCAAGTCACCTCATTTCCAGAGACTTTTTCAAAACTGGTTGAAGGGATCCTTCCCACTCCGGGATGCTGGCGATAGCCTCTTTTAGAGTAATGACCTATCGCATGTCCTGGAGCGAAGGCCCCATGTACTGGAGACATATTTCTACTGTTTGTGTGTGTTGGACAAGACCGGGGGTCAAAGAAGAGGGTAACTCTTCTTTGCCTTTCCAGAGGCCTGGACTGTCCCACTCAGAGTCAGTCATCACATCTCCAAGCGAAAGGCAGGTCTGAAGGGGCCAGCCCAGATGGGAGGGGCCCGCCCAGATGGGATGGCCCAAGAATGGAGAGATGGGAGCCAGAGCCATGCAGCTGAGGAAGGTGATGGGGGCGCCCATTCTCCAGGATGAGGCTGTGCTGAAGAGGCAGCTCCGTAAGACAACAGCTTTTGAGAACCTCAAGGCAACTATGGTATAATATCAGAGCTGGGCAAAAAGATCTCATGAGCAGCAAATTTGTTGGCACTTGCGTAATATATCACGTGGCCACTGGGGATGACACACAGGCTTCTGGCTTCATCGTACACTCACTGTATCACCTCTAGGCTTCATTCTCCATAAACATAAAATGGGGATAACTATCAGAGTAAAGTATAAACTGTATGACACTATGCCAATATTAGTTTTATTTGGGCAGACCAAAATCCATTAGCTAATTAAAACTAAGCTCACAAAATAGTTATTCTGAAAGGTAAAAGCTACAGCATTCTTCTGATTGAATATATCGCTCTCTCAGGTGCTGGCATTTTCCATGAGCGTGAGAGTTCCATTCATTTTGCCGTCTAGTAGTTTGCATGGAAATAAGCATTTTTATGCGTTTCACCTGAAATACATTTTAATAACCTAGCATTAGAAAACAGAATCTGCCTCTCCAATTTGAGTGGTGTGTAGATAGAAAATGATTAATTCATTTTTATTTCATAGAATTAAACCCAGATTAGGAATATAAAACACCTTGCTGGATCTTTATGCAAAAAAAAATTCTTATTTGAATTGATTCTCTTTCCTTATGTTTTAGAACTAGGTTACATGATGTGTTATAAACATTAGTAAAATATAACATTCCAAAGGTATTTTGAGAAACAGCTGAAAGGGTAGAAGACACAGATTAAAGTGTACTTACAATATTCTTATAAGATTTGGGAAGCTGAGGAACATGCCTTCCATCAGTGCAGTTAACAGAGTACATCTGCAAAATAAAATCTATGTGCTTAATAGGAAATGTGTAGGATTCATAATTTTTTTATTTTATACTTTTAGGGAAGTTATGTTCTGCTACCCCCAGAATGATATCCAGAACTACTGGCTATAGGGGTTACTGGGACATGTGTGATACTGCGTGTTCATCTAATACACGTGGAGCTATGAAGCCAAGGTGTGACTATTCTTTTGTCTTGTCATGTAATATTAACCTTTTAAACAGCTAAGTGTCAACATTGGCAATATTCTGAGAAATTAGTTAATATTCTAGCTTATACAATGTGGTAAAACTGCTTATGCATTGAAGGTCTACGGTGTGTAAGATAGTGTACAGGGGGAAGGAGAGACAGTTATTCCAGAGGATGAAGTTCTGTAAGAGAATGCAAATAACATGTTTGGGGAGCAAAAGAAAAAGAAGTGATTGTACCGGTGGGATCAGGAAAGGCTTTATTTAGCAGATAGTAAGTGAGGGGGTGTTGAAGGACAGATAGGAGTTCAACAGGTGAGAAAAGGAGTATCAGTTGGTGAAAAGACATGAGCAGATATAGAGTAGGACGTGTGGATTGGGCTGAGAGTCGTGAGCTGCTCAGTGGCATTGTATCCATCAGGATTATTTAGATTGCAAATGAGAGAATCACTACTCAAACCCATGGGGCAACAGAAAAAAATGTTTTGCTTATTTGAAAATTTTTTCAGGTTCCATCTAGCACAGTGCGGTGACATCAGTACTCAACCTCTCCCCATCTCTTTGCTTTGCTTCCAAGATGGCAAGAACCCTCATTTATCGTTCATGTTGTTTGGCCTCATGGGGACCCTCTACGGATGTATGTCCTAAAGCAAACTCTTCCAAAGATTTCCTCAGCTTTGTTTTTTGTTTCTTCTGGGGTACGTTAACCAGTGCTGGAATTGAGAAAATGAAGTTAAAGGCTTGGGTAGGAGTCATGGCCCTGCCACTGTTTCACCAAGTGTCTTTGGTTGACATTCAACCAACACTCTCTGAGATTTAGTTTGATCATTTGTTAAACGGGTGTAGTATTTGTTCCCCCTGCTTTGAAGGATTATTTTGAAGATTTTATGAATAAGTATATGTGTGAGAGGATTCAGAAATGCATTGTGCTGGCGTGTCACTGACGGTTTTGGTGTCACTCACTGATGTTCTTGTGCTTTGTTTCTTCCTAAGTCTGTATTTGATTCGCCTGGAATCCGAATGGGCCTCAACAGTCCTCTGCATGACAGTCTCTTTCTGGCCTCTGGTGGACGGTGCTGTTTTAACACACAGGCTGGCCGTGTTAGTTAGCAACCCCTGCTGCAAACAGGCTGCGGCAGTGTGAGCATCTTGACACACACCCTTTGGCTAAAAATATGTAACTCTCTATAGCAGGTATCTAACAGGAAAAAAAATATCCCTGACTTTGCCTTAATAGGTTGTTAAAGGTTAGGTGCTTTTGGTTTTTTATTAGGTCTGTCTAGACACCTTCAAAATATGTGGGGCAAATGATACCTTCTCAGCCTCCACCTTCCAAATGTGCAACCTAGTTTGTTTCCTGACCTAAACCCCTGTCAGACTTCGAAAAAGCATTGTATCTTATTTCTCTTGTGGAAAGTCTTGGAAATATTGGTGAAACGGTAATTAGTGACAAAAGCAATTTGGGATGAAAGCGTTCATTGCTTAGTGGTCACGTTGTCGCATCATGTATGACTCTTGGAAGGCAGAGTGGCTTTTGTGGCAGTCCTTTTGCTCCTCTCATTGTCTAAATATTTAAGATTTTATTTCTATAGTAAAATGTTTTCTCTAGGGTTTTCCCTTTCCCCTAATTATAACTTTTTAAATTGCATGAGTACAGAAAGCTACTCCTTCTGCCTTTTCATAGCCTTTTGGGCTGTTTTCCCTCCATGCCCACTTGCTCAGGAGGCTGCCGTGTGCTCTGTGCTGTGGCTCTCTGAGAGAGGAACTGGGCTTGTTTTCCAGGCCCATTAGGCGGAACTCAGCCTGCCTGAAACACTGCCCGGCTAAGGCAAATGGCCTGTGTTGAGTGGTGGGAGGAAACCTGGGGTGGTTTGTCCTCTGAGTAATTGACTTCCTTGTCTCCATGTGGCGCTGCATTAGTCAGTCCAGTGGTTTAACAAAATGCTCCCAGGGATCTGCCATCGGGGCAGCTGGCTTCGTGGTCCATCCACCAGGCCAGTGTGAGGACATGCAGAAAGTGGAAGTGAAAGACATTGAATTATGCATGAGGAAAGAGATTTCCTATGCAAAATAAAAGGGACAGTACTGTTGACGTTGCATTTTTCAGGCAGTAGAGAGAAAGGGATGAAGTCTGTAGAGCAGTCTTTACCTAAATTGTGTGTTGTCTGTTTCCTTTGAGCATAAAGGTTGTATAGTCATAGTTGTCAGGTGGCTCCTTATTTCCAAATTATATCAATATGTCATTGGGTAGTTTAGCAAAGGAAACATTATATGGGGACTCCTGATGTAGATATATAAAAGGGATGATGAACTGTGGTCACTTAACTATAGTAAATAAAATAGTCCAAGAAGTCATTTTGTTCTAGGCACGTCTCTCAGATCAGAGAGAGGGGATTTTGTGAGCCAGGTGTGGTTGCGATGGCATTGAGGAGATGTACGTGTGAATTTCTAAAAGACGATTCTCTCTGATAAGCGAGTGCAAACCACTGCCGCCGTGAGCAATTAAATCATTTCCCTGTGCCTTCCTCGCTGTAGATCTCAAAGCATTTCAAGACCAGGCTCAGCCGATGGAGAGGAGACAACCTCCACTGAGATTTATCCCAGTGCTTGTGCTGTTGGTAGGTAGCCAAATCGTTAATAAGCCAAGTGGTCTAATCTGTCAGGCTGCCAGAAACAAAAACGGAACAGTTGTGTGTGCCAGACCCAATTAAAATGTAAAATTCAGGAGGAGCTGATAAGGACGGGTGAAGAAAGGGTGCCTAGATCCATGACTCTCCAACTGCTCGAATGTTAGCATCACTTTTGGATGAGCACTCCTAACATCTGTGGTCTCAAGAGCAAGTTTTAAAACTTGACTTCAAAACTTCCTTCTTACAGAACCATGATTAAATGCCACCGGCATCACTTTTGATCATGTGCTCTCACTTCTCTTCCTCTTGCCACCGCTTGAGGATGGAGAAGTGTCAGGTTCAACCCTAGCAGCTCTGTGTGATGATGGACCAACAGGCCCATCAGAACCTCGGCAAAGACCTCTCTGCAGATCAATCTTTCTGTGGCTCCCATGGGCTGTGTTGATGCAGTAACAGAGGAGGCGCATCATGAAGTGGTTGGGCCACTCCTGTGGCCTTGATGTTTCTGCCCCTTGTGAAAGCACAGCCTGCCAGAGATAGGGTGGGACCTGGGTCTGCTTGCTGTGCATTGGCCTCTGCCATGGGCCATTTGGTTCAGCGTTTTCAGTGACCGCCGTCATGGAAGAAGAGCTCTTTCTTTCTGTTTAGGGAACCATATGCTCATCATTAGAGGAGCAGCACTAGAGAAATTTTGTCATTCCAAGTGTTGGGTAAGGATTTAATTGATCTGATGATGTTGGATTTTCATGTCTGCAGTTAACTTCTTGCCTTCTGAGTTACTACGAAGACTGATTTGCAAAAATCACAGCCTGAAGGAATCTCTCACCCAGATGTCAGAAATTTAGGGAGCCAATAATTCTAATAGTACCTCTCTCTTCCCTTCCTAGTTATGAAATTAAAGAATTCAGGCAAGGAGAGATTAAAATATCAGCTTTATTATGTAGCAGCACAGCTGTGATTATGGCTTCAAATTGGCATCAGACTTACGAGACGCAAATAGGTTTTAATGTTATGTTTAGATGGCTTTAGAGCAAGATTCAAAGCAGGGGGTATGGCAGGCACAGCATCTTCATCTTCTGAAGGGGCCCAGTAGCGACCCACACACCAGCGCTTTTGCCCTGTCTCCCTCTCGAGGTGTGCAAAGCCGCCATGGATGAGAGCCAAGGTGCCTGGGGTCACCTTGACACAGAGAAGTCAAACCTCCTTTCCCTGTCAACGTTTTCCATCATTCTAGTTATTTGCAGTTCCAAGACTTGCATGCCAACCCACAGCCCCCCAACCCAGGTACAGAGTCCCTCCCTTGTTATGTTAAGTCTGCTGTTTCTAAGAAAGCAGTTCTTGGGAAGACCAGATCTTTGGAGATGTGACATTAACCGTTTCCTTGCCATTACTATCTTAACATGTCTGTAATGGAACTGCTAATCCTTTCCACTCCAACCTGCTCCTCCCACAGTTTTCCCATCTCAGTCAAGTCCAACCCCACCCACCAGTCACTCAGGCCAAACATCCTGGAGTAATCAGAGGCTTCTTCTCTTTCCTGTGCCACGTCTACTGCCACCGCCCTGGTCCAAGCCACCATCATCTCTGGTTTAGATTCTTGCAAGAGCTGCCAGCTGGGTATCTGCGTTCTCCCTTGCCTTTTGCCTTCGCGCTGCCCACTGCTCCCATCAACAGGCTATTTTAAACATGCAGTCATAGTGATCCCTAAAAAGAGAGAAAAGAAGAGAAATATATTATTCCTCCGCTCAAAGCCATCAGTGACTTCCCGAATCGCTCATAGCTTGTGGCCTGCAGACCCAGCCCTCACCACCCTCTGCACACCCCCGTGCTCTCTGCAGGTACACCCTGCCTCTGCGTGTTGCTCATAGCCACCCAAGCTTCACATATTTATTTTTGTTTATTGTCTTTATTCCCCTGCTAATATGTTAGCTCCATGAGGGCAGGAAATCTGCCTTTTGTTTGCCTATGTTTCCACTGTTGTGTCACTTGTGCCTAGAACAGTGCCTGGCAAGTGTAGGAGGTAAATAAGCCCGTGCGAACTAAGGAACAAACCCAAATGAGTGAATGAGGGATGGGCTTTGCAGCATGGCCACGGTTGGCCTCCTCATCCTCCACCCTAAATGAGATTGTTGGCCTGTTAGACACCCCAGACCCTCCTGACTCTCAGACAGCTGACTACTGTCCCTGCTCTTTTCTTGGGCACATTGGAAAGAGAGAGCTTTGAAGGGATTCGGCAGACTTAGTTTCCTCTTTCAAAATCCCTAAAGAGATAATTCGCACTACCTCCTTTGAGGTGAGTGATGAGTGTGAGAGAGGGCAGGGAAATTACTCACACTGAAGTCCCAGCACGTAGAGGCATGAAGCCAGAGGAATAGAGGTCACCTCTGACATAGGGCAGCCTTAATTCAGTAAGCAGATGCTGGCAGACCAAGAGCATGCTCCAGAGGAAGGCTGAGCCCATCATAGCCAGTTCAGTGGGATCTCTGAGTGCAGAGAGTGAGGGGGCAACACCCAGTGCGTGGGTCTTGTTTTTTGACTCTGCTTTCTCATAAAAGAATCCAGGCCAACTTGGAGAAATGGCCATTCTAGGGCTGGGACAGGGAATATACAAAATGAGCCTGGAACATCCTCTAGTACCAGAAAGTAAAGAATTGCTCCAAAAACAGAAGAATGGGGCAGGTCACAGGGACACAGGTATAATCCTAAAAGAGCTGATGAAAGCTGGAGCAATTTGAGCAACAAAATAAATAATGTAGATTATAACAGAGAGTGTAAAATAAATATCCATGAGCCACTCTGGAATAAATGAATGAGTGAATAAATAAGTGGGGACAAAGAGATGAATCTTCCTTACAGAAGAATCCTAAATAATTTTGTCATAATTTTTCGTTTATGTAATAAGGAGGTGGAACTTAGTCCCTGTGCTCCCCGATTTGAGTGTGGGCATAGTCAGTGACATATTAGAGTAGAAAAGGGGAAAAAGAGTCACCTTCTGGTGGAGAAACCTGGCAGCCACTACCCCCGACAGGTGGTCAAGGCTGACATCCTCCATGCCAGGTCAGGCTGATGGCTTCTACCCACACGGAGGGGAAGGGCACTCACTCACCGCACCTCTGTAGTGTTCTCCCTCCCCACCCCTCCCCACACCCCAGTCTAACCATGACTGGGTCTAACCATTGGACAAGCCAAAATTGAGGAACAGTTTGCAAAATACCTGATCATTACTTCTCAAAAGTGCCAAGGTCATGAAAAATGAGAAAAGTCTGAGACACCGTCCCAGATGAGAGGAACCTGGGGAGACGTGATGACTAAATGTATTGTTATATTCTATCTTGGATAGGACCCTGGAATAGGTAAAGAATATTAGTGGAAAAACCATTAAAATCTACATAAAACATGGAGTTTATTTAATAGTAATTTTTCCAACGTTGGTTTCTCAGTAGTGACAAATATGCCTTGGTAACGTAAGATGGTAACAGGCAACATGGAGTGGGAGGGGGGATACAGGACCTGTCTGTATTACCTTTAGAGCTTCCCTGTACAAACAAATTATTCTGTAACAAAGTTTATTATAAAGTCTGAAGAATTGGTAAGCACTTCCATCTGCAGCCCACCCAGGCCCTTATGCCCTAGAACTCTATAGGCTGACTCTTTTGGATGCTTGGAGGGTCTTTATTGGCTGCGACTGAACAGACCTAATATAAAATACCTTTTCCATCATGAGACTTTAGTCTTTTTCACCTGTTTATGCAAATGCCATCTCCCTCAGTCCCTGTTGGTTTGTCTTCAGCCATTTATTGCCTAATTTGTGTTCTTTACCTTTGCTTTTTAAAGATATCTATGATTCTCCTTGTCTCAGTTATCACCACAAAGAAGCATGTGTTTAGATTTTAATATGTGACTCTGCATTCATGAGGCCACTTAGAAGAAGGAAACTGACATTTAGTGGACCCATGCTGTGTACCAGACACTGTGCTAGGCGCTGCTTCCTTTGATGCAAATTATGGAGAGGATCTGAATTCTGCCTACTCCAGGAATAGATTTTTCTCTCTGAATCTCATTGAAATACTAATTTTCTGCATAAAAGTTCATTTGTCATAGTGAGGCTGGAGAAATGATATTCATAGGGTAAGTGTCCACAGGACTTAAATTTTCTTCTTTCTCTGATTTCACATAGCTGGAGGTACAGTTCAGACAAGGATGTGAGCCCATTCTTCACTTTTCTAAGCCTTCCTTGCAGGGATGGGTTTCTGCATTGCCCTACTCAGGTCTGATGTGGGGTGTGATGCTGGTTAAGGGACATGAGGGCAGGCAGGGCCAGGGACCTGGCACCACCGCTGCCTGCTGGGAGCGTGGGAGCTCATCTGATGGACAAACGCCTGGGCTTGGCAGTTCGTCTCTGTCCCATTTTCCCTTGTGGACACTATTCCTCCTGCACTTGGATCCCAGAGGCAAAGAATTCCAACAGTTCTGCTGTCAGCAAACACATTCCATTCCAGACTTCAAACCTTTAAGAGGTCTAGCATAGGAGTGGATGTATTAACTTCTGGAGCTTAAAACCTGTTTCTCACTAGAAGCCTGGACACATTGGCCAACACCCATTCTCATGGCTTTTCAATAGTAAAGGCATTTTTGTAAGAAATGGTTATAATAAAATATCAGTTTGCATTTCACAATGAAATTGTTCTCTTCATTGCTTCAGCCAACATAGAGCAATTAGCTGTACTTGCTCCTGCTATAGTCAGCAATCTATCACTGTTGTCATCTAACTCGTTTTTTTAACTTTTTATTTTGAAATAATTTTATATTTACAGAAAATTTACAACAAGGCTACAAAGAGTTCTTGTATGTCATTCATCCAACTTTCCCTAACATCAATATTGGTGTATAATGTTTTAGGCCAACTTATTGTAAACAAAACATTTTTTGACAAGGGGTGAGGGAGGTCGGGGGACGTGGACAGCAATTTGATAGATTGATGTCAGTAATTCTTCAAATGAAAAGAATGGTCAAGGTTAAGGCTTTTAAGCATCGTGAGCTTCCAGTTTCTTCAAAGGTTGGTGTCAAGGGGTCTTCTAGGCTTGATGTAATCACAGACCATGTGGTTCTTTCCCAAAGATTCTCAGTGTTTAAAAAATGATGCCTGAAAATTGTGACCAAAATGTGCCTTACAATTGTCAGATGAAATGAGCGAATCCATCCAGTAGCTTTCCTGTGTTTATCACCTGATATCTTTTTATTCTTGTACTGTCAAAAGTAATAAAGGAATAGCTATTAAGCGGAAGGAACTGTTTCTTCAGGGGATTGTAATTGGTTCCTGCTAGTTCATTGCTCTGTAATAGGAACATATAATCAAACTAAGATGAGCTCTGTCTGCTGAAAGGCCATGATCTTTTCTGGAGTCTTTGTTAGCAAATTGATTTTCTTAATGATTGAAAGTTTGAAATTCACAGACTTGTCACAACTTCTCTGGATAGGTTTTCCTTTCTTTGAATTGAATGTGGTTACTTACAGCCTCCTTGGGATAGCAGTGATATTTGCTCATTAGACTAGAGGGATATGTCACTGTTTGGTTTCCTCCTGTCTTAAGTGCTAAATTTCTTTTTTTCTTCTAGGATCTGTTGAAACATTCTTTTGCAAGAATGTGTCTCAAAATATGGAGAGAGAAAATGAGGTACCCAGGCTGTGCGCTGCATGAATAATCAACGTCCTTGTCTCATTGTTATTTGATTTTGAATCTCAGTGTTTCTGAAAGGGAAAAGACTTGTTTGAGCAGGAAAGTCATTTGGTAATTACATGGGCATGGAATGTGCTGGGTGGGAGAGGCCGAGCCCCTGATCTGTGCTTTTTCCTAAAGCCAGGTGAGGATTGCAGAGTTTTTCTCCACCAGTCATCACTTCAGCAGCGTAGTGGCAATTGGGGTGAAAACATCTTTTAAATGGATCCTTGGCAATTATGTATATTAACAAGTGATTTAATGCAGGTGGGAACCTTGGCAAACAGCCATGCCATTTTCAGGTGTTCCTGCTCTCTTACTTAGATACCCTTGCTTTTTAATTCTAATATGCAAAGTTAGTATCATTAAGCACCTAGATAAAAAATGTAGCATTCACAAAGTAAAAATGTTGACTATTGTGAAATCCATAACCATAAGTAAAATGCAAAGCTAAGAATGTAAAGCTGAATCCTCAAAGGCTGGAGGTAGCATATAAAGGAGAGGCAAGCTCATCAAAGAGCAAGTGTTTTTCTTTTGTGTGTTGTGTGTGTGTTGATAAATGCCCATTGACCTATTAGAACTCAGTGGAACTTAAAATTCTCTTTTATGGCTTACAAATATATTTTTAAATGGTTTAGGTATTCAATAATACAGTGTCCTTTCCCCACTCTTTTAAACAGTACATTCTCCATGGGGCTTATATTGGACATATAGTTAGGATGCAAATACTTCATGTAACAGGAACAACAAATTTAAATACAGGACTATCAACAGCCTTTGGAACTTCTTGAATCCTACAAATTTATGTTGATAATTATAATACTGTGGAAAAACGCTGTGGAATTAGAGGAAGCGAAATAGGCCACTGAGATTTTATACTAGAAAGGAATAAAACTAGTAGAAAGAAATAATCAGAAGTGCAGGGGTATGGGAGTGGACGGGTTGGGAGGACATTTTGGGCAACTGAGAGACAGCAGCCTGTACAGCCCAGGGGGCTACTGCAGGGTTTGAGGAAGTTTGAAACGGAGAGAGACAGGGAAGCAGGAGTTTAAGACATTTTATTGGAGTTAGGTCCCCTTTGGTACTTTTAGAAGGACTCTAGTAAATATTTTAATTGCTTCTTAAATTATTTTTGATGATTGAGTTGATGTTTATTTGAATGAGACACACAGGGAAAAGCTCTAGAAAAGACTTAATCACATTTTTGCTACATTAACATTCAAGATCCTGGATCAAATTTATTCCAGAATTGCACAAGAGCATGAGTTTATAACGTTTGCCTTATTTATGCAATGTATGAGATTATAGAGTGAGCAACAACACGACACGTAAGATGTGAAATGTGATCATTCTCTGTCAGTTACTCTGAAAGCTGGAAGGTCTCCATGCTCACATTGGGATGCCAAGTTTTCAGGGAATCTGTGGTTTAGGATGGGATGTTCCTGGTGGAGACCCAGTTCTATGTGATATTATAAGGGTTCTCTAAAATGAGGAAGTCAGAAAAACTTCCTCATAAATGTCTGACCTGGAAAGTAGATTTTACTTCCACCTCAGTAGTAACTCAATATGTCAAGAAAATGGAGTCAACCACGGAAGGAGCAAGAAGGCTGGAGACAAAGACGCTTTGAGCAGTTCTAGGATCCTTTCCAGCACCAACAGTTGCCTCCCCTAATGGGGACCGGGCTGTGGCTGCGGGATGCAGTCGAACAGGGAACCACAGAACTATGGTCAGTGCTCCTACCTGCCAGACACTAGTAATGTTTGTGGAAAGAACCACACCAGAGACTGAAGTAGAAGACCTTGAACTATGGTTAACTAACAGCAATGAGAAACCACAGAGTAGTGAACCCACAGGGGTTTAAAAATCTTCAGTTGGGTTTCTCTGTTGATGTTTTTCATTTTGATTTCCAAACATTGGGATGTGGATGAGATGGGCTGAGGTAGGTGGAAGGAAAGAAAAGAGATGCCTGGCCTCTGTGTGGTATATGTGCTGTGTGCAAATGCAGTGATTTTCTACTTCTTTTGTTATGGAGATGCGTGACCTTTTTTTGCCTTTTAATTGCACCCTGTCTTTTGTTTCATTCCAGAAGCACAAAAAGGTGCTGATTTCTCACAGTGGCTACTCCTGCCTGATGCGATATGGAGCTGCGTATTTTCTCTTCTGAGGCACAAGGAACTTGCTCAGGTTGCACGAGTGTGTCACCACGTCCACCAACTTGCAAGTGACAAAAGCCGCTGTAAGCAGACAAACCCATATTTGAAATGAATGGGCCATAATTGAGAAAATTCATACGGTGTGTTGTCAAGTTTGCTCTCTAATTTTTCTGTTGTCTAAAAGAAGTCTTTGGGCAAATGCATTAACACTTTCCTGGCCGTTATCGTGTTGGTTAGTACAACGCTGCCCTTTGTGGGTTCATCCATCCATCTAACTGTAAATGAGGTGCTGTGGGGATGACAAGGAGAACAAGTCATTGGCCCCACCCTCAAAGTACGTTTATGCTATTAGTGAGACAGATCTATAGCCAACTAACTGAGACACAAGTATAATGATAATAATAATCATCATTAGAATAATTTATTGAGTACTTACTATATGCCACATATTATACCGTTTCACATATTTTATCTCATTTATTTCTTCCAGTGATAATATGAATCAGAACTTTCTCGATCCCCATGTTGCACATGATGGAAATCAGTCTTGGAGAGGTTAAAGACGTGTTTACGGTGCCATGGCTCATAGATGGCAGAGCCCTTTTTGGGCTTCAGTACTGCTGTTACACAGGCGGAAAGCAAAGCATTGAGTGGCCGTGGAAGGAGGAAGTGGCATTTGTGCCCAGTTTTGAAGAATGAGTGGTATTTTGAAAAGTGGAGGAACTGGAAGGTAGAGGGAGGAAGGGCGTTCTGAGAGGCTGAATAGCATGAGGAGAGCAAAGAGCCACTGTAACAGTGAGAGCTTACATTTGGCTACTGGTTACAGATGCCTGAAATAACTGTAGCTTTTAACCAGAAACAGTTGGAGTTTTCTCTCACGTAACATGAAATTTAGAGGTAAGTTGCTCAGGACTGATTTAACTATCTAGTGATGTCATCAAGGAACCAGTTCCTTTTCTGTTTTTGTTTTGCCATCCTTAGGTCCAGGGTCCTATTGTCAAGGTCAGTTCATTATGAGCTCTAATCATGTCATAGTTCCAGAAACAAGAAGAAGGAGGGAAAAAAAGCTGGGAAGAGTAATAGGGCAGCTACCATCTGAGTCAACCCTATATTTTGCATTTTTTTGTATGATGGGCAGTCAGGTGTGGCCACAGGAGGAGACAGAGAGAGAGGAGAGGTTCAGGAAAACAAACCCTATTATAGTCACATACCCTAGAGACAGAGGCAGGGCACACCACACAGGGCCACATGGGGGAGACAGAGGAGAGGAGAACGTTCTGACCAGAGCCTTTACTGGGGTTTCTGGGAAAGGCAGGGCAAGGCAAGGCAGCGTGAACAGTTCGAGATCTACTAGTTTGAATAATTTTGCAGGGAGGACTCTTAAGTTTTAGGGGTGGTGTCTAGTTGCGTGGTGCCTGGCCCTGGGATGATTAAGGGAAAGGAATGTCCTCCTGGTGTTACAGGCCAGAGTGGGAAGGCTCTGGGTGGGTTAGTTTACAGATCAAAGGCATGCCTTTACTTTCTCTAAGAACTGGCCAACGTGTGGGGGCGGGGGCGGGCAGTCTCGCGTCCTGGAAATGTTTCATAAGAAGTAAAAACAAAACATCGTAATATACAGAGAATAAAAATGTGTACAATATACCGTATTTAAATATTGTTTCCCTTAAATTTAAGGAAAATTTTTTTTCTTTAAATAATTAAGTCATTTAGTAGCCAACAACTTTCTGTATCACGTTGGCCACCCCTATGTATAAGGTCGGCTAGGAAATGCAGGCTTTTCTGTGAGTCCGTTGTCCTCCCCAACACTGGGGGGATTCTGTTAGGAAGAAGGGCGGCAGGATGTGGGGAGGTCATTGGCAGCCCGTGCAGCAGGCAGGAGGGTGCTCGGAGAGTGAGCACGCGGGGTGTAGGTGTGCCAAGGGTGCGGGGACACCTGCAGGAGGAGGCTGCGCCATGCAGGGGTCCCTTACGTGCCCTGCTGAGAAGCTTAGATTTTAGATAACACAGAACAGGGAACGCTTAACGGGTTTTGAGCAGGGAGTGACTATTTCAAAAGATCAGTCTGGAAGTAATATGAAACATGCATTAGACAGAGAAGACTATGTAAATAGAAAGAAAACCCAGTAAGTTGGACTCTGGAGTTTACCCTGGGCAGAAGAAGAGGATGGCAGGGTGCAAACAGTGGGCATGGAGAGGAGGGGATGCATGCTGGATACTCTGTGGACAGAATCTGCAGCCAGAACGAAGGTCCAGGTAGCTGTTTGGAGGTGGGATAAGGGTGAGTTTGAGGTTTTCACCTGAAGGACAGGGAGAATCCAGTGGCCTCCCTGTCTCATCATGGCTTCATCTGACTGTTAGCGAAACAGTGCTCAATAATATGTTGTAGACCTCATCCCAGCAGTCGAACTCTGACATTCCAAAGACAAGGATGAACTTCTAACAGGGGACTGGGTC
Source organism: Eulemur rufifrons (assembly GCF_041146395.1). NCBI lineage: Eukaryota > Metazoa > Chordata > Mammalia > Primates > Lemuridae > Eulemur > Eulemur rufifrons. The sequence goes on from NC_090989.1 coordinate 210,982,802, forward strand.
ATTAGTGAAGGACTGTCCTAATTTGGGATCACTTTGCTTTTTTAGGTAGCTTACTCCTGGGTGTTTGCTGTAAGCCGTTTCCCTAGGCAGCAGGAAAATTATAGGTTCCCAAAACTAGGGGTTCACAAACTTGGGCCAAATTTGGAAGCCATCTGTTTTTGTAAATAAAATTGTATTGGAACATGGTCGCTCCTATTCTTTTCCCCGTTGTCTAGGGCTGCTTTCCTGCTACAACAGCAGAGTTGACTAGTTTCCACAGGGACCAGATGGCCTGCAGAAGTTTCTTTTGTGAACTAAAATAAAATCTTAAACCTCTCAGCTGACTGACCGGACCCCTTCTTGGCCAAGGGGAGCCCCAGAAATTCCTAAAACTGAGTTCCTGGCCGAGAGAAGGGAGGTCAGACATGCCTCATCATGCCCCCCTTCCTTCTTGGAGATGTCCTTTGCAACTCATTAACAGGGCCAAGGCTGTACAAGACAAAGCTTAAACCACACTTGCAGTTCCTCAATTTACTTAACAGATCACTTGAATCTGGGTATATATCCCAGGCTTGTCTCTGATTAACTGACTTCCTTATCTTAAAACATTCCAAGCCTTTAAAAGCTTCATTTCTTTAACCAATTACAGATCAAAGAATCTTTAAACCCACCTATAACCTGTAATGCCCTGCTTTGAGATGTCCTGCTTTTTGGGACCAAACCAAGGTACACCTCCCAAGTATTGATTTATGACTTTACCTGTAATTCCTGTCTCCCTGAAATGTATAAAACCAAACTGTAACCCAAGACCAGTTGCTCAAAGCTTCTTGGGTGTGGCTCTCTGGGCTTTCGTTGCACATACTTGACTTAGAATAAACCTCTGAGTTCGCGTCTTTTACCGTTGACACTTTAAAAGTTTTAAAAAACTAGTTTGCAGACTCCTGACTGAAACATTAGCCTCTACTTGATTCCTCTTCTTCCAGGGTAATTTCTATGGAAGAAGAATACTATGGATCCTTTTGCTCCTGGATCTGAGCTTTAAGGGCTGCGTATATAAACTTCATATAATGTTTAAGCTTTCTTGGAAAACAGGTTTTCAAAAATAAACAACATCAAATAAAACAGAGAAATACAATAAAATTTTGTTCTATTTGCCCGCTCTCCCAGATGACCATGCAAATTACGTAGCCATCAAAACCTATTATTAGAAATTAGTTACGAGCCCCAGGCAGGGCTTTTTACATTTTCCATTTCCTACATATTTTTTGAGTGCAATTTCAATGTGAATACTGAGTCTTTGAATTTAAAAATTTTCCTCCAGTGGAGCAAATAATAAAAGTGAACTTGTTAGTTTGTGGCTAACCTTAATTAAAGGTCATTTTCAGGTTGTGATTTGAGGTGTGGAGACAAATGAAATGATTCTTTCAGCAGACTTTTCCTGTGCAAACGGTTGCTAAGACAGCCCCTCTAATTAGCACTGTAGCTCACGTTGGCTCCATGGAGAGGAACACAATTCAGGAATACATCAGACACCCCCTGAGCCTGCAGACACATGGGGCTATGTGTCTACCCCAGCATTTAGCTGGCTGGAATCTGGGGGCTGCTGCTGATCCGTGTCTGTCGGCAGCCCCGCTGGGAGAAAGGGGATTCGCGGAGGAGTGGCTGAGGCTCTGCAGACATCTATCTGTTCTTCTGGGCACCCGGAAATATGTCCCTGGATTAAGTTCGGACCTTCAGGAGCTGCTTGTCTTCCTGTCCTTGCTGGGGAATTTCATCTGGCCTTTGGCAGTCATTGGCTTATATTGAGAAACAGCCTTGGGAGACTCAGTTGTGCTGTTGGGAAGACTCTCGTGTGTTTTGTGTTTGAGAACATCAGACTTGATGTTACACAGCCATCTCCCTCCGAGGACCCACGGGGAGGTCTCACTACCAGAAATAGTTGTACTTTGAAGTGACTCTTTTCTTTCATCTCATGGCACTGAATTGCATAATTGTGCTTCTTTGTAAAGCAGAGAGCCGCATCGATGGCTTACCTCCAACACGTATAAAGGATTTTGCAGGTATTTCTTTTGCAGAGCATGGGCTCTGTTAAGTTTTCCTACCCTTGTTTTCTCTTTGAATCATTTTTGTTCTTATTTAAATTATTTTTAAAACTAAAAATAATAACAAAAATTATCACTGTATATTTTTTCTGTATCTACAGACCCTTATAAGCTGCTTGAACTTGTTTTGGGATTCGTGCTTTGTAGCAATGGTTCCTAAACCCAAGCATGTGTCACAATCACCTGAGAGGCTTGTTTTAAAACACAGACTGCTGGCTCCACCCCACAGTTTGGGACTCCTTGGGTCTGGGGCAGGGCATGCGTCTGTGCCTTTCTAACACATTCCCAGGAGATGCTGATGCTGCAAGTTCAGGAACTACACTGCGTACCACTGTCACAAATAAAACAACAGCAACTGTTGATTATTTATTATATTAGTAACCTGCCAATCAAGCAGTGAGTTTTTGTTTTTGTTTTTTTCCCTTTTTTCTTATTGTGCACCTGGCACCAAAGTAGGCATCGCAGGATGGTCCTTGTCCTGAGGGCATTTTTTTGATTGACTACAGAGAAGAGAACTATAACACATATAACTCAGAGAAGAGGACAGTGTCTAACAAGCTGCAGATCAGGGGTGGGACAGTTCAAGGTGAGTTTGGATCTTTAGGAAGAAACAGGGAGAGATAGGGCTTGAGCTGATCTTGAAGTGAGGGTAGGGGTTGAATGGTGGGATAAAGAATGGTGACAGTGGCCTGTCCATCAGAGGACCAGCACGGGCAAAGGCCCAGCATTGGGAAAAACGCCCCCATAAAAGCACGGAGGGCTGCATCCTGCCAAAGACAGAACTTCTAACTCCAAGGGCAGTGTGCCATGGAGGGGGCGTTCCCCACAAGCTGACACCACCCTCCGGTGTCATCTCCCACCTGCTTTTCATTTCATCAGATCCTTCATTGACCCTGACAACATTCTGTACTTCCCAAGGCTGTTCCTTTGTCCTCTCATCTCCTTCATCTGATGTACACTTTTCTCCTGTCTTTACCGATCTCATAAGGCGCAGGTCAAATGTTACCAACCTCTTAATGAAAACGCCCCCGGATACCTCCCCAAACCCTACCTTGGTGCTCAGCTAATCACTTGCGCTGACAAGGATACCATTCCTTCCCCCCTTTACTTGTGTCCAGGTTTTACTCATAATCTGTCAGTTCTAGTTTCCCTGCCTTTCCTCTGTGGCAACCCCTGTTCTCAAAGTGTGGCCCAAAGACCAGCAGTATCAGCCTTATCTGGGAACGTGCTGGAAGTGCAAATACTCTCTACTCCAGACCTGAATGGGGAACTCTGGGCGTGGGGCCCAGCAATCTGAATTTTAACAAGCGCTGCAGGTGATTCTGACAAATGCTGCTCTATGAGGAAAGCTCATTATTGCCAAATGGCCAGTGAAGGCCTCCCAGCAGGACTGCTTTCTGCTCTCTAATTACCAACAGTCCATTTTAAGAGTTCAGAATTTTGTATTTCTTACAGGATGAACAGTTTTAATTTCCTCGGCAGTTTGCTTTAAAAATAAAATGAGGATGTTTTCTCCATAAGTTTAACATTTCACTGACTTTATTAGTAGTACAATTGCCCTGACCACTTTTTTAAATGATTATAATTCAAACATAGATAATGAATGCTTTGGATTACCATAACAAATTGGATTATAACAATGATTTAATAGAAGTCAAGTTATCTAACAGTAGGAAGAAAAACCCTGCTGATTAATTTAATTTTTCTGAAAATTATGTTCATTTAAAGTATGCCATATTCATATCTCCTAATTCCTTGCTCAATCTATATCTAATTTATATACTTTCTTATAGGAAAAATTGGAAAAATAACTCTTATCTAGAAACACTGCAGTGTTCAAAGATCTGCAATATATTGCTTATTCTCCAGTGAAGTCGTAACTGCCTGGCCATTTACCATAGAGTATGTAAGAATGTTGCTTTCCACAAAAACACACAAATTTGTATATATATAAAATCTAAGTGTATCTACGTGATCTAATTGATGTTCCTTTTGTAAATTTTCTCTTTAAACTTTATTGAAGTCTAATTCACAAAATAGAAATGCACCCATTTAAAGGTACAATTCGTTGAGTTTTGACAGCTACACTCATGAAACTGCCATCACAATTAGGATCTAGAACATTTCTGCTACTGTCCAAAATTTCCTTGTGTATCTTTGCAATCTATTCCACCCTCCACCCCTGGTCTTGGGCAACTTTTTGTTACTATGGATTAATTATTGATCTATAAATGGAGTCATAACAGTATGTACTCTTTTGTGTCTATCTTCTTTCACTTGGTATAATGATTTTGAGATTCATCCTTTTTGTTGTATATGTCAGTAGTGCATTCCTCTTCATTGCTAAGTAGTATTCCATGGTATGAATGTACCACATATTCATTCACCTATTGATTGATATTTTGAGTTTCCAGGTTTTGGCTATTGCAAATAATGCTGCAATGAATATTCATGTACAAATTTTTTGTGTGGATATATTTTTTCTTTAATTTGCATCATGGTATCCTTATTTTTTAAATTTTAAATTTTTTAAAAAATTTAAATAGATTTGGGAGTACAGGTGGTTTTTTGTTACATGGCTGAAATGCATAGTAGAGAACTCTAGGCTTTTAATATACCCATCACCTGAATAGTGTACATTGTACCCAATAGGTAATTTTTTATCCTGTAGCCCCCTACCATCCTCCCTGTTCTGAGCCTCCAATGTCCATTAAGTCACTCTGTATGACCAAGCATACCCATTGCTTAGCTCCCACTTGTAGGTGAGAACATGTGAGATTTGGTTTTTTGTTCCTGGGTTATTTCACTTAGAATATGGCCTCCGGTTCCAGCCAAGTTGCTGCAAAAGACATTATGTAATTCTTTTTTAATAGGCTGAGTAGTATTTTATTACATAGATAGATAGATAGATATACACCAAATTTTCTTTATCCACTCATCGGTTGGCAGGTACTTAGGTTGGTTCTACATCTTTGCAATTGTGAATTGTGCTGTGATAAACATATAGGTACAGGTGTATTTTTTTTTTTTATAAAATGACATCTTTTTCCTTGGGTGGATCCCCAGTAGTGTGATTCTGGATCAAATGGTAGATCTACTTTTAGTGTTTTGAGAAATCTCCATACTGTTTTCCATAGAGGTTGTACTAGTCTACATTCCCACCAATAGAGTATAAGCATTCTCTTTTCACTGCATCCATGCCAGTATCTATTGTTTTTTGATTTTTTAATAATAGCCATTCTGAAAGGAATAAGATGTGGTTTTAATTTGCATTTCCCTAATGATGAGTGATGTTGAGCATTTTTTAATACATTTTTGGCCATTTGTTTAGAAAAATGTCTATTCATGCCCTGCCCGCTTTTTAATGGGGTTATTTTTTTTTTCTTATTGACTTGTTTGAGTTCCTTATAGATTCTGGATATTAGGCTTTTGTCAGATGTATAGCTTGAAAATATTTTCTCCCATTTCCTAGGTTGTCTATTTACTCTGCTGATTATGTCTTTTCTCATGCAGAAGCTTTTTAGTTTAAGTCTCATTTATTTATTTTTGTTTTTGGGGTCTTAGTCATAAATTCTTTACCTAGGCCAACATTGAGGATAGTTTTTCCTAAGTTTTCTTCTAGAATTTTTATGGTTTCAGGTCTTATGTTTAACTCTTTAATCCATCTTGAGTTAATTTTTCTATATGATGAGAGAAAGGGATCCAGTTTCAGTCTTCTGTTTGAGGCTATCTGATTTTCCTGACACCATTTAATGAATAGGGGATCCTTTCCCCAATGTGTGCTTTTCTCTGCTTTGTTGAAGATCAGATGGTTGTAGATATTTGGCTTTATTTCTGGGTTTTCTATTCTGTTCCATTAGTCTATGTGTCCCTTTTTATACCAGTATCCTGCTGTTTTGGTTACTACTGCCTTACAGTACAATTTGAAGTTGGGTAATGTAATGCCTCCAGATTTGTTATTTTTGCTTATGATTTTTGGCTATTTATGCTCTTTTTTGGTTTCATAGGAATTTTAGGGTTTTTTTTTTAATTCTGTGAAAAGTAACATTGGGATTTTGATAGGAATTATTGAATCTATAAGTTACTTTAGACGGTATGGCCATTTTAACAATATTATTTCTTCCATCATGAGCATGGGGTGCTTTTCCATTTGTTTGTGTCATCTACAATTTCTTTCATTAGTGTTTTGTAGTTCTCCTTCTAGAGATCTTTTACCTCATTAGTTAAGTATATTCCAAGGTATGTTTTTTTTTTTACAGCTATTGTAAATTGGATTGAGTTCTTGATTTGATTCTCAGCTTGATTGTTATTAGTGTATTAGAAATACTACTGATTTGTGTACATTGATTTTGTAAACTGAGACTTTACTGAATTCATTTCTCAATTCTAGGAGTCTTTCAGAGGAATCCTTAGGGTGTTTTAGGTATAAGATTGTATCATCAACAAATGGTTTGAGGAAGGTTTGACTTCCTCTTTTCCAGTTTGGATGCCCTTTATTTCTTTCTCTTGCCTGATTGCTCTGGCCAGGACTTCCAGTATTATGTTGAATACAAGTGGTGAAAGTGGGCATCTTTGTCCTGTTCCAGTTTTTAGGAGGAATGCTTTCAGCTCTACACCATTAAGTATGATGTTAGCTGTGGGTTTGTCATATATGGCTTTTATTATTTTGAGGTGTGTACCTTCTATGCCTAATTTTTTGAGAGTTTTTATCATGAAAAGGTTCTGGATTTTATCAAATGCTTTTTCTGTATCCAAATGATCAGATGGTTTTGATTTTAATTCTGTTTGTGTGGTGAATTGCATTTATCGATTTGCATTTGTTGAACTGTCTTTGTATTCATCAGGTGAAACCCACTTGATTGTGGTGAGTTATTTTTTTGATATGCTATTGGATTCAGTTTTCTAGTATTTTATTGAAGATTTTTGCAACTATGTTCATGAGAGATAGTGCAGTTTTCTTTTTTTGTTGTGTCCTTTCCTGATATGATACTGACTTCATAGTTAAGGAGGCTTCTCTCCTTTTTGATGTTATGGAACAGTTTCTGTAGGATATGTGGCTGTTCTTTGTAGGTCTGGTAGAATTTGACTATGAATCTTGTCTGATTCTGGGCTCTTTTTTGGGGGGTGGGGAGATTTTTTATTACAGATTCAATTTTGCTACTCAAGATTTCTATTTCTTCCAAATTCAAGCTTGGGAAGCTGTTTCCAAAAATTTATCCATTTCCTCTAGATCTTCTAGTTTGTGTGCATAGAGATGTTCATAGTAGTTTTGGATGATCTTTTGTATTTCTGCGGTATCAGTTGTAATGTTTGCCTTTTAATCTCTGATTAAGCTTATTTGAATCCTCTCCCTTCTTTTCTTGGTTAATCTAGTTAGTGGCCTGTTGATTTTTTTTTTTTTCAAAGAACCAACTTTTTGTTTCATCGATCCTTTGTATTGTTTTTTTGGGGTTTAAATTTCATTTAGTCCTACTTGGATCTTTTTTATTTCTTGTCTTCTGCTAGCTTTGGGTTTAGTTTGTTCTTGTTTTTCTAGTTTCCTGAGGTGTGACATTAGGTTGTTAATTTGTGATCTTTTTGCTGTAGGCATTTAGTACTATGAACTTCCTTCTTAGCACTGCTTTTACTGTATCCTGGAGATTTTGGTATCTTGTGTTGCCATTGTCATTCAACCGAAAAAAATTTTTTCTGGACATTTTATTTATCTTGAGTATCTAGTGAAGAATAACTGGGTCATATGCTACTTGCAAAAATGTTAACATTAAAAAAACCTGCCAAATAGTTTTCAAAACAGTTGTACAATTTTACATTACCACTATTAGTGTATAAGACTTACATTCTTACCAACACTTGATATCTTCAATCTTTTTATTTTGGTTATTCTGATGTGTGTGTAGTGATATCTCTTTGTGTATTAATTTGCATTTCCCTGATGATAAATGATATTAAGCAATTTTTATGTGTTTATTGGCCCTTTGTATATCTTCTTTTGTAAAGTGTCTGCTCATATAGCTTGGCTTTTTCTTTTTCCTTTTTTTGAGTTATTTTCCATATTATGTTGTAAGAGTTCTGAGTTCAAGTGCTTATCAGTTGATGTATTGCAAATTCTTTCTCCTGTGTGCAGCTTGTCTTTTCATTTTCTCAATAGTGTCATTCAAACAGCAGAACTTTTTTCATTGTGATAAAGTCCATTTTATCAATTTTTTTCTTCTATATTATGTGCTTTTTTTATCCTATCTAAGAAATTATTGCCTATGACCAGGCCACAACAATTTCTCCTGTTTTCTTTAGAATTTTTACAGTTTTAGTTTTTAGATTTAGGTAGTTTATTCATTTTAAGTTAATTTCTGAATGATATGAGGTAGTGGTAAAGTTTTTTTCCGTATAGATATACAATTCTTCCAGCATCATTTATTGAGAAGACTATCTTTTCCTCACTGAACAGCTTCAATATATTTATCAAAAATTAAGTGACCATATAAGTGTGAGTCTATTTCTATATTCTCTATTCTGTTCCATTGATCTATATGTTTATCCTTATGCTAAACATATAGATTGATTATGGTAACATTATATTAATAAGTCCTGAAATCAGATAGTATGACCTTTCTAAATTTGTTCTTCTTTTTCAAAATTGTTTTGACTAGTTTAGTTTGTTTGTATTTACATTTAAATTTTATAAAATCTTATCAATATCTATGAAATGCCTCCTGGAATTTTGATTGGGATAGTGTTGAATCTAGATATTCACATGGGGGAAAGTTGTCATCTTTAACAGTATTGAGTCTTCCAATCCATGAACATGATCTATTTCTCTATTTACCTCACTTAGGCATTTTATTGTAGAGGTTTGCACATCTTTTGTTAAATTTATTCCTAAATATTTTATGCTTTTGATGCTACCATAAATGGAATTGTTTTTGTAAATTTTATTTTTCTAATGTTTGCTGTTAATATAAAATGTACAATTTATTTTCTATAACATTGTATCCTATTACCTTGCTAAATTCACTTCTTATATTTAATAATTGTTTTCTAGATTTCTGAGGATATAAATAAAATCACCTGAATATACAGTTTTACATCTTCCTTTCTGATACTTTTGATTTTTTCTTCTTCTTGCTTTCATGCAGTGGCTAGAATCTTTGGGACAATGTTGAATGGAAATGGTGAGAGCAGACATTCTTGCCTTTCCCTCCAATGTTAGGGGGAAATAGTTGCTGTGATATTGGCTGTAGATGTTTTATATGTGGCATTTATTATATTAAGAAAGTCCTCTTTTACTCTTAGTTTGCTGAGTTTTATCATGACTTGATATTGCATTTTTTCAAATTCTTTTTATACATCTAGTGAAATGATGTCACTTTTCTCCTTTATTCTGTGAATATGATGAATTACACTGATTGATTTTGGAATGTTAAACCAGTTCTCCATTTGAATATTAAAACCAACTATATGTAGTGAGTTCTTAATTTTTTTCTTTTTATATTTCAGTTCTGGAATTTCTGTTTGTTTCTTTATTAAATCTGCTATATTACTTTTTAAAGTTTCTAGATATATTCCAAGACTTTAAAACTTGAATTTGGTTTTCTGGAGCATAGTAACCCTACTTGGGTGTCCTTCTGTTGTCTCTTATTTGTACCAGGTTTTTGTTCATGTTATCATATCCTTTTCTGAAGCTGGCTGTCCTTGATTATATATGGAATATCATTTTTGAAAAATTATTTGTGGGAAAAATTGAAGCCTAAAATGGTTTTACATGCACCTAGCTGGTGTTTTTCTAACTAACAATTTCATCCAATTTTAGTGCCTGAGATTTTCTTAACCACCTGTAAAGAGTCCATGTCCTGTGAGGACTGGTTTACTTTTAATTCACCCTTACTCCTAGAGTTCAGCTCAAACCCATGAGTGGTTGCCTCAGGGCCTCATCCTTGCAGAGTCTGGATTCTGTCTTTTGATTTCCTGTATCCCTAAGAGTCTGAGAACATCACAGCTGAGCCTCTCAGCAGCCTTTGCATGCCCTAGGAAAAAGGAGACTTTCAAATGCTAGACTCACCACACTGGATTCCAGATTTTCCAGGATTTCAACTGGGTAGTTTCTCACCATTTAGTTAGCTTTTTTATCACCTTTAAGGTGACTTTAAAAAATAAATATTACCTAACTTTTTCAGTTGTCTTCAGTGGGAGATTAGCTTTGAGTTACCCAAAGTAGATGCCCGGATATTACCTCCTTGATCCCTTTTAAAATGATCAGTTGGTGATATTCCTCCATGGGCTCCACATCTCTTCTTCAGATCATGCACTTTGATCTGTTCTTTGAGAAAGAGGAGTTATTTTCCAACCACAGATCTCTATTTTATTTGCACATATGCTTCAGCTTATCTCTCTCATTTGGGACACTTTTCAATTCAAGGCTGAATCAGGCACCAGTTTATCCTCATCTGCACATTCCAGGAAGCACACACCAAGCTCCATGAGTAGTCTTTTTAAATTATCTCTCACAAGGCTGGTGAGGAGGACTGAGTACTACCACCCTGATGGTTGTTACCCACAGTACTTCAACAACTCTTTCTAAAAAAATTCTCTTTAGTCCAACTTCTAGCCTCTTCAGCATCAACTCTTTGATCCTCTCAAAGTAGGTGAATGACTAAGTGTTGCAAAACTGGTTTTCAGAAACTCCCTTTATAAACATTTAGAATCTAGATAATTGACACATATTGCCTTGATTGTGAAGTTGAAATATGTCAACACCCTATTATGTATTTTACAAATGTTTTCCAATTTGTCATTTGCCTTTTAATTTTGTTCTGTGGTGTTGGTGTTGTTTTAAAGTACTAATGTTAAATTTTAATATAATGAAATGATTTTATGGTTTCTAACTCTGTGTGTTTTTTAAAAAACATATTTCATATTTTTGAGGTTTAACTATTTATCTATATTTTCTTTTGCTATGTTTACAAATTCCTTTTCTATACTTAAATATTTAATCTATCTGACATTTGATAAGTTAGAGAATCTGTTTCTCCCCACATGGCAAGTCATCTAAATACTTATAAATATGTATTTTTTTTCTAGACTTTTATACTCTATTCCACTAGTCTGTCTGACCAATCTGCTAACACTAATGTAATTGATGAATTGAAACCAAGGCATAGATGTATTTGTTTAAGTGTTTACACTAATTCTGATTATGTAATTCTTTATTAGATAATTGATTTTGAATTAAATAGCCTTATTAAAGATGTTTTAATGAAATTATACATAAATTGGAATTTTGTCAATTGAATGACAGATTTCCTTTGATTTATAGTATAATTTTTGGTTGTTGAATGATAGTGATGGTATGCATGTGGGAAACTACCAGTTTTGATGATCCAGTCAAAAGGAGGTTTATGGCCATAAACAAAATACATTTGAGGTGGTGCCAATGTTCAATGGATTGGTCTGGATTTCACCTGCTACTTGTCAAAGAATCTTGTTTCTGCGACATTCTCACAGTGAAATTTGAAGCTAATAATTAACTCCCTGGGTTAACAAGACTGAATGGCTGGAAGCAGCAAACCCTTGTGTCTGAGACACAATGTGGCAGTGTTTGAGACACCAAGCACAGTGTTATTTATAGCGAGAGAGACTCCTGTCCTTGAATCCTGCAGATGGGGCCAAATGTTTTGAGCTGTTGCATGATTACAGAGCAGCCGAGGGGAATGTGTTGGTCATTGTTGAGCCACCCCAGAATTTTTTTCATCTGAAATGGAATTGAAGTAACCAAGAATAAGAGTGGACTCTGACTCTGGGGAGTGATCTGAACAGGGCATACTGGAAAGAAGAAACCTGTGTTTTCCTGTTTCCAGAAGTGGATAAATATAGAGAAAGCAGTTTGCATAATATTACCATTGAATTTTCATTTTTCTTCACCAAAGTACATAAGAAAGTAGTTTGTAAATATCTAAAAACACTTTTATTATGTTTTATTACTATCTAGTTATTTACTCCCTACTTTTTCTAAAAGAATTTGAGGTGTTCGTAAAAATATGTGAAATATGATAAGTTTTATTTTATAAGTTAATGATATCAAGGCAAAAGGAAAGTAAGGGTCAGATAGAAAGATAAAGGCAAGGTGGGGATAAATACATAGAAATGACTGCTCTTTTTATCCTTTAATATTTGTAGCTGCAGTTGCTTCACAATTGACTCCAAATTTTATCAGGCCCACAGAAAGAGATGAAGATGATGAATCTTTTTCTTTTTAAAATTCATCTCTTGTCTTCCCACTGTTTTTTCCTAAACTCTGTTTTTGACCTGATCCTGCTTGCTTTTGAAGATCTGTGGTCTGATGGGAATTACTTTATTACCTACTGTCACTCTTACTACAAACCCTTCTCAAAGCTTTCTTCCATTCAGGTTCTTCCCCAATATGATTGAACAAGTCCAGCCAGTGCTCAGAAATTTCTTTCCCATGTAGATATGAAATCTCCTCCCTGTAACTATACCTATGGTAGTTGTTTGTCTCCTACAACCACACAAAGCAATTCTATACAAGTCCTTCTCCTTAAGTGGCTGTTCCTCCTGTATTTAAGACAACTCTCATGACTCATGTTAGCCTTCTCCTGGATAAATATGTAGTCAGAAAAAAAAAAAAAAGAAGAAGAAAAAAAAGAACTGAAGTATGCTTACAGGACCCAGAAGAAGCCTCAAAAAGGCAAATCTAAGAGTTATTCACCTTAAGGAAGAGGTAGAGAAAGAGACTGAAGTAGAAAGTTTATTCAAACAAATAACAGAGAACTTTATAAAACTAGAGAAAGATACGAATATCCAGATACAAGAAAGTCAAAAAATACCAAGTAGATTCAACCCAAATAGGACTACCTTCCAGGAATATAATAACCAAACTCTCAGATGTCAAGGACAAAGAAAGGATACTAAAAGCAAGATGAGAAAAGAAGCAAGTAATACGGCTGGGTGCAGTGGCTCATGCCTATTATTATAGCACTTTGGAAGTCCCAGGTGGGAGGATCATTTGAGCTCAGGAGTGCAAGATCAGCTTGAGCAAGAGCGAGACCCTATCTCCACAAAAAATAGAAAAACTAGCAGAACACTGTGGCATGCATCTGTAGTCCTAGCTGCTTGGGAGGCTGAGGCATGAGGATCACTTGAGCCCAGGCATTCAAAGTTGCAGTGAGCTATGATGATGCTACACACTCTAGCCCAGGCAACAAAGAGAGACCCTGTCTCCAAAACTAAATAAAACAAAACAAGACAACAACAACAAAACCCCAAACAAAAACAGAACAATAAAACCCCCAAAACATAAAAGAAGCAAATAATATAATATATAAAGGAACCCTGATACATCTGGCAGCACAGTAGACTTCTCAGCAGAAACCTTACAGGGCACAAGGGAGTGGGATGAGGTTCAAAGTGATGAATAAAAAAAAACTTTCAACCAAGCATACTGTAGCCAGCAAAGCTATCCTTCAAACACATAGGAGAAATAATGACCTTCCCAGACAAATAAAAATGGAGGAATTCATCACCATCAGACCTGTCTTACAAGAAATGCTAAAGGATGTTCTTCAACCTCAAACAAAAGGACACTAACGTACAAGAAGAAGTCACCTGAAGTTATAAAACTCACTAGTAAAATTCAGTACACAAATTCAGAATACTCTAAAACTGTCATTGTGGTTTGTAAATCACTCATATCTTTAGCATAAAGTCTAAAAGATGAATATATAAAAAATAATAATGACTACAATAATTTGTTGAGATAGACAATAGAAAAATATATAAATAGAAAAAACAAAAAGTCAAAAAGTGGGAGGGGAGATGAAGTTAAAGTGTAGTTATTTTTGCTTGTTGTTTGTTTTCTTTTCTTTGTGATCAAAGTTAAGATGTCATTAGTTTAAAATAATTTGTTATAACTATAAGATGTGTTTTGTAAGCCTCATGGTAACCACAAAGCAAAAATCTATAATAGATTCACTAAAAATAAAAAGCAAGAAATTAAAACATACTACCAGAAAAAAATCACTTGTCCACAATGGAAGACAGTAAGAAAGGAAGACAAGAAGAGAGAGCATATAAATCAATCATAAAACAAATGACAAAATGACAGTAGTTAAGTCTTTACCTGTCAATAATAACATTGAATGTAAATAGACCAAATTCTCCAATTTCCTCAGCTACTTCTCTGGAGTAGCTGAATGGATTAAAAAACAAAAACAAAAACAACAAACAGTAGGCCCAGATATATGTTGCCTACAAGAAACTCACTTAACCTATAAAGACACACAGACTGAAGGTGAAGGTATAAAAAAAGAAATTCTATGCAAATAGAAACCATAAAAGATCAAGAATATCTATACTTCTATCAGATAAAACAGATTTCAGGTCAGAAACTGTAAAAAAAAAAACACAAAGAGGTCACTATATAATGATAAAGTGGTCACTTTGGCAAGAGGATATAACAATTTTAACTAGGTATGCAACTAACATTGAAGCACCCAAACATATAAAGCTAATATTATTAGATCTAAAGGGAGAGATAAACTGCTCTACAATAATATGGGGGACTTTAATACCCTGTGTTCAGCAATGGACAAATTATCCAGACAGAAAATCAAAATCAACAAAGAAACATCTGAAATAAACTACACTCTAGACTGAAATGGACCTAACTGAAATTTACAGAACACTTCCTTCAAATGCTGCAGAATACACATTCTTCTCATCAGCACATGGACTATTCTCCAGGATAGACCATATGTTAGGTCACAAAACAAGTTTTAACAAATTGGAAATAATCAAAACATCATATCACCTATCTTTTCTGACCACAATGGAATAAGGCTAGAAATCAATAATGTAATAAAAGAAACTTTGGTAAATATAAAAATCCATGGAAATTAAACAACATGCTCCTGAATTATCAATGGATCTATGTAGAAACTAAGAAGGAAATTTAAAAAATTCTCGAAACAAATGGAAATAGGAACACAACATATAAAAACCTATAGGGTACAAGAATAGCAGTGCTAAGAAGGACATTTATAGCAATAAACACCTACATCAAAAAAATAGAAAGATTTCAAATAAACAACCTAACAATGTACCTCAAGGAACTAGAAAATCAAGAACAAATGAAATCCAAAATTAGTGGAAGGAAACAAATAATAAAGATCAAAGCAGAACTAAATAAAATAAAGCCTTAAAATACAAAAGATCAATGAAACAAAAAATTGGTGTTATGACAAGATAAAAAATTACATAAACTGCTAGCTAGACTAACAACAACAACAACAAAAAAAAAAACAAAAAACACATAAAAGACCCAAATAAATAAAATCAGGGACAAAAAAGGAGACATTACCATGGATACCACAGAGATTCAAATAATCATTAGAGACTATAATGAGCAACTATATGCCAATAAATTGGAAAAGCTAGAAGAAATGGATAAATTCCCATATACATACAACCCACCAAGATTGAACCATGAAAAAATAGATTTAATCATTGCCCATTGTATGCTTGTATCAAAATATCAAATGTATCTCATAAATATGTAATATTATATATCCATAAATTTTAAAAATTAAATAAAAAAACTTTAAAGACAAATAATCTAATTAAAAATGAGCAAAGGACATGAATAGACCTTTCTCCAAAGAAAATATACAAGTGGCCAATAAGAACATGAAAAGATGCTCACAATATCATTAGCCATCAAAGTAATGTAAATCAAAACATAGCGAGATACCACTTCATACTCACTAGGATGGCTACAATAAAAAACACTTAAGTGTTGTTGGGAATGTGCAGAAATTGAAACTCTCATTCACTGTAGTTGGGAATTCTGGTACAGGTTCTTTGGAAAATGTTTTGGCAGTTTCTTAAAAGTTAAGCATACATTTAACCATATGTCCAATCCAGCAGTTCTACTTCTAGGTACACTCTGAAGAGAATTAAAAATATATGCCCACACCAAAACTTGTGCATGGTTGTTCATAGCAACATTATTCATAATGGTGAAAAAGAAACAGCTCAAATATCCATCAACTGATGAGTAGCTAATAAAATGTTTTAAATCCATACAATGGAATATTTTTCTACAATATACAGAAATAAAGTACTGACATAGTATGGATAGACCTTGAAAACATTATGCTAAGTCAAAGAACCTCATCACAAAAGATCATGCATTGTATGATTCCATTTATATAAAATGTCCAGAATAGGCAAATTTATATAGACAGAATGTAGATTAGTGGTTGACTAATTCTGGGAGAATGTGAGGAATGAGGGTTACTGTTAAAGGACATGAAGTTTCTTTGGGAGGATAATAAAAATGTTCTAAAATTGATTGTGATAATGGTTGCACAAGTCTGTGAAAATACTTGAAAATCTCTCAATTGTACACTTTAAATGGGTGAGTTCTATGGTATGTGGTTTATGTGTCCACAATACCGTTAGAAAATAAATACAGGGGGCTTATAGCCAACACTTGTAGAACATTTATTTACAAGGTGTTGGTGCCTCCAATATCTTAAGGGCTTTCGTAGCAATCCTGCGAAGAGGTTGGTATTGCTGGCCACGTTGCAGAAAATAAGGCCTAAACACTTTAAGTGATGGACCCATGACGTTGGCTGGTTTGTAGTAGAGCCAGGAGATGCCACCCCCAAGGCCAGGCCTGTTGTTCTTTCCAATATACTAGTTTTTTTTCTGAAGTTGTCTCTCACTCATTATTTACTTTGCCTCAATTGCCTTATTTAGGGAATCATAAATAAGTCTGATTTTGTGCCAGACACCATTCTAAGTCCTTCATGTATATTAACTAATTAAATCGTTACAACAACTCTCTGAAGAAAGTGCCACTTTGACCCCATTTGCAGATGAGGAAAGGGCAATATGGAGATTACTTTTCCCAGATCCCATGGTTAGTAAGTGGCAAAGCAAGGATTTGTATCCCAGGGAGTCTCGCTCCAGACCTTATTGCTCTTAAACCTCCACACTCCACAGAGAGGGTCTCTTCCTTTAAGAGTCATATCTTGGACATCAATCTCAGTTGTAAAAAGAGATGAAGAGAGCTTCTCTATCTGTTTGGTCATGCTGAGTGAGAGCTGACACCTGTGCACTACCTGAGTGTGCCAGTGGCCTTGGGCTTCCCAGCCCTAGCCCCAAAGGTGAGTAGTAGTGGTCAGTCAATGACTTCACTGCCAGGAGCAGTGTTTGCTCTTCAGTAGCTAAACAAATCCTTCCTCTGTCGTGGAACCAGGCTGTGGTTGGGATGAGGCTGGAGTTGGGATGAGGAAGGCAGAGGAGAGGAAGAGCTGCAGAGTTTGTGTGTATTCAGTCTTAGGAAACCACACCCCACTGAAGGAGACTGAACAAGAATTCTTTCTCACTACGCGCGCTCACACAGACACACACACACACACACACGATGTGCTGACAGCAATGCCACAGTCCTCACACTGTCTTACTGCTGACACAGCCGCAGTGTTGCACGTTATTTTACATCCTGGCTCTCTGGGTTCTGCGTCAATGGGGCAGCCCACAGCCAGTTCCTGGACTTGTCTTTCTGGTTGGTTGTTTAGAAAAGACTTAAGGGTGTGATAGTGCTTCTCTTGTGACTTTCAGTCTCTATTAACAAACCTGTATGTCGAGTGTAATCAAGAGCTCTTACCAGGCCACACATGAACTTCTCTCCCCCCGTAGTGTCTGTACCTGACTCTCTAGGGGAAGACCCAGCCACTCTTGTATTTGCTTTGAGGAGAGGAGCCAAGTTGTTTAGTTTCACAATCCCCTGGGGCGCTCAAAGAGTTAAACAAAGGGTTGGAGCGGAGGAATCTGTGGTTTCCTGGTGCTGACGTGGGAGCGCAGGGCTGGATCCACCTGCATGAGAGCTGTCATGCTTGCTGCTCGGGGGTGGTTAAATCCAGGAACTGTACAGGTTATTATTCAAGGCACGGTACATGGCCGGGTAAAGATTAATAATGACCGTGCCTTTAAGAGATCCTTTTAGGATACAGTCTTAGTTTCTCTATAATTTGGAGCTTCTGTAATTTATCCTCCCCTGGGCAATACTTGGTTATGTCCTATTTACTCTTTATTTTATTTTGAATACAACGTAAATCTGAATTCTGATTAGAAAAAAAGGTTCATAAGTGCTCTGTACTGAAAGTTAAGAATAGCTTAGAAATGTTGGTAGAGTAAAAGGACCATTGAGGTTTATACTACTTTTAGTGTATTGTGGTTTGTACTGTTTAGTGATTGCAGCTTCCACCATCTTCTACTACTCTCTCTTAATTAGCTATTGGAAAACTTTGATCTAAGTTTTAAACTCATTTTTAGCAAATATGCAGGACATTATGACACATATGTGGGGCTTAACTTGTCACTACCCATGTTTCCCCCCTTTTTCCTAATTGTCTTCCTTTTTATCTGTTGAAATGTGGATT